>NC_091625.1:33896614-35193399 GCF_027580195.1 Bos mutus
ATTTGCATTTCAAGGCAAATAGATGGGGAAACAATGGAAACCATGACAGACTTTACTTTCTTGGGCTCCAAAATCACTTCAGATGGCGACTATAGCCATAAAATTAAAAGACGCTTGCTCCTTGGAAGAAAAGCTATGGCCAACCTAGACAGCATATTAAAATGCAGAGACATCACTTTGCTGAAAATATTCATGTAGTCAAAGCTAAGGTTTTTCCAATAGTCATGTATGGAAGTGAGAGTTGGACCATAAAGAAGGCTGAGGATGCTTTTGAACTGTGGTGCTGGAGAAAGCTCTTGAGAGTTCCTTGCAGAATTACCATAAGGAGATCAAACCAGTCAATCCTAAACGAAATCAATCCTGTATATACATTGGAAGGACTGATGCTGAAGCTGAAGCTCCAAAACTCTGGCCACCTGATGCAACTCATTAGAAAAGACACTTTTGCTGGGAAACAATGAAGGCAGGAGAAAGGGACGCCAGAGGACGAAATGGTTGGATGGCATCACCGACTCAATGGACATGAGTTTGAGCAAGCTTAGGGAGATGGTGAAGGACAGGGAAGCCTGGCATGCTGCAGTCCATGTGGCAAAGAGTTGAACATGACTAAGTGACTGAACAACAACAACAAAATGTTATTTGATTTCCATTTAATTTATTTAATGTCTCCAGGTAGTGGTAGTCATAAAGAACCCACCTGCCAATGCAGAAGACATGAGACATCAGTTCCATTCCTGGGTTGGGAAGAGCCCCAGAAGAGGAAATGGCAACCCACTTCAGTATCTTTGCCTGGAGAATCCCATGGACAGAGGAGCTTAGTGGGCTACAGTCCATGGGGTCACAAAGAGTCAGACATAACTGAAGCAACTTGGCATGCACACACTACTTATTTAAGGGCTTCCCTGGGGGCTCAGTCCATGAAGAATCCTCCTGCAATGCAGGAGACCTCCCACAATACGATAGACCAGGGTTCAATCCCTGGATTGGAAAGATGCCCAGGAGAAGGGCATAGCAACCCACTCCAGTATTCTTGCTTGGAGAATCCGGTGGACAGAGGAGCCTGGTGGGCTACAGTCCATAGGGTTGCAAAGAGTTGGACACGACTGAAGTGACTTAGCATGCAATGTTATTTAAAGGAAGGATTAACATTGCCTGGTGACAGGTCTTGCATGAAAAAGAAATGTTATTTTCCTGGTTGCAGTTTTTAGGAACTATGAAGGAAAATAAAAGGTATTTTCTATGTAAAATAGTCACTCAGCTTCTTGTTTGACTCTGAGCCAGAACTCACTGTAGCTACTGCCAAAGACAGTTACCAGACAATTTTGTAAATAACAGTTAACTCTTTTACCACTATCATTCCAAAGATGTGATTAAGCTTGAATTGAGGTCAAGAGCTAATAACTCAGTCCTGAACCAGAAGTGACTCTACTGAGAGAGTGCTTCTCAACCACATTCAAGTGTCTAGACATGTCCCTAGATTTTCCTTAGGGTTGTTCTTCTTGCCTTGTAACTCTCCATACTACAAACCCTGCAAATATGCTTATTTCTTATTCAATATGTAGTTTGGAAAGGTAAAAATGCCAGGATAGACAGTACATAGATACATGTTACGTTACTCTATTTTTTTCTAGATCAAAACTGTTTCAAAAAAACTTTTTTGAAGCAGGGTAAATTTTATCTTTAGTAAAAGTTGACCTATGTTTTTAAAAAATTGTATTGATTTTTATTGAAGGATAATTACTTTACAGAATTTTGTTGTTTTCTGTCAAGCCTCAACATGAATCAGCCATCAGTTCAGTTCAGTTGCTCAGTCGTGTCCGACTCTTGGCGACCCCGTGAATCGCAGCACGCCAGGCCTCCCTGTCTATCACCAACTCCCGGAGTTTACTCAGACTCACGTCCATCGAGTCAGTGATGCCATCCAGCCATCTCATCCTCTGGCGTCCCCTTCTCCTCCTGCCCCCAATCCCTCCCAGCATCAGGGTCTTTTCCAATGAGTCAACTCTTCGCATGAGGTGGCCAAAGTACTGGAGTTTCAGCTTTAGCATCATTCCTTCCAAAGAAATCCCAGGGCTGATCTCCTTCAGAATGGACTGGTTGGACCTCCTTGCAGTCCAAGGGACTCTCAAGAGTCTTCTCCAACACCACACTTCAAAAGCATCAATTCTTCAGCACTCAGCCTTCTTCACAGTCCAACTCTCACATCCGTACATGACCACAGGAAAAACCATAGCCTTGACTAGATGGACCTTTGTTGGCAAAGTAATGTCTCTGCTTTTGAATATGCTGTCTAGGTTGGTCATAACTTTCCTTCCAAGGAGTAAGTGTCTTTTAATTTCATGGCTTTAGTCACCATCTGCAGTGATTTTGGAGCCCCAAAAAATAAAGTCTGACACTGTTTCCACTGTTTCCCCATCTATTTCCCATGAAGTGATGGGAATCAGCCATAGATATACATATATCCCCTCCCTTTTGAACCTCCCTCCCAACTCTCACCCCAACCCACTCCTCTAGGTTGATACAGAGCCCCTGTTTGAGTTTCCTGAGCCACACAGCAAATGCCGGTTGTCTATCCATTTTACATACAGTAATGTAAGTTTCCATGTTACTCTTTCCATACATCTCACCCTCTCCTCCCCTCTCCCCCTGTCCATAAGTCTATTCTCTATGTCTGTTTCTCCATTGTTGCCCTGTAAATAAATGCTTCAGTACCATTTTTCTAGATTCCATATATATACATTAGAATATGATATTTATCTTTCTCTTTCTGACTTACTTCACTCTGTATAATAGATTCTAGTTTCAGCCACCTCATTAGAACTGACTCAAATGTGTTCATTTTTATGGCTGAGTAATATTCCATTGTGTATATGGACCACAACTTCTTTATCCATTCATCTGTTGATGGACATCTAGGTTGCTTCCATGTTCTAGCTGTTGTAAATAGTGCTGCAATAAACAATGGGATACGTGTGTCTTTTTCAATTTTGGTTTCCTCAGGTGTACGCCTAGGAGTGGGATTCCTGGGTCATATGGTGATTTTATTACTAGTTTTTAAGGAATCTCCATACCATCTTCCATAGTGGCTGTATCAATTTACATTCCCACCAACAATCTAAGAGTATTCCCTTTTCTCCACACCCTCTCCAGCATTTATTGTGTGTAGACTTTTTGATGATGGCCATTCTGACCGGTGTGAGGTGATATCTTATTGTAGTTTTGATTTGCATTTCTCTAATAGTTGGGGGCAGGAGGAGAAGGGGACACCAGAGGATGAGATGGCTGGATGGCATCACTGACTCGATGGACGTGAGTCTGAGTGAACTCCGGGAGTTGGTGATGGACAGGGAGGCATGGCGTGCTGTGATTCATGGGGTCACAAAGAGTCGGACACGACTGAGTGAACTGAACTGAACTGAATAGTGAGCAATGTTGAGCATCTTTTCATGGGTCTATTAGCCATCTGTATGTCTTCTTTGGAGAAATGTCTGTTTAGGTCTTTTTCCCACTTTTTGATTGGGTTGTTTGTTTTTCTGGTATTGAGTTGTATGAGCTGCTTGTATATTTTGGAAATTAATCCTTTGTCAGTTGTTTCATTTGCTATTATTTTCTCCCATTCTGAGGGTTGTCTTTTCACCTTGCTTAGTTTCCTTTGCTGTTCAAAATCTTTTATGTTTAATCAGGTCCCATTTGTTTACTTTTGTTTTTATTTCTGTTACCCTAGGAGGTGGGTCATAGAGGATCTTGCTTTGATTTATGTCATTGAGTGTTCTGCCTATGTTTTCCTCTAAGAGTTTTATAGTTTCTGGTCTTTAGGTCTTTAATCCATTTTGAGTTTGTCTTTGTGTATGGTGTTAGGAAGTGTTCTAATTTCATTCTTTTACATGTAGCTGTCCAGTTTTCCCAGCACCATTTATTGAAGAGGCTGTCTTTGCCCCATTGTATATTCTTGCCTCCTTAATAAAAAATAAGGTACCCATAGGTGCATGGGTTTATTTCTTGGCTTTCTGTCTTGTTCCTTTGGTCTATATTTCTGTTTTTGTGCCATACCATACTGTCTTGATGACTGTAGCTTTGTAGTATAATCTGAAGTCAGGAAGGTTGATTCCTCCAGTTCCATGCTTCTTTCTCAAAACTGCTTTGGCTATTCGGGGTCTTTTGTGTTTCCATAAGAATTGTGAAACTTTTTGTTCTAGTTCTGTGAAAAATGCCATTGGTAATTTGATAGGGATCTCATTGAACCAGCAGATTGTATTTGGTTGGATAGTCATTTTCTCAATATTGATTCTTCCTACCCAGGAACATGGAATGTCTCTCCATCTGTTTATGTCATCTTTTATTTCTTTCATTAGTGTCTTATAATTGTATACAGTTCTTTTGTCTCCTTAGGTAAGTTTATTCCTAGATCTTTTATTCTTTTTGTTGTAATAGTGAATGGGATCAATTCCTTAATTTCTCTTTCTGATTTTTCATTATTAGTATATAGAAATGCAATTGATTTGTGTATTGATTTTGTATCCTGAAACTTTGCTAAATTCACTGATTAGCTCTAATAATTTTCTGATACTATCTTTAGGGTTTCTTATGTACAGTATCATGTCATCTGCAAAGAGTGAGAGCTTTACTTCTTTTCCGATCTGGATCCCTTTTATTTCTTTTTCTTCTCTGATTGCTGTAGCTAGGACTTCCAGAACTATGTTGAATAATAGTGGCAAAAGTGGACACTCTTGTCTTGTTCCTGATCTTAAGTGGAATGCTTTCAGTTTTTCACCATTGAGAATAATGTTTGCTGTAGGCTTATCATATATGGCCTTAACTATGTTGAGGTAGGTTCCTTATATGCCCATTTTTTGAAGAGTTTTGATCATAAATGGGTGCTGAATTTTGTCAAAGGCTTTTTCTGTATCCATTGAGATTATCATATGGTTTTTATATTTCAATTTGTTAATATGGTGTATAACATTGATTTGTGTATATTGAAGAATCCTTGCATCCCTGGATGAAAGGATGCAACCCAACTTGATCATGGTGTATGAGCTTCTTGATGTTTTGCTGAATTCTGTTTGCTAAAATTTTGATGAGGATTTTTGCATCTATGTTAATCAGTGATATTGGGCTGTAGTTTTCTTTTTTTGTGTTGTCTTTGTCTGATTTTCATATCAGGGTGATGGTGGCCTCATAGGGTGAGTTTGGAAGTGTTCCTTCCTCTGCAATTTTTTGAAAGAGTTTTACAAGGATAGGCATTAGCTCTTCTCTAAATGTTCGATAGAATTCTCTTGTGAAGCCATCTGGTCCTGGGCTTTTGTTTTTTGGGAGATTTTTGATCACAGTTTCAATTTCAGTGCTTGCAATTGGGTTGTTCATAATTTCTATTTCTTCCTGGTTCAGTCTTGGAAAATTGAACTTTTCTAAGAATCTGTCCATTCTTTCAGTTTATCAATTTTATTGCCATATGGTTGTTCATAATAGTCTCCTATAATCCTTTGTATTTCTGCATTGTCTATTGTAACCTCTCCTTCTTCATTTCTAATTTTGTTGATTTGATTCTTCTCTCTTTTTTTCTTGATGAGTCTGGCTAAAGGTTTGTCAATTTTGTTTATCTTCTCAAAGAACCAGCTTTTGGTTTTATTAATCTTTGCTATTGTTTCTTTCATTTCTTTTTTGTTTATTTCTGCTCAGACCTTCATGATTTCTTTCCTTATACTAATTTTGGTTTTTGTTGTTGTTCTTTTTCCACTTGTTTTAGATGTGAAGTTAGGTTGTCTATTTGATGTTTTTCTTGTTTCGTGAAGTAGGATTGTATTGCTATAAACTTCCCTTTTAGAACTGCTTTCACTGTACTCAAAGGTTTTAAGTTGTCATGTTTTCATTGTCATTTGTTTCTAGGAGTTTTTTGATTTCCCTTTTGAGTTCTTCATTAACTTGTTGGTTATTTAGAAACATGTTGTTTAATCACCATGTGTTTGTGTTTCTTACAGTTTTTTTCTTGTAATTGATATCTAGTCCCATAGCACTGTGGTCAGAGAAGATGCATGATACAATTTCAATTTTCTTAAATCTACTGAGGTTTGATTTGTAACCCAAGATGTGGTCTATCCTGGAGAATGTTCCATGTGCATTTGAGAAGAAGGTGTATTCTCCTGCATTTGGATGGAATGTCCTGAAGATATCAATGAGATCCATCTCATCTAATGTGTCATTTAAGACTTGTGTTTCCTTATTAATTTTCTGTTTTGATGATCTGTCCATTGGTGTGAGTGGGTGTTAAAATCTCCTACTATTATTGTATTACTGTCAGTTTCTCCTTTTATGTCTGTTAGTGTTTGTCTTATGTATTGAGGTGCTCCTATGTTGGGTGCATAGATATTTACAATTGTTATGTCTTCCTCTTGGAAGAGGAAGACATAACATGTCTTCCCCTTGATCATTATGTGGTGCCCTTCCTTATCTCTTGTAATATTCTTTATTTTAAGGTCTATTTTCTCGGAAATGAGGATTGCTATTCCAGGTGATAAAACAAAGGTCTGGACTAGGAAAATGGCAGTGAAAACAGAAAAGAAAGGAGTGATTCAAGAACATATTGAGGATGCATACATGGTGATGGTGATAGAATTTTTACGGTATTAGCTCCTAATGATTCATGAATTCTCCATCCATGCCTTTGGGAAATCCCCTCCTATGTTGAGTCTGAACATATCTATTAGCAAACATGCAAACAGAGTCTTGAAAAGCACTTAATATATATTGAATCTCCACTTCTCCTGATGATGCTGGAAACCTTAAAACAACACCACATGGCCAAGCCCAGGCTAGCCTGCTGGAGACACGTCAGACCCATCACTCCAGTGACACCCAGAATTAATTAATAACAAGAACCAACTGCTAGACATGTAAGTGATCCAAAAGAAGCCATTCTGAGGTAACTAGTCTCCAGCTAACTTGCCAGTTGAGTGCAGCTTCATGAGTGAGTCTCAATGAAGTCCAGCCCAGCTGAGCTCAACCCAAATAGCTGACCTATAAATTTGTGCACTAATAAACGATTGTGGCTTTAAGCCAGTAAAGTTTGGGGTGGTTTGTTACACATCAAAAACTCGCTGATTTAATGATGGATTGGTTATAGCTTTGCATATCGCCAAAAGTTGGTTGAACTTTTAGATACTTTAGAAGTAGCAGTAGCGCATGGGAAAAGCGATTTGGCTAGTATATGTGGACCAATTTTTATTATTTGGTTTTCATGGGGTTTTGGTTTGTGTGTATTCTTTTTAAGATAGGGAAGAATAGAACTCAAAGGTGAGGGAGATTTTGAGTAATAAAACTTACTTCAAAAAGTTCAAATAAAGATTAAATTCAAAAATATACACAAAAACATCAAATGAAAAATAACCATTACAAGTCTACATATGCAAACTATACATATTTTATTTTTTTACTTGACTTTTTAAGGAAATTCACACTAAACACACAGAGAGATCTACATATGCATCCCATTTTCCAGAGAAACAATATGGAGTGCCCAGTACAGTAAAACAGCTCTGTAAGTTTCTGGCTACAAGTGGAATATAATTTTCAGAGGCACATCTCCTTCCATCCCCAAAACCAGCAAATTCTGCACTTGCTTCTTCAAAGTGAACAGTCTGTACAGAGACACACTCTATGGATATATGCAGAAAAATATAAGTGTGCACACTAAACCCTCTGAATAAATTAAGCACGTTTGAGGGCTAAACAAACTCTATTCATTTGAAAACTTTTTGTTACAGTATTATACTTACCACACATTTTCCTAGTGGCCTTGCAGCTGAAGTGCCTATTATTTCAGATAAATAAATTATGTAAAAATATGTTATTTAGTCAACATTTACTTTCAAAATATAATGTGTAGTAAATAAAATGAAGACAATAAAGTGCCCCAGGGCAAAAAAATAAATAAAAGCAAAAATAAACAAATGGGACCTAATCAAACTTATAAGCTTTTGCACAGCCAAATAAACCATAAACGAAAAAGACACTCTACAGAAAGGAAGAAAAAATTCACAAACAACGTGAAAGACAGGGGCTTAATTTCCAAAATATACAAACAGCCCATAGAGCTCAATAACAAGAAAACCAAGTAACCCAATCAAAAAATGGGCAGAAAACCTAAATAGACATTTCTCTGAAGAAGATATACAGATGGACAATGGGTACATGAAAAGATGCTCAAAATTGCTATTATAATTGGAGACATGCAAATCAAAACTACAATGAGGTATCACCTCACATTGGTCAGAATCAGTTCAGTTTAGTTCAGTTGCTCAGTTGTATCTGACTCTTTGCGACCCCATGAATTGCAGCACGCCAGTCTCCCTGTCCATCACCAACTCCCGGAGTCCACTCAAACTCATGTCCATAGAGTTGGTGATGCCATCCAGCTTTCTCATCTTCTGTCGTCCCCTTCTCCTCCTGCCCCAATCCCTCCCAGCATCAGGGTCTTTTCCAATGAGTCAACCCTTTGCATGAGGTGGCCAAAGTACTGGAGTTTCAGCTTTAGCATCAGTCCTTCCAATGAACACCCAGGACTGATCTCCTTTAGGATGGACTGGTTGGACCTCTTTGCAGTCCAAGGGACTCTCAAGAGTCTTCTTCAACACCACAGTTCAAAAGCATCAATTCTTTGGCGCTCAGCTTTCTTCACAGTCCAACTCTCACATCCATACATGACCACTGGAAAAACTATAGCCCTGACTAGACAGACCTTTGTTGGCAAAGTAATATCTCTGCTTTTGAATATGCTATCTAGGTTGGTCATCACTTTCCTTCCAAGGAGTAAGCATCTTTTAATCTCATGGCTGCAGTCACCATCTGCAGTGATTTTGGAGCCCCAAAAAATAAAGTCTGACACTGTTTCCACTGTTTCCCCATCTATCTCCCATGAAGTGATGGGACCAGATGCCATGACCTTTGTTTTCTGAATGTTGAGTTTTAAGCCAACTTTTTCACTCTCCTCTTTCACTTTCATCAAGAGGCTTTTGAGTTCCTCTTCACTTTCTGCCATAAGGGTGGTGTCATCTGCATATCTGAGGTTATTGATATTTCTCCCAGCAATCTTGATTCCAGCTTGTGCTTCCTCCAGCCCAGTGTTTCTCATGATGTACTCTGCATAGAAGTTAAATAAGCAGGGTGACAATATACAGCCTTGAAGTACTCCTTTTCCTATTTGGAACCAGTCTGTTGTTCCATGTCCAGTTCTAACTGTTGCTTCCTGACCCGCATATAGGTTTCTCAAGAGGCAGGTCAGGTGGTCTGGTATTCCCATCTCTTTCAGAATTTTCCACAGTTTATTGTGATCCACACAGTCAAAGGCTTCGTTATAGTCAATAAAGCAGAAATAGATGCTTTTCTGGAACTCCCTTGCTTTTTTCATGATCCAGCGGATGTTGGCAATTTGATCTCTGGTTCCTCTGCCTTTTCTAAAACCAGCTTGAACATCTGAAAGTTCATGGTTCACGTATTGCTGAAGCCTGGCTTGGAGAATTTTGAGCATTACTTTACTAGTGTGTGAGATGAGTGCAATTGTGCGGTAGTTTGAGCATTCTTTGGCATTGCCTTTCTTCGAGATTGGAATAAAAACTGATCTTTTCCAGTCCTGTGGCCACTGCTGAGTTTTCCAAATTTGCTGGCATATTGAGTGCAGCACTTTCACAGCATCATCTTTCAGGATTTGGAATAGCTCAACTGGAATTCCATCACCTTCACTAGCTTTGTTCGTAGTGATGCTTTCTAAGGCCCACTTGACTTCACATTCCAGAATGTCTGGCTCTAGGTCAGTGATCACACCATCGTGATTATCTGTGTCATGAAGATCTTTTTTGTACAGTTCTTCTGTGTATTCTTGTCACCTCTTCTTAACATCTTCTGCTTCTGCTTCTTCTATGAAGACCTACAAAACTTTTAGAATTAACACCCCAAAAAGATGTCCTTTTCATTATTGGGAACTGGAATGCAAAAGTAGGAAGTCAAGAAACACCTGGAGTAACAGGCAAATTTGGCCTTGGAGTACAGAATGAAGCAGGGCAAAAGCTAATAGAGTTTTGCCAAGAGAACGAACTGGTCATAGCAAACACCCTCTTCCAACAACACGAGAAGACTCTACACATGGAAATCACCAGATGGTCAACATCAAAATCAGATTGATTATATTCTTTGCAGCCAAAGATGGAGAAGCTCTATACAGTCAGCAAAAACAAGACCGGGAGGTGACTGTGGCTCAGATCATGAACTCCTTATTGCCAAATTCAGACTTAAAGTGAAGAAAGTAGGGAAAACCACTAGACCATTCAGGTACGACCTAAATCAAATCCCTTATGATTATACAGTGGAAGTGAGAAATAGATTTAAGAGAGCAGATCTGATAGACAGAGTGCCTGATGAACTATGGACAGAAGTTCGTTACATTGTACAGGAGGCAGGGATCAAGACCATCCCCATGGAAAAGAAATGCAAAAAAGCAAAATGGCTGTCTGAGGAGGCCTTACAAATAGCTGTGGAAAGAAGAGAAGTGAAAAGCAAAGGAG
The DNA here is from genome assembly GCF_027580195.1 of Bos mutus. Classification (NCBI taxonomy): domain Eukaryota; kingdom Metazoa; phylum Chordata; class Mammalia; order Artiodactyla; family Bovidae; genus Bos; species Bos mutus. The sequence goes on from NC_091625.1 coordinate 33,907,168, forward strand.
AAAAGGAAAGATACGAGCATCTGAATGCAGAGTTCCAAAGAATAGCAAGGAGAGATAAGAAAGCCTTCCTCAGGGATCAATGCAAAGAAATAGAGGAAAACAACAGAATGGGAAAGACTAGATATCTCTTCAACAAAATTAGAGATACCAAGGGAACATTTCATGCAAAGATGGGCTCGATAAAGAACAGAAATTGTATGGACCTAACAGAAGCAGAAGATATTAAGAAGAGGTGTATTCTTATACATAGAACAACTGTACAAAAAAGAGCTTCACGACCCAGATAATCAGTCAGAATAGGCATTATCAAAAAGTCTACAAATAATAAACATTGGGGAAGGTGTGGAGAAAAGGGAAACCTTTTACACTGTTGGTGGGAAAGTAAGTTGGTGAAGCGAGTATGGAGAACAGCGCAGGTTCCTTAAAAAACTTAATAATAGAGTTACCATATATGATCCAATAATCTCACTCCTGGGCCTGTATCCAGAGAAGATGAAAATTAATTCAAAAAGATAATGTACCCCAAAGTTAACAGCAGTATTATTTACTAATAGCCCAGACATGGAAACAACCTAAGCACCCATCAACAGATGAATGGATAAAGAAGATGTGTTATGTGTATGTATGTGTGTGTATATGTATATGTAGTGGAATATCACTAACCATAAAAAAAGAATAAAATAATGCCATTTGCAGCAACATGGATGGACTTAGAGATGATCACATAAGAGAAATATGTTGGGCAGAGAAAGGTAAGTATCACTTATATGTGGAATCTTCAAAAAAAAACATGATACAAAAGACCTTATTTACAAAACAGAAACAGACTCACAGACACACAGAACAAACTTATAATTACCAGAAGGGAAAAGGGAGAAGGACAGATAAATTAGGAGCTTGGGATTAACAGATACAAACTACTATATATAAAATGGATAAACAAGGACCTACTGTATATCACAGGGAGGTATATTCAATATCTTGTAATAACCTATATGGAAAAGAATTTGAAAAATATATGTATTCAGATATGTATATATTCAGATATATATATAATATATGTATATATATATTCAGATATATAAATTCAGATATATATATATCTGAATCGCTTTGCTGTACACCTGAAACTAACACAGCATTGGGAATCAACTATACTTTAATTCAAAAAAATCCAAAAATGAAGATAGTAAACAACTTCATGTCATATCAGTGTTTACTTGGGAGAAATGGGCAAAACCAGAAATGCTTTTTAGTCCTAATATTCTCATCAAAACAAGACAAATAATTAAAAGATTACATTGTAAGTATGAATTTTCAGTCATGTTATATATACTGTCATGGACAATTTTGAAGAAATTAAATGATCTAAAATTTAAGGTAGGATACATGATATATCATAATTTTGTCCTTATATTTTTTAAAAAAATCAATAGTATACTTAGTTCAATAGTATACTTAGTATTGGAGAAGGCAATGGCACCCCACTCCAGTACTCTTGCCTGGAAAATCCCATGGATGGAGGAGCCTGGTGGGCTACAGTCCATGGGGTCGCTAAGAGTTGGATATGACTGAGCGACTTCACTTTCACTTTTCCCTTTCATGCATTGGAGAAGGCAATGGCAACCCACTCCAGTGTTCTTGCCTGGAGAATCCCAGGGACGGGGGAGCCTGGTGGGGCACCGTCTCTGGGGTCGCACAGAGTCGGACACGACTGAAGCGCCTTAGCAGCAGCAGCAGCAGCAGCAGCAGCATGCTTAGTATACTAGGTATACTTTCTGTTTATCATTGCCCAGTTGTGACATACAAGCTAAATGATTCCTTTATTTAGAATTTCTGTTCCATGAATATTGAAGATTGAGGCTTTTATTTTTTCTCAACCTTTCCATTTTTGTATTTTATAAAATTAACATGTGAATATATTGATTACAATAACTTTATTGTATATCATCATTTCACTAATAATCACTAGTACTTTTGATGAAATACATTGCTGTTTAATGTAATACTGAAATCAATAACTCTTTTCAGAACTCATGTAATTTCCTCAAGTTAAACAAGATTAGTTTTGCTTAAATCACTAATTTTGTAACTTGTCACTGAGTAGAGTGGATACTATGCCTACTAACTGCAAGTTGTGGTTCTAAGACTGTGTGTACAATATATTTATTCCTCATCCCTCATTCTGTTTGAAAGCTTTTGAGACCAATACATCATCTTTACGGAACAATCTATCAATTGGAGGAGCTGAGTAAATGTTGCTCTTTCCATGACACATTGCTTTTGGGTGCCAGTAAAGGATAAATAACAATGGGATAACGTAATAAGTAAGTAAACATTAGGCCAAAAGAAGAGATAGGTTGTTAGATCTAATGTAAGGTTTAAAATGGCACTTCTTGAAGTTGGGCCATCTGCACCAGAATTACCTGAAGTATATGTGAAATATACAGATAACTGGGGAATCACTGCATGAAATAGATTTATCGACATATTGTCATAAATTTCTCACATCAAGAAAAGGAAGATTTGCTTTGTGAAGATATGAGGGAGGAAAATATCTCTCAGCCTAAGCCACAGTCTAAAACCTTAGAGACATAACAAAGGATCTGTGAACTGGATTTGATTTAGCACCAGCTCATTTAGAATGACAATAGGGAGGAGAGAGTTGGAGAAAGGAGACGGGAACACATATGGAGGAATAATAATATAATAATAACACATATGGAGGCTGAAGAATAAGAAGATAATCACAATCTCTCAATAGTCTCAACAGTGCTTTCCTATTTTTTTCACACCATGGTACATGTAGAAAATGATAATGTTATATCCAACACTCTAGGGTAAACAGGTGAATCTTCTCACAGACAGAAGGAAGCAGACAAGACACTCTGAATGCCCTAAAAGAGACTGAGGGGAATCAATACTTTCCCTTGGGGACACTCTGTTGGAAACAGTCTATCTGTTAGCATGTATATCACTATACACTGTTACCAATGCCTGGCACCGCCTGCATGTTCTCTGCTTTGAAGAATAGAAAAGTTAGTACCAAGAAGTTGCTAGATCTTTCTCTAGCTCCTTATGAAGTCATGGGATAATGTCTTCATTTCCATAGTCAACTAGTGAATGCTATTAAATGAATAGAATACTACATGTGGAGTATTTTTGATTATTATAAGACATAATTTAAATTTGAATGAAATAATTTAATAATTATTATACAAACCTGGAAGAAATGGAAAAGTTCTTAGAAAAGTACAACCTTCTAAAACTGAACAAGGAAGAAACAGAAATCATGAACAGGCCAATCATAAGCACTTAAATCAAAACTGATAAAAAATCTTCCAACAAAGAAAAGTCCAGGACCAGATGGCTTCACAGGCAAATTCTACCAAGTTTTGAGATGAACTAATACCTATCCTGCTCAAACTCTTCCAGAAAATTGCAGAGGAAGGAAAACTCCAAACTCATTCTATAAGGCCACCATCACCCTGATACTGCCGTGCTCCTCTGTCATGGAATTCTCCAGGCAAGAATACTGGAGTGGGTAGCCATTCCCTTCTCCAGAGAATATTCCTGACCCAAGGATTGAACCTGAGTCTCCTGCATTGCAGACAGATTCTTTACTGTCTGAGCCACCAGAGAAAACATATCATCAAAAAAGAAAGTTACAGGCCAATATCCCTGATGAACATAGATGCAAAAATCCTCAACAAAATTCTAGTAAACAGAATCCAACAACACATTAAAGGGATCATACACCATGATCAAGTGGGATTTATCCCAGGGATACAAGGATTCTTCAATATGTGCAAATCAACCCCATCAACAAACTGAAAGATAAAAACTATATGATCATCTCAAAAGATGCAGAGAAAGCCTTCACAAAATTCAAAGCCCATTTATGATAAAAACTCTTCAGAAAGTAGGCATAGAAGGAACCTACCTCAACATAATAAAGGCCATATAAGACAAACTCACAGCAAACTTTATTCTCTATGGTGAAAAACTGAAAGCATTTCCTCTAAAATCAGGAATAAGACAAGGGTGCCCACTCTTGCCACTATTATTTAACATAGTTTTGGAAGTCCTAGCCATGGCAATCAGAGAAGAAAAAGAAATAAAAGGAATCCAGATTGGAAAAGAAGTAGTAAAACTCTCGCTATTAGCAGATGACATGATACTATACATCAGATCAGATCAGTCACTCAGTCGTGTCCGACTCTTTGCGACCCCATGAACCGCAGCACGCCAGGCCTCCCTGTCCATCACCAACTCCCGGAGTTTACTCAGACTCACGTCCATCGAGTCAGTGATGCCATCCAGCCATCTCATCCTCTGTCGTCCCCTTCTCCTCCTGCCCCGAATCCCTCCCAGCATCAGGGTCTTTTCCAATGAGTCAACTCTTTGCATGAGGTGGCCAAAGTACTGGAGTTTCAGCTTTAGCATCATTCCTTCCAAAGAAATCCCAGGGCTGATCTCCTTCAGAATGGACTGGTTGGATCTCCTTGCAGTCCAAGGGACTCTCAAGAGTCTTCTCCAACACCACAGTTCAAAAGCATCAATTACTATACATAGAAAATCCTAAATGTTCCACCAGAAAATTACTGCTGCTGCTGCTGCTAAGTCACTTCAGTCGTGTCCGACTCTGTGCGACCTCATAGACGGCAGCCCACCAGACACCCCCGTCCCTGGGATTCTCCAGGCAAGAACACTGGAGTGGGTTGCCATTTCCTTTTCCAATCATGAAAGTGAAAAGTGAAAGTGAAGTCGCTCAGTCATGTCTGACTCTTAGCGACCCCATGGACTGCAGCCTACCAGGTTCCTCCGTCCATGGGATTTTCCAGGCAAGAGTACTGGAGTGGGGTGCCATTGCCTTCTCCGAGAAAATTACTAGTTATTCAATGAAAATAGTGAAGTCACAGGATATAAAATTAACATACAGAAATCCCGTGCACTCTTATACAATAACAATGAAAACTTGGAAAGAGAAGGAAACAATTCCATTCACCATTGAAACAAAAAAGAATAAAATACCTAGGAATAAACCTACCTAAAGAGATGAAAGACCTATATGCAGAAAACTCTAAGACATTGATGAAAGAAATCAAAGATGACACAGCACATGGAGAGACATGCAATGTCCTTGGACTGAAAGACTCAGTATTGTGAAAATCACTATATTACCCAAAGCAATCTACAGATTCAAGGCAATCTCTATCAAACTATCAATAGTATTTTTCACAGAATTAGAACAAAATTTTCACAATTTTCATGGAAACACATAAGACCTCAAATAGCCAAAGCAATCTTGACAAACAAAAAAATGGAGCTGAAGGAATCAACCTTCCTGACTTCAGACTGTACTACAAAGTTACAGCCATCAAGAGAGTATGGTATTGGCACAGAAAGAGAAATGTAGACCGATGGGATGAAAGAGAAGGCCCAGAGATAAACTTATACACCTATGGGTGCTTTATCTTTGACAAAGGAGTCAAGAATATACAATGGAGAAAAGATTGCCTCTTCAATAAATAAGTGGTGCTGGAAAAACTGGACAACTACATGCAAAAGACGGAAACTGGAACACTTCCTAACACCATACACAAAAATAAACTCAAATGGATTAAAGACTTAAGTGTAATGTCAGACACTATAAAGCTCTTAGAGGAAAACACAAGCAGTATGCTTCTCATCACAAATCACAGCAATTCTCTGTGACCCACCTCCTAGAGTAATGGAAATAAAAACAAAAATAAACAAATGGACCTAATTAAACTTAAAAGCTTTTTCACAGCAAAGGAAACAATCAGTTCAGTTCAGTCGCTCAGTTGTGTCTGATTCTTTGCAACCCCCTGGACTGCAGCACGCCAGGCCTCCCTGTCCATCACAAACCCCCAGAGTTTACTCAAACTCATGTCCATTGAGTCAGTGATGCCATCCAGCCATCTCATCCTCTATCCTCCCTTTCTCCTCCCGCCCTCAATCTTTCCCAGGATCAGGATCTTTTCCAATAAGTCAGTTCTTCCCATCAGGTGGCCAAAATATTGGAGTTTCACCTTCAGCATCAGTCCTTCCAAGGAATATTCAGGGCTGATCTCCTTTAGGATGGACTGGTTGGATCTCCTTGCAGTCCAAGAGATTCTCAAGAGTCTACTCCAACACCACAGTTCAAAAGCATCAATTCTTCGGTGCTCAGCTTCTTTATAGTCTAACTCTCACATCCATACATGACTACTGGAAAAACCATAGCTTTGACTAGATAGACCTTTGTTGAGAAAATAATGTTTCTGTTTTTTAAAATGCTGTCTAGGCTGGTCATAACTTTCCTTCCAAGGACTAAGCATCTTTTAATTTCATGGCTGCAGTCATCATCTGCAGTGATTTTGGAGCCCCCCAAAATAAAGTCTGTCACTGTTCCTACTGTTTCCCCGTCTATTTGTCATGAAGTGATGGGACCAGATGCCATGATCTTAGGTTTCTGAATGTTGAGTTTTAAGCCAACTTTTTCTTTTTCACTCTCCTCTTTCATTTTCATCAAGAGGCTCTTTAGTTCCTCTTCACTTTCTGCCATAAGGGTGGTGTCATCTGCATATCTGAGGTTATTGATATTTCTCCCAGCAATCTTGATTCCAGCTTGTGCTTCCTCCAGCCCAGCGTTTCTCATGATGTACTCTGCATAGAAGTTAAATAAGCAGGGTGACAATATACAGCCTTGACGTACTCCTTTGCCTATTTGGAACCAGTCTGTTGTTCCATGTCCAGTTCTAACTGTTGCTTCCTGACCTGCATACACAGTTCTCAAGAGACAGGTCAGGTGGTCTGGTATTCCCATCTCTTTCAGAATTTTCCACAGTTTGTTGTGATCCACACAGTCAAAGGCTTTGACGTAGTCAATAAAGCAGAAATAGATGTTTTTCTGGAATTCTCTTGCTTTTCGATGATCCAGAGGATGCTGGCAATTTGATCTCTGGTTCCTCTGCCTTTTCTAAATCCAGCTTGAACATCTGGAAGTTCACGATTCACGTACTGTTGTTCACCCCACGTCCAAGGTCAGAGAAGCCCCAGCAAGATGGTAAACGCTGGAGTGGTGGCTGCGCAGGGCTGGAGCAACTTTGAGGAGATATCCCACTTCCAGGGGCTAAGGAGATGCCCCAGTAAGATGGTAGGAGGGGTGAATTTGTGTTTAAAATCAAACCCCATTCCCACCAGAAATGCTCAGAGAGCTCAAACAAACCTTGCACGCACCAGGACCCAGAGACAGACAGAACTGCATTTGAGCATCTGTGTGGGGGTACAGGTCAGCAGTAGACTGCCGCAGGGGCAGGGGCTCTGGGTGCAGCAGACTTGGGTATGGCATAAGCCCTCTTGGAGGAGGTTGCCATTAATCCCACCATGGAGCTGCCAGAACTTACACAGGACTGGGGAAATAGACTCTTGGAGGGCACAAACAGAACCCTGGACCCAGAGTGCACCAGGACCCAGGAGAAAGGAGCAGTGGCCCCACAAGAGACTGACCCAGACTTGCCCAGGAGTGTCCAGGAGTCTCCAGTGGAGGCGTGGGTTGGTGGTGGCCTGCTGCAGGGTTGGGGGCAGTGAGTGTAGTAGTACATGCGTGGGATCTTTTGAAGGAGGTCCCGATTATCTTCACTACCTCCACCATAGTTTGGCCCCAGGTAAATAACAGGGAGGAAACAAAGCCCCACCCACCAACAGAAAATTGGGTTAAAGACTTACTGAGCATGGCCCCACCCATCAGAACAAGACCCAGTTTCACCCTTAGTCAGTCTCTCCCATCAGGAAGCTTCCATAAGCCTCTTATCCTTATCCATCAGAGGGCAGTTACAGTTCAGTGTGTCCAACTCTGCGACCCCATGAATCACAGCACACCAGGCCTCCCTGTCCATCACCAACTCCTGGAGTTCACTCAGACTCACGTCCATCAAGTCAGTGATGCCATCCAGCCATCTCATCCTCTGGCGTCCCCTTCTCCTCCTGCCCCCAATCCCTCCCAGCATCAGTCTTTTCCAATGAGTCAACTCTTCGCATGAGGTGGCCAAAGTACTGGAGTTTCAGCTTTAGCATCATTCCTTCCAAAGAAATCCCAGGGCTGATCTCCTTCAGAATGGACTGGTTGGATCTCCTTGCAGTCCAAGGGACTCTCAAGAGTCTTCTCCAACACCACAGTTCAAAAGCATCAATTCTTCGGTGCTCAGCTTTCTTCACAGTCCAACTCTCACATCCATACATGACCACTGGAAAAACCATAGCCTTCACTAGACGGACCTTTGTTGGCAAAGTAATGTCTCTGCTTTTCAACATGTTATCTAGGTTGGTCATAACTTTTCTTCCAAGGAGTAAGTCTTTTAATTTCATGACTGCAGTCACCGTCAGCAGTGATTTTGGAGCCCCCGGAGATAAAGTCTGACACTGTTTCCACTATTTCCCCATCTATTTCCCATGAAGTGATGGGAACAGATGCCATGATCTTCATTTTCTGAATGTTGAGCTTTAAGCCAACTTTTTCACTCTCCTCTTTCACTTTCATCAAGAGGATTTTGAGTTCCTCTTCACTTTCTGCCATAAGGGTGGTGTCATCTGCATATCTGAGGTTATTGATATATCTCCCGGCAATCTTGATTCCAGCTTGTGCTTCATCCAGCCCAGAGTTTCCCATGATGTACTCTGCATATAAGTTAAATACACAGGGTGACAATATACAGCCTTGACGTACTCCTTTTCCTATTTGGAACCAGTTCCATGTCCAGTTCTAACTGTAGCTTCCTGACCTGCATATAGGTTTCTCAAGAGACAGGTCAGATGTTCTGGTATTCCCATCTCTTTCAGAATTTTTCAGTTTATTGGGATCCACACAGTCAAAGGCTTTGACGTAGTCAATAAAGCAGAAATAGACGTTTTTCTGGAACTCTCTTGCTTTTTTCATGATCCAGCGGATGTTGGCAATTTGATCTCTGGTTCCTCTGCCTTTTCTAAAACCAGCTTGAACATCTGGCAGACAGACTGAAAACCACAATCACAGAAGACTACCAATCTGACCACATGGACCACAGCCTTATCTAACTCAATGAAACTATGAGCCATGCCGTGTGGGGCCACCCAAGATGGGTGGGTCATGGTGGAGAGGTCTGACAGAATGTGGTCCACTGGAGAAGGGAATGGCAAACCACTTCAGTATTCTTGCCTTGAGAACCCCATGAAGAGTATAAGAAGGCAAAAAGATAGGACACTGAAAGGTGAACTCACCAGGTCAGTAGATGTCCAATATGCTACTGGAGATCAGTGGAGAAATAACTCCAGAAAGAATGAAGAGATGGAGCCAAAGCAAAAACAACACCCAGTTGTGGATGTGACTGGTGATAGAAGTAAAGTCCGATGCTGTAAAGAGCAATATTGTATAGGAACCGGGAATGTTAGGTCCACAGATCAAGGCAAATTGAAAGTGGTCAAACAGGAGATGGCAAGAGTGAATGTCGACATTTTAGGAATCAGTGAACTAAAATGGACTGGAATGGGTGAATTTAATTATATCTACTACTGTGGGCAAGAATCCCTTAGAAGAAGTGGAGTAGCCATTGTAGTCAACAAAAGAGTCCGAAATGCAGTACTTGGATGCAATCTCAAAAACTACAGAACAATCTGTGTTCGTTTCCAAGGCAAACCATTCAGTGTCACAGTAATCCAAGTCTATGCCCTGACCAGTAATGCTGAAGAAGCTGAAGTTGAACGGTTCTATGAAGACCTACAAGACCTTCTAGAACTTACACCCCCAAAAGATGTCCTTTTCATTACAGGGAACTGGAATGCAAAAGTAGGAAGTCAAGGAAATAATAAACAAAATTAAAAGCCCTCAGAATATGAGAAAATAATTGCAAATGAAACAACTGACAAAGGATTAATCTCTAAAATATATAAGCAGCTCATACAGCTCAATATTAGGAAAACAGCAGGATCACAAAATGGGCAGAAGACCTAAACAGACATTTCTCCAAAGAAGACATACAGATGACTAACAAACATATAAAAAGACCTTCAACATCACTAATTATTAGAGAAATGCAAATCAAAACTACAATGATGTATCATCTCACACCAGTCAGAAAGGCCATCATCAAAAAAATCTACAAACAATAAACGCTGGAAAGGATGTGGAGGAAAGGTAACCCTCCTATACTGTTGGTGGGAATGTAAACTGATACAGCCATTATGGAGAAGAGTATGGAGATTCCTTTAAAAAAAACCTAGGAATAAATCAACCATATGACCCAGCAACTCTACTACTAGGCATATACCCTGAGAAAACCATAATCACAGAAGACACATGTACCTCAATGTTTATAATAGCATTGTTTACCATAGCCGGAACATGGAAGCAACCAAGATGTCTGTCAACAGATGAATGAATAAAGAAGATATGGTACATATATATATAATAGAACATTACTCAGCCATAAAAAAGAATGAATTTGAGCCCATTCTAATGAGGTGGATGAACCTAGAGCTTGTTATAAAGAGTGAAGTAAATCAGAAAGAGAAAAACAAAAAATATAGTATGCTGCTAAGTCGCTTCAGTCATGTCCGACTCTGTGCGACCCCATAGACGGCAGCCCACCAGGCTCCCCCGTCCCTGGGATTCTCCAGGCAAGAACACTGGAGTGGGTTGCCATTTCCTTCTCCAATGCATGAAAGTGAAAAGTGAAAGTGAAGTCGCTCAGTCGTGTCCGACTCTTAGCGACCCCATGGACTGCAGCCTACCAGGCTCCTCTGTCCATGGGATTTTCCAGGCAAGAGCCGGAGTGGGGTGCCATTGCCTTCTCCAAATATAGTATACTAACACATATATATGAAATCTAGAAAGATGGTACTGATCAATCTATTTGCAGGGAAGAAATGGAGACACATATGTAGACAATGGATTTGTGGACACAGTCAGGGAGGGAGAGAGTGGGACGAATGAAGAAAGCAGCATCTCTCTCTCTCTCTCTCTCTCTCTCTCTATATATATATATATATACACACACACACACACATTATCAGATGTAAGATGGAAACATGGAAAGCTGGTGAGATGTTGCTGTATAGCACAGGAAGCCCAGTCTGGCTCTCTGTGATGACCTGGAGGGATGGGATGCGGGGAGAGGAGGGAAGCTAAGGAGGGAGGAGATGTATGTATAATTACGGCTGATTTGCTTTGTTGTATGGCAGAAACCAACACAACATTGTAAAAAATTTTTGTAATATTTAAATAAAAGATAGAAAAAAATTATTGTATCAGAAAGCATGTTACATATGTTATCTTTTTGATAAGCCATATATAGATGATTTGAGGGTTTCCCAGGTGGCACTAACGGTAAACAACCCACCTGCCAATGCAGGAGATGTAAGAGACACAAATTTGATCCCTGGGTTGAGAAGATCCCCTGGAGGAGAAAATGGAAACCCACTCTAGTATTCTTGCCTGGAGAATCCCATGGACAGAGGAGTCCATGCACACATGCACAGATGATGTGAAGTGAAATTTCAAGAGAATTTTTACTTTCTACATAAAATAAAGAAGTATAAACTATAGCGTTAAAAATGCAAGATACATATAAAGGTGATAGAACCCATTTTTATCCTTGGATGAAAACTGCTAATCATGTTGGCAAACAAACAAAGAATCATGCATTTCAGGTTAAAATAAATAAATAAAGGTGAAGGGGAGGAGGAATTAATCAGAGAAAGAGAAGCAAAAAAGTGGCTTTGATATTAACTTTATAAAATCAAAACAGCTAAAAACATCAAGTGATTAATGTTTCAAATACAAAGCCTTATGGATCATTTTCCTAAACTCTGTAGTACTAAAAATGTATATCTATATACACGGTAAGTCAACTATGTTGAATTTTAACAATATGTCTTTCAACATAAATTGTATGCATAAAAGTAAATCAGAAAATCTACCACTTTGAAAATAATACAACTTAAAAAATTAAATGGCACAGTAGTAAAGTACACTACAGTAACATTTACACTAACACGGAAAACACACAATTACATACCATTACACATCTTAGGTTGATCTATCTGTAATTTCTGTTTGTTCACATCTCTAGAAACTTAATTCATTAACAAGTAAGGCAACATAAAATCTGACGTAAAAGCAAAGTGTATATTAAACCTAGTCACAAACTTAGAGTAAATGTGAAATAAGCGTCACTTTTATGAACAGAATAAATAGCCACTTCATCCTCACAGCATAGCTACTGTAACTACTAAAAAGGTGGTTGATTATCTGTTTCTAATCATGAGTTAATTCTGAAGGGAGACATAGGAGACATAAAAGTCAATTGGTCCCTCCAGAAATTCTAGGCAAATCGTCAAGGTCATTATATGACTTGGTGGAGGATCACGTAAGGAGAATTAAACTAATGGAAAATTCTCCTGCAAAGAGTTTCCATTAAATAATCTATGAATTACCAGCTGCCTTCAGCATTCACTTAGTTAGAAATAAAAGGATCAAATAAGACCATAAATAAAAAAAGAAATACCAATAGTTGAGACAGGAAGTGATTAAGGTAAAAAGATGGACTTGAGTAGAGTCAGGGTCATAGTAAGGATGATTTCTGTTTTGACCCTGTTCCGGTATGTTGATAATTACAAGCCTATAGAGTGAAAAAGTAATTCCATGGTGCCAACAGCAGGCATATGTTAGACTTTCAATTACTTTATCATCCACTTTGATGGGAATGACCCCAAATTTTTGAGCTAGAAAATGAAAATCTGTAGGGATATGAATACATGTCCTGGATAATGTAATCCTGAGTTTAACTTAAAAGTTAAGATTGTGAAGTCATTTTTTTCAAATTCATGACATTCTGAAGTTTTCAGATTCATTGTGCCAGAGAATGGAAGGATACGATGTTTTCCCCGCTTCATTCTATGAGCAGCAGGCATGAAGCCCTCTCTGTAGGGGTAGCTTTGTGAAAAACCCTACCCTTTTGTAGGAAGCAAGGCTCCCTCCTTCTCAGGGATGCACTTTGATTCTTGCCTTAAGAGGACACACCCAGACTTGCTGAGGAAGCAGGCTGCCTAGCCTCACACAACAGAGTGATCTCTTCTGTGCACAGACTGATGACATAGAGAGCTGAACCTCACATTCACCTGTGTGTAGTCCTGATGTCCAGCAGGGAAATAAGAGATGCTAATGAGACTATGGAGAATGGGAGAAAAGGAAATACAAAAAAATCCCCAAACTAAGATTTTGATATATTTGAATGCAAATTCAAGATCCAGAAGAAATAACTAGGATAAACTGAAAGGGGTAGAATTGTTTGTACTTGGAAAAAAAACAGACAGTAGAAGGATAGCACGATGAATCCTTTAAGCCAGAATGGAGACACAGGTTCCTCGGGAATGAAAGAATAAATACAAAACATTTGTCAATATCTGTATCATTAACAGTACATAGCATTTTGCTTATAATTGGTATTCAGTATTCATTATAGGGATTAATAAACTTTGGGAGTTTTAATAATACTACATTGTATACCAGGGCTTCCCTTGTGGCTCAGTGGTGAAGAATCCGCCTGAGATGCAGAAGACTCAGGAAAGCGCCTGAGATGCAGAAGACTCAGGAAAGCTGGATTCAATCCCTGGGTCGGGAAGATTCCCTGGAAGAGGACACGGCAACCCACTCCAGTATCCTTGCCTAGAGAATCCCATGGACTGAGGATGCTGGGGGGCTACAGCGCATAGAGTCGCGAAGAGTCAGACCCAATGAAGCATGCATACCAAACATGCATACCAAACACGAATGTGGTGACCACTGTGTTAAGTACTTTGTTACATGGTTTTATCCTCACTGATCCTATGAGATAGAGGAAAACATGAGTTTTTTACAGATGAAAAAACTGATATTCAAAGAATTTAAGTTACTTGCCTGAGGTCTCATGGTTAGTAAATGAGGAATCAGGATCGAATCCAGCCTGGCTTGATTTAAAGGTTCACAGTCTTATCAATACAATAGCAAGCTTGCTAGACCTCCTACCAGCAAAGGGTCTGTGTTGTACACACTTGTACCAGTGGCTCTCAGCCCTATGAACCCATACCTCCACATCCCATTGTTATAAGAAATATTTTGTAATACTCACTTTACTAGAGAAGTTCAGAGATAAGTACACACATATTTAAAAGAAAGATAATTAATAATGTATTTCAAACTAGATATTCAACAGATATGCTAAAACGCTTTGTTAAGAAATCTGGTGCTTGTATCGAACCATAGAATCACCATGAGAAGAACAATTATACATATAGGGTAATATTGGTGTGAGAGTCTTACATGGAGCCTCAGAGCTCCCAGACTATTCCAAGAATCAAGAAGTGCCCATTTCTAAAGACTTGGGCCTGGAAATTTGCATTGTGTCACTTCTGTGATATTGTATCAATCAAAAAAATTCTAGAACCAGCCAAGATTCAAGGAGAGGGGCCATGGATCTCACATGCCATCTCTTGGTGACAAGTGTCAAAAAATGTATGACAAGCACTACAGTCCATTCTGTGACCACAGATTACTTACATGCCTCTCACTTGTAAAATACACTCCCTCTCTTCCCAGATTCCAAAATGTATCATCCCCTTACAGCACCAGGCTCAGGCTAAGTTCCAGGGTCTCATTATCTGCATCACAATCTTTCCCTATCTCCCATTTCCCCCAGTCTATGAGCTCTTATTCTAATCAGGATGGAATGCTGCTGCTGCTGCAAGTGTCTATCCAGTAGCTTTTTTCCTTTGTTTTTAATCTGTATGAGAAAATACATGTCACAGTACAGCATGGATACACCTGGGGGAAAAACTGGAGGCTGAGAGGTCATTTAGGAGGCTGTGTGGTTTTGCACACATAAGATGATGTGGACCCAAAATCCTGCTTTGGATTGAGTCCGTGATTTGTCCTCTTGCCTAATGATAATGTTGAAAATTATTATTTCTTCCTTAGGTTATATTGACTCAATCCAAAAAATAGTTTATTATTCTATCACTTGCCCTTTCATAAAATTCTTGATAAGTTCTCCACAACCTTAAAGCGCTTAGTATATGTTAATCATTATTATTAGTAGTAGTACTTTATTTCTTTAAAAGTAAGAATTTTCAGTTTTCACTAATTGAATAACATTATTTAGAGTTACCAGCAGGTGGGGATGTTGAACAATATTTTTCTAGGATGTCACAAGCCTTGTTCCTGACTTAAAAAAAAAAAAAAAGCCTACGAATAAAGAACTTCCCTACTGTATTACAAAATCTCTTATTAATGGAAATTTTTTTTCAAAATTTACAAATAACTTTTTTTAAGTATTCAAAATAACCATAAAAAAAAAATTGGGTTCAGCTTAGAATATGAACTTTAGAGCTCCAGGAGGAAGGTACAGTCACTGGAAGGTCAGTGTCTTGCCTCTGGGCTGCTTAGTGGACTTTAAATCAATGTCTCATCTCAATTTTGGACCCAGTACTTTGACAGTGGATTACAAAATAGAAATAAAGAATAAGTGCCTGTGTCTGATCCACATGTCAAAAATACGATAGAGTCTGACTCTACTTCTTTCACTAATAGTAGCTATTTAGCAGCTACAGGCGGAGAAGGCAATGGCACCCCACTCTTGCCTGGAAAATCCCACGGACGGAGGAGCCTGGTGAGCTGCAGTCCATGGGGTCACTAAGAGTCGGACACGACTGAGCGACTTCACTTTCACTTTTCACTTTCATGCACTGGAAAAGGAAATGGCAACCCACTCCAGTGTTCTTGCCTGGAGAATCCCAGGGACCGGGGAGCCTGATGGGCTACCATCTATGGGGTTGCACAGAGTCGGACACGACTGTAGTGACTTAGCAGCAGCAGCAGCAGCAACTACAAGTGCCAGGTGCTAAATTAGGTGCTCTTCAAATTTGGTAAGAAGGCTGAGCGTTAAAGAATTGATGCTTTTGAATTGTGGTGTTGGAGAAGACTCTTTAGAGTCCCTTGGACTGCAAGGAGATCAGTCATAAAGGAAATCAGTCCTGAATATTCATTGGAAAGACTGATGCTGAAGCTGAAGCTCCAATACTTTGGCCACCTGATGTGAAGAGCTGACTCATTAGAAAAGACCCTGATGCTTGGAAAATTTGAAGGCAGGGGAAGAAGGGGACGACAGAGGATGAAATGGTTGGATGGCATCACTGACTCAATGGACATGAGTTTGAGCAAGCTCTGGGAGATGGTGAAGGACAGGGAAGCCTGGCATGCTGCAGTCCATGAGGTTGCAAAGAATCAGAAACAACTGAGCGAGTGAACAACAACAACAAATTCTCATAGCAACCCTCAGTTCATTTCAGTTCAGTTGCCCAGTCGTGTCCGACTCTGCTACCCCATGAATCCCACCACACCAGGCCTCAACTCTTCGCATAAGGTGGTCAAAGTACTGGAGTTTCAGCTTCAGCATCATTCCCTCCAAAGAAATCCCAGGGCTGATCTCCTTCAGAATGGACTGGTTGGATGTCCTTGCAGTCCAAGGGACTCTCAAGAGTCTTCTCCAACACCACTCTTCAAAAGCATCAATTCTTCGGCACTCAGCTTTCTTCACAGTCCAACTCTCACATCCATACATGACCACAGGAAAAACCATAGCCTTGACTAGACAGATCTTTGTTGGCAAAGTAATGTCTCTGCTTTTCAATATGCTATCTAGGTTGGTCACAACTTTCCTTCCAAGGAGTAAGCGTCTTTTAATTTCATGGCTGCAGTCACCATCTGCAGTGATTTTGGAGCCCCAAAAAATAAAGTCTGACACTGTTTCCACTGTTTCCCCATCTATTTCCTATGAAGTGATGGGAACAGATGCCATGATCTTCGTTTTCTGAATGTTGAACTTTAAGCCAACTTTTTCACTCTCCACTTTCACTTTCATCAAGAGGATTTTTAGTTCCTCTTCACTTTCTGCCATAAGGGTGGTGTCATCTGCATATCTGAGGTTATTGATATTTCTCCCGGCAATCTTGATTCCAGCTTGTGCTTCCTCCAGCCCAGCGTTTCTCATGATGTACTCTGCATAGAAGTTAAATAAGCAGGGTGACAATATACAGCCTTGACATACTCCTTTGCCTATTTGGAACCAGTCTGTTGTTCCATGTCCAGTTCTAACTGTTGCTTCCTGACCTGCATATAGGTTTCTCAAGAGGCAAGTCAGGTGCTCTGGTATTAGGTCGATATTATTAGCTCTGTTTACAGATAAGAGAAGTGAGGAATTAAGTTACTTAGCTAGTTTCATTCAACTATTAGATGGTGGAGACAGAATTTCATCTCTGCCTTCGTTGATTCTTATGTTTTGCTTGCAAGCCTGTGTGTGTGCTAAGTTGCTTCACTTGTGTCCTACTTTTCCACTCTTTTTGACGCTATGGACTATAGCCCTCCAGGTTCCTCTGTTCATGGGATTTTCCAGGCAAAAATAATGAAGAAGATCCCTTCTTCCCCACCCAGGGATCTTCCCCACCCAGGGATTGAACCTGTGTCTCTTACATCTCCTGCATTGACAACTGATGGTCTATGTTTTATCCTAGGAGTCAATTCTGACTAAATATCCTAAAGATGAAGTGAAACCAGCAAATATCTAACCCAGTGCCAAACTACAGCGTTCAAATAAATCTGCAGCTTCAGTCTCATTGTGGCATTTATGGAAAATGAGACTTCATTTTTGAAGTTGGCTTCTATAGAAACTTCAGTTTAGCAACAAAAGAACCATCTTTTCCTGACTTACCCATGAAGGTGTTTCCTTGAACTCGTCATTCTAACCTAAATGGGACATTATTTTTCTCCAATATTCTAGGGACTAACAACAGAGAGAGGTTTGAGAAGACAAGATATAGAGTGTTATAAAATAATTTTAATTCATATATGTAGCAGAATTTATAAAGAAACCTTAAGAAAAAGAACAACCCTATTTTCAAATGGACAAAGTACTTAGCAGGTGCATTTTATAAATGATATCTCTGTATGTCTGTACCTCTCTAGGGTAAAGGCTGAGAAATCAGAGAACTTGGCTGGGGCAAGGGAGGAGAAAAGGAAAGATATAAGCATCTGAATGCAGAGTTCCAAAGAATAGCAAGAAGAGATAAGAAAGCCTTCTCCACCGATCAATGCAAAGAAATAGAGGAAAACAACAGAATGGGAAAGACTAGAGATCTCTTCAAGAAAATTAGAGATACCAAGGGAACATTTCATGCAAAGATGGGCTCGATAAAGGACAGAAATGGTATGGACCTGACAGAAGCAGAAGATATTAAGAAGAGATGTCAAGAATACACAGAAGAACTGTACAAAAAAGATCTTCACGACCCAGATAATCACAATGGTGTGATCACTGACCTAGAGCCAGACATCCTGGAATGTGAAGTCAAGTGGGCCTTAGAAAGCATCACTACGAACAAAGCTAGTGGAGGTGATGGAATTCCAGTTGAGCTATTCCAAATCCTGAAAGACGATGCTGTGAAAGTGCTTCACTCAATATGCCAGCAAATTTGGAAAACTCAGCAGTGGCCACAGGACTGGAAAAGGTCAGTTTTCATTCCAATCCCAAAGAAAGGCAATGCCAAAGAATGCTCAAACTACTGCACAATTGCACTCATCTCACAAGCTAGTAAAATAATGCTCCAAATTCTCCAAACCAGGCTTCAGCAATATGTGAACTGTGAACTTCTTGATGTTCAAGCTGGTTTTAGAAAGGGCAGAGGAACCAGAGATCAAATTGCCAACATCCGCTGGATCATGGAAAAAGCAAGAGAGTTCCAGAAAAACATCTATTTCTGCTTTATTGACTATGCCAAAGCCTTTGACTGTGTGGATCACAATAAACTGTGGAAAATTCTGAAAGAGATGGGAATACCAGACCACCTGATCTGCTTCTTGAGAAATTTGTATGCAGGTCAGGAAGCAACAGTTAGAACTGGACATGGAACAACAGACTGGTTCCAAATAGGCAAAGGAGTACGTCAAGGCTGTATATTGTCACCCTGCTTATTTAACTTCTATGCAGAGTACATCATGAGAAACGCTGGGCTGGAAGAAACACAAGCTGGAATCAAGATTGCCAGGAGAAATATCAATAACCTCAGATATGCAGATGATACCACCCTTATGGCAGAAATTGAAGAGGAACTAAAAATCCTCTTGATGAAAGTGAAAGTGGAGAGTGAAAAAGTTGGCTTACAATTATGTAAAGTTTAAAAATAAAATAAAATTAAAAAAATAAAATAAAAAAAAAAAGTAAATGAAAAAAAAAAAAGTTGGCTTAAAGCTCAACATTCAGAAAACGAAGATCATGGCATCTGTTCCCATCACTTCATAGGAAATAGATGGGGAAACAGTGGAAACAGTGTCAGACTTTATTTTTTTGGGCTCCAAAATCACTGCAGATGGTGATTGCAGCCATGAAATTAAAAGACGCTTACTCCTTGGAAGGAAAGTTGTGACCAACCTAGATAGCATATTCAAAAGCAGAGACATTACTTTGCCAACAAAGATCTGTCTAGTCAAGGCTATGGTTTTTCCTGTAGTCATGTATGGATGTGAGAGTTGGACTGTGAAGAAGGCTGAGTGCTGAAGAATTGATGCTTTTGAACTGTGGTGTTGGAGAAGACTCTTGAGAGTCCCTTGGACTGCAAGGAGATCCAACCAGTCCATTCTGAAGGAGATCAGCCCTGGGATTTCTTTGGAAGGAATGATGCTGAAGCTGAAACTCCAGTACTTTGGCCACCTCATGCGAAGAGTTGACTCATTGGAAAAGACTCTGATGCTGGGAGGGATTGGGGGCAAGAGGAGAAGGGGGCGACAGAGGATGAGATGGCTGGATGGCATCACTGACTCGATGGACGTGAGTCTGAGTAAACTCCAGGAGTTGGTGATGGACAGGAAGGCCTGGCGTGCTGCGATTCATGGGGTCACAAAGAGTCAGACACGACTGAGTGACTGAAATGAACTGAACTGAACTGAACTGATGCTTACTTAGTCTAACTCAAAGTTTCCCATTTAATTAAATAAAAATCCTTTTATCAAAGGACAACTATTAACATCTTAAGTAAGTTTGGGAAGCATTGACCTGGAGATTTTATTTTTTCTCTTCCTCTGCTGCTGCTGCTGCTGCTGCTAAGTCACTTCAGTCGTGTCCGACTCTGTGAGACCCCATAGACAGCAGCCCACTAGGCTCCCCCGTCCCTGGGATTCTCCAGGCTCTAGTTGCTCACATAAAATTCTCCTCCCGATCTTCCTAGTACTTGAACTAGGAAGTCATCAGACACCTCTCTTGCTAGCATTCTATTATTCGTTGAAACTGTAACTCACAAGCATTTTGTTTTTCTTGTATCTCCTGGAAGATAATTTTCTTAAGTGGAGTTTAAATTTTTGGTTTACTTCATAATCAAAAGAAAATGCTTTTATCATGTCTTGTTTACTAAAGCAAGTTCTAGTAGTTTTAAACTAAGCATGAAAGTGATGTGTGGAAACACACCAAGTAAGAGAGAGTGACAGAGTTCAAAAGTTGCAAACTGTCAATGATTGTTCTTTTCCTGTTTGTCCTTTACTGTCTTTGAAGCCAAATGTTTGATCTTTTGCATTTTCCAAGATGGACATATTATGCTATTGTTAGGTAAACACCAAGACAGAACCATGAAGCTCAAAATAAATATTTCAGCCACACCTCATTAAAAATTATATTTACCACATACTTAGTGGTGGTAAGAAAAAAATACAAACTGTGTTTTATCTTTTATCTCATTTTATCGAATATTTTAGGAAAAATAGTGATAGTACAAAATATAGAGAAATATTATGTAGTTTTTCTTGAACATTTACCTATTTCAAAATATAGGTTCTATAGCCAAATAATTTGACTTCCTGAATCTATACCCACATCCTTAGTGTAGTTGTAATAGAAATTGAAAAAAGAAAAAAAATTGAATTTTAGAGCTGGCAATTTTTCTAAGTAAGTCAGCAACTTCTGTTGGCTGTGGTTTTTAAATACATCTAAAACTTGACTACTTCTGACTTTCTCTGCTACTACTAGGCTCACCAGAGCCACCATCATCTTGCCTAAATTATTGTAATGACTACTAACTCTCTTCCGATCTACTCTCAACACAGAAACAAACTGACTCTTTAAAAACTTAAATCAGGTAACACAACTTTGTAAACCAACTATACGCCAATAAAAGCTTTTGAAAAAGAACATGAAAAAGCAATGAAGTGATCTAAAAAATGTAAATTAAGATATATATCACTCTACTATTCACAACCTTTCAATAACTTCTCATTTAAAGTCAAAGTCCTTACAATGATCTACAAGGCCCTCATATATGGTCCCCAGTCATTTCTCTAATTCATCTCTTACTGCCCCCCTCCTTACTCCCTTTACTCCAAATGCTACTCTTTGCTATTCTGGATGCTCTCTATTCAACTTTTTTTTTTTTAAGTCTTTATTGCTTCTGTTTTATGTTTTGGTTTTTTGACCACAAATCATGTGGGATCTTAGTTCCCCAAGCAAGGATCAGACTACATGCACTGCAAGGCGAAGTCTTAACCACTAGGCTGCCACGGAAGTCTCCCTCGTCAAGCCTTTGTAACTGGATCACTCTTTCCTCCCATATCCACAGGCTCCTCTCCCTCACCTTTTTAAAATCTTTGTTCAAATGTCTCATCTTCTCAGCAAGCCTTTGAACGACCAACTTGCCTTACCAACTCTGGAACTTCTATCTCCCTTTTTGCTTCTTTATTCTTTACAACCTTCTTATACCTTCTAATATATTATAAAACATACATTTTCTGTAATTATTGGCCTCCTCCATTACAGTGTAAGCCTCACGAGAGATGGATTTATTTTTCTGTTTTGTTCACTTTTGTTTCTCCAGCCCCTATGCTAGAGACATAGAAGACACTTAAGTATTTATTGAATACAAATATAGTGTGCTGCTGCTGCTAAGTCACTTCAGTAGTGTCCAACTCTATGCGACCCCATAGACGGAAGCCCATCAGGCTCCCCCGTCCCTGGGATTCTCCAGGCAAGAACACTGGAGTGGGTTGCCATTTCCTTCTCCAATGCATGAAAGTGAAAAGTGAAAGTGAAGGCGCTCAGTCATGTCCGACTCTTAGCGACCCCATAGACGGAAGCCTACCAGGCTACTCCGTCCACGGGATTTTCCAGGCAAGAGTACTGGAGTGGGGTGCCATTGCCTTCTCTGACAAATATAGCATAGGCACAGTTTAATATGCCTTTTAACCAAGAAAGGAAAGAATGTATAAACAAATGAAAAGTAACTTTGATCAATGGCCAGGCAACTGAGACTATTTCAGATAAATTATACCTGAGAATAGAATTGTAAGTATAACTGACCCAAGTTCTCTCTACATTTCTCCTAAAGCATTGAGTTGCTACATGATCAGTTTTCCTTTGATAGAAATGGATAGTAGTCTATCAGCACACGAATGTTTATGTTTCAATTTTATTCTTGTTTCCAACTCTCATTTTCCACTTTATACATTTAAAGAATTATATACATTTATTTCTACAATATTTGAGGACAAATTGAATGGATTCAGAGCTAAACAATGCTGGTCAATCTAACCAACTAGGATTCTATATAGTAGTCATAAGTATAATTATTATCTTTCTTAGTAAGATATCTGTTTTACTGTCTTTTGTAATCATAACAGAGAAGATTTTTACCTGTTTGTTTTCAATAGTTCTGTTATCTCTTTCTATAAGTAAACTTTGAAAAAACCCTTCAGTGATTGCTTGCCAACAGAAGCAGCTAGATCTGCAATAATTCACCAACCTGGTTTAACCAAATTTGTCTGCCTTTGTTTGAGGGATTAAATCTGTTGATTATCTGAAATCTCAAGGGCAGAAAAGTTGAGCTTGTCTCTTACACTGGGTCCTATTTCCCACTCAAACTCACAACATCTTTACTTCTGCCTATGTTGATGGGAACCTATAAAGGGAAATACACCCATTCCTGAGCAACTTTGCTGTTTTTCCACTGATGAGCTGTTCATATGACAGAGTTCTGAGTTTCTTGTCTACTTATCACTTACTTCGGCCTGTTCCTGTTAGTGATTTGAATTGAACAGCTGTATATGTAGCACATATAAAAAGTTATTTATCCTTAAAACACTCACATGTGACATTCACAATGTGAACTGTGAACCTCATGGAGTATGTTGAAAACAAATAACAGGTCAGTAGTGAACAGTCTGTTGGGGCTACAATCAGCCAGGTGCTCACTATTTAGCTCATTAGGAGTGGAAGGTGGAGAATGAATAAATAGGGGAGCAAGTATCATTGACTTCAATACAAATCTTCCTTCTGCGATCACAAACCAGAGAAAACCAATGTGAACTTGGGAGTTTCTCTTTTTAGCTTTTTAGCTGCTGTTTTTTGGTGGGATTCACCAATATTCAGCTTTCAGAGTTTCTATGGGTGTTGTAGATTCCCAAAGCTATGTGCACCCAGTCAAGAACAGCAGTCTAAACTGTAGCCATTCATTTTTGTCCTGTTTCAAAGTATTCATTCACTTGTCCAACAGCTTATTATTGAGTGTCTACCATGTGCTGGGCCCTGTATGAGATACTGGATACAGTCAAGTAACCTTATGGACATAATCTCTATCCTTGCAGAGTTTTAAAATATAATAGAGGAGGTGGACAGTAAACAAAAAATTAATGGTGAGAGATATTAATAAGCGCTGTGAAGAAAATGAATAAGTTCTTTAAGGAACTTACACATTTAAAACCCAAACCAAATACAAACAGGTTGAAAATACTCTAGTATCAACATCAGTAGGGTAACATAAAGTGGTCTTTAGACTTTTTCAACTTTGGGCTCAACAGAGTAACCCGGGTAAGAAGGAATAGGCTTGTCACTAACATAAGCATTGTGTGCAGAATGTTTACTAGGGAATGTGGGGATACAGGAACACAGTTTAGAAATTTCTGAAGAAAGTTTATTTTATAAATTAAGCATTACTTATTCATCATTGAGAAAAGAAAGCTTAGCGCTTGTCTTGGACTATATATGTGTACATCAAAAAACTGAAAAGTGAAACATTCAATCAGCCAATTGTATCAACAACTTGAAAATAGTGATTCAGCAGATTTGTTTTTTCAAGGAATTTATAATTTAGCTTGATACTGAAAACGGCTTTCAAGTATGTGCAACTTAGACAAAAGATGAAAGCCTTATAACTTTTTTATAACTCCACTGAAGATAAGTGTGGGAGATTCAATTAATACATAAAAAGAAGGCTGAGACAATGATTGGATACTGAGGTTAATCCTTTGGGATTTTTATTTCCTTGCCTAATTTACAATTAGGACTGAGCTGGGCAAAAGAAGTATTTGTATAACTGGAACAGTATATCAGAGTTAAAAGAGAAGATGATGAAATGCTATATTACCATTCCATGTGAGACTGTGAAAGGTAGATCTCAATGGCAACCTAAATTACTAAAGTTCTCCTCTTAGAGAGGGGAACACACACACACACCCTCAAATTATAACAAAGTATTTATTTTAATAACAGCATTTTTGCATGACTGGCAAAAAAAAAAAGAGAAAATGAAAATAGCTTTGCAACATGAATACTTGGTCTGTTCTGTTTTGAACTAATGAAACAGTATAGACTGTTTCTGCTGCTTAACTTCACTGGGAAACAGCAATCCTTCCCTTCATTTTATGGTCAGTAAGGTAAGTAGGTTTTCTTAGAGTGGTGATCTAGTTGTGATCTGCTTTGCAAGTGATGAGAAGTACTTTGTGGGTCTTTTGACTGGTGGCTTTAAATGATGACTGGATATCAAGCAAATGATGAAGTTGTTAGTGGAAGATTAGTGAGAATGATTGGAGGTACAAATGGATAACAAAGGCAGTATCATTATCTTGGAAAACATTCCCTTGTTTCCTGGGAAGCAAGGCTCCAATCAGTTCTAATAGACAGTAGTGCTTAACTTCTCTGTGGGAAACAGACTCTGAGAATCTGATAAAAAGCACTGCCTGCTCTCCCCCCAAAAAACACACACATGCATGTCCACTCAAAATTGTTATACAATTTTAAGGGATTCACAGACTTTCATGGATATACTAGGGTGGCCTGAGTAGGATAATGTCCCCTATGTTGAACATTCAAGAACACTAACTTTCAAATGCTAAATCTATATATTACACACAAGCAAAATGCTAGGAGAGAACTTTCAATTACAGGCAGGAGTACAGCAGATGGTGTATGATGGGGCAGAAGTGTTGCAGTGATAACTGACAATTCAGCGAGGAGTACACAATGATGGAAGACAGACAAGGTGAGTAAACAAAGAGGAACAAAGGAACTGGCAGGTGAAAAATTGCAAGAACACCAAAATTTGACTCAATTATTTTATAATCTTCTTAAGAACCAACTCTAAAATTACTTACATATTTGAAATCCAACTACTTTCAAAATTTGAAATTCAAATGCTTACATATCTGAAATCGCTCAGTCTTGTCCAACTCTTAGCGACCCCATGGACTGTAGTCCATGGATTATACAGTCCATGGAATTCTCCAGGCCAGAATACTGGAAGGGGTAGCCCTTCCTTTCTCCAGGGGATCTTCCCAACCCAGGGATCAAACCCAGGTATCCTGCATTGCAGGCAGATTCTTTACCAGCTGAGCCACAAGGGAAGCCAAGAATACTGGAGTGGGTGGTCTATCCCTTCTCCAGTGGATCTTCCCAATCCAGAAATCCAACCAGGATCTCCTGCATTGCAGGTGGATTCTATACCAACTGAGCTATCAGGGAAGCCCAGAAATCCAACTAAATGAAATCAATTACTTAGCTTTGCAGCTAACTAGTTCCATTGGTGATTTGGGCCTCGGCCATCTAATTTTACCTCTGCTAAGTCGCTTCAGTCATGTCCGACTCTGTGCAGGCTCCCCTGTCCCTGGGATTCTCCAGGCAAGAACACTGGAGTGGGTTGCCATTTCCTTCTCCAATGCATGAAAGTGAAAAGTGAAGGTGAAGTCGCTCAGTCGTGTCCAACTCTTCACGACCCCATGGACTGCAGCCTACCAGGCTCCTCTGTCCATGGGATTTTCCAGGCAAGAGTACTGGAGTGGGGTGCCATCGCCTTCTCCAAGCTGAAGTTTGCTGTACTTTGTGATGTATGATACAGTGGTATCCCTCTAGCATCCAATGCTGCTTAAACATCATATGCATTGATAATTTGATTATTGCAAGTGGGCAATAGTAGTAATAGCCCATTTGAGATGCTGATCATATCTAGTAACCACTGTAGCTCAGATTAGCTCACTGGGCTGCAGCGACTCACCCTACCAAAGTGCTGTAAACTAATGATAGTGCAAAGCACACTTACTCATTGATTTTACATCCCTTACTGTACTTGTCCAAGCAGGGTAATGGTGTCTGTATGAGAATTACTTGGCTAGTGCTATCACTTCTGTGCTATCACTTTTAAATGATACTAGCCAGATATGTCTTCACATAAAGAAAATTTCAAAGAAATATAGAACCTTGAGATCAGAGGAGGAGCAAGCTAGTGCCATCAGTAATTCATCTCACTGGAAATTTTTTTCCAATTTTTATCTTTCAGAAGCAGTTAATTAAAAAATTTTTTTGAAATAGTAGCAATTATTATTGTAATTTTTAAGTCTTTTAAAATTGCATAAAATGTATAGTAATTTTAGATTCAAAATGATGACTAAAACTTTTGTCCCTGGTCCAAAATTAAATCTTGATAGTAATAGAAACTACAACAGTGAAGATAACATGCCCAGTGAAATTCTGAAGTAATTAATATACGTTTATCTTTCCTTATGCTGAACTTAGTAATGGATTTACATTGTAGGGAGACTATAGCCAGCTAATGGTTCTATCACAAACATCATCATTTCCACCAGGCAAGCATTTAAGATGTTTGAGGAAGAGGTTTGAACAATGATTTACTTAGCCAATTGTGGAAAACACTCCACATTTAGGAATTAATAACTTTCAGTTTGGTTTTAGGAAGGAACAGGAGGGAACTACTATGTTCTGAATGTTTATATCCTCCCAAAATTCAGATGTTAAAGTGAAGTGAAGTGAAGTGGCTCAGTCGTGTCCGACTCTTAGCGACCCCATGGACTGTAGCCTACCAGGCTCCTCTGTCCATGGGATTTTTCGGGCAACAGTACTGGAGTGGATTGCCATTTCCTCCTCCAGGGGATCTTCCCGACCCAGGGATCAAACCTGGGTCTCCTGCATTGTAGACAGACACTTTACTGTCTGAGCCACCTGGGAAGTACCTATCAGATGTTAAAACCTAAGCCTAAAGGTGATGGTATTAGGAGGTGGGGCCTTCAGGAGGTGATTAGGTCATAAGAGCAGGGCCCTCCAAGTTGGGTTAGTGGCTATATGAAAGCAGCCTTGGGAAAGTTCCCTTGCCCTTTCTGCCATGTGAGGTTTATAGCAGGCTCTCAGTAGACACTGAGTCTGCCAGCTCCATGATCTTGGACTTCACAGCCTTCAGTCCTGTGAGAAATGAGTGTTTGTTGATTCTAGGCCTACCAGTTTACAGTATTTCTGGGACAGCAGCCCTGATCAATTTAGACAGGAGCCGATTACTGAGTGCCTACTAAAATTAAGGAGCTTTACAAATCGATTCAGCTCAAGTTTCAGAACATATCCGTGAGACAGAGTATCTTACCTATTTTATATATGAGAAAATTATTGTCCAGAAAAGTTCAGTAATTCGTTCGTGGTCATATGCTAAGTGGTAGGCAGAGTCAACCAATCTGTCAGTTTGCAAAGTCTGAGCACTTCCTGCCACATGACACTTGAGTTTTATAGCACAAAGTCTTTTGAAACTTTCTGTTTTTCTACCTTTGTAAGGCTCCTTAATAGTAATAGATTTTCCAACTTAGATTAAACTGAAAATCACAAATATCGAAATTTAACTGGATTTCATTTTTTACATAGAGTTTTTCTGGGAAAATAAATTTGGGATGCTATTTTTTATAAACTGCTTTGCAGCTTTTGTGCTTGAATTTGATACCTTTGAAAATGCATAACTGTCCATTTCCAAAGTGAGAAAATGTTCCCAAACTGCCCCCTCTTAAAGATTCTATATCCCACTTCAAAAGAAATACCAACATGACTCAAAGCCTTTGACATGTCAGAAGAGTAAAAGATGCTATCACAGTGAGGAGCTGTATTTAAACACACATCACACATCAACAATGGGGTGTGAGAGGGTCTGATATGTTCGTATTGGTGAAGAACTGTTTTGACCATCATCAGCTATCTGAACACTGGGTGCTTCTGGCCCTTGACAGTATCCCATACTGTATATGTGTTTACAGGTGAAATAGGAATCATGTTCCTGCCACCTGTGAGCTCAGAGATTCCTAAGAACTCTCAAGAAGTGAGCAAATTAGACAGAAACATGGCACTACTGATGACCTGTTTTGTGATTGTTTTTGCTGCTTCTCAGCCTTGCCAGACCCCTGATGACTTAGTGGCTGCCGATTCTCCAGGACACATCATGATTGGAGGTTTGTTTGCCATTCATGAAAAAATTCTGTCCTCAGAAGAATACCCAGAAGGCCAGAAATCCAGAAGTGTGCCAGGTGTGTAAAGCCTCAGAGAACACATTTAGATTTCAAACTTATACTGTGAGACTAGGGCATGTAAATGTTTACTTGTATTAACATCTAAATCATTTTAATAAAATTTAAACTCATACACTTTTAAGTTGCATATAATTACATCTTGCTATTCTTCCTTAAAAGAAAACCATATTAGTACTATATGTATAATCAGCCTCCAAGTACAGAGGCTATGAATGCTTCCCATTAATGTATTTATTTGGATTTTGCCTAAAAAGAATGACCCCAGAAGTTACACGAGAAAACCAATGAGAAGGCACAGTAGTAGCCTGTCCACTACATGCATGCATAGCACATTTATATTTCTATCACCCACAAATGCAGGTTGTTCCAAACATGAATTTAATTCTTCAAAATAGACTGCACTTAAAATTTTTCTCTACACTAATGTTTTTGTCAACACTGTACTTATTTCATTCTTGAAATAATCTAATTCTTTCATAATAAATTAAGATCCCACTTCAACTCAGAGTGTTCATTTGTGAACACTTTACATTGTGAAAGCTAGACTATAGAACAGACATTTGTCATGGTGTATTATAGAAAAGTTAAGCTGAATGGAGGATATTGCAGATAGCTTTCTTTAAGGAGAGCAGACTATTTGAATTCTAATTTAAGTTTGGGGACAGTGATTTTGTAGATTTAAACTCTTTGAGTTCCAGCTTCTGATTTTTCTCTTCTGTAAACAAGGGCCTGGATAACTTTTAAAGGCAGGCAGCATCAGCTTCTGCTGCTCTGGCAATGTGATTCCAGTGCTTTCTGCTAACTCTCAAATCTTGATTTTTTTATCTTGATATTTTTGGATGCAAATTTAATCTCATCTTTTCAACTCCTTTTTAAAAAAAAAAAAAAAGCTTTTTATTTTGTATTGGGGTGTAGCCCATTAACAATGTTGTGGTAGTTTCAGGTGAACAGCAAAGGGACTCAGCCATGCATACACATGTATCCATTCTCCCCCAAACTCCTTTTTTAAAATCAAAAGTATTTAGCATGTCCTATATGAATGCTTTCAGGTAAAATGTGTTCCCATGTCACTCTAATATTCCTTCCTATCATTCTCTCCAGAAACTAGACATTTTGAGCTACTGTCATCTTAATCATTGATTATCAGTAATACCAGTGAACACTGCAAAAACCATTAATGAGGATTTTTCAGAGCACTAAGCTGGCACCCAAAGAATGACTATAGATTTAAGGCCACAATCATAGGCCAACTAATAAGGATGGAAAATGTTTAAAAAAGAAGTCATCTTGTCTAAAAAAATTTATTCCCCAAAAAGGTCACTGAACATCCTTTGGTCTTATTGTCACTCCTTGAGAGAAAACGGTATTCACTCAACACTGAACAACTCTTATTAAATGCCTACATTACCTCGACCCTATTCTAGGCATGGGTGATACTGAGGTGAACAAAAGAGATTCAGACTCCCATGGAGCTAACGTGTAGGGGACTCTGAAAATAGTATGCATTTTATTTGGCAGACAATTCATTACTTTAACCTCTCTCTCTCTTTTGTATCTTTCTTTAAGTTAAAAACTTAAAGCTCATTGCCAAACTTCACATTTAGATAGCTGCAGCGACAAACAGCATTATCCAAATATTATTCAATTTATGTTAACTAATGAATTAAAAGAAACCTGAAAATATCAAAACCCTGAAAAAAATCCCCTTTTATTCATTCAAAAAATGTCTTGAATTCTTACTATATATTAGGCACTGTTTATAACCTTTTGTATATAGTGGTGGGTGAAGTAAACGTAACAGTATGTCAGTAATCAAACAATTCAGTGCTCTGGAATAATTACAAGTCCCAAAGTCAACTGGAAAAACCCACTAAATGAGGAAATACCCATGCCTCGGAACTAAAATATTGCACTTTATCTAGGAGAAAGCTACTGGGCTTTTACCCAGAGCCTGTTTTGTAAGTAATTCTTAAGACTCTTATTCATCTGTTTTCCAACCACAATAGCTTAGAATCACAAAATTAAAAAATGGGAAGTGAGTCTATAAGAGAAGATTCTTGAACAGCAATAAAATGCTGACATCTAACTACAAAAAGGAACAGATATCAGATATCAGATACATCTTCATACTGTAGAATACTAAATTGAGTATTCAAAATCATCCTGAATAATCAAGAAAAGATTAAATCCTGTTATACAGACTCCATTAGAGAAACTGTAGGTTCCCATATACATTAAAAACATTTTTTTTTGCTGTGCCATGCAGCATTGGAAACACTGGACTGCCAGGGTAGTCCCACTATATACTCTTGAGAAAGGTGTCCATCAAAACCTGTTTTTAAATAAATAAAGTTTAGATCCTCCGAAAGGTAAACTTCAGTGATTCAGGAATTGTCCATCATAAGGCAGAAATTAGGATAAAATTGGATATTACCATGTCTGAAGAAGAGCTATGTTCTAATTTCAAAAACACTTGTTTCTCAACAGCTTTGAAATATTAACTTTTCTTCAAACTCTTGCCATGATACACAGCATTGAGATGATCAATAATTCAACACTATTGTCTGGAGTCAAACTAGGGTACGAAATCTATGACACGTGTACAGACATCACAGTGGCAATGGCAGCTGCTCTGAGGTGTGTTTCTAAGTTCAACAGCTCCAGAGAAATCATGGAGTTTAAGTGCGACTATTCCAACTATGTGCCAAGGGTTAAGGCTGTCATAGGTGCTGGCTACTCAGAAATATCCATGGCTGTCTCCCGGACGTTGAGTTTACAGCTCATGCCACAGGTGGTTTTGTTCTACCACCATTGGGTGGGTGTGATCATATTCTTCATCCTAAATGGATCAGGGTAATCTAGGAAACTAGTTGAGGAGATACCTCTACTTTAACTTTTCTTTCTCTTCAGAAAAAAATAAAGGATGTGCCCTAATATGGATAGTATAGTGATCAAAGCACTAAGGAGTAGTCACCCCTCAATCTGTCAGGTCTAGTTTCTGACAGCTTTTAGCATGATTTACATAAGACAGATGCCTCTAAGCAACTCAACTGTCTTGTTTCTAAAGTTACATCAGTTACATGCCATGAAGAAAACTGAAAAGGAGGTGAGAGGTAGATAAGCCAGAAGTCAAGGAATACTCTCAAGGAAATGATGATTAGCCTGAAACTTGAATGAGAAGAGACAGCCAAGAGAAGATTGGGCGGGGGCGGGGGGAGGGGAATGGAAAACATCTAGGCTGAGAAAACAGTAAGTGTGAAGATAAAATGTCCAAACAAAAGCAAAAGATCAACAGGGCTAGATCAGTCTGAGCAGAAAGGTACAGAGTAAGAGATGCATTCCCAGAGATGTGTAGGGGCTGGGGATGTAGCATCCTGTAAGCTACGGTGTGCTTGGTATTTCATTTTGAGTATTACGGAAGGGCTTTGAGCACAGACTGGAATTACTGAGCTTCCTATGATGTAAGCCCTTACCAGGAAGTAAGCAACATGGTCTCTGAAAGACCAAAGCACGTGTTTGAGAGCCCTGCACTAAGTTCCTGTGCATTACTCAAACAAGTACCCCCAACTTCAATTTTGAACTAACTAACCTTCATATGGAGAAGGCAATGGCACCCCACTCCGGTACTCTTGCCTGGAGAATCCCATGGATGGAGGATCCTGGTGGGCTGTAGTCCATGGGGTCGCTGAGAGTCGGACACGACTGAGCGACTTCACTTTTCCTTTTCAGTTTCATGCATTGGAGAAGGAAATGGCAACCCACTCCACTGTTCTTGCCTGGAGAATCCCAGGGACCGGGGAGCCGGGTGGGCTGCCGTCTATGGGGTTGCACAGAGTCGGACACGACTGAAGCGACTTAGCAACCTTCATATGACATCACTTTATACCTCAGTAGATCACTGCTTTCTAAGCTCAAGGAAGATCAGAAGCCAAAAGTTAGACAATGCTTATGGTCAGATTATCAAGAAGTGACCATCTGATAGAAGTGAACAGATAAAAACATATATGAATAATATAATAAATATGCATAAGAATTCAAATTATATAACTTTCTGGAGCCAGACTAAATAAGTGTGTATATCCCTTAAGACTCTGGAGAATCCCAGGGACGGGGGAGCCTGGTGGGCTGCCGTCTATGGGGTTGCACAGAGTTGGACACGACTGAAGCAACTTAGCAACCTTCATATGACATCACTTTATACCTCAGTAGATCACTGCTTTCTAAGCTCAAGGAAGATTAGAAGCCATTATATATATATATAATATATATAATGGAACTCTGAGAGTTCCATTATATTGTAACCTAGTACAGTCGATAATGAAAAGTTTAGATTAAAAAAATAAAAAAGAACGATTCCCCCAAATATCTCAGAGATAAGGCTTTGGCCCAACATTTCCAGACTATGTATAAAACTAGTTAGGTGACAAGTAAGAAAAGCAGAATATTTTTAACAATGGATGTTTAATGTAAAAATGTAATTTCCATGATAGCACAATAGTAGAGAGGACTCTCCATGGTAACACAGATTTCACAGAAGCCCAGGTAGCAGAGTGAAGCTGAGCATAGCAATGTCTCCTGAGGCAATTAAGGTTTAGTGAATGAATGTCCACTGTGTGCAAATACCCATTTAAATGATTTACATTTTCTCCTTCAGTCTTCACAAGAATCCTGTCATTTCACAGTGAAAGAAATGTTAACTAACTTTGTCAAATTTATTGCAGTCAGGATTCTAACAGTTTGTTTGACTTTAAAGTGAATTGTCTTTCCCTGCATACCAGTAGCTGCTATAAATAGTAAAAAGAAAAGAAAAAAATTCACTGAGCAAGTGGCATGGTGCAATGGCCGCTGTGGAAGATAACCACTCTCCCTAGAATAAAATCAACAAAGCTGTAAATTAGGCAAAACTTTGCACACAGTAGGGAGATTTTCCAAAATGCTACTGCTCATTTGAGTAGATTAGGAGTCAGAAATCTGTATAGCCTGTGGATCAAATGTGGCTCTCAAGGTCTTGAGTTCTCAAACTAAGAACGATTTTTACATATTTTTTTGAAAGGTTGTTACAAAAAAATACAAACATAATATATGACAGAGACAATATGTGACCAACAAAGGTTAAAATATTTTACATTCAGTCCTTTACAGAAAAAAGTTTGCTGACCCCTGGACAGATGATTCTTTGTCTTGATGATTTATCTAGAATAAAAGTCATCAAAGTTGCCATTTATACACATTTTGAACAAACAAGGAGTCCCAAAAGTCATGGTGCTTATTTGACTGGTTGCATTTTCCCATATTTATTTCTAAGGATTTAAATCATATACACTGGTAGCCCTGACCTGAGATATAAGATAGATATAAATAAATACAGGCATGTAGACAGAGTTATAATGTAGAGCCTGAACCCTTGCTTATACTATACACAGACAAAACAAGTGAGACGCAATGACTCAACAATCATCAGCTCCTAACTATCATGATTTAAGCTATTTATAAAGTAGTTCGTTGAAGGGGAAGGATAGAAAGGATCAAAGAATTTAGAAAACTTTATGGAAACTCATAGTAATCAAAGAGAAGAACATCTACTATGAATAGCCACCTGCAGCTCATCAACACCATAACTAAAATATTCTGTCCATTTCCAGGTGAGTTATGAATCTACTGCAGAAACCCTAAGTGACAAAATTCAGTTTCCTTCATTTTTATGCTCAGTGTCCAGTGACTTCTACCAAACTAAAGCAATGGCCCACCTGATTCAGAAGTCTGGATGGATTAGATTGGCATCCTAACCACAGATGACGACTATGGACTCTCAACACTCTTGCAGTTCAAACAGCAGCAATAGCATAGCTATTGTGTGTGCATAGCCTTCAGAGAAGCTCTCCCAGCCATCCGCTCAGATATTACCATCGAAGTCAGGATCAATCAGACACTTGAGAGAACCATAGCAGAAGCCAAGGTTAATGTCATTGTGGTATTTCTGAGTCAATTCCATGTTTTCAATCTCTTCAGTAAAGCCATTGAAAGGAATATAAATAATATCTGGATTGTTAGCTAGAGCTGGTCAACATCCACCTAGATTGCTACCATTCCTGATGTTAAAAGGATTGGCAAAGTTGTGGGGTTTACCTTTAGAAGAGGGAATGTGTCCTCTTTCCAGTCCTTTCTTCAAAATCTGTGTGTGTTTCCCAGTGATAACAACAAACCCTTAAATGAACATGCCATGCTCTAATCTGCTTGTGCACATGCTAAAGACAGTGATCTGAGTCAATGTGTCTCCAACTGTTCTCAGGGCACTTTGGCCACTAAGGACTCAGAAAGAAACTTCTTCCTGAGAACTGACTTCCTGTGGGATTACACTGAACTGGGACTTGTTCACAGTATTCAGCTAGCAGTGCTGGCCCTCAGTTATGCCATTCAGGATCTGTGACAAGCTTGAGACTTTCAACCATGGGAGGTAGTAGCTCACACATACAAGAAAATTCCCCTACCATCATTTCTTTCTTTCCTTTAATTTGCAATATTGCTATAAGCTGCTCTAAATTTTATTTATTTTGTAAGTAGATACTGTCAGTGTTGAATAACCTTCATTTCTATTATTAGTTCTTTGTTCTTAAGCATAACAGAGTTGTTTTACCTTCACCTTCTATTCTTTTCCACCAAAGTTGTATTCTCTTATTTTCCAAGAAGATTCTGCTGATAGTATTATTTTCCTTTAGCTTGTGGATTTATATCTGATCTTGCAGTTTTTCAAAATTTCATACGAATTTATCTCTTTTGATGCTTTTAACAACACAAGACCAGGTATGTTTAATGATCCCTTTTATTATCGCTAAATATTGTGGGTAAGGAAACTAAAGCCAAAAGTACTAGACTCCAGTCTGGGTCTTCTGATTCCATACCCTTTGCGTGATTACAGCCCAACACCTCCAGTTGGGACTCTTTCTTAGGGCAGTCTTTCTAGGACTCCCGTCTTCTTCAAAAGAATGTTACTAGGTCAATCATAACAAGTCCTGTTATCTCAGGTTTAAATGAACCATTATTTGTGTAAAAGAAGTCTTTCTCTTTCTTCTCTTCGATTAGTTTGTAGAAACTCTAATTAGAGTGGCCCTATTTAGTGAAGATTATCCACTGTGTCTTTAAAATGTCCATAAACAAGGCATTTAAAAGCAAACTGCTGCTTTATATGATAAATTTAACTCATCAAAAACAAATTTCTCAGCATTCAAACTTGTCTGTCTTAAGGAAGAATCATGTTCCAAAAATTTATTTCTTTT
The DNA here is from genome assembly GCF_027580195.1 of Bos mutus. Lineage (NCBI taxonomy): Eukaryota > Metazoa > Chordata > Mammalia > Artiodactyla > Bovidae > Bos > Bos mutus. The sequence continues at coordinate 33,943,108 of NC_091625.1, forward strand.
AAATTTGTTAGGGGAAAAAGGTAAAAGGGAATAAGACCCAGTATTTTCTGATCACATAAGTGATCAGAACAGGGCTGGATCAGTCCAGGGCTGTTTCCACTTGTGTCATTTTACTTTAAACACCCCCAACCACAAGCTCCGAGGTTTGAGGTGATCAGCTTACATTTGGGTGAATCATGTGATGGTCAGAGGGTGTTTTAGGTTGCTCATATTAAAACTAGTTTTCACTTTGTAAATGCAAGGCAAAATTAAAAACAAAAACTAATGAAGAGGTATGACTAGAGATTAGGGTTTTTATTTTTAACTAAAAGTCTCTTTAAAATATACATTACTACACACACACATGCATATTTATATGTCTAGTTATGTTAAGGTGGCTATTTGAAAGCATACTCTTTGTAGTGAAAAACTTTAATGATGGATTGGTTTTTTAAAAGAAACCCCTATACGTTAAGTGGACCAACATAATAAAACATACTAGATGAAATTTTAAGAGTGAGAGCTAGTAATGGAAAGAAAACAGACAATCAGAGACAGATGGGATAAACGGGAGGAGCTATAAAGAGACTCATAAGAAAAAAGAAACACAAATAGCAATAGTTACTTATCCTCTGGGAAAGTATTTAAAATCAGGAATAAGTCTCAAACATTCTGAGGAAAGCTCTTGAGAAAGTATAATCGAAGCAGCTCTTCTAAAATGTTTTATTTAAACACTGGGAGCCTGGGGTCATTCTTTATTCACCCCCTGGGACATGGTTATCCAGAAACAGACAGAAACAGCCTGGAAATGAGGAGTAGAGGAGTGTCTTGTTCCTTTGATCACCAGTGAGCCATGTCCCGGCCAGATCCAATAGGACAAATACAATAATGCAAACGATTGTCTTTTTAGGAAGAAATCTCCACATAGATATTAAATTGAAAAGATCAGCAATATTTAGGGTCACTAATCAAGGATATATTCCTCAAAATTATTTTGTCCCCTGGAAAAATTCACTAATACTTAAATAATAAATTTCTGAGTGATTTTAGATTCAATAACTTCAAAGGAGTTAGTTTTCTCCAGTGTTTGAGGATAATCCTTACTTTGGCTCCATATTTGGTGATATCTGTGAACAGTATTCAGGGAGAGTGCAATCATATTTGTTTTACTGTAACAGATTATTTTATATTCCTCAAATGTGTGTGAGGACTATTTACCTCCTTGTCCCGAATAGTGATTATGGTTTCCTTGTTTATTTTCCTTTATTCTGGATCAGGTACAAGGTAGTGAGTGATGTATGTGGGACAAGAGAATGTATAAGAGTCAAACTACTATTCACACAATCATTTGCCAAATATTTATTGGATGTCTCAGTATTCCGGCCATGGTGTTGAATTTTGAAAATATCATGGGCAACGAGATAATTCTCTTGCTGAAGGAGTCATGTGTCTAGAGGAGTAAACAGTCAAAGAATTAAGGAGCTGATTACAGTGAAGAATAATGCATTACAATGTTTCATATAAATACAAGATGGCAGAGAATATTCTCCAGAGATCATGACATCCCTGGTGAATATGATAGATGAGTGAGAGCTAGGCAGGACAGAAACACTCCAGCAAAGTCACAGAGAGAAAGTGTGGCATCTTCAGGGATCAGAAAGTAGCACCACAGAATTGGAGTCTTCTGTGGAAATTACAGAGTAGAGGATTAGTGAAGTATCCATCATTAGGGCTTGACAATCAGAGCGTCTCAAACTCTGCTGGAGTGTTAATTACCTGGTAATCTTATTACCATGTTGATGCTAATTCAGTAGTTCCAGTAAGGGGGACCTGAAAGACTGCACTTCTAACAGCCTCTCAGATGATTCTGATTATTGCTGGTACAAAGGCCACCCTTTCAATGAAAAGTCTGCAAGCTATGTTTAAAGGTTTGGACTTGAGAGAGCAAAGGGGAACCAATTAGAGCTATTTTTAGACAGAAGAGTGATGTGACCTACCATTGTAGAAATGATATTTCTACTGCAATGTGCATTGATTAGATGAACACAACACTAGGCAGAGAAAGTTTGTTAATCCAGGCATACAATAAGCATGTGACAATGAGGATGGAGCAATATACGCTTGAGAGGAGAGATGAAGAGTCTTTGGAGATAGACTGGATGTAAAGAATGACAGGGAAAAGCAAAGATGCTGCAAATGATTCTAAATTTTGGCAACTGGTGCCATTTATTGAGTTGAAAATGCAAAGAAAAGTGAAGGTCTGGTAGAGAGAAGAAATATTAAGCATTCCATTTTGGACACGTTGAATTTGAAGAACTTGGAGAAGGAAATGGCAACCCACTCCAGTGTTCTTGCCTGGAGAATCCCAGGGACGGGGGAGCCTGGTGGGCTGCTGTCTATGGGGTCACACAGAGTCGGAAACGACTGAATCGACTTATCAGCATAAGACATTCAAGTGCAATGGTCTGGAAGTTAGAGGAGACATTGGGACTAGAAGGGAAAGATTGTGAAGTGATGAGGCCAATAATAACTGATAATTTTTAAGGCTTACTAAACTAAGCCTTGGGGCTTCCCTCACAGCTCAGTTGGTAAAGAATCTGCCTGCAATGCAGGAGACCCCAGTTCAATTCCTAGGTTGGGAAGAAGGGATAGCCTACCCACTCCAGTATTCTTGGGCTTCCCTTGTGGCTCAGCTGGTAAAGAATCCGCCTGCAATGTGGGAGACCTGGGTTCGATCCCTGGGTTGGGAAGATCCCCTGGAGAAGGGAAAGGCTACCCACCCCAGTATTCTGGCCTGGAGAATTCCATGGACTATACAGTCCATGGGGTCACAAAGAGTTGGACACAACTGAGCGACTTTCACTTCACTTCACAAACTAAGCATTAACATACCTCATCTCTAATCTGTAAATATTATGGTAGATCCACAGATTCATGTTCACTACACTTCATCCTAAAGAACTAGCAAGAGGAGGTTTTACTGGTGACTGAAGCTTGCAGCAGTTTAGAGATGGAGGGACCTCAATTGTAAGGATCTGGGGCCCATCAGTAGCCATAGAGTTAGCAGCAAAACTCTCCCAGTCTTAGTCATGTGCTTTTGCTACACCATGGAAAACTTTACAAAAGTAAAAGACATAGGTTGGGTACCACATAGAGATGCAAGGGTGCTTCCTCGGCAATTCTCTGCTTGACATACATAGATATCTCTTTTCCCAAGCACAGCTCACTTACAGAGTTGCAGTGGACAGCAGAGCGGCTGAGGACACGGAAAACAACACCAACCACAGCAGCTTCATGGGAGTGGCCTCCTGACCTTGTGTTCTCAAAAATAGGTCATTACCATACTGAGGTGAATTATATAATCATGGAAATGCAAATCCTACTCTCTAAATATTTTTGGGTCAACTTATCATGAGGGTCAGAGTCTTGATGAAAAACAAATGAATAATGGATGGAAGAAGTCTTTAACAGCTTAATAATCGTAGCATTAGTGTTCAGAATTTAATCCAGAGCAAACATTCAAAAGAATATTTAACAAGTAATGAATGCACTGGTTTGGTTCCATCCTCTTTCCTGTAAGAACAAATGTGAAATTGTGCCATTTTATTTACATCAAACAATGTTATCATTATTTACGGAACATATATGTGTCAGAAATTTACCCTGTAAAACCTAATTAAATACAGGAAAAAAGCTCGTGGAAATTATAGTTCAAACAAGAGAATGGAAGAGAATTTATGAAATAAGAAACTAGGGCTTACATGTGTATATTGCTTAAGGAACGAAGAAAAATCAATACACAGGTAGGGTTGGGAACACTGAAAGCTTTTTTTTGCCCATTTTTGTTTCCTCCATATATTTTTTTTTCTTCCAGGCAACTGCTGCAATAAGACTTTTTTGGTTAATTCCACCATGTTAGATCTGATACTCTGCTTCTTTAAAGTAATACTAATTAAAATTTGAATTAATTAAAAGAACTAGAAGTCTGTGAAGACATATAATAAATTTTGCTAAAGTTATATTTGGTCATTGACCTGACTATTGTAGCTAATATATTCACTTAAAATACAACTTGATTTTCTTACACTGTATTTGCCAAAGGGGGAAATAACTGAAGGAAGGAAACATTCATAAAAGATTAAATGAGAAAAAAAACAGAGGAAGAATAACTCTATTCAAGTAGAATAACTTCTGCCTTGTTCCATAGATTATATATCACATTAACGGTGGAGCCAGAACTCAAATGTTCTCCTCCTTCTCAGTCTAGTATTCTCTCCTGCACCACAAGTTCAATATGGCTGCCTCAGGTGTCAGTAAAACATTTTCTGTTCTAGCTGTACTGCGTACAAGTTCTCACTGTACAAACTGAGTAGTAAGAAGAGTAATTTTTCATTACATTTCTTTCTTCTCAGGTTAAAAAAATCATTTTCTGAACTAAATTGGAAATAGAATTTAGAGGTCTCTTTATTATATCCTGGGGCTTCCCCAGTGGTTCTGTGGTAAAGAATTCACCTGCAATGCAGGAGACATGGGTTTGATCCCTGGGTTGGGAAGATCCTCTGGAGGAGGAAATGGCAACCCACTCTGGTATTCTTGCCTGGGAAATTCCATGGACAGAGGAGCTTGGCTGGCTATAGTCCATATGGTTGCAAAAGAGTCAGACACAACTTAGCAGCTAAACAACAATTACTATACCCTCTGTTACTGAAACAGACTTAAAAACCATTAGTGATAGTAAGATTCCCCACCTCCCACCCAATGAGTATGGACTCAGAGGGAGGTCACTAGCAGTTACCCTGTGCTCAGTTGTGTCGGACACTTCTGTGACCCCATGGACTGTAACCTGCCTGACTCCCCCGTCCATGGGATTTCTCAGGCAAGAATGGAGCAGGTTGCCATTTCCTTCTTCAAGGGCTCTTTCTGACCCAGGGACTGAACCCATGTCTCCTGCTTTGCAGGTAGATTCTTTACCATGAAGACATCTGGGGAGCCCTAGAAGTTACATTAGGTCCACCAGTTAAACTTCTCAGGTAGGGATGCACTCAAGAACAGGGTGCATTTGTTACTGAACCCTCTCTGGGTTTGCAGCTCTGTCGCTTCAGCCTTCATTTTGGGGCTGGTGAGCATGACAATTCCTGGCTTGGATCACCTGCTGAAACTTGGGTCAAAGACCCAGGCTGAGTGTGACTCTAGAAGGAAAGGATGAATTTTCCTGCTTCCAAATGGCACCTTGATTATGGCTTTGAGTCAGAAGAAAAAAAAAGAAAAACACAGTGAGGATAATTTAAACTAATATATCATTAGGTGCAACAGAAAGACCCCATAATGAAAGTCAAGATGTGTATCTTCAGAGAAGGTCTTTCACTCCTTGGCTGGGGTCCTCCTCTGAGAAAAGAGGATGATGATCCCTGCTAAGTGTGCTTCGCTGAGTTGTTATGGAATAAAAGGGCATCACAGATTTGAGTATTAGAAAGTAGCATATGAATGTCAGGTGACTTTATTACTTGATAGACTCAAAGCATTTTCATTTATTTGCACATCATCCCTGTCAGCTAATTATAGGTATTTAAAAGTATTAAGCTAATCTTTATTAACCCTTAATCTGTTCCTGCTGCTGCTAAGTCGCTTCAGTCGTGTCCGACTCTGTGCGACCCCATAGACCGCAGCCCACCAGGCTCCCCCATCCCTGGGATTCTCCAGGCAAGAACACTGGAGTGGGCTGCCATTTCCTTCTCCGAATCTGTTTCTGATGCTAGGCTAAAGTGTTCATATACATGTGTTTGCTCAGTCGTGTCCAACTCTTTTGTGACCCTATGGACTGTAGCCTGCCAGGCTCCTCTGTCCATGGGATTTTCCAGGCAAGAATACTGGAGTGGGTTTCCATCTCCTTCTCCAGGGGAACCACCCAATCCAGGGATCGAACCCACATCTCTTATATCTCCTGCATTGGCAGGCAGACTCCTTATGCTGCAGCCACCTAGAAATAATTACATTTAATTCTTACAATAGTCCTATTAAGTATAATAGGTTTCATTTATCTCAACTGAGGCCTAGAAAGAAGTTGTAAATGTCAAGATCACACCACTAATGAAATTTGGAACCAGGATTAGAGTGGCATCTGCTCTAGAGGACCCATTCTGAAATTATGCAAAGTGGAAAACATAAGGGTGCTCAGATTTCAGTTCTGTAAGTAAGAGAATCTATCTTCATAAACATTAACTTACTTTCTCAAATTCACAGAGCAAGACATCAGAAATTCTCAACAGTTCTCAAATTGTTGCCTAGTAGTTAAGAACTACTAGTCCTTAAGTAGTTCTCACACTCATTGATCCAGAATATTCTTTTTTCTCATTTTTAAGTGATATTCCTTGCAAGGGTAGTGTTATAATTGGGATAATGGATACACTTAAAATATTTCTATCAGTCTTATTTTTCATAGTTACTTGCTGTACTGAAAAATGTCACACTCATGGAGGGCTGCTGCTGCTAAGTTGCTTCAGTCGTGTCCGACTCTGTGCAACCCCATAGACAGAAGCCCACCAGGCTCCCCTGTCCCTGGGATTCTCCAGGCAAGAACACTGGAATGGGTTCCCATTTCCTTCTCCAATGTTTCCAGTGGTCATGTATGGATGTGAGAGTTGGACTATAAAGAAAGCTGAGCACCAAAAAACTGATGCTTTTGAACTGTGGTGTTGGAGAAGACTCTTGAGGGTCCCTTGGACCGCAAGGAGATCCAACCAGTCCATCCTAAAGGAGATTAGTTCTGGGTGTTCATTGGAAGGACTGATGTTGAAGCTGAAACTCCAATACTTTGGCCACCTGATGCGAAGAGCTGACTCATTTGAAAAGACTCTGATGCTGGGAAAGATTGAGGGCAGGAGGAAAAGGGGAGGACAGAGGAAGAAATCTTTGGATGGCATCATTGACTCGATGGACATAGGTTTGGGTGGACTCCGGGAGTTGGTGATGGACAAGGAGGCCTGACATGCTGTGGTTCATGGGGTCACAAAGAGTCAGACACGGCTGACCAACTAAATTGAACTGAACTGAATGCATGAAAGTGAAAAGTGAAATCGAAGTCACTCAGTTGTGTCTGACTCTTAGCAACCCCATGGACTGCAGCCTACCAGACTCCTCTGTCCATGGGATTTTTCAGGCAAGAGTACTGGAGTGGGTTGCCATTGCCTTCTCCGATTCATGGATGGAGGGAGTTCATTTCATTTTTATGCCCATGGAGCTATGAATACTGGATACAATATTGTGCTCTGGAGGGAGATCAATGGCCACATGTCTATCACAAGATGGCACAATATGACCTGAAGAATGATGTCTTCATTGTCACAAATCAAGAAACAAAAAATGAGCACAGGAATCTTAAGGTAATTTTGTATTGGCTGCTTTGTAGCATTCAAATCAATTGATACTTCAACTGCAAAAATCCTTGTCCCCACCAGACCCCTCAGTGGCCCTACTGCCCGTTCAATGTTCCCAACTTCCCTCCTTAAATTCCATGGTCAACTTGTATATTACTGCCTTGTACACACCCTCAGTTTCCGTGCCCAGCTCTCTATTCATCATACATTGGACCAAAGTATAATCCTGATTATATTAAACTTTGTCTAACCAATACAGCTGATCTTGGCAAAAACAAACAAACAAAAAAACCCCACCTACTTTGCTCACTGTTCTCACTTAAAATTCATGATCTCTAACTTCTATTGGGTTCTAAATGCTGTTGGGAAATCAGACTAGTATCCCAGCCCATTCGTTTGTCTACCACCCTAGATGGTTATTTATACTTTCTTGTCTGTCCTTTTACTCCAGCACACCTTTCCCATCTTCACTTTCAGTGGACCCTGCTTTCTATTTGACTGACAAAACTGAGACAATCGCAAGGGACTGACTGCCTCCACCACATCTATGCTGCGTCGCTTCTTTCCATCTGGCACTGTGCGTGGGCTGTCCATGCTTCAAGCCAAGGTCAGCTCCTCTGAATCCCAGCGCCTTTTACTTGCTCAAAGATGTTTCTCTGGCAATTCTCCACTCTCTTCTGCACCCTCAAGTATTTTCTCTTCTATGTTTTCTAAATAGTGATACAAATAAGTTGTTCTTCCTTCCATTTTAAGAAAAAAAAATCCAAAGAACTGTATTGATCCCCGTCTTCCTCCTTTGTATACTGACCATTCCTGTTTCCCTTTAGGGCAAAACTCCTTGAAAAAGTTGAATATATTCACTGGCCTCAATTTCTCTCCTCCCATAATTCTTTTAAATTCTTTTCAGTCCATCAAAATTATTTGTCTCTGGTTAATAAATACAAACATCATCTTACTTCGCTTACTGGCTAATTATTCTCCCCTCCATGAAACGCTTTCTATATTTGCTTCCATGACACCACACTCCCTGGGTTTTCTTCTTCTGTCTCTAGCCACAACTTCTCAGTCTCCTTTGCCCTTTCCTTACCATTCCTGCTCCCTCTGAATATTGATAGACCCAGAACTCCGAACTGCTCCTTTTTAAATTTTTTTTTTTTTATTTTGGCCATACCCTGTGGCATTTGGGATCTTAGTTCCCAGACCAAGGATCAAACCTGTGCCCTATAAACTCAAAGTGCAGAGTCTTAACCACTGGACCACCGGGGAAGTTCCCTGCTCTTCTTTTCTATCTGCACTTTTCCTTAGTGATCTCATCCATGCACTTAGACAATGTCATTATATAGAAGGCCGATGATGCCAACATTTTTATCTTGTGAATTTCAACTCAAGTAAATATACAATTGTCTATCTGACATCTCTACCTGGGTGCCTAATAGTTTTTCATCTTAGCTGATTATCTCCAAGACTGACCTCCAAAACCTACCTTCATCCCAATAAATGGTAACTCATTTCTCCTAGCTGCTTATGAAAAAATCCTAGTGGGATCCTTGTCACTTCTCTTTCTGTCACACTTCATAGCCATTCTAGGTTACACTTTCAAAATACACAGTCTACACTTTTGTCCTCTACTCCATTGCTACCACCACCCTGATCCAAGCTCCAGTCACCTCTCACCCAGATTCATTTTCTTATTTCTATCTTTTATGTGGGGGGAGAGAAAAAACTGTACAGCTGGGAAGAAAGGTTTCACTTTTATCCCCATAATGATGTTCAGCTTTATCTCATAGTTCAATCCTTTTGTGTCTTCTGAGCATCCTTTAGGAGTATGGATACTCTGGACTAAGTTTTCCCTGGGGAATCTACAGGGCAGATATCCTGCATGCTGAAAACCCAGATCAGACATAGCTGTAGTGAAGACAAGAAAGCCAGCATCTGTGAACACAGAGCTACTAACCTTGGCTACTTTTCTTTCTCACTCAGATCATTTTCATGTCCCAAAGAAAAGACTAGTTAGCTAAGGGCTTAATTTTCCAGGCTAGGAATAGCTGTTAAGACACTCTAGAGAAAGTCTCATTTACTTGTTCAGCTTTGGCTTCCCAAGGTAAGAGTGAGACAAAAAAAAAATTTATCTCACAAGATGTGCCATGAGAAAGGGATTAGGAATGAAAAAAAAAAATAGCTGAAATGCAAAGAGTTACTAGCTATATTGAAAAGAGATGGTTCCATAAAAGTAGAGTAGTATGTGTGACTCACATCATGACATGCAGAATTAAAACTGAAATTCTCAAGATGAATTAAATATAAAATTTTATTTATGTATCAAGGGTTATCTTTTTAACTAATACTTTAATGGGTTTAAATTATAATTTTCCATTATTTTGTTTTTCAAGATTAGATACGGCATGCTCCTTGGACGCCATGATTAATAACCTTCATCTAAAGTATATAAAAGTCCAATGATTCTTATATAGTTGAACTCTTCATATAGCACAGGATTGAAATTTTCCAAAACATCATTTCCTCCATTAGTTCCACCACTACACATTTTTATGTCTGCTAGTGACTTTTTAAAAGAGTTAATTTCCTTATTTGCTTACAAAATTTATTAATGTGACAAAAACTGTATTCTTCCTGAGCAGTTTCACTATCTGAAATACTTTCTATTTAAGTTGTTGAAATTCCTCCAGATAACAAAAGAATTCTTTTACACTATGAAGAAAAAAAGACCAAAATACTATTTTGTATATAAATCTTCAAATTAAATCAGAGATATTATAGTTAGGATAAATCTTTTTAAAAACTTATTTGGAATTTCTTTTCACTTTGCAGAAAATTCAATCTAAATTCTTCAAGGAATGCAGTCCTGGGCAAATGAAGAAAACCACAAAAAGTCAACACACTTGCTGCTATGAATGTGTGACCTGTCCTGAAAATCACTATAGTAATCAGACAGGTAATTAATTACACTCCGTACAACAGGCATAGTGATACACCTGAACCATTTCTCTTTAAGCTGATTTTTTAACATGGATTCTATTTGGTTTATTTTTTTCATTTCAAAAAATAAAAAGCGTTTTATGCTTCTGCAGCAGATGAATACTCAATACCTAACAGATGTAAAAGTAACTTCACTTCCAAGGGAAGATGTTGTTCCTCTACTGGACTTCCCCTCCCAGCACCTCTTAAAATAATGCAAGTTCTCTGTGAATTTTTGTCTATGTATCCCACACAGACATGTCTGATTTGTAACTGAGGCACAATAACTATAGATAAATAAATGCTGAATTAACTAAACTGAGTATGATGAAAACCCAGAGGTGTGCATACTCTAGAGATCTCGTTATTCCTACCAAGAGGCACTAGTTCAATCAGCTTGTTCAAGATTACAGGACCCATAAGGGATAAAGAAAGGGCTTGAAATATGTCTGGTACCAAAGTTCTTATTCTTGACAGTCCCTGAACTGCCGCCTATCATAGCAAGTTCATAAGAGGCTAGCATCTATCTTGAGTATATTAATTTTCTAAAGACTCATGGCCCAGATGAATTTTTCTCTTTTTCTTTTTTTCTCTTCCACTCTTACTGTTCCCTCACTGTCACTCTTTCTTTCTCACCTTCCTGGGTCATGTGCATGCCTTATTTTAATAAGTAACCAATGTGACAATTATCTATATCCATTTTCCAGTCAGAACTCTCACTGAGGAGTCTCATTTGTAGCACTTGGGGACAATCACCTGGTTTAAATATTTGCAATGTAACCAAATCTGCTGTGTCTTTTAGATACGGATCATTGCCTTTTATACAACAACGAAACTCACTGCGCCCCTGTAGGGAGCACAATGTGCTTTGAAAAGGAAATGGAGGACCTTGACTCCTTGGCTATCTTGCTCCTGGCCCTCTCTCTGCTGGGAATTCTGTTTGTTCTGGCCATTGGCATAATATTTACAAGAAACCTGAACACACCCGTTGTGAAATCATCTGGGGAATTGATGGTCCGCTACGTAATCCTCTTCTGTCATTTCCTCAACTTCGCTGGCACAGGCTTTTTCATTAGAGAACCACAAAGCTTCACGTGTAAAACCCGGCAGACACTAATCTTGCATGAGCTTTACTCTCTGCATCTCCTACATTCTGATGAAGTCCCTGAAAATTCTGCTGGCCTTCAGCTGTCCAAGCTGCAGAACTTCCTGAAGTGCTTCTATAAACCCATCCCCATCATTTTCACTTGCACGGGCATCTGGTTGTCGTTTGCACCCTCTAGCTCATCTTTGCAGCCCCTGCTGTGGGACAGAATGTCTCCTTGCCCAGAGTCATTATCTTCAAATGTGAGGAGGGGTCCATTTTTGCATTTGGCTCCATGCTGGGCTATGCTGCCATCCTGGCCTTCATGTGCTTCATTTGTGCCTTCAAAGGCAGGAAATTCCCTGAGAATTACAATGAGGCCAAATTCATAACATTTGGCATGCTCATTTACTTCATAGCTTGGATCACCTTCATCCCCATCTACCACGTTTGGCAAATATATGCTGGTTGTGGAGATCACCATTATTTTAATATCTAACTACAGGATCCGATGTTGCATGTTCTTCCCCAAATGCTATGTTATACTTTCTAAGCAAGAGACTAACACAAAATCTGTCTTTCTCAAGATGATTTACAGTTACTCTCCCCACAGTGCAGGCAGCCTTGCCATGAGCCACAGCAACATCACAGTAACCAACCGCACCTCTGCTGGTGGGTCTGCAGTCCAGCAGAAAAGCAGAGATCTTCAGCTACAAGGCTTTGCACACATATGCAGAGAAAATGCTACGTGCAGACCTAAAGCTTTGCCTCCAAAAAGAATCTCAAGTATATGAATGAGTCCTTAAGACATGGTATGTTTCAGAATGAAATGTTTTCTAGGGTCTTTGCATTTAAGATGTGCATTTACTTCCTGAACAAACATACACTATGTGACTTCACTACTACTACCTGCACCAAATTTCCCCCTGTTCAGCCACCTGTGTAACAAAGTAAATAGAGCCCTCAGCCTGAAACTCCTTTCATTCCTTAGCCACCCCCTTCAGCCTCCATCTTTACCTCCTTCTTTTTTGGCCCAGAGCCAAAGGTATCTTTTCTATTGAAATCAACCCGTAATGCATCATCCTTATTCCATTCTCTATAACCTCTTCTCAAACCTCTTTGTATGGGTTCTCCTCCTCTCTTGAGCATCTTTACCTTCTAGCCTTGTCTGCTGAACAGGCAGTTGATCAATTAAGGTCAGTTAAACAAGAAGTTAAGCAGTTACCATGTTTGGGTGATATGCTAAATACAAAGGTACAAAAAGGATTGAGGCATCATTTCTGACTTTAAAGAGCTCAAAATCCTGGGGAAAACAGTCACAAAATCATTGTTCAGTCACTCAGTCGTGTCTGACTCTTTGTGACCCCATGGACTGCACCATGCCAGGCTTCCCTGTCCTTCACCATCTCCTGGAGCTTGCTCAAACTCATGTCCATTGAGTCGGTGATGCCATCCAACCATCTTGTCCTCTGTCGACCCCTTCTCTTCCTGCCTTCAATCTTTCCCAGCATCAGAGAAAGATTCATTTCCCTGATTCATTCATTCATTCATTTCTAATGAATAGGCTCTTTGCATCAGGAGGCCAAAGTAGTGGAGCTTCAGCTTCAGCATCAGTCCTTCCAATGAATATTCAGAGTTCAATTCCTTTAGGACTGACTGGTTTACACTCCTTGCATCCAAGGGACTCTCAAGAGTCTTTTTGAAAGCATCAATCAATTCAGAGCAGTTGTGATTGATGGTTGTAATGTGAGTAGGGCACTATAATCATATAGTGAAGTAGCACTTAGCCACCGGGGGAATAATGGGAGGGTTTTAAAGAAGGTTAAATAAAGAATGTGATATTTAGTTGAAATCCTAAAAAATGAGTAAGAGTCATGGCTAATCAAAGAAAGTAGAGAAAGCTGTTCCAGATAAAGGGGGAAAACAGCAGCAGAAAATGTATCGAGTATGTACCCAGGGAAGGAGAGTCATTTCGTATGACTAGAGAGAAGTCATCAGCCATATGTAAAGATGAAATTATAAATGAATGTCACAGACCAGAGTTCTTTTATGAAAACCTTAGGTCTTTATCTTGTGGGTAGAAGGTGATCATCAAAGAAAGATAACAGGTTCAAAGTCCTGTTCTAGCAATTTGAATGTACTTCATGCCACTGAATAGTGTACTTAAAATGGTCAAAACAGTAAATTTATGTTTGTGGTTTAGTCATAAAGTCGTGTCTAATTCTTTGTGATCTCATGGACTGTAGCCCGCCAGGCTCCTCTGTCCTTGGAAATCTCCAGGCAAAATTACTGGAGTGGGTTGCCATTTCCTTCTTCAGGGGATCTTCCCAACCCAGGGCTCAAACCTGGGTCTCCTGGATTGCAGACAGATTCCTTACTGATTGAGCCTCCAGGGAAGCTCAAATTTATGTTATACATATTTTATCACAATAGAAAAAAAGTATGCAAAAAGAGTCCTGTTTAAGGCAGATCACTCTGACACAAGGCGATGGATGGAGTCTAGTTAACAGAGGATTAAGATCTATGACAGGGAATAGAAAGAAGGATGTGGTGTGTGTGTGTGTGTGTGTTTATGTGTGTGTTTGTGTCTGTGTGTGTGTATTCAAGCTACATAGGAGGTGGGAATTTATTTTGAAGTAGTTGTTGAAGGTTAAGGTAATAGGCTTCTAGCTTGGTTCATTGAAGGGTGGCATAGAATACAGGAGAAAGACTAGTTTAAAGTAAACGAAGACTATTGGACTTGCCTGGAGCCTAATATTGGAGGTGCCTGGAGTCTTCTCAAGATGTAACAGGCATTAACATGGATATAAGACTCTGAGCTCAGGGAATAGGTCAGGCTGGTGATAAGGATTTGGATGCATGTTCATATCATTTCCATCCTTATACAATAGATAAATGTACAAAATAATATCTCCCTCCTTTTCCTAACTGAATGCTTGAGGGAATAGTGTCATAAATGACTTGTGATCCATTAACTCTGAGACCACTAAAATCTGGCTTCTAGTTGCACCACTCTGCAAAAAAGATCTCAGAAAAATGAAGCTTTTTAATCTATCAAATTCAATGGTCATTTTTAAGCATCTCCTTTGAATCTTAATGGCCTTTGTGGTATAATTCCTCCTCCTTGAAATTCTCTTTCTTCATAGTTTTTTTTAAAGCTTTCCATTATTCCTCAATCTAATGCAAAGGCTCTTTTGGTTCTACTCTGACATCCCTGATCATTCAGATTTGGTCTCCATTGCTGATATGTCTTCCTCCTTTTGACTCTAAATGTGGTCATTCCCCAGAGTTCCTCCCTCAGTATCAATCTCACTTCTTCCAACACCCTTTCTCACTACAATATTATCCCATCTTCATGTCTTAACTCTGATGCAGATAACTCGCCAACTCTCTGGTCCAGGTCATTCTTTAATCAAACTACCTGCTTGCTGCTCTAACACTTCAAAGTCAGGATGCCTAAAATTTATTCCATTATTTCCTTCTCCTCACTCCTCCTCCTGCTGTTTTCCATTTCTCAGCTTGTTATACTACCACTGGACTACGTGGAACCCTGGAATTCATCCGAGTCACCTTTAATTTCACTATTTCCTTCATTCTTCTCCATTTTTAATTCATCATCTATATATTTTTAAGTCTTTATTGAATTTGTTACAATATCATTTCTGTTTTATGTTTTGGTTTTTTGGCTCTGAAGCAGGTGGGACTATTATCTCCACGACCAGGGAATGAACCCACACACCCTGCATTAGAAGTAAGTAAGTGTTAGCTGCTCAGTTGTGCCCGACTCGTTGCCACCCCACGGACTGTGACCCACCAGGCTGCTCTGTCCATGGAATTCACCACTCGAGAATACAGGAGTGGGTTGCCATTCCCTTCTCCAGGGGAATCTTCCTGGCTCAGGGATCGAACCCGGGTCTCCTGCATTACAGGCAGATTCTTTACTGTCTGAGCCACCAGAAGGCAAAGTCTTAACTACTGGATAACCAGGGAAGTTCCTGTCTTTTATTTTCTAATTCCTGCATTTTCTCAAAATCTTGCCAAGATCTCTACCCCTGTCTTTAGTTCCTTAACCTAGGCCTTCATCACTTCTTACATAGGTTATTACAATAGGTTTCAAATTGACTCTGGTCTCTCAATGTTTTATTCTAAAAATAGAGAAGGACTCACTAAACTTTCCACTCATTTATGATACACATATTTCTATATTAAAAACCTCTTTGCTTTACTCATTTGTTTTTAAACCTGCAATTAGTCAAAACTCCTTATCCAGATGTTCAAATTCTGCAAGTCCAGCTCCAGCATGTAGGTAATGTCTACTGCCTCACCCTTGGGAAATGGCCAACTGCTGGAGACTGTTTCCACACCTCAGAGCCCACCTCTTCCCCCTGCCTTAATGTCCTCTCCACCCCGCCTTAATGTCCTCTCCACCCCTCTGTCCTCCTCACTGGTCCATCAGACACAATTCAACCATCTCCTCTTCTACCAAGATTTTCTTTCTGCTTCTGTCAAAGCACATATTACATTTTACTGCATTCATCTGTTTTTATTCTAGTTTATTCTACTAACATTTATCAAATGTTTTACTATACACAAGCATACCACTCTATGCAAGGGGAATATAGAAATGATAAAAGACAAACAAGTTCTCACCTCTTGAGGAGTTTACATTCTAGTGTTTTCATCATTTTGCAGTGAGCAGTCAATTCTTCTTTAGAAAGAGCTCTTTCAACTGCCCTTTCCTCTCTGTCATTATTACTGTTGTCATCACAATTTAAGCCCTTATGACTTTATCTGTCTCTTGTTGGAAAATTCCATACTAGTTACCTACCCCAAGATTCCCCTTCTGATACACAGAATGCATCATTACAGATCAACCTCTAACAAGTTTGTTCCAATATTATCATTTTACTATTCAGAAAATTGAATAACCTCCTATTGCCTTCAGAATTAAATTCCCCCACCTTGCTAAGCAAGACCTTCCACAGTCTTATCTCAGCATGGACTAAACAGTAAGATAAATAAATAAATAAGCAAATGAAAAGAACAAAGATATTAATCTTAGGTGACTGCTTAGCTTAAACGTATTTACATACAATATGGTGATAATATCTCATAAACTTGTTAAGGGTATAAAATATTCTGATGTACATGAAAGTGTTAAGAAATGAATATTCTGTCATTTCATTGACTCATTGTGCTGTTGACATGAAAACAGCTTCTCCTGTTGACATGGGAGCAAAGCTGTGGGAACGCTTTCAGATTCTCAAGTGTAATCACACAAAACAGAAATCCCAGCACTGCTGTGCCAACAGAACGATTAAAGAAATATTGTTTCATAGGAGTTGTGAGTTTTACTACAGTTACAAAGCTTTCAACAGTTATTCCACAAGAAAATGCTATTCAACCTATAAAATTAAGTTCTGAATCCTTTAAACCCAAAGCTATCTCCTTGCTTCCATGTAAAATGAACAACTAAATGAATGATTATTGTACCTTTCATTTTGCTGTTAACTTTTGAAGTTTCTGAATTAAAATGGGTATAAATTCAATGATTTTCTTACTATTTTGTCATAAAGGGCTTATTTTTTATTATAAAGACAGTATACAATATTATAAAAATTATAAAATAAATTTATTATTTCTTCCCTGGTAGCTTGGACTATAAAGACTCTGCCTGCAATGCAAGAGACCTGGGTTTGATCCCTGGGTTAGAAAGATTGCCCTGGAGAAGGGAATGGCTCCCCACTCCAGTATTCTAGCCTGGAGAATCCCATGGACAGGGGAGCTGGGTGGGCTACAGTTTTGCGGGTTGGAAAGAGTTGCACATGACTCAGCGACTACTACTACTAAGAAAATAAAAATAAGCAAATGAACACTCAAAAAAGGACCCATATAGTCATCTCCTTACTCTGTGGAGACACACTAATATATTTTATTGCTAAAATGCAGGGGTGGGGAAATAATACACATCGTACCACCACTTTTATTGGCAGGATGAAATCAGAAGCCTATCAGCCCAGGTTGTGAGGATCTCAAGAGCAAGGTCCAAGTGTAATTGTGCATTCTGGGTTTGGTATAAGGCCACCTCAGAAACTGGCATTCAATAAATGTTAAATGAGCGAATTTAATGTTCTCACCAATTTTCCTTATATCTTGGTCAGCACAATAACTCAATGTTTGTGTTCCCAGCTTTCTCCACAGTTCTTGAGCTATCTTTAAACCAATCCTTCAGATAGGCCCTTCACTGCCATGGTCAACAAAATTAGACTTTCAGAGCAGAAATTATGAATTGCATAACCTTCAAAAGATGGCCTAAAATAAGGTGGCGTATAAGCATGTGAGCAATGAAACATGGAAGTAAGTGGCACTTCCACTGTGATATTAAAAGGAAAGGATATGCCCTCTCCCAGCTTCTTTTCCCTTCTTGCTGCTTCTATGGAGCAATGGAGCTATGATCTCAGACCATGAGATAGAATCTGCAAGTTGAAGACAGCAAAGCAACAAGCCTGAGGAAGACTTGGTCCCCAACACTCTAGCACTGTTTTTTCAGCCCTGGATTACTTATGCTTAGAGAATGTGTAAGAAACACCAACAGTCTGATAAATTCATGTATGGGCTACTTGTCTGCTTTAATGAGTGGCCAACTACAAAATTGATGTCAAGTACTGGAAGGCAAAACACACAAACAGATGTATACATCAAAAGCTCTTTGGAGGAAAATCTCAATTGACATTTCTTGCATTTCATAATTTCTGCTGTTATATAATTTTTCTAGTACCTGGTATTATGTTTCCAGCCAAAATCAGATTATAGGAAAATAAAATTTTGAGAATGCCAGACCTAAAACAAATTAATCAAAGATCTTCTCATTTTTGCAAATAGCTATTCCTTCACATCTATAAATATGTGAACTTGATCTGTTTCTTGCTTGTTTGAAATAGAAGGCAGGACTATAAGATGTACAAGCTGACAGTGTGAAATCTAGTCAGCAGTTAACCAGTGGGCCTGTGTTAGATTATTTCCCATCTAAAGAGCTATCAATTGTAAATACTTTAGATAAACAAAACCTGGAGGTCAAATTCTGCAAGTTACCAATGTAAAACTAATGGAATCCAGGATATTAGTCCTTACATGCCACTCTATAGACATAAGAACTGATAGTAAGAGATGCCCATGTTGGTAAAAAGCACAAGAAAAGTGAAGTGTTGAAGGGTGCGAGTTATTTATTATATTTGCAACCACCTATTTCCAAAAAGAGATCTGAAGTGTATTTTTTAAAAGGAAAATACATATAATAGAATTCTTAGACATTCTAGAAGGCAAATAATAGAAAGGCATTCTAGAAAGGCAAATAATAACTGAAATTGAAGTGAGGAGTAGTGATTGCTTTTGTGCTAAACTTAGCTCTGGGCATCTTGGCAGACAAGGGAAGTGGACACCAGCGCCCTCAAGCAGGCATAACCTGCAGTGCCATTGGGAAGTTCATCGTCTCCGAGGCTTGTTTTCTGGTCTCAGCTCCTTCTGCATTTGCTGTGTTCCAAGTCTCCATACCTCTTTATAATTCTTTGAGGAACTGTCTACTCCATGCGACACTGAAAGGACTGTCAATCCTGGAGCACTACAAGGGTGGAAAGCATCCGTGACTGAGCCAGCCACAAGAGTCCTGGGTCCTCTCTGCACTGGGAAGGAGACAGAAAGACCCTCCTTGATTTCAGTTTGTGAACCATAGGGCTATCAACCTTCACCTTTCTTGAAGGAAACTTGTTTGAGACAGAAGATAATGAGTTCAAAATGAAAGGGAAAACTGAGCCAAGTAATACAGAAGAGGGAAGCGGGTAGAGGGGAAGAAGAAGAGGAGAGGGAAACCAACATTTGAACACACAGCAGTAACTAAAGCTAAACTTTCTTTAGACTATTGGCTATGAAAGCAAATAATTTTCCCGTTTTCTTCAGTTTATTTTTCTTGGATGTCTACTAATTGAAATTAAAGAAGCATGACTAAAACACTTGTGTCTCACATCACTGGTTACATGTTCTCATCTGTAAAATGAAAGACATGGAATAAGTTGATTTCAAACTTTCCTTTCCAATCTAAAATTCTATAGTTCTGACTAGATTAATATGTGAATTCCTTCAGCACAAGGTTATTATCTCATCAACTTTGGTATCAAGAATTTGTGCCACTTAGAAGACTCTCAATAGCTATGTCTGGGAATCAATTGAAAAAAAAAAAAATAAGTGAGCCACTTTTCAAACCTATTCTATAATTATTTATCTCTAATTTTGCTTACTTATTCCCCATCTGTATCCCCAAATAAAGCAGTATCAGATATATGCTCATAGGTTCTCTTTCCTGGAAAAAGAGCTAAATAATGTAGCTAAATAACTGAATGTGTTTACAACCCAAGTGAGAAATACACATTGAACTATAAGTCTGATTTCATGGGAAATATAATATTCCAAGAGAGTTATATATTAGTGACATAGTTCAAGTTAGGGAGAAAAATTATTAATCATTCCACTCATAATGAACTTTTAAGATTTGAATCAGGGGGAGTATAAAAGCATTTACTGGATCAGTCGTTTTAAAAAGTAGGAGCCAAATTTTGGAACTCTAGCTCATGAATCTGTTAATGTCAAGACTTTCTTTTCTTTCAAGTATCTACTCCTACTCCTCAGAAAGAAATAAAAATGCATATTTACATACACGTCCTCCAGGATGGGGAAGAAGATGACAAATCTCTGCTAAGCCACATGAGAGAGGGTCCCTTTCTGGTTCACCTCTAAGAGCCTGTGTGTATTTTGTTCTGGGCTATTCCTAATAACCTAGCGTGTGGAAGGCTGCAAATCAGTGCTTGTAATGAAGTTCTAGTGGAAGCTGAGAAAACAGAAGGTGCAAATTAAATGCAGAACCAAGGCTTCCAGGGGTGGAAGAAACAAGAGGAAACTTGCCTATTCTACTTCCAGTGGGCATAGGTGAGTGAATTGCTATACAAAAGCAATGGCTGTCTAATAATTCATAGTATTTTTATCACATACACATTTATAAATCACACACACATTTCTATTTTTTAGTAATTAAACTTTTCTTCATAACTATATTCAAAGAGTTTTGGCGGGAAAAGCAGAGGGAGACCTGTTGGTCACAGACTGGTCTTCTCATAGTAAACATCCTTAGGAACATTGGAAGAAATGCCACACACACACAGGAGCCCCTGAAACGCTTTGCTAGGAATATTTATGTAAGTGTCCTTGTCCTTGGTATTAACTTTGTGGAGTAAGATTAGCTTCTCAAAGAAACATTCCCTGATACTGTTACCACGTCTTAACTGTGCCTTACTTTTCTTATGTGAAAAAATGATGATCAAAATGCATATTCCACCTGCCATATAGGGTTACTATAAAGATCTTCCCTGGCAGCTCAGCTGGTAAAGACTCTGCCTGCAGTTCAGGAGACCCTGGTTCAATCCCTGGGTTGGGAAGTTCCCCTGGGGAAGTGATAGGCTACCCATTCCAGTATTCGGGGGCTTTCCTGGTGGCTCAGATGGTACAGAATCCACCTGCAATGTGGGAGACCTGGGTTCGATCCCTGGGTCCGGAAGATCCCCTGGAGGAGGCCATGGCAACCCACTCCAGTATTCTTGCCTGGAGAGTCCCCATGGACAGAGGAGCATGGTGGGCTACAGTCCATGGGGTTGCAAAGAGTTGGACATGACTGAGAGACTAAGCACAGCACAGCATAAAGATCTAAAGAGATAAGGCACCATTAATGTGTTTTGAAAGCTACAAATCACTATTCAAAAATATTATTATCATCCTCATCACTGTCATTACTAGTTTTCACAACAATCTTGTGAAGTTGGTAACTATTACCAAGGAGGAAATTATGGAACAGTAAGATTAAGCATCTTGCCTGAAGTCTACAGCTATTTAATGTCCAAACAGATGTGAATTCAGACACTTCAACTTGCTGCTAGACCATACAAATCCATGTACTCTGCAAATTTCAACCAGAAAAGGCTTCCAGAGTCATGTATCAAAACTTTTTTCATGCCTTTGACCTAAAAATGTTTAAACTTTTAAGGAGATACATTAGATGAACCTACCGACATCCAAGTATCAGGTTAGAATCATAAACCTGTTTCTCCAGTGAGTCAATCAAAACCAGATACAGAACAAGAGGAAAGCATGTGTTGAACAGTGTTTACTCAACCAGGAAAAGATATTCTTGGAACCTTCAAATTGTGTTAAATTTACTAGTTTGGAAATAGGAATTATTATATACTGTAGATGAAACAGTAATTCAAGACAACTTTTTGAAGGTCTATTTGTAAGTATTTATCACAATTAAAGAACAGTCTCTGACTTAGCAATTCTCCCGCTAGAACATTCATATCTCAGAAATAAATTCACAACTACACAGAAATATATTTATTTACAAGATATTCCTTGTAAAAAACCATATAAGGATAAATTTATTTTAAATACATCAATTTAATAGCAAAACATAAAATAAACGTTTTTTAAATTTCAAATAAGTTAAATGTCTATAAAGAATTCACTAAATAAATTATGGCACATTTGTTCAATAAATGACTGTTCAGCCACTTGAAAAAGTGAAGTAAGTTTATATGAACAGGTATTGAAAGCCCTGCCTTCCATTCTGAATGTTGAAAATCAGTTGCAGAATAGTAAATTTTTGCATATATAATATATATAAAGATTGGAAAGATAAGAATCTAACTGAAAACACTAGTTTTCCCTAAAGAATACTTGATCGAGTAGACTCATTTCCTATGCTTCATTACTGTTTGAGTTTTCATTACAATAAGCATGTTTCATTTCAGAATAAAAATTTTAATAAAAATAATTTCTCAATTTAGCCCATTCACTTTTTTTGTGTTATTGCAATGAAAATCATAAAAAGCTGTTTTATATAATAAAAATGGAAAATAAGTGGCAAAGAATATTCTAAAAGAGAATAAGAATGATAAAGGTGGGAGAAGTACCAGGAGTCAGTAGTGCTTCCAGATAAAGTAACATAATTAAATGATGCAATATTGAAACAAAAACAAACATAAGTAAAACAGAACTTTAAAATCCAAATTAACCCGTTTATATATTATAGTTAAGCAGTCAGTAAAATAAGAATCACATAATTCCAGGAAAGTGATTTTTTTTTTTTTTTTTTAACAGTTAGACCAACCCTGCGGCCTCTCCTTGGACTGAAGCCCGGCCTCAGCTCTCACAGGTAGACCAGGAGCCACGTCCTTAACCCGGGCCTCCCCTTAGAGTCCCCTGGAGCTCTTCCTACACCCAGGAAAGTGATTATTATGTAACAAACAGAGAGGGATATTGAAGTACAGTTTAGAGAAAATTGATTTAGATCTAAAACTTACACCCTGAACAAACTCTCTGTCAATTATTTGATCATAGAAAAGTGAAAAAAAAGTAAAGCATTACTTACAAAAAATAAAGTTATGATAAAATTCACAGAATTTAAGTGAAGTCTGAAGAAATATCATAACATTGTATTACTTGGACATTTTTGTTTGTGTGAACTGTTTCCTTAAAACTTCCCAGAGTAAAACTGTTGGTGCACACACACACATACACACACACACACACACACATGATTCTTGACATGTGTTGGGAATCAAATTCAGAATATATGTTTTGAAAAATATGAGAGTACATATTTATAGATAGAATTATACAAAATATCTGAACTAAAGCCCTTCCAGGACAACATATATTCTATAATTAATTACAACAGGTAAAGTTAGAAACCAGTGGCTGACTATTTTTTTGGGCTCCAAAATCACTGCAGATGGTGACTGCAGCCATGAAATTAAAAGACGCTTACTCCTTGGAAGGAAAGTTATGACCAACCTAGACAGCATATTAAAAAGCAGAAACAATATTTTCTCAAAAAAAGGTCCGTCTAGTCAAGGCTATGGTTTTTCCAGTAGTCATGTATGGATGTGAGAGTTGGACTGTGAAGAAAGCTGAGCGCCGAAGAATTGATGCTTTTGAACTGTGGTGTTGCAGAAAACTCTTGAAAGTCCCTTGGACTGCAAGGAGATCCAACCAGTCCATCCTAAAGGAGATCAGTCCTGGGTGTTCATTGGAAGGACTGATGCTGAGGCTGAAACTCCAGTAATTTGGCCACCTCATGCAAAGAGTTGACTCACTGGAAAAGACCCTGATGCTGGGAGGGATTGGGGGCAGGAGGAGAAGGGGATGACAGGGAATGAAATGGTTGGATGGCATCACCGACTCAATGGACATGAGTTTGGGTGAACTCTGTGTTGGTGATGGACAGGGAGGCCTGGCGTGCTGCAGTTCATGGGGTCGCAAAGAGTCGGACACGACTGAGCGACTGATCTGATCTGATCTGATAGCTAAATATTAAGATGCTGCATATAAAGATTAAGCTGCAAAATGGAAATGATTTATCATCTAATAAGTGAAACATTTTAAGATATTATGGATACTCTAATTAGAACTCTATATAAATGTAGATATGCTTGCTGACGCAGGAGACATAAGAGACACGGTTTCAATCTCTGGGTCAGGAAGATCCCCTGGAAAAAGAAAATGGCAACCCACTCCTGGAGAATTCTTGCCTGGAGAGTCCTATGGACCGAGGAGCCTGGCAGGCTATGGTCCATGGGGTTACAAAGAGCCAGATATAACTAAGCGGCTGAGCACAGTACTTTAAGAAAGCATAAGAAATAGAAAATATTTGTGTTCAGGATGTGAGAATATGGAAATTTTATGTTACCTTTAATATGACTTTCAGTTCAGTTCAGTTTAGTCACTCAGTCGTGTCTGACTCTTTGCGACCCCATGAATCGCAGCACGTCAGGCCTCCCTGTCCATCACCAACTCCCGGAGTTCACTCAGACTCACGTCCATTGAGTCAGTGATGCCATCCAGCCATCTCATCCTCTGTCGTCCCCCTTCTCCTCCTGCCCCAATCCCTCCCAGCATCAGAGTCTTTTCCAAGGAGTCAACTCTTCGCATGAGGTGGCCAAAGTACTGGAGTTTCAGCTTTAGCATCATTCCTTACAAAGAAATCCCAGGGCTGATCTCCTTCAGAATGGACTGGTTGGATCTCCTTGCAGTCCAAGGGACTCCCATGTAAATAATGTAATGGAGTACAGTGAAATATGGAGATGAAAAGAATGGGATTGTTCCCATCAATTTGCAATTCTATTGCCACTAGTTAGAGCAAAAGTAGACTATGAAGTAAATATAATAATCATGAACTGAATGCCCTAAAGCACAGCTGGTTTCTAATCATAAACACTAGTTTTAATTGTCTGGAGGCTGAGAAAAATCATGAAAAAAAAGCAATGCCTGAAACCAAATACATTTTTAGTGGAAAAACTGTCAAAGAATGTCTATTAGATTAACCTTTAGGGAACTGGGTTTATGGCACACAAATCTCATATTTGCTTCCAAGCACCTCACATAACCACTTGGTTGCTCAGAATCCACATACTGGCAAAAAAAGGCTACAGTAAACTCAGTTTCTTTTCTGATATTTGAGAATAGTCTGTATTTAGAATTTTTAGCTACGAAAAGGAAAAGGAAAAAAACAGAAAGTACACATACAGCTGCGGAATTCAGACTGTGAGCTAGCTGAGGGCAGGGACAGAACTCATCCTTTTCATACCTACCATGAGAATTTAGGAAGACTCTATTTTGTAGGTGTGTATTCCTAGAACCTGAGAAGGCAATGGCAACCCACTCCAGTACTCTTCCCTGGAAAATCCCATGGACAGAGGAGCCTGGAGCAATTTGGAATTCCGCTGCCACCTAGTGGGCAATCATATTTTTTACTATTTATAGCCAATAGCATAATAGGAACTAGGACCGTTATGGAACGATTTTAGAACGACTTCATGATAAAAACTTATATTTATGTTTCTGTTTAATTCAATACTAACAAGCATTAAATGAAAATATATATTTTGTTCGTTTACAAGATAAAGTATTTAAGAAATGGCAATAGCTAATAGAGTTTTGCCAGGAGAACACACTGGTCATAGCAAACATACACTTCCAACAACACAAGAGAAGACTCTACACATGGACATCACCAGATGGTCAAGACCGAAATCAGACTGATTACATTCTTTGCAGCCAAAGATGGAGAAGCTCTATACATAAGTCAGCGAAAAGAGACTAGGAGTTGACTGTGGCTCAGATCATGAACTCCTTATTGCCAAATTCAGACTTAAATTGAAGAAAGTAGGGAAAACCACTAGGCCATTCAGGTATGACATAAATCAAATCCCTTATGATTATACAGTGGAAGTGAGAAATAGATTTAAGAGAGCAGATCTGATAGACAGAGTACCTGATGAACTATGGAGGGAGGTTCGTGACATTGTACAGGAGACAGGGATCAAGACCATCCCCATGGAAAAGAAATGCAAAAAGCAAAATGGCTGTCTGAGGAGGGCTTACAAATAGCTGTGAAAAGAAGAGAAGCGAAAAACAAATGAGAATAGGAAAGATATTCCTATTTGAATGCAGAGTTCCAAAGCATAGCAAGGAGAGATAAGAAAGCCTTCCTCAGCAATCAGTGGAAAGAAAGAGAGGAAAACAACAGAATGGGAAAGACTAGAGATCTTTTCAAGAAAATTAGAGATACCAAGGGAACATTTCATGCTAAGATGGGCTCGATAAAGGACAGAAATGGTAGGGACCTGACAGAAGTAGAAGATATGAAGAAGAGGTGGCAAGAATACACAGAAGAACTGTACAAAAAAGATCTTCACGACCCAGATAATCACGAGGGTGTGATCACTGACCTAGAGCCAGACATCCTGGAATGTGAAGTCAAGTGGGCCTTAGAAAGCATCACTACGAACAAAGCTGGTGGAGGTGATGGAATTCCAGTTAAGCTATTTCAAATCCTGAACGATGATGCTGTGAAAGTGCTGCACTCCATATGCCAGCAAATTTGGAAAACTCAGCAGTGGCCACAGGACTGGAAAAGGTCAGTTTTTATTCCAATCCCAAAGAAAGGCAATGCCAAAGAATGCTCAAACTACCGCATAATTGCACTTATCTCACACGCTAGGACAGTAATGCTCAAAATTCTCCAAGCCAGGCTTCAGCAGTACATGAACCGTGAACTTCCAGATGTTCAAGCTGGATTTTGAAAAGGCAGAGGAACCAGAGATCAAACATCTCTGGATGTTGCCAACATCTGCTGGATCATGGAAAAAGCAAGAGAGTTCCAGAAAAACATCTATTTCTGCTTTATTGACTATGCCAAAGCCTTTGACTGTGTGGATCACAATAAACTGTGGAGAATTCTGAAAGAGATGGGAATACCAGACCACCTGACCTGCCTCTTGAGAAACCTATATGCATGTCAGGAAGCAACAGTTAGAACTGGACATGGAACAACAGACTGGTTCCAAATAGGAAAAGGAGTACATCAAGGTTGTACATTGTCACTCTGCTTATTTAACTTATATGCAGAGTACATCGTGAGAAATGCTGGGCTGGAGGAAGCCCAAGCTAGAATCAAGACTGCCAGGAGGAATATCAATAACCTCAGATATGCAGATGACACCACCCTTATGGCAGAAGGTGAAGAAGAACTAAAAAGCCTCTTGATGAAAGTGAAAGAGGAGAGTGAAAAGTTGTCTTAAAGCTCAACATTCAGAAAACTAAGATCATGGCACCTAGTCCCATCACTTCATGGGAAATAGATGGGGAAACAGTGGAAACAGTGTCAGACTTTATTTGTGGGGGCTCCAAAATCACTGCGGATGGTGATTGCAGCCATGAAATTAAAAGACGCTTACTCCTTGGAAGGAAAGTTATGACCAACCTAGATAGCATATTCAAAAGCAGAGACATTACTTTGCCAACAAAGGCCCATCTAGTCAAGGCTATGGTTTTTCCAGTGGTTATATATGGATGTGAGAATTGGAGTATAAAGAAAGCTGAGTGCCGAAGAATTGATGCTTTTGAACTGTGGTGATGGTGAAGACTCTTGAGAGTCCCTTGGACTGCAAGGAGATCCAACCAGTCCATTCTAATGGAGACCAGTCCTGGGTATTCATTGGAAGGACTGATGCTGAGGCTAAGACTCCAATACTTTGGCCACCTCATGCAAAGAGTTGACTCATTGGAAAAGACCCTGATGCTGGGAGGTATTGGGAGCAGGAGGAGAAGGGGATGACAGAGGATGAGGTGGCTGGATGGCATCACTGACTCCATGCAGATGAGTTTGGGTGAACTCCAGGAGTTGGTGATGAGCAGGGAAGCAAAGAGTTGGACACGACTGATCGACTGAACTGAACTGAACTGAACTGAATGTAAAGATATATCCTTAGGAGCAAAGAATTTGCTTTTAAACTGACTCAAAAAAATTACAAGTTTTCATTTTGTCAGGGCAATGATCCCTTATTTTCAACTTTTAAACATTTTTTTCTTTGGGGATAACTGGTTATAGAAATTGCTTTTTTTCCCTAAAAAGTCAAACTATAACACATATGAACAAAATCTTCACAATTTTTTTTTAAAGTTTCCCACCATTTATTCATTCACTCAGCATTTCTTGTTGTAGCCTTTCTTTTTGTATTTAAAGAAGCTCTTTTTTAACGCTTCTATAAAGTTGGTTCAGGATTGATGAACACTTAGTTTTTTCTGCCTGAGAAGCTTTCTCTCCCCTTCAATTCTGAATTACAACCATCCTGGGTAAAGTATCCTGTATCATAGGATTATAGTTTTTTTTTTTTCCCCCCTTGAGTACTTTAAATATATCATGCCACTCCCTTCTGGCCTTATAACTCAATTTTTAAATACAATGCTTACACAACTAGTAAGTACTTTAATGGCCTCTTAGAGCAGTCTAGCTTTTTATGAACCAGCTTTCAAGATTTTAGATGACTACTAGAGGAAGCCTGGAGAAGGCGATGGCACCCCACTCTAGTACTCTTGCCTGGAAAATCCCATGGACGGAGGAGCCTGATGGGCTGCAGTCCATGGGGTCGCGAAAAGTCAGACACGACTGGGCAACTTCACTTTCACTTTTCACTTTCATTCATTGGAGAAAGAAATGGCAACCTACTCCAGTGTTCTTGCCTGGAGAATCCCAGGGACAGGGGAGCCTGGTGAGCTGCCATCTATGGGGTCACACAGAGTCGGACACGACTGAAGTGACTTAGCAGAGGAAGCCAGGAAACCTTTCAAACTCAGAACATGATGTTTGTAATAGAAGTAAAGAGTATTTAACATTCAGGTACCTCTGTCTCTGCTTCCATTTAACTTTTTTTTTTTTTTGCATGATCTAAACAAAACTTTGTTATTGAATCAATATATTTCAGCCTCTCAGTGTCATAATTTTTTTTGTTTTAGAACTTCCATTTAGTCAAAATACACATGGAAATTCCAATAACAAGTATGTATTCAAGGAGATAGCTTTTTTAATATTATTAATGTTTTATTTTTGGATAGTCTAGTAGGGTTGACTCTCGGATGTTTAGTAGTATTAAGCTTTTGAGAATAGATGTTTAATCTATACTTTTTGGTTGAGTGAAAGAATGAAGGAATAATAAACAAATAATAGCTGATTTTTAACCTATATAACATTCTGTATCCTGGGCCATCTAGTTTTGACCTTAAAATATTTCCCTAGATTTTGATTTTTTTACCTAGCTCTCTTGTAGGAGAGCTCTGATAATTTAAATGACTTGTGGTATTAGTGTCCTGTCAATTACCTTTAACAAATTCTGTTGTTAATCTTCATTATCACAATCATAAATAGTAAATAATAATTTAGTGTGAATTTGTAGATGGTGGTGTAAGGAGAAATATGAAAAAAAAAAGAAACTCTTGAGACTCTACTCTTTTAAAAATTAGCTGTGCCTGGATATTATTAGACTTCACATTGGAAATTAGAAATCGGTATGAGTAGCCCCAAGAAAAAAGATTCACAATAGCAAAATGAAAATTATTCTGTTAAGCTGATCTCTTTATCCCTGAATAGGGAAAACATTCAAATAGGCCAATTCCCCATTTCCTAGAAAATATGATCACATGAACCAAGAGAGAGAAAAGCAGCTGAGAGAAGCTGAAGAACTGAATAGATGCATGTAGGAAAACAGGCAGTTGTTTTAAGAGAACGTGAGATGGCATCATTCACATCATGATTATGAAAAAAAATCAAACACCTTCTTCAATTGTAACTGTATAAGTAAGGTATTATATCATACATTTATAATGGACATCATTAACTTTTGCAAGACCACTTTCCTATTCATGTGTAAAGAGGTTGATGTGGGGCTCGGAGCTGGAGACGTACTGGCAAGTCATTATAAATTTCTATTGCAAGATACAGATTTGAACCACATAAAGGCATGACTGTGCCTCAAGGGTGTGAAGTCTATAGCAAATTCAGGGTAGGGGACCATAAAATCCTCATTTTTGTCGTAAAAGATTGTTACTAGGAATTCTGGAGTTTGAAATTGATCATGGGTGCCAGAGGCTGCTCCGCCAAAAATGATTAGCAATTACATAAAATCTGACATTTATGTGTCTTTATAGACATTCAAGTAGGCTACAAAAATAACCTTTCAGCCAAAGAAAGTGAGAGATATGACCACTACAGATGCCTCTTCACTGCCCTAGGGGACAGTTTGCATAAACAGTACTTCATAAATATGCTTATATCTCAGACTTGCTATTTCTAGAAAAAAATGCAAGCTATGTATTACTGAAAATATAAAAGGCTTTGATTGGTGCAGAAGCAGCTAATGCAGCCTGGTTTCTTCTGAATGTATTTCTCAGACTAATGTTTAGAACAATGGGACAACAAGCAACTCAGCCAGTCAGAACTCAGCCGTGCCCTAATGAGTACTGCACCTACCCAGCTATATAAGCCAGAACTAAACCGTGATGTTAGTTGATTGCTGTTGTGCATCACTATTAGCACAGAGTAATTCAATGTAATCTACCTACCTGTGCTTAGTAACATTTTAAATGTCTAGGAATATGACAAGGGCATAGATTTGAATCAAACTAGGCAAAATATCAAAGCAGAAGACTTTAAAAGAGTCCTCCCTGCCTCGCTATAAGTTTTTTCAGGGTCCTTTTTGTAGTCTGGGGATCGGGATGTGGGGAGCAGGATTAGAAAAGGAATAGGGAAGAGACTGGCACCATGAAAGTTTTACACGATAACATCCATGTTTTAGAAAACTATTTCCGGCAACTAGGCAGAGAAAGGACTGGAGATGGAACTGACCAGAGATGGGGAAGATACTTTGGAGGTCCTTACAATAGGATGATTGAAAGAGAATAAAAGACTGAACTGCAGCAATGAAAATGGAAATTAAAAGGAATAACATGAAGAGAAGTACATAGATCTTTTTGGTTTTCAAGATCTCATTTTGAACTTTGGCTGGTGTCCTCAGCACACACGTAGTACAGAGCAGATAATCCGACACTTTACCACCCACGTGGCAAGGCTGCGTGAACCATTGGAGACCACTGTAACCTGGGCCTGCCAGGAAACTGTCACTTTAGAACTTTCCCTACAGAGGGACTAGTAGGGGATTGGAAACAGATTAAAGTCCCTCCCAGCTCCTCCTTTGGGAGCAAGGCATTTCCTGACGAGGGAATATCATCCCAGCCAAACTGGGAACTTCTGGGACTGTGGCAGTCTTTGCATTTCCTGCCTTAGCCCTGTACTGAGCATACACTAGCTTTTAATAATAAAAAAATGATAAAAGTTAAAATTACCCACACTTTCCACTTACTTTATGTAATAACTTTATTCTAAAAAGTTATATATCTATAACACAAGTAAATTAACTGTAAGAAATGGGAAAGTAAACTATACTAATTCAAACAAGCTTTGAAGGAGCAAAACTGAAAACAGTACATGCAAATTAGACGAACCATTGGACTGAGAAATAATATTGTATGGAATGGGTAAACTGAAAGCACCACGGATGAATAATAAGCTCTATGAGAAACAAAAATTGTGTATGTTTACCTGCTATGCCATGACCTCAAAGCCCAGAACAGTACTCAGCGCACAGGAGACACTCAATGAACATCTGTGGAATGAAGAAATGAACTGTCCTAGTTTAGAAGAAAGAAAGAAATATAATTGGCATTTTTTTTTCTATTAGGAGTTGATTTGAGTTTGTTTGTTTATGTTTTTGTTTGGTTGTCCCAATTCTAGAGCTAAAGAAAATTATCTCTCATGCAGCTGTAACTTTTTAAAAATGGAGAACACTGCCAAATAGTGGTATTTTAATCCCATCAGTAACAGAGAACAGAATGCAAACTGTTCTCTCATGATATAAGCCACGATTCTCTTGCCCTGTGGTTCTGCAATGCTAGAGAAGCCTGAGATAGAAAACCATGTGTCAATGCCTGACATTTGGTTCTCTCCAGGGAAATAAATTTATATAACTAGTCTAATATTTCTTGGTGAACTATTAATGACCGGCTGATTCACAGAGATGTTTTTCTCTAGCTCTATGGATATTCTCGGTGAAGTGAAGAAAAATAAAATAATAAAGGAAGAAACACATTTGAATAATGGGAGAATTTTCAAGTGGCATATACTTGCAACCATCAAATATTACCTATGGCAACATAATTTTTCAGGTAGGAATTCATTCTGTTTATCATGCAGCATGTCCTAAGTATCCAGTCTCTTCTTAAACTAGCCCAGATGCAATCCATTTTATTATTGAAGATTCACATTAATTTTTTCATTTGTGTAAGATTAAAATTAAGTATCTATTAAGAGCCAGTGTTTGGGCTATACCCTCAGAGAGCTCATAGCCTCCTACAGTTCCCTAAAAGGGATTTCATGAATTAAAACGCACTTGTGCTTGGGAACTAGTTAAAGAATGTGAAGGGAAGGAAACATCTTTGAAAGGTTATTAACATGCCATGGACATTTAGAAGGGTATCCTTAACCATCCTCTCTAAATAGTTTCTACCTCATGTCTTCTTACTTTTTCTCATCCTGGTCTTTTTATCCCTCTTCATATGCTAATCCTCACTGGACATTGTTCACTGCTCTAAGTCCAGCTCTGAGGAGTAGCTGGCATAGATAGAGCAGGGTTTGTTGTTGTTGTTGTTGTTGTTGTTGTTGTTTTTTATAGCTGTTGCATGAATGAACTTGAAGCCATTCTTATTTTACAAATGAGACCAAGACTAATGACTTAAATGATTTGCTAATAATTGTGCAACTCTTAAATCACAAATTAGGGGTTTAAACCTTGGTGTGAAAGCAAAGCTCATGGTTCATTCCATTATCACATCTCTCAACGCATGTTTCTTTAGGGAGATATGAATGTTTTCTTTTGTTGAACATATTACACGAAAGATGCAAAGTTACAGAGATATTGCCCTCAAGAGCTGGACATTTCTATTTAGGAAGGAAAGAAGTATCTGGAGACCCAGCTAAAAGTAGCTCAGTGTCTGGGTTCAGAAAAACCTCAGAGACAGAAAAAGCCAGAGGGTGAACTGGCCTGGGGCTCCCCCCAGGGGAGCACTTTAACTTGGATGGGGTCTGTGGTCCCTTGAATCTGAGGAAGTCGTGTTGTTAGTGGCTCAGTCCTGCTGGCTCTTTGCAATCCCATGAACTGTAGCCCTCCAGGCTCCTCTATCCATGGAATTCTCCAGGCAAGAATTCTGTAGTGGGTTGCCATTCCCTTCTCCAGGGGCTCTCCGCACCCAGGGAACCCAGGTCTCCTCATAGCAGGCAGATTCTTTAT
This sequence comes from Bos mutus, assembly GCF_027580195.1. Lineage (NCBI taxonomy): Eukaryota > Metazoa > Chordata > Mammalia > Artiodactyla > Bovidae > Bos > Bos mutus. The sequence goes on from NC_091625.1 coordinate 33,976,296, forward strand.
CCTCTGAGCCACCAGGGAATATGAGGACATAGAATAAGTATATTTCTTTAGAGTTGACAGTTTTCCTACAAGCCCTTTTTTTTCTGAGTTCCTATCCTCATTTAGATGCCAAAGAATAGAGGATTCTCCCCTCTTTTTGAGAGGGAAGATGGTAGAAATGTAGAAAAGCTCATTTTGAAGAGTGTTTGGAGAGTTTGCGATCTAAGAAATGAAGAGGTGGACAAAAACTGTGGGAACTGAGGTTGTTTTGTCTGGAGAAGACGAAAGTATGGGAGTGAAGGGTGAGGTGGAGAGCTAACTTCAAAAAATCGCCTGATGGGAAAGTCAGAAGTTTGTTGAAAGCCCTTACTCTCACTTGGTAAACAACTGAAACGACCTGCTCTTGAAGGTCTGATTGTTGGCTTTCCCTGGAAGAGAGAGCGGTTAAATTTATTCTCTTAAGCACCAAACAGTGAAATTAAAAAAAAAAAACAAAAACAAAAAAAACATGTATATATATGTGATGGAAACACGTTTCTATTCAATACCAAGAATTGCCTTTAAAAGGCATGGAGCTGTTTCGGGAGGAAAGTCGTCCGCGGCGCGCCAGGGGACCGACTCTGCCCCAGGGTCGAGACTCCCGGGTCGGGGGTCGCCGGCTGGGGGCGGGGACCCGGAGCCCAGAGTGAGCACGTCAGACTCCAGCTGCGCATCCCCGGCTCCCCTGGGAGCGGCGCGGGGCGGGGCGGCAGGGGTCCCGGGAGCTCCGGCCCTGGCTGGGCTGAGGGCGCTGGACCAGGGCTCAGCAGCATGCTGGCCACGGTCGGGAGCCTCCTGCGCCTCCGCCTAGGGCGCATCCCCTGCTGCGCCCCGGGAGCGCCCCCAGAAGTCGAGCGGCGGCCGGTCGCGTCTCTCTGGCCCCGGGGTCACCCCCAGTACTCCAGTGGCGGGAGCCCCTGCAGCTCGGAGCCCCCAGGTTCTGGTGAGCAGGGGCTGGGAACGACCCGGGAGGGACGGGTCCGTGGAGTGCTGAGGCTGGGGGATGGAGGCGTGAGTGCGCCCCGATCACTGGGCCGTCGGTCTCTCCGTCACTATGTATGTCCCTGTCGCTTTCGCAGCCGAGAAGGTCCATAGGGTCCCCGCCGAGCACAAGCCGTCGCAATTTGACAAGAGAATCCTGCTGTGGACCGGGCGTTTCAAAGCAATGGAGGATATCCCGCCTCGGATTCCGTAAGTGTGGCCCGTGCCGGGACGGGTTGAGGGAGCCCTCGAGGGTCCGCCCCAGGCCTGGAAGGCTCGGGGTCCACCGACTTCCCGACCTGGGCGCACAGAGGTCGGGAGAGGTGTGCAGAGCCACACGGGTCTTCACAGTACTACTTACCACTCTATAGGGAATTACTCACGCGCCCCTAGTGCGGTTAAATGCCAAGCTCCTTCACTGGACTGTGAGAGACAAGCTAAGCTTATGGGGAGATTGTTGAAGTTGGGTGAAAATCCCCAAGTTCAATGGATACTTCCACGGTCGCTCAGATAACCGCCCCTGGCGAGCTCAGGGGCCGGGAGGCAGTGGAACCCTTAAGCCAACCAAACAAAAACTAGGGTCCTCGCATATGCCCGGCTGGCTGAGAGGCAGAGGGGCCCTGGCCTGGGCTGGGGAGGGGAGGAGTTGCGGCTCCCTAATCCACCCAAGGAAGGATCATAACTCATGGTGTGGCCGAAGAGTCTCTGGGAAGAAGCCACATCCATGTGACCTCCTCTTCTGGGGCAGGAGATGCCTGGTGTACGCGGTTCTGCAGCCCTCTGAGCGCGGGTTTTCTAGGACTAGGAGCCAGGGCGCATCTGTGTCTCTGGCCTCCTCATCCCATATCCATGACAGACGTTCGCTTGATAAAACCTAAACTGACAACTTCAACTCCAGGGTAAATGTAATCTTTTACGAAAATAAAAATAAAGTAAAGGTCACCCGTAAAAAACATTTTTTTACAGCTTCAGTTTATGCAAAGCCCAGAAATCTTCCCAGCACTTTACAAGGGAGTGGTTAAAAGGGGAAGGAAGGAAACTAAGGACAAAACCAATCTACCACTTTTTAAACTGATGTCAAAAAAAAAGTGAGACTAGAACTATAAAATCAAATAAGGATTTCAGATGTTCAAATATTATTTTATATGATGTGATCGATGCCTGTTAGAATGGATGATGGAAACTGGGTCTACACCTTGTTCTGTGCATATTGTGCACACTTTTTATTGATTGTCAATTTATTAGTCATCAAAAGCATTTCAAATGGGAAAAATATGGGAAAATGTTCAGTAATGAATTCTCAAACATTTTTATTCCTTTCTTGGATTAAATGATTTAATGAGGAATGGACATGGAATTTGAACTCTGTTTTCAGCACTTATTCACCATGGAGATTTTTTTTCTAATATTACAAAACAAATTTTGTTTTCCTTGAGATCTATAATTTAGCCCAGAGCAGAAATTAGCCCCAGAAAACCTTAAAAAGACCACCCTCAGTGTTTTTGGATTTTGAATTCTAGGGCTATATGACAGAGTAATCAAAAATGTAAAGAACCTGCATTATTGTAAATTAACGCATGTCTAGAGATTCTAGACCCAATATTATAGCAATATAGCTGTATATGTGAAGAGACCCATTTTACAGAAATAATTCTTCCCCACGATCACAAAGAAATATCGTAAAAAGGAGAAATTCTGTTAAATTAACTTTGAGCAAGGTGCCTAGGAAAAGTATTATAGTTTGGGGTTGGAGACATGAAAGTATTTGAATATTTTTTATTGTTTTCTATAATTTTCAAATCATTGCTATTTAGGAGAGATATGCCTCCTAAGCTAAGTGTTAGATTTACAATGTAAACAGCTTTCACTTTTATGCTTTTAATGGACATATAATTAACAACTGACCTATAATTTTTGTACCATACACTAATGATATTTAATAATGACTGTACTTTTTCCTTTCTTTTCAGTGTTAAACTAATTTGGTATAGCAGTTCAAAGCCAGATGGATGGGTAAAAAAGATCAGATCTTTCAGGTTCCATCTGGAACAAAAATTAACAACAAGTGTAATCTAATAATGTACTAATATTCACCTGTTTGCAACTAATATCTTAAAACTTACATTAATCTGCCTAAAACCTGAGGAAAACAGGCTAGATATTGGTTTTCTGTGTTCTTTCAACTAGTGGAAAGTTAAAGATACATTTTTTAATTTTTAAGAGGAATTACTTCCTAGAATTATTTTTTTATGTTACTGCATTCTATTCAAATAACATAGATAAGAAAAAATACTGCTGAATAGTTTCTCAAAAATCATTCTTTACTTATATCTATTTATAAGCTGCCACTTCATATTACTGCAGCAATATAAATAATAAATACCTGTTAATTTGAAATTAGTAAGATAATGTACTAGAATTTGTAAGGCTTTCACATCTGCCAATTGCATTCAGGGAAATTTTTGAATATTTACATAAAAAAATCATTGTCTATTATGCCAGTCAGGAAATCATATTGCTTTAATGTAATTAATAGAATACACATCTTGGTTTAGGCCAGAAATGATAGATGCTGCAAGAAACAAAGCTCGGGTGAAAGCTTGTTACATAATGATTGGACTCACAATCATCGCCTGCTTTGCAGTGATAGCATCAGCCAAAAGGGTGAGTACCTCTTAAAAGTAAAAATAGACTTGTGAATTTTAAGAAAGATTATAGCTTTGTTCTCATTTGGGGGATTATTGCTGGTTTTCCAATGTAAGAACAGTCTCATCTCAGACATCTTGAGCCATCCGCATATATCAATTGTACTGAAAACAACACTGTTCATGGAAATTTGAGTCAACAAATTAACTATCTGGACAGAAGGGACAGAAGCTTGTTTCCATTTATAAGACAAAGAAAAATGAGAAATTACAGTTTATAACCTGGTTAAAATTGGCAAATGAAGAACTTTTTTGTATGAAAGTTATCCAAACTACACCCTTCCTTAAATCATGAACTGTTTAGCTATGGCATCAGTTCAGTTCAGTTGCCCAGTCGTGTCCGACTCTTTGCGACCCCATGAACCGCAGCACACCAGGCTTCCCTGTCCATCACCAACTCCTGGAGCTTACTCACACTCATGTCCATCGAGTCGGTGATGCCATCCAATCATCTCACCCTCTGTCGTTCCATTCTCCTCCCACCTTCAATCTTTCCCAACATCAGGGTCTTTTCCAATGAGTCAGTACTTCGCATCAGGTGGCTAGAGTATTGGAGTTTCAGCTTCAGCATCAGTCCTTCCAATGAATATTCAGGACTGATCTCCTTTAGGATGGACTGGTTGTATCACCTTGCAGTCCAAGGGACTCTCAAGAGTCTTCTCCAACACCACAGTTCAAAAGCATCGATTCTTTGGCGCTCAGATTTCTTTATAGTCCAACTCTCACATCCATACATGACTACTGGAAAAACCATAGCCTTGAGACTATGTAAAAGATATTGCAATAAACTAGGCAACAGATTATCTCAGACAAGGGTGATATCAGGAGAGATGATGTGGAGCAGTCCAACCGGGATATATTTTTAAGCAGAGCCAATAGGATTGCTGGTGTATAGTGACTTACTTATGAGTAGCTGGGAAGATAATAAAATAGTACCTGAGTGAGAGTGTTTCAGATGTGGTGGTCAGGGAAGCTCACTCTGAGAAGAATGAGAATAAGTCATTTAGGGTAAGGCCAAGATAAGTGAGGAAAACCTACAGAGAGTAAAGTGTCTAGTATATTTAAAAAAAAAAAACGAACTAATGTGGCTGAAGTATAAAGGGAAGACAGTTTGAAACACGAAGCGTCCAGGCAATATCAGAATCCAATCTGTCATTTAGGAGCTAGAGAATCACCAACTGGATAGGCAGGTTTCTAAGGTAGGTTAAAAACTAGAGATGACTGAATTTCTTTATTTCTATGTTTAAGTGTTCATTCCAATAAACATTTACTAAAATTTCCATTTGATAAGAATAATTTCAAAGCCTAAGTTCTTTGCCAAGCCAACAGAAAGAAATAGATATGTATAGGGACTTCCCTGGTGGTCTGGTGGTTAAGACCATGCTTCCACTGCAGGGGCAAGGCTTCACTCCCTGGTCTGAGAACTAAGATCCCCATATGCCACGTGGCATGGCCAAAATAATAGACATATAGATAACATTAGAGCTTCCTAGATGGCACTAGTGGTAAAAAACCTGCATGGAGAGTTCAGGAGACCTAAGAGACATGTAGGAGACAGGATACAAGGGTTCAGTCCTTGGGTTGGGAAGATCCCCTAGAGGAGGGCATGGTAACTCACTCCAGTATTCTTTCCTGGAGAATCCCAGGGACAGAGGAGCCTGGCAGGCTACAGTCCATAGCATCACAGAGAGTCAAAGATGCTTAGTTGGTTCCAGGCAAACTATTCTGTGTGATGAGGCTACCAAAATCCAGTTCCACCCCTGGCTGTGTTACTAAAACATAGTTCTAAAACAAAGAAGTTATAATCACACTCAAATGGGCTCAGTTGTAGGTACCACCATGAAGAAGTACACCGATAAACTGGAGTGTGTCCAGAGGAGAGTTCAACACAGAGGAAAGTTGTTAGGGATGGAGAAATTCAGACTAGAGAAAATTTTCACAGAGATATCAATATTTGTGGGGCTGCATTTCATGGTAAAAACTGATCAGCAGATGCAAGAATTGGGGAAAAGCAAGAAGCAAAATTAGAAAGTTATTACCTCATAATTTCCCTTCAGAAACTACATATTAGAGATGGCAAGGAAAAGGGCTCATATACAGGACACAGGCAAACTAGCCTCTGTGGTCATCACTTCCAAATTTTGCACTTCTAACTATTTCGTGATTCTATGTCATAGACGGAGAAGGCAATGGCAACCCACTCCAGTACTCTTGCCTGGAAAATCCCATGGACAGAGGAGCCTGGTAGGCTACAGTCCCTGGGGTCGCTAAGAGTTGGACACGACTGAGCGCCTTCACTTTCACTTTTCACTTTCATGCATTGGAGAAGGAAATGGCAACCCACTCCAGTGTTCTTGCCTGGAGAATCCCAGGGACGGGGGAGCCTGGTGGGCTGCCGTCTATGGGGTCGCACAGGGTCGGACACGACTGAAGCGACTTAGCAGCAGCAGCAGCAGCATGCCACAGACATCCTGGAATATGAAGTCAGGTGGGCCTTAAGAAGCATCACTATGAACAAAGCTAGTGGAGGTAATGGAATTCCAGTTGAGCTATTTCAAATCCTGAAAGATGATGCTGTGAAAGTGCTCCACTCAATATGTCAGCAAATTTGGAAAACTCAGCAGTGTAACAGGACTGGAAAAGATCAGTTTTCATTCCAATCCCAAAGAAAGGCAATGCCAAAGAATGCTCAAACTACCGCACAATTGCACTCATCTCACACGCTAGTAATGTTCAAAATTCTCCAAGCCAGGCTTGACAAATATATGAACCATGAACTTCTAGATGTTCAAGCTGGTTTTTGAAAAAGCAGAGGAAGAGATCAAATTGCCAACATCTGCTGGATCATTGAAAAAGCAAGAGAGTTCCAGAAAAATATCTATTTCTGCATTATTGACTATAATGAAGCCTTTGACTGTGTGGATCACAATAAACTGTGGGAAATTCTGAGAGATGGGAATACTAGACCACCTCTTGAGAAACCTATATGCAGGTCAGGAAGCAATAGTTAGAACTGGACATGGAACAACAGACTGGCTCCAAATTGGAAAAGGAGTACGTCAAGGCTATATATTGTCACCATGCTTATTTAACTTATATGCAGAGTACATCATGAGAAATGCTGGGCTGGAGGAAGAACAAACTGGAATCAAGATTGTCAGGAGAAATATCAATAACCTCAGATATGCAGATGACACCACCCTTATGGCAGAAAGTGAAAAACTAAAGAGCCTCTTGATGAAAGTGAAAGAAGAGAGTGAAAAAGTTGTCTTAAAGCTCAACATTCAGAAAACTAAGATCATGGCATCTGGTCCCATCACTTCATGGCAAATAGATGGGGAATCAGTGGAAACAGTGGCTGACTTTTTCTGGGCTCCAAAATTGCTGCGGATGGTGATTGCAGCCATGAAATTGAAAGATGCTTGCTTCTTGGAAGAAAAGTTATGACCAACCTAGACAGCATATTAAAAGGCAGAGACATTACTTTGTCAACAAAGGTCCGTCTAGTCAGTTCAGTTCAGTTCAGTTGCTCAGTTGTGTCCCACTCTTTGTGACACCATGAACTGCAGCATGCCAGGCTTCCCTGTCCATCACCAACTCCCGGAGCCACCCAAGGCCATGAGTTGGTGATGCCATCCAACCATCTCATCCTCTGTCATCCCCTTCTCCTCCTGACCTCAATCTTTCCCAGCATCAGGATCTTTTCAAATGAGTCAGCTCTTCACATCAGGTGGCCAAAGTATTGGGGTTTCAGCTTTAGCATCAGTCCTTCCAATGAACACCCAGGACTGATCTCCTTTAGGATGAACTGGTTGGATCTCCTTGCAGTCCAAAGGACTCTGAAGAGTCTTCTCCAACACCACAGTTCAAAAGCATCAATTCTTCGGTGCTCAGCTTTCTTAAGAGTCCAACTCTCACATCCACACATGACCACTGGAAAAACCATAGCCTTCACTAGACGGACCTTTGTTGACAAAGTAATGTCTCTGCTTTTTAATACGCTGTCTAGGTTGGTCATAACTTTCCTTCCAAGGAGTGTCTTTTAATTTCATGGCTGCAGTCACCATCTGCATTGATTTTGGAACCCAGAAAAATAGTCAGCCACTGTTTCCACTGATTCCCCATCTATTTGCTGTGAAGTGATGGGACCGGATGCCATGATCTTAGTTTTCTGAATGTTGAGCTTTAAGACAACTTTTTCACTCTCTTCTTTCACTTTCATCAAGAGGCTCTTTAGTTCTTCTTCACTTTCTGCCATAAGGGTGGTATCATCTGCATATCTGAGGTTACTGATATGTCTCCTGACAATCTTGATTCCAGCTTGTGCTTCTTCCAGCCCAGCATTTCTCATGATGTACTCTGCATATAAGTTAAATAAGCAGGGTGACAATATACAGCCTTGACGTACTCCCTTTCCCATTTGGAGCCAGTCTGTTGTTCCATGTCCAGTTCTAACTGTTGCTTCCTGACCTGCATATAGGTTTCTCAAGAGGTGGTCTGGTATTCCCATCTCTTTCAGATTTTTCCACAGTTTATTGTGATCCACACAGTCAAAGGCTTCATTATAGTCAATAAAGCAGAAATAGATGTTTTTCTGGAACTCTCTTGCTTTTTCGATGGTCCAGCAGATGTTGGCAATTTGATCTCTTCCTCTGCTTTTTCAAAAACCAGCTTGAACATCTGGAAGTTCACAGTTCACATATTGCTGAAGCTTGGCTTGGAGAATTTTGAGCCTTACTTTACTAGCGTGTAAGATGAGTGCAATTGTATGGTAGTTTGAGCATCTTTGGTGTTGCCTTTCTTTGGGATTGGAATGAAAACTAACCTTTTCCAGTCCTGTGGCCACTGCTGAGTTTTCCAAATTTGCTAACATATTGAGTGGAGCACTTTCACAGCATCATCTTTTACGATTTGAAATAGCTCAACTGGAATTCCATCATCTCCACTAGCTTTGTTCGTAGTGATGCTTCCTAAGGCCCACTTGACTTCACATTCCAGGATGTCTGGCTCTAGGTGAGTGATCACACCATTGTGATTATCTGGGTCGTGAAGATCTTTTTGTACAGTTCTTCTGTGTATTCTTGCCACCTCTTCTTCGTATCTTCTGCTTCTGTTAAGTCCATACCATTTCTGTCCTTTACTGAGCCCATCTTTGCATGAAATGTTCCCTTGGTATCTCTAATTTTCTTGAAGAGATCTCTAGTCTTTTCCATTCTATTGTTTTCCTTTATTTCTTTGCACTGATCACTGAGGAAGGCTTTCTTATCTCTCCTTGCTATGCTTTGGAACTCTGCATTCAAATGGGAATATCTTTCCTTTTCGCCTTTGCTTTTCGCTTCCCTTCTTTTCACAGCTATTTGTAAGCCCTCCTCAGACAGCCATTTTGCTTTTTGCATTTCTTTTTCCTGGGGATGGTCTTGATCCCTGTCTCCTGTACAATGTCACGAACCTCCATCCATAGGTCATCAGGCACTGTCTATCAGATCTAGCCCCTTAAATCTATTTCTCACTTCCACTGTATAGTCATAAGGGATTTGATTTATGTCATACCTGAATGGTCCAGTGGTTTTCTCCACTTTCTTCAATTTCAGTCTGAATTTGGCAATAAGGAGTTCATTATCTGAGCCACAGTCAGCTCCCGGTCTTGTTTTTGCTGACTGTATAGAGCTTCTCCATCTTTGGCTGCAAAGAATATAATCAATCTGATTTTGGTGTTGACCACCTGGTGATGTCCATGTGTAGAGTCTTCTCTTGTGTTGTTGGAAGAGGGTGTTTGCTATGACCAGTGCATTCTCTTGGCAAAACCCTATTAGCCTTTCCCCTTCTTCATTCTGTACTCCAAGGCCAAACTTGCCTGTTACTCCAGGTGTTTCTTGACTTCCTACTTTTGCATTCCAGTCCCGTATAAAGAAAAGGACATCTTTTTTGGGGTGTTATTTCTAGAAGGTCTTGCAGGTCTTCATAGAACTGTTCAACTTCAGCTTCTTCAGTGTTACTGGTCAGGGCATAGACTTGGATTACTGTGATATTTAATGGTTTGCCTTGGAAACGAACAAAGATCATTCTGTTGTTTTTGAGATTGCATCCAAGTACTGCATTTGGGACTCTCTTGTTGACCATGATGGCTACTCCATTTCTTCTAAGGGATTCCTAGGGTATGGTTTTTCCAGTAGTCAGGTATAGATGTGAGAGTTGGACTATAAAGAAAGCTGAGCTCCGAAGAATTTATGCTTTTGAACTGTGGTGTTGGAGAAGACTCTTGAGAGTCCCTTGGACTGCAAGGAAATCTAACCAGTCCATCCTAAAGGAGATCAGTCCTGGGTGTTCATTGGAAGGTCTGATGTTGAAACTGAAACTCCAATACTTTGGCCACCTGATGCAAAGAGCTAACTCATTTGAAAAGACCCCGATGCTGGGAAAGATTGATGGCAGGAGGAGAGCATGGGATCACCAACCCAATGGACATGAGTTTGGGTAGGCTCTGGGAGTTGGTGATGGACAGGGAGACCTGGCGTGCTGTGGTTCATGGGGTCGCAGACTGAACGACTGAACTGAACTGTATCCATCTTCCTTCTCTCCAATTCATCTGTCACTTTGAATAATTAATATGTTACCTTATCTAAGATGCTGTCAGATAGAGATGGAGAAATGGGTAGCAATTTGAGATGTGTTTGGAAAGGTAAAAAGGATAGACCTTTATGGTAAGTTCAGTGTGGGAGGAGGAAACAAAATGGAAGAACGACATCAAAAAAGCCTGGATTTCTGCTTGAGAATCTACGATGGATGGTGTTGCCATTCCCCATGTTTATGGCTAGGGAAAGAACTGGTAGCCCTGACAGACAAAATATATCAAGTCCTCTATTTTGGATATGTTAAGTGTGAAATGCGTATTAGGCTTCCATCAGTATCTATTAGATTTTTATTTTTTTCCTGCAAATGACTTTGTATGTTCTTCAGTCTGAGGGACCTATAGCTTTGCTCACTTCTGAAAAAGTGTAAGCTGTTATTACTTCAAATATGACCTCTCCCCTCATTCTAATAACTCACCTGTTGGGAATATATGTTGGAATTTCTAATTCTATTCTCCAAGTCTCTTCTCTATTTTTTTGTACTTATATCTCTGTGCCGCATTTAGATTATTTCCTCTGATCCATTTTCTAGCTAGAGTTCTTTCCTCCTGATCACAATGCTAATTGTCTTCTCTTTTTACAAGTAATTTTTTCTCCCCCAGGTAAATGCCTAGTGTCCTTGCCAGTTCTCAGGCTGGTAAGAGTTTTAGTCATTCCACAGGAATACCTCAGCTCCATGCCCATGATCTAAATCCTGAACTTGCCTATTGGTATAGCGATTCAACCCACAGCTGTTAAAGCCATTATTTCCCCCTAATAAAGCCACTTCCATCTATCCTGGCTTTTGTCCTTCTCATTCCCCATTAACTTATGCCTTCTGCATTCTTTTCATAAAAGGTACCTGAGGATTTCCCTTTCTTGATTTTAACTATTTGAAAGTGATTTATGTTTTGTCCAACAACTGTATCTTTTGTGTGCCAAGAGGAGGTGGGGGCAGATTTCTGATATAGCGGTACTGTTGTCTAGAAGTCTAATAACTTAGGCCGATTTTTTCTGTATCAAAGGATCGTTTATCTTAAATGCTACATGTGATTGACGCTTTGTTATTTTTCTTCTTTCATGGAGTCTGCTGTGTATCTCTAAAACACAAATTTTTCCAGAGCGTCAAAATGCTTTGCCTTTTGCTTCTGCAGGCTGCAGAACGACATGAATCTTTAACAAGTTGGAACCTGGCAAAGAAGGCAAAATGGCGTGAAGAAGCGGCACTGGCTGCACAGGCCAAGGCTAAATGATATTCTAACTGACAAAGTGTTCATCGGAATATCATCACTATGACCAGCAACAATAAATGATAGGTAAAAGAGAATATTTGACAAAGTACTTGTCAAGGCTTTATTTGGTAACAAGAATGGCGAAGTCTTTTTTTATTTCTACTTTTAGTAAATTTTTGCTGAAGTAGAACATACATTTAGAAAGTGCACAAAAGTGTACATGGTTTGATAGAATTTTAGTGAACACAACCATATAACTGTTCAGATCAAGATGTAAAACATCTCCTTTCTGCCTCATTTCTGCCCTCAGTCAGTCATTACCACACAGATAAAAAAAGATGTTGTTTTATCACCGTAGACTAGTTTTGCCTGTTTTAACTTTATATACATAAGATTATATAATATACACTTGTATAAATTCTTATACTCAGTATTATACTGTGAGATTCATCCACAGACTGTGAGTAGCAGGAAGTCATTCATTTTCATTGTTATAGTATTCCATTGTATGAATATGCCAGTTTATCTGGTTATTTGGTCCAGTTTTTGGCCACTAGAGATGATGCTAAAATGAGCATTCTGGGGACTACCTTGGCGGGCCAGTGGTTGAGACTCTGCGCTTCCACCGCACGGGGCACAGTTTTCATCCCTGGTTGGGAAACTAAGATCCCACATGCCTCGGGAACAAAAGTAAAACAAACTTCCCCTACCAGACATCACGATGTAGTCACAAAACAGAATAGTAAACAGCAAAGAGAATGAGCAAACCACACATATATGCATCAACATGAATCTCAAAAAATGTTAACATTGAGCCAAAACCCCAAATTCCCAGATACAGAAAATATATGTAAACTTCCAGTTTATACATTTAGAAAACAGATAAGTAAGGCTATATTTCTTAGGGATATATATACACATGAGATGAAACAATGAAGCAAAGCACAAGGATTATTAATAATATCCAGAGTAATAGTTACAAGGGACTGATAATAATTAAATTGGATGGTGAATACACAGGTGTTTTATTATTCAACTGTCTTCTTACACATTATTCTCTTTGTGTATTTTATAATAAAACAATTTAGAAGGTGGAATGCTCAGAAAATAATGAGTCATGTTAAACCCCTAAAATTTTGCCATACTTTTTTAGACAGCAGTTTAAAAAAAACAACCATGACTGAAAGGGAACAAGAGGGATCCCTCTAAAGTAAAGCTGTCCAAAGTTTAGAACTCCCAATTTTTAAATAACAGGTACTTTTGAGCATTACACATTAAATTCCCCAAACTGCCTACTGCTTCCAAATTTAAGTGTTTATGCAAAAGCTAGTGAGCATTTTAAGCTCTTTACTTGGTGGGGTTGCTCCCAACCAATATTTTAGTTCTGGTGGTGCTGTACAGCAATGCTTGCAAGTGCAACTATTTGAAAATTTTATTTCATAAGAATGGAAAATTGAAATGTTAAAGTGACTAATAATGATATGATGTACATGTTTCTTAAAATTGCAGACTGCTTTACTGGGAGCAAGAAACCCTAAAAATAACTGACATAACTACTTTTACTACTCTGTGATTAACAAAGTTTCAAATACTGAAGGAAATGAGGCCAGATGAAGCAAAAAAAAAAAGGTAGTAGAATAAGAAAATAAAAACACTAAACTAGGGGGGGAGGCTAAGCTTGGCTACTGTGTGATTTTGTGTTTCAGAGCACACTAAGAAAGTTAAATCAGATATTCCCTTCTATTTCCAAAACTCTAAGCCTTAAATAAATGCACTGTATTGCATTAAAATAATAGAAAAGGAAAAATAATCTCAGCTGAACATGTGAATGTTCCATTAATTGCCAAGGCATGAGATACAAACATAAATTAGATACATCCTCCATTGCAGTTGAATATATGTTCTAAAATAAAAGCAACATACTACTTTATCAGATAGTCCTACCAACGAAATCGTACTGGTTCTAGAAAGGGGATGGAATTTTAATCATTGAGGGCATCTATTTTTGCTGTTAGGAATACACAATCCTAAGTGAGAACAAATGAAACAGACACACTTATATAAATGCAATTGTAAAATAGGATTTTATTGTTTTTAATATAGTGCTGTAACATTTCATAATATTGCATATTACTCAAATGTTGATTTTTTTTTAGTTAGTCAAGAACATCTTCCCCATCCCACTTCCCAACTTAAAGACACATTATCCTTCTAGAGCTCTATCATATGGGCTCCTAATATGTTACATTCTATAAAACAGTAATGCTATGAACTAAAATGAGTAAAGGTTAACAATTACTTTGATTTCACAGTTTCACAAAGCAGCAAGTAGACTGCTGAATTTAGAACAGCAACAAAAATCCACTAAGACTTTGTATTGTAATTACTTTTTCCATAATGCTCCTTCTTAAGAGAAGAAAAAATATGAAGGCAAAGGTAATGTTTTGTCCAACAAAAGTCCTTTATCAACAAATCAATCTTTATCTGCAAATAGGTTTTACAGTTACCGAATGATATGCTGTTTCTGTGCCAGCAGATTTTATTACATTTTTTTTGTTTTTATTTTTTGCTTTCCTGTTCTAGTGCTACCAATAAGTGAACAAAACGACACTAAAAATTAAATTCTAAAAACAGTTTTCAAAATAAAACTGATAGTAAAAACACCCAGGTCATTGAGTCAAGTACTTACAAATATAAAACAAGTAAGCATAATTGCATAGGTTAGCTAGTAAAAATTCAAATTCAGACAAAACTAAAACACCAAATTTAATTAAACGTAAAGGACTCTTTCAAGTATTTTTTTTTTTATTTCTGCATTAATGTTGCATGCATTGCCCTTTAGAACATGTTTTCTTTTCTTTTTTTTGGCACAGTTTCTCTCGGATTTAAATATAATAAATCTTAGGAAAGCAAGTTGAAAAAAGAAAAAAATTTCCCACAAGGGCCAATGAAGATTAAGGAAAATACATTTTGGAGCATTTAAAATAGTACATTTGAAAAGAGTAGTCATATTAAGAAAAATTTTAGAAACAAAGTATTTGCTAGTATTGGTTCAATAAAGTTATTACCACACCAATAGCTGGTCCCAACAATTAATTATATATTGCCCCTTGCATTCAAATCTAATCAAATCAATTATCCTAGTAACAGATCCAATGAATTAAATATAATTTTTGTATATAAATGCCTAAAATATGGTCAAATTCTATACTTAGAGGTATAATGCTTGCTTTACTGGCAAAAATTTAAAATTAAAGGCCATTCTATTATTTCCATTATTTTTCCTTCTGTAAGAACTATTTTGTTTGAAAGACGTGGCTTAGAGATTTATTAATCTAAATCTCCTAAACTGACTACAGGGTCCTCAAAATAAAAGCAGGCACAGCTGGTTAGTTTATGAATTATGCTGCATTATCAAGTTCAATTGATTAGAAAGAGTGGAATACCCTGTCACCTGATACTCAGACTATCAGCATCACAAAAAAGTGTTGATCTGATAAATTCACCATCAGTTTGGTAATCTTTAATATAACTACCCTGTTCTTTTGAATATACATATACTGAACTTCATAACTTCTACTACAATAAAAAGGGCACAGATACAATACTCTACTTAACAATATAAAGAGGTTTGGCAGATGCAGTCAGCATTACAGACACCATTTAAACCTGTAGTCTATAGCCTGTAGGTTTTAAGTGTCTTGCCAAAAGCTTAGTTTCATGATATATAATTTTACAAAGTGTCATACTATTTAAAAGTACCTCTGTATACATTTTCTTCTTGTTAACATGCCTCTGATTTCCAGCAGAAACATTATAAATGATACCATAAATGAAATCTTTCTTTACAGAATAGACTATGAGTCATATCAAAAATGCTTTTAGTTTCTATCTTAAAACAGCAATAAACTAATTTTTAAATAAGTATTTTAGATATATAACTGGAAATGTAAATAGCCTGTATATAACTATAAATGAAAAGACTGAGCTCAACAGTACCATATCTGCTTAGAAAACTACCGAATATAGTACTGTGAAAAAAAACACATAAGACACATGCATATATATGGATCTATAAATAAATATATATATAATTTTCTATTGAAACTTTTTAAAAGTTTCACAATATGAAGAGGTTTTTGCTGTTAATACATAAACACTTACATTATATTAACCAATCTGATAGAAATGTAATCTAATACAATGGTACATTGACAAGCAGCAGTATGACCCTCTGAGTATTACCAAAGGGAAAAAAAAATCCTAATATAGGTTTCAACCAATTAAAGAATCCTTAGTAATTTTCATTAATATCATCCTTTTGTGTCCAAACATTAAGTACATTTAATAAAATTTAATACATAACAAGGTGATTTCTTCAGGACAATTTTGCCATTCAAATACCTAAGTTCATTATTACACAGAAAGTGAAACTTTTCAATTACTGCTCTGAAAAATCAGAGAAAGGAATACAGTATTATTTTTGCTATGCAGCACTACTTTAGATTCATAATGGCATCTCTATCATGATGCTCTCTAAAATGAGCAGTGAAAAAAAAAAAAAAAAAAAGCTATTTCAAAAATGTTAGCATATTTGGTCAAAATATAAAATATAGCATTTATATGTTAAAAACACAAATATTTAAATGTTATGTAATTATTTTAATATGTTCAATATGAAGAACAGCTTCTCTCTTCACAATTGCTACATTTTAATTGATTATCAGTACAATATTTTTCCTATGTTTTATAAGTAACTCTTACTGGTTTTGTTAAACCTTTTTATTTTTTTGCAAAGTATAACCTACAGCACAGTGATTTATAATTTCTGGTAACATCTGTCTTTACATTCTAATTTAGCCTTTTCTCTATTTCATGCTTCTGAAGCTTTTTTGTTTTGCTTTTGCTTTGAGAGGTAGATTTAGTAGAGAGCGGGAATGTCAGACACTGCCAAAATGCAATCATCAACAGCTGTGCTGTTGATGTGCAGTTTCCACAAGTGCTAGAAACATTCAGAACCATTACTGTAATACTTTACCAGAATTCTCCTTCTCAGGCTTAAATTATTAAATAGTGTATTTAACTGTTCTCAAATAGATACAAAAAAAGATAAAACAATGACAGACATATATACAGGCACACCAACATAACAACAAAACTATAATAAAAGGTTGCATATGAATGGAAACTTGTTTTGCTTTCTAAAAGTGCATCTTCTTTCTTTTTTTGTTCTACACAAAAACACATCAAATATTCCTACTGACAATGCAAGAAAGGGGAGGTATATAAAGCTACCCTTCTTAGCCATTAATTTACCTCCTACCAAGTTAAAGTTGGAACCCTTCCATTGGTGCTTCCTGCTGCTGAAATACAAACTGTTGCTGATTTTCATCCACTTGGGGTACAATACTGGGGTCGTCATCTTCTACACCAAAGTAATGTTCAATCAGATCAAAAGCCTTTTGGTAAATTTCCTGATTTTCATGGCTTTGCAGAAATTCAATTTTATCTAGACCTATTATATAAAGCATATATATAAAATCAAAGTTATTACTCAGATTTCAACATGTATTTAAATCAAAATAATCAATCAATAGTATCACCAGTCCACTGTCAATGGAACTATTATTTTTAATCTAATTTTAAAAATTAAAACATAATTTTTAAAGGTTGTATTCCATTTACAGTTATTACAAAACATTGGCTATATTCCCTGTGTTGTACAACACATCCTTGAGCCTATCTTACCCAATAATTTGCACTCCACCCCCACTGGCTGCACTGGTAACCACTAGTTTATATGAGTCTGCTTCTCTTTTGCTATAGTCACTAGTTTGTAGTATTTTTTAGATTACACATTTAAGTGATTCTGCAGCTTTTATCTGATTTTTGCGTATAATGACAGTCAATACTTATGCTTTATAGTTCAGGAATAAAAATATTGGGCAATAGGGTATGAAGAGTAAGCATAGGCTGGGCAGTAGGAAGGTCATAGAATCCACCCTTCTAGTTGTATGATTTTTCCCAAATAAGTTTGATTCCTCTGTACTTAAGTTTCTGAATTTTAAAATGACAGTTTTAGATCATGTAAACTCCACAAGTTGTTTCCAGAGTAATCATGCTAAATAAAAAGCACAAAAAGGGAAAGCAACAAAACAAAACAAAACTCTAAAATTAATGAGCAAACTAACAATAAGTTCTCTCACAGAATAAGCCAAAGTGTATCAATAAGGAATAAATGAATACTATTTGTAAATCCAATACAGTTTATAAGTGAAACTGAAAAAACCCATTTGCATAGTATAAGGAGAATCTACAGTGCTTTATTTTACTGCTTACAAGAAAATAATCCACATGTAAGTCTGGATGATGCTAAAAGTATTTTTCACTTAATTACAGATAAACCTCTTCAATTTGTTGCAGGATATAAATATATCAAGTAATCATATCTATATATACTCATAGAATAGCTCAAACTCTAGTATAACTTGGGGCCAAAATAATAATTGTAGTAGGAAATATTCTTAAATCAGCGATTAATATCTTTTGTTTATATGATGTCTTAACCAGTGACATTATATAATTTGAAATAAAGGCAAAGTGGTCTACCAGGCTTGGTTGAATAGCAAATAAAAGCTTGAATGGATTTAATAGGACTTAAGACAGAAAGTGAATATTTAATGGAAATATACTGAGAGGAAAAAGAACTGACTTAGATTCATGCCTCATCTGGAAATAAATTCCATGGTCTTGATGACAGTTGTTTGAATTCTGGATCTGATGCCAAACACAAAGGACAAAAAAGCAAAAATAAACAAGTGGGACCACATTAAACTAAAAAACTTCTGCACAGCAAAGGAAAACATCAGCAATATGAAAAGATAACCTAGGAAATGAGAGAACGTATTTGCGAATCATATGCCTAGTAGGGGGTTAATATCCAAAATATATAAAGAACTCATATAACTCAATACTCAAAAACCAAACTATCTGATTAAAAAATGGGCAGAAGATCTGAATGAACATTTTTTCAAGGGAGATACACAGATGCCCAACAGGTATATGACAAGATGCTCAACATCATTAATCATTAGGGAAATGGAAATCAAAACCACAATAAGATATCACCTTACACCTGTTAGAATAACCACCATCAAAAAGATGAGACAGGAAGTGTTGGTAAGGATGTGGGAAAAGGAAACCCTTGTGCACTATTGGTGGGAATGCAAACTGGTGCAATCCCTATGGATAACAATATGGATTATATGGTAGTTTTAGTTTTAACTTTTTACATTTTTAAAAAAATATAATCCAGCAATTTCACTTCTTGATATTTATCTCAAGAAAATGAAAAAAAAATGAACTCCAAGATATTATGAAACCCCATGTTCATTTCAGCATTATTTACAACAGCCCAGACATGGAAGCAACCTTATCTATCAAAGAATGAATCAATAAAGAAAATGTGGTACATACACACACAACACATACACATACAGAGGAATATTATTCAGTTTTTTTGAAAAAGAAGAAAACCTTGCCATCTACAACAACCTGGATGGACCTTGGGGGCATTACACTCAGTGAAACAAGTCACAGATACAAATACCTTATAATCTCACTTATATGCAGAATCTAAACAAACAAAAACAAAGAGCTCAGAGTGAGCGCATTGATACAGGGTATAGACTGGCTGTTGCCAGAGACAGGAGGTGAGGGGGTGAATTAAACGGGTGAAAGGGGCTGTCAAAAGGCACCAACTTCTACTCTATATAAGCTTTGGGGAAGTAATGTACAGTGATGGGGACTACATTTAATAATACTGTAATATATATATGAAAGCTGCTAAGAGGAAATCTGAAGAGTTCTCATTACAAGAAAAAAAATTTTAACTATGGTGACATGAACTATAATTATTACATTCATTTTGCAGTATACACAAATATTGAATTATGTTATATACATGAAACCAATGTGTCGCTTGGATCTCAATTAAAAAATTGATACCAACTATAAATTTTACTGAATGCTCACCATATGCTTCTTCAATGAGGGCACAGTATGGATTAATGCCTATTCCATTCTGCTTAGATTCTTGTTCTCCAAGCCGTAAAATATTTTCAAGTCCATTTAAAGCCACTTGAACTATTTTTGAGTCCATAACAGTCAACAGATCACAAAGTGGTTTAATGCAGCCTAAGGCTACCAAATACCTTTAGAGTAATTAAAAAAAAAATGTGGGGGAGAAACATTTTAAAAGATTTAAATATTTATAGCAATGACATGAAAACATTCTTCAATGAAATGTTACATAAACACTTAAGTATTCCTAAACAATCTCAAACATTAAAAATACTTAAATTTTTACTTATATAGGAACCCGAAAATTCTTACTCTCTTATTTTCATAATTTAACATAATTAGCAATTAATGGTATTACAAATATTACCAAAAATACATATAAGCAAATTGGTACTTATAGTTGTTTTTGCATAGCATATGAGTGCAGAGAATAGTTGGCTCAAGGTTTGTTTTTGTTTTAAAGGTTGGTTAAAATGGCAATCCACTCCAGTATTCTTGCCTGGAGAATCCCATGGAGGGAGGAGCCTGGTAGGCTACAGTCCATGGGGTCGCAAAGAGACAGACACGACTGAGTGACTTCACTTTCTTTCTAGCCCGTGTAACACATGAAGCCACATCGGGGTAGGTAGAAATGAAGACCGAAAAAAGACACCTAAATCAAACTGAAAGAAATTTTCCACAGAAACAATCGTAGTTAATGTTCTAAAATATAGGCTGTGTTTCAGAAGCACAGAAGGCTTTTAGAAGCAGAACAGGCCATGTTGTGAATAATCTTAATAAACAACGATCACAAAAATTATTCTACTCATTTCCTAATGCTTTTTCCTTTTCTAGTTGTTATTAGATCTTTAAAATAGCTAATTTCTTCACCTGGCAAAAGTCCATATTAAGCATGCTCTAAAGTCCATATTAAACATGCTCTGAAGCCAAACTGCATGGTTTCAAGTCCTAATCCCACTCCTTATTTAGTTGTGTGATTTTGTGTAACTTCTCTGTGCCTCAGTTTCCACATCAAAAGTGGAAATAATATAGTACTAAACTAGAATGTTGCTGTGAGAATACTGCAAACATTCAGTAGAAGTTAGTTTTCATCCCCACCTCTTTTAAATGTGCATATCTTCACTGGAATACTTGCTTGCCATATACTAACCTGTGACTGATCAAATGTAATTGCTGAATGAATAACTATCTCATAGTTATAAAGTTAATGGAAATACGTGAAAGCATCTGATGTACTGCTGACGCTCAATAACTGAAATGACTTAGCATAACAACTAGCAGTCAATAAATATTAGTGATATGAATGTTGAACCTTATCTGAGATCAAGTCTCCTTCCCCTATATGTAGAGTTAATGAAATGGTGGAAATGGCTAGAAAAATAATTATCTCAATTTGGACACCTGATTCATATTAATACATTTTAAGGAACAGACACAAAGATGAAAATAAATTGAAAAAGAAAATACAACTGTTTATAAACTGTTTACAAACTTTGGGCCCCAAAACAGACAAAAATAACATCAGCATCAAAAAAATATACAAGTTAGAACAAATGAAAGATTTTATTACTGTTTGTATTCGTGACACAAATGAAATGGAAGTAATACTGATTAAATCAAAGAGGAGGAATAGAAAATAAAAGGCAGAGACAGATGGTATCAACACATCTGAGAAAAGAAAACAACAGTAGAAATGAAGGCAATAATAGACAATGATCTCCCAAAAAGTAGATTTCAAAATCCTCCTAGTTATTTATAAATTGGCATAGCAGCCTAACTTCTTTTGTATAAATTAATAATTAAATCAAATATGTATTAGACAATTATTTCCTAAATAAGCACGTCAAGAAACCAAAGAAGTTTCGAGTTTCATGAAATGATCCTCAGAAAAAGAAGATTCTGTAGATAGAACGGCAAAGTAGAACTTTGCTATGGAGGAAAAAAGTGAAAGCAGGACATTCTCTGGCAGTCAAGTGGTTAGAATTCTGTGTTTCCACTGAAGGGGATATGGATTTGATCCCTGTCCAGGAACTAAGATCCCGCAAACCACCAATGCAGGAAAAAAAAAAAGGTGACAGCAGAAAAGAGAATACCGATAATAAAAATTATGGTGATTACAAATAATAATGATAATAGCTAATCTTAGTAGAGAGCTTAATGTTTAGGCACCATGCTGTAAGACTGGAAGTGTACAAATTACACTACCATAACATACTATCCATTTAAAAAAATGAAGACAATCATGGATTAGAGAGACTAAATGACTTTGGAAGGTCATGCATCTTTTACTGAATAGGATTTGAAAGCAGGCTAACTTCAAAGTCCATATACCTATTATTTACGTTGTTAGGAAAAGAAACAAAAACAATAAAAATCCTAGAACCAAACAAGTATCCTGAAAAAAAATAAATTTTATTTATGAAAGAATAAAAGTGAGATAATATACACAGGTAAGGCTAACAACCCAGAGAAGGCAATGGCACCCAACTCTAGTACTCTTGCCTGGAAAATCCCATGGACGGAGGAGCCTGGTAGGCTGCAGTCCATGGGGTCGCTAGGAGTCGGACACGACTGAGCGACCTCCCTTTCACTTTTCACTTTCATGCACTGGAGAAGGAGATGGCAACCCACTCCAGTGTTCTTGTCTGGAGAATCCCAGGGACAGGGGAGCCTGGTGGGCTGCCGTCTATGGGGTCGCACAGAGTCAGACATGACTGAAGCGACTTAGCAGCACCAGCAGCAAGGCTAACAACCAACTAGGAATGTCTATTTCAATTTTATTTTAAATAAGTGGATATTCGAATTTATTAGCCATTTTATAAAGTTACATGCATGAGATTTTAATGGTCAAAAAAATACTTAATGCCCATAATAATATAGTTTTCAAATTAACATACACTTTTTTTTCAGATTTTTAATCTCTGATTTTTCATAGTTTGCCTAGGAGAATATCAATTATACTTTGACAAAAATAAACCACTGTGAATGAATAAAAGATGTAACAAATGCTATCATTTCACATTAGAAATGCTTATAAAACTAACTTAGAAATAATGTTTTAGTTTTATCAACAAATAAAAAGTATGTATTATTCCAAATTTTGTCCTATTTCTATTAAAAAAACAATTAAAAATTTTTTTTCACCTGATCTGTTCTGGAGTGCCTCCTGATGTTGCATTAGTTATAGCCCAAGCTGCTTCTTTCCTGGTGCGAAACTCTGCTTTCTGAAGAATCTCAATTAAAACAGGAAAAATATTTGCATCTATAACAGCCTGAGGAGAAAAAATGATATAGCATAATCAATGCAAATAGTGTCTTATAAATATTATGAAGTAGAGGAATCTTGAAACTCATTGGCTTTAAAATGTCAGACTTTTTGGAAACACCTTTAGAAATACTTTATTTCTAAATTTTCAACAAACTTTCACATACTTTCTTTTAAAGATTGGAAAATATATTAGCAGAATATAAATTTTAAAGATGATAAAGCACAGGCTGGTCATTGATCAAGATGAAATTAGTATTAAATGACTCAAGGAGCTTGATGGGACACTAATAAATCATTATTTAAAAGCATTGAGAGGAAGATTATTGCCTAGTGTGTTAGTTGCTCAGTCGTGTCTGATTCTTTGTAACCCCATGGACAGTAGCCCGTCAGGCTCCTCTATCCATGGGATTTTCCAGGCAAGAACACTGGAGTGGGTAGCCATTCCAAGAATACTGGAGTGGGTAGCCACTCTTTCCAACCCAGGGATCAAACCTGGGTCTCTTGCAGGCAGATTCTTTACCATCTGACCCACCAGGGAAGCCTGATCATTGCTGATATTGAAACCTAATGAAATTCAAGCTCTTCTTAATGACTAACTGTTATGTGTCAGGCACTGTACTAGAATACCTACAACAAGTAAATGTTATTATTTTAGAGGAGGAAAATTCAGTTCTATAAAAAACTTTTCAAGGATCTTTTAAGAAAATATTTTCAGTAACTCACTAAAAAAAAAAAAAAAAATCACTGATAAAATGCTGACCTTTGTCCAAAATAACTCCTGAGATCTCCTGTTTTTTCAGATATGAAAGCAATTTACCTGAATCTGAGCTCTGTTTCCAGCAGTGATGTTTGAAACAGTCCAGCAGGCTTCTTTTCTGATTGACTCCTTTGAGCTACTCAATAAGTGTAAAAGACAGGGTAAAGCAGAGCAATTTAAAATTACCTAAAACAACAATAACAAAATGAAAACAGTTTTATTGGAAAAGAACTATACAAAAATATACTATTTAGAAACACAATAATAATTCTGGAAAACTGTATTAAGAAAAAAGAAATTTCTCTCAAAGTAAAACTTAGTTACGTACTTGCTGTCTTCTACGCTCCCAATCTGCCAAAACTTGGTGTAGTGAAGTGCCCTGTTCTCAATCCACTCATTTGCAAATATGCAGAATACAGAGGTGTGCCCTTCAAGTTTACAAATACATTCAGAGTTCAACTGACACAACTATTTGAACAGAGATTTAGTGATTGGTCAGGATCCAACCACTTAAGTTTTGCCAAATAAATTAATGGGGGAAATGTATCTATATCTATACCTCAAACAGTTTCAATGTATCCAATTCCATAACTGTTAAGAAATAGTGTCTATTAAGAAACTGTTAAGAAATGTGTATATTAAGTCTATTTGTTTCATTAAAATTTATACTGTCCTATTTTCCTTTTGTAAGTAAGTACAGTTTGCTTCCCTGGTAGCTCAACTGGTAAAGAATCTGCCTATAATGCAGGAGACCCTGGTTCAATTCCTGGGTCAGAAGATCCCTTGGAGAAGGGAAAGCCCACCCACTCAAGTATTCTTAGGAGCTTCCCTAGTGGCTCAGACAGCAAAGAATCCACCTGTAATGCAGGAGACCTGGGTTCGATCCCTGGGTTGGGAAGATCCCCTGGAGGAGGGCATGGCAACCCACTCCAGTATTCTTGCCTGGAGAATTCCATGGACAGAGGAGCCTGGTGGCCTTCAAGTCCATGGGGTCACAAAGAGTGGGACATGACTGAGTGACTAAGCACAGCACGGTTTGCTCTGTCTCTTTACATTCTTTATTTCACGGCAAGATTAATTATGCTCCATTTTCACAGTAACCACAATGATTTACATTATGTTTACTTGGTGAAGAACATATGAAGCAGTGCACCAAAATTCTGCTGAAAACAGTGTATGTGTGGAAGTGCATTTTATTTTAAAGACCTATTTTAAATTAATAACTATCAATTACTAAAGATCTACTGTTTAGTAACTAAATATCTAAATATGACTTCAAAAGACTAAAACTGAAAGAATGTAGATTAGAATATACAGTTCATGATAGCAATGGATAATTTAATGTTTCTGAGTTAAAGTTTGTATCTTTAAGAAAGAATATTCCAGATCTGAAATCAGTTTGACATCACATCTTTTTTTTTAAGTCTCACCATCATCCAAGACAGGCAAACACACACGTAGACACACACAGACACACACACATGCAGACACAGACACACACAGTTAGTTACCAAAGAGGGAAAATGTTTCCTTGCTATCCTTCCTTCAACTCTCATAATCTAGGTTTTCAATCTATTACAAAGACCCTTGCATTTCCAACCCAACTTTTAACCTGTTTATAATCAATCACCATCTCCTAAGCAGTTTCTTTTCCAGCCAAGTTTAACACCTCTTAATCATAACTCACACATGTGTGCCTCTACCTCATACCACATAAATTTCTTCTAGTCTACTGAAATTCTCCAGCTTTAATTCCAACTCCTTTATGGAATCTACAAAGATTTCTCAGCACACCGATTTTTAAAAAAAAAATTTTATAGTATTTAAGGACAAATCAGTTCTCAGGAAACATACTACCTTAGGTAATTTGCTTTATTTCATTATATATTGTCTCCTCAATTGAAATGTAAACCCCTCAAGAGCCAAATTCCTATCCTATACTTCTTTACATTGATATAGGTCTAGGATAGTGCCTTCATATAGAGGTATTTGAGATGGATTACTTATTACTGAGAATATGCTTACTGACATATAACAGATGCCTGCACAATAATGGTAATACTAACATCTTGATTAACATGTAATTGAGTCATATGAAAATGATAAACTTCTTAAAAGTTCCTTAAGTTACCAATTTATCATATTAAAGTCTGAACTCACCTGTGTTTGAATATCATCACCAGTCACAATATTACCAACTGCTCTTAACGCAGGTGATACAACTTTATAATCATTGTGCCTAAAAGTAATAAAAATATGAACTTACATTCTACATTAAAATTTACAAAAAAATTGCAAAAATAGTACAAAAAATTCCTCCATACTCCACCCAGAGATCCCTTTCAAGTTTCACTAATTTTCCGAGTAATATTCCTCTAACAAAGAAATCTAACCCAGAATCATGGGTTGTACCCATGTCTTTCCAGTCTCTGTCAAGTCAAAAGAATTCCTTCGTTTTCCCTGTGACAATCAAAAGCTAATTATTTGGTTTTGTTCAGTGATTAAGATGAAGTTACATGCTTTTGGCTGAGATATCAGAAATGCTATAGTCTTTTCATTACATGGTATTGTATGGCATATGGTATCTATTTTGTCCATTATAGTGGCACTGACCTCTGTCACTTAAATAAGATGGTGTCCACCAGATTTCTTCACTACTGTTTTTCCCTTTGTAATTAGTGTTTTGTGAGAAAATAATACTTTTAGACTATGTAAAATACCATTCCTTAATCCACTTTCACCACTAGCTTTAGCATATTCTGATATTTATTGTCTGAATTAATAATAATCATCAGTATTGTTGCCAACGATGACTTTCTAATACTATCACTTACACTATGTACCTTCTTTTTAATCTATTGATCTATCTACTTATTTAAGTGTGGACTTATGGACTGCTATTTTATTCAAAAAAGTTGTAATATGTTATTACAATTTATTTCAATGTTCAAATCATTCCAGGTTTAAACTGTAGGAGTCCCTTCAAGTGGCCTTCTGTGTCCTTTTGATACTTCTCTCTTCTTTGAGCCAGAGAAGGCAATGGCAACCCACTCCAGTACTCCTGCCTGGAAAATCCCATGGATGGAGGAGCCTGGTAGGCTGCAGTCTATGGGGTCGTGAAGAGTTGGACACGACTGAGCGACTTCACCTTCACTTTTCACGTTCATGCATTGGAGAAGGAAATGGCAACCCACTCCAGTGTTCTTGCCTGCAGAATCCCAGGGACAGGGGAGCCTGGTGGGCTGCCGTCTATGGGGTCGCACAGAGTCGGACACGACTGAAGCGACTTAGCAGCAGCAGCTTCTTTGAGCTCTCAATATTTTCTGGGTTCATCTTGCCTTTTTTCTTTTTAGGCCCAGCCCTGGTATTAGTCATTTCTTCAAGAACCCATGACTCTACTTGATGAGAGTAGTGTTTAAAAACCAAGATTTGTGCATTCGGTGTGCTCATCTTGTTAGTATAGGTTTGTCACTGCTCTCAGGCCCTCTAAGAGGACACATACGCACATACATGTACATTTACATATATATTTATTTCTATCTCTTTATGATGAAAGCCATGAGCTCACATTGATACCTTTACTTCTGATCTAGCACCATAAGATTATTCCGGCTTTTCTCCTTTCCAGACATATATCTCCATTTTCTAAGAATACGAAGCTGGCTTCCATTATCACAACCTCCCTATGTATGAACGGTCTTCTGATTCAGCTAGACTGCTATCGTGTATTGGTTCCAATTCCTGCTCCAGCCTGCTTATCTGCTCTGCTCTAGTGGGTGTCATCATCAGTGTGGGCCCTGATCTGATCCCTCTGTTGCACTGTGTTCCCCTCTTCCTCAGATGCTGTCTTCAAGCTAGGACCACAACCTCTTACTGAACCTCTCTTTTGTACCATCTTCCTTGTTTGAGCCTACCTGATGACTTTTTGACAAAAGAAAAAAGGCAGAAAAATAATACACTTTTTTAAAAGAAGAGCATGAGGAAGCTAAAATAATCTTTTTAAAACAAGTTTTCTTACAAGTTTTTAATTTCTTTTATAGAAAATCTGTTCTTTTTAATGAAAGTAGCAACAATAGCCCAGCAAAGAAAAACATGATCTTTAATACAAGTGAAATACTAAATGTTTTTCACTGCATGGACCCATACACAAATTGATTATTGTAACGAACAATTAACTAGATTATTGGTTCTGTGAGAGCAGAACTGTGTTCCATACATTATTAACATATTGCACAACACTCTAGCAGGTAATAGGCATTCAATAAATACTTGCTGAATTAAGTCCCGCCCATTCATGAAGAGATTAAACTAGTCAAATTCATTAACAAACTGACTAGTTCCAAATAGAGGATATAAAAGCTAAGTTTAAGGGTCAGATTCTCAGTATTTCAGCTATTCTGCAGAGTGGATTTGGTAGCTTTTCAATCCTTCCTGAAGTTTGTAACTCGAGATGTTTAGAAGACCATTACTCTGCTAAACTTAAAACACAATCATATACTTATTAACCATAAATTATAGTTACATCAAAAGTTCCACCAATCTTCGACAGACTCCAGAATCAATGACTGCTTGAATTTTATCATTGGATCCATCAGAAAGATAAGAAAGGGCCCAACACACATCTGCTAATACATCTGGGTCACTGCTAAATAACAATCGTGACAGGACATTTAAGCAAGGTGAAACCTGGAAGGGAAGAAAGAACCAGTTTTTAAAATTTTTCTCTATCCAAAACAGTTTCTTTAGGAAAATAATTTCTAAAATATTTAAATAAAAATATTTAATAAATATTTTAAATAAAAATAAAATATTTAAATTAAAATAAAAATTTTAAACACAAAATTTAAGCTAGAAAAATAACAGAGAAATTAAGACATTCCACTGTTTTAAAACTATGATCATGAAAACTACATATAAACATGAAACTGATTATGATTCCTATTTATCTTATACTGAATAAGTTATTTGGCAAAGTTTGTAAAAATAATTATGTATTAGGGATCTCCTATGTCTGAGTCATATACACACACCCCCACAATGATTTAAAAAACAATGAAGTCCTACAGAGTTCTAGTTTTAAGAAAACAAAATAAAAACATTTTTGCCCCACTGTCTTCTCAGAAACTAGAAAAAGAAGAAATAGAAATACAAATTCTAGCTTTGAGGAGTCCAGTAGACATTTATAATCTTGACTACAACTGGTGAGCTACAGAAACTGAACTTTGGGATACAGTTCATAGAAGAAGCTGAAATGAAACACTGGACTGTAAACTAGAGAGATTAAGTAAAAGTTACATACTGATTGAATTGAAAACTTGCAGCCCTCTTGCAATTCCCAGGTCCTAGATCTGTAATGGTATTACCTACTCAACCTAATCTACCCACCTTCCAACAGGAGAGTAGAAAATCTGTTCCTAGAGAAACAAAACGGTTTCAGAAAACATACTGAAGTTTGGAGTTCCTCAAAGAAAACATGGTTTTGCTACCCAATTAGTCTATAGTGAAGCTCATAAGACGATGAGCCTATATACCCATCTTTCAATCAGCTTCTTAGTGCCTGCCTCTGGAGTATTTCCAGAGTGTCAAGGATCACCAGCTGTATGAGAGCCTCTGTTAACTGCTGCTGCTAAGTCGCTTCAGTTGTGTCTGACTCTGTGCGACCCCAGAGACGGCAGCCCTACAGGCTTCCCCGTCCCTGGGATTCTCCAGGCAAGAACACTGGAGTGGGTTGCCATTTCCTTCTCCATGAGAGCCTCTAGTAGGGAAGAAATAAAAATAAACAGACCATAAACAAAATGAAGGAGACATCAGAAAAAAAGAAAAATTCAAAAATTACAAACCTACACAGATAAGACAGTTTGCTGAAATTATAAAAGAATAAAAAGAATAAAAATATAAAGATGAGCAATCAAAGAACAAAAAATACTATTCTTGAAGAAATAAAATGATTGTAAAAATAAAATTTTTAAAACTTCGCATGATAAAAGAATTTCTCTCATAGAAAATCACAAAAAATTTACTTAACAAAAGTCTAATGAAAGAAAAAGACTCCTAACTTTAAGAATTTTATACTTTAGAGGAAGAAAGATTTTTTTTAAATATAAAAAAATCAACAAAAAGACACATATTATATTAAAAGGTATTGACAAAAAAGAGTAAAATGTGGAGGTCAGTGGCTAGGGATGGTATCAGATCAGATCAGTTGCTCAGTCCTGTCCGACTCTTGTGACCCCATGAATCACAGCATGCCAGGCCTCCCTGTCCATCACCAACTCCTGGAGTTCACTCAAACTCATGCCCATCGAGTTGGTGATGCCATCCAGCCATCTCATCCTCTGTCGTCCCCTTCTCCTCCTGCCCCCAATCCCTCCCAGCATCAGGGTCTTTTTCAATGAGTCAGTCTTCACATGAGGTGGCCAAAGTATTGGAGTTTCAGCCTCAGCATCAGTCCTTCCAATGAATACCCAGGACTGGTCTCCTTTAGGATGGATCTCCTTGCAGTCCAAGGGACTTTCAAGAGTCTTCTCCAACACCACAGTTCAAAAGCATCATTCTTCGGCACTCAGCTTTCTTTACAGTCCAACTCTCACATCCATACATGACCACTGGAAAAACCATAGCCTTGACTAGACGGACCTTTGTTGGCAAAGTAATGTCTCTGCTTTTTAATGTGCTATCTAGGTCGGTCATAACTTTCCTTCCAAGGAGTAAGCGTCTTTTAATCTCATGGCTGCTATCACCATCTGCAGTGATTTTGTAGCCTAAAAAAAATAAAGTCTGACACTGTTTCCCCATGTATTTCCCATGAAGTGATGGGACCAGATGCCATGATCTTCGTTTTCTGAATGTTGAGCTTTAAGCCAACTTTTGCACTCTCCTCTTTCACTTTCATCAAGAGACTTTTTAGTTCCTCTTCACTTTCTGCCATAAGGGTGGTGTCATCTGCATATCTGAGGTTATTGATATTTCTCCCGGCAGTCTTGATTCCAGCTTGTGCTTCTTTCAGCCTAGCATTTCTCATGATGTACTCTGCATATAAGTTAAATAAGCAGGGTGACAATATACAGCCTTGACATACTCCTTTTCCTATTTGGAACCAGTCTGTTGTTCCATGTCCAGTTCTAACTATTGCTTCCTGACCTGCATATAGGTTTCTCAAGAGGCAGGTCAGGTGATCTAGTATTCCCATCTCTTTCAGAAGTTTCCACAGTTCATGGTGATCCACACAGTCAAAGGCTTTGGCATAGTCAATAAAGCAGAAATAGATGTTTTTCTGGAACTCTCTTGCTTTTTCCATGATCCAGCAGATGTTGGCAATTTGATCTCTGGTTCCTCTGCCTTTTCTAAAACCAGCTTGAACATCTGGAAGTTCACAGTTCACATATTGCTGAAGCCTGGCTTGGAGAACTTTGAGCATTACTTTCCTAGCATGTGAGATGAGTGCAATTGTGCGGTAGTTTGAGCATTCTTTGGCATTGCCTTTCTTTGGGATTGGAATGAAAACTGACCTTTTCCAGTCCTGTTACACTGCTGAGTTTTCCAAATTTGCTGGCATATTGAGTGCAGCACTTTCACAGCATCATCTTCCAGGATTTGAAATACCTCAACTGGAATTCCATCACCTCCACTAGCTTTGTTCGCAGTGATGCTTTCTAAGGCCCACTTGACTTCACATTCCAGGATGTCTGGCTCTAGGTCAGTGATCTCACCATCATGATTATCTGGGTTGTGAAGACCTTTTTTGTACAGTTCTTCTGTGTATTCTTGCCACCTCTTCTTCATATCTTCTGCTTCTGTTAGGTCCATACCATTTCTGTCCTTTATTGAGCCCAACTTTGCATGAAATGTTCCCTTGGTATCTCTGATTTTCTTGAAGAGATCTCTAGTCTTTCCCATTCTGTTGTTTTCCTTTATTTCTTTGCATTGATCGCTGAGGAAGGTTTTCTTATCTCTCCTTGCTATTCTTTGGAACTCTGCATTCAAATGGGAAAATCTTTCTTTTTCGCCTTTGCTTTTCGCTTCTCTTCTTTTCACAGCTATTTGTAAGGCCTCCCCAGACAGCCATTTTGCTTTTTTGCATTTCTTTTCCATGGGGATGGTCTTGATCCCTGTCTCCTGTATAATGTCACGAATCTCTGTCCATAGTTCATCAGGTACTCTGTCTATCAGATCTAGTCTCTTAAATCTATTTCTCACTTCCACTGTATTTGCTGCTGCTAAGTCGCTTCAGTCATGTCCGACTCTGTGAGACCCCATAGACGGCAGCCCACCAGGCTCCCCCGTCCCTGGTATTCTCCAGGCAAGAACACTGGAGTGGGTTGCCATTTCCTTCTCCAATGCATGAAAGTGAAAAAATAAGTGAAGTCGCTCAGTCGTGTCCGACTCCTAGCTACCCCATGGACTGCAGCCCACCAGGCCCCTCCGTCCATGGGATTTTCCAGGCAAGAGTACTGGAGTGGGTTGCCATTGCCTTCTCCTCCACTGTATTTAGGGGGTCTTTAATGCCAAAACTCGGAGAAGGCAATGGCAACCCACTCCAGTACTCTTGCCTGGAAAATCCCATGGACGGAGGGGCCTGGTAGGCTGCAGACCATGGGGTCGCTAGGAGTCGGACACGACTGAGCGACTTCACTTTCACTTTTCACTTTCATGCTTTGGAGAAGGAAATGGCAACCTACTCCAGTGTTCTTGCCTGGAGAATCCCAGGGATGGGGAGCCTGGTGGGCTGCCGCCTATGGGGTCGCACAGAGTCGGATACGACTGAAGAGACTTAGCAGCAGCAGCAGCAATGCCAAAACTATTTTCATAGTTATTATGTGTTAGCTTATACTAACATAATCAGCCTTTTTTATTTTGTTGACATTTACACTAAAAGTATAAAAACAATAGTGGGTAGTAAAATTATCAGCACATTTACACAAATAAAGGCAGTGATACCAAAATGTACCACAGATCACTGTAGTCTTCACATCCACATACTTATAGTTAATAGTGGGGAGGGAGAATAATCCCAAAGAAGCAGTAAATATTACTAATTTTATTAAACCTCAACTCCTGAATACATGTCTTTTGAATATTGTGAGATAAAATGGAAAGTACACATCAAGCACTTCTGCATATCAAAAAACTATGATGATTATCTCCAGAAAATATATACATGTGAGTTACAAGCTGAATTTGCTATTTTATTTTCCCTATAGTAATACCATTTCTACTTAAAAGACTGACTCTTAATTGTTATTCAGTCAAATATTTCTCAGACTTTTTAATTTGGGAAAATAAAACAAGTGAGCCTTTTCATTATGCATCTTTTGATTTTATGTATGTGCAAACACTGTCCAGTCAATTAAAAAATAATTACTAAAAAGATAACAGTCCCTTCAATCTCTAAAAATCTATTATAAGGAGACTTAAAAATTTTTGTACATAGATTCCTTAATTTGTGTACTTTACAAATACCTTACTAAAGTTTGGAGGAGGATTTTTGCCTCTACATAAATTTGAGAGGGCCCATACGGCATTTCTGGTTGTTGTAAGTCTGTTTGAATTTGTTAGTAACCTGCCAAGAAAAAGAAAAAGGAACTGTCACTTTATATTCATTTTTCCTTTTCAGCTAGCTTCTACTATCATAACACAAAAATTCTTAATATATCTTATAAGGAATCAAACTGATGTGGTAAAAGGAAAAGTGAGTTTTAAAGATTCAGTATATTTCCAGAAAAAAAGAAAAACATTCAAAATAAAGAGTGCCATGGGAAATTGACTTAGTTATTTCTATATATTTTAAAAAGAATCCAGAGGGATGGGATGGGGAGGGAGGTGGGAGGGGGGTTCAGGATGGGGAACACATGTACACAAGTGGTGGATTCATGTCAATGTATGGCAAAACCAATATAATATTGTAAAGTAATTAGCCTCCAATTAAAATAAATAAATTTATATTAAAAACAAAAGCAAAACCAAAAAAAATTAAAAGAGTACATTATTAGATTACTTGTTTTTTACCATGAAAATAATACACAATACAAATTCATTAAGTAAGGAATACAGAGTCAAATTGAATGAAGATCAGATATTAAGAAAAAATAGTTTTTGTTTTGTTTTTAACAGACTGCCTGTCTTAGTACTTCCATCTGCAGCCTGCTAGCAAACTGCAAGAAGTACAGAGAACCTAGATTCAGGAAGAATTCTTATTCCAGAGTGACTTCAGCAAAAATGGTACAGAAGATAACCCTGGAGGCCTATCCTTCCCCAAAACACCAATTTTTGCAAACTCTGTTAGTATTAGCTTAATTAGAACTGTCCAAGATTGTAAATGTTCATAGTAAGGAAGTAAACTTTTAATCAGGAAGGGACTGAAATGTGGAAGGAGAGCTTTCTGGCAATATCTTATCTTTTTGTCCAGTCCCCTCCCTAGCCTGGAAGCAGCCTTGAAGACAAAAGCTGGAGTTCCCACTGTGAGTTCTGTTTCCAAAAGGGTCTATGGAGACTTGTTTCCAAGTAATTATTGTATTTCTCTGTTTTAACCTATCTGGGTACTCCCTGAAAGATTGATGAAGGGGGCTTGCCTTTGTTTTGCCTAACTGGGAGTTCTCTCATTATGATCAATAGCTGATTTGTCATCAAAAGTCATGGAGAACAGAGGCAATAATATACTTAAACTGCTGAAAGAAAACTAATCAAACAAGAATTCTATATCCAGCAATATTACCCTTCAAAAATGAAGGAACAACAAAAGCTGAGAAAATTCCATCATTAGTATATTTACTTTATAAAAATAACTAAAATAACTAAAATGTCCTGAAATAAGATAGCTGGTGATGGACAGGGAGGCCTGGCGTGCTGCGATTCATGGGGTCGCAAAAAGTCGGACACGACTGAGCGACTGATCTGATCTGATCTGAATAACTCAGGACTGTGTGAAGAAATAACAACATTAAAAATAACTACACAGGTAATTATAAAAGACATTATTTAATTTTTGGTTTATAATTTCTTCTATGATTTAAAATATATACATTTACAGCAGTAGTTACAAATCTATAATAACAGGCACACAATGTAAAACAATGTAATCTGTAATAACAGTAACTTATTGTAAGAGATATAAGGGAGCAGAGCTTTTGTATCATACTGAGACTGTGCTATGCTAAGTCACTTCAGTCGTGTCCGACTCTGTGCAACGCCATAGACGGCAGCCCACCAGGCTCCCCCGTCCCTGGGATTCTCCAGGCAAGAACACTGCAGTGGGTTGCCATTTCCTTCTCCAATGCATGAAAGTGGAAAGTGAAAGTGAAGCCGCTTAGTCGTGTCCAACTCTTAGCGACCCCATGGATTGCAGCCTAACAGGCTCCTCCATCCATGGGATTTTCCAAGCAAGAGTACTGGAGTGGGTGCCATTGCCTTCTCCGCATACTGAGACTAAAGTGGTATAAATTCAAAGTTATTTTAAGTTTAAGATGTTCACTGTACTCCTTAGATTTAAAAAATACAACCAAAAAATATACTAAAAAAGAAATGAGAAAGGAATAAATACAGTATATTATTTTTAAAAAGTCAATAAATGCAAAAGAAGGCAAGAAGGAAGGAAGTGAGGAACAAAAAAGGTTTAAGGCATAAGATACATAGAAAACAACAAAATGGCAGAAGTACTTTCCCATGAGTAGTTACACTGAATGTAAACAGACTGAACTCTTGAATTAGAATTAAAAGGCAGTGACTAGCAGCATGCATTAAAAAACAAATTAAAAAACAATAATTCATGAGCCATCTGTAATGCATTCTACAAGACACTCATTTTAGATTCAAAGATACAAACAGGTTGAAAGTGAAAGGATGGGAAAAATATTCCGTGCAAATAATAACCCAAAGAGAGCCAGGGTAGCTATATTAATATTAGAAAAATAGACTTAAGAGGAAAATTGCTTAAGAGATAAAGAATAACATTACATGCTGATAAGAATGACAATCCATCATGAAGTTTTAACATTTAGCAACAAAGCAAATTGTACAGAGCAAAAACTGACAGAATTGAAGGGAGAAATAGACAGCTGTACTATCACAAAGGCCTTAATATAGTTTTCAGTAATAGCTAGAACACTTAAACAGAAGATCAATAAGAAAAATAGTGGACTTGATCAACACTATAAATCAACTAATAGTTAGACACCTAACAGTTTATGGGGACATAATGAGGTGGACATGACCAAGCACAGCACATACCACATTCTTCTCATTAACAGCAGAACATACATTCTTTTCAAGTGCACATGGGATATTCTCCAGGATATACCATATATTAGACCACAAGGTAAATCTGATATATTTTTAAAGATTGAAATTATACAGAGAACAACGGAATGAAGCTAAAAATCACTAAAAGAAGAAAAACTGGAAAATTCACAAATAAGTGGAAATTAAGTAATATAATTTTAGACAACCAGTAAGTCAAAAAAGTCACCAGGAAATGAGGAAATATTTCAGAATAAATGAAAATGAAAACCCAACATACTAAAACTTACAGAATTCACTGAAAGCTCACAGAGAAAATTATAACTGAAAACACCTACATTAAACAAGATATCAAATAAATAACATAAACCTTCATCTTAATTAAGAAACTAAAAAATCTGCATCAAACTAAACCTCAAGCTAGAAGAAAGAAGGCAATAATAAAGAGCAGAGATAAATAAAACAGAAAAGAGAAAAACACTAGAGAAAATGAACTCCATCAAGAGTTGATTCTTTGAAAGAAAAATCAACAAAATAAACATTTACCCAGACTGACAAAGTAAAAGACTTATATCAGGAATGAGAGTTAGGGATATTACTACTTATCTTTCAGAAACACAAGTAATTATAAGAGAATACTATGAACTCTAAGCCAACAAATTGGATAATGCAAAGAAAATGAACAATTTCTCAGAAACACATAAACTACCAAACTGATTCAAGAAGAAACAGAAAATCTAAATAGATATATAACAGTTAAAGATACTGAATGAGTAATCAAAACCCTCCTAATAAAGAAAAGTCAAACATGAAACAATTTCACTGGTAAATTCTACTAAACATTATAGAAGAATTAAATCCTTCTCAAACTCTTCTAGGAAATAAAAAAGAACATTCCTACCTTATTTTATGATGCCAGCATTATCCTGATACCAAAGCCAAAGATATGACAAGAGTGTATGTGTGTGTATTACTAACAGATACAAAAAAATCTTCAACACAATTCTAGGAAACTGAATCCAGGAACATATTAGAAGAATTATACACTATGAACTACTGAGAATTATCCCAGGAATGCAAAGATGGTTCAATGAACAAAGACCAAGCAATATATTCACCACATTAACAGCATAAAGGAAAACAAAACAAAACATGTGATGATGTCAACTGATGCAGAAAAAGCATTTAACAGATCCCAACACCTCTTCATGATAAAATCACTCAGCAACCTAGGACAAGGAAACCATCTCAATAAGATAAAGGATATTTATGAAAAACCCACAGCTAACATTATTCTCAATGGTGAATGAGTGATAAAAAACATAATGTCGCCACTTTTATGCAACATTATGGTGGCTCACTGGGTAAAGAATCTGTCTGCAGATTCAACTCACACATGGATGGTCAACTCCTTTCCACCAAAGGTATCAAGATCATTCAACAAGGAGAGAATAGTCTCCAAGCAACCATGCCAGAACAAGTGGATGTCCACATGTATCTCAATTAGAGTCACACAAAAAAATTAGCTCAAGATGGACCAAAAAATGCAAATATAAGAGGTAAAACTCTTAGAAGAAAACATAGTGTTTCATGACCTTAAATTTGGCAATAGTTTTTTACATATGACACTGAAAACATAAGTAACAAAAGAAAAAATAGATACTACTGGACTTCAAATTCAGAAATTATGTGAATCAAAGAAATTATCAAGAGAGTGAAAAGAAAACCCACAGAATGCAAAAGATCTTCTAAAATCATCTATCTGATAAGAATCTATCCAGAATACATGAAGAATTCTTACAACTCAACAACAAAATGACAACTGAATTTAAAAATATGCAAAGGACTTAGATATTTCTCCAAAGATACACAAATAGCGAACAAATGTATGAAAAGATATGCAATGTCATTAGGAAATGTAAATCAAAGCAAAATTAAATACCACCTCATACCCACTAAGATGGCTTTAATCAGAATAATGGACAACAGAAGATGGCAGAGGAATAGGATGGGGAGACCACTTTCTCCCCCCATAAACTCATCAAAAGATCCTTTGAATGTTGTGCAACTTCCACAAAACAACTTCTGAATGCTGGCAGAGGACACCGGGCACCCAGAAAGGCAACTCATTCTCTTTGAAAGGAGGTAGGATAAAGCATAAAAGAAAAAAAGAGAGAAGATTTAGGGATGGATATCCGTCCTGGGGAGGGAGTTGTGAAGGAGGAGAAGTTGCCACAGTAGGAAACCCTCTCAGAGGCAGGTCTGTGGGGAGTTTTGGAATCTCAGAGGGCAACATAACCGGGAGGAAAAAAACGAAAAAACAAAAAACCACACATTATGCGCCTAACCACCATTGCCAGTGGAGAAGCAGCCCAGGGGCTTGCTGAGGCTGGGCTATATCATCAGACCGGGCCTGAGTGCCCTGAGGACAATCTGAAGGATCTAACATGAGATAGCAACCAAAACTGTGGGATCTCCAGAGAGAAAAAAAAAAGGAACTTTCCCAAGAGGGGCTCTAAGGCCTGCATCCTAGACAGCTGCAAATAGGACCCTCCCCACCCCTCCCCAGCCTGGAGGTAGAGAGGCAGCCAGAAGGCAAGGGGCGGCCCCAGAGACCAACATTTCAGCATCTTCCACCAAACTGAGCAGGCACCCAGTTGCTAACCATGTCTTCCTGGGATCCTGGGTGGTTGACATCCGCCAGGAGGGTTGCAGCCTGAGATCAACTCCCCAGAGGAGACACATGACACCTGAAATGGTGCCACTGCAGCGTACCCAAAACACCAAGCGCCTGGGACCAGGGAGGTGATTCAGACACACGCACGGCCAATTTGGGACAGTGCACTCGCCAAGCACCTGGTCACCTGAGCTGCTCGGACCTGGGAAGGGCACAAAACGCATGCCCAACTGGGTCTGTGCTCTTGTGGAGTACCCAAGAACATGCGTGGTTTAGACCTGGGAAGTGCATGAAACGCAGGGTCCACTTGGGACAGTGACCTTGCAGACTGCCCTGGAGCCTGAGCAGTGTAGACCCAGGAAGCACATGCTGCTTTGGGTTGTGGCAAGCTCAGTGTGGTCCATACGCTGAGACCACTCCCCCAACACCAGATATCTGTTTGCAGTGTCCCTTCCTCCCCACAACTGAACGAGTAAGCCTAAATAAGTGACCACCTTCGCCCCCTTGTGTTAGGGCAAAAATTAGACACTAAAGAAACCTGCAAACAAAGGAAGCCAAAAGAAACAAAGAGGGAACTGCTCTGTAAGTGACAGGTGCAACAGATTAAAACCCTATTCAGTTCAGTCACTCAGTCGTGTCTGACTCTTTGTGACCCCATGAATCGCAGCACGCCAGGCCTCCCTGTCCATCACCAACTCCCGGAGTTCACTCAGACTCACGTCCATCAAGTCAGTGATGCCATCCAGCCATCTCATCCTCTGTCGTCCCCTTTTCCTCCTGCCCCAATCCCTCCCAGCATCCGAGTCTTTTCCAATGAGTCAACTCTTTGCATGAGGTGGCCAAAGTACTGCAGTTTCGGCTTTAGCATCATTCCTTCAAAAGAAATCCCAGGGCTGATCTCCTTCAGAAACCCTGTAGTTAACATTAACTGTGCATTGAAGGGGACCTACAGACCTTGAGAATAAGTTGACCTTGAGTAAAAGCTGGAACAAGGAACTATCTGAAACTGAACTGACCCACACTGCCCACAACAGCTCCAGAGAAATTCCTAGATATATTTTTACTATTATCACTTTTTTTTTCAAGTTCCTTATTACGCCTTTAATTTTCATTTTTATAACCTACTATTACCTTGCAAAAAAAAGACCTTATTTTTAAAGCAAATTTCACATATATATATTTCTTTTAAAATTTCTGTGATTGATTTTGTTTTGTAATTTTTATATTACATTTTTGAGAGTCTAACCTCTATTCTAGATTTTTAATCTTTGCATTTTGGTATTTGTTAATCAATTTTGTACATTTAAGAATTTAATCTTCAGTATCCATTTTCACCTAGGGATGTAATTACTGGCTTGACTGCTCTCTCCCGTTTTGACTCTCCCTTTTCTCTCCCAGGTCACCTCAATCTCCTTACTCCCTCTCCTCTTCTCTACTTGTTCTGGGTGTTCTGGGCTGTGAAGAACACTTGGGGAACTGATTACTGGCTAGATTGGTTTCTTCCATTTTGACTCCCTGTCTTCTCCTCCTGGTCACCTCTATCTCCCTCCCTCTTCTCTTCTCTATGTAACTCTGTGAATCTCTCTGGGTGTTCTGGATTGTGGAGAGCACTTAGGGAATTGATTACTGGCTAGATTGCTCACTCCCTTTTTGACTCCCCCTCTTCTTTTCCTGGTCAACTCTGTCTTCCTCCTAC
Source organism: Bos mutus (assembly GCF_027580195.1). NCBI lineage: Eukaryota > Metazoa > Chordata > Mammalia > Artiodactyla > Bovidae > Bos > Bos mutus. Next base: position 34,016,551 of record NC_091625.1, read on the forward strand.
TTCTTCTCTTCTCTATGTAACTCTGAATCTCTTTGGGTGTCCCTTGCTGTGGAGAATTGTTTCACCATTAACCTAAACGTTTTATCATCTGTGCTTTATGGATGGAGAATCTTGAGGCTACTGTAAGAGAAGGACTGAAAGCCAGAGGCAGGAGGCTTAACTCTAAAACTTAAGAACATCAGAGAACTCCTGATTTCAGGGAACATTTATAGACAACAGCTCACCCAAAAGTCTCCATACCTACACTGAAACCAAGTTCCACCCAAGGGTCAACAAGTTCCAGGGCAAGACATACAGTGATAATTCTCCAGCAAAGCAGGAACAAAGCCCTGAGCATTAAAAAACAGGCTGCCCAAAGCCATGCCAAACCCACAGATACCCTAAAACTCACTACTGGACACTTCATTGCACTCCAGAGAGAACAGATTCAGCTCCACCCACCAGAACACAGATATAAGCTCCCCCAACAAGGAAACCTTGACAAGCCACTAGTCCAACCCCACCCACAGGAAGCAGACTTCACAATAAAGAGGAACCATGAACTTCTAGCCTACAGAATGGGCACCCCAAACACAGCAATCTAAACAAAATGAAAAGGCAGAGAAATACTCAGCAGGTAAAGGAACATGATAAATACCCACCAAACAAACAAAAGAGGAGGAGACAAGGAGTCTACCTGAAAAAAATTCAGAATAAATGATATTAAAGATGATCCAAAATCTTGAAAACAAAATGGAGTTACAGATAAACAGACTACGGACAAGGATTGAGAAGATGCAAGAAATGTTTAACAAGGACCTAGAAGAAATAAAGAAGAGTCAATCAATAATGAATAATGTAATACTGAGACCAAAAGCACTCTGGAGGGAACCAACAGTAGAATAACTGAGGCAGAAGAGAGAATAAGTGAGGTAAAAGAATTGTGGAAAAATGAAGCAGAGAGGAAAAAAGGAAAAAGAATTGACATGAGGACAACCTCAGAGACCTCTGGGACAATGTTAAACGCACCAGCATTCAAATCACAGGTATCCCAAAAGACAAAGACAAAAAGAAAGGGCATGAAAAAATACTTCAGGCGATAATAGTTGAAAACTTCCCTAAAATACGGAAGGAAATAGGCACCCAAGTCCAAGAAAGCCAGAGAGCCCCAAACAGGATAAACCCAAGGTGAAACATCCCAAGATACATATTAATTAAACTAACGAAGATCAAACACAAACAATAACTATTAAAAGCAGCAAGGGAAAAGCAACTAGTAACCCACAAGGGGATCCCCATAAGGCTAACAGCTGATCCTTCAACAGAAACTCTTCAGGGCAGAAGGGCATTGGCAGGACATACTGAAAGTGATGAACCAGTGATGAAAGAGAAAAAGCCAGATTACTGTACCCAGCAAGGATCTCATTCAGATATGAAGGAGAAATCAAAAGCTTTACAGGCAAGCAAAATCTGAGAGAATTCAGCACCACCAAACCAATTTTTCAACAAATGCTGAAGGATGTTCTCTAGACAGGAAACCCAGAAAAGGTTTATAAAATCAAACCCAAAACAACAAAATGGCAACAGGATCAAACTTATCAATAATTACCTTAAATGTAAATGGGTTGAATGCTCCAACCAAAAGACAAAGACTGGCTAAATGGATACAAAAATAAGACCACTATAAATGCTATCTACAAGAAACCCACCTCAAACCAAGGGTCACATACAGACTGAAAGTGAAGGGCTGGAAAAAGATATTCCATGCAAATGGAGACCAAAAGAAAGCAGGAGTAGTAATACTCATATCAGATAAAATAGACTTTGAAATAAAGACCATGAAAAGAGACAAAGAAGGACACTACATAATGATCAAAGGATCAATCCAAGAAGAAGATATAACAATCAAATATATACGAACCCAACATACGAGCACCTCAACATGTAAGGCAAATGCTAACAAGTATGAAAGGAAAAATTAACAGTAACCCAATAATAGTGGAAGACTTTAATACCCTACTCACACCTATGGATAGATCAACCAAACAGAAAATTAGCAAGGAAGCACAAGTTTTAAATGATACAATGGACCAGTTAGACCTAATTGATATCTATGGGACATTTCACCATAAAACAATGAATTTCACCTTTTTCTCAAGTGCACACAGAACATTGTCCAGGATAGATCACATCCTGGGCCATAAATCTAGCCTTGGTAAATTCAAAAAAACTGAAATCATTTCAAGCATCTTTTCTGATCACAATACAGTAAGATTAGATGTCAACTACAGGAAAAAAAAAACCTATTAAAAATACAAACATATGGAGGCTAAACAATACGCCTCTGAATAAACAACAGATCACAGAAGAAATCAAAAAGGAAATCAAAATATGCATAGAAATGAATGAAAATGAAAACACAACAACCCCAAACCTCGGGATTCAGTGAAAGCAGTGCTAAGGGGAAGGTTCATAGCAATACAAGCTTACCTCAAGAAAAAAGAGAAAAATCAAACAACAACCTAACTTTTCACCTAAAGTAACTAGAAAAGAAGAAATGAAGGACCCCAAAGTTAGCAGAAGGAAAGAAATCACAAAAATCGGAGCAGAAATATTTGAAAAAGAAACAAAGGAGATACAGCAAAAATCAACAAAACTAAAAGGTGGTTCTTTGAGTAGATAAATAAAATAGACAAACCATTAGCCAGACTCAACAAGAAAAAAAGGAGAAGAATCCAATCAATAAAATTAGAAATGAAAATGGAGAAATCACAACAGACAACACAGAAATACAAAGGATCATAAGAGACTACTATCAGCAACTATATGCCAATAAAATGGACAACTTGGAAGAAATGGGTGAATTCTTAGAAAAATATAACCTTCCAAAACTGAACCAGGGAGAAATAGAAAATCTTAACAGACCCATCACAAGCATGGAAATTGAAACTAATCAAATATCTGCCAACAAACAAAAGTCCAGGACCAGATGGCTTCACAGGTGAATTCAACCAAAAATTTAGAGAAGCACTAACACCTATGCTACTCAAAGTCTTCCAGAAAACTGCAAAGGTAAACTCCCAAACTCATTCTATGAGGCCACCATCACCCTAATACCAAAACCAGACAAAGATGCCACACAAAAAAGACATCTACAGGCCAATATCATTGATGAACATAGATGCAAAACTCCTCAAGAAAATTCTAGTAAGCAGAATCCAACAACATATTAAAAAGATCACAAATCATGACCAAGTGGGCTTTATCCTAGGGAGGCAAGGATTCTTCAATATTTGCAAATCAATGTGATATACCACATTAACAAATTGAAAGAAAAGCCATATGATTATCTCAATAGATGCAGAGAAAGCCTTTGACAAAATTAAAAAACCCATTTATGATGAAAACTCTCCAGAAAGCAGGCATAGAAGGAACATACCTCAACATAGTAAAAGCCATACAGGATACACCCACAGCAAACATTATCCTCAATGGCAAATAATTGAAAGCATTGCCCCTAAAGTAAGGGATAAGACAAGGGTGCCCACGCTCACCATTACTATTCAATATAGCTTTGGAAGTTTTAGCCACAGCAATCAGAGAAGAAAAAGAAAAAAAAAGGAATCTAGATGGGAAAAGAAGTAAAACTCTTACTGTTTGCATATGACATGATCCTCTACATAGAAAACCCTAAAGACACAACAAGAAAATTACTAGAGCTAATCAATGAATATAGTAAAGTTGCAGGATATAAAATTAATACACAGAAATCCCTTGCATTCCTATACACTGAGAAAACAAAGAGAAATTAAGGAAACAATCCCATTTACCACTGCCAACAAAAAGAATAAAATACTTAGGAAAACCTCGAATAGCCAAAGCAATCTTGAGAAAGAAGAATGGAACTGGAGGAATCAACCTGCCTGACTTCAGACTATACTACAAAGCTACAGTCATCAAGACAGTTTGGCACTGGCACAAAGACAGAAATATAGATCAATGGAACAAGACAGAAAGCCCAATAAATCCACAAACCTATAGACACCTTCGGAGAAGGCAATGGCACCCTACTCCAGTACTCTCGCCTGGAAAATCCCATGGACGGAGGAGCCTGGAAGGCTGCAGTCCATGGGGTCGCTAAGAGTCAGACACGACTGAGTGACTTCCCTTTCACTTTTCACTTTCATGCATTGGAGAAGTAAATGGCAACCCACTCCAGTGTTCGTGCCCGGAGAATCCCAGGTACAGGGGAGCCTGGTGGGCTTCCGTCTATGGGGTTGCACAGAGTCAGACACCACTGAAGCAACTAAGCAGCAGCAGCAGCATGGAAACCTTATCTTTGACAAAGGAAGCAAAACTATACAATGGAGAAAGACAATCTCTTTAACAAGTGGTGCTGGGAAAACTGGTCAACCGCTTGTAAAAGAATGAAACTAGAACACTTTCTAACACTGCACACAAAAATAAACTCAAAATGAATTAAAGATCTAAATGTAAGATCAGAAACTATAAAACTCCTAGAGTAAAACACAGGCAAAACACTCTCCACATAAATCACAGCAGGATCCTCTATGACCCACCTCCCAGAGTAATGGAAATAAAAGAAAAAATAAACAAATGGGACCAAATTAAACTTAAAAACTTTTGCACAACAAGGGAAACTATAAGCAAAGTGAAAAGCCAGCTTTCAGAATGGAAGAAAATAATAGCAAACAAAGCAACTGACAAAGAATTAATCACAAAAATATACAAGCAGCTCATGCAGTTCAATACCAGAAAAATAAATGATCCAATCAAAAAACGGGCCAAAAAACTAAACAGACATCTCTCCAAAGAAGACATACAGATGGCTAACAAATACATGAAAAGATGCTCAACATCATTCATTATCAGAGAAATGCAAATCAAAACCACAATGAGGTCCTATCTGATACAGGTAAGAATGGCTGCTATCAAAAAGTCTAAAAACAGTAAATGCTGGAGAGGGTGTGTAGAAAAGGGAACCCTCTAACACTGTTGGTGAGAATGCAAATTAGTACAGCTACTATGGAGAACAGTGTGGAGATTCCTTAAAAAATAGGAAACAGAACTGCCACACGACCCAGCAATCCCACTGCTTGGCATACACACGAAGGAAACCAGAACTGAAAGAGACACGTGTACCCCAGTGTTCACTGCAGCACTGTTTATAATAGCCACGACATGGGAACAATCTAGATATCCATCGGCAGATGAATGGATAAGGAAGTTGTGGTGCATATACACAATGGAATATTACTCAGCTATTCAAAAGAACACATTAGAGTCAGTTCTAATGAGGTGGATGAAACTGGAGCCTATTATACACAGTGAAGTAAGTCAGAAAGAAAGACACCAATACAGTATATTAATGCATATATATGGAATTTACAAAGATTGTAACAATGACCCTATATGTGAGACAGCAAAAGAGACACAGATATAAAGAACAGACTTTTGGACTCTGTGGGAGAAGGTGAAGGTGGGATGATTTGAGAGAAAAGCATTGAAACATGTATATTACCATATGTGAAATAGATGACCAGTCCAAGTTCAATGCCTGAAACAGGGCAATCAAAGCTGGTGCACTGGGACAACCCAGAGGGATGGGATGGGGAGGGAGGTGGGAGAGGGGTTTGGGTCAGGGGCGGGGGGACACATGTACACCCATGGCTAATTCATGTCAATGTATGGCAAAAATCACAATACTGTAAAGTAATTAGCTTCCATTAAAATATCAATCAAAAAAATAACAGACAACTGTTGGTAAGAAACTGGAACTCTCACACATTGCTGGTAGAAATAGAATGGTGCAGCTACTATGGAAAAAGTCTGGTGGTAAAAGGTAAAGACAGCATTAGCACATTCCAGCAATTCCACTGGTAGGTATATACCTAAAAAGAATTGAAAACACTGGTGTTCAAACAAAAACCTGCACACAAATGTTCACAGGAGTACTGCATATATACAGTAGTCAAAAGGTGGAAATAACCCAAATGACCATCACGTGATGAATGTACCACAAAATGTGGTATATCCATATAATGGAATATTATTTAATTATAAGAAGAATGAAGTATTGATACATTCTATGATATGAATGAACCCTGAAAACCATATGCTAAGTGAAAGAAGCCAACACAAAAGGTCACACAGTATATGACTTCATTTATGTTAAATATCCAGAATAGGCAAATCCACAGAGACAGAAAACAGATTAGAGGTATCCAAGTACTTGGAAAAAAGGGTATTGGGGTTTCTGTTTGGGATGATTGAAAGTTCTAGAACTAGATAGTTGTTATGGTTGAGAAACACTATGAACATACTGAGTGGCAGTAAACTGTAAACTTTTACATGGTAAATTTTTTATTGTGTATATTCTGTCACACAAAAATATGCTCTAAAACTTTTGCTATAAAGAATATTTGAAACCTCCTAAAACCATAACTCATTTAGAAATAAGGTAGTTACACTGACTTACTACATCAGGAAATGACAAACTTTTCAGTAAATACTTTTGGCTTCACAGGCCTTCCTGTGTTGCAGCTACTGAACTCTGATGATACAGCATGAAAGCAACCACAGACATTAAGTAAGCAAATTGATGTGATCCAGTAAAATTTAATTTTCAAAAACAGGGCACAGGCCAAATTTGGCATGAAGACTGTACTTGGCTAAGCTGTGATGTATATTATCCTCCTTGTATTAATGGGAATATTATGAGAAATTACAAATCTTTTCTTATCCAAATTTGCTGTATTATAAATTAAAGTTGCATTAAATTAAAACAACAAAGCTATAACAGTATATTGGGATCTTCTCTAGTAGCTCAGTCAGTAAAGAATCTGCCTGAAAGGCAAGAGACCCAGGCTCGATTCTTGGGTTGGGAAGATCCACTGGAGAAAGAAATGGCAACCCACTCCAGTATTCTTGCCTGGAGAATCCCATGGACAGAGGAGCCTGGCAGGCTACAACCCATAGGGTCACAAGAGTCAGACACGACTTGGTGACTAAATCACCATATCAGTATATAAAGTCCATAATAGTAAAAGCTTTACATTTACTGAGAATCAAAAGGCAGAACTGATAAAACTGTATTATATTAATAAAAATTTTATACACACTTAACACATTAGCTAAATGTTAATTTAACTTCAATGTGAACTATAGATTATCCATAATCTTCTTAAAGGTAATACCATTTTTCCTTTTGACCAACCATGGTGAGAACATCTTGACATACCTTCCTTCTTATCACCTTTCTCAATTTTTTAATGAAACTTTGAAAACTTCTAAACCTACTCTTTTTCTGAAATTTATTATGTTTATAACCATGATTAGATAGCTGGGTACTGTTTGTTTTTCATTAGACCTTTGTTTTTTAGTTTGGTTTCTTTAGTCATAATTAAAATATTGCTAAGAGTTGGGCACAACTGAGCGACTTCACTTTCATGCACTGGAGAAGGAAATGGCAACCCACTCCAGTATTCTTGCCTGGAGAATCCCAGGGACGGGGCAGCCTGGTAGGCTGCCGTCTATGGGGTCGCACAGAGTCAGACACGACTGAAGTGACTTAACAGCAGAACATTTAGAGTAATTAGAACTAAGAAATGCTTACTTATTATTTCATAAACCATTACCAACTTTAAATATTAACAAATAATAAATGACCCAAAGACAGACAGCAAAGAATATGGCCTAGAGACAAAGTAAAAAGAGAAACAAAGTGCTCACAGTTAATCTACAAACCATAAAATCAGGCCAGAAAAACCCTAAGTTGAAAATTTAACAGATACTTTTAGTAGTATGAACGTCAAAATAATTCTGATATTGAATGCTAAATCAGTATTTTCCTTTATAATTGGACTAACTGCTCAGATATTATTTTGAATAAGCCCAAAGTAAATGAAATCACAAGTGGTTCAGTGGCCTGAACATAGTTAAGTACTCAGTGTGAGTTGAGTGAAATGATGCTGAGAAATCCATTTTGTCCACGGAAAGTTACACATTCTAAAACAATAAAATATATTTTGCAAAACTGTATCTAAAAACATATTCTTTGTATCTAAAAACAAAACAAAACTGTATCTAAAAACATATTCTAATTTCTAAGCTTGGAAAGGATGGCAAATGGCACAGAAATGGTAAGAGTAAAATTTTCCCTTTCAAAATATCTCAATTACTTTTTCCTTTTTCACTATTTGCCAATGGTATTCAGCCTAAATAAAAATTCTCTCAATAAATGATAACCAACTTGGATAAATAAACCTATCTTTCAAATAATTTTACGTCATCTTTGTAAAGAACCCTATATTATAGGGGAGCTTCTTTTCTTAAAAAAAGTGTAAAGTATTAGAAAAAGAAACCACTAGCTAAGTCATTTTAAGTAAAATTCTAATTCTGAAAAAATCTCTCTGTTCTCTGAACATTTCAAAATCAAATATGAAAATCTGACAAGTTCAACACATCATCTGTTCATCAACTCAATATCATCTGCTTTAGTAACTTTTAAATTTTTAGTGTATTAAAAACTACTACTTATCCTTGTTCTCTAGAATAACTGTTTTAGCACAGTAGGCATCAAGTAAGCAATGAATGCTGTGAAGTGTGGCTTAAGGGAACATAAAAGACAGATATGATACAACCAGAAATTTTGTTAGTTTTATGTAATTTCAAGCTATTTCAGGCTTGGCCAAACATAAGCAAAATTTAAAAGTATCACTGAAGAAGTAAATGTGTACGTAGAAATATAGTGTAAATAGTTTGCTTTTCCAAAAGTTAATAGTATTTAATTGTGATAAACTTAAAGTACTTACTCTAAAAGAGGTGGAAGTATTTCACAATTCAAAACAAAATCTCTGCATTCTGCATTGTCACCAGCAATATTACCAAGTGCCCAAACAGCCTTCAAAAAACAATAAAAAATATTCTTTTACGACAATATCTTAAATAAGATTCTCTCTTAAGAATGAAATTTTATTGTAAAAGGAAAAAACTGGTAAGTTTTCAAGATGTTAAAAAAAAAACATGCTAGTAGACAAGAAAGGAAAACTTCAAAAGTATCTTTAATAATATTTTTAGTCAAATTAAAACACAGGGCATTTAAAAATTTTTTCTTACATGATAGTGAAATGTTTATTCTCTTTAAGAAGGAGATAGTTTGTCTACTTTGAATCTACATGGAGAGACAAAATATAGTTGACCTTTGAACAATTTGGCAGTGAGGGGCATCAACCCCTGCACAGTCGAAAATCCATGTATAACTTTAAAGCTGGCCCTCCTTACCCAAGATCACTTGCAGACTCAACCAACTTCAGATTGTATAGTACTGCAGTATGTATGTATTGCAAAAAAAAACTGTGTGTAAGTAAACCAACACATTCAAACCTGTTTTGTTCAAGGGTCAACTGTATATCTATTTAGGGAATTTTACAATTACCTATGCTAGAAGTTTGCTACTATGCCAAAGAATCCACTCACTGGGAAGGAACTAACTTGTAAAAGAAAAAAGGAAGGAGAGATAAAGCATAGTAAACTATAAGATAAAGCTAATGTGAGAACTGTCTTGAATTAATGCTTAAAAATAAGCTTAGAGATAGTCCAGATTAAATAAATGACAGTAAAAGATCAAATTATTCCTGTATTAAATTTCAATTCGATAAGAAATTACACAAATGCAAATGATCATTATATTTTCATTTCAAGTTTCTCATAAGTACAAAAGTAGACATAAGTTAATTTTTCAACTGAGAAAATTATATTTTAACATTTAAAATTTACACTAATATTTTTAACATCTACTCTAGACCTAAGTTTATTTTTTACATTTTTAAGAAAAAGTTTTTAAAGTGATGACATTTTTCACCCTGTGAAGTATTTTGTTTGTGGGATATCAATTTTTATAACATTTTGGAAGTCAACTTTGAAATAGTAATAGCACTTTAAAAGCTTTTATTTGAGTATAATCATTTTTCCCTAATGAAATAATCAAGGCATATATTAATGTCAAGACATATTACTATCAAGATTGATATATAATGATGCTCACCACAATATTAACACCAACAAGCTAGAAATAACTCAATTGTACAACTACTGAGGAATAAATTATGTAGCTACCTGAATGGATAATGAGTAATCAGTAAAGTTTTCTTCAAGAATAATTAATGCCATAAGAAAAAGCTCTCAATACTATTGTTAAGTGGGAAAAAATATAAAAAAATATATATAAACAAACAAATGGAATGGTAGTGAGATCTATGGATCAATTTGCATGAACATGAATCAAAACAAAAATAACAAAACATTTGACTTTCTCTAGATGGTAAAAATTATATGTGATTAGATTTTCCCTGTTACAACAACTATGATAATTTATTTATAAAGTCTAATCTAAAATGGTTTATTAAAAATAACATGACATATTAAAAAGAAACAATAAAATAATCTACATACATGTAAAGAACAAGGAGTCAGACTGTTCCAGGTTTAAAACCTGGCTCAGCCCTTCACCGTGACTTTGGGTAAATTACTATCTTTTCTGGGTCTCAGTATGCTCTTCTATAAATGGGAATAATAATTCTCAATAGCTGAAATCTATATACAAAGGAGCTAGGATAATACCTAAAACAGTTCATTCTTCCTTCCAATTTGACACTAAACAGAAATTATTATATTCTAACAAATGTAATGCACAGGCAACTTGGTAAAAATGAATTTCAAATCATAATCACAAATGGCACTTTCAAGAGAAAATTAAAATCTAGTAGATATAACAGTTCAAGTTAGAAACTTACCTGTTCTTGAACATCTTCATGCTCTGAATTAAGAAGTTTGATAAAAATTGGAACAGCCCCAGTTTCAATCACTACTTTGGTATGCAGAAAAGTTCCAGATGCTATATTAGTTAATGCCCACGCAGCTTCAAACTAAGGAAAAATAAAAGCAAAATAGATGAAAGCCCCAAAGAAATGCCAGAAAGAGGAAGAAAGGAAGAAGAGAGGGAGTCAAGACTTAGCTGAATAAGTCTGAGAGAAAGATTCACTTACGATTAATAAGATTCAATGTGAATTCAGATTTGATAGGTAAAAAAAATTTTTTTTTAAAAAGGACTCTTCAATCTGGAAAAATAAGAACTGAGAAGAATAAAAATTTATAAAATCATGAACAATAAATGAACACATCTGAATTTATATTTCATAAAACCCCTGATGTTTACTATTAGGGAGCCAGGTATTCTAAATCAAGCAGTTTAAAACAAAATGATACACACTACTTAATTAATAGAATATTTATGGAACTTAGAATCATAAATGGAGAAGGCAATGGCACCCTACTCCAGTACTCTTGCCTGGAAAATCCCATGGGCATTGGAGCCTGGTGGGTTGCAGTCCATGGGGTCGCTAGGAGTCGGACACGACTGAGCGACTTCACTTTCACTTTTCACTTTCCTGCACTGGAGAAGGAAATGGCAACCCACTCCAGTGTTCTTGCCTGGAGAATCCCAGGGACGGGGGAGGGCTGGTGGGCTGCCATCTCTGGGGTCGCACAGGGTCGGACACAACTGAAGCAACTTAGCAGCAGCAGCAGCAGAATCATAAAAGGTTACTTTTGTTTCCCTAAGGATCATCTATTCTAAACCTTCTCACTTAAATAAGAAAAACTAGAAAGCCATACATTTAGGTGGTTAGTTCAAGGTGAAAGAGTTCATTATTAGCAGAGCCATAAGAACTTGTGGTATTCTTTCAAGTAGCAGTGCCTCTGGGAAGTTACTCATATCAATCAGATTTCAGATATACTTATCTGTGATGGATTTATAATGATGCAATTGAGAAAATTTTAACTCATGGTTCTCTAACCAACTAGCAAATCAGACCTGCAAATTAAGGAGTGACAATAATGACAATGGCTTTAAAAATATTTGGCCTAGACAACTTTTCACATTAAGGTAGGTATTATTATGATTAATAGAAGTGTAATAAAAAGCATTAGTGAAAGGCATGAAAAGTACAGATAAAACTAGAGAAAATGGTTATATTTTTTAAAAGGAAAAAAAAAAGAGGCAGAGCTCCTATTCAACTCCACTAGATCTTCAGTATGTGGCAACAATGCCAATTCTTCTGATTTGTAAAAAGAAGCCCAAATCTAGACTTCCATTTGAAATTCTTCAACTTTTGAAAGCCTGATATCTGAATTCATATATTTTAAAACATGTGCAGGCCAAACATGTAGGTCCCCAGTTTGAGGCCTCTCAATTACAGTAAGTCCCCTACATATGAGCCTTCAGGATACAAACTTTCAAAGATGTGAACGTGTGTTCCATCAACATCAGGCAAGAGTGATACAGATATACTGCATATATATATACTGATGTATATCTGCAGCCTAACCTCCATCTCCTATTGTTGACGATCCTTCAGCTCTACCATCCCCACTTTCTCTCCCTCCTCCAGTCAGTAACTCTTCTCGCCTGGCATGCCAGCCCCTGCCTGCCAGCTGCTGTACTACACTACTATACTTTTCAAGGTAGTATACTACGAGATTAAAAATGTTTTCTTTATTTTTTGGTTGTTTTTTATGTATTATTTGTGTGGAAAGCATTATAAACCTTTTACAGCACAGTACTATATAGCCAATTGTGTTAGTTGGGTACCTAGGGTAACGTTATTGGACTGATAAATGCACTCTCAAAACAGAACTTAGTATAGTTCAGTTCAGTTCATTCACTCAGTTGTGTCCGACTCTTTGCAGCCCCATGAACCGCAGCACGCCAGGCCTCCCTGTCCATTACCAACTCCCGGAGTTCACCCAAACCCATGTCCATCAAGTCAGTGATACCATCCAACCATCTAATCCTCTGTCGTCCCCTTCTCCTCCTGCCCTCAATCTTTCCCAGCACCAGGGTCTTTTCAAATGAGTCAGCTCTTTGCATCAGGTGGCCAAAGTATTGGAGTTTCAGTATCAGGCCTTTCAATGAATATTCAGGACTAAATTCCTTTAGGATTGACTGGGTGGATCTCCCGGCAGTCCAAGGGACTCTCAAGAGTCTTCTCCAACACCACAGTTCAAAACATCAATTCTTCAGTGCTCAGCTTTCTTTATAGTCCAACTCTCACATCCATACATGACCACTGGAAATACCATAGCCTTGACTTTACTGATAAAGTAATGTCTCTGCTTTTCAATATGCTGTCTAGGTTGGTCATAACTCTTCTTCCAAGAAGCAAGCGTCTTTTAATTTCATGGCTACAATCACCATCTGCAGTGATTTTGGAGCCCCAAAAAATAAAGTCAGCCACTGTTTCCCCATCTATTTCCCATAAAATGATGGGACTGGATGCCATAATCTAAGTTTTCTGAATGTTGAGCTTTAAGACAACTTTTTCACTCTCCTCTTTCACTTTCATCAAGAGGCTCTTTAGCTCTTCTTTACTTTCTGCCATAAGGGTGGTGTCATCTGCATATCTGAGGTTATTGATATTTCTCCCGGCAATCTTGATTGCAGTCTGTGCTTCCTCCAGCCCAGCGTTTCTCATGATGTGTTCTGCATATAAGTTAAATAAACAGGGTGACAATATACAGCCTTGACGTACTCCTGTTCCTATTTGGAACCAGTCTGTTGTTCCATGTCCAGTTCTAACTGTTGCTTCCTGACCTGCATATAGGTTTCTCAAGAGGCAGGTCAGGTGGTCTGGTATGCCCATCTCTTTCAGAATTTTCCACAGTTTATTGTGATCCACACAGTCAAAGGCTTTGGCATAGTCAATAAAACAGAAATAGATGTTTTTCTGGAACTCTCTTGCTTTTTTGATGATCCAGTGATTGTTGGCAATTTGATCTCTGGTTCCTTTTCCTTTTCTAAAACCAGCTTGAACATCTGGAAGTTCACGGTTCATATATTGCTGAAGCCTGGTTTGGAGAATTTTGAGCATTACTTTACTAACGTGTGAGATGAGTGCAATTGTGCAGTAGTTTGAGCATTCTTTGGTATGGTTCAAGAATATATTGAACAATATATTTCATATTAACTTGGATAATATGGCACACCATATAGCTGCCCCAAGAACACACTGTTGAATTTCACTAGGTTTCAAGTATAATGATTAATTGGAGAACAAAATGGCAACTCACTCCAGTATTCTTGACTGGAGAATTCCATGAACAGAGAAGCCTGAAGGGCTACAGTCCACAGGATTACAAAGGGACATGACTGAGTGACTAACACACATACAATGACTGATAAACTCTCAAATCCCCAACGTTCTTGAATACTGTGTGCTTTCTACACATGCTATTTTCACAACCTGAAATTACTTTTCCTTTTATTCAGCCTGTTAAACTCTCATTCCCCCTTAAGACTAGCTGTGTAACATTGTAAACATAAGCTGCTATGTTCTCTCTGCTCTCAAAGTACTTTGTATAACAATTTTCTATTAGCACTAAGTGTACTATAGTATCATCTATAGTACTATAGATCTGTTTAGGTGTTTGTCTTCCCCAACAGAGTGAAGACTTTCTGCAAAGAGAGAAATATCTTACCAATCTGTAACTACAATGCCTTATACAATGTATTGTTTAAAGTAACATTCAATTTTATCCATTCACTTCTTCTTTCAATCACTTAGAATTAAAGAGCCAAATAATAAACTGCTATCAGGAGGCTTAGGTTTTAGTTTGGACTCAGAGCTTACAAATAAAGTCAATGACCAAACCATGATTTCCAGCCCTTACAGCACTATTACATAAAGACCCTAGTTGATAGATAGATTTTAGGTGATTAATAGTCCTTATAGCATTATCACTTAATTGACATAAGACTATCCTTATTGTAAACATTCTCAGCATTTTTTATAAAGCTCATGATGGGTAATATTCAGAAGTGCAGCACATTTCTTTGCTTATACCTAGAGAGAGGATCTTTCCCAAGTTACTCAGATTAAGTGGAACACTATTCTAAGATGTAATTTCAAATTATTCAAATACCAGGAACAGTTCTCCTATACCAATAAGAGCATTAAGAAAGTAGGTGTAGGTTATATATATAGCAATGAAAGTCAGGAAGAACAATCCTAAACAGTAAAATATTTGCAAACTTCAATATTTTTAGTAGCCAATTATTTGGAAGACATCTTTAAATTTTCACTATAACTGAGAAGCAACACTCTTTAAGACACACTTAACTTTGGTCACATTTTAAGTAGATTATACTGATTTGTTCTTTCTTAAAAAAAAAAAAAAAGGAACTGATCAATCAGATAAAAATGTTTTAAGAGGTACAAGAGTTTATACTAAAAAGTCACAACTTTAGTTAGGAGCCAAAATAAATTTAACTATTAAGTAAGTTAACATTTTGATTTATGATTTTCTAAAGCAAAAGTTATTAAAGGTTGACAACTATAAAATTTTTCTTAAAATTACAAATGATTTTAAATATATTTTTCAAAAAAAATTGCTTAATGATAATAGTTTCTAGAGAAAGTAATAGTTCCTAGAAAAAATTAGCACTGTAAACTTGACCAGGGCAAGACAGGTAGCACCACCTTTAATCGCCACCTACTGATATTTACTGAATGCTTACAATATATTCAGTACTGTAGAAGTTGCTTTCACTAGAAACTAATCCTATGTCATTTCTGGAAAGATAATTAAGAACGTAAACTACAGAACTCACTTGTAATGTACAATTTTCATTTCTTTCAAGAAATTTCACAAATCTCTGCACCACTCCTGGTTTCTGTATAACTTGATCAATTGGTGGATTAGGTTCTAAAAATTAAAAAAGAATGAAGCTATTATGCAGATACAAAAGCACAATGATCTGGACCCTGTGTCAGTTAACAGGACACACAAAATAACTCTTTCCTAGATTTCACTGCCCAGACTTGAAACCCTTAGCTGGACGTAACTGAAGAAAATAAATGCTCTCATAACTGCAATGTTTGCTGCCAAAAAAAAAAAAACTACAAAAAAGCAAATTATTTTTCATTAGTGTAACAGTAAGAAAATTTTAAAATATTTCCTAAACAAATATTTAAAATTCATAAATTAAAGGCTATTTAGCAGGTCACCTTTACAGTATGGGAGTATTTCAGTCCAATACTCAAAACACCAATCAAAGGATAATAACCCTCCTAAGGATAACAGTCCTTCTAATTCTTCATAACCATACTCCAATTTCCAGGGATATCCCTTTCACTACAACCATGAACTGCCTAATGTCTTTCAGCCAGACAAGTCCTATCTTCTCAAGATGTTATTTACAAAAATGCTATTGAACTATGTAGAATTCTTGATAAACTCTCACAATAGGTGAGGACTTAAGAGAATAATAAAATCTCTAAGAAGTTTAAATGCAAATTAAAATAAGTGCAAAAAGTAAATGCAATTAAAATAAATGCAAACTTAAAGATATTTCTGGGATTTCCTGGCAGTCCAATGCACCTGCAATGCAGGGGGCCCAGGTTCAATGATTGGGAACTAAGATCCCACAAGTCAAGCAATGTGGTCAAAAAAAAAAAAAAAGGAATAGACATTTTTCCTTTTCTTTTTTCTACAAATTTACTATCCTAACTTTTTCAAAAATTGGGAGATTTCTGCAAAGCTAGTAAAATACTACAAAGTTTTGTTTTGATGTTCTATATGAAAAGTCTGGATTCTACAGCCTAAACTGCTCTTACAGTTATAAAACATCAACAAGATAATACATAATATTAATGCTTTTACTCCCACCCAATATAAAATAGAAATTAAATTTTTTAAAATTTGTAAAAAAAAGAAATATCTGATTAAATTATTTTACATTCATGCTCTGCTGTCATGCTGCCATTTTTAAAAAGTCTGAAAAATATTTCTGTAAGAATTTATAAATATGTATCTCTAACTTTCTTAGCAATGGGACTGATTTGGGACTATTTTGCTTCTTTAAATTCTTTTACATTTGCAGATATTCTACAATCAACATGTGTTAACTTTGACAGTATAATGGTTTTAAAAAAGAGATTATAGAAAAAATTAAGACGTACTGGCAAAGAGTCTTAAAATTTTAAAAAAACTAACAAAATTGCACTACAAATTCCTGTAACATCAAGAAATAAGTAACATCAAATAAGCACACTGAAAATAATTCTTGCCTTTAGAAAGCAGCTTTCTAAATTTCTGTGTAGCTGTTAGCTGTTGATCAGCATTATTAGAAAAAATCATCTGAACCATATCTGAAGTAATAACTTCTTCCTAAAACACAGAAAATATAATTATTATCCAAACATTTTAAATTAATAATTTTGCAGTACATCTCTGAAATACTGAAGAAATATAATTTGAAATACATTTGTAATATCTACCTCTGGAATGGGTACAGTGGAACTGATGTCTGGATCCTGGATAGGATTTTCTAACATAGATTCATCATTTCTGGGCAAAGAGACATTTCTGCGTTTGAATAACTATAATAAAGAGAAATAATACATTAAGTTTTCCATAAAACCCTAAATTCCCATAGAATTATTTTTTCCTTTAAGTGAACAAAACAATCATTTTATCACTTAAAGTTCTGAATATTTTAGTATTTTGTAATCGCCATACCATAAACACTTAAATTATTCAAGAGAAGTTAAACATCTGGGGCTAGATTAGCTCTTGTCCTATAGACTGCTTTGGGACATTCTTAATCTCAGGTCTTTTAACCAATTTCCAGTACCATAAACAGAACACACATTTATATTTTACAGCACTTAGAAAAACACATATGCCTACACTGAATTATGAGATATCTAAGAAGAAAAGCAGATCTGTTATATGAGTGAGATAATGTGATATATTAACAGAGCCAGTATATCAGACTAACAAGTAACAAGAACAACTCTCAGGAAAGATGACCCTATGCTTAATAACTGAGTGAACATAAAGAAAAAAAAAAAGAGAGGAAGAGAGAGACATGGTCAAGTCACAGAGCAAGATTTACAGGTATATTTCATAAATCAAAACTGATAAAAAATCTGGTATCATAATCTTTTTGATAGCTAAATAAAATTCTGCTCTTCCTCAGTCTCTACACAGTTCTTTTCCTATTCCTTTATTTAACAGACTTTTTTTTCTTAAGTACCTACTGTAATATAGTAGAGACTATGTTAGATGCTATAAATAGGGGGGATAATCATATTTCCAAAACACGCCTTTTTTAACTTTCTACATTGCTAGTCCCTTTTACATAGTGGTTCTAATTCATGTATGTGAGGACCATACCCTTCTACTTATTGATGAATACTTCTAAATTTCAGTGTGTCTTGGAATGAAACATGTGGAGATGCATTCTTTTAAATGAATTTTTCTATTCCTTATTTTCCATATATAAAGCTCAAACAGAGAAGGCTAAGAGGTCTGCCTGATGAGACTATAGGAGAACAGTATGAGTAGCATAGGAAAACGATTATAATTAACTTAGGGGCAAGGGTTATGAAAACCACAAAGTGACGAATACAGTTAATGTTTTTCTAGGGGGCAAATTTTGTAACACTGAGTGGAAGTGATACAAATAGGCTCAAGAGTAAATATGTCTTAGCTGGGGTAGAAATATTGACATAAAAGGTTCATCAATGGAATAGAAAAGTCATTCTTGTCAGTGATTAAAATAGCACAGGATTCTGATTCATGAATTTGCTAATATTACTGGATTCTAATAAAAATATATTTATATTCAATTTCCTAGAAAAAAATTTTTCATTTAAAATTATCTAAAAATTAGCAATAACAGAATTAAATATTTTAAGACACCTACCTGTTCTTCTCTTTTTTGTTTTCGAAGCTGTATTCCTTCTTCTTCTCTTCGTCTACGCATCTCCTGGGGGTTTAGGGCTTTATTCTTATAACTTTTCATTCTATAGTTATCTTTCCCTGGACTGGCCATGGCATCTTAAGATTAGGAGTGAAGAAAATAGGTACCAATTACTTTCAAAATAACATGAGATGTTTACTCTGGGGCAATAAATTCAGGCTCGTGGATTAAATACACCAATAAAACTCATCCTGAAAATTATGTACAATGAATACATCCTCTCACCTCCACATCAAAATTGGAGGAAAATAATCAAATGTTTTAGGACTTCACTATCAAACAAATAATAGATTTTGGTCTAAACACAAAGTCATTACCATAATTTCACTGATTCGGAGAGGCACTCTCCTATCCCTGGTATTTTAACCTTTCTATAAGTGAGGTGCATCTTAAAATAACTGTTAGCCAGGAAACAGTCATGAAAACAGTTGGATAAAAAACTTCTAAATCACAGCTTCTGGAAAGATCAAGAAATAATCAGCAACGAATTGTCTTATTTTCAATAAAATACAGCATCAAGTTTCAGTAAGCACACTGTATGTATTTATTGGTGTCTGGCTTCTTTCATTTACTTAAGGAACTGCCTAAAGAACTAAAACCACACAGGTCAGGACTTGACTTATGACTACAATACCAATTTTCAGTACTAGAGTATAATCAGTTCATTTAAAATACTGAAATATTTCTATATTTTAAGTAGTTTTATTATACATATTTTAAAAATTAACACATAAATATTTTATAAATATACAAAACATATAAACATAAAATATATTTTAAAAGGGCAGGAGATAAAACCAGAAAGGTAGGTAAGGTTGAAATATATAGTTCCTGCAATCTAGCTGAGAAATCTGGTCTTGATCCTAAGGAGAAGAATTAAGAAATTAAAGAGAAGGTTGTTTCAAACATTGATGATAAAAGACCTAAAGTAAATTAGTAGCTGCACTGAAAAACACAGAAGACAGACTGATTCCAGAAACATTTCAGATACTGATTCAATAAGAATTAGAGGCCAAGTGAGCATAAGAAATATGTGCTAAGAAAGAGAAAGGAGTTGAGGATGATTTCATGGTTTCCAGCATGAACTCTTTCAGAATAATGACAAAATAACCCAAGAAGGGAATACAGATGGAGGATTGGCGTAGTGGTTTTGTTTTCTTGCCTCCTTGTTTTTGAGATGAAAACAATGAATTCAATTATTTTATTTTTCACTTACACACAGCAAAAATCACTCAGTACACAGTTCTACGAACTTGACACAATGCTCAGGCGTATAACCAACATAATTAAGATACAGAACAGCTTCATAATTCCCCCCAAAACTTCCTCATGCTGCTCCTATTTAGTCCTTCTCCTACTCCTAAAACCTGGCAACCACTATTTCCATAGCTCTGCCTTTCCCCAAATTTCACATAAATGAAATTACAACAGTATATAGTCTTAATTGTCTTCATTTAACATAGTGTATCTGTGAGTCACCATAGTGTTGGCATGTATCAAAATTCATTCTTTATTGTTTAGCAATATTCTATTGTACAGATATACCACAGTTTATTGATTCACTAGCTGAAGGACATTTAGGTGGTTTCTAGTTTAGTGAAGGTGAAGTCGCTCAGTCGTGTCCAACTCTTTGCGACCCAGTAGACTGTAGCCCACCAGGCTCCTCTGTCCATGGGATTCTCCAGACAAGAATACTGGAGTGGGCTGCCATTTCCTTCTCCAGGAGATCTTCCTGACCCAGGGATCGAACCCAGGTCTCCTGCATTGCAGGCAGACACTTTACCCTCTGAGCCACCAGGGAAGCCCTGGTAGTTTTCAGTTTCTAGTTTAGGGCAGTTACAAATAAAACTGTTATAAACACTCATGTACAGGTTGTGTAAATATAAGTTTTCATTTCTCTCAGGTAAATATCTAGGAGTAGAATCTATGGATAACAGGACAAGCATATGCTTCACATTTTATAACTGCCATTCTGAAAAGTAAGTATACCACTTTGCATTTCCATTAGCTATTATTGTTGCTCTGTATCCTGGCTACCCTTGTTAGAATTTTGTTATTGTTTACTGCAGCAACTCTAATGATGTATAGTGAATTTAATCTTAAATGTGTTAAATTTATAGTACATAGAGCACAAACAGAAGGTTTTGATTTATAAATGGTTAAAAATTATGAGTCAAACTCAGGAAAAGAGTATTGAATGATCATACAAGAGCACAAGAGCTATAATAGAAAGACGCCCAAAGGATGTCTTAAGGATGTTCACATTTCCATGGAAAATGGAAAACAAAGGAAACCAAACATAAATAGAAGGATCAGAAGAAAATAAGAGACCTGAAAAAGAAGGGAATTTAAAAGATAAAGAAATATTTCAGTTGCAGTGACCCTAAAAAAAAAAAAGTCACTCAATTTATTCATTCATTGATTTATCCCACAAATATTTAAGTGTCTACAATAAGTCAAGTGCCACAGGAAGGTAGACTTGATAATCAGGTCACTGGTAAAGTAAGAAAAATTTCTTTAGTGGTGGAACTAAAGGTAGAATGGAAAGGGCTGAGGACTTTACAATGATTTAAAAAGTACTTTGCACCTCTTAACACATGTATATAGTTGTGCAATTAAAATACATGTATAATCAACCAATATCTCTTTATAAAATAGTCAATAAATTAATTTTAGCAATATTGTGTGCACCTACAAATACCTATGTCTAGAAACAGTTCAATCTAACTTTCTTAATAACAATGTTTAGCATTATTCTCTATTTTATATATAAAAGCTCTGTTGCACTAATAAAAGCTTAGGCTCTTGGAAGGGAAAAACAAAGTTAATTACCGAGCAAATGGCTTCATATTTATTGTTGAATTACACTCAACAGTATAAAATATCTTAGCAAAATGAAATGTTCGCAGCAATAAACCTCTTTACAATATTTACCACCTATGCATTAGGCATCTTCTAGGCCACTGGCTTCTAAACTTTTGATCACATATCCTATGCACACAAAATACATTTGGGAATTCACCCTCAATATGCTTGTTTATTTATATATGCATATTACTAACTTAATAAACTATCCACTTATAAATTCACAGAAGTTTATTAAAAAAAGAAAAGTTTTAAAATATAAGCAGAAGTTCTAATATTTTCTCCCCACATCTGATTGAATCACCTGTGCCTCCCAACACACACAGCAGACAGTACTCATAAGACCATCAATCTAGGCAATGACAAATTAAAATCTTTCAGTATAAATGCTAACCAAATAAAATCTCGCCCCAGCAACTCATATATTGTTTGTTTTCCTTCTATAGTACTAACTTCTTGTCCCTTATTTAACATCTGCATCCTCACTGCAGTTGCTTTAAAGGGGGTAAGTTCAAGGAAAATGATTTTTTAAAGCTGCCTCACCCAAGGGGATTTTCTTTCTCTGGAATATAGCTTAAAAGACAGTACTTCAAAGCCTGCTGTCTCATACAAGTTATTTCAAATATAAGAAATGCCATTCAAACACTATAAAGTTGCCAGAGGATTTTTTTCAGTCATAAGCTTGTTTTTGACTCCGCTCTTTGAAAAAACTGTGCGGAGGTTGGGCAAATAACTGGAATCTGAACTTTTTCTAATACATATTAACGGAATTTCTTGTCTCCATAAAGCCTGCGTTTCTATGGGCTTGGGTGTCTGTTAGTAAAATGACAAGATCAGTATAAAGGGGAAAGTGCAGCAACCAGAGCCCCTACAAGCAAACAAGCAGTACTTGAAGATCTAAAGGACAGAGCTATTTCCTGTTTACCATGAGAGAAAGTCACTTTTTAAAATAAAATATAAATCATGGAATGCTGTAACTAAGAGACATCAGATCAGAAGGTTTTTTTAAAGAAGTGTTCAAAAAGTCAAAGAGTAAATGCCAGTGTCATATTCTTTTGAAGTAGCACTATCCTTTCTCACAGCTTTCAATTCCTCTCATCTCTCATGTCTTGTGCATTAGTGAGGAGACACTATTAAACTGTCACCTTGGAAGTGAGCTAACTGAAGCACCCACCTAACCCGCTCTGGCCCGCGTCAGGACTGAGCCCTTCCAAGGCATCTGCGCCAGGTGGACGGCAGCGCTGGCGGTAGAGGGTGCGACACGTAGGCCCCTGGGGCTGAACCTGCCTTATTCTGGACACGAAGGAACTTCTAACAAGCTGAGCTGCGGAAAAGGCTGCTGAGCCCCTGAAGTGACAGGCAACGTCTGTTAAGACCATGTACCGAAAAAAAAAAAAAAAGAACTGCCGAGAGACAGCGGAGCAGAGCGGCGAGAGGATCCTGTGCCTAAAGCTCCTGAGCATCAGCCTGGCTCTCGGAGAGGCTCTGAGCTCCTTGCGGCTTCGCGTCCTCAAGGGAAAGGTCTGGCCGCCACGCCCCCGCCACTGCTGTCTCCGTCTGGAAAAGCTGAGAGAACCC
Source organism: Bos mutus (assembly GCF_027580195.1). Lineage (NCBI taxonomy): Eukaryota > Metazoa > Chordata > Mammalia > Artiodactyla > Bovidae > Bos > Bos mutus. The sequence continues at coordinate 34,039,820 of NC_091625.1, forward strand.
GGCCCGGCCCTGAACCCTTTGTTGCTGCTGCTACTGCTGCTAAGTCGCTTCAGTCGTGTCCGACTCTGTGCGACCCCACAGACGGCAGCCCACCAGGCTCCCCGGTCCCTGGGATTCTCCAGGCAAGAGAACACTGCAGTGGGTTGCCATTTCTTTCTCCAATTGTAGTGGAGGATAAAAACAGTGGCCTCAGGAACTAGTAGCTCCCGAAAGGACCAAACCCGAGGCTCACCCCACCTGGTGTGTGTCACTCCCACTTACCCATTAATGTGGCACTAGCCGGCGCCCTGACTTCCCAGTCCCCGGCTGTGGTGGCTGCTGCGGTAACTGTGGGGTCAGCACTCCGCCCCTAGCGATGAGTACAGAGACCAGGCTCACAACTCAAGATGGCGGCCTCCTGCGCCCCTTACTCTAGACCCCTAAGTCTGGGCTCCCAGAAGCCCTTGCACGCGGCAGCGGCGGCGGTGGCGGCAGCGGCGGCAGCGAAGCTGCAGCACCGACAGGCAGAGGGGCGGAGAGAAGCGGACGCCCCAGCCCCACCCACTCATGGAGGATCCGGCGACTTCTGGACTCTGGGATTTTAACTCTGTGCGTTGCTGTGGCAGAAGTGTGTCCTACTGCCCTGCCAGCAGTAGCGCTCCCTGCCAATTCTGTCATTCACCCGTTCGTTCTTTTGTTCATCCATACATCCAAGCTTCCATCCATTCATTTATTCATTTTACAACGTAGTATTGACGGAGGGACTAATCTGTGCCAGACTTGATTTGATGTTGGAGGTACAATAGTGTACACAACGGATAAAAATCCTGACCTCGTGGAGCTTCATTTTCTTCAACTTCATTCACTTCTTCCTATCTTCTCTGCTCATTTGTTTCAACCTTTCAGTTGAAAAATTTTGGATGCCGTAACATCTGTGGATTTTTTTTTTTTTTTGCAAAATAGTAGCCACTGATGTATGAAATAAATAACTCCAAGTAAAGTATTCTTAATTTATTATAACACACATATAGCCTTGTTCAACACATGATTCAACCTTGGGGTTGAACAAGCAGTATTGAAAACAGATTGTTTATGTAGTGCAAGGCACAGAATATGCAAGATAATTAGCACATGATTCCTTCCCCAAAGAAGCTCCTGTTTTCCATCTCTTGTTCTTTTTTGTTCTCTTTTCTGAGAAAGTTTTTGGGTTACCTTACAGCTCTCTATTGATACGATTTTTTAAATTCTGATATTGTATTTTTTAAGTACCAAGAGCTGTTTCATATTTTTAATCAGGGGTCAAAATAGCGTTATCTTGAAACCTTGAGGCAAAAACAGGTCTTTGCCACCCTCCATAGTTCGCGGAGTTTGGCACGCTGTAGCATTATAAGCCCTTGATTGATGGTGTAATAGAGTGCTACTCAGTCAGGCCCTAGACAGTGGGTATTGTGGATTCGCGTAATGCCTTAGGACCCAACCTGGGAATTCATTTATAGAGACCTCTGAGTCTAGTGTCTCCTCTTAAATTAGGCGTTGGAACCTTGACGGGAAAACGACTACGACTCCCACAATGCACTACGACCCAGATTAGCGTGCAGAGGTTCATGCTGGGATTCCTTCTCTTCCGGGGAAGAGAGGAAAAGCTTTTTAGAATTTGCGTCTGTGGGTTGAGGCTTTTCAGAGTCGCCGGTTCTCTTCTCGGTTAACCGTGAGTCTCTGGGTAAAAATAAGGGCCTACCTCAGATTTTCAGGCCGGGAAAGGTAATCGACACCGGGCAGCACTCCTTTGCCCGCGAGCCAGACGACATCTGCTGCGGGATCCGAAGAGGAAGCCAAGCATAGGAAAGTGTGACAGCGGCCGGCTCTGCAGGCCGGTAGGAACTGACCGTCCCAGCCCCGGATCCCTAGGCCCAACGCTTTGACCCAGTTAGTATCGGGACTGGTTTCACGTCCTGGCCTTGGGACGTTGGCATGGACCTTTGGGCAGGCTCCGGCACCTTTCGCCGACCTCCACACATCTGTCATCCACTTGTTCTGATCTAAGTGTTGGGGAGCTCAAGCACACTCTTCTGGGTCCTGGCCCGGGAAAAGAAGAAACTTCTCTGGGTGTCACGTTCTTTGCACTGATGGTTTGGGAGAATTTACATCAAAATCAGAGACTGTTTTCACTTGTCTGAGGAAAAGGGGTGGGGGGGAGGAGAGACAAAGTTGGGCGATCTTATGAAACTAAATTTACTTAAATGGTGGGGATAGTTTCCTTATTTTCACTTTGTTTGTTTTAAAACAATTCCTAGCTGAAAGATAGTCTAGATAGTAGAAAGGTTATGACTGTGCTTGCTTTTAAAAAACATCTTAGCAAAATTTGTGTCATAGCCAGAACTTTGTAAAACCCAGAAGTGACTGCTGGTTCAGTACAGCTCATTTTGTAGGCCGAACCTCAGAAAGGTGAGGTGTCTCATCTAAAATTATGAAACCTGAGATTATAACCCAGTTCTCTTGGCTCTGGAATCGGTGCTCTTTTAAACTGCGTTTGCTGCTGCTGCTGCTAAGTCGCTTCAGTCGTGTCCTACTCTGTGTGACCCCATAGACGGCAGCCCAACAGGCTCCCCCGTCCCTGGGATTCTCCAGGCAAGAACACTGCAGTGGGTTGCCATTTCCTTCTTCAATGCATGAAAGTGAAAAGTGAAAGTGAAGTCGCTCAGTCGTGTCGGACTCTTAGCGACCCCATGGACCGCAGCCTACCAGGCTCCTCCGTCCATGGGATTTTCCAGGCAAGAGTACTGGAGTGGGGTGCCATTGCCTTCTCCGAAACTGTGTTTACTGTGCTTTTTTTATATTTTGGGTGGAGAGTGCAGCTCTGGAGCCTGACTGGGTTAGCATTTTGGCTAATCATTTTCTGGTGCTGGTGACTATGAGCCAGTTTCCTTCATTTAGAATGATCGTGTGTGCCCAGTCAATTCAGTCCTTACAACCTCATGAACTATAGCCTGACAGGCTCCTCTGTACATGGGATTTTCATGGCAAGAATACTGGAGTGGGTTGCTGTCCCCTCCTCTAGGGGATCTTTCCAACCCAGGGATCCAACATTGCAGGTTGGATCCTGCATTGCAGGTAAATTCTTACTGCTGAGCTATTAGTGAAGCCCAGAATGATAGTAATGGTGCTTAAATTAGTTTGACATGTAAAACTCTTCAACTGTTAACTGCTATTATGAAATTTATTTGTGCAACTCATTGTTAATAACTTTAAAATTTTTGTATTTAGATATATTGGTTGATAAGGTTTCTTCTCTTTGTTTTCTCTTACTTGGCTTATTTTACCTGGGCGAGTTTATATACATTATTTTTTCTTCACCTCAGTCCAGACACACTTTGAAATTTTTGAAAAATTTTTTATTTCAATTTGCTGTATCATTGCCTTTGTTTAGGGATTCCTTGGTGGCTCAGACAGTAAAGAGTCTGAGCCAGGGCTCCATCCCTGGGTCAGGAAGATCCCTTGGAGAAGGAAATAAGAACTCACTCCAGTATTCTTGCCTTGAAAACCCCATGCATGGAAGAGCCTGATGGACTACAGGCCATAAAAGTCAGACACGACTGAGCAACTTCACTTGTGCTTTGCCTTTGTTTTATCCAAACCATAAACTTGAAATACAGTAGTGAAGTTTTGGTTGAGATTTATAAATAGTATATTTGAGGAACAGTAAGGACATTGAAAATTTCTTCATCTAAATAATCTAGTTATAAATAACAAATATAGTTGTTCCAAATCCTTTTATAAAATGTATTTTCTTTTTCTTCAGCTCTTACTTTCTAACATAAATAACATTGTATTCTTTTCTAGTTACCGGCTCTACCATGCTATCTTGTGATATTTGTGGTGAAACAGTATCCTCAGAACCAGACATGAAGGCTCACCTCCTAATTGTTCACATGGAAAATGAAGTTATATGTCCATTTTGCAAGTTGTCAGGTGTGAATTATGATGAAATGTGTTTTCATATTGAAACTGCTCATTTTGAGCAAAATGAACTAGAAAGAAACTTTGAGAGGATTAATACAGTACAGTATGGAATTTCCGATAACAGGAAGGACAGCAGCCTACAGTGCAGAGCAGACATTAATTCAAGTGTTCATTCAGCTTGTGCATCTAATCAGCCGAAGATTTCAGCTCAAAGCCTGCCTAAGGATGGTACTTTAAAACATAAAGACTTTTATTCAGAGAACTTAACTGAATCTAGAAAATTCCTGAAAAGTACAGAAAAACAGTCTGACCGAACCAAAATTAAAGAATCAATTTATGAAACAATGTACAGTCCTCCTGAATGTCCATTCTGTGGAAAAATAGAAGATAATAGTCAAGATATGGAAACTCATGTGAAAACAAAGCATGCTGATCTTTTAGACACTCCGTTAGAAGGTAAAGTATTCATTTTATATAATAAGTAGCATGAATCTCAATTTAATATGTAGTATCCCAAAAGTTGGTTTGTAAATAAGATCACTACAAACGTGTTTTTAATTTAAGTTTATAGCATTGCTCATTTGCCATTATTATAATATGAAACTACTATAATGGAAAAGAGTTTTGATGCAAACAGTAAATGTTTCATCTACTTCAAAAGTAGCTGTAGAAACTTTCTGAGGAGAAGTAGACTCACAATCTAGTTTCCAGAGGAAGAAAGTGAAAATGAAAGTGTTAGTTGCTCAGTCCTGTCTGACTCTTTGTGATCCCATGGACTGTAGCCTACAAGGTTCTTCTGTCCATGAAATTCTCCAGGCAAGAACACTGGAGTGGGTTACCATTTCCTTCTCCAGGGGATCTTTCCAACTGAGGGATGGAACCTGGGTCTCTTGCATTGCAGGCAGATTCTTTACTATCTAAGCCACAGGGAAGACCAGTTTCCAGAGGGTATTCTTTTATTTACCACCAGGCCAGTGGCATCTGGATTGTCTGGGATTCTGATTTTCTGTTAACTGAGTTCTACTTTGATTCGTTTTTGATCAGAGAGCAAACTTTATGATTTAAGTTCCTTTGAATTTGTTGAAGTTATTGAAATTTGTTTCATGGCCTAAGATATGGGATATGGTCTGTCTTAGCACATGTTCACATGTTCCATAGACATTTGAGGAAAAAAATGTATATTCTGCTGTTGTTGCATCAAATGTTCTATATTTGTCTATATTTGTGTGTTGTTTGTGTTCAGATCTTCCATGTCCTTACTAATTTCCTGTCCAGCAATGCTACCAGTTTTTGGAAGGAGGTTAAAGTTCCCAATTATGATCTATATATATCTATATATCCCAGTATATTTGTCTGTTTTTCCTTTAGGCTATATCAGACTTGTTTCATGTATTGTGAGGCTCTGTTGTTTGTGCATACACATTTAGAATCATATGTCTCTTTGATACTGTTGAGTTTTAAGAATAATTTATATATTGTGGATACAAGTCCTTCATTGGATTTTGCAAATATTTCACAGATATTTTCTCCCAGTCTGAAACTTGTCTTTTCATTCTCTTAACAGTGTCTTTCACAGATCAGAAGTTTTTACTTTTAATGAAGTTTGTCTTATTTGATTTCTTTTTTCATGGGTTGGTGTTTTTTCATGTTTTGGTGTTGTATCAAAACTCTGGCAAACCCAAGGTCACCTGTCCCATGTTATCGTCTAGAAGTTTTGAATTTTACATTTAAGTCTGATTCATTTGAATAATTTTTATGAAAGGTTAAGGAGAGAAACCTATATTCAGGTCAGGAAGCAACAGTTAGAACTGGACATGGAACAACAGACTGGTTCCAAATAGGAAAAGAAGTACGTCAAGGCTGTATATTGTCATGCTGCTTATTTAACTTATACGCAAAGTACATCATGAGAAACGCTGGGCTGGAAGAAGCACAAGCTGGAATCAAGATTGCCGGGAGAAATATCAATAACCTTAGATATGCAGATGACACCACCCTTATGGCAGAAAGTGAAGAGAAACTACAAAGCCTCTTGATGGAAGTGAAGGAGGAGAGTGAAAAAGTTGGCTTAAAGCTCAACGTTCAGAAAACGAAGATCATGGCATCCGGTCCCATCACTTCATGGGAAATAGATGGGGAAACAGTGGAAACAGTGTCAGACTTTATTTTTTTTTAGGCTCCAAAATCACTGCAGATGGTGATTGCAGCCATGAAATTAAAAGATGCTTACTCCTTGGAAGGAAAGTTATGACCAACCTAGATAGTATATTCAAAAGCAGAGACATTACCTTGCCAACAAAGGTCTGTCTAGTCAAGGCTATTGTTTTTCCAGTGGTTATATATGGATGTGAGAGTTGGACTGTGAAGAAGGCTGAGCGCCGAAGAATTGATGCTTTTGAACTGTGGTGTTGGAGAAGACTCTTGAGAGTCCCTTGGACTGCAAGGAGATCCAACCAGTCCATCCTAAAGGAGATCAGTCCTGGGTGTTCATTGGAAGAACTGATGCTGAAGCTGAAACTCCAGTACTTTGGCCACCTCATGCGAAGAGTTGACTCATTGGAAAAGACTCTGATGCTGCGAGGGATTGGGGGCAGGAGGAGAAGGGGATGACAGAGGATGAGATGGCTGGATGGCATCACCAACTCGATGGAAATGAGTTTGAGTGAACTCCAGGAGTTGATGATGGACTGGGAAGTCTGGCGTGCTGTGATTCATGGGTCACAAAGAGTCGGACACGACTGAGCGACTGAACTGAACTGAAGGAGAGGGCATATATTCATTTTTTGAATTTTAATAAATGCTATTTTTTAGGAAAGTTTCAGGTTCACAGTAAGATTCAGTAGAAAGTACAGGGAGTACCCAAGTACCCTCTGTCCATACGGACATGCTCCTAAACTCCTCCAGCATTCAACAACCCATACCAAGTGATACATTTGTCAAAGTCAGCGAATCTACATTGATGTCAATATCACCCAAAGTCCATGTTTATATTAGGGTTCACTCTTGGTGATGTACACAGGTTTTGACAAATGTATAATGACACGAACCCACCATTTAGTATTTAGTATCATACAGAATAGCTTCACTGCCCTGAAAATCCCCTGTGCTCCACCTGTTCATCCTCCCTTTCTGTGGCCACTGGCTACCATTGATCTTTTTATACTGTCTCCATGTTTTTGCATTTCTTAGAATGTTGTATAATTGGAATCATATGCCATGTAGCTTTTTCATATTGGTTTATTTCACTTAGCAATGTGCATTTAAGATTCCTCCATGTCTTTTTATGGCTTCATAGCTTTTTTTTTTACATTGAATAATATTCTTCTGGATGTTTCACAGTTTATCTGTTCACCTACTGAAGGTCCCTTTGGTTGCTTCCAAGTTTTGGCAATTACGAATAAAGCTGCTATAAACTGTACTGGCTTTTGTGTGGACAGAAGTTTTCAATTCATTTTGGTGAACACAAGGGAATTCGTGATTTTGGATCATGTAGTAATAGTATGTTTGGTTTTATAAGAAATTGCCAGACTTTTTCAAAGGGATTGGACCATTTTGCATTCCCACCAGCAGTGAATGAGAGTTCCTGTTGCTCAAGTCTTTGCCAGCATTTGGTGTTGTCTATGATTTTGTTGTTGTTGTTCAGTCACTAAGTCACTCCAACTCTTTGTGACCCCCATGAACTGTAGCACACCAGGCTTCCCTGTCCTTCGATATATCCCTGAGTTTGCTCAAACTCCTGTCCATTGAGTCAGTGATGCCATCCAACCATCTCATTCTCAAAGTATTGGAGCTTCAGCTTCAGCATCAGTCCTTCCAATGTATGTTCAGGGTTGATTTCCTTTAGGATTAACTGATTTGATCTCTTTGCTGTCCAAGGGACCCTCAGAAGTCTTCTCCAGCACCACAGTTTAAAAGCATCAATTCTTCAGCACTCAGCCTTCTTTACGGTCCAACTCTCACATCCATACATGACTAAGAAAAACCAGAGTTTTGATCATACAGATTTTGACTATCCAGATTTTGGTCATTCTAATATATATGTAGTGTTGTTTTATTTTAATTTGTAATTTTCTAATAACATCTGTACCCAGTATCAGCTAGGTCTTGGTCTTATAGAAGTACCATTTCTCTCTTGGGCAAGTTGTACCTGTCTGTCTGCAGTGCTGGTTAATGGATGCAGCTCTTTGATCTTATGCTGCAAACTAGGGCATTTGATCCATGTCCAGCTTTATGCTAAATGCTTGAATTCTGCACATCACTACTTAGTTTGGAGGGTACTGAGAATCCAGCCCCCAAAATCCATATCTAGACTGACCACTATTTACCATTTGATTTTCCTTTCTCCTTTTCTTATTTTGACTACAGAGCTGAATATTTATTATTAATATTTCCTTTCACTGTAGTGATAAGAGGTTTGTGCTCAGTCTTTCATCTAGAAGTAGAAAATTGCTTTAAATCCAACTACAAAGAGTTTTTACTTAATATAGTTAGTGAGTAGTAGACAGTCTTTGACTTGATGTGAAAAATCTAAAGATTTTAAAAATAAAACCAACTAAATTATATCTCTAATACAGACTGTAATCAACTACTCTATGACTGCCCTATGTGTGGGCTCGTCTGTACAAACTACCATATTCTGCAGGAACATGTTGACTTGCATTTGGAAGAAAGCAGCTTTGGACAAGGTATGACTATATGTTTAAAGATAAGGATGTTATGATTTAATTTCTACTTCTAGACACTTATCTACTTTTTAGATTAGTGTTATAGAGGGGAAGAAAACACACTGGTTAAAAATAAATCTGTCCCTTAAAAAAATTTTAATACAGCTTCAACTTGTCAAAGATTTTTCACAGAAAAGATGTAAAGGATTAACTGGTGTGACCAACAATTGAATTAGGGGTGTGCATCCAGGGTTTTGACCCAGAACATCAGAAGATAATGAAATATTGTACCATTTTTAAAATCTTTTTGATTTAAAAGTTGAGGCCATTCTTTCAGCAGCTGGAAGTAATTGAATTTAACATCTTAACAGTAAAAATTGTTTATGAACTCAGAAGCTGCCATATGGCACATGTAATTTTAAAAAGAATGTGAAGTATGTGACTTCAAAGTTTTTCAAGTACATTTTCAACTACTCTTCTAGCTTCTTTATTACCACTGACTAGTTTTATAAGAGATTCTAAAGTTTTCTTCTGTTTCCCTATCTTTTTTGCTAGTGGCATTGATTAAGTAATCATGATGGTGTCTTAGAAGTGGAAAGATCCTATTTGAGTTTCACAATTCCATTGAAACAAAATATAAAGTAGACAAAAAGAGAAACCAATTGTGTTCTACTGGATATCAGTTTCTTAAGGTACATAGATATCTCCTGTTACTGCAGAGGTTTCTAGTATTCATTAGCAGCGATCCTGGTACGGTTAGTGATGTCCATGGACAGCATTACCTGATCACTCAGCCTAATACCAAGATGAGAATTGCTGCAGTAAAGATGGGACAGTTCTTTACTGTGTTGGTTCTTTACTAATTACTGTGGAAGAATAACTCTGAAGTTGAGTTTCTGATAATTCTTTGTTTATGATAAGCTTTGTATGCTGCTGCTGCTACTGAGTCACTTCAGTCCTGTCCAACTCTGTGTGACCCTATGGACTGCAACCCACCAGGCTCCTCTGTCCGTGGTATTCTCTAGGCAAGGGTACTGGAGTGGGTTGCCATGCCCTCCTCCAGGGGATCTGCCCAACTCCAGGATCTAACCCGGGTCTCAGGCAGATTCTTTACCACTGAGCCACCAGGGAGACCCAAGCTTTGTTTGGGTACATGAGTTATTCTGTAACCTCCATAGGCTTACACATAGGCTATGTGTACTCCATAGGCTGGAGTCTGAGGTGAGTCTGAGTGAATCACTGTAGATAGCCTTATAAGTATGCTAAAAATCAGTTTTGGATTGTGTATTTCCACCAGTAAAAGTGGGGACCAATTAGGAAGAGGTATCAGAGGCTGAGAGATTTGAAGGAAAAGAAAGAATATTTAGATACATAATTAAACCATCAAATTGGGAGGTCAAGGAGATGCTAGCCAGAGAGCACTGAATAATGGATGTGTAGCACACTGGATAGAGAGCAAAATGGGCAAGTTATACTCTTTGCTTGAGGTCAGACATTAGGTTGTGATCTAATAGCTGTACTTTGCTCACTTGTTTTTTTATTCCTTAATTATTTCCACCATACCCACCGCAACCAAGTATTTCTCTTAAAAACCAATCTGCCTTATATGTATTAATGAGGGGCACCACTCCAGGGTGCTACTTAATTTCTCTTAAGTTCTGATTTCTTCAATGGATAATAATACTTAACTTCCTAACTGTTATGAAGATCCAAATGAGATAATTAATGATAATTAATGAGAAGTGTTTGTCACAGCCTAAACACTCGGTGAATATTAGTGGTTTAAGTGGAGGTTGTACCCTTACAGAGGCAGTTTAAGTTCTGCTGGATTTATACTCAGTGTTTCTATGACATCATAGTCATGAATAAATGGCAAAATAATAGCCTTTACTCCATTTTAAAAATATGTACTAACATATAAGTGAGCCTTGATTTCAGTCTTTTATTCTAAATATTAAAAATATATAATAGGTGTGAATAGAGTCCAGTGTTCTAGAGATCTAGAGTTGGCTCAACAGCTTCAACAAGAAGAAGACAGAAAGAGGAGATCTGAAGAATCAAGACAAGAAATGGAAGAATTTCAGAAGCTGCAGGTACAAAGATTAATAATAATTATATTATTTTGGTTTAGTTAGAGTTCTTATTTTTCAAACATGCTGTTAAGACTTCAGCTTATTATTTTTGTCTTTATTATAATACAAAATATTTTTTACATATATTTTTTATTGTTCATAACAACCACCATTCATAAGTATGCATTTGCATACTGGAGCAAACACTTGTTATAAAGCGGCAGTCCCCAGCTTTTTTGGCACCAGGGACCAAGACAGTGTTTTCATGGGCCTGGAGTGGCAGGGGAATGGTTTCAGGTTGATTCAAGTGCATTACATTTATTATGCTGCTGCTGATCTGACAAGTTTCAGACAGTAATGCAAGTGATGGGGAGCGGCTGTAAATACAGATGAAACTTTCTTCACTCACCTACTATTCATCTCTGGCTGTGCGGCCTGGTTCCTGATAGGTCATGAACTGGTACCAGTCTGTGGCCCTGGAGTTGGGGACCCTGATGTAAAGTATCTTATAGTCTTCCATACTCCATAAAGTTATTTTAGATTTTTTTTTTTTTTTGAACAGCAGAGGAAGAAATGGAAACAAAGAGTGCTTATGTAGCTTAACTTGTTCAGGATTGGGCAGTATTAAATGGTGAAACCTACTTTTAAACTTATGTTAATGGAGAAAACTAAGAAATTGAGACTCAGAATTTTAAATGTTTGCATAAATACTTAAAACAGAAACTTAGAATTAATGTCTCCTGAGTCTTAAATTCTTTTAGTGACTGCAGTTCAGGAATTTAGAAAGAACCATTTTTAATGGAAAATGCTTTTTTATGAAGTTTGAGCCTATTTTAGGTGAATGGTAGTATCTACTGAACTAAACTGGTAGCTTCTTTTATATTTTAACAACTTTTTCTACTCTTTTCAGTCCTAACTTGCTGTAGACTATGTAGTCATTTGCTAATAATGCTCATAGATTTTAAATGTTTTTTCTATGTGCTTATAGGATAATGTGTGAATAAAAAGGATTTATGAATGAATAGGTTTGAAAATGTTCAATTAAACAGGTTTGTGTACCTGATGTCTTCTTAAAGCCTTTAATATACTAATATGCATTGTACATATCATAATCTTCCTGAACTTGTTTGACCTCTAACTTTTTTTCCTCTGATTTCTTGCACATGGCTATTCTTTCTTTAGAATATCTAATTTAGGCTATTTTTCTCATCTGTGGCTCATCTATTTGCATAATTATTTTCCCACCAAGATTCAGAGGAGAAAAAAGTTGACTTTTCCTATATCTTCTCTACCTTATATTATCAATACAAAAGTTTTCAATGTTTAAGGGAGTATACGTTTATTATGTAACTTTGCAGGTTAGTTGTTTAGATCTCAGAAATATTTTTGTAGGGGCTGTTTTAACATATTATTTTAGATTTTCTGTCAGTATGCAAAAATATAGTTCATTTACTGCATAGAGTGAATACCTGAGTGAATTGTGGATTAAGTAGGCCTTTGTAGGCTAGCCTAGGAACCAGGGAAGAAGTACAGGCTCCTTGATAGGTTGTCTTCAAAAAAATCAGCAGAATGGTCAGAACTCATCTGCTTTTCACATTACCATTAGTAGGAAGACTGGATTCTCTACTTTCCCTACTTCAAGGAAAAGAAGTTTCTTGCCGTAATGGTTGTTTGTAGAGAAAGGCTGTTATTAACTCAGGGATTTTTTTGTTGTGTAATTATTTTTCATAAAAATCTGTAAGTTGACTTATATAGAAGTCAATAAACCAGAATGTTTCAAAATATATTTCCAGATATATAAAATAGTGGTAAATTTCTCACCTCATTGATGTAAAGGGACATAAAAATTAAGTCATTTGTTTTTATGTTCAATAGAGACAATATGGTTTAGATAATTCTGGAGGGTACAAACAACAGCAGCTACGAAATATGGAGATAGAAGTAAATAGGGGAAGAATGCATCCATCTGAATTTCACAGAAGAAAAGCTGATATGATGGAATCATTAGCTATTGGTGTTGATGATGGAAAAACAAAAACGTCTGGTGAGTATTTAATCCAAATCATGGTTTTAATATTTCATACATCACTGAAGTAATAGGATTATTTGAATTGTGCTTGATTTTCACAGCCCACAGTTTATATAGTTTTAGGTGAGACCATGTATTCAAATAATTTTTTTGTGTGTTGTTTTAAAACTCCTGATCTTTTATTTTTATAGTAAATGATTCACTTTTATCTTGTATCAATTTACTTGACATTTGAAAATGGACCTTTGAGAATAGTTTTTATTGAGAGCTTACTATTTTCCAGACAATTGCTGTCTAGTAGAATGTAAGTGAGCCACATAAATAATTTTAAATTTCCATTAGTCACATTAGAAAAATAAGACTAGGTGAAATTAATTTTAATATTTTTCCAATATGTCCAAAATATATTTCAATGTGTAATCAGTATTAAAAATTATCAGTGCAGTATTTTGCAATCTTTGTACATTCTTTAAAATGCAATGTGTATTTTAGTTTGCAGAACATCTGAGTTTGGACAAGCCACATTTCAGATGTTCAGATAACCATATGCAAATAGTTTCTGCCATATTGTTCAGTATAGTTTTAGACATTAAGACCTTATATATTGTATCATGTAACTCTCAAAAGAAAAACCTTGTGTATTATATTTTTCTGGATGAGAAAATTGTGACTTAGAGAGATTAAATTACTTTCCTAAGGTAAGGTTGGGCTTCCCAGGTGGCACTAGTGGTAAAGAACCTGCCTTCCAATGCAAGAGACATAAGAGACACAGTTTCAATCCCTGGGTTGGGAAGATCCCCTGGAGAAGGGCATGGCAACCCACTCCAGTATTCTTGCCTGGTAAATCCCATGGACAGAGGAGCCTGGAGGGCTACAGTCCATAACGTTGCAAAGAGTCAGACATGACTGAAGCAAAGTAGCACAAGGTGAGGTTGCATAGCCCATTTGGTATTCACAATCAGATCTGCCTTGTTCCAAAGAATGTATTTTTTCCTGATATTTTCCACATTTTAAAAAAACATATCCGTTCAGTTCAGTTCAGTTCAGTCACTCAGTCGTGTCTGACTCTTTGCGACCCCATGAATCGCAGCACGCCAGGCCTCCCTGTCCATCACCAACTCCTGGAATTCACTCAGACTCATGTCCATCAAGTCAGTGATGCCATCCAGCCATCTCATCCTCTGTCATCCCCTTCTCCTCCTGTCCCCAATCCCTCCCAGCATCAGAGTCTTTTCCAATGAGTCAACTCTTTGTATGAGGTGGCCAAAGTATTGGAGTTTCAGCTTCAGCATCATTCCTTCCAAAGAAATCCCAGGGCTGATCTCCTTTAGGATGGACTGGTTGGATCTCCTTGCAGTCCAAGGGACTCTCAAGAGTCTTCTCCAACACCACAGTTCAAAAGCATCAATTCTTCAGCACTCAGCCTTCTTCACAGTCCAACTCTCACATCCATACATGACCATCTGTTAGTATAGTTAAAAAAGATTATATGGAAACAGCTTTGTTCCTGCTACCCAATTTTTATGAAACTTAATGTTTTCAAGCTGTAAAACCTTTTATATGTATTTTAGACCCCTTGTATACCCCTCTTTGATTTCTAATTTCTCCTCCTCCACAAAGGGAATCATTATCCTGAATTTGGTATTTATCAATCTCATATATGTTTTAGTAATTTTATCTTGTATGTAAGTTTCCATAATAATATATAATCTTTTATATTTTAAACTATGTGTAAGTTGGTATACAATATGTATGCTCTGATTGAATTTGCTTAAATATGTTGACTCTTAAACTGTGCTGCTTTCACTTTGCTGAACAGAATTTGCTTTTATGACTTACATTGTTTCCAGTGTTTTATTCTTAAAAATTATGAACAGATTTCCTCCTCAAAAGTTTCTCTAACATCCAGACTAGAAATACTAGATTAAAGGGCATTTGCATAATTAATTTCATTGAGTATTATGAAATTGTTTTCTAGAATGGTTGTAACCTACATTAGGTCATTGTGTTTTTGACTCACACTTTATTTATATTGTGACTCTTTAAAGTTTTTGCCATTTAATGGTAAGATACACCTCTTAATTGTATTTCTCTGATGTCTCCTGAGTTCGCGTCTTCTGTAAATAACCTAGTCCCTTTTCTCGTCTTTGTTGGATTTTTTGTCTTTTTCTTATTGATTTTTGGCAGTCCATTAAGTATTCAAGATATTAATTATTCATTGATGATATGAAGAGCAGTTTTCTTCTTCAAATCTATAATTTGCCTTGAACCCAGGTCTCCCGCATTGCAGGCAGATTCTTTACCAGCTGAGCCACAAGGGAAGCCTGAGAATACTGTTGGGTAGCCTATCCCTTCTCCAGAAGATCTTTCCAACCCAGGAATTGAACCGGGGTCTCCTGCACTGCAGGCAGATTCTTTATCAGCTGAGCTATCAGGGAAGCCCAAATTTTGTATATGGTGTCTTTAATTAGGCAGAATTTTAAATTTGAATGTAATCAGACTTCTCAATCTTTCCCTTTACTTGTGTCTTTTAAGTGTCTTATTTAAGAAATTCCTGCATCTTTAATATCATAAACATATCCTTTTATATTCTTTAAATATTTATACCCTTAAAATGGATAACCAGCAAGGACCTACTGTATAGCACAGGAAACTCTGTTCAATATTATATAATAATCGTAATGGGAAAAAGAATTTGAAAAAGAACAGAATTATGTATAACTGAATCACTTTGCTGTATACCTGAAACTATCACATTGTTAATGTTAATCAACTATACTCAATATAAAATAAAAAGTTAAAAAATTATATATATACATGGAAAAAGCAAGAGAGTTCCAGAAAAGCATCTATTTCTGCTTTATTGACTATGCCAAAGCCTTTGACTGTGTGGATCACAAGAAACTGTGGAAAATTCTGAAAGAGATGGGAATACCAGACCACCTGATCTGCCTCTTGAGAAATTTGTATGCAGGTCAGGAAGCAACAGTTAGAACTGGACATGGAACAACAGATTGGTTCCAAATAGGAAAAGGAGTTCGTCAAGGCTGTATATTGTCACCCTGTTTATTTAACTTATATGCAGAGTACATCATGAGAAACCCTGGACTGGAGGAAGCACAAGCTGGAATCAAGATTGCCGGGAGAAATATCAATAACCTCAGATATGCAGATGACACCACCCTTATGGCAGAAAGTGAAGAGGAACTAAAAAGCCTCTTGATGAAAGTGAAAGTGGAGAGTGAAAAAGTTGGCTTAAAGCTCAACATTCAGAAAACGAAGATCATGGCATCCGGTCCCATCACTTCATGGGAAATAGATGGGGAAACAGTGGAAACAGTGTCAGACTATTTTTCTGGGCTCCAAAATCACTACAGATGGTGACTGCAGCCATGAAATTAAAAGACGCTTACTCCTTGGAAGGAAAGTTATGACCAACCTAGATAGCATATTGAAAAGTGGAGACATTACTTTGCCAACAAAGGTTCGTCTAGTCAAGGCTATGGTTTTTCCTGTGGTCATGTATGGATGTGAGAGTTGGACTGTAAAGAAGGCTGAGCACCGAAGAATTGATGCTTTTGAACTGTGGTGTTGGAGAAGGCTCTTGAGAGTCCCTTGGACTGCAAGGAGATCCGACCAGTCCATTCTGAAGGAGATCAGCCCTGGGATTTCTTTGGAAGGAATGATGCTAAAGCTGAAACTCCAGCTGAAACAACCTCATTCAAAGAGTTGACTCATTGGAAAAGACTCTGATGCTGGGAGGGATTGGGGGCAGGAGGAGAAGGGGGCGACAGAGGATGAGATGGCTGGATGGCATCACTGACTCGACGGATGTAAGTCTGAGTGAACTCTGGGAGTTGGTGATGGACAGGGAGGCCTGGCATGCTGCGATTCATGGGGTCGCAAAGAGTCAGACACGACTGAACGACTGATCTGATCTGATCTGATGTACATAAAAACAATTCCTTCGTGTAGATCTTGGTATTTTTTTATGCCAACCGGAAGTAGTTATATCACATAAAAATCAACCCTCTGTGATAAACCATAATGAGGTTTTTAAATTGGGAGCAAACTGATTAGAACTGAGCTTGAGAGAGAATGATATCCAGCATAATGTATAATAAAATGGAGAGATAACATTCGTTCAGCAGTGTACTTTTATGTGCTAGGCCCTGTAGATGCAGAAATGAAAAATGCAAACAATTTCAATTCAGCATAAGTAATACGCTAGTATTAGGAACCTTGCATTGTGTAAAACAAGCAGGACAATAACTAAGACTATGTCAGTAAAAAGGTAGAAGATGGAATTGGCAGGATTTACATGTGCCCTTGAAAAAGAGATTGATACTGGAAATGTATGAGACAGACATAGAAAGGTGATACCCTTCTAAACCTTCTATATCTCTTTTCCACTTTAGGAATTATGGAAGCACTTTATAGGTATTATCAGAATGCTGCCACAGATGTGAGACGTGTGTGGCTTTCTGCAGGAGTGGATCACTTTCATTCATCTTTTGGTGATAAAGGTTGGGGTTGTGGTTACAGAAATTTCCAAATGCTGCTTTCATCATTATTGCAAAATGATGCTTATGATGATAGCTTGAAAGGTATGTGAAATACAGACTCTGAATTTACCATCTAATAAATACATATGATGTGGAATGAATTAATATATAATATGCATATTAAAATTGATAGCTTTAATAAAGATGTATTTTAGTGGATATTTGCATTAAAAGTCTTCATTCTGGTTGTAGGAAGAGAAAATGATATAGTAGATGTCAGAAATAACTGTCTTATAAATGTTAGCTTCTTGTAGAATATATGATGTACTGCTTAGTATTATTCAGTACTTTAGTAACTGTCATATTACATGTTTGCTTTGTATAATTTTAGGTATGTCAGTTCCTTGCATTCCAAAAATTCAGTCTATGATTGAAGATGCATGGAAGGAAGGTTTTGATCCACAGGGTGCCTCTCAGCTTAATGACAAGTTACAGGGAACAAAGGCCTGGATTGGAGCATGTGAAATATATACCCTTCTCACCTCCCTGAGGATAAAGTATGTACCTAAAAAGCCAAGTTAATGTTATTGTTATGTCTAGGAAGTTTTTGTTGTTTGTGCTTTTTATCAAAGGGATAGTTTAAAAATAAAATTTAAGTAGCATTAATAAAATTAAAGACTTATAATGAAAACCAACCACACATACCCTGTTTCTTGCTCTTCTCTATTCTCAAGTTTTATTTCTTAGAGACGGCTGTCACTTTCATTGTTTTTAAATAATATGCTTTCATGGCTTTTTCTTGGTTTGTCAGCTTTAGACATTACCTGTTGCATTCTCCTTATATCTCCCACCTGTTTCTCCTCACTTTTTATAATATGGTTAAATCTCCAGTTTTTATTAAGTTAGAGTCATAACTATGTAAATATTATTCACTAATGATTTTATATCTTTCCTGAAAAGCTTTTTAAAGTTTTCCTTAAGAATTGCCTTACCTTTTCCCTTTTACTATTTGACTGCATCATGGTAAAGTTTTTGCAGAAACTCCATTTATGTAATCTGAGGTACTCCTTATTCCTGGAGACGTTTTTCTTGAACCCGATTGTCCTCTTCTCTAGTCTGGATTGTTTGCTTCTAGATCCTTTCCATAGCTCTAATCGTGTTGCAGTTCTTCATTCTGTTGCATTAGATCCTGGATTTTTTTCCTGGCTTCCATGTCTTTCTCATTTTTGGATTATTCTCTTTTACTTGAACACTTCCTTTATTAGCTTCCTAAGAAAGGATGCCTAGTCTTATTACTGAGTGATAGTTTGTGTTGCTATATTATTCTTAACTCAAAATCATTTATGGATTAGATTAAGCTTCCCTGGTGGCTCAGAGGTTAAAGCGTCTGCCTCCAATGCGGGAGACCTGGGTTCGATCCTTGGGTTGGGAAGATCCCCTGGAGAAGGAAATGGCAACCCACTCCAGTATTCTTGCCTGGAGAATCCCATGGACGGAGGAGCCTGGTAGGCCACAGTCCACAGGGTCGCAAAGAGTCAGACATGACTGAGCGACTTCACTTCTTCAAGTTGTTCCTCTACTAGCTTCTAACAATAAGTATTACTTAATGAGAAGGCAAGATGTACCTGGAGAATCCCGTGGACAGAGGGGCCTGGTGGGCTACAGTCCATGGGGTCACAAAGAGTTGGATATGACTGAGGGACTAAGCACATAGTGGTTAAGAGCTTAGACTTTTTGGAGTAAAATTGCCTACAACTGATTCTAGCTCTCTGCTTATTAACTCTATGACTTAACTTGTTCGTACCCTAGTTCCACCATTGAAAAAAGAACACATAAATAGAGACTGCTTCATAGATTTGTAGTGATGATATAGTGCTTAAGACTGTGACTGGCATGCAGTAAGAGCTTAAGGGTTCACTGTTGTTTGATGAATATGATCTCTCCAGTTTTTTTTTTTTTTTTTTCTGGCACTCCTGTTTGTTGGCCCCTGAACTTTTTTGACTTTTTGAGTTCACTGGTCATGTCTTACTTTTTGATCTTTGCTTTTTGTTTTACTATCTGGATTCTCAACTTTATCTCCTCACTACTGTATTGAAATTTTTATTTTAACAATAATGTTTTTTGATTTTAAGGAGTAATTTCATAGCATCATAGCCTTTTATGATTGTAAAATTTTTCTATTCCTTGCATTTTTCTGTTTCCTCCATGTTAAATTAGTTTCATGTCTATTTATTTTAGTCTGTTCATTTAGAAGACTTCCTTCTAACTTTTAAAAATCCTTACTGTTTTTCCTAAAGTGAAGAATGAGGCACTAAAAAAGCTGATTGGCAGTCCTGTAGGGTTTCTGGCGCTTGTAGTTGAGAAAACTTCATTTCTTAGGTGGAAGTTTGCTGTGTGGTTGGGGACTCTCCAATATTAGTATAAGAGACAGCTCTTTTCTCAGAGTCCATTCTTGCCTATAGTTCCTCCACTAGGTGAGGAGTTGATTAGTGATTTGCTCTATTTATTCAACCTTCGAGTTAATCTCTGTTTTCAGCCTCAGTACTATTCTACCCAATACCTGGTGTTCATTAAACTTCTGTCCTCTTTTGGGTTTTAAGAAAGTTGTCTCTATTTCTTTGCATTCACTTTTATGTTTACTCTCTCCTGCTATCCATTTTCCAGAAATGTGTGCCAGTTTCTTGTTGGACCCTATTCTCTTTCTCCATAGGTGTTTAAATCATTTTCTCCTTCAGTATTATGTTGTTGGGCTTTCAAGAGGCATCAGAGATAAATGCTTATGATCATCTTTAATAGAAAGTTTGCCTTAAGCTTCATGACTGTATATTTCCTTTTATGTTTGTTTCCAAGTCATTTTGCCAGTGTTTTACATCATTTCTATATATGAGTTATATTCAGAGATGAAAATACTTCTTGAATTTTAAATAGAAAAATGACTGTGTATATAATAACTTTCTTGAATTATTAAATTCAAAGGACTGTTTTAATGCCCTTTAAATTTTTCTTCTTTTCCTTTTTGCCAGTCTGGTCACACCTTCAGATTGTTTATACTATATCATGTTTTGAGCTTTTAAGTCATTTTTAAGGAAAGGAAAATTTTTGTTTAAAGTACCTGATATATCAAGCTGTTTTCTTGGTACCTGTAATAAGTTAGTTCTTTGTAAAGCCTTTTTATTACTATACCCTCAATTTGTTTACTAGTTATTTAAATGTCTTCCTTTTGCTCTCTGTGAATTTATCCATAGAATACTATGCAAATTCTCAATCTAAACTTGTAGTCAACTGCTAACCCCAGATCACTGTTCTTACTTTTTGATAGCTTTTCCAGAAGTTCATTTCAATATTTAAAGCTCAGGAGTAATCAGCTGAAAGTTATCAACATTAAACTTGGTGAGGCTGAAGATAGCAACCAGTGCAATGTGGGTGTGTCTGGAAACTTTATGGCCAAGAAAGACAAGAATAGGATATCTGTGCTATACTTTAAAGTGAAAATAAAGCTTTTAATTGTTTTTCCTTTCCTTTATACTCAGTCTTTTTAAAATAGTTGTTGAGAAGTGTAAATAATGCTCCTGGTTAAAATAATTTGATTTATTCATGGTTGACTTCCTCTTGAGGAAACAGTACCAGTATGGTCTGTTGCTAAATAGAGGATAGATAGATGTATAGATGGGGGTACACACAGGTTTTCTATGATCTTTACAGGTATTCTTTTCTTGTCTATTATTGAAATTTGAGAGAACTGACAGGAAAAATATTTGGGATATTTTTGATAGCTCCTCATGGCTGCTGAGGAATTAAAAATCAACTTCTAAGTAATCGTCAGGTTTAGAGACTTTAGAATAAAAGTCCCCATGTCTCAGGTTATATGTAGACTCTTTAAAATCAGGTATGATCCTCATTTACTACAAAGGGAGATTTTCTGTGTGAGAAAATTTTTGTAACTTTGATAGCTGTCATCAACCTTAAGTTATTAAAGAATTTCCTCCTAAAATAACAGTTTTCAGATAAATAATAAACTTTTATTTCTTCTTAGGAAAATAATGATGAAATAAAATTAATTTAAAATGTTTGCATTTTATAACTCCATTTATAAAAAAGTTTTTAAAATATTTTCTAAATAATCCATTTTGTAAATTATTTTATAGGTGCCGTATTGTTGACTTTCACAAGTCAACTGGTCCTTTGGGTACACACCCTCGCTTATTTGAGTGGATATTGAGCTACTATGCTTCAGAGAGAGAAGGAAGTCCAAAAGTAGTGTGTACATCTAAACCTCCTATCTATCTTCAGCATCAAGGTTAGTATAATTTATAGATACTGAGTGTAACTTATAAGATGATTTATTTATATAAGACAACTAATTAGCTTTTGCTTTAGAGTATGTTAAGATTCTGATAATGAGAGGAGAGAAGTACACTGACATTACTCTGATTTTTAGAGCTATAGCATCATCATAATACATTGCAGTAATAGATGATATCCTTGATATCTTTGGGGCTACCTGATTCAGGGCTACCTCTGCCTTTATTGTTCATCATTAATTTTTTTCAGGGCTTTTCCTCACTTCAATGAGACCTTCCCTGGCCACCCTTTAAAATTTTTTAACTCATTACTCATCCCTCTCTAGCACTGGCATTTCCTTTCCCTCTTCCCTGCATTACTTTGCTTAACTTTTGTTTACCTCTTGGAACCATGAGTTTTTGTCCCCCAGCAGTTAAATTTCAAATCCTTTTATCTGAGATCACTTAAATAAAAAGGACTATGGGATTAGGAAAAGAAACTAAAATATTTGGCATAGTAGAAGTAGAATATTTTGCCATGAAGCCTTTGGAAAACTAAAATTGAACGAAAGAAAACTGGAGGTTAGGAAGTAGAACTAAAGTTTTGTGTCTGAGAACTGAAAGAACTCAGATAAGCAATATGTCAGAGGGACTGACTGTATTTATATTTGAAACACACATAAAAAGTATATATAAGGTGTCTATATATATGTGTGTATGTGTGTGTATAGTAACTTACACCTGTATGTACCTGCTCAAATAAGTGTCTCTCTCACATTTATATATGTACTCTTTTTTGATATTTCTATAGGTCATAGTCGAACAGTTGTTGGAATTGAAGAGAAAAAAAACCGAACATTGTGTTTACTAGTATTTGATCCTGGGTGTCCTTCTCGAGAAATGCAGAAACTCTTAAAGCAAGACATGGAAGTTAGCAGTCTCAAGCAACTACGGAAGTTTGTGGGGAATTTAAAACATAAGCAATACCAGATAGTGGCAGTAGAAGGTGTGCTTTCTTCAGAGGAGAAAATTGTAAGTATCTAAATATTTTTCATGTGACGCTTGGACAGGTTGAACTTCAAAGTGTAAAATTTTTAAGTTAAAAATCAATGTTATTCCTTTGTAACTCCTAACACCTCATTTTATAATATTAGATTGGCAAAGATATGTTGTTGTTCATTTAATTCCAGAATGGACATCTTTAAATTTAAGATGATACCCAAATATTGTCAAATACTTTGCTGAGAACTTCATAAAAATATTTAATTTTATAATACATAATTTAATTTTGATTATCAGGGAGTAATGAAAATGGCAACAGTATGATAAGAAAGTCTAACTTAATCAAGGAGTTCCAGCTCATATTGGTCTCGGTTGATTAAATGTGATTCTAAAGATTCCTGAGGCTCTATGTTAGGCACTTGGATGTATTGGGTATACTATTGGAGATATAATTATCACACTATTGAGAGAGTTAAGTATTCTGAGGGACATGTTTTTCTTTCAGATTCAAGAACTGTGCATACACATAATACTTACTGGATATATACAATTCCAGAAATTAACTCCAGTGGTGTTGCCTCTTTATCCCTTGCATTTAAGTGATGAGCAGTACATTATAGAAAAATTCCTAAGAAGTGGATCCCCTCCATTTGTATAAACAGAAGCTATATGGTAGCATATCAAGTCTAGAAAATGCACAATTCTCTAATCTTGAAGAAAAAAAGTCCCTCTTAAGTACTCCACATTTGTTTCCCTCTAAAGAGAGAAGGGCATCCCTTATGGCTCAACTGGTAAAGAATCCTCCTGCAATGTGGGAGACCTGGGTTCAATCCCTGGGTCGGGAAGATCCCCTGGAGAAGGGAACACTTACCCACTCCAGTATTCAGGCCTGGAGAATTCCATGGACTATATAGTCTGTGGGGTCACAAAAAGTTGGACAAGACTGAGCAACTTTCACTTTCAAAGGGAGAAGAGACACCGCAGTAGAGAGGAGCATTTATGAAGAATAATAGGATCATGAGGGAAAGGACTAAAGTTGTTTGAAAAGAGAGAGAGCTAGAGTAATCTTTTTAGCCTCACAACTTGGGATATAAAGGCAAGGATTGTTGAAGAAGTTCTTCAATTTAATTATGATAAGTTTCTTTGCAAATGTTTGTGCAAAGAGGTTTCTTTGCAATGACTTAAATACCAAAATTGCATTCCTTTTTTTTAACCCTATCATTTATTTGGCTGAATGAAGTTAGAGGTTAATTTTAACTGTTAGAAAAAGCAAGATGCTTGCTCACCAGTATACAGATAACTTGAGATCATAGATGAGGTTAGATACTAAGATGGAGTTTAGCTGAGTATTTTATTTGGCTGTTATCTTTCTGGTCTTGAAAGTGAGGCATTGGTGGTATTTCTTTGCTCATAGTCTCATCTTTATCTCTCCTTCCCTGTTTTTACTTGTCTCTCTCTCAATTTCAGCCAGATTTTTACTTTTGATTCATTATTCCATAAAAAGGTGATATTTTCTTTTTAATTTTTTGTGTTTTATCTTTATCTCAAATTTTCTTCATTTTTTTTTTCAAATTTGCTTTGCATTTTTACTTGGTATTACTTCTCATTATATTTTTTTAATATAAATTTATTTATTTTAATTGGAGATTAATTACTTTACAATATTGTATTGGTTTTGCCATACATCAACATGAATCCGCCACTGGTGTACATGTATTTCCCATCCTGAACACCGCGCCCCCCCTCCCTGTACCATCCCTCTGGGTCGTCCCAGTGCACCAGCCCCAAGCATCCAGTATCATGCATCGAACCTGGACTGGCAGTTCATTTCACATATGATGTTATACATGTTCCAATGCCATTCTCCCAAATCATCCCACCCTCTCCCTCTCCCACAGAGTCCAAAAGACTGTTCTATACATCTGTGTCTCTTTTGCTGTCTCACATACCGGGTTATCGTTACCATCTTTCTAAATTCCATATATATGCATTAATATACTGTATTGGTGTTTTTCTTTCTGGCTTACTTCACTCTGTACAATCGGCTCCAGTTTCATCCACCTCATTAGAACTGATTCAAATGTATTCTTTTTAATGGCTGAGTAATACTCCATTGTGTATATGTACCACAGCTTTCTTATCCATTCATCTGCTGATGGACATCTAGGTTGCTTCCATGTCCTGGCTATTATAAACAGTGCTGCGATGAACACTGGGGTACACATGTCTCTTTCAGTTCTGGTTTCTTCAGTGTGTATGCCCAGCAGTGGGATTGCTGGATCATAAGGCAGTTCTATTTCCAGTTTTTTAAGGAATCTCCAGACTGTTCTCTATAGTGGCTGTACTAGTTTGCATTCCCACCAAGAGTGTAAGAGGGTTCCCTTTTCTCCACACCCTCTCCAGCATTTATTACTTGTAGACTTTTGGATCGCAGCCATTCTGACTGGTGTGAAATGGTACCTCATTGTAGATTTGATTTGCATTTCTCTGATAATGAGTGATGTTGAGCATCTTTTCATGTGTTTGTTAGCCATCTGTATGTCTTCTTTGGAGAAATGTCTATTTAGTTCTTTGGCCCATTTTTTGATTGGGTCGTTTATTTTTCTGGAATTGAGCTGCAGGAGTTGCTTGTATATTTTTGAGATTAGTTGTTTGTCAGTTGCTTCATTTGCTATTATTTTCTCCCATTCTGAAGGCTGTCTTTTCACCTTGCTTATAGTTCCCTTTGTTGTGCAG
The DNA here is from genome assembly GCF_027580195.1 of Bos mutus. Classification (NCBI taxonomy): domain Eukaryota; kingdom Metazoa; phylum Chordata; class Mammalia; order Artiodactyla; family Bovidae; genus Bos; species Bos mutus. The sequence goes on from NC_091625.1 coordinate 34,065,047, forward strand.
AAGCTTTTAAGTTTAATTAGGTACCATTTGTTTATTTTTGCTTTTATTTCCAATATTCTGGGAGGTGGGTCATAGAGGATCCTGCTGTGATGTATGTCGGAGAGTGTTTTGCCTATGTTCTCCTCTAGGAGTTTTATAGTTTCTGGTCTTATGTTTAGATCTTTAATCCATTTTGAGTTTATTTTTGTGTATGGTGTTAGAAAGTGTTCTAATTTCATTCTTTTACAAGTAGTTGACCAGTTTTCCCAGCACCACTTGTTAAAGAGATTGTCTTTTCTCCATTGTATATTCTTGCCTCCTTTGTCAAAGATAAGGTGTCCATAGGTGTGTGGATTTATCTCTGGGCTTTCTATTTTGTTCCATTGATCTATATTTCTGTCTTTGTGCCAGTACCATACTGTCTTGATGACTGTGGCTTTGTAGTAGAGCCTAAAGTCAGGTAGGTTGATTCCTCCAGTTCCATTCTTCTTTCTCAAGATTGCTTTGGCTATTTGAGGGTTTTTTTTGTATTTCCATACAAACTGTGAAGTTATTTGTTCTAGCTCTGTGAAAAATACCGTTGGTAGCTTGTTAGGGATTGCATTGAATCTATAGATTGCTTTGGGTAGTATACTCATTTTCACTATATTGATTCTTCCGATCCATGAACATGGTATATTTCTCCATCTATTGGTGTCCTCTTTGATTTCTTTCACCAGTGTTTTATGGTTTTCTATATATAGGTCTTTAGTTTCTTTAGGTAGATATATTCCTAAGTATTTTATTCTTTTCGTTGCAATGGTGAATGGAATTGTTTCCTTAATTTCTCTATTTTTTCATTGACTTTAAAAATTATTTCCTAATTTCCTAAATTTAAGTTGTACTATTCCTTACAGAATTTTCATTATCTTGAAAAAAATCCAAGATTTTAGCTTTTTTGATATTAGATGATAATGCATATTTTAATTAATTGACTTCTCACTTAACATTTTTAAAATTTCTTTTCAAGGCTAGGAGACAAGCTTCTCAAGTCTTTACAGCTGAGAAGATCCCTTGAAGAAGTCAGCATTTCAGTGATTGTGGAATTTTTCTTTGTTTTCCAAATTCCAGTATTAACCTTAATACAACATATGAATCTGTGAATTTTCTAAATACTCCATTTATATTTTAATTTCTAAAATGTCTAAATTATACCTTTAGTGCTTCATTGTTTAGTAATTATTCCAATAAAATATCTTGTTTGCATTGTGAGTTTTGTATTTCTTGATTTATCCATGTTTCAGAAACTAGTTTTGTGTTATAGTCATATGACTATTTGTTGAGTTCTAACTTGTGTTAGGTATTCTCAGTATTTTGCATGTATTAATTAGTTTGATTTCCAAAATATTTTATATTCTGTGAGACAAATACTGTTATTAGCCCTATGAGGAAGCTGAAACTTTGGAGATTAGTAATTTGCCCAAGAAAGTGGCCCTAATCCAAGATGTGAACCCAGACTGTCTCACCTCCAAGCTCTTACCATTATAGCATTCTGCTTTATTCTGTTATTATATATGTAATGAAATTCCCTCCTCACTAGATAGAAAGAACCTTAATACTTCATAGGCATAGTTCTGAAAAGAGTAATTTGCTTTTGTTAAATATTTGCACTCTTATATAACTGTGAGAGTCATATGTTTAATGTGTCCTGTAAGAAGGAATCTTTCAGTTTCACGTTAGATTTGCCAGTTAAGGTTGAAGCAAGAATCTTATTCTGGCCAGTTTTAAGCAGAAGAGAATTCGTTCAAATTATCAGAAGTTCACAGAATCCACAGGTAACTAGGGAACTATTCTAGAACAAAGGCAACAGTTGAGGCTAGAATATGGCCTAATATTATAGCAAGAGCAATCAAGTTAGGAGTTGAGGTAGAATGTCTGCTTAGTTTTCAGATTCCATAGAGGGCACATCTGATTAGCATGTGACCATCTACCATGGGTCAGAGGCACTTTCTTAAAAAGAAATCTGGGTAGATGAAAAAAGAGATATTAAATTAAAAAGGAGAAGCAGTAAGGGGCTGCTACCCCATTAAAAACAAACAAGAACTTACTTGAATGAAGTTCTATGAATATTATCTATTATATTAAATACTAAGTGTTGCACTCTTGGAATGAATAGTATTGCCAATTGGAAAATTCTGGAAAACCTCCTTTCTAATACTGTCATTCAGACTGGTAAACAGGTTTCCACTCTATATCCCCATGCAGTTATGGTGCTTCATGCCATCCTTATCTCTTACCTAGATGGTGTAATATCCTCCTAACTGGTCTGCTTGTCTTGATCCTCTGTCAGTCCATCTTCCACACAGAAGCCAAATTGTTCTAAAATACAAATATGATTTTGTGACTGCCTAATTGAGTCCCCTTCATTGCTCATGATTAAAATCCAAACGTCCTATACAATCTGGGCTCTGCTTACCTCTTCAGTTTCATTCTCACCATGCTCAAAGTTTCACTCTTTCAGCCTAAAGTCCTTTGCCAAAATACAGCTGGTGCTGCCTAGGATCCTTTCCTCCTTAGTTCTTCTCTTAGAAGTGCTTCCTGAACTGCTCAAGTTTGGATTAAATATACCTTCTAACCCACTCCAGTACTCTGCGCCTGGAAAATCCCATGGACAGAGGAGCCTGGTGGGCTACAGTCCATGGGGTCGCAAAGAGTTGGACACGACTGAGGAACTTCCCTTTCTAAGGGTTTGATAAGCAATGTTGCTTGAAGGTAAGATCACTCATCTGCAAACTGCCAGTCTATGACAAGAAAATTACAGAAACTACAATTACTGATACTTTCATTTTACACATAATAACCATGGAGTAGAAGGGTTTTTTATTTTCATTTTTTAATTGGTTCTTCACCACAGGGCTTGACACTGTACTATGACATAATATTTGTATCACAAAATATTTCCCTCCTTGAATGTAAGCTCCTAAGATTTCTGAAGCAATGCCTAGTTTTTAACAGTAGCCTTGGAGTGCCAGGGATATAGGACTTAAAAATACTTTCTTAGTGAATAAAAATAACTAGTTTTAGAAAAGCAGTGATAGAAAATATCAGTCTGAAGTCTTTTGATGTCCCAGCTAGCCATCTCTGCAAATAGTTTTTCCCCAAATCAGGTAAAACCAATTTCTATAGGATGAAAGAAGAGTTACATTGAGAAGATTCTTTAAGAAGTAACAGGTAAAAGCTAAAAAATTTGAATGTTCCTACAGTCTTGAAGCAGGTAATAGAATTGTATACCCTCTGTATACAGAGGGTTGGGGGAATATATATATAGATAGATAGATAGATGTATATACATACAGTATTTGCAAAAGTATCACAAATTGCTGAAGAACACATGCTCTAATTTAGTTATCAATATTTTTGATCTCAGTATTCCTTGACACTCAAAAAATATTTAAGCCCCCCAAGTAGCTTTTGTGGAGTATATATTATCTTATTTGCCTATTAGAAATTCAACCTGAGGCTTAAAAAATACAGAAGTACATATTTGGTTAGCTGAAGCCATCAAAACTAATTAAGAAAATGTCACTTAGCATCTGAAAAATCTGTTGAGCATCTTTCTAAAAGTACATAATAATACTTCCAAATGTGAAATTCCAAATTTTTATTTTCAGGGAATGATATTCTACACATGAATAGTTGTAATTTATATATATAAATCAGTCCCAAATAAGGAGTATGTGTGTATCAGTCTCATGAGACTGGGCTAATTCTACTTGTATCAGTCATAATCATCTTCCTCATCTTCCTCTTCCTCAGTTTCTTCATTCTCCTCCGTTGAATTTGCTGCTGCTTCTTGTGCAGCCCTGAAAGCCTGCTCCTCTTCCACAGTAGGATCATCCATTTCCGTAATTTCTGGTCCACTGGGGTACTCTTGATAAACAGGTGGTGGAACTGGAGGTGTATAGCTGTCTGGACTATATTTATGACCCCAGCCTATGTAGAAATTTTCAAACTTTCTGTAAGTTAAAAATAAAATGTAGATCATATATAAGTTTTCAGTAAGAAAAACTTATCCTTTTCTGAAGAATAAAGTACTTAAGAGTATCATAGCCCCATAATGTTAAAACAGTACAGTATATTTAAAATGCATTAGAGATGAACTATCTCTAAATGATTCTTCTACCACAGGGAGGTGTGTGTGTGTGCTCCGTTGTGTCCGACTCTTTGCGACCCCGTGTACCGTAGCCCGCCAGGTTCCTTTCTGTCCATGGGATTTCCCAGGCAAGAATACTGGAGCTGGTTGCCATTACCTCTTCCAGGGGATCTTCCTGACCCAGGGATTGAACCCACATCTCTCACGTCTCCTGCATTGGCAGGTGGATCCTTTACCATGCACAGCCTGGGAAGCCCACAGCGGGTTACTATGACCCAAACTGCTCAACCTGGTTAAGAAAACATAGGGCCAGACTCTCAAAATGAACCCTACACCTGGACTGGACCACAGCCTTTGATCTTTTAATTATTTTCAGAAAAACAAAACAACTAAGTTAAAGGTTGCATACATTCCTTAGTGTTAGGAAGAATAAAAAGTTGCCAATCTAGCAAACTTGGCTGCATGAGGATTTGGGCTTGTGGTTAGAAACCGATGCATGATTTTTCAGGTCCAACCTTGGGCAATCACAAAAGCTTTCCCTGGTAGACCTCATGGAGAAAAGTGCTCTCTCCGCAACAGACTTGGTGCAGAGCCAGTGCACTGCAGTCTCAGAGGAGTTGTGGGCAAGGACTCTGGCCCCTCTGGCCTGAGATGCTCTTGATAGAATTGTATTTTTGGCCCAGGTGCCTTTTATTCCCAAGCCTCTTCATCTCGCGCCTTCAGCAGAAGTCTTCAGGCCCCTCTGCCAAGGCTTCCTAATGGGGGTTGAGTAAGAGAAGAGGAGATCTTATAGATGCTTTCCCTTACTCTGACTCAGTACCCAGTAGTTTTTTTGTTTTGTTTTTGATTTTTGGCATTATGGCACGTGGGATCTTAGTTCCTCGACCAGGAATCGAATCTGCATCCTCTGGAGTGGCAGTCAGAGTCTTAACCACTGAACCACAGGGCAAGTCCCAGTACCCAGTACTTTTTCCTAGCCCTCCCTACCTTCCTCTGGTAGCAGGTCCATAAAACTGCAAAAGCCTTATGTTGAGGACTTCCTTGTCAGTGGGATGCCCTCACATCTGTGCTGACCCATCTGACCTTCCACCAGTGTGCTGTTCCACGCAGGCAAATGGAATGAGGCGGCGGACAGCGAGTAGAATCAGTGCTTCAACTTGCTTATGCCATCACAGCAAGTGATTAACAGCTTGAAAACACTTTCATTTTTGGCTTGTTGATCTCATAGCTACTCTGACATTTGACCACTCAGTTCTCCAGCTCAGCCAAGCTCCTGACCCTAGGTTATTAAGTAAGGAATGGAAGCATAAGACAAATGGAAATATATGCTCTGGGTGACAGATGGACATTGACTATCCTCTTATCCTAATTCTCTTGAAAGTGATAGCCTAAATCATACATATTTTAAATTATCTTTTCTCAAGATATCTAACAAAAGTGATAAGACTCAATTTGACACTGCTTAGAATTACCTCCATGAAATGATTATCAATTACTCAAATAACCATAGAATAAAAAACATTTTAGCTCCGTTAATTGGATAATTCAGATGAAAACACAGAAGTCTGAATTATTCTAATGTTCTGAATTTGATGCTTTGTTGCATAAGATGGATGTTGTTTGAATTCATCTTATGCCATTACAGACTTGACATGCCAAAGAAGAGTGAAAACAGTAGTAACTTCACATTCCAGTGATAACTTATACTTTCTAGAAGTTAAATCATCAAAATAACAGCCTTACAAGTGGGCACATACTTACTTGCCATTGGAAAAGGCATATGCTCCAGGCCAAAGGTTGGATCTAAGGACTGCAATCGCATATTGAGGAATGAGATTTGAGGATAACCGTGTTGTCCAAGGCGATATATTCTGAATCTCTGTAAACCAAAGAGAAATTCAAAATAGATTTAACTCCTAAATAGACAAGCATATACTGTGTAACAGAAAAGCTATATTTATAAACCTTAAAACATACACACACTTGACATAGAAAGGTTAAAACATCTGTTTAACATAGAATCAGGAGGATATCATTTGAACATTGTGGAACAATGAAATTTGAAAAAAATGTGTGTTTATATATATTTGTCTTGTGTGTACATTTGAACAACAGAGAAAATAAGTTTTACCAAGGGAGAGGAGGCCTGTGTGGTAGAGGGAAAAATATGTGATGACCAATTCAGTATTATGAAAGAGAGCTACGGTTTGGAGCATGAACACTCCAAAACTGAACAGGAAGAAAAGAAGAATATGAGAACAAGAGTATACTGGAAAAAAAATAGTACTTCATGATATTTTACTCTATGTCATGTATTTATGATCTGTAGAATGCAAAACAAGTATGAAAAAAAAAAAGATAACTGTCAGCATTTCTAGTAAGAGAGCCAACTTATGTTTCCCCTCTGCAATACACTCCTGCAACCTCTGTCTTTACTCCCACCATTAACTACAGTGTGTGTGTGTATGTGTGTGTAAAGGTTTCCCCCACTATCCAAAAGTAGAGCGCTCCTATGAAACATTTTGTAAGCCGAAATGACATAGAGCAAAGAAGCAATTACCTTAGGACACACCTTGCTAATAGATTGCCAAGATAAACTGAGATAAAGCACGGAAGCTCCAAACTCAATGCAAAGCTATGACAACTTGATGCTGAGTGTAGTTCCTGGGGAAGGAGCTTGGAGGTGCCGCTCTGACAGCCTGAAGTGTGTGCTGCCCTATAACTGCTCACTGCAAAAAATGCTGAACATTACTTTTGTTTTGCCTTTTTATTTTTTTAATTTCTATCAGTGAAAATTTGTACTAATGTACTTCTCTCATAAAAGCAAAGTGCTGTAAATTGATTTTTTGAAAAGCCAGAAATACCTGTATATATATTCATATATGGGTTTCCCTCATAGCTCAGTTAGTAAAGAATCAGCCTGCAATGCAGGAGACCCCGGTTTGATGCCTGGGTCAGGAAGATCCCCTGGAGGAAGGCATGGCTACCCACTCCAGTATTTTTGCCTGGAGAATCCTCATGGTCAGAGGAGCCTGGTGGGCAGCAGTCCAAGGGGGCACAGAGTCGGACACGACTGAGCAACTTAGCATGCAGCATGTCACCATGCCAAGATCTTATGTTATTTGGACTATATTCCCCACACTCTACATTTCATAGCCATAAGTGATTTATCTTGTAACTAGAAATCTGTCTCTCCTAATCTCCCTCACCTAATTCTCTCATCCCCCAACAATATAGTATTTTCTAATTAAGGCATGTACATTTTTTAGATACTATGTTATTGTACATTTAATAGACTGTAGTAAAGTGTAAACATAATTTTTATGTGCACTGGGAAACCAAAAAGTTGACTCATTTTACTATAATATTCACATTTTCTGCAGTGGTCTGGAATCTGTCTTACAATGTCTCCAAGGTATGCTCGTAAACGGGCTTCCCTGGTGGCTCAGAGGGTAAAGCGTCTGCCTGCAATGAGGGAGACCGGGGTTCGATTCTTGGGTCAGGAAGGTCCCCCGGAGAAGGAAATGGCAACCCACTCAAGTACTCTTGCCTGGAAAATCTCATGGACAGAGGAGCCTGGTGGGCTACAGTCCATGGGGTTGCAAAGAGTCGGACATGACTGAGCGACTTCACTTTCACTTTCATGCTCGTATATACACATGTACATATTTATGTATTCCTGTATACACACACACAAACACACACACACACACAAACACATATATATACATGTGTACATATATATATATACACGTGTATATATATATATATATACACACATCTATGGACACACATATATATGTAGGATATGTAAAATTACCTAAATCTTCAGAGATTGGTGTCAAGAGTGGAGGCCCCACTTCCTGTTCTGTGTCGTCAGGCTCTTCTTTTTCTTCTTCTTTTTCTTCATCTTCTTCTTCCTCTTCCTCCTCACTTTTTTGTATGGGGTTGAACCAATTACAGCGACCCTAGGCAAAAATACTGCAAGATCTAGAGGTCTAATGAGGACCTTAAAATGCCAGAATATTCCTTTGGATTGAAATAATTAATCTGCATGGTGTTCCACTGTGTGGCATATTGACCATTCATTCATTTGATGTATATTTACCAAATGCTATTTTGATCTATGTTATTTCAAGCAAAATATTGTTACAGGGTATTTATATATTAAAATTATTCAAACCTTAGTGAAAAAGGTAATAATGCCTTTTACTCATTTACATGATGGTAAGGTACTATTATTATTAATAGCAACAACGTGATAATAAGATTAGGTATGGAGTTTTGAGGTTATAATTTCTCATTTAATTAACTCATCTAGAAATATTTAAGAATATCTCTTATCTATATCAAAGTATAGTGAAGATATTCTACCTGCCAATGAGACCGTTTACCGGATTTTTTGAGTGTGGACTCTGGATCCATTCTGCTCATTCACATCTGAAACTTATTAGATCTGTTTCCCTTGTGACATTTCCTAAGCTTTCTGCCTTAGTTTCCTCACCTGTACAATAAAGAAATTAGTCTTTTATACAAGTGTGAGTCTTAAATGAGCTACTATATATAAAGTGCTATTAAAAACTGGCAGAAAAGGTCCTATGTAACTACTATATGGCACTTTACTTGCTTTTGTTAAAATCTTTTATTGTTCATGCAAAAAAATTTCCTTGGCTAATAAGAATGGAATAAAAGAACTCTTCCCAAAATTAATGTACCCATTTATATTTAACATATAAAAATAATTTCACAACACACCTAAACCTAAATTCTTCCATAACTTGCCAAATACTCCATGTGTGTTTAGTCACTCAGTTGTGTCCGACTTTTAGCGACCCCATGGTCTGTAGCCCACGAGGCTCCTCTGTCCATGGGGATTCTCCAGGCAAGAATACTGGAGTGGGTTGCCATGCCCTCCTCCAGGGCATCTTCCCAACTCAGGGATCAAATCCAGGTCTCCTGCACTACAGGCAGATTCTTTACCATCTAAGCCACAAGGGAAGCCCAAATAAAATAAAGCCCATTTTACTTCCATTTAGAAATAAAATCTGTTTGAAGATCCTGGGTCTAAATGACTTGGCAATTATACACTACTTTGTGTTTAGATTTTTTAATTGTCTCTGTCTTTGTCTACAGTCTGAAGGCCTTTGTCTTGAATATACTGTGTGCATTATAGACAGAATTTAATACATATTTACTGACTAGCTGATAGGCTGAGAATTGCAAAACCCCTACCTGAGGGAGGATATGCTGTACATGATGAACCCAATTGGATAGGGATTCCACTAGATCGATCACTTGGATGCCTTCAAAATCAGGGTTTTCTTCAAAGCTATCTCGCCCACTTTCTATTTCTTCTTCCTCTTCTCCTTCTTCTTCACCAAAATGATAGAATCCTAGTGGGCTGACATGGGTCCCTGCTGAAATTCTGGCAATTTGTGCTCGTAAGTAATTACTCTCATTTCCTGGGAAGGGTGGGTAGCTTATAATGGGGGTATCCAGTCGCCCAGTGAAAAACTTTTTGATTTTCCTTGCAATAACGATTTGTGCAGGTGTCACTGCTGGTAACTTCACCCATGGTCTTCCTGGTTCATTGCAAACAAAATAGACATATTTGTTGGCACCTGTTCTGCTTTCTTCTTTTGGAATAGCCTGTGGGGCCTTGTAAAAGGGCCTTGGTAATTCATCTTCATCGTCTTCATCAGCTTCACTATCTCCGTTGTCCCTCTCTTCAGGTACATCTTCCTCTTCCACCTCCTCTTCATCTTCTCCCTCACGGAATTCCACTTCAGCTACAATATAATTCATTTCCAGACCTAAGATCTTGCCCCAGAAACGACATTTTTGGATTGGGTGGGTGTCAGTAAGCTGCTTGAGGGCAAGAAATATGCGGTAAGTCTCATCTGTGCCCAAACCAACTCCAGCTTGTTCAAAATAAAAAGCTGATTCCATTATGTTTGGAAGAGCGTGTTCTGCCTGGGAATACAAGCACTGTGATTAATATTTTATCCATAAGAGAACTGCTTTCAACCCAAAGACTTAATGCAATCCTTATAAAAATGACCTTTTTCATAGAACTAGAACAATTAATACTAAAATTTACTTGGAGCTACAAAAGACCCAGAATAGACAAAGTAATCCTGAGGGGAAAAAAAAGTTGGAGGTGTAACCCTCCCAGACTTCAGACAATACTACAAATGCTACTATAATCAAAACAGCATGGTACCGGCACAAAAATAGACATATAGATCAATGAAACAGAATAGAGTGCCTAGAAATAAACCTGTGTACCTGTGGTCAATTAATCTACAACAGGGGAGGCAAGAACAGTGTACAGTGGAGAAAGGACAATCTCTTCCACAAGTGGTTTTGGGAAAGCTGGACAGCTACATACAAATAAGTGAAATTAGAACATTCCCTCACACCATCTACAAAAATAAACTCAAAATGGCTTAACAACCTAATTATGAGTCATGACACCATAAAACTCCTAGAACAGATCATAGGCAAAACATTCTTGGACATAAATCATAGCAATATTTTCTTAGATCAGTCTCCCAATGCAAAAGAAATAAAAGCAAAAATAACAAATATTTGATCCCCACATGCTGTTTGTCCCCAGACTTGTCAATGCTATATACAGCTCCATAACCAAGTGTTTTGAGTAAGATATTTTTAGAAAAGATCAGCTAATGTCAAGTCCTTGACACCTATCACTTGTCCCTTCTGACTCTTCTATATCTCACTGTGTCATTTGTGTCTCCTTATGAAGGCTACAGAGCTCTAGAGGGTTTGCGTGTGTGTTTACTAAGTTGCTTCAGTCATGTCCAACTCTTTGTGACCCTGTGGACTGTAGCCCTCCAGGCTCCTCTTACCATGGGATTCTCCAGGCAAGAATATTGGAGTGGGTTGCCATGCCCTCCTCTAAGGGATCTTCCCGACCTATATATCTAACTCGCGTCTCTAACTCACTGGCAGGCAGGTTCTTTACCATTAGTTCCATGTGGTATATCCCTACCCCTCCTATCTTTGCTTGACTGAACTCTGTGTCCTTTTTTGAACGTGTCTTACTCCAAACATCAAATTTGTAAGTATGTAGACAGTTTTAGATAGCCTAAGAGTAATGGAACATAGAAGCTCAGTAGATGTACAGTATAAATTACTCAGTAGAATAAATTGCAAAAATGCAGGCATTAGGAAACAAAGCGGATACTGATTTGAAATACTTGAAAGTAAAATTTCTGTAATACAGCTGATTTCATTCTTGAATGATAGCTTTTAATCTCTGTCACCAACTTTCTCGGTAAATATTCTCAACAATTTATCTTTGGGGATTAAAAGAAATCTTTTATTTCTCTCCTATTATGTCTCATTGATATACATACTGTCAAGTTACAATATGAAGAAGTAGCCTTGGAAGAAAATGCAAATGACATTAGAAGCTATTTTAATTTTTCCAGTAAATTAAAGGGAAAAATATGCATCTTGATTTAAAGCCAAATTTTAAATTATGTGCCATTTATTCATTCATTCAACAATACTCAATAAGAAATAGCTATGCACTCAGGCTGTCCCAGGCACTTTGGAAAATATAAAAGATGAAGAAACCATTTTCACTGATACCAAGGAATTTAGCCCCACAAACATAAAATAGCTAAATCTGTGAAATACTAAAACACAATGTGAAAACATAAGAAACTCTAACCAAGGAAATGAGTGGTGTGAAATGAGGTTGCAAATACTATTTAGTAAGCTATAAAAAGGCAGTGGGTATGAATTTAAAGCCACACCCCATTCACCTCAAAAAAACCGTTAAGATTGACCTATTCAAATTTACAGAGTGACTTACTATTTCATCTTCCAGTTCTTGGTCAGCTCCTTCTACATTTCCCTGAAGAAAAAGAGTTTTCTGCTTCTCTGCCATTTCATAGGTTGGAAGCATCTCATTCTCATTTTGGAGTGTATCTAATTTTTTACTAAAATGTTCCATCTTGACATCTTGGCTAATATTTTCAATGATGTCCACAGCATTTTCAGGACGCTTATCTAAAACCTTGGTCAGCATTTCAGAAAGATGATCATATCTACCCGAAAAGAGAAAAGTCCAGATAATATCCCTGTCTAAAGCATTTGAAGAAATATTTCATACATATTCAGTGAGTTTTTAGGAAACTTCAACAACCTAAAGACTTGAGAGATTTTTAGTGGAAAAACTCAGTAACTTTTACCATTGTCAAGAATAACTTATCCTAGAACTTTTTAAGAAATTCCTTCAATATGATATGAATATTTAACTTAATAAAGAAAAACACGTTACAGCAAGATACATGTTCTACATCAGCTACAATTTTTACTTTTTATTTCAGATCAAAATCTCTCAGTTATATATTTAAAAGTGACTAAGCTTATTTTTCATTCTTTTAACATAACTTCTTTTCCATCCCCCTTTCCTACCCCTTATCAAATCCAACTTGATTTTTAAATCCAGCTGACTCTTTTAAGATCAATTCTCTTTTCACATTTCCTAAGCCAGTTATATACTTCAGTGTTTTTAGACCTACAAGAAATACATTTCATATTGCAACCCCAACCCACCCCACACACACAAATGGAGAGAAAAATGTCATCTGATGTTCTCACGTTTATTAAAATGTGATGCACTCTAATATTTTTTGTCCTTTTCTGTTAAAACCACTGCTGTAGCTTTTTATTTCATAACTGAGTTAGTGAAGCTGCCTCTAACCTCTCTATTGATTCATTAATTAATCTCTAAGCTCTCATTAATTCATTACATTTTACACATAACTGCTAGGAGGTGCTTTTTAAGATACCAGTTTTTCAACGTGAAATTTACTACTGAAGAACCCAAAATGCCTGTCAAACTGCTCTCAGGAGAGATAGAAATTCCTCTGTCCAGTGTGAGGACTTGCATAAATTACCTCTCTGGTGGATAAGCACTATATCTCTCCATTTTCATTTCTAACAATTAGTTCAGTTAGAATGTCTGCCCAGCAAGGTAAATGTCTGTCCAGCATCTTGTTGCTGTCTGACTTGAGAGCCTTTGCTTGTGGTGTCCTATATATATTTTTCTCAAGAAATGATTTACTATACACTTAATCTTCAAAGCCTTACCACTCAGGTTATTCCTGAAACTGTTCTTCCTCAGTGTGGACTGGGCCTTTCTAAGACCACTGATACACTGTGGTGTGATTGTGTACATTATGTATTTCTCATTCAGCAACTGCAGTAGGTTCTTCCAGGGCTGAAATTAGGTTTTTGTTTGGTGTTTTAATACATCTCCTTCCTTATCATAGTGAAACAAAATGGATGTTCAATAAATTCCTACTATCTTTACCCTGCCCTAGTTATTTAATTCTTTCTTTAATATCTGTATTTGTCTAGTGGATCTTAAGAATGTCAAAGGAAAATAGGTAAATTATATGCACGACAAATGTGAAGGACAGTTTGCAAATATTATATATGAAGAATATCTTCTTCTTTCTCCAAAAATTGCTATTTTTATAAATGAACAGAAATGTTATGACTGGCAGAAAAGAAGGAAGCAGTCTTTTTTGCAGGCTTTTTATTCCACAAAATGAAAACCAATTTTGTATTTTAGTCAAAATTGTTTTAACTTCAATAAAAAATAGCTTTCATGGTTGTTAAATAAGAGCTGTGTATAAGATATGGAGTTTAGTTCATCTTTAATGAGCCATTTTTAACTACAGGCTATAAAGCACTTAGAAAGTAATAGTGAATATTATGGACGGAATTCATTTACCACCTCAGAGACTTAGCATTTGGACACTAAATTAAATTTAGCTATTTAAGCAACGTCAGCTATAAAATAATTCAGTAAAAGAAAATTTCCCATTTTATGTTTTGTATTCAGTTTTAAATTGTGAACTTTCAAGTATTTATAATGAACTTTTTTGACATTTTATCAAAGTTTGTAAATTCTTGCTTGTTATTTAACCCAGGGAATTGTGACAAGAAGTTTATATCAGCAATTCAAGTAGAATCCAGCAAATTACATACCTGAAGTTTAAGTAAATTGTAATTAAAGACAGTAATTTATAAATAATATTTTAATTTGGGTTTTGTGAAGACTCCTCACATTATATATTAACTGATATCTTATTCTTCAGACTATAAGATTATACTTCACATTTTTAAAAGCCAAGTAATAGTTACAAGCTTTTGCCACATACGTATATTGAATGGTATTAATGTTTGCTGAGTAATCAGTAGGCATCTCAGCAAATTGTTTTGAGGATTGTTGTCATTGTTTAGTCACTAAGTTGTGTTCAACTCTGTTGCGACCCCATGGTCTGTAGCCCGCTAGGCTCCTTCTGTCCATGGGATTTACCAGACAAGAATACTGGAGTGGGTTGCCATTTCCTTCTCCAGGGGATCTCCAGGAGATCCCAACCCAGGAATTGAACCTGCATCTCCTGCATTGCGAGACGTGTTGTTTACCGCTGAATCACCAAGGAAGCCCCCATTTGAGGATTAACTATATTCAAAAGGTCTAGACTGTGTCTCCTGTACTGTCATTAACTAATTAATTAATTAATTCTTTAGTCAGTAAATAGCTGATAACACTGTGCTAGGCATTAAATATATGCTGCTGCTGCTGCTAAGTCGCTTCAGTTGTGTCTGATTCTGTGTGACCCCATAGATGGCAGCCCACCAGGCTCCCCCATTCCTGGGATTCTCCAGGCAAGAACACTGGAGTGGGTTGCCATTTCCTTCTCCAATGCACGAAAGTGAAAAGTGAAAGTGAAGGCGCTCAGCCATGTCCAACTCTTAGAGACCTAATGGACTGCAGCCTACCAGGCTCCTCCGTCCATGGGATTTTCCAGGCAAGAGTACTGGAGTGGGGTGCCATTGCCTTCTCTGAGGCATTAAATATATAGTGGCGTTCAAAAATCAAACGGTCCCTGTACTCTGGGGACCTGCACTTTAGTGGGAGAGTCAAACATTAAATATAAGTCTGTAAGTCTCTATACAATTATAAATGACCTTAAGTACTATGAAGCAAAGAGCAGGCAGTTACAATAGAGTTCTATGGAAGCTGATTCCTAAGATGTGAAGACAGCCAGCAAAAACTAAGGAGGACTTAGGGAAGAAGCCATCTGGGCCAAGGTAGCAACACTGGAACTGACAAGGCCATGTGGCTGAAGCAGAGTGATGGCGGAAAGGTAAGAGTCAGAGAGTGTTGTAGTCAGAGAAATGTTGAGCAAATTAATTTTTCCATGACTTAGTCCCCTCATTTAAAAAGCAAGTGGATTATATTAGATGTTTTCTCAAGTCCCTTCTAGCCCTGTAATTTTGTTGACCCTATGATTATGTAATCCTGGAAGCAAGAACCTCTAGAAATCTGGACTCAATGATGAGATCTGAATCTTAGCTATAATAGGATGGTCAGAATATTCCTGGGTCATTGGTTATTTTAAAAGAGATCTGGATAAAATGGCATGTACTTGGGTGGCCTGTATAGCAAGGAATTCTCCTGATTTGCCTCGGACTGAGAAGTTTCTCAGGATGCCATGCTTAGTTGGGACAGTCCCAGGTGAAGCAGGTAATTTATCCCTCCAGCACTGGCCTGGGTAGGGACTTGAAACCACATCATACAGGCACTGAAAATGCTTAGATTTTGGTAGACAGTCCTTTTAAATAAGCATCCTGGAGAGATACTTAATGGTTTCTTTCAAACCCCAGATTCCATAATTCCTAGATTTTATTTCTGTGTATCTAGGACCTTTAAAGAAGCTAAAAGAAACTCCACCAGTGACCTGTCTTGAGTCCTACAATACAAAGAGTTATGAAATTACTCTCACTAATTCAGACTTTTCAGATATATTTTCATTCACCCACAGAAGCACATCCTCACACAAAGATAATCATAGCCCCTCCCTTTGCCAAATTTTCCTCTCTCTTTTCCTCCAAGACTTACAGATTTAAGCCCGACTTGCTACTGGTCTTCAGTAGGTAAGCCTTAGTATTCTGAATGGCAATCTCAAGCATGCTGGGGGCCACTTGAGAAGCCCCAGACTCAGGCTGATCTAGATGACAGTTACTGTCTGAGTCGTCTTCTTGAAAAATGTCAAATCTCAGCTCTTTCTGTTTAGAGGTGTGGTCGCTCACATCCCTCAGTTCATACAGGGGATATTTAGTTTGCTGAGATTGATGAAAGGTGTTTCCCTTTGATTGACATGTTTGATGAAGAGTTGATCCACCTTTATCAGATAATTGTTCCAAATGGCCAAAATGAGGTGTCTCAGCTTCAGAAATAACACTAGTGGTCTTGTCTGACTGCCATGGTGCCATAAAGTCCTGCCTGGCCAGAGCCAGGGGAGAAAGAGTGGAAGGGAGCTCCTGAAATGCGGAAGATGGAAATGATGCGCGTAGTCCTACGAGGTCATCCACAGGTCGATCCGGCGTTCTGGCTCCAGAGAGGGGCATCGTAGGAGGGCTGCTCCTGGGCTGGAGTCCAGTTTCTGGCCCCTGCTCCAACTCTAGGGCCTCGGATAATCCAAGCTCAGGAGCTTGGGAAGTAGTTACCGTTTCTTCCCACGGCCGCACTGTTTCCCCAAGTTCTTGGTGTTCTATTTTTTGGTTGACGGGGATGGAATCTTCCATGGAAGGAGTTAAGAGAAAAAAAAGTTTTGGATGAAGAGGGCGTGCAGATATGGAAGGCAGCAACGCAGGGCACTGGCTTTGCTTAGGTTTGCTAGGCGATATCTGGGTCCTAGTTGTTCTGCAAGTCGCAGCGTCATGTCTCCATAGCAACCCCAGGCTGGGTTCCCCTAAGAGAAACGACGCACGCCTGTTGCCAGGAGTCTAGGGAGGAGGCCGAGAAGGATGAAAATCCTGGGTTTGTGATTTGGTGGAGCCTCTGCTTCTCCAGTAGCTCAGCCAATCTAATCTGCCGTCCATCAGGCCCGCCTGGAAACCTGAGAACTGGGCCGACGCAGAGGAGGAGCCCGGGAGAATTTTCAGGGTCTGATACTAGTGTTTTTATTCAAGTTGAGCGTTGAGGAGGGAGTCTTACATTAATGGGGGCGGGGGAGAATGCATTTACAGAGCTTGTGTGTGTTTGAGAGAGAGAGAGAGTGTGTGTGTGTGTAACGGAGAAGAGACTGACGGGGTCAGGGCGAGGTGAAGACCTTGGAAATCTGGAGGTTCAGGTGACAAGGAGACTACAGTGTGCAGAACATCAGGGTCCAAAACTCAGAAATCAAAGGTGTCTCGTTTGTGCCAACCAAACTGGCAACTTCTGGACAGTAAACAAAGGAGTCCTGATTTTCCTCTTCTCCCTCCTGTGGAATCTGCCAGATAAGTAGGCAAAAAACTACCTTCGAGGGAAGGCAATGAGAAGGTTACCCTATGTAAATAGATAATTCATGGGTTACCTGTTTTCTAATAACTGAAATTCAAATTAACCCTAAAACTATATTAGTATAATGTTATCTTTCTTTTATAATACACCTGTGATTTCATAATTTTGCAGTATCTAAGGTCATGATTCAGAGAAGGCAATGGCATCCCATTCCAGTACTCTTGCCTGGAAAATCCCATGGACGGAGGAGCCTGGTGGACTGCAGTCCAAGCGGTCGCTAAGAATCAGACACGACTGAGTGACTTCACTTTCACTTTTCACTTTCATGCATTGGAGGAGGAAATGGCAACCCACCTCAATATTCTCGCCTGGAGAATCTCAGGGACAGGGGAGCCTGGTGGGCTGCTGTCTATGGGGTCGCACAGAGTCGGACACGACTGAAGCAACTTAGCAGCAGCAAGGTCATGATTATGACTATTAATTATTCCATCCCCAACAAAAAGAATGTATAGAGGATGGAATCATACATACCTGGCCTTGACTAAAAACTGTAAATTAATTAAAGTCTTTCATGTTAATTTGTTCTGTATCTCTCTTTTAAAACAAGCCAATTAATACTTGGTATAACTTCTAATTAACAACTTGTTGGTCATAAATTCTAACTTCATGAAAGAAGTTATGAATTCAAAAGAACAGAACTCCTCTTCAATACTTTGTTCAAAGTTGTGGATCTTTACCCCTCCCAAAATGTACATGGGTGTGCACACACAGAATGTTGTATGTAATTTCTTCTAGTTCAGGGACTGCTTGAAGTCAGAGGCCCCAGATTAGAGCTCTTGGAATAGATTCAAAAAACAAAATGAAAGATAAGCTAGAATTATAAATTGGAGATTTTATTTTTTGTCATTGGTACAAGGATTGAAGAGGGGATAGCATTTTTTTTCCCCTTCATAGTTCTATTCTCTCCACCCTTGAAGCTGGAAGAAGTGATGGAGGCTTTTTCCTTGGACTGACAAGCCAGAGCAGGGTGGTAAGACCAGGAGAAAGGGATGATAAGGAAGAGTTTTTTGCATCTATATTCTCAAGAAGTATTTATCTGTAGTTTCCTTTTCTTGTAATGTCTGTCTGGTTTTGTTGTTAGAGTAACTCTAGCTTCATAGAATGAATCAGAAAGTATCTTCTCTGGTTCTGTTTTTTAGAAGAGATTGTAGAGAATTGGTAAAATTCACCTGTGAAACCATCTGGGCTTATTTTTGAAGATTATTAATTACTGAGTCAATGGATTCACACACACACACACACACACACACATATGAGGAAATTGCCTATATATATAAGTCTATGTATGTTTTGGCAGACTGATTTTTTCAAGGAATTGGTCCATTTTACCTAAGTTATCAAATTTACAAACATAGACTTGTTCATAGTGCCTTTTATTATCCTTGTGATGTCTATGGGATCACTGCTGCTGCTGCTGCTGCTGCTGTTAAGTCACTTCAGTCCTGTCTAACTCCCTGCGACCCCATAGACGGCAGCCCACCAGGCTCCCCCATCCCTGGGATTCTCCAGGCAAGAACACTGGAGTGGGTTGTCATTTCCTTCTCCAATGCATGAAAGTGAAAAGTGAAAGGGAAGTCGCTCAGTCGTGTCCGACTCTTAGCGACCCCATGGACTGCAGCCTACCAGGCTCCTCCATTCATGGGATTTTCCAGGCAAGAGTACTGGAGTGGGGTGCCATTTAGTATTATATCTTTAATTTTTGAATTAGTAATTGCAACTTCTCTCCTTTTTTTCTTTTACTTAACCTTGCTAGAGGCTTATTAATTGATTGACTCTTTCATAGAAATAGTTTTTGGTCTTGTTAATTTTCTGTTTTCAATTTCATTAATTTCTGCTCTAATTTATATTTATATTGTTTCTCTTCTTTTGCTTACTTTGGATTTAATTTGCTCCTTTTTTCTAGTTACCTAAGGTGGAAGTTTAGATGATTGAAGCTTAGATGACTTACATCTTTCTTCTTTTCTGATATATGTGTTCACTTCTATGAATTTTCCTCTAAATACTAATTTTGCTGCATTCCCCAAATTTTGATGTTATATTTTCATTTATTTCAAAATATTTTGAGATTTCCACCTATTTTTCTGTTATTGATTTATAGTTTAATTCCATTCTGGTCTATATGATTTTAATATTTATTTTCTTATATCCTTTAAATTTGTTAAAATGCTTTTATGGCCTAGAATGTGGTCTACCTTGACGAATATTCCATCTGGGTCTAAGCTGCTGCTGCTGCTGCTAAGTCACTTCAGTCGTGTCCGACTCTGTGCGACCCCATAGATGGCAGCCCACCAGGCTCCCCTGTCCCTGGGATTCTCCAGGCAAGAACACTGGAGTGGGTTGCCATTTCCTTCTCCAATGCATGAAAGTGAAAAGTGAAAGGGAAGTCTCTCAGTCATGTCCAACCCTCAGAGACCCCATGGACTGCAGCCTTCCAGGCTCCTCCGTCCATGGGATTTTCCAGGCAAGAGTACTGGAGTGGGGTGCCATTGCCTTCTCCGCTGGGTCTAAGCAGAATGCCTGTTCTGCTATTGTTGTATGAAGTGGCCTATAGTTGTCAATTACAGTCTGTTGATTAATGGTATTGTTGACTTCAACTATGTGCCTATTGATTTTCTCCTTACTGTATCTGTCTATTCTGATAGAAAAGTGTTGAAGTCTACAACTCCAATAGTGGATTCACTTATTTATCCCTGTAGTTCTATCAGTATTTGCCTCATGTATTTTGACTTTTTGCTTATAGGTGTGAAGCCACTAATGATTGTTATGTTTTCTTGCCTGGCATGCTGCAGTCCATGGCGTCGCAGAGTCAGACACAACTGAGTGACTGAACCAAACTGAACTGATGTCTTCTTGGGGGCTTTCTAGGTGGCTCAGTGGTAAAGAACCTGCCTGCAATGCAGGATATACAAGAGATGCAGGTTTGATCCCTGGGTCAGGAAGATCCCCTGGAGAAGGAAATGGCAACCCACTCCAGTATTCTTGCCTGGAAAATTCCATGGACAAGAGGAGTCTGGTGGGCTATCGTCCATGGGTTGGATATGACTGAGCAACTGAGCACATGTCTTCTTGGACGACTGATCCCTTATTATGTGATACCCCTCTTTATCTCTGATAATTTTCCTTGCTTTGAAGTTAGCTTTGTCTGAAATTAATATAGCTGCTCTGAGTTTGAGTGTTAGCATGGCATTCTTGCTCATCTGTTTACTTTATCCTGTGTGTGTCTTTGGCGATGTTTGTGGCATAAGATTGCAGAGTAGAAGGACGTGCACTCATCTTCTCCTGCGAGAACTCCAAAACTACAGTTCGCTGCTGAACAACCATTGACTTGAAAATGTTGGATCCCCCACACAAAAAAATATGCAATGTCCAAGGGAAAGAAATTTCAAACCCCTTACCGGCCAGAGAAGCTCAGAGGACTCAAACAAGTGCCCAAACCCTTGTGCCCAGAGACTGAGCCAGACCGTGTTTGAGTGTCTCCTGCAAACGTATGGGTCAGCAATGGCCTGCCGAGGGGCAGGGGCTCTGGGTGCAGTAGATCTGGGTATGGCAAAAGCCCCCTTGGAGGAGGTCACCATTAATCCCACCATAGACCCGCCAGAACTTACACAGGATTGAGGAAACAGACTCTCAGAGGGCACAAACAGAACTTTGTGTGCACCAGGACCCAGAAGAAAGGAGCAGTGACCCAACAAGAGACTGACCCAGGTTTGCCCGTGAGTGTCCAGGAGTCTCTGGCAGATGCGTGTGTCCACAGTGGGATGCTTCAGGGTCAGGGGCACTGAGTGCGACAGTGCGTGCATGGAACCTTTTGAAGGAGGTCGCCATTATCTTCATTACCTCCATCATAGTTTGGTCTCAGGTCAAAAAACAGGGAGGAACACAGCCCTGCCCATCTACAGAAAATTGGATTAATGATTTACTGAGCATGGCCCCACCCATCAGAAAAAGATCCAGTTTCACCCTCAGTCAGTCTCTCCCATCAGGAAGCTTCCATAAGCCTCTTATCCATAACCATTTGAGGGCAGACAGAATGAAAACCACAATCACAGAAAACTAACCAAACTAATCTCAAAGACCACAGCCTTGTCTAACTCAATGAAACTATGTGCCATGCCCTATAGGTTTCTCCAAGATGGACCGGTCATGGTGGAGAGTTCTGACAAAACATGGTCCACTGGAAGGGAATGGCAAATCAGTTCAGTATTCATGCCTTGAGAACCCCATGGACAGCATGAAAAGGCAAAAAGATAGGACACTGAAAGATGAATTCCCCAGGTGAGTAGGTGTGCAATACGCTACCAGAGATCAGTTGAGAAATAACTCCAGAAAGAATGAAGAGATGGAGCCAGAGCAAAAAGAACACCTAGCTGTGGATGTGACTGGTGATGGAAGTGAAGTCCGATGCTGTAAAGAGCAATATTGCATAGGAACCTGGAATGTTAGGTCCATGAATCAAGGCAAATTGCAAGTGGTCAAACAGGAGACAGCAAAAGTGAACATCAACATTTTAGGAATCAGTGAACTAAAATGGACTGGAATGGGTGAATTTAACTCAGATGACCATTATATCTACTACTGTGGGAAAGAATCCCTTAGAAGAAATGGAGTAGCTATCATAGTAAACAAAACAGTCCGAAATGCAGTACTTGGATGCAATCTCAAAAATGACAGAATGATCTCTGTTTGTTTCCAAGGCAAACCATTCAATATCACAGTAATCCAAGTCTATGCCCCAGACAGTAATGCTGAAGAAGCTGAACAGTTCTATGAAGACCTACAAGACCTCCTAGAACTATTACCCCTAAAAAATATCCTTTTCACTATAGGGGACTGGAATGCAAAGGTAGGAAGTCAAGATATAACTGGAGTAACAGGCAAACTTGGCCTTGGAGTACAAAATGAAGCAGGACAAAGGCTAACAGAGTTATGTCAAGAGAACACATTGTTTATACCAAACTCCCTCTTCCAACAACACAAGAGAAGACTCTACACATGGACAGCACCAGATGGTCAGTACTGAAATCAGATTGATTATATTCTTTGCAGCCAAAGATGGAGAAGCTCTATACAGTCAGCAAAAAAAAAGAAAAGAAAAGAAAAAGACTGGGAGCTGACTGTGGCCCAGATCATGAACTCCTTATTGCCAAATTCAGACTTAAATTGAAGAAAGTAGGGAAAACCACTAGACCATTCAGGTATGACCTAAATCAAATCCCTTATGATTATCCAGTGGAAGGAACAAATGGACTTAAGGCATTAGATATGATAGACAGAGTGCACAAAGAACTACGGACAGAGGTTCACGGCATTGTACAAGAGGCAGTGATCAAGACCATCCCCAAGAAGAAATGCAAAAAGGCAAAACGGTTGTCTGAAGAGGGCTTACAAATAGCTGAGAAAAGAAGAGAAGCTAAAGGTAAAGGAGAAAATGAAAGATTTACCCATCTGAATACAGAGTTCTGAAGAATAGCAAGGAGAGATAAGAAAGCCTTCCTCAGTGATCAGTGCAAAGATATAGAGTAAAGCAAAAGAATGGGAAAGACTAGAGATCTTTTCAAGAAAATTGGAGATACCAAGGG
The DNA here is from genome assembly GCF_027580195.1 of Bos mutus. Taxonomy (NCBI): domain Eukaryota; kingdom Metazoa; phylum Chordata; class Mammalia; order Artiodactyla; family Bovidae; genus Bos; species Bos mutus. The sequence continues at coordinate 34,088,139 of NC_091625.1, forward strand.
AACATTTCATGCAAAGATGGGCACAGTAAAGGACAGAAATGGTATGGACCTAACAGAAGCAGAAGATATTAAGAAGAGGTGGCAAGAATACACAGGAGAACTAAACAAAAAAGGTCTTCATGACCCAGATAACTATGATGGTGTGATCACTCACCTAGAGCCAGACATCCTGGAATGTGAACTCAAGTGGGCCTTAGGAAGCATCACTACAAACAAAGCTAGTGCAGGTGATGGAATTCCAGTTGAGCTATTTCAAATCCTGAAAAATGATGCTGTGAAAGTGCTCCACTCAATATGCCAGCAATTTTGGAAAACTCAGTAGTGACCACAGGACTGGAAAAGGTCAGTTTTCATTCTAATCCCAAAGAAAGGCAATGCCAAAGAATGTTCACACTACCGCACAATTGCACTTATCTCACACACTGACAAAGTAATGCACAAAATACTCCAAGATAGGCTTCAACAGTACATGAACTGTGAACTTCCAGATGTTCAAGCTGGATTTTGAAAAGGCAGAGGAACCAGATATCAAATTGCCAACATCTGTTGGATCATCAAAGAAGCAAGAGAGTTCTGGAAAAACATCTACTTCTGCTTCACTGACTTACACCAAAGCCTTTGACTGTGTGGATTACAACAAACTGTGGAAAATTCTTTAAGAGATGGGAATACTAGACCACCTACCTGTCTCCTGAGAAATCTGTATGTAGGTCGAGAAGCAACAGTTAGAACTGTACATGGAACAAAAGACTGGTTCCAAATTGGGAAAGGAGTACATCAAGGCTGTATATTGTCACCCAGCTTATTTAACTTATATGCAGAATACATCATGCAAAAAGCCGGGCTGGATGATGCACAAGAAGTAATCAAGATTGCTGGGAGAAATATCAATAACCTCAGATATGCAGATGACACCACCCTTATGGCAGAAAGTGAAGAAGAACTAAAAAGCCTCTTGATGAAAGTGAAAGAGGAGAGGGAAAAAGTTGGCTTAAAACTCAACATTCAAAAAACTAAAATCATGGCATCCAGGGTCATCACTTCATTGCAAATTTATGGGGAAACAATGGAAATAGTGAGAGATGTTGCTGTCTTGGGCTCCAAAATCACTGTGGATGGTGACTGCAGCCATCAAATTAAAAGATTCTTGCTCCTTGGAAGAAAAGCTATGACCTACTTAGACAACATATTAAAAAGCAGAGATATTACTTTGCCAACAAAGGTCCATCTACTCAAAGCTACGGTTTTTCCAGTAGTCAGGTATGGATGTGAGAGTTGGACTATAAAGAAAGCTAAGCACCAAAGAATTGATGCTTTTGAACTGTGGTATTGTAGAAGACTCTTGAGAGTCTCTTGGACTGCAAGAACATCCAACCAGTCCATCCTAAAGGAAATCAGTCCTGAATATTCATTGGAAAGACTGATGCTGAAGCTGAAACTCCAACACTTTGGCCATCTGATGTGAAGAGCTGACTCATTGGAATAGACTGGGAAATCTGATGCTGAAAAGATTGAAGGTGGGAGAAGGAGACGACAGGATGAGATGCTTGGATGGCATCACGGATTCAATGGACACAAGTTTGAGTAAGATCTGGGAGTTGGTGATGGACAGGAAGCCTGGCATGTTGCAGTCCACATGGTTGCAAAGAGTCAGACATGACTGAGCGATTGAACTGACTGATACGTCTTTATATTTAAAGTGGGTTTCTTGTAGATAAGATATAATTGACTTTGTTAAATCTTTTATAATTGAACTGACATGTCCAGTGTACAAACAAAACCTTTGGTATGTACAGGAAGCTAACACCATAACTACTTGAGCTTAGTTCAGCATCATTATTCTTTGTCCATGGTATGGAGTATGAGTATCAAGTAGACAAAAAATGGACATATCATTATCCTCTTGCTTTCCTGTTTCCGCTAACTGCCAATTTAGTAGACCAATTTCATTGCAGAATAAAAAATACTGGAAGAATGCAAAAAAGACAAAAAGAACTAATATAGCATCTCAGTAACCTCTGACATATATAATAGTCTATCACATTAGCTCACTCAGACTTCACTGTTATCTCAGACTTTAGAAACAAACCAATTGCTCCCTGATAGTGATATGTCTTTCTATGAGAAATGCTCGTGAGTTACAGACTCTCAAATTAGGGCCAGATTACTGTTTAACTCTTGAAGGGAGGCTTCTAATTCTTTTGTAATTCTCAAATTACTCTGAAAGAAACACCTTTGCAATGAATATACAACTTGATACCAGGTTATTTTGGGGACCTTCTTATAGAAATAGGTTCCTGGCTCTCAAACTTTTTATTGAGAGCCACTTTACACTTTTACAATTAATAACTCCCTGAAATAGCTCTTGCTAATGTGGGATATAGTTTATACAATATAGTCACAAACTATTTCCATTTTAAAGATATGCTTTTTCATTCTGCCCACTGTCCTTCTCTACCATGTCATTACTATCATTTTAGACAATGCTAGCAATTCTCAAGATGAAGTGTGGCAGAGACATTTGGGTTTGTTCACAAGATAAAAATCTATCGGGTATTTATGTAAAAACAGGATGAATTGAATCTATTACCTGGAAAATGTTGTTAGCCCTCTAAACTTAGAAAGCTGTCCAGTTTTCTGTTTAATTTTCTGGCACAGACCTGGTGATTTTGGTTGTGATTCCACTGCCATCTTTGGTATTCCTTTTTTTCTTTTTGCCAGGACTTAAACACATAGAATTGTGAATTCCAGTCCTGGCTCTCTACTTACTAGTTACGTGCTAAACATAGGTAAGTTTTTTGAAGACTTCTTGCCTCAGATTTTATCCATAAAAATGTTGGACTAATATCTATAAAGGGTTGTGGTAAGAATTTTAGGACGTGTGGTCAAATAGTGGTATTATGATTAACATTATTTTTAATGCAGTTAGATATTAATCTTATATTGAGTTTAGTATTTGGAGACATTCTGTAAAGTACTTTCACCTGATTGCTTTAATGACACAAATTACTATTATTTCAGCATTCTCACATCGTTATAGATCTAGTTCAGTTCAATTCAGTTCAGTTGCTCAGTCGTGTTCGACTCTTTGTGACCCCATGAATTGCAGCACTCCAGGCCTCCCTGTCCATCACCAACTCCCAGAGTTCACTCAAACTCACATCCATCAAGTCAGTGATGCCATCCAGCCATCTCATCCTCTGTCGTCCCCTTCTTCTGCCCCTCAATCCCTCCCAGCCTCAGAGACTTTTCCAATGAGTCAACTCTTCGCATGAGGTGGCCAAAGTACTGGAGTTTCAGCTTTAGCATCATTCCTTCCAAAGAACACCCAGGACTGATCTCCTTTAGGATGGACTGGTTGCATCTCCTTGCAGTCCAAGGGACTCTCAAGAGTCTTCTCCAACACCACAGTTCAAAAGCATCATTCTTCTGCACTCAGCCTTCTTCACAGTCCAACTCTCACATCCGTACACGACTACTGGAAAAACCATAGCCTTGACTAGCTGGACCTTTGTTGGCAAAGTAATGTCTCTGCTTTTCAATATGCTATCTAGGTTGGTCATACCTTCCCTTCCAAGGAGTAAGCGTCTTTTAATTTCATGGCTGCAGTCACCATCTGCAGTGATTTTGGAGCCCCCCCAAAATAAAGTCTGACACTGTTTCCACTGTTTCCCCATCTATTTCCCATGAAGTGATGGGACCGGATGCCATGATCTTCGTTTTCTGAATATTGAGCTTTAAGCCAACTTTTTCACTCTCCTCTTTCACTTTCATCAAGAGGCTTTTTAGTTCCTCTTCACTTTCTGCCATAAGGGCGGTGTCATCTGCATACCTGAGGTTATTGATATTTCTCCCGCAATCTTGATTCCAGCTTGTGCTTCTTCCAGCCCAGTGTTTCTCATGATGTACTCTGCATATAAGTTAAATAAGCAGGGTGACAATATACAACCTTGACGTACTCCTGTTTCTATTTGGAACCAGTCTGTTGTTCCACGTTCAGTTCTAACTGTTGCTTCCTGAGCTGCATATAAGTTTCTCAAGAGGCAGGTCAGGTGGTCTGGTATTCCCATCTCTTTCAGAATTTTCCACAGTTTCTTGTGATCCACACAGTCAAAGGCTTTGGCATAGTCAATAAAGCAGAAATAAATGTTTTTCTGGAACTCTCTTGCTTTTTCGACGATCCAGAGGATGTTGGCAATTTGATCTCTGGTTCCTCTGCCTTTTCTAAAACCAGCTTGAACATCTGGAAGTTCATGGTTCACGTATTGCTGAAGCCTGGCTTGGAGAATTTTGAGCATTACTTTACTAGCATGTGAGATGTGTGCAATTGTGCGGTAGTTTGAGCATTCTTTGGCATTGCCTTTCTTTGGGATTGGAATGAAAACTACCTTTTCCAGTCCTGTGGCCACTGCTGAGTTTTCCAAATTTGCTGGCATATTGAGTGAAGCACTTTCACTGCATCATCTTCCAGGATTTGACACGTAGTTTATTTTTGATAGGATAAAATTTCATTATTCAGGGTACTTAAAAGTAGTTCTCAAACACAGAAATAATATGTGCTCATAATAAACATTTAAAAAGTATTAGTATAATGTAAGAAAGTTTATGCACATACAATTTTGAATCCATTAATCAAATATGAATGTTGTAATAGTATACATTTCTAAGCCAATTGATAAAAATGAATGAACTTAGAAAAAATATTTTCCCACTGTTTAGTTTATCTTTTTTGTTAAACTGGGAGGGAATATATGTATTTGTGAATTTACTTTGTAAGGAAACAAATGGGATAATGCTAGGCACTATTCTAGAAATGTTTATTACATTCAATAATTATTCAACACATTCTAAAAGTTGTACATATATGTTTGTATAACATATTTGATATTAAATATGTTCTATAATTTATTTAACCCTAATGGCTATTGATGGAGACTTAGTTGTTTGATTTTAATATTTGATTTTAATATTTGAAACAGTTTAACACTAAACGTCTTACCACAATTATGTTTGTTCAGATCATAAAGTATATATTATAAGTGTGTATATGTATTTATATATATGTGATAAATTCTAAATGTGAAATTTCTGGATCAGAAGTTATGTACATTTAAAATTTTTATTTACATTGTCAAATGATAGCTAACAAGATTCATAATGACTTTCCTGATGAATCTGCCTGCCGATGCAGAAGACAAGGTTTCAATCCCTGGGTTTGGAAGATCCCCTGGAGAAGAAAATGGCAACCCACTCCAGTATTCTGTCCTGAGAAATCCCATGGACAGAGCAGCCTGAAGGGCTACAGTCCATGGAGTCTCAAAAGAGTCAGACACGACTTAGTGACTAAATAACAACAACAAAGATTGATAATCTACTATAATTGTTACATTTTTAAGATGTCTGAAAAATCTGGGGCAATATATTAATTGACAAATTATTTGAGTTGTGTAGATATGAATGGCTTGTGCTCATATTTATAAATTAACCTCAATAAGGCAAGCTCTGGGAGATAGTGAAGGACAGGGAAGCCTGGTGCCACAGTCCATGAGGTCACAAAGAGTCAGATACAACTGAGCAACTAAACAAGTCAGTTGGTTAAATAATATCTTACCTGAAATATTCTGATTCTGTATAAAGAATTTTCTATTAAATTGTATTTATAAATGCTTCATTTTCCAGTTAAATTTTTATATGGAGAAGCAGCAATACAACCATCTTAAAATGTCAATATATCAATTACATTGATATATCACAGAAAGTGTGATGCAAATACAAATAAATACCATGATCTAGTATTTTGGCTATTCAAAACAAGTTTGTACTTATGTACATGCTATGTGATATACTCTTTATAACTTAGCACTCAGGTAATGCACTTAAACATCTAACGAACCATTTAAAATTAGAAGCTAAATGTATCTGTGTAAGAATATCGGGCTTTAAAGCACCTTATTGGCTGGTAGTAGTGCCAAGAGTCCAGACTGTCTTGTTTTTATTCCCCATGTAGTGCCCAGTTACACAGTGAATAGTAAAGAAATTAAGCTCACTTTTTCTAAGCTGCTACTCTGCTTTAGTAGCATTTCACTGAACAATGGCAGACCAAAACAAAGGCAGTTGATAATCAGTGGTAGACTTTCAAAGCTCTAACTTTTCATGCCCACTTTTGAACCCAAATTTTCTAAATGTGCTGGAAGACTTTGAAATCCACGCCATTTATCTTTACTGATTCTTATCTGAAATATAGTAAGTCATATAATTATTTTTATTTTAAAAACATTTTAGTGTATATATCGGGAGAAGGCAATGGGAACCCACTCCAGTACTCTTGCCTGGAAAATCCCAGGGACGGAGGTGCCTGGTGAGCTGCAGTCCACGGGGTCGCGAACAGTCAGACACGACTGAGCGACTTCACTTTCACTTTTCACTTTCATGCACTGGAGAAGGAAATGGCAACCCACTCCAGTGTTCTTGCCTGGAGAATCCCAGGGATGGAGGAGCCTGGTAGGCTGCCGTCTATGGGGTCACACAGAGTTGGACACAACTGAAGTGACATAGCAGCAGCAGCAGCAGTGTATACATCAATAATCACTAGAAAATATTGTTATAAGTATTTATTATCACTTTTTAGGAATAATTTTTTCCCAAACGTGTCCCAAGAGAGGAAAGGTGTAAGAAAGTATGTGTATCCTGATCAGTTTTAATGGAATATATCACTTCATTGTTAAATGCACAAACCATTCTTTCTTAACTTGAGGGAGCCCCAAAATTCCCAATCACTGATGACTAACTTGAAAGATCTTAGAGTGTGAGCTGGATCTACTCAAGTCTAGAAACATTTTCTTCTACTTCCCACTTCCTTTTTCCAGGTATAGCTCTATATGATCCTGTTTTCTGCTTTTTTGTTTTGTTCTGTTCTTGTTTTGCCAATACTTTTACTTGACGACTTTGTCAAATAGAGCCTTTCATAACGTATTTTGAGGAGGGAAAGGCAGAAAGGAGAAGGCATAGAAAAAAAGCTCATTTGACTGCTGCACTAGCACCTGTTCAGCAGGACCAGTGTCTTGTTTTTCCCCACATTCATTTAAATGATATATTTGAAGCTGAACGTGCTGTCACAGGATAGGTGTTTGTTTTTGTGTCTCCCACACAAATCTTGATGATGGGACCCAAGTTTACTGGGCAGGTGCATCTAGTCTGTTTAAAATTTTGACAGGTAATATTCTCAATTCAGTACGGGTTTTAAGACTTGACATGTTCCACAAATTTCTTGAAAAGCAGCTGATGAATGAGCTTGTGGAATCCACCGTGAAACAGGCTACTTTCAAAACCACAGAAGACGACCTCAGAGTAAATTATGAGTTTGTGGCCCACACTCTTGGGAGGACAGAGAAATAAGACTTTCTTCCAAAAATTAATGAAGTACTGTGCTCTGTTTCAAAATCAAAGATAAGCTCCTACTCTCAGAATGTTGTTAGAAATATCCTTCTGTCTGGAGATGGGTTGTACTTCTTACACTCTCTCACCATCTCTTGTGTCCAATGACTCAGCTTGGTGAGCCAATTAACTGTTATCAGATGGCTGTCAGGCACTGCTTGGAAATCTAGTCGTTTCAAAAGGATGTTGTTCTAGGAAATTTGTCTCAACTCTGTATAACAAAAGAAACGACACATAAATATAAGTACAATTCAAGAAGAGTTGTTATATATGTGACTTGGTGAACTAAAATGATAAAGTTACCACATATACTATCCATACCATGTGGAGTTAAGACAATGTTTGGATTTCTAGTATCATCTTCTGGGGTATGATCATGCTCTCATAGCGTGTCTTCACTGGCCTAACTGTGTTCTTTGGGATAAGGTTCATCTCTAAACAAAGGTTTACCACTACTGACTTTATTTGGATCTTTGATTTCATGAATTGGCATTCCTTAACTAACGTTGCACAGATTTATTGTTCTTTGATATTAATTACTTATATTGAAGCTGTGGTGAACTTTTTACCAGTTACTTTCCCAATATACTCTTCTGTATATTCTGTGGTTTCTAATAAGAGAGTGGATTATGATGATGCTATCCGGCCCAAACAAATTACATTTCATCTTATCTCTGTTTATTTAGCACAATTTGATAAATATCAAACTAATATTTGGAGCTTTATTTGTTTTTCACATTCATTATGTATATGTCTAGGTATGAACAATAATATAATACTCATGGAAGATCACCAAATTCTTTTTTTAAACTTGACTACATCCTGTTTATTCTAACAGTAACACATCTGAGAGTATCTTCCTTCTCTTTTATGAATTGACAATATTCTTTGTCCAGAAAATATACTCCTTTCCTTATCTTTCACAAATCTATATTCTTTATTATAACACTTCAAAAAGTATTTGTTTTTAATATGATGATATACTTTTCTCTAGAAAATATTACTAGTTTGTTCAATATTACCTTTATTCTGGAGCCACAGCCTTGATTCCATATTCAGTCCTCTTCTCTAGATCCTTTCTTCACTTTCTCTAACAGCCAAATTTATCAGGAAGCTAATGAGACTTACCCATCAGGGCCCCACCTTTGTATATGCCCCTTGATAAGCCCTCTATTTAATTCTGAATTCACAAATTTGCATTCTATTTCTAAAGAGGACCCCCCCCCTTCATCCAAATTATAGAAAATTTAGGCACCACAAAGCCTTGATCTGCCCTATTCCTTTATAGGAATCAAGAGAAGGTTCATGCAAATAAAAAGTAACGCTGTGTCTGGATTTAAACTTGTAACTTTGCAGATTAGCAGTCTAATTCTCTCTGGTGGCCAGCTCTTCTATGTTGTTTGAGGTGAATAGATGTAATTCATTTATGGCTTAGTGCATTCTTCTATAGAACCCTATTTTACAGTGAGAAATTAATACTTTTGAAAACACGTATGTGCTATGTTGTTGATATGGAATTTTTTATTTAACCCCCACTAGAACCCAAAACTTAAGATCATGGCATCCAGTCCCATCACTTCATGGGAAATAGATGGGGAAACAGTGGCTGACTATTTTTCTGGGCTCCAAAATCACTGCAGATGGTGACTGCAGCTATGAAATTAAAAGATGCTTACTCCTTGGAAGGAAAGTTATGACCAACCTAGACAGCATATTAAAAAGCAGAGACATTACTTTGCCAACAAAGGTCTGTCTAGTCAAAGCTATGGTTTTTCCAGTGGTCATGTATGGATGTGAGAGTTGGACTATAAAGAAAGCTGAGCACTGAAGAATTGATGCTTTTGCACAGTGGTGTTGGAGAAGACTCTTGAGAGTCCCTTGGACTGCAAGGAGATCCAACCAGTCCATTCTAAAGGAGATCAGTCCTGGGTGTTCATTGGAAGGACTGATGTTGAAGCTGAAACTCCAAAACTTTGGCCACCTGATGTGAAGAGCTGACTCATTTGAAAAGACCCTGATGCTGGGAAAGATTGGGGGCAGGAGGAGAAGGGGATGACAGAGGATGAGATGGTTGGGTGGCATCACCGACTCAATGGACATGAGTTTGGGTAGACTCTGGGAGTTGGTGATGGACAGGGATGCCTGGCGTGCTGTGGTTCATGAAGTTGCAAAGAGTTGGATACAACTGAGCAACTGAACTGAACTGAACTAAGAACCTAAAACTGTAGGAATTATGGTCCCCAACTGTGCCTCAGAGTATTAATTTGTCCAAGCTTATATACAGCTGGCAAGTTTGCCTCTGGGATTTAAACGGAGCTTTGTGTGACCCTAAAACTTGTAGGGCCTCCATACAACACAGCTGTAGTGGTCTTTTAATTTCTCCTCAATTGATATTTGGTTTTATCAAGATCATCCATAGAATACAAAGTTAGAGATTAATATGAGGGATAAAATAAAAACTTTTCAAATAAATCACTTGGTAATAAATTTAATATAATGTATTGCATTTTTCTATTTGCCACAAGCTATAATAAAATTGTCCATGAGGACTATTTAAAAGAAACATTCAGCTCTAAATAGGTGGCGGTGGCAACATTTTGCTTTCACAGAACAACTTTTCACTTCCTCACACAATTAACATTGCTATTCCTCCTCCATACATATCCAAGTGGAAAAAATTGTCATGGGATTCTGCAAGGGCCAGGAAAAGAAAAAAAGAACACGTCCTCTCTTAACTTTCTAGTTGGCTAACTGTAAACTCAACATTTGGAGGATGGATTTATAAAATCTGGCCATAGTTGTGCCAAATATTTATTTGCAAAACGGTAGATTTCCTTAATTCTTAAGCATAGATTTCCACAACTCTGTCCAATGCCTCCAACTCTGCTCACCCCTACCTGTGACTCCTCTGGCTGGGGTGGGGGCTAGTGATCAAAGTCCGGAAGGTCACGGAAGGAGCAGCCCGGGCAGCCTCGGTAGGCTCTGTAGGCGACGATCAGGTAGTAAAACCCCGGGAGGAACACCAGGATGCCGACAGTCAGGACTGGGAAGGCTCGATTGGCGCCCACTTTGCTGATATAGCCTGCCAGCAGGAGGCAGCCCGTAATAATGAGAAAAGTACCAACCAAAAACTGTGAGAAGGCGCAGGCAATGGCCTTAAAAGGAATGTCAGTACGGCTTTTCTCCAATACATGAGGTCTTACGACACCTGGGCATCTTTTCGGCTTTAAGCTCTCTTTGGCAGGTGAAGTTTCCTTCTGACGGTTAATATGTCCGCCGCCGGGGCTGGAGAGCTTTGCGTATCTCACTTTGCCGCTGGGCATGCTAGCAACCACGTTGGTGCGAGTGGGCACGATAACCCGCTGAGTGGGTGCGGAGCTTGCCGTGGCCACACAGCGGGCGGAGGCGCCAAGGCCAGGGCGTCCACCCAACGGCCGCCTGACCACGCGGTGGGCTGCCCCGGCACCTCTCCTTCATCTGCCTTCCCCTTCTGGGAGACTGCCCTGTTTTTGATGGAATCTCTCTTTTAACATGTGCGTTTGCCATTGTTTTGATAATCACCAGATTATTGGCTGTATTTGTTATTTTCTTAAGCCAGTTCTAGTAAACTCCCAAATCCTTTACCATTAAAACTATTTAGATTGAGCAGATTAGATTACATTCTTTGTTTTCATTTAGTCAATTTCATAGAATTTCCATTTATACTTGCTTATAGCAGGTGCCCTCAATAAAGCTCAAATCCTGACATGATGATCAAGGGCAAAATATGTTCAAAGACGTCAAGGCATTTCACTCCTAAATTTTGGCTCATTTTACAGGGGACAGCTCTCTTGTAGGTTGCGTTGTCTCAACACTGATTCAGTGATTTTGGGAGTGATAAGCTCTTTGGAATGTTAGAGTTTAATGAGAAGCAGTGTGATGTTTTAGGAGATTGCAGAGGGGGGCAGTTTCTACTTTATGAGAGTTCAAACTGGAAACCTCTAAGTTCTCTCTCAATATCTAGAATATCTAGAGAGCTTGGTCCAGAGCTGCAGCCTCTGGTCAAGGTTCTTACTAACCAAACGTTTGACTCCTCCTTTTCTGTGTTCTATATCTAATTCTTACTGACCTGTGTGTCTTATAAGTTTATAATTCATCTTAAAATTTATTACCTACTACATTCATCATCCTATTTAATTCAATTTGACCTCATTTGGAATGTGCATTCTAAATTCAATCACAAAGTTCTGCTTTTTTAAAACATATTCTTTTATATTTGGGATTACCTCATTATCCTAACTAGAGTATAAATTTGTTTATGGAAGTAATAGTATGACTTCCCCATTCTTTTAACCACAGAGATCCTAGCAGTGGGCCCTTGACCTTCTGCAAACCTAGTGTTTGCTGGGTTAAATTTGCTACAAAATGCAAATATTGTTGTTGTTGTTCAGTTGTTAAGTCCTATCTTCTTTGTGGCCCCTTAAATGCATGCTTAAACTCATATCCATTGAGTCGGTGATGCTGATAATTTTCCCTATAGCTATTTAAAGTTAAATTATAATCTTACTTTTATTTACATGCATTTTATAATGTACATCTCTTCTTCCTAACATATCTCAGAAATGTAAAGTTGGAGTGGTACATTTGACCCCAAGGTCACACAGCTGGTAATTAATGATATGAAGAACATCACCCAACTAGTAAGAGCTAGAGGTGAGTCATTTGTAATGGAGATAAAGCTTAATTTCATTCTAGTTTATTGTGTTATATGCATATGATCACATTTGGTATGAGCCAAATGAGAAAGATAATGTTTCAGACCTGTATGTTATGGGCTGTTGAGAGGAAATCTGTGCATTATGAAAGAACAGAGCATTCAGAAGAGATATCTTTGAGAAAAAAGAGTTGAACTGAGTCCTGGGAGGACATTCTTATTTCAAACAGGCCAGTCTCAGAGAGGCTAACCACCTTCAGTGAGATCCTGCTGGCACAAAGGAGATCCCTGTCTGATGTTGAAATTGTGCTTCTGGGAAACAAGAAGAAAAGGTATAAATCAGAGAGCATAAACTGTAGGGCAACGCTGACATAGCAGAATACAGAGGAGTTTGGTAATTCATTGTAGAAATGTATTTCAAATATTTTAACATTATTATTTTATTAAATTGATTTTATCAACTAAGATGATCCAAATTATGTTTTGTTTGCTTAAATAAGGCCGTAAAGTTTATTTTGTGCATATGTAGGTATATGAACAATTTTGAAATTTAAGAATATAGTAGATATAAATCTCAGTACTCATTTAAAATAATTTAGGGTCCAGACTTCGCTGACATTATGTGACAATTTGGCCAGTTGTTAACTTGGGATAATTAAAATGAAGTGGTAGCTTTATAGACTTGACCCAGGTATCACCTCATGTGTGTATGTGTTAGTCGCTTAGTCGTATTCAACTCTGCAATCCCATGGACTGTAGCCCTCCAGGCTCCTCTGACAATGGAATTCTCCAGGCAAGAATACTGGAGTGGGTAGCCATTCCCTTCTCCAGGGGATCTTCCTGGCCCAGGGATTGATGAACCCAGGTCTCTCACATTGCAGGCAGAATCTTTACCATCTGAGCCACCTACCTCACATGTCTCTAAATTAAAAGTGGTCAGGATGCAGTAAATTATTCAGAGATTTGAAGCTTTCAACAAAATATGTGTTATTTGTGCAAAACTCACTTGCAGCTGACTTTTTTACTATTTGCTCCTCTGTTACATGTGGTTATTGGCAACTGACAGCAACAAAATCATGACTTTTTTTTTCAGGAAAAGATGAAAAATATTCCTATTGAGTTTATCTGGGGGTAATAATGAGCTTTAAATTCAAGGCAACAGAAAATCACCTATGATATTTGTGCATTAGAATGACACAGATATATAAAACAATGCAGGTACTTTCTTGATTTTTTAAATATTTTGCTCTACATTGCTTCTTTTAAGCTTTGAATTTAATTTTGGGCCTAGTTTTTTCCCTTGACTAGATGGGGTAAATTTTGACCTTGACTACTTAGAGGAGACACGTTTCCTACTGCTTAACTTACAGACTATTTTAAACTCCCATACCTCTGTTTACCAGGAGAGAAAAATGGGACTGGTGGAAAGAATATTTCCATAGGATCCTTTCATGAATACGGTCCCTCAGTTACAATTCAGTCTTCTCTCTGGTAGTATGCTTCCCAATGATTCTTTTCTCCTTTGATGAGAAAGAAAAGATTGTCACAGTGAAATAACTCCAGGATGAGCAGCCACTCATGTTTACCATCATTCTAAGCTGGTCCCATCACTTTATGGGAAATAGATGGGGAAACAGTGGAAACAGTGTCAGACTTTATTTTTGTGGGCTCCAAAATCACTGCAGATGGTGACTGCAGCCATGAAATTAAAAGACGCTTACTCCTTGGAAGAAAAGTATGACCAACCTAGATAGCATATTGAAAAGCAGAGACATTACTTTGCCAAACAAAGGTCCGTCTAGTCAAGGCTATGGTTTTTCCTGTGGTCATGTATGAATGTGAGAGTTGGACTGTGAAGAAGGCTAAGTGCCAAAGAATTGATGCTTTTGAACTGTGGTGTTGGAAAAGACTCTTGAGAGTCCCTTGGACTGCAAGGAGATCCAACCAGTCCATCCTAAAGGAGATCAGTCCTGGGTGTTGTCTGGAATGAATGATGCTAAAGCTGAAACTCCAGTACTTTGGCCACCTCATGCGAAGAGTTGACTCATTGGAAAAGACTCTGATGCTGGGAAAGATTGGGGGCAGGAGGAGAAGGGGACGACAGAGGATGAGATGGCTGGATGGTATCACCAACTCAATGGACGTGAGTTTGAGTGAACTCTGGGAGTTGGTGATGGACAGGGAGGCTTGGCGTGCTGCGATTCATGGGGTTGCAAAGAATCGGACACAACTGAGTTACTGAACTGAACTTTGCTATACAATACCTATTTTCTTCTTGTGGAAAAGCTTCAATTAAATGGTTGTATTACTGAATCATTAGACTTGGACTTGGTCTGGTTATTCCTCTATGTACATCTGGTTTAATGGAATTAGATTGTTTACAATAGTTACCTACCCCTCCCCCACTCCTCACTCCCCACCCCCACCCCCTGCCACACACACATTAGTGAACCTTCTATGGGCTACAGCAGAAGCTGTTCTGTCGGGGGCAAGATCAGAGAGAGACAATAGATTCTCCTTTGTCCAAGGTTTTGAAGAAATTGTCTATTTAGTTAAATGATTCCTGTTTAGAAATAATTGTTATGAAGATCACAAGTGATTTTACACATCAGCAATTTTGATTTTGATTTATTTTGATTAAAAACATTTAACAGTACTCTCCATTCATATACACATGTACTTTTCATGGTCTGTTGTTCACTTGAAGATCCATTCATAATTTAGAAAACAATAGTGGAAATATTAGTATTTCCTTCTTTTTAAAAGAATTAGATGCATTACTGGACATGCTTATGTGTTTACTAACTTTTCTTATCCCTTTCCTTTTATCCTGTAATCCTTAGGTGATTTTCTGGGAATTTGTCCTCAAATACACCTTTTCTGTATATTGTCTGTCCTTTACTGTGTGCGTACTGACCTCTGGCCACATCAAACTATTTGGCGATTCACAAAAGCATCAATACTTCTCATCTTGTGAGTTTTCATACTTCCTACTTGTTTTCCCAGGAATAATTTCCCTCTTTTGTCTGCCTAGTTACTTTTATACTCCTTTGAGAGTTAAATCATTAAACACTTTTTGTGTGTGTGTGATTACTATGTACCAAGCCCTGTGAAATAATAGAAAATAGTCAGTCCCTTTTCTCACAGTGTATTTATTTCTCCCAGCATAAGAGTGGAGAGTGAAGTGAGACTTCCCTGACCCAGGGGTTAGGACTCTGCACTTTCACTTCATGGGGCATGAATTCAATCCCTGGTCAGGAAGCTAAGATCTCACATGCTGCAGGCAGTGTGGTCAAAAATAAATTAAAAAAAAAAAAGAGGAAGAAGAATGGAGAGAGAAGAAGTGTTAAATAAAATACACAAATATAGAACTGTAGACTGCAATAAATGTAATATGAAAAAGTAAATGAATCAATAATACTAATTGTGTGATCTACACCACATTAAGAAATCAGGGAAATCTTAGAGAGAATACAGATGTGGGTGAAAGAACTATTGGTCAAAGAGGCTGTGGCTCTGTAGAAACTGATAAGAGACAAAGAGGCTGTAGAATAGCAAATGAAAATCTCAGCAGTGTAGGCTGAGACTGCAGTTGGACCTGGACTAGCCACACTAGATTTTTAAGGCTATAAAGGTACTGAGGTGAAGGATGCATGCTCGATTAGTCACTAAGTTGTGTCTGACTCTTTGTGACCCCATGGACTATAGCCCAGCAGGCTCCTCTGTCCAGGCAAGAATACTGGAGTGGGTTGCCATTTCCTTTTCCACAGGATCTTCCTGACCCAGGGATCAAACCCACATCTCCTGCATTGGCAGGCTGGTCTTTACCACTGAGCCACCAGGGAAGCGATATACATATATACGTATATATATACGTATATATATACACACATATGTACATACGTATGTACATACATATATGTAAAAAGCATTGTAAATCAGTTCAGTTCAGTCTCTCAGTCGTGTACAACTCTTTGCGACCCCATGGACTGCAACATCCCAGGCCTCCCTGTCCATCACCAATTCCCTGAGTTTACTCAAACTCATGTCCATCGACAGAGAAGGCAATGGCAGCCCACTCCAGTACTCTTGCCTGGAAAATCCCATGGATGGAGGAGCCTGGTAGGCTGCAGTCCATGGGGTCACTAAGAGTTGGACAAGACTGAGCGACTTCACTTTCACTTTTCACTTTCATGCATTGGAGAAGGAAATGGCAACCCACTCCAGTGTTCTTGCCTGGAGAATCCCAGGGATGGGGAGCCTGATGGGCTGCTGTCTCTGGGGTCACACAGAGTCCGGACATGACTGAAGCGACTTAGCAGCAGCAACAGCAGCAGCATGTCCATTGAGTTGGTGATGCCACCCAACCATCTCATCCTCTGTCATCCCCTTCTCCTCCCGCCTTCAATTTTTCCCAGCATCAGGGTCTTTTCAAATGAGTCAGCTCTTCGCATCAGGTGGCCAAAGTATTGGAGTTTCAGCTTCAGCATCAGTCCTCCCAACGAATATTCAGGACTGATTTCCTTTAGGATGGACTGGTTGGATCTCCTTGCAGTCCAAGGGACTCTCAAGAGTCTTCAACAACACAGTTCAAAAGCATCAGTTCTTTGGCACTCAGCTTTCTTTATAGTCCAACTCTCAAATCTGTACATGACTAACTGGAAAAACCATAGCCTTGACTAGACGGACCTTTGTTGGCAAAGTAATGTCTCTGCTTTTTAATATACTGTCTAGTTTGGTCATAACTTTTCTTCCAAGGAGCAAGCATATTGTAAATCAATTATATTCCAATTAAAACTATATAATAAAAAAATAAATTGTAGAAATCAAATTTTGTCCATACACTGCAAGGCTAAAAATAAAAAAGAACTGAATACCAATACTGTAATCCAGTTGGTAAATTTCTTTTCACAGAAATATAACTTAGCAATTGTTATACTACTTACATGTGTACTAGTGTTGAATATATAAGCAAGTGGATTGTAGAGATCACTTTTTCAGTCTAAGAGAAAGAGGGAACATTGGGACTATAGACTGTCTTTGAAAAACTTTTATAGATCTACTTATTTAAAAAAAAGAGGTTTGAAAATAGATCTTGATAACTGTCTAGGATGAATTCTTCAGCTTTGTTCTTATTTAAGGACTGTTAAACTGATGTTCTATTTTATAATTTTTATTTGGAAAGAGTTTGCTCCATAAGAACATATAAAAATAATATAGAAACTCATGGAGAAGTTCCCTTCTCCATGTTTCCTCCAATAATAATATCCTACATAACCATAATACATTATCAAAAGCATGAAGTTGATTTTAGTAAAATATTAATTCAAAAACAGACATTGTTAAGATTTCACCAGTGTTTACATGTACTTGTTTTGGGGGTTGAGGTAATTATACTCCTATGAAACATTATCTCATGTAGATTCATGTAAACTTCAGCACAGTCAGGAGATACAAAGTGCCCCATCACCACGAAGAAAGCTCCTGTCATTGCCCATTAGTGGTTATACCCACCCACCTACTTAAGCACCTGGATTTTTCTTAGCTGCTTTGCATCACTATAATTTTGTCAGGTTGAGAATGTCATGAAAACAAAATTATAAACTATGTTACCTTTTGAGTTAATCTTTCTTCAGTTAGGGAAATGCCCTTGAATTTGTTTAAGTTATTGTGTTTTGTACATTTCTTTTTATTCCTGAGTGAAATGCCATTGTATGGCTATACTATGGTGTCTTTATCTGTTCACCTACTGAAGGGACATTTGAGATACCATCTAGTTTAGGTTATTACAAACAGGTGTAATAAATTCATGAACAACTTTGTGTGTGAATAAAAGTTTCATTCTCTAGGATAAATCCACAACAGTGGGATTGCTTAATTATGCCGGAGACCAGCTCCAGCAGCCAGGGAATCAGCCTGAAGGGGTTAGCAGTGTCGGAGGACGAATGATGTAGTCTCTGACTCATAGTACAGAACTACATGTTTATTTCAAGCTTCAGTTTCTCTTTTATACTTTGACCAAACCATTAGGTCAGAGGTTTGACATTTTCAGTTTCCCCCACCCAGATTTACTGTCTCCAGCCACATTCCTCAATTTGTATCTTATCTTTCTAAATCCTGTTTGCCCCTAGCATCTTAAGATCACTAACTCCTAAAAAGGCTTCTAATTATTCTTGATTATTCCTAAACCCTAAACTCAGCAAACTTCCTTTGCCAATAAACATTTCCCTCACAAACAGGTCTCAGATAACAATCCTTCCCATGACCTCAAGCTGCGGACTACATGCTCATCCTGGGACATTCTTTGTAAAGATCCTTGAACAAATGTCAATGGTTACTTTATAGATTATTTTCTGGGCACAGCTGCACAAGGCTTTGTGCTTTCTCATGCTCCTCTCAAGAACAATAAGCACCTTAACATTCTTTCCAGCCAACTCAACCAAAGAAAGGAAGAAACAAGTCAGAATCACAAGAGCTAACTCCTTCATCCCAGGACCGTGCCTGCGGAATGAGGAGAGGGGTTTGGGGCCATGCCTCCATTTTGTCAGTAATGCCTAACATGGCTCCTGACATAATTACATGGTGTTGTTGCTGTTGTTTAGTCCCTAAGTCATGTCCAACTCGTTTGTAACCCCCATGGACTATAGCCTGCCAGACTCCTCTGTCCATGGGATTTCCCAGGCAAGAATACTTGAGTGGGTTGCCATTTTCTTCTTTAGGAGATCTTCCTGATCCAGGGATCTAACTGACATCTCTTGTATTGGCAGGCAGATTCTTTACCATTGAGCCAGCAGGAAAGCCCAATCATATGTTGAGTATATGTTTAATTTTATTAGAAATTTCCAAACTGTCTTCCAAGTGGCTGTGACATTTTGTGTATTACTCAGCAATGTAAGAGAGATCTATTTGCTCCATATCATTGGCAGCATCTGATGTTGCCAATAGTTCATAAAATCGATTCAAATAAGTAAGCAGTGATATCTCACAATTGCTTTATTTTCTGTTTCTCTGGTGACTAATGGTGGCACATATAGTTGGAAATGTTCACCGTTCCTTTGTCCTTTATGATAAAGTGTTTTTCAAGTCTTTTGCTGATTTTCTGATTGGACCAATTGTTCCCTGACTGTTGAATTTTAGAGAATTCATTTTCTCTGGATATAAGTCCTTCAGGAGATACTGTATGTGATTTGAAAATATTTCCTTCCAGTCTATGGCTTTTCTTTCTTTCTTTTTTGAAAATAAACAGCTTTATTAAAATAGGAATATTCAGGAATACTACATTAATTAAAAAGCTTTCTGCATCTCCTAAGAAAATAATTTGCAGTGTGAGTTTTTTTCTTAATTTTAAACAAGTTCATTTATCTTTTGAATGGATGATGTCTTGATTTCATGGCTAAGAACTTTGTGCCTAAGTCATGAATATTTTATCCTATGTTTTCTTCTAAAAGTGTTATAGATTTGTCTTTTATATTTATATCCACAATGAACTTTGAGTTAATTTCTATTAGATGTAATATTTAAATCAAATGTCATTGTTTTTGTTTATGAATGTCCAATTATTACAACATCATTTGCTGAATAATCTATTTTTCTTGATGTAATGGCCTTTGCAATTTTGTCAAAATTCAGCTGTACTTCTGTAATTTTATATGTGGGACATTTATTCTGTTCCATTGGTCTGTGTGTCTTCTGTCCATACGATGCTGTATTGATTAATGGCTCCTCTATGGTCTCTTAAAATTAAATTTTGTGTCATAATTTCTGTAAAGAACATTTGAACTGATTACCATTTTCACAAAAATGTATGAGAATGTTTATTTCACTCTACTCTTTTAAACATTGAGCATTACTCAGTTTTTAAAATTTTGCTAATTATGAATTGGGCTTCCCAGGTGGCGTTAATGGTAAAGAACCTGCCTGCCAAAGCAGGAAACATAACAGTTGTGGGTTCAATCCCTGGGCCAGGAAGATTCCCTGGAGGAGGGCATGGCAACCCACTGCAGTATTCTTGCCTGGAGAATTCCATGGATAGAGGAACCTGGTGGGCTACAGTCCATGAGGTCACAAAGCATTCAACATGACTGAAGCGACTTAGCATGCTTGTATGCAGTTATGAATTAATGTTTTGTCTTTTCTATAAATGGTAAGCTTTGTGTTTAGTATACAAAATGTTTTCATATTTGTTATTTATTTCACATATTTATTAAAATGACACAAATACAGGAAAATTAAAAAATTATTGCAAATAATAATGTTTGCAAAATGACTAAACCTATGGAACTAGCACTAAGATCAAGAAATAAACTATTACTAGGACAAACTAGTGGTTACCAGTGGGGAGAGGGAAGGGAGGAAGGGCAATATAGTAGTAGAGGAATAAAAGGTACAGCTATTATGTATAAAATAAGCTACATGGATATATTATACAATACAGGGAATATGGCCAATATTTCATAATAACTATAAATGGAGTATAATCTTTAAAAATTGTGAATCATTATATTATATATCTATAACTTATATAATATTGTACAGCAACTATAACTCAATTAAAAATATTACTAAGACCCTAAGGCTTTTCTCATTTACCTAATCAGTTACTATACCATCCTCAAAAGGTGATTACTCTCCTTTTCAAGCCATAGATTAATTTTACTGTTTTTTAATCTTTTATAAAGAATTGTGTGATGTGTCTATTTTTTCCAGTGAATATTATATTTCTGAGATTCATACATGTTTTCCATGTAGTTCTAATTCATGCATTCTTATAGTGTTTCTTTATGCAAAGCCACACAATTTCTTTATTTCTATTGCTGTACACGAGTATTGGGTTATTTCTATTCGTTGACTGGATAAGAAAGAAAGAAAGTCGCTCAGTCATGTCCAACTCTTTGCGACCCCATGGACTGTAGCCTACCAGGCTCTTCCGTCCATGGGATTTTCCAGGCCTGAACACTGGAGTGGGTTGCCATTTCCTTCTCCAGGGGATCTTCCCGACCCAGGGATTGAAACCGGGTCTCCCGCATTGTAGGCAGACACTTTACCATCTGAGCCACCAGGGAAGTTGACTGGATAGTAGTCTTCAAAATGTTTTTGACTGTAAATTTACTAATATTTTAAAGTTTCTTCCACTGCTTTATGTTTCACAAGTTTTTTGCAATTTGAAAATTATGATCAGATTCACCTATACTTTTCTAGCTGTTCAAAATGGTTTTATCTTAAATATTTAAGTATTAAATATAGCCAGAGTTAGTTGTTAGTGATGTGTTATGGACATAACTATGTTTTTCATCCAAATAGTTAAATGATTAATCTACTTTGAACTTTTGATCTTTTGTGAAAACTGTGATCTGGTAAATTATTAATAGATGTGTGTATTTACATGTGATTTCTCAATTTCAATAGATACATTGATTGTAAGCCAAAGCATTACAGTTTAATTAGAAGGATGAAAAGACTGTTTAACATGTGATTGATCCTAAATTTAATTGAGATAAATAAAAAGTATACACTACAGAAAACTCAAGACATTTACAATTTATGTTGTATGCTTTTTGTCTTTCCTTTATCATTCAGGCTAACAATGCAGACCATCATTTTATTTTTTGAAATTTCAAAGTGTTCATCAAATTCATGACAACTAACCCAAGCACAGTTTACTGATTTTGTTAATGTTATAGTTAACATTTGTATTAGAAATACAAATGAATATATATATTAAAATATGCTCTCTAGTTAGTAGAGTTTTTATCTGATTCTTTTGTAAATTGTACTCCTCATTTATATCCCTGATGAACTTAAAGGAAAATATCTCATCTCCCTTTGGAATACTCTGTCAGATCTTTCATTTTGCTGCATTGTCAAGTGATGCTTCCAGTTTCCAACATACCTAGTAAGACAAGCATATGTGTGTAGTTTCATGTAGCCATCAGCACAATCAGGATACAAACTGATTGCTCAACAGGAAGAAACACTTCTTGTGTCACCCATTAGTATTCACAACCACTCCCCAAATTTAACACCTGGAGATCACTGATCTGTTCTCCCTCACTATACCTTTGTTGCTTTGAGAATGTCATAACTAGAAGATAATGAACTATGTAACCTTTTGTGTTTGGCTTTCTTCACTTAACATAATGCCCTTGCAATCCATTGAAGTTATTCTGCTTTGTTCATGCCTGTTCACATCCATCCATACATTCCATTGTATGAATACACTAGAAATTTTTTAATCCATTTACTTTTATAGGACATTTTTAAAGGTTTCTTCACTGCTCTTATGCTTCACAATTTTTCCCCCATTTGAGATTTGTGGTCAGATTCACCTATATTTCTCTAGTTATTTGAAATGATTTTATCTTAAACTATTTAGCTTATTAAATACATGTGGAATTAGTTCAGCGAGTGATATATATTACAGATACAATTATTTTGTTCATGCAAATAGTTAAATGTTTGAACCATTAGATGATTACTTCACTTCTGAGCCTTTGATCATTGGTGTAGACTTTGTGATCTGGTAACCACTTCAGTATTCTTGCATTGAGAACCCCATGAATAATATGAAAAGGCAAAAAGCTATGACACTGAAAGATGAAAACCCCAGGTCATTAAGTGCCCAGTATGCTACTGGAGAAGAGTGGAGAAATAACTCCAGATAGAATGAAGAGGCTGAGCCAAAGCGAAAACAACGTGCAGTTGTAGATGTGACTGGTGATGAAAGTAAAGTCCAATGCTGTAACGAACAATATTGCATAGGAACTGGGAATGTTAGGTCCGTGAATCAAGGCAAATTGAAAGTGATCAAACAGGAGATAGCAAGAGTGAACATCAACATTTTAGGAATCAGTGAACTAAAATGAACCTAAATGGGTGAATTTAACTGAGATGACTATTATATCTACTACTGTGGGCAAGAATCCCTTAGAAGAAATGAAGTAGTTCCGTAGTCAACAAAAGAATACAAAAGATTTCCATATTTGGATGCAATCTCAAAAATGACAGAATGATCTCTGTTCATTTCCAAGGCAAACCATTCAATGTCACAGTAATCCAAGTCTATGCCCCAACCACTAATGCCAAAGAAGCTAAAAGTTGAATTGTTCTATGATGATGTACAAGACCTTCTAGAACTAATACCAAAAAATGATGTGCTTTTCATCACGGCGGACTGGAATGCAAAAGTTGGAAGCCAAGAGATACCTGGAATAACAGGCAAGTTTGGTCTTGGTGTACAAAATGAAACAGGGAAAAGGCTAACAGAGTTTTGCCAAGAAAACACACTGATCATAGTGAACACACTGATCATAGCAAGCACCCTCTTCAAACATCACAAGAGACAACTCTACACATGGACATCACCAGATGGTCAATACTGAAATTAGATTGATTATATTCTTTGCAGTCAAAGATGGAGAAGCTTGACACAATCAGCAGAAACAAGTCCGGGAGTTGACTGTGGCTCAGATTATGAATTCCTTATTGCCAAATTCAGACTTAAGTTGAAGAAAGTAGGGAAAACCACTAGACCATTCAGGTATGACCTAAATCAAATCCCTTATTATTATACAGTGGAAGGGATGATTAGACTCAAAGGATTTGATCTTGTAGAGTGCCTGAAGAACTATGGATGGAGGTTCATAACATTGTATAGGAGGCAGTGATCAAAACCATTCCCAAGAAGAAGAAATGCAAAACAGCAAAATGATTGTCTGAGGAAGCCTTAAAAATAGCTGAGAAAAGAAGAGAAGCTAAAGGCAAAGGAGAAAAGGGAAGATATATCCATCCGAATACAGAGTTCCAAAGACTAGCAAGGGGAAATAAGAAAGCCTTCCTCAGTGATCAGTGCAAAGAAATAGAGTAAAGCAATAGAATGGGAAAGTCTAGAGATCTTTTCAAGAAAATCAGAGATATCAATGGAATATTTTATGCAAAGATGGGGAAAGTAAAGGACAGAAATGGTATAGGCCTAAAAGAAGCAGAAGATATTAAGAAAAGGTGGCAAGAATACAAAGAACTATACAAAAAAGATTTTAATGACCCAGATAACCATGATGGTGTGATCACTGACCTAGAGCCAGACATCCTGGAATGTGAAGTCAAGTGGGCCTTAGGAAGCATTACTACAAACAAAGCTAGTGCAGGTGATGGTATTCCAGTTGAGCTATTTCAAATCCTAAAAGATGATGTTGTGAAAGTGCTGCACTTGATATGCCAGCAAATTTGGGAAACTCAGCAGTGGCCACAAGACTGGAAAAGGTCAGTTTTCATTCCAATCCCAAAGAAAGGCAATGTCAAAGAACGTTCAAAGTACCACACAGTTGCACTCATTTCACACGCCACCAAAATAATGCACAAAATTCTCCAAGCTAGGCTTCAACAGTACATGAACCGAGAGCTTCCAGATGTTCAAGCTGGATTTAGAAAAGGCAGAGGAACCAGAGATCAAATTGCCAACATCTGTTGGATCATAGAAAACGCAAGAGTATTCCAGTAAAACATCTACTTCTGCTTCATTGACTATGCTAAAGTCTTTGTGTGGATCACAGCCAACTATGGAAAATTCTTCAAGAGATGGGACTACCAGACCTCCTTACCTGCCTCCTGAGAAATTTGTAAGCAGGTCAAGAAGCAACAGTTAGAACCAGACATGGAACAATGGACTGGGATTTTCTGTTGGCGTGCTTGAAGGCTGTATATTGTCACCCTGTTTATTTAACTTATATGCAGAGTACATCATGTGAGATGCCAGGCTGAATGAAGCACAAGCTGGAATCAAGATTGCTTGGAGAAATATCAATAACCTCAGATACGCAGATGACACCACCCTTATGGCAGAAAGTGAAGAACTAAAGAGCCTCTTGATGAAAGTGATAGAGGAAAGTGAAAAAGCTGGGTTATATAAACCTCAACATTAAAAAAAGGAAGCTCATGGCATCTGATACCATCACCTCATGGCAAATAGATGGGGAAACAATGGAAACCCTGACGACTTTATTTTCTTTGGCTCCAAAATCACTGCAGATGGTGACTGCAGCCATGAAATTAAAAGACGCTTGCTCTTGGAAGAAAAGCTATGAGCAACCTAGACAGCATATTAAAAAGCAGAGACATTACTTTGCCAGCAAAGTTCCGTCTAATCAAAGCTGTGGTTTTTCCAGTAGTCATGTATGGATGTGAGAGTTGAACCATAAAGAAGGCTGGGCACACCAAAGTATTGATGCTTTTGAACTGTGGTGTTGGAAAAGAAGCTTGAGAGTCCCTTAGACTGCCAGAGGATTAAACCAGTCAATCCTAAAGGAAATCAATCCTGAATATTCACTGGAAGGACTGATGCTGAAGCTGAAGCTGAAGCTCCAATATGTTTGCCACCTGATGCGAAGAACTGATTCATAAGCAAAGAACCTGATGCTGGGAAAGGTTGAAGGCAGGAGGAGAAGGGGACAACAACCACCTCAAACGGTGAGATGGTTGGATGCCATCACGGACTCAATGGACATGAGTTTGAGTAAACTCCAGGAGTTGGTGATGGACAGGGGAGCCTGATGTGCTCAGTCCATGGGGTTGCAAAGAGTTGTTCATGACTGAGTGAATGAACTGACTGACAGAAACTATTAAAATGATGCATGTTTTATTGTGAGTTCTTTATTTCAACATTCACATTGACTTTAAATCAACAAGTAAAATTTCTTAGAAAGATGAAAGGATTTTTAATGTCTGATCCTAAATTTAACTATAAATAAAGGAAAAATACACACTATAGAAAATGGTCTCAAAATTTTTAAATGCATGTTCCATGCTTATTTCCTTTCCTTTTATCATACATAATACCAACGCAGACTATCCCCCAAATCATTTTACTCTTGAAATTTCAAAGTGGTCATAAAATTCAAGACAACAAATCTAAGCAGAGTTTCCTTATTTTGTTTATAAATGAAGTTATCTAAAGATTGAGGGCAGGAGAATAAGAGGGCGACAGAGGATGAGACGGTTGGATGACATCACCAACTCAATGGACATGAGTTTGAGCAAACTTCGAGAGATAGTGAAGCACAGGGTAGCCTGGAATGCTGCAGTTCATGGGGTCACAGAGCTGACATGACTTAGCCACTGAACAAGAATAAAAGTTATGTAATTAACTTATAATTTGTGGAGAATCACAAATTAACGTGTATGTTAAAATATGCTGTCACTAGTAGATTTTTATATGATTCTTTCACAGTGATTCTACTCCTCATTTATATCCCAGATGAACTTCGAGGGAAAATCTTTCATTTTCCTTTGAAATGCTCTGTCAAATTTCTCATTTTGCTCCACAGTCAAGTGACGTTTCCGGTCTCCAATGGTACCTAGTGGGACAAGCACATGAAAAGCACCTGAGTAGGAAGGTAGCACAGTCAGGACCAACATTTTCTACAGTCCACTTAATCTCTTCTTCAAGCCAAGCTAAATATTTATTAGATTTCCACGGGATTTTATCTTATTTCCCTTTCACAATTTTGAGCTAAGAAAACTTTGCATGCAGTAAACACTGAGAATAGAGTTATAGTTCACTTCCTTATCTGCTTGACTTCCACCAACTATTACCATTAAATTATAACCTTTCTTTAGAAAACCCTAAAATATTAAAACATCTAAGTATGTTTTACTAAATTCCACACACCATGCTAAGCAAACTACACATATCATGTAATATAATTCTTAGCAAAACTCTTCAAGTTAAGTATTTTTCCATTTGTAAAATAGAGAAAAATGATACCCAAAAATTTTAAATGATGAAATCAATATCACAGAGTGTATCCTGAGCTGTTATTTCTGCAGTTTTACTTGATGGAAGATTGAAACCATTATTAAATTATTTTTTAATTAAGATTAACATTTGGTACCTTTAGCTATCAGATTTTCTACTGTAAATATTATTGTTGGCATTTGTAAGAGTAAACAAGCTCTTATGGCATGAGAAATGCTTTACACAGTTGAGCAACAAGAAGTGAAAATCAATAATAAATGGGGCATACACATGGAGGAAATCAGAATTGAAAGAGACACGTGTACCCCAATGTTCATCGCAGCACTGTTTATAATAGCCAGGACATTGAAACAACGTAGATGTCCATCAGCAGAGGAATGGATAAGAAAGCTGTGGTACAAATACACAATGGAGTATTACTCAGCCATTAAAAAGAATACATTTGAGTCAGTTCTAATGAGGTGGATGAAACTGGAGCCTACTATACAGAGTGAAGTAAGCCAGTGCCAGGGTCCTGCCCCGGCTGATCCAGGGTATTTGAAGCGGGGACAGCGTCGGCGACCTATTTATTTAAATATTTTATCAAAGATATACAGAGTAATAGGATGAGGATAGCTCAGTAGGAAAATTCAGTGGAGAAAAGAGGCTGAGTAGCTTGGTTTATGCGGGAGACCAATAAAACTTCAAGACAAGAAGTTTGCACCACTTACGTAGGCCACAGGCGTCCTTCCGTTCTCCCGAAGGAGAGGAGACACTGAGGCCTCCCTGGTCGGATCTTAGAAGCCCAGGCATAATTAGTAAGCATGGCGGGGTCCGCACTCCAGATGGAGACTCAACCAGAGTGAGAGAGAGAGCGACACGGGGAGACCAGTATTTCGAGAAACTGATCCCAATTCTTTATTTTCCATGGTCTACTTTTATACACTGAGATGTTATGCAAAAGTCACGCGGGGTCAGCAGTCCTGACTTTTATCAAAGTCAGGTGCTTCATACAAATGTATACAGAGGTCTTAGGGGTGTTACATCATCTTCTGGCCAGGGGGGCCTGCTGACAATTTATGACCCTCTCCTTGTGACAGCGGTCAGTCAACCAGGACACTTATTTCTCCAGGGGTGATTATTCTTAAAACAGACACCACCCAAATAAAGTTACATTCCTACAGGGTGAGGGTGTAGTGGGTTTTAGTTAAGGAAAGAATTTACTTAGCCTAAGGTCTAACGTGATTAATATCAAAGGTTAATACTTATTTCTTCTATATATTCATTAATGTGCGTAAGGGCAGGGGATGTGGAGACTTAGCAACAAACATTAGCTCAACAAATGAAAAACCCTTCACCAATACAATTTCTAATCAGCCCATTATACTTATACTAATAGTTTTCTAACTTTTCTAAGGAACCTGTTTTTAGAAGGTTTAAAGCGTCTCGTGCCTCTCACGGTTGGGAGGCTGTGAGCAATCACATGTGGCCGGACAAGCCTGTCAGGCAGGCTAGAGAACCTTCAGAGGAGTTTGTAGGTTAAAACACTCTTATCACGCCCAGGAATTATTATTAACTGGAGCTCTAGGTTAACTCCTTCTCCGAAAGAGGTGGTGGGGACAGCCCCCCGTAAAGTCAGAGATGTAGGTGAGAGCACAAAGTAGTAAAGTAGGCAGGCTCTGGTAATGGGGGTAGATGCTCAAGGAGTTCCAGGGGGACTCCTGAGGCTCGATCCCGCCTTTGCGTATGTCGAGCCTCCTTCCTCATGACCTTTGTCATGGGCGGAGTACCTCACTCTGGCCCCCAACAAGCCAGAAAGAAAAACACCAATACAGTATACTAACGCATATATATGGAATTTAGAAAGATGGTAACGATAACCCTGTATGCGAGACAGCAAAAAAGACACAGATGTATAGAACAGTCTTTTAGACTCTGTGGGAGAGGGAGAGGGTGGGATGATTTGGGAGAATGGCATTGAAACATGTATAGTATCATATAAGAAACAAATCACCAGTCCAGGTTCGATGCATGAAACTGGATGCTTGGGGCTGGTGCACTGGGATGACCCAGAGGGATGGTATGGGAAGGGAGGTGGGAGGGGGGTTCAGGATTGGGAAAACGTGTACACCCATGGTGGATTCATGTAGATGTATGGCAAAACCAATACAATATTGTAAAGTAATTAGCCTCCAATTAAAATAAATAAATTAAAAAAATAATAAATGGGACAAAAGAAGCAGCAATGATTTTTTAAAATCAGGGTTCTTGCCTGGAGAATCCCAGGGACAGGGGAGCCTGGTGGGCTGCCGTCTATGGGGTCGCACAGAGTCGGACACGACTGAAGCGACTTAGCAGCAGCAGCACAGCATAGCATTTTCAGTAAAATAACTTTACATAATTAAGAATATATGTTCATCAGCATAATATAAGTTATGTATACATTAGGGAATAAAATCTTAATATAATGGAGAAGTACAAATTATGTTTTAGAATAATGTGCATTAAAAAATTGAATTTAAAATAAAGTTTAAAAGTATTGGGAGGGAAATATATTTATTATTAATGACTCTTGGCATGTTACAAAAATACAATAGAAATTTACTACCTATTATTGAATAATTGAATTTATAGCAGATTGGTTTGATGAGGTATCAGGCTACTTTTTACAAGAAGAAATCTGACACGTGAGAAAATAACAGTAATCCGAACACCCTCCCTCAGAGAAAAATACATATTAACTAAATCTCTAGTATGTTCTAGGAGAAATAAAGGAAATTGAAGTTGGAGCTCTCTTTTGCCTCCAGGTAAGACTTGCTTACAGATGTTAGAGTAGGGTCATTGTGATCTGAAAGGAAGATCCTAATATTCATTAGTCAGGTTAAAGTGTCCGGCTCTGTACTGTTCTGTTTCCTGGAATACTTTTTAGGGACATTTTCAGTTAGGATTTTGTTTCTCTCCAGGGACCAAATGGCAGTACTGGGAGACACATTTTGGAAGCACTACTTAATTAGTGTAGTAGCCAAGTACTCAAGGAAACTCTCAGCAGTTTTGCTTCTATAAACCTTTGAATATCACCTTTGCACAGGAAACGTCCTTGGCTTGTTCTTGTCCCAACTTCAGATGTCAGAATATTATTGTAATTAGCTCGTGGATCATCCTTCAATTCTCAAATGAAGCCTGCTTCACTATAGAATCCACATCCTCTTCATTCAGTTCCTTCTCAGGAAAATTGCTGATTTTAGTCACAGACCTTCTGAGATCCTGAAAGAATTGTATGAGAAACTATTCAGTCTATAAAGAATACATGAGTTACAGCCCAACATCTTTACTATGTTTTGGAAAACTGGAAGTCCTTGGGTTTATTTTACATCTAGAGCTTTTCAAGGATGTATCACAGAGCACACATGAAAAGGAGTGTTCTGATTGTCAGCTGTGTTAGAGCTTCCTACTGATTGATTTTATAAGGACTGCTCATCATTCATTCATCCAGCACTTTTAGAATATATTATATATTTCAGAAACTGTGATCAGTTCAGTTCAGTTCAGTCGCTCAGTCGTGTCCGACTCTTTGCGACCCCATGAATCGCAGCACGCCAGGCCTCCCTGTCCATCATCAACTTCCGGAGTTCACTCAGACTCATGTCCGTCGAGTCAGTGATGCCATCCAGCCATCTCATCCTTTGTCATCCCCTTCTCCTCCTACCCCCAATGCCTCCCAGCATCAGAGTCTTTTCCAATGAGTCAACTCTTCGTATTAGGTGGCCAAAGTACAGGAGTTTCAGCTTTAGCATCATTCCTTCCAAAGAAATCCTAGGGCTGATATCCTTCAGAATGGACTGGTTGGATCTCCTTGCAGTCCAAGGGACTCTCAAGAGTCTTCTCCAACACCACACTTCAAAAGCATCAATTCTTCGGTGCTCAGCCTTCTTCACAGTCCAACTCTCACATCCATACATGACCACAGGAAAAACCATAGCCTTGACTAGATGGACCTTTGTTGGCAAAGTAATGTCTCTGCTTTTGAATATGCTATCTAGGTTGGTCATAGCTTTCCTTCCAAGGAGTAGGCATCTTTTAACTTCATGGCTGCAGTCACCATCTGCAGTGATTTTGGAGCCCCCCCAAAATAAAGTCTGACACTGTCTCCACTGTTTCCCCATCTATTTCCCATGAAGTGATGGGACCGGATGCCATGATCTTCATTTTCTGAATGTTGAGCTTTAAGCCAACTTTTTCACTCTCCACTTTCATTTTCATCAAGAGGCTTTTAAGTTCCTCTTCACTTTCTGCCATAAGGGTGGTGTCATCTGTGTATCTGAGGTTATTGATATTTCTCCCAGCAATCTTGATTCCAGCTTGTGTTTCCTCCAGTCCAGCATTTCTCATGATGTACTCTGCATATAAGTTAAATAAGCAGGGTGACAATATACAGACTTGATGTACTCCTTTTCCTATTTGGAACCAGTCTGTTGTTCCATGTCTAGTTCTAACTGTTGCTTCCTGACCTGCATACACATTTCTCAAGAGGCAGGTCAGGTGGTCTGGTATTCCCATCTCTTTCAGAATTTTCCACAGTTTATTGTGATCCACACAGTCAAAGGCTTTGGCATAGTCAATAAAGCAGAAATAGATGTTTTTCTGGAACTCCTTATTGCCAAACTCAGACTTAAATTGAAGAAAGTAGGGAAAACCACTAGACCATTCAGGTATGACCTAAATCAAATCCCTTATGATTATACATTGTACAGGAGACAGGGATCAAGACCATCCCCATGGAAAAGAAATGGAAAAAAGCAAAATGGCTGTCTGGGCCTTACAAATAGCTGTGAAAAGAAGAGAAGCGAAAAGCAAAGGAGAAAAGGAAAGATATAAACATCTGAGTGCAGAGTTCCAAAGAATAGCAAGAAGAGATAAGAAAGCCTTCTTCAGCGATCAATGCAAAAAAATAGAGGAAAACAACAGAATGGGAAAGACTAGGGATCTCTTCAAGAAAATCAGAGATACCAAAGGAACATTTCATGCAAAGATGGGCACAATAAAGGACAGAAATGGTATGGACCTAACAGAAGCAGAAGATATTAAGAAGAGGTGGCAAGAATACACAGGAGAACTGTACAAAAAAGATCTTCACGACCCAGATAATCACAATGGTGTGATCACTGACCTAGAGCCAGACATCCTGGAATGTGAATTCAAGTGGGCCTTAGAAAGCATCACTACGAACAAAGCTAGTGGAGGTGATGGAATTCCAGTTGAACTATTCCAAATCCTGAAAGATGATGCTGTGAAAGTGCTGCACTCACTATGCCAGCAAATTTGGAAAACTCAGTAGTGGCCACAGGACTGGAAAAGGTCAGTTTTCATTCCAATCCCAAAGAAAGGCAATGCCAAAGAATGCTCAAACTACCGCACAATTGCACTCATCTCACACGCTAGTAAAGTAATGCTCAAAATTCTCAAGCCAGGCTTCAGCAATATGTGAACCGTGAACTTCCTGATGTTCAAGCTGGTTTTAGAAAAGGCAGAGGAACCAGAGATCAAATTGCCAACATCCGCTGGATCATGGAAAAAGCAAGAGAGGTCCAGAAATTGTGATAATTGCTCGCAAAGATTGAGAACAATAATATGCTGTCTGTGCTTGTTAAGAGTCAGAATTTCAAGAGGAAAAAGTAATTAAAGAGTAATTAAATTCAAGTAATTAAATATAGTGGGCACATGAATAAGAAAACCCAAGGTTATGTGGCTTCACTGGTGACTTCTATCAAATATTTATAGAACTAACATTAGTCCTTCTCAAACTCTTCCAAAAAATTGAAGAGGAGGAAGCATTCACAAGATTATTTTATAAGGCCAGCATTTCCCTGATACCAAAGTCAGAGAAAAGCACTAGAAGAAAGAGAACTAAAGATCCATATAACTTGTAAAATGTAAGATGCAAAACTCCTCAAAAATTAGTGGCAAAATAAACTCACCAACATATTAAAAGGGTTATGTACATCATGATCAAGTGGGATATACTCCTGGGAAGCAAAGATGGTTCAAAATATGAAAATTAAATTTTGTAATACCACATGTACAGAGTGAAGGGCAATAAACCACATGAGCATCTCAACTGATATAGAAAAAAAGCATTTCATATACAACACATTTTCATAATAAAATAACTCAATGAACGAAGAATAGAAGGAAAATACTTCAACATTACAAGGAGATATATGAAATACTACTGCCAGCATCATACTCAATGGTGGAAGACTGAAACTATTTCTGCCAAAATCAGGAAGAAGGCAAGGATACCCATTCTCATCACTTATTCAACATAGTACTAAATATCTTAGCTAGAGTAACTAAGCAATCAATCAGTGAAAGGCATTCAAATTGGATGTAAGAAATAAAATTACTTCTCTTTGTAGACAAGATGATTTTATACATAGAAAATCCTAAAGATGCCACAAAATCTTTTAGAACTAATAAACATATTGAACAGAGTTGCACAATGCAAAACCACAAAAATGAGTCGCATTCTTATGTAATAAGAATGCGCAGTACAAAGAGCAAACAGCAAAAAAATTCTTTCAAGTATAGTTGATTTACAATGTTTAAGGTTTACAACAGCGATTCCGTTATACATATACATGTGTATCTCTCCGTTTTCAGATTCTTTTCCATTGTAGGTTAATGAACATCTTAATATTTACCTTGTAGGTGACAACTGTCAGTGGGATAGTTTGAGTGTTCATTGGTGAGTAAAATAACAGGACCGTCTTTACTATATTATTTCTACAAATAATTTTTATATAGAATAACTTATGTAAATCAGAATATGCAAGAACATTAAGCAAAAGACAATGCAGTCAATGATCAGCAAAAATATAGGAATAATAGAATGATACATTTTACAGATGCTGCAATTATCTGACAGTTTAAGTCACTATACTTATGATACTCAAGGTATAAGAGACAAAAATAAAAATTTGACAGAAAACTGAAAATGATTAAAAAAATAATAACAGAGGGGATTTCAATACATGAACTTGTGAACTGTACTCCAAACAAGACAGTGAGCACCCTTCTCCTTTATCACGCTATGACTTCAGCCTCCAGAGACTACTTCACCCATACATACACACACATATACACATAAAGGTGTGTATGAGTTTCTTTATGAAGGTTTCAACCAACATCAATATATAAATGAAAGATCACAAAAGATGAAAGATTCATTCTCTCCCCAAATTAGGCTTTAGGCTTTCTCTAGGATATGTCACTCAGGAGCTTCCCATTTCACTTAAGATAAATTAAAATCTTCATGAGGTGTTTTTTACATTTAACAAAACACACATGTAGAAAAGGCATAAAATAAGCATGAAGCATAATGAATTATTATAAAGTGAATATTCATGATTACAACCTGCTCATCAAGTTAAACTCTGCCGGTGTCTCAGACCCCACAAAATACATCCCTTTTCTAATCATAAACCTTGCCCTCCACCCACTAAATAACTACTACCTTATTTTTATAAGTATTACTTCTTTGATTTTATTTTTATTTTACTCATTTAAATATGAATCTCCAAACAGTATGGCTACCCTTGCCTTCATTCCAAATACATACTGCTTGATACTTGAGACAGAGGAGATTGAAATGACTCTTCATGGTCACTACGATCCTGGAGATAATACCCCCAAATCTGTGGGAAACGTGCAAAATCCTCCGAGATAAGTTTTATATGGAGTTTGGGTATTTCCAATGCAACTAATTAGCAAGCCAAGCATCAAGAGTTTTAGGTAAAATTACCAAAAATTTTCCATGGGAGGTAGTAGACACAGAAAGACCTAAAAATCCACAACATAATGTATACTCAATAGCTTGAGAAAATTGAGATCTTTATCTAGACAGAGCTTTAAAACAGAAAACATAATTTGACTAAGATCTATTTTTCTTTGATAGGGGAAGTTGAAAGAAGATTCTCTCCATATTACAGAACTAAAAAATTATTATTTGAAAGACTGGCAAAAACCTAGATCAAAAATACATAAATAATTGCTACTTGATGGAAGGTAATTTAAAAGTGACACCTGGTGATAGTGTATTGATGACAGACAGAGAAATATTAATATTCAAGAGATCTTGCCCAGTTCCTCTGTAGTCTTTATGTCCAAATTTTCAATAAATTCTGTATTTATAGATAGTTTTATCATGAGCACATTTATATGGAGAAAATCAAATATAAAAATAGGGAAAAAATCAGATTTTGCTTTTTGAGTTGATAACTCTGGTTGAAAAATATGAGAATAAATGTTGATAAGCTGAGATTGCAGATAGATAGACCAATTAGGAAGGCTGATCTGGACTAGGGAAAGGGTAACATGGATTGAAAGAAGTTTGTCTTTCACAAAGGTTGTTTGGTTTATGCAATATTTTAAGATAGTTTTGATCAGATGCCTGCATGGAAACATTTTGTGATTTCACAAGAAAGCTACCTTTGAAAATTCTCCTTAAAATTGGGAAGAATTTGCATCAATAGCACACATTCACTTGTAATGGGTCATAGCTTAGTGGCTCCTCCCCTAGTGCTCCCACGATCCCTTTTCAATTTTTCAAAGTTATGGTTGCTCTGCACATTTGAGTTTGCCTTTATTGTTATAAATTGTTACATGAAAAGGAATTAATCACAAGAGATGACTTGTACACAGTGAGAGGAGAGCTCTGACAAATGAAGGGGCAGGAAATTAGAAACATCAAAAGAAGCCTGAATAGTTAGATATAAAGATAACTATAGGAGAATATGGTTCATTGGAACCAAGATAAGAAAGGATTTCAAAGAAATAATTAAAATAAGAAAAACACACCTCTTACCGTCTTCATCTCTTCATACATCAGGAACAGTATATTGAAGTCATGTCTGTGTTCATACCAGCCTCTGATGTGATCAGACCAAAGCCTTCCTAAGACTGTGGGAAAATTAATAAAGAACAAGATAAAGTTCTTATACTTACTGAACAGTAACTATAGTTTCTTTTTTGTTCTGAATTTCCTACATAGACAAGATTCCACCATTGGACATCTTTACTATCTTTTAAAAATGGTGTTCAGGGGAGCTATTACCTCATTTAAATACCAAACCTACCTTTGCAACCTACTGTCTGTGTCTACAGGAAAACAGCAATGTAGACAAAAGAATCCCAAAGATCTAATTTTGAAAACTTTGTTAAGGTAAGCCCCTTTCTTTTCCTACTTCTTTCATCTGAAAACATACATCTTATTGTCTATTTTAAGGTCTGTGGATAGCAATTTTAACTATCTACAACAGGACAGCACCTGAATATAATCTTTTAAATGAGTGACAGCCCTGATCCAACATTGCACAAGCCTCTTGCATCACTCTATTCTCCTCAGTGCTGGAATGATCATTCCACAGCTGTCATATAAGACCTACCCTAAGTCCATGACAGAGTCCAAAACCTTCACCCATCCTGAGCATTAACTATTCTGAAACACTTGGAGGATCTAGCTTTGAATCTGGCTAGTTTGAGTTGTTAGACTGTTAGTGATTATCTAATACTCTAGTAAAAATATTTCCTGTACAATTGCTTCTGCAACCTTGACAATCCCCAGAGTGTTCCTCATGAGGACAGAAAAGCCACTGGATGGCAGACTAAGTAGACAGACAATTGTTGTTCAGTCTCTAAGTTGTGTCCAACTCTTTGCGACCCAATGGACTGCAGTATGTCAGGCTTCCCTATTCTTCACTATCTCCCAGAGTTTGCTCAGATTCATGTCCACTGAGTCAGTGACACCATCCAACCAGCTCACCTTCTGTCACCCTCTTCTCCTCCTCCCCTCAGTCTTTCCCAGCATCAGGAACTCTTCCAGTGAGTTGGCTTTTTTCGCATCAAGTGACCAAAGTATTGGAGCTTCAGCTTCAGCATCAGTCCTTCAAGTGAATATTCAGGGTTGATTTCCTTTAAGCTTGACTGGTTTGATCTCCTTGCAGACAAAGGGACTCTCAAAAGTCTTCTCTAGCACCACAATTCAAAAATATCAATTCTTTGGTGTTCTGCCTTCTTTACGGTCCAGCTCTCACATCCATACATGACTACTGGAAAAACCATAGCTTTGACTATATAGACCTTTGTTGGCAAAGTGATGTCTCTGGTTTTAATATGGTATCTAGGTTTGCCACAGCTTTTCTTCCAAGGAGCAAACGTCTTTTAATTTTATGGCTGCAGTCACTGTCCACAGTGATTTTGGAGACCAAGAAAATGAAATATGTTACCGTTCCACTTTTTCCCCATCTATTTGCCACGAAGTGGTGGGATCAGATGCCATGATCTTAGTTTTTTAAATGTTGAGCTTTAAGCCAGCTTTTCCACTTTCTTCTATCACCTTTATCAAGAGGTTCTTTAGTTCCTCTTTCCTTTCTGCCATTAGAGTGGTATCATCTGCATATCTGAGGTTGTTCATATTTCTCCAAGCAATCTTGATTCCAGCTTGTGATTCATCCAGCCTGGCATTTCCTCTGATATACTCTGCATAAATGTTAAATAAGCAGGGTGACAATATACAGACCTGTCGTACACCTTTCCCAGTTTTGAACCAGGCCATTGTTACATGTCCAGTTCTAACTATAGTGACATTCTATCTTCTATGTGCGTTCTATCTTTATGATTACCACTTTTCCATCTTCCTAAAATATGTTCCCCAGTTTTGAGAATTTGGCTATACGCCAACATTGCTTCATAAACATGTTGCTTGATAATTAAATTTACAGTTACCTTTTACATCTAGAAACTGCTCCATGAAATCCCCCATGTTGTCTGGACCTTCTAATGTAGCCACCAAATTTGGAAAATGAAAGAGATCAAAACATCCTTGGGGTTTCTGTAGATGTGAAAAATCTGCAGGAGGAATAATGAAATAATTTTAATAATTCTTGGTTATCTTTACAGGGTTTTTAATGCCTACATAACATTGTTGCTGCTACTGCTAAGTCGCTTCAGTCGTGTCTGACTCTGTGTGACTCCATAGGTGGCAGCCCACTAGGCTCCTCTGTCCCTGGGATTTTCCAGGCAAAAGTACTGGAGTGGGTTGCCATTGCCTTCTCCAACATAGCATTGTTACATCAATGAATAACAATTTCTTAATATTTCATGCAGTATATTATACATGGAAATTTATTTTTCCCAATTTTTTGCTATTTCAAAGACTGTTGTAATAAATAACTTTGTTCATAAGATATTTCATACTGTGCAAGCATACAGGACTAATTCCTAAAAATGAAATTATTTATTTATAAGTTTAATTAGTACTGGAAATTACCTTGCATTGAATTTGTGTCAATTTACTCTCCATAAATATTAAGTGATATTAAGGTAACATTGGACATTGCTGAAACAAGGAAAAACTGCGTAACTGATGACGGTGGAGCAAATAAATTTCCATATAGGAAAAAAAAACCAAAGAAAATAAATTTCAACCTCACAGCATGCATTCAAACACATTTATGAGTGAATTAAGGATTTGAATATGGAAGCAAAACCTCAACATCTAAAACAATTAAGAATGTATTTCTAGTCTTGGATAAGTAAAGGATTTCCTAAACAGGAAAAATTATTTAAAATAAAAACTGATGAATTGGACTACATTAACATTAAGAATGCTATTAGTCAAAATATAGCATAGTGTTACAAAATGCAAGAAAATATGAGGACCAGTGTATATAACCAATAATAGATCTGTACTCAGAGTGTATATATTTGTATATATATATATGCAAATAACAAATCAAAAAGAAAAAGATAAACAACATCATAAAATATTGAGCAAAAGTTGTAATAATTTCACAGAGAAAGAAATAATTATGGCCAATAATATATTAAAATGTGGTTAATTTCAAAGATTAAGAAATGCAAATTGACATTTGAGATACTTTTTGTAATTATAATTTATAAAAAGTTAAGAAGTTTGATAGGAAAATTACTAGATGAGAAAAAGAGCTCATATATTGATTTCAGCTTGAGTTAGCACAACTGCTTTGTTGAAAATAAAACAGCATCTTCTTATAAAGATGAATGTTTTTTTATTTTGTTCCTTTGCATGTCTATTCTAGGGTGTTTATTCTAGGGCAGCTCATTCAGAAGTGCACCAGGGTATGTGCTCAAGAATGTTTATAGCAGCATGTGTTATGATAACAAAATATTCAAAGAATCTCATTATTCAGTTAGAGAAAATACAGTTCAGATAGGATAATATACACAACTTCTTAAATTATAGAACAATGGAAAATAATACTATAAGTCAAGAACAAAAAATGTCATATGGGAAAACCCCGGTGGGGGCGGGAAACAGTGTCAAAATAAAGTTTAGTAAAATTTAAAGTCAAATAGTTTAACAAAACAACATGTAATTTGTTTGCAATGAGCAAAAGACAGGAAATTTTGTGTAATAAATAACATCAACGTATAAACACTACAGTTTCTAGTAAGTCACTGAAGATTCTGGCTTAGCAACAATCATACCGGGAGTTGTAGGCACATTTATCTTTAGACTTGAGAATAAAAAGATTAACATAATAAATTTACAATGTTATTTAACAAAATATATATATGTGTGTATATTATGCCTGATACATGGATAAATCATAGATCATATTGAAAAATTGATCATGCATTTGGCAATAAAACTTATTATTAAATCTTAAAAGTTGGAACTCTTTAGTACCATTACCTCATGACAATATCATAGTACTATAATCAGTGATGAAAACATTTTAAAAAGAAAATTGTAGAAAAAACCTTGAAAACACCTTCAAAATAATTTTTATTATAAAATTATAATTATATTTTATAATATATTATAATTATATATAATGTATAAATTTATATATTATATATAATTTTATTATAAAATCAAAACTAAAATGATAGATTATTTATAAAATAACAAAATTACATCCATAGCTATACTAAAAAAGAATTTTATCATCTTAAAATGTCAATTTTGGAAAAAAAGATAAAATTAGTATTTAATTAAACACAGAAAAATATTTGCAGAAAAAAAATTAGAAATAATTTATTAAAATAAATTCAGAAATTGATGAAATAGAAAACTTTAAATTATCTTTAAAAAAGAAGCCAGATTTTTGAAAGAAAACCGTGTAATAGAAAACTGTGATATCCTGAAAAGTGTTCAAAAAATGTAAAAGTTTTCAAAATTACAAATGATTGAAAAAGATGTGCAAACAAGACAAAATGATCAAGTCATAACAGAATACATTGTGATTTTTTTCAGGGTTTTGCAATCTAGATGAAATGAGGATAATTTACTCTGAAAATAAAATTATATTGTTGGATTAAGAAAGGCAGGTAAGTTAAACTCAGGAGAAAAAGACAGATGTTGTAGATTATAAATTTAACAGGATCAGACATATTTATAATGGACTATACTCAAATCTTCAAAAAATTATGTTGTCTTATATTTGAAAATCACATGATGACTTAGAAAAAATACACAAAGATTCAAAAAAATCTGCAACATCAGATTTCTAGTGATTCTACAGTCAAATAATAGAACAATTATGGAATATTAAAGTGTGTTTTTTAAATAGCGGAAGGTAATGGCACCCCACTCCAGTACTCTTGCCTGGAAAATCCCATGGATGGAGGAGCCTGGTAGGCTGCAGTCCATGAGGTTGCTAAGAGTGGGACACGACTGAGCAACTTCACTTTGACTTTTCACTTTCATGCATTGGAGAAGGAAATGGCAACCCACTCCAGTATTCTTGCCTGGAGAATCCCAGGGACGGGGGAGCCTGGTGGGCTGCAGTCTATGGGGTCGCACAGAGTCGGATACGACTTAAGCGACTTAGCAGCAGCAGCAGCAACAATTCTTGAGTTAAAATTAACAAAACTATTCCAGCTGTTTGTTAACACAAGAACTCTACTATAAACAAGTAGGATTTATCCCAGGAATAGAACATTAGTAAATTATTAGTGGATTTCATTTCACTCTAGATTAAAGCATGGCAGGAAGAACACGGTACACTGAGTTGCCTAAAAAGGCATTTTATGTAATTAGACCTCTACTGAATAGTAAAACAAAACTACAAGTAAAACTCTAAGTAAACTAAGATAACAAAAATGTATTTCTCAGCATTATGTCCCTCAAAAACCAATTGCAAAACAACACAAAACAAAACCAAGCAAAGATACTAAGAGTACTAGAGTCCAGGACATTTGTCATAATCTGTGTTATTGTATTTTTTCCTGCAGATTTTAACCACTGAAAGAGAAGGAAAAGAAGTGCAAAGATTGGAAAGGAAAGCAAAAATTGTATTTTCTTAAATGAAATATATTCAAATTAATAAAACTAAAAAAGAGATTAATGGAGCCAACTAAAATAATGTAACAAAATCAATGTCGCTATTTTAAAACAGTAGTAACTAAATAGAAATATGACGGTGAACATTTTCCAGTTTTTACTATCAATAAAAAAATTATCAACTGAAGATTCAGGAAAAGATGTGTAGAAGCATATAAAATATATCACATACAACGGGCATGAAAATGGACTTGATAAAGAGTGATACAATGATGCTGGAAGGAATGGTGGAATATTGCAATGCAATGAATGTTCCAGAATTAATATATACTTTTAATAAAATCTAATCAGAATCTAAATTGATGGGAATTTGCCTTACCAGGTATAATATTTAAAACAGTGAAGAACTGCCACATATTAAACAGATTTACCAATTTTAGGAATAAAAATGCAACCTCAGAAGCAGGAACTAAGGAACGTTAGTACGTCAAAATGTAGAGTTCAAAATAATATGTAAAAAGCAAATGCTTAAAATATATTGGGTCCATTGGCCAGCCAGTTTGACAAATATCATGCAACAGTCCTAGTTCAAGTCACATGTAGTATCATATATAACTTATAATTAAATATAAAAGTTCATTAGAAACTCTGGAGAGAATTTGCATTTTTGTGGAGGAGGTGTATTTTTGGGTGTCTTAAGAGCCAGAAGTTATGAAGGAGAGATTAAAAGACTGGTTCTATAAAATTAAAAGCAGTGAACAATTTTTAAAGGTAAACTGTTAATTAGAACAATATTTGCCCCTATATAAATACTTCAATAAAAAAGCAAATAAAGGACAGGCTAAAGAAAAATGAATAAAGGATATAAAGGACATATGAAGGCCCAAAAATGTAAAAAAAAGATGCTCAAACTTTAACAAGAAAAAAGGGCTTCAGATTACTCAAGAATAGCGTTGTATTTATCTAGCACATTAGCATAAACTGATAATGTCAGTCTTTGGCAAGATGTGAAAAAAGTACTTCATGAAATGCAAATTAATAGATTTTAGAATGCAAATAGATAATACCTACCAACATATAAAATATTTGGATCCTTTAATCTGAAAACTCCACTTTCAGAGAAACATTTCACCAGAGACCTAAAAAGTACAAGGATCTATAAGAATGTTTATTGCAATTTGCAA
The DNA here is from genome assembly GCF_027580195.1 of Bos mutus. Classification (NCBI taxonomy): domain Eukaryota; kingdom Metazoa; phylum Chordata; class Mammalia; order Artiodactyla; family Bovidae; genus Bos; species Bos mutus. Next base: position 34,130,504 of record NC_091625.1, read on the forward strand.
TTTGGTGTGTTTATTTGCTGCTACCTGTCCACCAGTACATGCTATATATTCTACTGCCATCCTGAAATTACAAAAGAATAGAATTTTGTGTGCTGACATAAAAGAGTTTTTGCTATATGTTATATTGGGCTTCCTTGGTGGCTCAGACTGTGAAGTATCCACCTGCTATGTGGGAGATGTGGGTTTGATCCCTGGGTTGGGAAGGTCCCCTGGAGGAGGGCATGGAAACCCACTCCAGTATTCTTGCCTGGAGAATTCCATGGACAGAGGAGCCTGGCTGGCAGCAGTCCATAGGGTCTCAAAAAGCTGGACATGATTGAGTGACTAAGCACAACACATATAATAACACTGCAAACAATGTTTGTGATGATCTAATTTACGTATATATTGGTTTAATGTATAAGACAAGATCAGAAAAATTATGATAATCACATTTGAAAGAATGTAGATGAGTAGGGATGGAGAACAATATTTGAAGAAAATATTTTTGTTTATGCAAAGTATTCATAAGTTATTTCTATGACATACTTTAGCTTTTTTGTTGTTGAGATCTTTCGGTGCCAAATAATATGGGTTGTGGGAAGAGAAGATGAGAGGGGATGGTCTCTTGTCATGGTTTATTGTGCGTAGTTTGTATTCCAGGAAGGGGATGCTATCAACCGTTTCCACAATTTCAGTTCTGTTACAATGTCCCTCAAAATAAATCAAGCTTCATATCTGCTGAGACCAGATGGTGCCTGTAAAAATAAATAATATTGTTTTCAACCTTGAATAAATTTTTCATAGTAAATATCAATAGTCAAAGCCATCCATTTCAAAATCATTTGGAGCTTTTAATTCCTGTTAACCACTCTAAATGTGCCAATGAATTTGCCCAAGTTTTTTGTTTTATTTTTATTTTTACATTAACATTAATAAAGGTGGTATCATGGCCTCTTACTTCCTTTTCAACCTGAAGAGCTGTAGTGATTCTGATTCCAAGACAGTGATTCAGATTAATCCTTCAGCTTTTCTGTTTCCTGTACTTCAAGTAAACTCCCTTAATACAGTTTTCTGAGGCTCCCTGTTTCTTCTTCCTTAGTCTCCTCTCTTACAGCTTTATCTTTTAAAGTATAGACTAATTAAGAGCTTAAGACTAAGAAGAGCTTTCACTTCTTTTTCTGTTTTATTATCATGTAACATGTCTTCTTACACAGTGTTGAATAAAACTAAGGACAGCAGGCAGTCTTATCTTGTTCTTGATTTTTTGTGAAGAAACATTTTTGAAAACATTTTTCACTAAATGTTGCACTGGTGTGTGATGTTTGTGGCAGTTTTTGTAGATTCTCTTTTTCAGGTTAAAAGTGTTCCCTTTTCTCCCTAGTTTGCTAACAGTTTCCTGCATGAATGGCTGCTGAATTTTATTGAACGCTGGTTCTGCAATTATTGCATTGATAATACAGGCTTTCTCTTATACTCTAGCAATGTGAATGAAACTTTTCAAACCAACCTTGACTATTGAACTAAGCCCACCTTTGTCATGGTGTATTTTTTTTTAACATTGCTACCTTGGTTTTGCTTACAATGGTTTTAGGATTTTTGCATCTATTTTCACAAAAATAGCATCAGTAATCTAAAAGGATGTGAGCTGTTAACAGTCTTATAGTGTCACTACTCTACTGATTTATATAGATGATTGATTTGATACAGTTTATAGTGAATCCTGGAGACTCTGTAAGCTTCTCTCTAAAGATGAATGAAACTCAGTAAGCTGGACTGAGAACTGCATATTATGTCACTTCAGTCCTGTTTGACTCCTTGTGACCCTATGGACCTTGGCCCACCAGGCTCCTCTGTCCATGGGGATTCTCCAGGCAAGAATACTGGGGTGGTTTGCCATTTCCTCCTCAGGGGATCTTTCGAATCCAGGGATCGAACCTGCATGTCATGTCTCCTGCACTGGCAGGCAGGTTCTTTACCACTTAGTGCTACCTAGGAAGCCCTTATGAGGTGAAGTGAATTGAAAGTCACTCAGTTGTGTCTGATTCTTTGCGACCCCATGGACTATACAGTCCATGGAATTCTCCAGGCCAGAATACTGGAGTGAGTAGCCTTTCCCTTCTCCAGGGGACCTTCCCAACCCAGGGACTGAACCCAGGTCTCCCGCATTGCAGGCAGATTCTTTACCAGCTGAGCCACAAGGGGCGCCCATGGGATAGTGCAAATAAAAGCCTGGAGATTGAGCATCAGTCTTCTGAGAATGGTCTAAAAGATTTTACTAAGCATTCCATGACCAACAAAACTGTTGCTATAGCTTTCAAATGCATCCTTTTGTGTGCAGTTCAGTTTGTCAAAGTTAAGTAAATATGACTCCTGGTTACATGTAGACCTCTTTAATATCTCCAACACTTATGACCACTTTTTTGTTTGTTTCTGGAGGAACCTGATATGTTCCTAAAGTCAACAAAATTTTGCCCAATTTATTTATCCAAACTGAGCTACTGGTTGACACCCTAGAAAGCTACCTATTGACCAAGACAACCTGCACAGAATATATTTCTCTCAGCAACACATCAGTCTCTCACATCCCTGAAATCACATCAGAAGGGATCTTGTTTCATCAGTTCATCTGTAATAGTGAGTAGTAATAGGGTAGACTCGATCTCTTTCAAGTCTCACCCTAATTTCAATGTAAAAATGTACTTTTTCTCCTCAGTTTTCAAATTTTCCTCCTTTTCTTTTGAGCTTCCATACAAAAGTAAGAAGGAGACACAAAATCTCCTTTCTCTTTATATAGTTATTGTTTTTTATTATATTCATCATGGAAAGACAAACTATTTATGTCTCACCAATCCTGAGTTCCTACATGTATCTATCCTATTCCCTGCTCTTTTTGCATTGCCTCTGAGAGCTCTTATAATTCTGTCTCCTGAGACTGTGCAAGACAGAATGAACTAAATTAGCAAAAAATAGAGTGATGTTTAGAATGTTTGTGTGGCTGCCTGCCACTTTCCTCTTTTCACAGCATCCAGAGTCTCTGAAATTAGTGCCTTTTAATGACTGTTTGGGGTGACAATGTGGGGTGTCAGAAAGTGTGTGATAGTTACTCATACTGCCATTTTGGCTTTTCACTTCAATCACATTTTCTACTTACGAACTTCTACATTTGTGCATATTATACAATATGGATTCTCCCTTACTATACTCCTTGCTGCTGCTGCTAAGTCGCTTCAGTCGTGTCTGACTCTGTGCGACCCCACAGATGGCAGCCCATCAGGCTCCCCCCGTCCCTGGGATTCTCCAGGCAAGAACACTGGAGTGGGTTGCCATTTCCTTCTCCTTAGGCTCTGAGTATTCTATGTTTTTTACTGGAGAATTTGTGATGCTTATGTCAAAAGAATGCTCTCCATCTACCTCTATTGAAACCATTCTTTGTGTGGTTTATCAGCCTATCTACTCAGTCCTTAGTTCTCAATAGATGTTGACTGAAGTTCAACAGGAATGAGGAACCCTCCAAAAGTTTAGTAGGATCTAACCTGGGTGCCAAATAACATTCCACAAAGGCTTCTCTGTAGGTTGAGATAAGCATTCAATGAAATCAAGACAGTGCTTTGGCATTATTTTGATTCTCATGTTTTAGGATGAATAGCTTGGTTGTTAAAATGTAAATTTCTAGATGATACCAGATGCCATGATCTTAGTTTTCTGAATGTTGAGTTTTAAGCAAACTTTTTCCCCTCTCCTCTTTCACTTTCATCAAGAGGCTCTTTAGTTCTTCTTCACTTTCTGCCATAAGAATGGTGTCATCTGCATATCTGAGGTTATTGATATTTCTCTCCACAAACTTGATTCCAGCTTGTGCTTTATTCAGCCCAGCGTTTCTCATGATGTACTCTGCATATAAGTTAAATAAGCAGGGTGACAATATACAGACTTGATGTACTCCTTTCCTGATTTGGAACCAGTCTGTTGTTCCATGTCTAGTTCTAACTGTTGCTTCTTGACCTGCATACAGATTTCTCAGGAGGCAGGTAAGGTGGTCTGGTTTTCCTATCTCTTTAAGAATAACGTTCATACTGGTCAACAATACAGAACATGCCAGCAAGAGAGAAGAATAATATGTGGTGAATTACATTAGCTGTAATCATTTTCAGGAAAAGTGCAGTGATGATGTATAGCACAGGGAACTCTACTCAATATTCTGTAATAACCTACATGGGAAAAGAATCCTACAAAAAAGAGTGGATACATGTACATGTAAAGCCTCCCTAGTGGTTCAGATGGTAAAGTGTCTGCCTGCAATGCGGGAGACCCGGGTTTGATCCCTGAGTTGGGGAGATCCCCTGCAGAAGGAAATGGCACCCCACTCCACTACTCTTGCCTGGAAAATCCCATAGACAGAGGAGCCTGGTAGTTACAGTCCCTGGGGTTGCAAAGAGTCAGACATGACTGAGTGACTTAACCCAATCCAATGTATATGTATAACTGATTTCACTTTGCTGTACATGTGAAACTAACACAACATTGTAAATCAACTATATGCTAATAAAAAATAATTTTAAGTACAGTGTATAGAATCTTTGTGGGTAACTGTTTTATGCATTGGCAATCCTGTGATCTTATTAGGATATGATAAGAACAATTGAACTATTTATTTCCATTGAATAAGTATTTACTGGCTGCTCACTCTGCTCTAGACCCTGAGGTCACATGGAAACAAAAAACTGGTCTCTGTCTTCAAGGAAATTGAAACCTACACCTAAAAGTATTATGCAGTCACTAAATTGACTATAGATAAATGAAAGAATGTGAACAAGTGGGAAAGTTAAGTGATAAACAAGGTGTCAAATTATAACATCCCAAATTTTGAGGGGTAATAAAATTTGGACACACAATTTTGCAGTTTTGGTTTGAACTAATTCCCAAGTATGCTTGCTTTAGAATAGTGTGAAAGTGAAAGTCCTTCAATTGTATCCAGCTCTTTGCAACCTCGTGAACAGGAGCCTGCCAGGCTCCTCTGTCCATGGGATTTCACAGGCAAATCTACTGGAGTAAGTTGCCATTTCCTCCTCCAGGGGATCTTCCCAACCCTACGATCGAACCCAGATCTCCCACACTGCAGGAGGATGCTTTACCATCTGAGCCACCAGGGAAATCCTAGAATGCTGCACCTGGCCTTACAGTATATTTTAATTCCCAATGTTTTACAACTGTGGAAACTGAAACTTAGATTAAATAACCTGCCATACAATTAGTAATTCATAGAAATGCAATTAGACACCAGGGTTCCTCTTCACATGAACCGTAAGTAGTTCTTATCTATTAATTCTACATAATCCCAGGTCCTGAACGTTCACAGCTCAGCCTCATATCAGTTGTTTGACTGATAGTTTCTGGACACTGCACTTTTAATGGTGACATTGACAATAGCTAAATCACTGAAGTGTGTTGAATAATAAATATAGTGAGCTTTAGTTGGGGTCGTCGGAGAGTCGGACACTGATAAGTGACTTCACTTTCACTTTTCACTTTCATGCATTGGAGAAGGAAATGGCAACCCACTCCAGTGTTCTTGCCTGGAGAATCCCAGGGACGGGGAGCCTGGTGGGCTGCCGTCTATGGGGTCGCACAGAGTCGGAAACGACTGAAGCGACTTAGCAGCAGCAGCAGTTTTGTATTACTACATAACACATTATCACAAGCCTATGGTTTAAAATATCACCCATTTATTATCTCAGAGTTCTGTAGACAAAAGGTCCAGCATGATGGCTGGGTTCTTTGCTTAAAATCGGCAAGGCTGAAATCAAAGAGTTGGCCAAATTTTATTTCTTTTTGAATACTCTGGGGGGTACCCACTACTAAGTGCATTCAGGTTGTTAGAAGAATTTAGTTAGTTGTGGTTGCAAAACTGTTTACTTGACAGGTAGCCCCTTCATCTTCTAGCAAGCCGTGGCCTCTTGAATCCCTCCTGTGCTTCAAATCTTGCTGACTTTCCTTTCACCTTCCTCTTCTGCCCCACAGGTTCACTGAATCACATTGAGCCCAAATGGATAAACCAGGATAGTCTCCCAATTTTAATTAATGTCAGCTAATTAGTAACCTTAATTACATCTGCAAAGTCCTTTTTTGCCTTGGAAGGCAAACACATGCATAGTTGTGTAGAATGGGGGAACTTCTTGGGAGAAGATTCCTAACTCTGCCTACCCCAGAATGTTAATTTGATTTAAGCCCCATAGCAAGAGCTCATCAGTTTCTATGAGGATGATAGACATGCTAAGCTACCCCTTTGTTCTCTTGTCCTCTGCCTTTTAATGGGATGGTTAGAGAAGGAAATGGGGGCAATCTCCTTCTTAAGCAAACTGTCTTTCTCTCCATTTAAAAACTTTGAACCTTGGAGTAATGGCATTTATGAAGGCAGTATATGCTGTGTGGAAAAAGTAGGGCCACCATAAGGACCACTTCCAGAAAGGGGGAATCTTGCAACTGAGAATGGCAGGTCCTCCTTTAAGATGGACCTTTAAGGTGTCATCATGCTGAATCTTAGTTCCCCAACCCGGGATCAAATCTGTGCCCCCTGAAGCAGAAGCACAGTCTTAACCACTGGATGGCCAGAGAAGTCCCCCTTAGGGATTCTTTACCATGGACTTCAGTGAAGGATTTCTTTGCAATAAAGAACACACAAAAAAGAAGAACTTAAATGAAAAGTGGGAAACTAGTCAGATACGTGCAGGCTGACCAATGGAAAACAACGGGCTTGTGTGCTCAGAGGACCAGTAACATTATCAATAATCAGGACTATCGCCCAAGTATTACACCTCATACATTACAGTCCACACTCCCAAGTGAGAAACCAGACCTCTCACCTGCACCCTGAATTCGTATCAATGGGAAAGAACCCAGGAGTCTGGGGGCATGCCACAAAGTTGAGATAAAAATGGTAATATAGAACATTAGGTTGTCTTTTATTATTTTAGTATAAAATACAAAAAAATTGGTAATGCTATAATTATAAATCAGTCTGTAAACTTATTTCCAGTTTTAAAAATAAGGTATTATCTTACCACTGTGACGTATGTGTCGGTTCAAAATATTAACTAAAAGCAAAATGGAAGAAAGGATTTAAGATTCAAATTGTTCCAGAATTGGTCAGATGCAATATTTCAAGGCTGGTTCTGGGGTCCTTTTGACATGTCTCCAAGATTGTTTGTATACCTCTTTTCTTTCTGGTATAATAAGATGATCCAAACTCATTTGCATTTTCTTTGCCCCATCTCTGTTATCAGTCATTTCTCCTGATAAGTGTAAACAGAGGTTGGTATTAAGAAACCAAGATCTTGGTTTTATTTGTGCTCACTGCTCTGACTTTTCATAGCTTTTATGTCCCCTAGCAGACAGACATAGGAAATATAAAATGGTGCAGTCTGAAATGATATGAAATAATATGCCCCAAGTTACCTCAATTTTTTGAGCTCTCAAAAGACATAAAAAGAAAAGATGAATTGATTATTTGGAGTGAGGAAGAAAAGCCAGTTACTACATCACAACTATATAGGACTTTCTAAATCCTTTCTTCCATTTTGCCTTTAGTTAATATTTTGAACAATTATTGTACCATCCAAAACCTTAGAAAGCTAAGATTTCAGTAAGCCTTGGAAAGTTCCACGGAAAGATTACTAACATTCTTACTCGCTCATGAACTGTATCCTTGTTTGGTAGAGAACTGAGACAACTGAAACAACGCTTTTGATCACTGATGCAGCACTTTTTTTTTTAAACTTGTGTTACTGCAGATTGATCTAGAAAGAATAGGGGAAAGATCTCGGAGCTTCTCAAAAGACTCCTTAAGTATTTAGTTTAATGAAAACTCGTGTTATACATACAGAAATTCTTGACTGAGCTATTAATTTAAATAACAACTCTATTACTATTGATTTTTATCTTTAAGTCTATGCCACTCTCACAAAATGGATTAATGTTTAATTTACGATCATTGTAAGAAATCAGATGGATGGAATATTTAGAAGCTTAATTTACCCTCAAATTAAACACTAGCTCATACTAGTGAAGATTTGTACATTGAAAGGATTAAAAATCTCCTCTAGGATCAAACAATGGGTTTAGTGGAAACCTCAGAATTATTACTGAAGAGCAACTTATGCAGGTTAGCTAACAGAATATTGAGTGAAAACTCCAAAGAGATGTTTGCACAGATCTGAGACAAATGTTAATTATGTAGAATACAGAAAAGATGGGCTGAATCTTCTGTAACATCTAATAAAAAAATAAAGAGCAATGAAAGGCATCATTTAAGTGATGGACAAGTCTGGGCATTTTGAAAAATTGATTTAAATATTCAGTGAGTTAAGAAGGCTTTTGGATATTTCCATAGCCAGTTTTACATGGGATGATATAAAGAAATGAAGAATGCACACCTGCCCTCTGAGATATATCTAAACGATTTTACTAACCTCCCTTCAGGCCCAGCAAAGTTGTTTCTATAACTTTCAAATATTATACATCCTTTTGTGTGTTGTACAGTTCTCAAAGTTAAGTAAATATGACTTACTGGCCACATAAATTTCTCTTTAGTATCTCCGACAGTTTTGACTACTTTATTGTTTCTGAGCAACCTGATATCCTTTCCCTAATGTCAACAGAATCTTATTCAATTTGTTTATCCACACTGGGCTACCAGCTGGCATTCTAGAACACTACTCATTGATCAAATCAAACTCTGCAAGGAGTATTTCTTCCTCAGCAACATGTCAATCCCTAACACCCTAAGGTTGTATCAGAGTGAATCCTGCTTCATCAGTTCACCTCTAACAGTGTGTAGTAATAGGGTAGACTTAGCCTCTTTCAAGCCTTACCCTCTCTTCAGCACACAAACACATTTAGTTTTTTCTCCTCAGTTTTCTGTTTTTTTCCCCCTCCTTTTATTTTAGACTTCAGTGCAAGAATAAGGAGAAACAAGATGTCCTTTCTCTCTACTGTCACTTTCTCCTATATTCATCATGAAGATACATACAAGTCTTGCCAATGCTGAGATCCTGTATGAATCCACCCCATAACCAACTCTTCTGCTCTTGCATCTGTGACAAACAACTCTTATGATTTTCTCCCAAGGCTGTGCAAGACATACTGAACTATTAATAGCAAAGAAGTGGTATTCAGAATGTTTGTGTCGACTGCCTGATATGCTTTCAACTTTTCTTGACATTCAGGGTCTGGAATTTGTGTTTTCTAAGCGATTGCTTTGGGCATTGTGGGGTGTCAGGTGGTTTGTCATAGTGACTCATTTTCATCTTTGCTTGCATTTCAACTACACTTTCTATTTATGAACTTATGCATTTGTCCGTGTTATACAGAAACAATTCTGCCTTACCTCACTCCACAGTATGAATTCTCCAAGGTTTTTCACGGAAACGTTGTGATGCCAGTGTCAAAATAGTGCTATGTATATTGAAACCATTCTTTGCAGTTTATCAGTCTATTCTGTTCTCAGTCCTCAATAGTTGAGGTTCTGTGGACTGCAACTTGAGTGAGATAACTACAAGCAGGTTGGGAGAACCCTAATTGAATCTTCAATTGAGAGGCAAATTGTTTTTGTTGTTACTGTTAATTTGCCAAGTCTTGTCCGACTCTTTTGTGACCCCATGGACTATAACACATCAGTTCAGTTCAGTCGTGTCCGACTCTTTGCGACCCCATGAATCGCAGCACGCCAGGCTTCCCTGTCCATCACCAACTTCCGGAGTTCACTCAGACTCATGTCCATCGAGTCAGTGATGCCATCCAGCCATCTCATCCTCTGTCGTCCCCTTCTCCTCCTGCCCCCAATCCCTCCAAGCATCAGAGTCTTTTCCAATGAGAACTCTTCTCATGAGGTGGCCAAAGTACTGGAGTTTCAGCTTTAGCATCATTCCTTCCAAAGAAATCCCAGGGCTGATCTCCTTTAGAATGGACTGGTTGAATCTCCTTGCAGTCCAAGGGACTCTCAAGAGTCTTCTTTCTCCAACACCACAGTTCAAAAGCATCAATTGCTCAGTGCTCAGCTTTTTTCATAGTCCAACTCTTACATCCATACATGACCACAGGAAAAACCATAGCCTTGACTAGATGGACCTTTGTTGGCAAAGTAATGTCTCTGCTTTTCAATATGCTATCTAGGTTGGTCATAACTTTTCTTCCAAGGAGTAAGCGTCTTTTAACTTCATGGCTGCAGTCACCATCTGCAGTGATTTTGGAGCCCCCAAAAATAAAGTCTGACACTGTTTCCACTGTTTCCCCATCTATTTCCCATGAAGTGATGGGACCAGATGCCATGATTTTTGTTTTCTGAATGTTGAGCTTTAAGCCAACTTTTTCACTCTCTTCTTTCACCTTCATCTGCATATCTGAGGTTATTGATATTTCTCCCGGCAATCTTGATTCCAGCTTGTGCTTCTTCCCGCCCAGCATTTCTCATGATGTACTCTGCATAGAAGTTAAATAAGCAGGGTGACAATATACAACCTTGACGTACTCCTTTTCCTATTTGGAACCAGTCTGTTGTTCCATGTCCAGTTCTAACTGTTGCTTCCTGACCTGCATACAGATTTCTCAAAAGGCAGGTCAGGTGGTCTGGTATTCCCATCTCTTTCAGAAGTTTCCACAGTTTATTGTGATCCACACAATCAAAGGCTTTGGCATAGTCAATAAAGCAGAAATACATGTTTTTCTGGAATTCTCTTGCTTTTTCAATGATCCAGCAGATGTTGGCAATTTGATCTCTGGTTCCTCTACCTTTTCTAAAACCATCTTGAACATCTGGAAGTTCACGGTTCACATATTGCTGAAGCCTGGCTTGGAGAACTTTGAGCATTACTTTACTAGCATGTGAGATGTGATTTCCCAGGCAAGAATGCTGGAGTGGATTGCCATTTCTTCTCCAGGTGATCCTTCCCACCCAGGGATCGAACCCACATCTCCTGCATTGCAAAATAACATACCCCAAAGACTTCTCTGAAAGTTGAGATAAAACATCAATTGAAACAAATATAGTGAATTAACATTATTTTGATCCTCATTTTTGGAAAGGCTAGGTTGTTAAAATGCAGATTTCCAAGTCACATTTCCCAGAAATTCTGATTCTGCCAGTCTGAAATAGGGCCTACAATATGAAAGCTTGTCCAGACTCCCAGGTGATTCTAATACAGGTGATTTTTTTCTCTTCCTTAGCAAACTAAGCCCAACTTTTATCCCTTTAATGATAAGGTGGTCTTTCCCAGGTGGTTGAGTGTAAAGAATCTGCATGCAATCCAGGAGATGCAGGTTCAATCCCTGGGTTGGGAATATCTGTCAGAGAAGAAAATGGCTACACACTCCAGTATCCTTGCCTGAAAAACTTCATAGAGAAGCCTGGCAGGCTATCGTCCACTGGGTCACAAAAGAATCAGATACCACTTAGTGACTAAACAACAACAGCAGTGATCAAATGAGTTAGATTGTCTGAAAGGATTAAATGCTGCTTTGTGATAAAGCTATATTTGAAAATTTTTTAACAAATTCATTTTCTTAGTGTGCACAGAAATTTTTAAAGAGTATATAACTGAAATACATGATGGCTCTAAATATAATATTATTAGAACTTCTTGGATTCCCTCATCTATTTAACAATTAGGAATATATTTCTCCCTAATAAAGGGCCCCTGGACAAGGGCCCTGTCCTTTCCTCACTCAGACCCATCAGTAAATCTTACTTCCTGACAAAAAAGTAATTACTAAAATTCAAGTCTTAGATATGGATTTTAAAAAGGAATAGATTTCTCTGCCAGAGCTAATGAAGAAATGTTTGGCAGGTATGATTTTTGAAGATGCATCTTTAGACTGCCTCCAACTTTTACTTTCTTTTTCAGACTTATTTCAGAATTCTGATTTAAAAACAAACAAACAAACAAACAAAAAAAACCTTCTATTGGAAAATACAATAATTACCAAATAGTATCTTGCAACTATATGAAGGAATATTTCCAATGTAAATCCAATTAGTATTTCTCCCACAGAACGTGTTCCACAATTAATGTGAAAGAGCATATCAGATCCAAGAACCTCAAAAGCTTCTTTAAGAGGTAGCAGATTCTTCATGTTCCAGAAAAAAAATTAAAAGTACATTCATTAAAGAAATGTCTACTTCTATAACAATGAAAAACATGTAAAGTGTAAACATAGAAATCCTAAGAAACTGTTTGATAAAATGTTTAAGAGCATGGACTCTGTTGCCAAATTGTCTGGCATCAAATTAAAAGATTGTTGCTGAGCCTTGAAAGACACCAGGATTCTTGGCCTCCAGAGGAGAAGAATTCAATCTGGGGTCAGTGATGAGGCTTGATCACTCAGAGCTTTTGTGTAATAAAGTTTTATAAAAGTATAAAAGAGATAGAGAAAGCTTCTGATATAGACATCTGAAGGGAGCAGAAAGAGTGCGCCCTCCCCCCGCCCCTGCAGTCCTGAGCTGAATGTTATATAGCTACTAGCAGTCTACTAATTAGAGAAAGGAAATGTCTCAAAACTCAGAGACTGGCACCAGGCCCCTCACTCACAACATGCATTTTGAGAAAACATTGGCACAATGTCAGTTGTCCTGGACCATAAAATGATTGACATGAATCTTGAAGAAAGGCAGGTTTCCAAGCAAATACAGTCTCATTAACGTAGCTTAAGAAAACACCTGTACATATACACAATGGAGTGTTACTCAGCCATTAAAAAGAATACATTTGAATCAGTTCTAATGAGGTGGATGAAACTGGAGCCTATTATACAGAGTGAAGTAAGCCAGAAGGAAAAACACCAATACAGTATACTAACGCATATATATGGAATTTAGAAAGATGATAACAATAACCCTGTGTATGAGACAGCAAAAGTGACGCTGATGTATGGAACAGTCTTATGGACTCTGTGGGAGAGGGAGAGGGTGGGAAGATTTGGGAGAGTGGCATTGAAATATGTAAAATATCATGTATGAAACGAGATGCCAGTCCAGGTTCAATGTACGATACTGGATGCTTGGGGCTAGTGCACTGGGACGACCCAGAGGGATGGTATGGGGAGGGAGGAGGGAGGAGGGTTTTTTTGGGGAGCACATGTATACCTGTGGTGGATTCATTTTGATATTTGGCAAAACTAATACAATTATGTAAAGTTTAAAAATAAAATAAAATTAAAAAAAAATAAATTCAGCATAAAAAAAAAAAAAAAAGAAAGAAAACACCTGAATGAGTAAATCATACTGGTTTGTCATGTTGATTCTGAGTCTTAGAAGGAACTGACTTGAAACAGAGTCTAAGGTAAATACATAGTTCCTTAACATAGCTGAAGACGAACATTTTCATAAGAAAAGCGCATTGCTAAGCTCAAGGTTTGAGAAAAGTCAAGTTAAGGTGGAACCAGGTGTCCTTATGACAACACAGAATTTTAAAAGAAACCTCTTTTTAAATCTGTATGGAGAAGGGGAAAAAATCTAACACTTGTAGTTTGCTTCCTCCTGCTGCTTAGGAGAGATAAAAAATTTCTGACACTTACAGCCTATTTCCTCTGTTTGGAGACCCTGGCCTTCCTGCTGGTCATCCTCTCAAAATCTTGTAGTTCTTCTATCTGGGCCACCTTGAGCAGTTTGCTCATTTACTGACCTGTATGTTTGGAATCATGATAATATTGCCCTCAAGGCAAGCTCTTTAACTTAGTATCTTCCTTTCCCCATCTTTAACACAGTGGTAAATCACAATAGACTGTGGAAAATTCTGAAAGAGATGGGAATACCAGACCACCTGACCTGCCTCTTGAGAAATCTGTATGCAGGTCAGGAGGCAACAGTTAGAACTGGACATGGAACAACAAACTGGTTCCAAATAGGAAAAGGAGTTCATCAAGTCTGTATATTGTCACCCTGCTTATTTAACTTATATGCAGGATACATCATGAGAAACGCTGGGCTGGATGAAGCACAAGGTTGCTGGGAGAAATATCAATAACCTCAGATAGGCAGATCATACCACCCTTATGGCCTAAAGCAAAGAAGAATTAAAGAGCCTGTTGATGAAAGTGAAAGAGGAAAGTGAAAAAGTTGGCTTAAAACTCAACATTCAGAAAACTAAGATCATAGTATCCAGTCCCATCACTTCATGGCAAATAGATGAGGAACAGCAGAAACAGTGGTACACTTTATTTTGGGGGCTCCAAAATCACTGCAGATGGTGACTGCGGCAATGAAATTAAAAGACACTTCCTCCTTGGAAGAAAAGTTATGACCAACCTAGATAGCATATTAAAAAGTAGAGATATTACTTAGCCAACAAATGTCTGTCTAGTCAAGGCTTTGGTTTTTCCAGTAGTCATGTATAGATGTGAGAGTTGGACTGTGAAGAAAGCTGAGCACCAAAGAATTGATGGTTTTGAACTGTGGTGTTGGAAAAGACTCTTGAGAGTCCCTTGGACTGCAAGAATATCCAACTAGTCCATCCTAAAGGAAATTAGTCCTGAATATTCTTTGGAAGCACTGATGTTGAAGCTGAAACTTCAATACTTTGGCCACCTGATGGGAAGAGCTGACTCATTTGAAAAGACCCTGTTTCTGGGAAAGATCGAAGGCAGAAGGAGAAGGAGACGACAGAGGATGAAATGGCTGGATGGCATCACCAACTCGATGGACAGGAGTTTGAGTAAAGGCCAGCAGTTGGTGATGGACAAGGAGGCCTGGCAAGCTGCAGTGCATGGTGTCACAAAGAGTCAGACATGACTGAGTGACTTAACTGAACTGAACTGAAAGGGGATCCTCCCCTGTGCATCTCGGTCCTCGGGAAGAACACAAAGAAAACTCTGAACTCTTACCTGTGGCCAAAACAAATATATTAAAGAAAGAACAGAAAGAACATGTGAAGGGAGAGGTGGATCAAGCCAAGAGAGGCACTGGCCCGGATTTCCTGAAGAAAGAACAGAAAGAGCACCTGAAGGGAGAGTTGGGCCAAGCCAAGAGAAGCACTGTCCTCGCGTTTATTGAAGAAAGAACAGAAAGGACACTTCAAGGGAGAGGTGAGCCAAGCCACGAGAGGCTTTGGCCCCAGGTTTACACAACAGAGAACAGGAAGATCTCAAGGGAGAGATGGGCCAAGCCAAGAGAGGCCCTGGCACTGGAATGATGAGGTATGGGTGTGTTCAAACAGGGCTTTTACATATATATCTAGGTGGTCGTGGACTGATAGATTTGATTGATGGTTGCAAGTTATGTAACAACAGGCTTGAATGCACATGCCTTTCCCATAATTCAGTCTGTTATAATCAGATGTGTGTATGTATAGAATATTTGTGAACCCTTAATGGGCTCCTGGCTACCTAAGGTCACCTGAAGACACAGCTGTGCGTCAAGGATGCATGTGCCTGAATTGGAGAAGCCACTGAGGTTAGTCTTATCCATTGTGTGGTGCCTAGGGTACGTAGGCAAAATTGGAACAGTCCTTTTGGTTATTTTGTAGCCTATCTGTGAGCTCTCTTATGCCACATTGGAGTGTGTGTGGGGTGGGTTTAGAGCAGCTTTAATCTCTTTCAGCTAGACCAACCCCTGTGGCTCCTGCCTAACTAACTACCTAACAAGTGACAGTGGTGTACCTTTCTTTATAAAAGAGGTATTTAAATTTATCATCACTTATATATTCACTAGAACAAGCAGTCTCAGGAATACACTCTGTGTTTTACAAAAGGAACTCTATTATGAACAAAAAGTTTCTTATGAAACAGTATAGATGTATTTGTATCATATGGCAGTTCCCAAGAAATTTCACATAAATTAGTAATAAAATTTACATGTCAGATAGGCTTGACACATGCTTCTTTTTTGCTTCTTTTTTCACTATAAAATGATAAACAATCAATAGAAAAGAAACTCACCTGCTCCAGAACAAGCCCTCCTGTATTTTGAAATAGCTGAGCCCAAATTCTTGAAGTGTAATTATAGGACCTCCATGATTTCATATTCACAGGGATCTTTAACAGATACTCTGCTTATTCACTGGAGAAGGCAATGGCACCCCACTCCAGTACTCTTGCCTGGAAAACCCCATGGATGGAGGAGCCTGGTGGGCTGCAGTCCATGGGGTCGCTAGGAGTCAGAAACGACTGAGCAATTGCACTTTCACTTTTCACTTTCATGCATTGGAGAAGGAGATGGCAACCCACTCCAGTGTTCTTGCCTGGAGAATCCCAGGGATGGAGGAGCCTGGTGGGCTGCCGTCTATGGGGTCGCAAAGAGTCGGACACGACTGAAGTGACTTCAGTTCAGTTCAGTTCAGTTCAGTCGCTCAGTCATGTCTGACTCTTTGTGACCCCATGAATAGCAGCACGCCAGGCTTCCCTGTCCATCACCAACTCCCAGAGTTCACCCAGACTCACATCCATTGAGTCAGTGATGCCATCCAGCCATCTCATCCTCTGTCGTCCCCTTTTCCTCCTGCCCCCAATCCCTCCCAGCATCAGAGTCTTTTCCAATGAGTCAACTCTTCGCATGAGGTGGCCAAAGTACTGGAGTTTCAGCTTTAGCATCATTCCTTCCAAAGAAATCCCAGGGCTGATCTCCTTCAGAATGGACTGGTTGGATCTCTTTGCAGTCCAAGGGACTCTCAAGAGTCTTGTCCAACACCACAGTTCAAAAGCATCAATTCTTTGGCACTCAGCCTTCTTCACAGTCCAACTCTCACAATCATACATGACCACAGGAAAAACCATAGCCTTGACTAGCTGGACCTTTGTTTGCAAAGTAATGTCTCTGCTTTTCAATATGCTGTCTACTTTGGTCATAACTTTCCTTCCAAGGAGTAAGCATTTTTTAATTTCATGGCTGCAGTCACCATCTGCAGTGATTTTGGAGCCCAAAAAAATAAAGTCTGACACTGTTTCCACTGTTTCCCCATCTATTTCCCATGAAGTGATGGGACCAGATGCCATGATCTTTGTTTTCTGAATGTTGAGTTTTAAGCCAACTTTTTCACTCTCCACTTTCACTTTCATCAAGAGCCTTTTGAGTTCCTCTTCACTTTCTGCCATAAGGGTGGTGTCATTGCATATCTGAGGTTATTGATATTTCTCCTGGCAATCTTGATTCCAGCTTGTGCTTCTTCCAGTCCAGTGTTTCTCATGATGTACTCTGCATATAAATTAAATAAGCAGGGTGACGTACTCCTTTTCCTATTTGGAACCAGTCTGTTGTTCCATGTCCAGTTCTAACTGTTGCTTCCTATCTGCATACAGATTTTTCAAGAAGCAGATCAGGTAGTCTGGTATTCCCATCTCTTTCAGAATTTTCCACAGTTTATTGTGATCCACACAGTCAAAGGCTTTGGCATAGTCAATAAAGCAGAAATACATGTTTTTCTGGAAATCTCCTGCTTTTTCCAGAACTCTCCTGCTTTTTCCATGATCCAGCAGATGTTGACAATTTGATCTCTGGTTCCTCTGCCTTTTCTAAAACCAGCTTGAACATCAGGAAGTTCACGCTTCACATATTGCTGAAGCCTGGCTTGGAGAATTTTGAGCATTACTTTACTAGCGTGTGAGATGAGTGCAACTGTGCAGTAGTTTGAGCATTCTTTGGCATTGCCTTTCTTTGGGATTGGAATGAAAACTGACCTTTTCCAGTCCTGTGGCCACTGCTGAGTTTTCCAAATTTGCTGGCATATTGAGTGCAGCACTTTCACAGCATCATCTTTCAGGATTTGGAATAACTCCACTGGAATTCCATCACCTCCTCTAGCTTTGTTCGTAGTGATGCTTTCTAAGGCCCACTTGAATTCACATTCCAGGATGTCTGGCTCTAGGTAAGTGATCACACCATCGTGATTATCTGGGTTGTGAACATCTTTTTTGTACAGTTCTTCTGTGTATTCTTGCCATCTCTTCTTAATATCTTCTGCTTCTGTTAGGTCCATACCATTTCTGTCCTTTATTGAGCCCATCTTTGCATGAAATGTTCCCTTGGTATCTCTAATTTTCTTGAAGAGATCTCTAGTCTTTCCCATTCTGTTGTTTTCCTCTATTTCTTTGCACTGATCGCTGAAGAAAGCTTTCTTATCTCTCCTTGCTATTCTTTGAAACTCTGCATTCAGATGTTTATATCTTTCCTTTTCTCCTTTGCTTTTCGCTTCTCTTCTTTTCACAGCTATTTCTAAGGCCTGCCCAGATAGCCATTTTGCTTTTTTGCATTTCTTTTTCATGGGGATTGTCTTGATCCCTGTCTCCTGTACAATGTCAGGAATGTTCATTTTCAAGGCAAACCATTCAATATCATAGTAATCCAAGTCTATGCCCCAACCAGTAATGCTGAAGAAGCTGAAGTTGAATGGTTCTATGAAGACCTACAAGACCTTTTAGAACTAAGACCCAAAAAAGATGTCCTTTTCATTATAGAGGACTGGAATGCAAAAGTAGGAAGTCAAGAAACACCTGAAGTAACAGGCAAATTTGGCCTTGGAATACGGAATGAATCAGGGCAAAGACTAATAGAGTTTTGCCAAGAAAACACGCTGGTCATAGCAAACACCCTCTTCCAACAACACAAGAGAAGACTCTATACATGGACATCACCAGATGGTCAACACTGAAATCAGATTGATTATATTCTTTGCAGCCAAAGATGGAGAAGCTCTATACAGTCAGCAAAAACAAGACCAGGAGCTGACTGTGGCTCAGATCATGAACTCCTTATTGCCAAATTCAGACTTAAATTGAAGAAAGTAGGGAAAACCACTAGATCATTCAGGTATGACCTAAATCAAATCCCTTATGATTATACAGTGGAAGTGAGAAATAGATTTAAGAGCCTAGATCTGATAGATAGAGTGCCTGATGAACTATGGATGGAGGTTCATGACATTGTACAGAAGTGACTTAGCAGCTGCTTATTCACTGGCAAATGGACTTGCTCCCTGGAAGCCAGCTCCTAACTGCTAAGTCACTTCAGTCGTGTCCAACTCTGTGTGACCCCATAGACAGCAGCCTACCAGGCTCCCCCATCCCTGGGACCCTCCAGGCAAGAACACTGGAGTGGGTTGCCATCTCTTTCTCCAATGCATGAAAGTGAAAAGTGAAAGTGAAGTTGCTCAGTCATGTCTGACTTGTAGCGACCCCATGGACTGCAGCCTACCAGGCTCCTCCGTCCATGGGATTTTCCAGGCAAGAGTACTGGAGTGGGGTGCCATTGCCTTCTCCAGCCAGCTCCTAAGACTGAATCAAATTCAAGAAAAGGCTTTAATTGTATTTAATTCTCCCACAATCAAGTCAGTGGATTACACTCTGCAACATGTGTGCAAAAATAAATTATTTTGTTTCTATTACCAATTCATCTTATTCTCAAATTCCCCCTCCCACTCATAAATAAATCAGTAAATTAACAAATGAAAAAGTGAAACTTTGAGATTAAAGATCACCTTCCTTTTCATAGTTCTACTATTGATTCACATGCAGTTTCAATTGTTTTTTGAAGATGCACTTGCTTCTGGCTGTGCTGGGGCCTGGGTGCTTTCTCCAGTTGTGGTACACAGGCTTCTCACTGGGGTGGCTTCTCTTGTTTCGGAGCACAGGCTGTAGGCTTCAGGAGCTGCTGCACGTGGGCTCAGAAGTTGCAGCTTGCAGGCTCCAGAGCACTAGCTCAGTGGTTGCGGTGAAGGGGCTTACTTGCTCTGAGGCATGTGGGATGCTGGTCCAGGGATTGAACTGGTGTCCCTTGCGTTGCAAGGTGGACTCTTAACCACTGGACCACCAGGGAACTCCCTCATGCCATTTTAATTTACACTGTAAGATAGGTAGTTAGAGAGCTTTTTCACAGCCATGACGGTCCAGTGCAGTGTGAGGAACTTGTGCAGGATTCAAAACCAGTTTTTCATGTTGTGACATTGTTCTTCTATCAGAAAATAGTTAGTGTCTCTGATTGCTAGCCACCCTGACAGCCACAATACCCCACCTGCACTTTATCAACCCCCACCCAGAACCACTTCCGAGCACCACTTAGAGTCTATGGGCAACCAAGGGCAATGTCTCAAGATGTGTCCCACCAAAATGCCCTCATAGGTTCTGCTCTGTTGTTGTCCTGTCATTGGTTCACCCCAATGCTTTAAATTATGTTGTAAGACTTTTTAGGCTGGGTTCCCCAGGAAACAGACTGAGACGTGCATGCAGCCTGGAAAATGCTCTCAGGGACAATACCTCTGAGGAAGTGAAGGAAGCAAGAAAGGGCGCAGGGAGAAGTTAAACTGCAATGTGGTGCAACAAAATCCACAGAGGACCGTAAACAGGGGGCTCAGGAGCTGGGATGTCCTTCAGAGCTGTTTTTCACTTAAGGCAGTTTTGCTGCTACAGATGCAAATGCAGAGCAACACTTCTGCATCTGTAACTGAAGGAGGTGCCATCTAGGCTGCAAGTGAATCTTTTGTTTTTTTCTGAGTTTGATTTTTTGATGAAAACACCAGCAAAGGAATATGGAGGAGTATTTGTTTTAGTCCATTTGGGCTGACATGACAAAACAGCAGACTCTAAGTATTTGAATTTATTTCTTACAGTTCTGGAGGCTGGGAGGTCATGGTTGTGACACCTACATTTTCATGTTCAGTGAGAATCTGCTTCCTAAGCTGTCCTCTCACTGCAACCTCACATGGCAGAAGGAGCAGGCAGCTTTCAAGGGCCTCTTGCACAAGGGCACTAACCCCATTCAGACTTCCTAAAGAACTCACCTCCCAACATCATCACCTTGGGGGTTATAATAATAACATATGAATTTTGGAGGGACACAAGTATTCCGTTCATAGCCATAGACTTCATTTTGGTATTCCTTTTGTGTAGTACGGTTAGAATAAGATGAACTGGGCAACGTGGAGATTTGTAGACAAAACCAGGTGTAGAAATTCATTGGTAAATGGACTCTTGGGGCCATTTTTAATGTTTATTTATTTTCCCTTTTAAATTAATTTTTAATATATAAATTAAGGAAGAGTGGTAGCTCAGCTGGTAAAGAATCTGCCTGCAATGCAGGAGACCTCAGTTCAATTCCTGGATCAGGGAGATCCCGTGGGGAAGGGGGAGGCCATCTATTCCAGTACTCTTGGGCTTCCCTGGTAGCTCAGATGGTAAAGAATCTGCCTGCAATGCAGGAGACGTACGTTGGATCCCTGGATTGAGAAGATCCCATGGAGAAGGAAAGGGCTACCAACTCCAGTATTCTTGCCTAGACAATTCCATGGAAAATGGAGCCTGGCAGGCTACAGTTCCTAGTGTCAAAAAGAGTCTGCCAAGACTGAGCAAATTTCCTCACTTATTCATTATAAATCTCACTGTACAGAAGAGAAAATGGAAGATCAGATGTCATATGAAAGGATAAATAAAATTGACAAACCATTAGCCAGACTCATCAAGAAACAAAGGGAGAAAAATCAAATCAATAAAATTAGAAATGACAGTGGAGAGATCACAACAGACAATATAGAAATACAAAGGATCATAAGAGACTATTATCAACAATTATATGCCAATAAAATGGACAACGAGGAAGAAATGGACAAATTCTTAGAAAAGTACAACTTTCCAAAACTCGACCAGGAAGAAATAGAAAACCTTAACAGACCCATCACAAGCATGGAAATTGAAACTGTAATCAAAAATCTTCCAGCAAACAAAAGCCCAGGTCCAGACGGCTTCACAGCTGAATTCTACCAAAAATTTAGAGAAGAGCTAACACCTATCCTGCTCAAACTCTTCCAGAAAATTGCAGAGGAAGGTAAACTTCCAAACTCATTCTATGAGGCCACCATCACCCTAATACCAAAAACCTGACAAAGATGCCACAAAAAAAAAACTATAGGCCAATATCACTGATGAACATAGATGCAAAAATCCTAAACAAAATTCTAGCAATCAGAATCCAACAACACATTAAAAGATCATACACCATGACCAAGTGGGCTTTATCCCAGGGATGCAAGGATTCTTCAATATCTGCAAATCAATCAATGTAATACACCACATTAACAAATTGAAAACAAAAACCATATGATTATCTCAATAGATGCAGAGAAAGCCTTTGACAAAATTCAACACCCATTTATGATAAAAACTCTCCAGAAAGCAGGAATAGAAGGAACATACCTCAACATAATAAAAGCTATATATGACAAACCCACAGCAAACATTATCCTCAATGGTGAAAAATTGAAAGCATTTCCTCTAAAGTCAGGAACAAAACAAGGGTGCCCACTTTCACCATTACTATTCAACATAGTTTTGGAAGTTTTGGCCATAGCAATCAGAGCAGAAAAAGAAATAAAAGGAATCCAAATTGGAAAAGAAGAAGTAAAACTCTCACTATTTGCAGATGACATGATCCTCTACATAGAAAACCCTAAAGACTCCACCAGAAAATTACTAGAACTAATCAATGATTATAGTAAAGTTGCAGGATATAAAATCAACACACAGAAATCCCTTGCATTCCTATACACTAATAATGAGAAAACAGAAAGAGAAATTAAGGAAACAATTCCATTCACCATTGCAACGAAGAGAATAAAATATTTAGGAATATATCTACCTAAAGAAACTAAAGACCTATATATAGAAAACTATAAAACACTGGTGAAAGAAATCAAAGAGGACACTAATAGATGGAGAAATATACCATGTTCATGGATTGGAAGAATCAATATAGTGAAAATGAGTATACTACCCAAAGCAATTTATAGATTCAATGCAATCCCTATCAAGCTACCAACAGTATTCTTCACAGAGCTAGAACAAATAATTTCACAATTTGTATGGAAATACAAAAAAACCTCGAATAGCCAAAGCGATCTTGAGAAAGAAAAATGGAACTGGAGGAATCAACCTACCTGACTTCAGGCTCTACTACAAAGCCACAGTTATCAAGACAGTATGGTACTGGCACAAAGACAGAAATATAGATCAATGGAACAAAATAGAAAGCCCAGAGATAAATCCACGCACATATGGACACCTTATCTTTGACAAAGGAGGCAAGAATATACAGTGGATTAAAGACAATCTCTTTAACAAGTGGTGCTGGGAAATCTGGTCAACCACTTGTAAAAAGAATGAAACTAGAACACTTTCTAACACCATATACAAAAATAAACTCAAAATGGATTAAAGATCTCAACATAAGACCAGAAACTATAAAACTCCTAGAGGAGAACATAGGCAAAACACTCTCTGACATACATCACAGCAGGATCCTCTATGACCCACCTCACAGAATATTGGAAATAAGCAAAAATAAACAAATGGGACCTAATTAAACTTAAAAGCTTCTGCACATCAAAGGAAACTATTAGCAAGGTGAAAAGACAGCCTTCAGAATGGGAGAAAATAATAGCAAATGAAGCAACCGACAAACAACTAATCTCAAAAATATACAAGCAACTCCTACAGCTCAACTCCAGAAAAATAAATGACCCAATCAAAAAATGGGCCAAAGATCTAAATAGACATTTCTCCAAAGAAGACATACAGATGGCTAACAAACACTTGAAAAGATGTTCAACATCACTCTTTATCAGAGAAATGCAAATCAAAACCACTATGAGGTACCATTTCACACCAGTCAGAATGGCTGCGATCCAAAAGTCTACAAATAATAAATGCTGGAGAGGGTGTGGAAAAGGGAACCCTCTTACACTGTTGGTGGGAATGCAAATTAGTACAGCCACTATGGAGAACAGTGTGGAGATTCCTTAAAAACTGGAAATAGAACTGCCTTATGATCCAGCAATCCCACTGCTGGGCATACACACTGAGGAAACCAGAAGGAAAGAGACACGTGTACCCCAATGTTCATCGCAGCACTGTTTATAATAGCCAGGACATGGAAGCAACCTAGATGTCCATCAGCAGATGAATGGATAAGAAAGCTGTGGTACATATACACAATGGAGTATTACTCAGCCATTAAAAAGAATACATTTGAATCAGTTCTAATGAGGTGGATGAAACTGGAGACTATTATACAGAGTGAAGTAAGCCAGAAGGAAAAACATAAATACAGTATACTAACGCATGTATATGGAATTTAGAAAGATGGTAACGATAACCCTGTGTACGAGACTGCAAAAGAGACACTGATGTATAGAGCAGTCTTATGGACTCTGTGGGAGAGGGTGGGAAGATTTGGGAGAATGTCATTGAAACATGTGAAATGTCATGTATGAAACGAGATGCCAGTCCAGGTTCAGTGCACGATGCTGGATGCTTGGGGCTGGTGCGCTGGGAAGGCCCAGGGGGATGGTATGGGGAGGTTGGGAGGGAGGAGGGTTCAGGATGGGGAGCATGTGATTTTTTTTTAAATAAAATTTTTGAAAGAAAAAAAAAAAAAAACAAATACTCCTCCATATTCCTTTGCTGGTGTTTTCATCAAAAAATCAAACTCAGAAAAAAACAAAAGATTCACTTGCAGCCTAGATGGCACCTCCTTCAGTTACAGATGCAGAAGTGTTGCTCTGCATTTGCATCTGTAGCAGCAAAACTGCCTCAAGTGAAAAACAGCTCTGAAGGGCATCCCAGCTCCTGAGCCCCCTGTTTACGGTCCTCTGTGGATTTTGTTGCACCACATTGCAGTTTAACTTCTCCCTGCGCCCTTTCTTGCTTCCTTCACTTCCTCAGAGGTATTGTCCCTGAGAGCATTTTCCAGGCTGCATGCACGTCTCAGTCTGTTTCCTGGGGAACCCAGCCTAAAAAGTCTTACAACATAATTTAAAGCATTGGGGTGAACCAATGACAGGACAACAACAGAGCAGAACCTATGAGGGCATTTTGGTGGGACACATCTTGAGACATTGCCCTTGGTTGCCCATAGACTCTAAGTGGTGCTCGGAAGTGGTTCTGGGTGGGGGTTGATAAAGTGCAGGTGGGGTATTGTGGCTGTCAGGGTGGCTAGCAATCAGAGACACTAACTATTTTCTGATAGAAGAACAATGTCACAACATGAAAAACTGGTTTTGAATCCTGCACAAGTTCCTCACACTGCACTGGACCGTCATGGCTGTGAAAAAGCTCTCTAACTGCCTATCTTACAGTGTAAATTAAAATGGCATGAGGGAGTTCTCTGGTGGTCCAGTGGTTAAGAGTCCACCTTGCAACGCAAGGGACACCAGTTCAATCCCTGGACCAGCATCCCACATGCCTCAGAGCAAATAAGTCCCTTCACCGCAACCACTGAGCTAGTGCTCTGGAGCCTGCAAGCTGCAACTTCTGAGCCCACGTGCAGCAGCTCCTGAAGCCTACAGCCTGTGCTCCGAAACAAGAGAAGCCACCCCAGTGAGAAGCCTGTGTACCACAACTGGAGAAAGCACCCAGGCCCCAGCACAGCCAGAAGCAAGTGCATCTTCAAAAAACAATTGAAACTGCATGTGAATCAATAGTAGAACTATGAAAAGGAAGGTGATCTTTAATCTCAAAATTTCACTTTTTCATTTGTTAATTTACTTATTTATTTATGAGCGGGAGGGGAAATTTGAGAATAAGATGAATTGGTAATACAAACAAAATAATTAATTTTTGCACACATGTCACAGAGTGTAATCCACTTACTTGATTGTATTCTAATTAAATACAATTAAAGCCTTGTCTTGAATTTGATTGAGTCCTAGGAGCTGACTTCCAGGGAGCAAGTCCCTTTGCCAGTGAATAAGCAGAGTATCTGTTAAAGATCCCTATGAATATGAAATCATGGAGGTCCTATAATTACACTTCAAGAATTTGGGCTCAGCTATTTCAAAATACAGGAGGGCTTGTTCTGGAGCAGGTGAGTTTCTTTTCTATTGATTGTTTATCATTTTATAGTGAAAAAAGAAGCAAAAAAGAAGCATGTGTCAAGCTTATCTGACATGTAAATTTTATTACTAATTTATGTGAAATTTCTTGGGAACTGCCATATGATACAAATACATCTATACTGTTTCATAAGAAACTTTTTGTTCATAATAGAGTTCCTTTTGTAAAACACAGAGTGTATTCCTGAGACTGCTTGTTCTAGTGAATATATAAATGATGATAAATTTAAATACCTCTTTTATAAAGAAAGGTACACCACTGTCACTTGTTAGGTAGTTAGTTAGGCAGGAGCCACAGGGGTTGGTCTAGCTGAAAGAGATTAAAGCTGCTCTAAACCCACCCCACACACACTCCAATGTGGCATAAGAGAGCTCACAGATAGGCTACAAAATAACCAAAAGGACTGTTCCAATTTTGCCTACGTACCCTAGGCACCACACAATGAATAAGACTAACCTCAGTGGCTTCTCCAATTCAGGCACATGCATCCTTGACGCACAGCTGTGTCTTCAGGTGACCTTGGGTAGCCAGGAGCCCATTAAGGGTTCACAAATATTCTATACATACACACATCTGATTATAACAGACTGAATTATGGGAAAGGCATGTGCATTCAAGCCTGTTGTTACATAACTTGCAACCGTCAATCAAATCTATCAGTCCACGACCACCTAGATATATATGTAAAAGCCCTGTTTGAACACACCCATACCTCATCATTCCAGTGCCAGGGCCTCTCTTGGCTTGGCCCATCTCTCCCTTGAGATCTTCCTGTTCTCTTTGTGTAAACCTGGGGCCAAAGCCTCTCTTGGCTTGGCTCACCTCTCCCTTGAGGTGTCCTTTCTGTTCTTTCTTCAATAAACGCGAGGACAGTGCTTCTCTTGGCTTGGCCCAACTCTCCCTTCAGGTGCTCTTTCTGTTCTTTCTTCAGGAAATCCGGGGCCAGTGCCTCTCTTGGCTTGATCCACCTCTCCCTTCACATGTTCTTTCTGTTCTTTCTTTAATATATTTGTTTTGGCCACAGGTAAGAGTTCAGAGTTTTCTTTGTGTTCTTCCCGAGGACCGAGATGCACAGGGGAGGATCCCCTTTCAGTTCAGTTCAGTTAAGTCACTCAGTCGTGTCTGACTCTTTGTGACCCCATGCACTGCAGCTTGCCAGGCCTCCCTGTCCATCACCAACTGCTGGCCTTTACTCAAATTCATGTCCACTGAGTTGGTGATACCACCCAGCCATCTCATCCTCTGTCGTTTCCTTCTTGTCCTGCCTTCAATCTTTCCCAGCACCAAGGTCTTTTCAAATGAGTCAGCTCTTCCCATCAGGTGGCCAAAGTATTGAAGTTTCAGCTTCAACATCAGTCTTTCCAAAGAATATTCAGGAATGATTTCCTTTAGGATGCATTGGTTGGATATCCTTGCAGTCCAAGGGACTCTCAAGAGTCTTCTCCAACACCACAGTTCAAAATCATCAATTCTTCAGGGCTCAGCTTTCTTCACAGTCCAACTCTCACATCCATACATGACCACTGGAAAAGCCATAGCCTTGACTAGACAGACTTTTGTTGGCAAAGTAATGTCTCTTCTTTTTAATATGCTATCTAGGTTGGTCATAACTTTTCTTCCAAGGAGAAAGTGTCTTTCAATTTCATGGCCACAGTCACCATCTGTAGTGATTTTGGAGCCCCCCAAATAAACTCTGTCTCTGTTTCTGCTGTTCCCCCATCTATTTGCCATGAAGTGATAGGATTGGATACTATGATCTTAGTTTTCTGAATGTTGAGCTTTAAGCCAACTTTTTCACTCTCTTTCACTTTCATCAATAGACTCTTTAATTCTTCTTTGCTTTTGGCCATAAGTGTGGTGTCATCTGCATATCTGAGGTTATTGATATTTCTCCCAGCAACCTTGATTCCAGCTTGTGCTTCATCCAGCCCAGCTTTTCTCATGATGTACTCTGCATATAAGTTAAATAAGCAGGGTGACAATATACAGCCTTGATGTACTCCTTTCCCGATTTGGAACCAGTCTGTTGTTTCATGTCCATTTCTAACTGTTGCTTCCTGACCTGCATACAGATTCTCAAGAGGCAAGTCGGTTGGCCTGGTACTCCCATCTCTTTAAGAATTTTGCAGAGTTCTGTGATCCACACAGTCAAAGGCTTTGTTATAGTCAATAAAGCAGAAATATATGTTTTTCTGGAACTCTCTTGCTTTTTCGATGATCCAAAGGATGTTTGCAATTTGATCTCTGGTTCCTTTGCCTTTTCTATTTTTTTTTTAATTTAATTTTATTTTTTTAATTTTATTTTATTTTTAAACTTTACATAATTGTATTAGTTTTGCCAAATATCAAGCCTTTTCTAAATCCAGCTTGCACATCTGGAAGTTCATGGTTCACATACTGTTGAAGCCTGGCTTGGAGAATTTGGAGCATTACTTTACTAATGTGTGAGATGACTGTAATTGTGCGGTAGTTTGAGCATTCTTTGACATTGCCTTTCTTTGGGATTGGTATGAAAACTGACCTTTTCCAGTCTTGTGGCCACTGGTGAGTTTTCCTAATTTGCTGGCATTCTGAGTGAAGCACTTTCACAGCATCATCTTTTAGGATTTGAAATAGCTCAACTGGAGTTCCATGACCTCCACTAGCTTTGTTCATAATGATACTTTCTAAGGCCCACCTGACTTCGTGTTCCATGATGTCTGGCTCTAGGTGAGTGATCACACCATCATGGTTATCTGGTTCATGAAGATCTTTTTTGTGTAGTTCTTCTGTGTATTCTTGCTACCTCTTCTTAATATCTTCTGCTTCTGTTAGGGTCATACCATTTCTGTCCTTTATTGAGCCCATCTTTGCATGAAATGTTCCCTTGGTATCTCTAATTTTCTTGACGATATCTCTAGTCTTTCCCCTTCTGTTGTTTTTCCTCTATTTCTTTGCTTTGGTCACTGAGGGAGAAAGCTTTCTTATCTCTCCTTGTTATTCTTTGGAACTCTACATTCAAATGGGTGTATCTTTCCTTTTCCTCTTTGCCTTTCACTTCTGTTCTATTCACAGCTATTTGTAAGGGTTCCTCAGACAATCATTTTGCCTATTTGTATTTCTTTTCCTTGGGGATGGTCTTGATCTCTGTCTCTTGTACGATGTCATGAACCTCCCTCCCTAGTTCTTCAGGCACTTTATCAAATCTAATCCCTTGAATCTATTTGTCATTTCCAGTTTACAATTGTAAGGAAATTGATTTAGGTCATACCTGAATGGTCCAATACTTTGGCCACCTCATGTGAAGAGTTGACTATTAGAAAAGACCCTGATGCTGGGAGGGATTGGGGGCAGGAGGAGAAGGGGACGCCAGAGGATGAGATGGCTGGATGGCATCACAGGCTCGATGGACATGAGTTTGAGTAGACTCCTGGAGTTGGTGATGGACAGGGAAGCCTGGTGTGCTTCAATTCATGGGGCCACAAAGAGTCGGACATGACTGAGCGACTGAACTGAACTGAACTGAATGGTCTAGTGGTTTTCCCTCGTTTCTTCAGTTTAATTCTGAATTTGGCAATAAGGAGTTCATGGTCTGTGCCACAGTCAGCTCCCTGTCTTGTTTTTTGTTTTGTTTTTTTTGACTGCATAGAACTACTCCATCTCTGCCTGCAAAGAATATAATCAGTCTGATTTCAGTATTGATCATCTGGTGATGTTCATGTGTAGAAAGTAACAAGTTTTAATGCTACTCTTGACTCTAAGCTTAGGCTCAGATTTAAAGACTTTTCCCAATAAATATCTCCAGAATAATTCTTACTTAACTAAGTCAAAGGAAATCCTCAGGATCTTTGAAAGTACTACTATAGTTTTCAGTTTCCTGAAGATCATCACATGCTAAAAAAGAAAAAGTAAAGTTAAAAAATAAAAAAAACAAAATTATCTCCTCAAGATAGAAAACAGAAAACTACACTATTTCAGCTCCTCAATGGTTTCATCACAAGAAGGGAAGACTGAACTTTACGGAACAGCGTCTGGTAAACTCAAGTTTACTCATGACCTCAATTCTGTAGTGAAAACATACTAGAATATTTTAGGGAAATTCTTGTTCATTTTCATTGCCAGGCCCTAAGTTAATCAATTAATATTTTTAATTTAAAACCTCAGAACTTATGCATTAAACCACTTAGATTTTTTACCCTTAGATCAACAACTTCCTGTTTCTTCCGACTCCCAGCTTCTCATAAGCACCGTTCTATTCTCTTTTTCTGCAAGCCAGACCTTTCTTTAGTTTAGATTCCACACATAAGTGATACTTGACAATATTTCCTTCATTTTCTAGCTCAGTTCACTTAAACATAAGGCCCTCCAGATTTATGCACGTTGTTGAAAATGTCAGTGATTTTTATATGGTTGAATAATATATATATGTACATAAATAACTCTTACATGATATAGCCCTCATTTTTTTCTGAAGATCGTTGCAAATGATGAAGACTAAGCACTAATGATATGTTTATTGGCCATAAGTATTTCTTATTCTGTTAAACAAGTATAACTTTTATTCACTACTTGCCGGGGTCCAGCCCCGGTGGATCCAGGGAATTTGAAGCGGGGACGGTGTCGGCGAGGATCAGGAAACAATTGCTTAATTAAACGTTAATTAAGGATATAAAGAGTAATAGAATGAGGATAGCTCAGTGAGGAAATTCAGTGGAGAAAAGAGGCTGAAATAAGGATAGCTCAGTGAGGAAATTCAGTGGAGAAAAGAGGCTGAATAATTCAGCCAGAAGGTAAGAGAAAGAACGACATGGTGAGACCAAGTTTCGGTGAACAAAGCCCGTACTTTATTTTCCAAAGTAGTTTTTATACCTTAAGTTATGCATAGAGGATAATGGGGGAAGGGGTAGAGTCAGGCAGCAAGCCAGGCTTTCTTCCTGCAAACTTAGCATATGCAAAAGTTAGGTGATTTGCATCATCTTCTGGCCCGGAGGCCTGTTAACAATTTAAGACCCTTTCTTCAGAAAACTTATTTTTCTCTAAAGGTGATTGGTCAGGAGCCACCCTCCAAAAGCGTTAGATAAAGTTGCATTCCTACAGAGCAAAGGTGTGGTGGGCTATAACAAGAAAAAGAATTAACTCAAGGGTCCCAGGTTACAAACATTAAAGCTACTACTTACACCAATTATATTAATCAATACACTGCCAGGGACACAGCAGGTAAGGGATATGGAGACTTAGCAGCAAACATTGGCCCAACAAGTGAAAATCCC
The DNA here is from genome assembly GCF_027580195.1 of Bos mutus. Classification (NCBI taxonomy): domain Eukaryota; kingdom Metazoa; phylum Chordata; class Mammalia; order Artiodactyla; family Bovidae; genus Bos; species Bos mutus. Next base: position 34,161,589 of record NC_091625.1, read on the forward strand.
TTCACCAATACAATTTCTAATCAATCTTTTAACTACTCAAAAGAATCTGTGTTTAGACAGTTTAGAACATCTCCTGCCTCTCACAGTTGGGAGGCTCTGAACAATCACATGTGGCCGGAAAAACCTATTCAGGCAGGCTAGACGATTTCCAAAGGAGTTTGTAGGTTAAACACTGTCACACCCAGGAATTATTAACTGGAGCTGTAAGCTAACTCTTTTTTCAGAGAGAGGTAGTGGGGGACAGCCCCCCGTAAAGTCAGAGGTGTAGGTGAAAGCACAAAGCAGAAAGTAGGCAGACTCTGGTTTTGGGGGTAGATTGCTCGAGAATTTCCAGGGAGACTCCTGAGGCTTGATCCCGCCTTTTCGTATGCCAAGCCTCCTTCCTCATGACCTTTGCCAGAGGCGGAGCTCGCTCCCCGCAACTACTTAGTTTTTATGCTTTTTCTCATTTATTATACACGTATTTCCATTGTATATATTTATGCTATTAACTATATATATTTAACTAATATAAATATATATGTGAATCTGGGTACTGATCTACTAAGGGCTTCCCAGGTGGCACTAGTGGTAAAGGATACACTTACCAATTCAGGAGAAATAGGAGACTCAGGTTCGACCCCTAGCTTGGGAAGATCCTCTAGAGAAGTAAATGGCAACTTCTCCTGTATTCTTGCCTGGAGTCCCATGGACAGAGGAGCCTGGTGGGCCACAGTCTACGGGATCACAAAAGAGTCAGACACAACTGAACGACTGAGCATTTGTGCACTAATCTATTACAGATAATGTGTTGCAGATTTTTTTATTATTTTGCTTTTTGTAACACTTTGGTATATTTTAATAAGTGCATTCTCAATTTTAATGTAGTCCAGTTGATCAATTTCAATTTTTGTTCCTGTTTGGGAAGATTTTCCTGTTTGGGAAATCCTTCACTTAACCAACACCAGAATTATATTGTTTATTTATTAAACATCAAAGCTTTGCTTTCAAATTTAAATTGTTAATTCATCTGTAATCATGTTTTTATATATATTATATAAAATAGAATCCATCTTCCTTCGTTTTTTTTCTGGATGGATAATTATATAGCCAACATCATTCGTTAAGTAGATTTTTTATTTTTCACTCATCTCAAATGCTACCTTGGCTGTATATCAAATGTCACTTAATTCTTAGAGAGGGTAAATTGAACATCTTCTCTGCAAAATTATTTGTAATATTAATCAAGCATACAAATAAATTTTGGTTTTGTTTTTCCTTCTAAAGAAAGTTTATTATTTAATGGTATGGTAATGGAAGTTGAACAGATAAGAAAGTGGACTATAAGTCATTTTCAGAATTATTCCACACTAAATTTGTTTCTTAGCTCAATCCTGTGCAAGGAAAATTGAAGTATCAAACCCCATGGAGAACTCTCAATATTTAGCTGTGTGAGAAGAGATTAGAGTAGGTTGTAGGAAGTGTTTCCATAATAGTGCTACCTCCTCACCCATGGCTGTCCATGTGCTTGTCCCACTAGGTACCACTGGAGACCGGAAACATCACTTCACAGTGGAGCAAGATAAAAGATTTGACAGAATATTCTAAAAGAAGATGAAAGATTTTCACTTGAAGTTCATCTAGGATATAGATGAGGAGTAGAGTCAATGCAAAAATCATATAAAGAAGTCTAAAATGGAGAACATACTTTAATATACATATTAATTTGTGTTTCTCATATAAAATTATCATAAAATTATATATACAAAAGTGAGTACACTGTGCTTAGATGCATTGCTATAATTTTAAGGAGACGTGTCATCTTTTCTGTATCCTCCAACAACTGGCACTTGTCTCAGACATATCCTAACATCTTCTTGGACTTTTCACCAATTCTTCCTTTATCTTGCCTACATAACTTTCTCTCTGATAATGATTCTCAGATTTCTACCAGAACCAGTATTTTATCCCTGAGGAGATTTTTAATTCTTTCAATACACAAATCTCCACTGGTAGGATATAAAGTTTAACGTGAGGGTAAGTTAAGCTTAACCACACTTGTGGGAGAAAGCAAAGAAGAACTAAAGAGCCTCTTCATGAAAGTGAAAGAGGAGAGTGAAGAAGTTGGCTTAAAACTCAATATTCAGAAAACGAAGATCATGGCATCCGGTCCCATCACTTCATGGCAAATAGATGGGGAAGCAATGGAAACAGTGACAGAGTTTATTTGGAGGGGCTCCAAAATCACTGCAGATGGTGACTGCAGCCATGAAATTAAAATACACTTGCTCCTTGGAAGAAAAGTTATGACCAACTTAGACAGCATATTAAAAAGCAAAGACATTACTTTGCCAACAAAGGTCCGTCTAGTCAAAGCTTTGGTTTTTCCGGTTGTCATGTATGAATGTGAGAGTTGGACTGTAAAGAAAGCTGAGTGCCAAGGAATTAATGCTTTTGAACTGTGGTTTTGGGGAAGACTCTTGAGAGTCCCTTGGACTGCAAGGACAACCAACCAGTCCGTCCTAAAGGAAATCAGTCCTGAATATTCATTGGAAGGCCTGATGCTGAAGCTGAAACTCCAATACTTTGGCTACCTGATGTGAAGAACTGACTCATTTGCAAAGACCTTGATGTTGGGAAACATTGAAGGTGGAAGGACATTGGGATGACAGAGCATGAGATTTTTGGATGGCATCACCGACTCAATAGACATAAGTCTGAGTAAGCTCTGAGAGTTGGTGTAGGACAGGGAAGCCTGGCGTCCACCAGGACCATGGGGTGGCAAAGAGTCAGACAGGACTGAGCGACTGAACTGAACTGAACTGAAGTTAAGCTTGTAAATATTCAATCTTGTTTTGTTTTACACAACAAGTTTTTAAATTAGACACTAATCCATTTTGTGGACGTGGCATAGCTTAAAGGTAGAAATCTATTGTGAGATTGTGTCATAGTATGAAAGACAGAAAGCAGTGGGAAAAAGTCTACCAAGAGGTGCTGTTTACATAACACAGATTTTCAGTGAACTAAATGCTTCAGGGGTCTTTTGAGATGCTTGACAACTTTCCCTATTCTTTCTCTCTAGATCAGTCTGTATTAACACAAGTGAAAGAGACAGTATGGCATCAGTGACCAAAGGCATGGTTTCTGTTTACTCATTTCCATATAAGACAATAATACGAGGCATCCTGCAACAATTAATATCACTTAACCTTTTTGTTTCCTTGAACCTTCCAAAATTTAGTGACATTTTAATTTTCTAAGCATGCCCTAGTCCAGTAATTCTGTGTCCAAAATATAATCTAAGGGCAAAATGGAATAAAGGATCTAGAAAGCCCGGCATAATTGTGATGTAATAAGTAGCTCCTCTTATTCCAAATAATCAACTTATCTTGTCTTTTATATCTTTTAAGAGCTCAAAGAATTAAGGTAATTGGGAGTACTTCATATCATATACATTAATTGTACCTTATTTCCTGACTCTGTCTGCTCGGTGACCTAAAAGCAATGAGAAGTCAGAGCAATGAACACACCTGAAGCCCAGATCTTGGTTTCTAAATACCATTTTCTATTACGAGATTTCAGCAGAAGTTCTTGGAGAGATGGGGCAAGGAAAGTACAAAGTACAAGTGAGTCTGAAGGTCTCATTATATCAGAAAGTAAAGAAGTACAAATACTCTGGAGACATGTCAAAAGCATATCAGAACCAGCTTGGAATGCCAGTACCAGAATAGTACCCATCCAGTTCTGGGACAATATATGTCTTTAAATTAATAATGATTGTGTGGATTATAACCCTTTGAACTAAATAAGAAAACATATATTTATCAAAGAATAGGCAAACTTGTTGGTAAAAGGGCCAGAGAGTAAATATTTTAGCTTTACTGGCCAAGTGACAAGAACAAAGATATGAAAGTACTTATAAAACAAGACGGAAAAAGTCACCAGGGCTTTTTCTTAATAAAATTCATACTATAATAATAAATGACAACTTTTTTCGGTAATACAGGTCTACTAAAGACAAAATTAGACTTATGGGCAGGTGAGTGGTGATTTACGGTCTTGGGCAAGTTTATTTTCTCTGAACACACTTTAGATGCTTTTCTCAAAGTCACTTTAAATAATTTTGGTAAAGCAATTTTGTAACAAGATATACTTTTAACATTTAAAATGTTTTCTGGTCATTTATTTCTCGTTAAGTTGGGAATAGTGTGATGAGTACTTAGTCTTGAGCACAGTTATATTATCACAATGCTTTATTTACTGTCTTCAATAAAAGTAATCCATACTGCACTGTGCCTTAAAAGCATGACATTTAAACATTACTTTTCTTCATTTATTTTAACGTGATGAGTAGGCACTGATAACAGAAAAATAAAATATTCAGCATGGCCATATAATGGCATATGAAATGCTATTGATTAATAATGACATGTAAAAATATTGGAAAGATACACAAGAAAATACTAAATTCTTATGTTAAAAAGGTAAATGACCCTATTCCAATAATCAATAATAATAACAACAATAATAATGATGATTGTGATTAGTAGTGGCTACAAGTAGCAGAATGAAGCAACAAGCATGTATAGTATGATGGACTGATTTTATCACAATTACTCGACTCAGTCATTGGAGTGCAAAAGCAGCCATACACATCCATAAATTTGTAAGCGTATGTATTAAAAAAATTCTCCACATGTAAGCTTAAAAGTTAATTTCATATAATTTGCTTGTGTCACAAAATATTATTCCTCTTTTAATTATTTTTCAGTCTTTAAAACTTGTAAAATAACTCTTAACTCATTCAAAAACAGGTAATGAGTTGGGTTTGGTTAACAGCTATAGGTTGACAACTCCTCATCTATGCTATATGAATGAATAGATTAATAAATTAAAATAGAGAAGGGAAATTTGGCTTCCCTGGTGGCTCAGAGGTTAAAGCGTCTGCCTGCAATGCGGGAGACCAGGGTTCAATCCCTGGGTCGAGAAGATCCCCTGGAGAAGGAAATAGCAACCCACTCCAGTATTCTTGCCTGGAGAATCCCATGGACAGAGGAGCCTGGGAGGCTACAGTCCACGGGGTCACAAAGAGTCGGGACACGACTGAGCAACTTCACTTTCACTTTCATGGTACTAAGTAATACATATAGAATAAGTAATGGGGAAATTATTTATTATGTTTTAAAAATGTGTAAAAACTTTAAGTCAGTGCTGTATATATTCTCAAAATAAATCCTCACAAGTTCTTAATTTGTTAATAACAAAAGCAAATAAATTCACAATGCAAAAACCCTTACAGAAAATTTCAACCAAGTTGTCAAATCCAACATCCCTGTTATTGAATTATATCAACCTAATGAACTTATTATGATCGACGAGGACACAAAATTTCAGTACAATTTGTCAAAATGTTCCTATGTCAAAATTTTTCCTATGTCAAAATCTTAACCTATGCTGAGGAAACATTAGAAAAACTAAAAATGAGCAGCATTCTAATATGTACTATTCAGAAATACTATGGTCAAATAACACTGAGACAGGAAAGAAACTACTTCAGAATTAGGATACTAAAAATACTTGTCAATTAATGTAATGCATTAGTATGGATTTCATCCTGCCCCAGAAAAAAATAAAAAACAAACAAAAAAAGACATTATAACAGTCAAAGAATTTTCAACAGATTTTCCTGATTTTTGTTAGTGCTACTGTGTATATGAAAGAGAATGTCTTTATTTCTTGGAAATAATTAAACAAGTAATTGAGAAAAATGAGAAAATGATTCACAAACAGTCCAGAGAGAAAAAGAGAGATAGAATGGCAAAGCAGTTGGGGCAAAATATGAACGTTTGAGGTTTATGTCTTTAGGGTACACGAGAATTCCTTGTCCCTTTTTTATAACTTTTATGTTTGAAATTACATAAAAATTTTATTTACCCTAATTTCCTAGAAGTTATTTGGAATGCATGTAATTATCAAAGAGTAGCATTATAGCACCCCACTCCAGTACTCTTGCCTGGAAAATCCCATGGATGGAGGAGCCTGGTAGGTTGCAGTCCATGGGGTTGCTAAGAGTCGGACACGACTGAGCGACTTCACTTTCACTTTTCACTTGCATGCATTTGGAGAAGGAAATGGCAACCCACTCCAGTGTTCTTGCCTGGAGAATCCCAGGGACGGGGGAGCCTGGTGGGCTGCCGTCTATGGGGTCACACAGAGTCGGACATGACTGAAGCGACTTAGCAGCAGCAGCAGCATTTATTATCTATAAAATTTCAAATAAATATGTAAGAAAAATATACATAACACAAAAGAACAAATGACAAAAATTATGAATAGGCAAACATAAAAGGAATTAAATGAGGAATTTAAATACTTTTTAATATACTTAATTGCTACTAATCATGGAAATACAAACTAAAACTACGTCATACCCATTAGATTGTAGGAAGGAAAGTGATATTAAGCGTAGGGGAGAATGTGGAGCAATAGAAACTCTTTGATAAATTGATGGAAATAAAATAGAGTATAATAGGACTTCTCTGGTGGTCCAGTGGTTAAGAATCTGCCTTCCAAAGCTGGGGATGCAAGTTCAATCCTTAGTCAAGAAACTAAGATCCCACAAGCAAAGGAGCAACTGAACCGGCTATGCAAAATCTAGAGAGCCCATAAGTTGCAGCTACTCAAGTCTGCATTTTTACCCACGCTCTGCATGGGTAAGACTCTGCATGCGTGCATACTAGGTTGCTTCAGTGTGTCCGACTTTTTTCGATGCCATGGACTGTGGCCTGCCAGGCCCCTCTGTCCATGCGATCCTCCAGGTAAGAACACTGGAGTGTGTTGGCATGTGCTCCTCCAGGGGATCTTCCCGACCCAGGGATGGAACCGCACCTCTTCTCTCTCTTGCATTGGCAGGTGGGTTCTTTACCACTAAGGTTACTTGGGAAGCCCAATTAAGACTCAACACAGCCATAAATAAATTTTTTAAATTGAGTACAATCAATATAGAGAGCAGTTTAACAATATCTGGACTAGTGGAAGAAACATGTCTGTGAACCAGTGACAGTAGTGATTACTTTCTCTCTGTGGGAGGTAGTTGGGATGTGGGAAGGGGAATACAATCAGCACAGTGGTGGTTTAGTCACTAAGTCATGTCCAACTCTTGGGACCCCATGGACTGTAGCCCGCCAGGCTCCTCTGTCCGTGCGATTCTCCAGGCAAGAATACTGGAGTGGTTGGCATATCCTTCTCCAGGGAATCTTCCCGACCCAGGAATCACACTCAGGTCTCCTGCATTGCAGGCAGATTCTTTACCAACTGAGCTACAAGGGAATCAATGTAGAGTAATATCTTATTTCTAAAACTGGTTTGTAGATAAATTGTTCATTTTAGTGTTACCTATAATTTTTGTATTTCATAATAAAAGAAATAAAATACAACCTAATGATCTCTTTATGATCTCTAAAACACAACCTAAAATCACCATTTTGTTGTCCCAGCTTCCTCCTATGCCCCCAGACTCCTGGGTTCTTTCCCATTGGTACCAATTTACAGTGCAGGTGAGAGACCAATTTTTCATTTGGAAATATGGAATGTTACTTAAGAGGTGTAATACCTGTGTCAGTGGTTCAGGCCATTCATGTTATTGGCCACGTGAGTGAACAGGACCAGTGAGCTCCACTGAGAAGACCTCACCTATCTGACTAGCTTCCCTTTTTTCATGTAAGTACTTCTTTTCTGTGTTTTTTGATGCAAAGAAATTCTTCATTGCGAGTCACAAATGTCCATCATTAAAGGAGGTCATGCCGTTCTTAGCCATGAGGTGTCTGCATTTTTTGACCTCCCTCCTTTCTGGATTAAGTTTCCACACATCACATACTGCCATCCTGGACTTGGTTGCTCCAAGAGTTCGACCCTTCAGATTGGAGAAAAAGGCAGTTTGGTTAAGGAGAAGACTTTCCTCCCACTTCTTCCTCGAGCCATTCTCATAGAAGGCAGTGGAGAGTAAACAGTAGAATATCTCAAAGCCCCACAGAAAGTGATGAGCATTCACCGTGTGTTAAACATCTGGCCTAGACCATGCATTTTGGGGTAGGCGTATATATGATCCCCTCCCCAAATCTCCACGGTGTATTCCCCAAGGCCTTACATGTCTCCTCACATAAGTCCAGTCCTACCTCCCCAAGGATCCAAATTCTCCCAAAAGCCTGACTAAGCTTGGAAGTGAATTCTTTCCCAGAGCCTTCCGAAAAGAACACAGGTAGCCAAAAGATACTGCTTCTGAGAACAACGATCAAGCCTAGTTTAGGAGGAGAGCCAGTGAAGAAGAAATTGGTGCTGCCAGATGCTTGTGTAGAATTGTGTGAACATCCTAATAACAGGAAGCATCAATTTTCTTCTTATGTATTACTGTAATGAAAGAGGATAATGAAACAAAATGAGAAGACAAAAAGGGACCCATCATGAATGAATGGGATTTTTTTCCTAGAGAGACATTTTTTGAAAGATATGGAAACGTTTAATGTGATCCTAGGGGGAGAGAATAGAAAAAAAAAAAAAAAAGACAAAAAAATTCAGTCTACTGTCACAAATCATGTAAGAGTTTACTGTTTATTGTCTACTTATATTAGAATCATGGTAAATATCACCATCACGGTGAATTAAAATTTTGTGTTAGTGTTTTGTTTTGTTTTGTTTTGTTTGCTAAGTCTCTTCAATCATGTCGGACTCTTTGCAACCGTGTGGTCTGTAGCCCACCAGGCTTCTCTGTCCATGATTCTCCAGGCAAGAATACTGCTGGTGTGGGTGGCCATGCCCTCCTGCAGGATATACTCCTAACCCAGGATATGTTCCTAAATCTCTAAATAAATATTTTGGAATTATATAGGGCTAGGTTTATCAGAAGTCAAGGCAAAACAGTTATAGAATTTTTGCCCTCTTATATGAGCATATAGCTTTCATATATTTAGGTGGCTCTAAAAATTATCAAATAACTAAAGAGTCTTGATTAGTACAGTACAAACAAGTGAGGGGAAGATGAATATATTTGTTACTTTGCATGTGCATTGTTTTGAGTTGAAGGCAATTAAGACTAAACAGCCTTGGAAATTCTTTCATCTCTGGTTTATCTGTATGAAAGAATTTAGATAAAAGCCCAGTACCAGAAAAATAAATATTACTAGAAGGACTTCTCTGGCTGTCCAGTGGTTAGGACTCTGTGCTTCCACTGCAGGGGGCATGGATCCATTCCTTGGCCTGGGAATTAAGATCCTGCATGCGACATGGTGAGGCCAAAAACGCTACTCAGCTCATTCAGTTCAGTCGCTCAGTCGTGTCTGACTCTTTGAGACCCCATGTATTGCAGCACACCAGGCCTCCCTGTCTATCACCAACTCCCGAAATCTACTCAAACTCATCTCTATTGAGTTGGTGATGCCATCCAACCATCTCATCCTCTGTCGACCCTTCTCCTGCCTTCAATCTTTCCTAGCATCAGGGTCTTTTCAAACGAGTCAGCTCTTTGCAACAGGTGGCCAAAGTATTGTAAGCTCAGCTTCAATATCAGTCCTTTCCATCAATATTCAGGACTGATTTCCTTTAGAATGGACTGGTTGGATCTCCTTGCAGTCCAAGGGACTCTCAAGAGTCTTCTCCAACACCACATTTCAAAAGCATCAATTCTTCAGCTCTCAGCTTTCTTTATAGTCCAACTTTCACATCCATACATGACTACTGGTAAAACCATAGCCTTGACTAGATGGACCTTTGTTAACAAAGTAATGTCTCTGCTTTTCAATATGCTATCTAGGTTGGTTGTAACTTTTATTCCAAGGAGTAAGGGTCCTTTAATTTCATGGCTGCAGTCACCATCTGCAGTGATTTTGGAGCCCCGAAAAATAAACTCTGTCACTGTTTCCACTGTTTCCCCATCTATTTGCCATGAAGTGATGGGACTGGATGCCACGATCTTCGTTTTCTGAATGTTGAGCTTTAAGCCAACTTTTTCACTCTCCACTTTCAGTTTCATCAAGAGGCTCTTTAGTCCTTCTTCGTTTTCTGCCATAAGAGTGGTGTCATCTGCATATCAGAGGTTATTGATATTTCTCCTGACAATCTTGATTCCAGCTTGTGTTTCTTCCAGTCCAGAGTTTCTCATGATGTACTCTGCATATAAGTTAAATAAGCAGGGTGACAATATACAGCCTTGACGTACTCCTTTTCCTATTTGGAACCAGTCGGTTGTTCCACGTCCAGTTCTAACTGTTGCTTCCTGACCTGCATATAGGTTTCTCAAGAGGCAGGTCAGGTGGTCTGGTATTCCCATCTCTTTCAGAAGTTTCCACAGTTTGTTGTGATCCACACAGTCAAAGGCTTTGGCATAATCAATAAAGCAGAAATAGATGTTTTTCTGGAACTCTCTCGCTTTTTTGATGATCCAGCAGATGTTGGCAATTTAATCTCTGGTTCCTCTGCCTTTTCTAAAACCAGCTTGAACATTTGGATGTTCACAGTTCACATATTGTTGAAGCCTGGCTTGGAGAATTTTGAACATTACTAGCGTGTGGTATAAATGCAATTGGGCAGTAGTTTGAGCACTAGAGATAACTTATTGTATCATCTGCTTGGCAAAGCCACCATCTGTTTGCCAGGCATTTGTTCTCCTCACCTTCCTGTGAATTTTCTTCCTCTCCTTCCAATCCCAGACCCTTTTCTCCTTCTCCTTAGCTAAGAATGTAATATAAACACAATTGCCACTGTGTCTTTGAGTTTTCACGTCTTTGTGGGGCACTGTCAAATATGAAACTGAATTTGCTTTTCTTCTGTTAATCTGGTTTGTGTTCTTGAATTATTAGACCAAAGGACACAGAGGAAAAGAAGGGAAACATTTTCCACCCCTACATATGTATGCAATTACTCACTGGAGAGATTAGTTGAAATGGAGAGGTAACTTCTGACACAAATGCAAGTGAAAAGAATAACCATTTTGCCTCCAAAGGAGAATGTGAAGACTGAATATTCCACAAAGAGATATTATGGATGACCAATTATAGTACTGCTCCCAAAATCAATAATTCTCTCAAGAGGAGTGATAGGCTGATGCTGAAATGTAGATATTCTTATGATCTACTGCAGAATGGTGACAAAGTGTAATCCATTTACCACAAATAATGCTAGCAAATGATTCAACCAGCTCAGTGCTACTCAGTTCTTCTGGGTAAGGTTCAAGGTCCATACTTTTGAATAATTCTGAAAAGTAAGGATGTGTTTCTTGGTGTCCCATTCATTGTCTTATGTCTGTACATCACAAATACAATAGATTGGGTTGCTTCTACTTCAATAGCACTAGAATGGCACCTTTAAATCATTGTGGTTGTCTTGTTTCTGATGAAACAGAATTGAGAATAGGTGTAGTATGAAGAACTGAGATGATGATGAAAGAATGTGATATCTCCATGTAGTAAATAGACTTACTTTGAAAGATTAGAGTATTCCCAAATTCTGCAGTATTTTTGTCACAGTTTAATACCTAACTAACAGTCAATCATCATTTGTGTGCTCTTTGTCACTGAATTGGGAAAACGTTGATAAGGTCTTTAGAGAACTATGTGTGCTAAATTGCTTCAGTCCTATCTGACTCTTTATGATGCCATGGACCATATCCTGCTGTGCTCCTCTGTCCATGGGATTCTCCAGGCAAGAATACTGGAGTGTGTTGCCATGCCCTCCTTCCAGGCATCTTCCTGACCCAGGGACCGAACCTGTGTCTCCTGCAACTCCCGCACTGAAGGTGGAGTCTTTCCTGCTGAGCCACCAGGAAGGCCCTTATAATACTATATCACAGAGGGAAAAATAGGTCTGGGATTGAGCTTTCAGGTACTGTTTTGTATCATCTTTTTAATGGGTTCTACAATTTAGCAAGTAAATTTGTCCTCTAAATGGAATGGATATAAGGCTAGATATTCTAAAGTCTATTCAAATTCCCTATTTGAATATTCCAAATTCAAAGTCTATTCAAATGGGTATATCTGTCCTTTTCTCTTTTGCCTTTTACTTCTCTTCTAATCACAGCTATTTTTAAGGCCTCCTCAAACAACCATTTTGCCTTTTTGCATTTCTTTTCCTTGGGGATGGTTTGATCACTGCCTCTTGTACAACATTTTGAACTTTTGTCCATAATTTTCAGGCATGTTGTCTATCAGTCTAATCCCTTGAATCAATTTCTCACTTCCACTCTATAATCATAAAGGATTTGATTTAGGTCATAACTGAATGGTCTAGTGTTTTTCCTTACTTTCTTCAATTTAATTCTGAATTTGGCAATAAGGAGTTCATGATCTGAGCCACAGTCAGCTCCTGGTCTTGTTTTTGCTGCCTGTATAGAGCTTCTCCATCATTGACTGCAAAGAATATAGTCAATCTGATTTCAGTATTGACCATCTGGTGATGTCCATGTGTAGAGTCTTCCTTTGTTTTTGGAAGAGGGTGTTTTCAACTTAAGTGCCCATTCACAAATGATTGGATTAAGACACATACAGTGGAATATTACTTAACCATGAAAATAATGAAATATTGCCATTTGCAGCAATGTGGATGGACCTAGAGAATATTATGCTTAGTGAAATAGTCAGACGTGTGTGTGTGCGCGTGCTAAGCTTCTGCTGCTGCTGCTAAGTCGCTTCAGTCGTGTCCGACTCTGCGCGACCCCAGAGACGGCAGCCCACCAGGCTCCCCTGTCCCTGGGATTCTCCAGGCAAGAACACGGGAGTGGGTTGCCATTTCCTTCTCCAATGCATGAAAGTGAAAAGTGAAAGGGAAATCGCTCAGTCGTCTCCGACTCTTAGCGACCCCATGGACTGCAGCTTACCAGGCTCCTCCGTCCATGGGATTTTCCAGGCAAGAGTACTGGAGTGGGGAGCGATCACCTTCTCCGAAGCTTCTTCAGTCCTGTCCAACTCTTTGTGACCATATGGACTGCAGCCTGCCATGCTCCTCTGTCCATGGGGTTCTCCAGGCAAGAATAACTGGAGTGTGTTGTCACACCCGCCTTCCGGGCATCTTCCTGACCCAGGGATCAAATCGGTGTCCCCTCAACTCCTGCATTGCAGGTGGATTCTTTACTGCTGAGTCACCGGGGAAGGCCCTTTATAATACTATATCACAGAGGGAAAAATAGGTCTGGGATTGAGCTTTCAGGTACTGTTTCGTATCATCTTTTTAATGGGTTCTACAATTTAGCAAGTAAATTTGTCTTCTAAATGGAATGGACATAAGGATAGATAGTCTAAAGTCTATTCAAATTCCCTGTGTATTCATTTGGGTTATTGACATTAACTGATGGCTCTCTTCTATTGCTAGTGTTTCTTGACACACAGATATTTATTCCCATAAACTAAGGAAAATCATGACTACTTTGCACGTGTTGATTTTACACTGGGCACATTATCGAATTTGGAACAAAACTCAAGCTATTCATAGCACAATTTCCCTCATCCCTATCTTGTAGTCACTACACCAGGGAAAGTCACATTAGATTCCTTACTTATAACTGCTCTTAGTAGCTGAGGAGTTCATGGGTTCATTTTTCTTATTATTATCTTTCCTTATAAAAATTTGATTCAAGTGAAAACCTCAGTTTCTTTTATTGGAGAAATATTGACAGCTAAGAAAATAGGGTTTGATGTGACAGAAATCTGGTACTGTAATTATTCAGACTGCCTTTTTCCACTGGGATTTCTAAATTTTAAAACATAATCTATTTCTAGGGAGAAAATACATTAATAATTAGAAAAGAATAATTATGAAATTCTCCCAAAATAAGTTATTGAAGAAAGTAAATGGAAATTTATAAAAGTGAAAATTTTAACTTTCGCCTGTGTTGTAAGATGAAAATCTTACCAACTTTAGATGTTTAAGCACAAGCTCTGACCAAGTTTTGACTGAGCACTAAGCTGTGCTGGCTCAGATGTAAATAAACAAGAATTTAAAAAAGAAATGAGTGGAGACATCAAAATCAGCACACTGCTGAGGAAAGTGGCTGTAGAATCTATTCCGTGCTGCGTGCTAAGTCACCTCAGTCGTGTCCATCTCTTGCGAACCCATGGACCTTAGCCTGCCAGGCTCCTCTGTCCATGGGATTCTCCAGGCAAGAGTACTGGAGTGGGTTTCGATGCCCTCTTCCAGGGGATCTTCCCGACCCAGAGATTGAACCTGCATCTCTCTTATGTCTTCTGCATTGGCAGGTGGGTTCTTTACCACTAGTGCCACCCGGGAAGCCCAGTTAATCATTAAAACAAATGATTACAAACAAAACAAAGCAAAAAGGCAGAAACAAACCTCCTTCAGGAAGAGATCAGAATTTAGAGAAACTGTATTACCTGAATGTTCAGTTTCTAATAAAATGGTCAATTAAATATGCCAAGAAGCAGGGAAGTGTGCCACACATGCAGAAAAAAAAAAAAAAAAAGCAGTTTATTTTCAAAAATTTCTGAATGTACCCACGTGTTGGACATAGCAAACAAAGCAACAGTTGAAAATATATTCTTTATGATGAGTCACTAGGAGAGTTCAACAGCAAGTGGCATTTTACAAAAGAAAGAATCAGGTAACAGGAAGATAAATTCATAGAAACCATCAATCTGTAGAATAGAAAAACAATATAATGAAGAAAATTAAAAATTCTTCTCAGAGACCCACGAAAAACTTTGATTATATCAACATATGTACAAGAAGGAGAGGAGAGAAAAGGGTAGAAAAAGATAATTGAAGAAGCTGTGGCCAAAACATTCCCAAACTTGATGAAAAACAATTTATGCATTTATGTGGCTCAATGGACTTCCCTGGTAGCTCAGTCAGTAAAGAGTCCGCCTGCAATGCAGGAGACCTGAGTTCAATCCTGCAGTTGGGAAGAGCCACTGGAGGAGGGCATAGCAACCCGTTCCAACTTTCTTGCTGGAGAATCCCCAGGGACAGAGGAGCCTGTCGGGCTGCAGTCCACAGGGTCGCAGAGATTCAGACATGACTGAGTGACTAAGCACACATGCAGCTCAACCAACAACAAATAAAAGCATGAATGGACTTACAGCAAGGTATGTCATTGCAAACTATTGAAACACAAATTTTAGGATTATTCTTTTTGTATCTGTGCAAAATGCCTTTGGTATTTTGATGGGAAGTGTATTGGATCTGTAGATAACTTTGGGTACTGTGGACACTTCAATGATGCTGTTTCTCTCCATCCAGAAACATGAGGCATCTTTCCATTTGTTTGTGTCTTTTTTGATTTCAGCAAATTCATGTAGCTTCCATTGTACATATCTTTCATTTCCTTCATTAAATTTATTCCCAAGTATTCTATTATTTCTGTTGTTATTGTAAATGAGGTAGTTGTCTTCTATTTTTAGGTGTTTTGTCACTAATGTGAAGGAATACAACTGACTGTATTGATTTTGTATCCTGCAAATTCACTGAGATTATTGATTAACTCCAACAGGGTTTTGGCTGACATTTAGGATTTACTATGAATGCAAAAGTAGGAAGTCAAGAAACACCTGGAGTAACAGGCAAATGTGGCCTTGGAAAACGGAATGAAGCAGGGCAAAGACTAATAGAGTTTTGCCAAGAAAATGCACTGGTCATAGCAAACACCCTCTTCCAACAACACAAGAGAAGACTCTATACATGGACATCACCAGATGGTCAACACCAAAATCAGATTGATTATATTCTTTGCAGCCAAAGATGGAGAAGCTCTGTACAGTCAGCAAAAACAAGACCAGGAGCTGACTGTGGCTCAGATCATGAACTCCTTATTGCCAAATTCAGACTAAAATTGAAGAAAGTAGGGAAAACCACCAGACCATTCAGGTATGACCTAAATCAAATGCCTTATGATTATACAGTGGAAGTGAGAAATAGATTTAAGGGCCTAGATCTGATAGATAGAGTACCTGATGAACTATGGAATGAGGTTCATGACATTGTACAGGAGACAGGGATCAAGACCATCCCCATGGAAAAGAAATGCAAAAAGCAAAATGGCTGTCTGGGGAGGCCTTACAAATAGCTGTGAAAAGAAGAGAAGCGAAAAGCAAAGGAGAAAAGGAAAGATATAAACATCTGAATGCAGAGTTCCAAAGAATAGCAAGGAGAGATAAGAAAGCCTTCTTCAGCGATCAATGCAAAGAAATAGAGGAAAACAACAGAATGGGAAAGACTAGAGATCTCTTCAAGAAAATCAGAGATACCAAAGGAACATTTCATGCAAAGACGAGCTCGATAAAGGACAGAAATGGTATGGACCTAACAGAAGCAGAAGATATTAAGAAGAGATGGCAAGAATACACAGAAAAACTGTACAAAAAAGATCTTCACGACCCAGATAATCACGAGGGTGTGATCACTGACCTAGAGCCAGACTTCCTGGAATGTGAAGTCAAATGGGCCTTAGAAAGCATCACTACGAACAAAGCTAGAGGAGGTGATGGAATTCCAGTGGAGCTATTTCAAATCCTGAAAGATGATGCTGTGAAAGTGCTGCACTCAATATGCCAGCAAATTTGGAAAACTCAGCAGTGGCCACAGGACTGGAAAAGGTCAGTTTTCATTCCAATCCGAAAGAAAGGCAATGCCAAAGAACGCTCAAACTACCGCACAATTACAGTCATCTCACACGCTAGTAAAGTAATGCTCCAAATTCTCCAAGGCAGGCTTCAGCAATATGTGAACCGTGAACTTCCTGATGTTCAAGTTGGTTTTAGAAAAGGAAGAGGAACCAGAGATCAAATTGCCAACATCTGCTGGATCATCAAAAAAGCAAGAGAGTTCCAGAAAAACATCTATTTCTGCTTTATTGACTATGCCAAAGCCTTTGACTGTGTGGATCACAATAAACTGTGGAAAATTCTGAAAGAGATGGGAATACCAGACCACCTGATCTGCCTCTTGAGAAACCTATATGCAGGTCAGGAAGCAACAGTTAGAACTGGACATGGAACAACAGACTGATTCCAAATAGGAAAAGGAGTACGTCAAGGATGTATATTGTCACCCTGTTTATTTAACTTATATGCAGAGTACATCATGAAAAATGCTGGGCTGGAAGAAGCACAAGCTGGAATCAAGATTGCCGGGAGAAATATCAATAACCTCAGATATGCAGATGACACCACCCTTATGGCAGAAAGTGAAGAGGAACTCAAAAGCCTCTTGACGAAAGTGAAAGAGGAGAGTGAAAAAGTTGGCTTAAAGCTCAACATTCAGAAAACACAGATCATGGCATCCAATCCCATCACTTCATGGGAAATAGATGGGGAAACAGTGGAAACAGTGTCAGACTTTATTTTTCTGGGCTCCAAAATCACTGCAGATGGTGACTGCAGCCATGAAATTAAAAGACACTTACTCCTTGGAAGGGAAGTTATGACCAACCTAGATATCATATTGAAAAGCAGAGACATTACTTTGCCAACAAAGGTCCGTCTAGTCAAGGCTATGGTTTTTCCTGTGGTCATGTATGGATGTGAGAGTTGGACTGTGAAGAAGGCTGAGCACCGAAGAATTGATGCTTTTGAACTGTGGTGTTGGAGAAGACTCTTGAGAGTCCCTTGGACTGCAAGGAGATCCAACCAGTCCATTCTAAGGAGATCAGCCCTGGGATTTCTTTGGAAGGAATGATGCTAAAGCTGAAACTCCAGTACTTTGGCCACCTCATGCAAAGAGTTGACTCATTGGAAAAGACTCTGATGCTGGGAGGGATTGGGGGCAAGAGGAGAAGGGGACGACAGAGGATGAGATGGCTGGATGGCATCACTGACTCGATGGACTAAGTCTGAGTGAACTATGGGAGTTGGTGATAGACAGGGAGGCCTGGCGTGCTGCGCCTCATGGGGTCGCAAAGAGTCGGACGTGACTGAGTGACTGATCTGATCTGATCTTATTTACAAAATTGTAACATCTGTCAATTGCAACAAGTTTACTCATTCCTTTCTGATTTGGATTACTTGTATTGCTTTGCCTTGCCTAACTGTTCTGGTAGGACTTACAATATTATGTTGAATGGGAGCCAGGAGAGTAGGCATCCTTGTCTTGTTCCTGTTTCTAGAGGAAAGGTTTTAAACTTTTCTTCCTGAGGATGATGTTAGCTGTGAGTTTGTTGTATGTGGTTTTTATTAAGTTGAAATATTTTCCTTCTATACCCAATCTAGTAATGCTTTATTTCTTTACAAAATTATTTATTTTTAAAAACTCTTTTCCTGTATCTATTGAGATTATATTATTTTTATTACCCTTCATATAATTGATTTGATATATTATAATTATTGGTTTCCTTTTGGTGAACCATCTTTGATGCCAGGGATGAAGCTCACCTGGCCACAGTGTGTAATTTTTTTTAATATGTTCTTAAATTCAGCTTGCTAATATTTTGTAGAGAACTTTTGCATCTATATTCATCAGGGATACTGATAAATGGTTTTCATTGCTTGTGGTATTTTTATGTGTTTTTGGCCAGGGTATTTCTGGCCTCTTACTATAAGTTTGCAAATATTCCCTTGTCCTTGATACTTTGGAAGATTTTAGGAGAATTTGTGTTAGTTTTTAGATATCTGATAGACTTCAGTAGTAAAAACCTCATATCCTGGTGTTTTCTTTATTGGGAAGCTTTTGATTACATATTTAATCTCAGTGTTTTTCTATTCAGATTATTTACTTCTTTCTCATTTGGTCTTGGTAGATTGTATTTCTAGAACTATATACGTTTCTGCTGGGTTATGTATTCAATGGCATGTCATTGTTCGTAATGATGTCTATGATTCTACGTGTTTCTGTAGTATCCCCTGCAATGTCTCCTTTTCCATTTCTAATTGTATTTATTTCAGTCTTCTCTCTTTTTATCTCAATCTAGTTAACAGCTGGTCAATTTTATTTATCTTAAAGAACCAGGTCTTTAATTGACCCTTTTTTCGTTTGTTTGTTTTTCTTGTTTATGATTCATTTTGTTCCACTTTGATCTTTATTGCTTTTTCCTTTAGATTTAGAGTGATTATTGACATGGAAGGAATTACTACTCCCACCTTCTTTTTTGACTTCTAGATATTTTATAACTCCATTTTTCCTCTTTCTTTCTTTGTGAATTAGTGGTTTTTCCATAGTAACATGCTAGGTCCCCCTTTCTTTTATGTTTCATATCTTTAGTCTAGAAGCTTACATAAAACATCAAATAGCTTAAAATATTCTTTTTTTCTGCTGATAAAAACTTATCTTTATTTACCTTTAATGGATTTACCCTTTTACTCCTCACCTTTTGTATTTTGATGCCATAGATTGCCTCTTTTACATTCTACAAAATTCATAACTATTTATGTAGGTTCTATTATCACTTCTTCATGCTTCACAGAATTTGATGGGACTTTTCTATGCTCTAGGAAAGCAAATCTGCACCCTACCATATCCCACCTCTTTTCTTTCTTTTCTTTCCCACAATGCTCTTAGCTAAAACTGAACTATAATTAACATTGTACAAAATTAATGTATGTTATGTATATAGTTGGTAAATTTTGTAAAATATGTATATTGTATATCCATAAAACAGCATACTATTCAGGAATAAAACTGGAAAAAAATGTTAATACAATGGTACAACATGAATGAACTTCAATGTCCAGAAAAGTCAAGTTATAGAGACAGAAATTATGCTCTTTACTTTCTTAGTATGTGCCTGGGTCTTGGGCATAAGAATGGGGATTAATCATCTTGATGAACCACCCTGTTTTGCTTCCCAGATGGTGCTAGTGGTAAAGAAGCCACCTGCCAATGCAGGAGATATAAGAGACACGGGTTCATTCCCTGGGTTGGGAAGATCCCCTGAAGGAGGGCATGGCAACCCACTCCAGTATTCTTGCTTGGAGAATCACATGGACAGAGGAGCCTGGTGAGCTGCAGCCCACAGGGTCGCCATAACTGAAGTGACTTAGCATGAACACATGCACCCTGTTTTGCATAATCTGGTTAGAAGTAGATTATTCTTACATGTAACAAAGTGCTTAAACAAGATGCAAGGAGAAAGAGTTTCAAAAATGAGAGAAAACTCTAGATTCCTGTTCTTCACAAAGGGATGAATATGTATATATCTGTGCAGTAAAAATACACCAATTTCATGGAAATGGAAATGTTTCTTGTCTGAAAAAAGAAATGTAGTAAAGGTAAAATTTTAATTGCAGAAAATTGAGTTCACTGAAGTAATCAGAAAGTTTTAAAGTAAAATTACGAGATTATAGAATGTGACTATTTTTTAGGATTTTTAAAATTTGTTTCAAATGGTTATGAAGCATATTTGAACTGATTTCCATTTCCACAATTTATTTAAGAGAACATTTATTTTACCTTAGTCTCTCTTAACATTGAGCATTACTTAGTTTTTAAACTTTTGCTTTTTTTGAATCAATATTTTGTCATTTCTATAAACTTCAAGAGTTTGGGGGGAGAGATCTGCTCTAACAGAATGATTTCATGTTTATTAGTTATTTCATAAACTTCATTAACATTTGACAAGATGCACAATATTTCACAAATCATACAAGTACAGCTTCATGATATTGAAAAAGGGACCACATCTAAGGAACCAGTACTAAGATCAAAAAATAGAGTATTACCAACACCCAGGATCCAATACCAACATGCAATACTTTGAGCACCTGATGCGAAGAACTGCTAAGTCACTTCAGTGGTGTCCGACTCTGTGCGATCCCATAGACGGCAGCCCACCAGGCTCCCCCGTCCCTGGGATTCTCCAGGCAAGAACACTAGAGTGGGTTGCCATTTCTTTCTCCAATGCAGGGAAGTGAAAAGTGAAAGTAAAGTCACTCAGTCGTGCCCGACTCTTAGCGACCCCATTAACTACAGCCTACCAGGCTCCTCCGTCCATGGGATTTTCCAGGCAAGAGTACTGGAGTGGGGTGCCATCGCCTTCTCCGGATTCGAAGAACTGACTCACTGCAAAAGGCCCTGATGCTGGGAAAGATTGAAGGCAGGAGGAGAAGGGGATGACAGAAGATGAGACGGTTGGAAAGCATCACTGACTCGATGGACTTGAGTTTGAGCATGCTCTGGGAGTTGGTGATGGACAGGAAAGCTGGCGTGCTGCAGTCCATGGAGGTCACAGAGAGTTGGACATGGCTGAGTGACTGAATTGACTGAACACCCAGAAATGATCTCATTTTCCTGACCAATTACTATATTTCTCCCTCTGCAAAGCTAACTACACCCCTTCTAAATCCATAGTTTAAATTTATCAATTTTCCTGTCTTGTATAATGAATTCTGAAACGAACATATGGATTTTCTTCCAGTGCATACCATGTTTCTGGGGTTAACATATGTTTACCATGTAATGGTAATTCTTGCATCCTTACTGATGTATGCTGCTGCCAAGTTGCTTCAGTCGTGTCCGACTCTGTGCGACCCCACTGACGGCAGCCCACCAGGCTCCCCCGTCCCTGGGATTCTCCAGGCAAGAACACTGGAGTGGGTTGCCATTTCCTTCTCCAATGCATGAAAGTGAAAAGTGAAAGTGAAGATGCTCAGTCGTGTCTGACTCTTCGAGACCCCATGGACTCTAGCCTACCAGGCTCCTCCATCCATGGGATTTTCCAGGCAAGAGTACTGGAGTGGGGTGCCATTGCCTTCTCCTACTGATGTATAGAGTTTACTTATATGAAATACTACAATTTACTTACTTATTTTACTGTACTTGAGTATGGAGTTGTTTTTATTTATTGACTGTTATGGAGGGTGACGGACCGTGCAGAAGCGTGGCCAAGGGGAGCTACCTCTCATCCACATCAGGGGTGGCAGCCGAGAGGAACTACCCCACGACGGAGGACAGGAGCGGTGGCCAAGAGCGCCAGGCTGCAACGACGCAGGAAGGGTGAGAGGAGATATCCCTCATCCAAGGTAAGGAGCAGCAGCTGCACTTTGCTGGAGCAGCCATGAAGAGATACCCCACGTCCAATGTAAGAGAAATCCGAGTAAGACAGTAGGTGTTGCAAGAGGGGAGACACACTGAAACCATCATCACAGAAAACTAGTCAATCTGATCACACGGACCACAGTCTTGTCTAACTCAATGAAACTAAGCCATGCCCTGTGGGGCCACCCAAGATGGGCGGGTCATGGTGGGGAGGTCTGAAAGAATGTGGTCCACTGGAAAAGGGAATGGCAAACCACTTCAGTATTCTTGCCTTGAGAACCCCATGAACAATATGAAAAGGCAAAATGATAGGATACTGAAAGAGGAACTCCCTGGGTCAGTAGGTGCCCAATATACTACTGGAGATCAGTGGAGAAATAACTCCAGAAAGAATGAAGGGATGGAGCCAAAGCAAAAACAATACCCTGTTGTGGATGTGACTGGTGATAGAAGCAAGGTCTGATGCTGTAAACAGCAATATTGAATAGGAACCTGGAATGTCAGGTCCATGAATCAAGGCAAATTGGAAGGGGTCAAACAGGAGATGGCAAGAGTGAACGTCGACATTCTGGGAATCAGCGAACTAAAATGGACTGGAATGGGTGAATTTAACTCAGATGACCATTATATCTACTACTGTGGGCAGGAATCCCTTAGAAGAAATGGAGTAGCCATCATGGTCAACAAAAGAGTCTGAAATGCAGTACTTGGATGCAATCTCAAAAATGACAGAATGATCCCTGTTCGTTGAAGGCAAACCATTCAATATCATAGTAATCCAAGCTCCAACCAGGAACAGTGAAGAAGCTGAAGTTGAACGGTTCTATGAAGACCTACAAGACCTTTAAGAACTAACACCCCAAAAAGATGTCCTTTTCATGATAGGGGACTGGAATGCAAAAGTAGGAAGTCAAGAAACACCTGGAGTAACAGGAAAATTTGGCCTTGGAGTACAGAATGAAGCAGGGCAAAGACTAATAGAGTTTTCCCAAGAGAACACACTGGTCATAGCAAACACCCTCTTCCAACAACACAAGAGAAGACTCTACACATGGACATTACCAGATGGTCAACACCAAAATCAGATTGATTATATTCTTTGCAGCCAAAGATGGAGAAGCTCTATACAGTCAGCAAAAAAAAGAGCAGGAGCTGACTGTGGCTCAGATTATGAACTCCTTATTGCCAAATTCAGACTAAAATAGAAGAAAGTAGGGAAAACCACTAGACCAGGTATGAACTGAATCAAATCCTTTACATTATACAGTGGAAATGAGAAATAGATTTAAGGGCCTAGATCTGATAGATAGAGTGCCTGATGAACTATGGACAGAGGTTCATGACATTGTACAGGAGACAGGGATCAAGACCATCCCCATGGAAAAGAAATGCAAAAAGCAAAATGGCTGTCTGGGGAGGCCTTACAAATAGCTGTGAAAAGAAGAGAAGTGAAAAACAAAAGAGAAAAGGAAAGATATCAGCATCTGAATGCAGAGTTCCAAAGAATAGCAAGGAGAGATAAGAAAGCCTTCCTCAGTGATCAATGCAAAGAAATAGAGGAAAACAACAGAATGGGAAAGACTAGAGATCTCTTCAAGAAAATTAGAGATACCAAGGGAATATTTCATACAAAGATGGGCTCGATAAAGGACAGAAATGGTATGGATCTAACAGAAGCAGAAGATATTAAGAAGAGGTGGCAAGGATACACAGGAGAACTGTACAAAAAAGATCTCCATGACCAAGATAATCACGATGGTGTGATCACTCACTTAGAGCCAGACATCCTGGAATATGAAGTCAAGTGGGCCTTAGAAAGCATCACTATGAACAAAGCTAGTGGAGGTGATGGAATTCAGTTGAGCTATTTCAAATCCTGGAAGATGATGCTGTGAAAGAGCTGCACTCAATATGCCAGCAAATTTGGAAAACTCAGTAGTGGCCACAGGACTGGAAAAGGTCAGTTTTCATTCCAATCCCAAAGAAAGGCAATGCCAAAGAACGCTCAAACTACTGCACAATTGCACTCATCTCACACGCTAGTAAAGTAATGCTCAAAATTCTCCAAGGCAGGCTTCAGCAATACGTGAACCATGAACTTCCAGATGTTCAAGCTGGTTTTAGAAAAGGCAGAGGAACCAGAGATCAAATTGCCAATATCCGCTGGATCATGGAAAAAGCAAGAGAGTTCTGGAAAAACATGTATTTCTGCTTTATTGACTATGCCAAAGCCTTTGACTGTGTGGATCACAATCAACTGTGGAAACTTCTGAAAGAGATGGGAATACCACACCACCTGACCTGCCTCTTGAGAAACCTATATGCAGGTCAGGAAGCAACAGTTAGAACTGGACATGGAACAACAGACTAGGCCCAAATAGGAAAAGGAGTACGTCAAGGCTGTATATTGTCACCCTGCTTATTTAACTTATATGCAGAGTACATCATGAGAAACGTTGGGCTGGAAGAAGCACAAGCTGGAATCAAGATTGCCAGCTTATCCGATAACCTCAGATATGCAGATGACACCACCCTTATGGCAGAAAGTGAAAAGGAACTCAAAAGCCTCTTGACGAAAGTGAAAGAGGAGAGTGAAAAAGTTGGCTTAAAACTCAACATTCAGAAAACTAAGATCATGGCATCTGGTCCCTTCACTTCATGACAAGTAGATGGGGAAACAGTGGAAACAGTGTCAGACTTTATTTTTGGGGGCTCCAAAATCACTGCAGATGGTAATTGCAGCCATGAAATTAAAAGACGGTTATTCCTTGGAAGGAAAGTTATGACCAACCTAGATAGCATATTGAAAAGCAGGGACATTACTTTGCCAGCAAAGGTCCATCTAGTCAAGGCTATTGTTTTTCCAGTGGTCATGTATGGATGTAAGAGTTGGACTGTGAAGAAAGCTGAGCGCTGAAGACTTGATGCTTTTGAACTGTGGTGTTGGAGAAGACTCTTGAGAGTCCCTTGGACTGCAAGGAGATCCAACCAGTCCATTCTAAAAGAAATCAGTCCTGGGTGTTCTTTGGAAGGACTGATGTTGAAGCTGAAACTCCAATACTTTCACCACCTCATGTGAAGAGTTGATCATTGGAAAAGACTCTGATGCTAGGAGGGATTGGTGGCAGAGGGAGAAGGGGATGACAGAGGATGAGATGGCTGGATGGCATCACTGACTCGATGGACATGAGTTTGAGTGAACTCCGGGAGTTGGTGATGGACAGGGAGGCCTGGCGTGCTGCGATTCACGGGGTCGCAAAAGTCAGACACAACTGAGCGAATGAACTGAACTGAACTGAACTGATGGAGCGTGATGCCTTGAGGTGTTTGATTGTGAATTTATAAATTTTATTCATTTTCTTACAACACTTTTATGCTCACAAGGTTTTCTCCATTTAGGAATTAAAAGACATATTTATCTATATTTTTCTTGTTGTTCAAAGTAATTTTATTCTAAGTATTCAACTGTTAAATACACATAGAATTACTTTAGTGAATGATATAGATACAAATATTTCTTTCCATCCAAATAATTAAATAATTAGACCATTAGGTGATCAATCTACCTTTGAAACTTAACTCCTTAGTATAAATTTTGTGAACTGATAAATCATTAAGCAGATGAATCTGCTTCTCAGATGCATGTGATTTCTCTATTTACTCAATAGTCACATTGGTTTTAAGCCAAAATATGAAATTTCAATTAGAAAATTATAGATAAATAATGTATGCCTGCTATGGAAAACACTCTCAAAATATTCATGTTGCATGCTTTCTTTCTTTCACTTTATCATAAAGGCTAACAGTGCAGATTATCCAAATCATTATAATTGGTGAAATGTCAAAGTTTCATTAACGGCATGGAAATGAATCTAAGCACAGTTTACTGATTTTGTTCATTAAGAAAGTTTTATAATTAACATTTGTATGAGAAACACAAATTAATGTGTATATTAAAATACGCTTTCAAGTTGTTAGATTTTTACAATATTTTTATATTTTTCACTGATCCAACTCCTCATCTATTTCCCAGATGAACTTCAAGGGGAAATCTTTCATCTTCCTTTGGAATACTCTGTCAAATCGCTCATTTTGCTGCACAGTCAAGTAATGTTTCCAGTCTCCAATGGTACCTGGTGGGACAAACACAGACAGCCCTGGGTTAGGAGGTAGCACTGTTGGGGCAAAAGCTTCCTTCAATCCACTTTATTATCTTCTCAAGCAGACAAATATCTATTTGTTTTCCATGGAATTTGATGCCTCACTTTCTCTTATACGTGGCTGAGCTAAAAACACACTTAGGACATGATAACACAGAAAATAGAGTTATAATCCACTTCCTTATCTTAAACCTTCACTATCCACTACCATTAATATAGAACTTTGTTAAGAAGGAAAAATAAAGCTAAATATGCAAAGAGATTAGAATATTTGAGTATATCTTACAAAGTTCCACACACCATACTTGGTAAACCACATCTATTATATTACATAATATAGTTCTTAATGATACCCTTCATAGTAAGTATTTTCTTCAACTTTAAAATTGAAAAAAAAAGAGAGAGAGAGAGGCCCAAAGATTTTTAAGTAGAAGAGAGATCAAGATGGTGAGCAAAAGGAGTTGAACCTCAACTCTCCCCAAGAATATATCAAAAATACACCTTCGTGTGGAAGAATTCTCATTGAAACTTTGCTTCTAACTGATTCTTTCTCACTGAAAGACCTCTATCTAGAAACAGGCAGTCAGACTCCTGGAAAACCAGGACTATCAGAAAGTTACAAGGTAGCACACGTATGAAGGGAAGAAGGGCGATCATGCCAGGACCTCTGACCCTTGGGAGAGACTCAGAGGAAAAGGGAGATCATGTGAGAAGACACTGGGGAGTGGACAGATTGAGCCATGATCTGGGCATCTCAGACTTTGGCTGATTGGGAAACCACTGGGACACTTAGAAAGGCTGGAGAACCCTTTGCTCCAGGATTCCAGTATAAAGTATATAAACAACAAGGATACATTGTATAGCACAGGGAATTATAGCAATTACCTTGCAATAATTCATAATGGAGTATAATATGCAAAAATAGTGAATCGCTATGCTGTACATGTATGATGGAGTAGCCATTATAGTCAAAAAAGGAGTCTGAAATGTAGTACTTGGATGCAATCTCAAATACGGCAGAATGATCTCTGTTTATTGCCAAGGCAAACCATTCAATATCATGGTAATCCAAGACTATGCCTTGACCAGTAATTCTGAAGAAGCTGAAGTTGAACACTTCTATGAAGACCTACAAGACCTTCTAGAACTAACACCCCTCCCGTAAAAAAAAAACAAACGTCCTTTGCATTATAGGGGACTGGAATGCAAAAGTAGGAAGTCAAGAAACACCTGGAGTAACAGGAAAATTTGGCCTTGGAGTACAGGACGAAGTAGAGCAAAGGCTAATAAAGTTTTGCCAAGAGAATACACTGGTCATAGCAAACACCCTCTTCCAACAACACAAGAGAAGACTCTACACATGGACATTACCAGATGGTCAACACCAAAATCAGATTGATTACATTCTTTGCAGCCAAAGATGGAGAAGCTCTATACAGTCAGCAAAAACAAGACCAGGAGCTGACTGTGGATCAGATCATGAGCTCCTTATTGCCAAATTCAGACTAAAATTGAACAAAGTAGGGAAAACCACTAGACCATTCAGGTATGACTTAAATCAAATCTCTTATGATTATACAGTAGAAGGGACAAATAGATTCAGGGGATTAGATCTGATAGGCAGATTGCCTGAAGAACTATGGATGGAGATTCGTGACATTGTACAGGAGGCAGTGATCAAGACCATCTCCAAGAAAAGAAACGCAAAAAGGCAAAATGGTTGTCTGAGGAGGCCTTACAAATAGCTGTGAAAAGAAGAGACGTGAAAGGCAAAGGAGAAAAGGACAGATATGCCCATTTGAATGCAGAGTTTCAAAGAATAGCAAGGAGCTATAAGAAAGCCTTCTCCCTCAGTGATCAATACAGAGAAATAGAGGAAAACAATAGAATGGGAAAGACTAAAGATCTCTCCAAGAAAATTAGAGATATCAAGGGAATATTTCATGTAAAGACAGGCACAATAAAGGACAGAAATGGTATAGACCTAACAGAAGTGGAAGATATTAAGAAGAGGTGACAAGAATGCACAGAATTATACAAAAAATATACTCATAACCCAGATAATCATGATGGTGTAATCACTCACCTACAGCCAGACATTCTGGAATGTGACATCAAGTGGGCCTTAGGAAACATCACTACGAACAAAGCTAGTGGAGGTGATGGGATTCCAGTTGAGTTATTTCAAAGCCTAAAAGATGATACTGTGAAAATGCTGCACTCAATATGCCAGCAAATTGGAAAACTCAGCAGTAGCCACAGGACTGGAAAAGGTCAGTTTTCATACCAATCCCAAAGAAAGGCAATGCCAAAGAATGCTCAAAGGACCACACAATTGCACTCATCTCACACACTAGTAAAGTAATGCTCAAAATTCTCCAAGCTAGGCTTCAACAGTACATGAACCATGAACTTCCAAATGTTCAAGCTGAATTTAGAAAAGGAAGAGGAACCAGAGATCAAATTGCCAACACCTGCTGGATCATCGAAAAAGCAAGAGTTCCAGAAAAACACCTACTTCTATTTTATTGACTATGCCATAGCCTTTGACTGTGTGGATCACAACAAACTGGAAAATCTTAAAGAGATGGGAATACCAGACCAACTGACCTGCCTCTTGAGAAATCTGTATGCAGGTCAGGAAGCAACAGTTAGAACTGGACATGGAACAACAGACTGATTCCAAATCGGGAAAGGTGTACGTCAAGGCTGTATATCGTCACTCTGCTTATTTAACTTATATGCAGAGTACATCATGCAAAATGCTGGGCTGGAGGAAGCACAAGCTGGAATCAAGATTGCTGGGAGAAATATCAATAACCTTAGATATGCAGATGACACCACCCTTATGGAAGAAAGTGAAGAGGAACTAGAAAGCCTCTTGATGAAAGTGAAAGAGGAGAGTGAAAAAATTGGCTTAAAACTCAACATTCGGAAAACTAAGATCATGGCATCTGGTCCCATCACTTCATGGCAAATAGATGGGGAAACAGTGGAAACAGTGACAGACTTTATTTTCTTGGGCTCCAAAATCACTGCAGGTTGTGAGTGCAACCATAAAATTAAAAGATGCTTGCTCCTTTGAAGAAAAGTTATGAACAGCCTAGACAGCATATTAAAAAGCAGAGACATTGCTTTGCCAACAAAGGTCTATCCAGTTGGACTATAAAGAAAGCTGAGAGCCAAAGCATTGATGCTTTTGAACTGTGGTGTTGGAGAAGACTCTTGAGAGTCCCTTGGATGGCACAGAGATCTATCCAGTCCATGCTAAAGGAAATCAGTCCTGAATATTCATTGGAAGGACTGATGTTGAAGCTGAAACTCCAATACTTTGGCCACCTGATGCGAAGAACCGACTCATTAGAAAAGACCCAGATGCTGGGAAAGATGAAGGTGGGAGGAGAAGGGGATGGCAGAGGATGAGATGGTTGGATGGCATCACCGACTCAATGGACATGGGGTCTTAGTAAACTTCGGGGCTTGGTGATGGACAGGGAGGTCTGGCATGCTGCAGTCCATGGGGTCGCAAAGAGTCAGAGCAAGTGAACTGAACTGAACTATGCTGTACAACTGAAACTAATATAATATTGTAAATAGACTGTATCCCGCCTGCCAGTGTAGGAGACACAAGAGACTGGGGTTCGATCTCTGGGTTGGGAAGATCCCCTGGAGAAGGGCATGGCAAGTCACTCTAGTATTCTTGCCTGGAGCATACCATGGAAAGAGGAACCATTACAAATAGATTTTCAAGTAATAAATTCAAGGAACAGAGGGTGCCAAAGGCTGTCATTAATACAAAAGTTTCACTTGATGGAAGTTTGAAACCAACATTAATTCAATTATGCAATAAAGATGAATAAATTGGCATCTTTAGCTATCAGAATTTTGTTTATATTATGGTCATTTGCCAGTAAGTAAGTTGGGCATGAGAAATGCTTTATATCTTATCTAGTTGAGCAGTGAGAAGTGAAAACTCATAATAAATGGGACAAAGAGGAAGCAACGACTTTTTAAAATATTGGTATCCACAGTAATTTTAATAAGATCTTTATATAATTAAAATTTAATCAGTGTCTATTGTCATAGTGCTGTTATGAATATACCAGGATAAAACATGAGTCTAGAGATGTAGATAAGTGCAAATTATGTTTTAGAATAATGTACATTAAAAAGATTAAATGAAAAAATTGAAATTAAGGAGCATCAGGAGAAAATATATTTATTCTTAGCAACCCCTGGCAACTTAATGGAGCATAATAAAAATTTATTCATGTTGTTGGATGACTGAATTCATAGCAGATTGGGTTAATGAGGTATCAATCTAGTTTTTACAATGAAGAAATATCAACTTGAAGGGAAAGAAATGATATAAAAATCCTCTCAAAACAAAATACATATTAACATTCCATCTAGAATGTTCTAAAGAGCAATAAGGTAAACCAAGAATTGGAGCTCTCCTGGACACATATCTTTTGCCTTTCAGTAAGACTTTTTAACAAATTTTAAAGTAGGGTCACATGGTGAAGAAAGAAGGAACCTAGTATTTATTAGTCAGACACTGAAGTTCTGTTCTGTTTCCTGGGATAATTTTCAGGTTCATTTTAGGATCAATGATTCTCTGTTTGGCTTAAACGGCGATTCTTGGAGAGACGTGTTGCAGGCCACATTTAACTTAATCTAGCAGCCAAGGCGGAGAAGGCAATGGCACCCCACTCCAGTACTCTTGCCTGTAGAATCCCAGGGACAGGGGAGCCTGGTGGGCTGCCGTCTATGGGGTCGCACAGGGTCGGACACGACTGAAGCGACTTAGCAGCAGCAGCAGCCACAGCAGCAGCCAAGGATTCAAGACAAGTCTCAACACTTTTGCTTCTATTACCCACTTAACATCACCTTTGCGCAGGAAGTGTCCCTTTGTTCTCAGCCCGATTTCATTTTTCAGAATGCTATCATAATTAGCTTGAGGATCAACCTTCATATTCTGAAACACAGCCTGATTCACAACAGCATCCAGATCCTCTTCACTCAGTTCTTTCTCAAGAAAACTGCTGATTTTAAGCACAGAACTTCTGAGATCCTGAAAGAATTGTATGAGAAACTGTTCATTCTATAAGAAACACCTGAGTTATAGCCCAACATCTTTACCACATTTTAGAAAACTGACAGTGCCTTGGGCTTTTTCTAAGTCTAAAGTTTGGCTAAGATCTGTAACATTCATTCTATTAAACTGAGTGCTGTGGTTGTCAGCTTTGTTGGAGTTTCCTATCATTTGATTTTACAAGGAGAGCTCAACTTCGGTCACTCATTCAAGCCACGCTTTTAGACTTATTATATACATTTCAGAGGGTCTCCCAGGTCACACTAGTGGTAAAGAACCTGCCTGCCGGTGCAGGAGACATGTGAGACATGGGTTTGATCCCTGGGTCAGGAAGATCCCCTGGAGGAGGGCATGGCAACCCACTCAGGCATTCTTGTCTAGAGAATCCCATAGACAGAGGAGCCTGGTAGGCTATCGTCCATAGGGTTGCAAAGAGTCAGACACGACTGAAGTAACAGCATGCACACATGCATACATTTCAGAAATTGCTAAGTTCTTCAGTATGTTAACCGGTCAATAATACTCTCTCTGTGTTTGTTGTGTGTGTGCTCAGCCTCTCAGTCATGTCCAACTTTTTGCAGCCCCGTGGATTGTTACCCACCAGGTTCCTCTGTTCACGGGATTTTCCAGACAAGAATACCAGAGTGGGTTGCCATTTGCTACTCTTGGGATCTTCCTGATGCAGGGATCAAAATCACATATCTTGCATCTTTTGCATTGCCAGGCAGATTCTTTATCACTATCACCATTTGGGAAGCCCCCTGGAGTCCATAATTCATAAGGGAATTATAAAGCAACTAACTAAATACAAAGAAAAACCCAAGTCTAGATGGCTTTCCTGGTAACTTCTACCAAACATTTAAAGAAGTATTAACACCAATTCTCTTCATTTTCTTCCAAAAAATTGAAGAGTATGAAATATTTCCAAAATCTTTCAGTTAAGCAAGAATTATTTTGGTACCAATGCCAGAAAGATGGTGTAAGAAAAAGCTAAAGACCGATATCACTTATGAAACATAGGGTGCAAAATTCCTCTACAAATTAATAACAAATTCAACAACATATTGAAAAGATTATAAACCATAATAAAATTGGATTTACCCCTGGCATGCAAGATGGTTCAAACTATGAAAATTAATTAGTGTAATATCACATAAACAGAATGTAGGGAAAGACCACATGATCACATCATTTAATGCAGAAAAAGCGTTTGACAATATCCAACACGTTTTCATGATTCAAAAACACTCAACAAATGAAGAATTAAAGGAAACTATCTCAACATGAAAAAGCTCTATATAAAGTACCTACTGCTAACATCACACTTAATGGTGAAAGACTCAAAGATTTTCTACTAAAATCAGGAACAAGTTAAAGATGCTTGTTCTGTCCGCTTCAACACTTCTCCCCACTTTTCAACATAGTACTGGAAGTCCTAGCCAGAACAGTAAGGAAAAATAAACAATATTAATAAAAGGCATCTAAATTGGAAAGGAAAATTGTTCACAGGCAACATGATTTCAGACATAGAAAAATCCTAAAGATTCTACACACATGCACAATCTTGTTAGAACTAATAAACAATTTGAGCAAAGTTGCCTGATACAAAGCCAACATGCAAAACTCTTATATTTCTATATACTCACAATGAACAATCCAAAGGCTAAAAGTGAAAGTGAAAGTGAAGTCGCTCAGTCGCCCAACTCTTTGGGACCCCATGGACTGTAGCCTACCAGGCTCCTCCGTCCATGGGATTTTCCAGGCAATAATACTGGAGTGGGTTGCCATTTCCTTCTCCAAAAGGCTAAATTATAGCAAAATCATTCCAATTTCAATTGTTTCAGAACTGATGAAATACTTAGGAATAAACTTAATCAATGTGGTAAAATATTTGTGTTCTGGAAAATATTTTAGAAAGTTGACTAGAACAACATCCCATGGTGATGAACTGGAAAATTTAATATTGTCAAGATGTTAATACCACCCAAAGTGATTCACAGATTCAGTGCAATCCCTATCAATATCCTAATGATATTTTTACACATTGAAAAATTCATTGTAAAATTCAAATGGACTCTCAAGGGGGCATTAGATATCCAATAGATTCTTGAATGAGAATATCTCATATAGAGGCATTAGACCTCCTCTTTCAAAGTTTACTACTCTTTCAAAGTCCTCAAAGAATTAAGTCCATATCCAACAAGTGCACTTGTGGGCATACATGCAAAAGAAATGAAGATGAGGATCAGATATGTGTACACTCATGGTAATAGCAGCATTATTTACAATTGCCACAAAGTGAAAGTCATCCATGTGTCTGTCAATGGATGAATGTATGAACAAAATCTATAGATGCAATGAAATATCATTCACCCTTCAAAAGAAAGGCAATTCTGATATATTTTACAATCTGAATAAATTAGTAGAGCAGGTTTACAAGGGATCCCAATTCATGAATACAAATGAAGACCTTGGTGAATAGGTTTACTCACATATTAGAGTCAGAAGAATAGAGTGACAATGTTATGGGAGTAGGGGCAGAAAAGAAGTGATTATATAAATAAGGATAGCAGTTACTGCCCCCAATAACCATTATCCTTAACCATTATAAATATATACCTACTTCTTTGATTTTACTTTTAGTCTTATCATTTAGTTATGAATCTCCAAACAACATAGCTACTTCTGCCTTCATTTAAACTACATACTTTGATACAGTTGACACAAGTAGCTAGAAAATGTTTCAACATAGACACTATATAGTTAAGAATATCACCTTCAGCTCTGTGAGAAATCTTCAAAGTGCTTTGTGATAATCTATATGGGCTTGTCAATTCCAATTAAAGAATAGACATAAATTGTATTACCTCAAATTACCAAGAAATAGTCAAAGAAAGTAGTAGACAAAGAAGACCTCAAAATCTACATCAGTATTGATGGTATATAATTGCTTGAGCTAAATATGGATCCCATTTTAGAAAGGGCTTTAAAGCAGAAACTTGAGTTGACCAAATTCTATTTTCCTGGAAAGAGAAAGTTAAGAGTTTTTCTCCAAGATATGGTGAAAAAAATATCTGCTTGAAAGACTGATGAAAAAACTAGAACAAAAAAATATATCAACATTGGGCAACTTGATGGCAGGTAAGTTAAAACTGATACCTGGTGATAGTATACTGATGACGGAACAGACAAATTCTCCAGGATTTTGCATAGTTTACTCAGTGTCTCCTATAGTCACAATTCCAGCAAAATCTGTTGTTTATGAATATATTTTTGGGATCACATTCTTATGGAACAGCTCAAATATAAAAATAAGGAAGGGAACACATTTGCATTTTAAGATGATAGCACGGGTTGAAGAATAGAGAATAAACGGAGATGGGCTAAGAATTCCAAGTAGGCAAATCAGTTAGACAAGTTGTTATAGAAACTAAGCAAAAGATAATGGTGATCTGGACCATGGAAGAGGCAATATAGATTGGTATGTTTGCAACTTCCACAAAGGAATCAGAGACAGAATTCAGACATTTAATAACTAGCGAAATTAAGAGGCAAGGGTGAAGGAGATATCAAGCATGAAGGCTAGTTTCTGACTTAGATCATGAGATACAGTACGTTTCATGGGAAAACAGGCAGCTTTTGTTGGGAGATGATAATTCTACTGGGGGCAGGATTTTTTTGAAGTCCAATATTAGCTATAAAAATAGAAATATAGAAGACAGTTGCAATATATTAATACATGTGTCTGTGCCAGTGTTATATATCTGGGATTCATCAATTTCACCCCAACCCATCCAACCTGGTTTACTCTACTGCACTTTTCATGTAATTAGATTTGATGGATATTTTAAACTTTCATTTTCACTTGACTTCTCAGCCCTGAGAGGTTAAAAAGTATTAAAAAGGTTTCTTGACACTCCTTCTTGGCTTTTGTCAGCACACACAACTTTTTTCTCCCTACCTCTCTGATAGCTCCTTTTCAGTGTCCTTCATGGGCTCACTGTCTCTACCCAAACATTATGTTTTAAATTATCTCAGTAATAGTACTAGTTCCCTTTTTTCCTCCTGTACACTCTCTTTCTTCGTTTCTCTTTTCCTCCTCTTTTTCTGTCCTTTTCCTCCTCACTCTCAATTTTAAGTATAATCATGGTTTCAACTATGGTCTATACAGTGATGATGTCCAAATTAATATCATCGATAATTTTAGAGCAAACCTCTTTGAAATGTAGGCCTGTATGTTCCCCAAATTTTCAAATATCTTCATTTGGATACGTCTAAATCATCTTAAACTCCATATGTCAAAATCAATCTCATAATCTTCTCTTTTCAGCTTTACCCTGCTTCAGTGTTCCCTAAGCACTAAATGAATGACATCATTATCAACACAGGTGTATGAGCCAGAATATAGAAAGCATCTTACTATTTCTCCCGTTTTCATTTTTACTGTATATAATCCCTTTCCTTTTGACCTTAAACATATGTGTTAAAACTCTGCAGTTTCTCCAGTCTCAGAGTGACCGTTCTAACCCAAAGCATCGTTGGTGTTCAGTGGGTTATCACACTAGTATCTAACTAATTTGCCTGTGTTCACTACCATCATTTTCAATCCATAAAAAGGAATGATATTCTAAAAATATTAATTGCATTACATAACTCTCCTTCTGGTGATTCTTAAAAGACTTCTTACTGCCTTTAAGCTGAAAGAAATCACCATCATTTACTAGTCTTTGAGCAGCCTGACTCTTATTGACCTCTCAATCTTTTAATACTTTCACTTTGCCTGTTCTTCTTCCTTCATTTTTCATCCACATTAATGTATCAGGAAACTTGCACATTCTCTTTCCCTGGCTTCCTTCTCCCCCCATCTCTTTTTTGTTAATACTTATTTATTAGCTTGGCTGACAGAATGTGGTCCACTGGAGAAGGGAATGGCAAACTACTTCAGTATTCTTGCCTTGAGAACCCCATAAACAGTATGGAAAGGTAAAATGATAGGATACTGAAAGAGGAACTCCCCAGGTCGGTAGGTGCCCAATATACTACTGGAGATCAGTGGAGAAATAACTCCAGAAAGAATGAAGGGATGGAGCCAAAGCAAAAACAACACCCAGTTGTGGATGTGACTGGTGATTAGAAGCAAGGTCCGATGCTGTAAAGAGCAATATTGCATAGGAACCTGGAATGTTAGGTCCATGAATCAAGGCAAATTGGAAGTGGTCAAACAGGAGATGGCAAGAGTGAACGTCGACATTCCAGGAATCAGGGAACTAAAATGGACTGGAATGGGTGAATTTAACTCAGATGACCATTATATCTACTACTGTGGGCAGGAATCCCTTGGAAGAAATGGAGTAGCCATCATGGTCAACAAAAGAGTCTGAAATGCAGTACTTGGATGCAATCTCAAAAATGACAGAATGATCTCTGTTCCAAAGGCAAACCATTCAATATCACGGTAATACAAGCCTATGCCCCAACTAGGAACAGTGAAGAAGCTGAAGTTGAACGGTTCTATGAAGACCTACAAGACCTTTAAGAACTAACACCCCAAAAAGATGTCCTTTTCATGATAGGGGACTGGAATGCAAAAGTAGGAAGTCAAGAAACACCTGGAGTAACAGGAAAATTTGGCCTTGGAGTATGGAATGAAGCAGGGCAAAGGCTAATAGAGTTTTCCCAAGAGAACGCACTGGTCATAGCAAACACCCTCTTCCAACAACACAAGAGAAGACTCTACACATGGACATCACCAGATGGTCAACACCAAAATCAGATTGATTATATTCTTTGCAGCCAAAGATGGAGAAGCTCTATACAGTCAGCAAAAGCAAGATCGGGAGCTGACTGTGGCTCAGATTATGAACTCCTTATTGCCATATTCAGACTTAAATTGAAAAAAGTAGGGAAAACCACTAGACCATTCAGGTATGAACTGAATCAAATCCCTTACATTATACAGTGGAAGTGAGAAATAGATTTAAGGGACTAGATCTGATATATAGAGTGCCTGATGTACTATAGACAGAGGTTCGTGACATTGAACAGGAGACAGGGATCAAGAGCATCCCCATGGAAAAGAAATGCCAAAAAGCAAAATTGCTGTCTGGGGAGCCCTTACAAATAGCTGTGAAAAGAAGAGAAGTGAAAAGCAAAGGAGAAAAGGAAAGATATCAGCATCTGAATGCAGAGTTCCAAAGAATAGCAAGGGGAAATAAGAAAGCCTTCCTCAGCGATCAATGCAAAGAAATAGAGGAAAACAATGTGGTAGGAAAGACTAAAGATCTCTTCAAGAAAATTACAGATACCAAGGGAACATTTCATGCAAAGATGGGCTCGATAAAGGACAGAAATGGTATGGAAGCAGAAGATATTAAGAAGAGGTGGCAAGAATACACAGACGAACTGTACAAAAAAGATCTTCACGACCCAGATGATCACAATGGTGTGATCACTCACCTACAGCCAGACATTCTGGAATGTGAAGTCAAGTGGGCCTTAGAAAGCATCACTATGAACAAAGCTAGTGGAGGTGATGGAATTCAGTTGAGCTATTTCAAATCCTGGAAGATGATGCTGTGAAAGTGCTGCACTCAATATGCCAGCAAATTTGGAAAACTCAGCAGTGGCCACAGGACTGGAAAAGGTCAGTTTGCATTCCAATCTGAAAGAAAGGTAATGCCAAAGAATGCTCAAACTACCACACAATTGCACTCATCTCACACGCTAGTAAAGTGATGCTCAAAATTCTCCAAGCCAGGCTTCAGCAATATGTGAACTGTGAACTTCCAGATGTTCAAGCTGGTTTTAGAAAAGGAAGAGGAACCAGAGATCAAATTGCCAATATTCGCTGGATCATGGAAAAAGCAAGAGAGTTCCAGAAAAACATCTGTTTCTGCTTTATTGACTATGCCAAAGCCTTTGACTGTGTGGATCACAATAAACTGTGGAAAATTCTGAAAGAGATGGGCATACCAGACCACCTGATCTGCCTCTTGAGAAATTTGTATGCGGGTCAGGAAGCAACAGTTAGAACTGGACATGGAACAACAGACTGATTCCAAATAGGAAAAGGAGTACATCAAGGCTGTATATTGTCACTCTGCTTATTTAACTTATATGCAGAGTACATCATGCAAAATGCTGGGCTGGAGGAAGCACAAGCTGGAATCAAGATTGCCAGGAGAAATATCAATAACCTCAGATATGCAGATGACACCACCCTTATGGCAGAAAGTGAAGAGGAACTCAAAAGCCTCTTGATGAAAGTGAAAGAGGAGAGTGAAAAAGTTGGGTTAAAGCTCAGCATTCAAAAAAACCAAGATCATGGTATCTGGTTCCAACACTTCACGACAAATAGATGGGGAAACAGTGGAAATACGTCAGACTTTATTTTGTGGGGCTCCAAAATCACTGCAGATGGTGACTGCAGCCATGAAATTAAAAGACGCTTACTCCTTGGAAGAAAAGTTATGATGAACCTAGTTAGCATAGTTAAAAGCAGAGACATTTCTTTTTCAACAAAGGTCCGTCTAGTCAAGGCTATGGTTTTTCCTGTGGTCATGTATGGATGTGAGAGCTGGACTGTGAAGAAAACTGAGCGCTGAAGAATTGATGCTTTTGACCTGTAGTGTTGGAGAAGACTCTTGAAAGTCGCTTGGACTCCAAGGAGATCCAACTAGTCCATTCTAAAGGAGATCAGTCCTGGGTGTTCATTGGAAGAACTCATGTTGAAGTTGAAACTCCAATACTTTGGCCACGTCACGTGAACTGTTGACTCATTGGAAAAGTCTCTGATGCCGGGAGGGATTGGGGGCAGGAGGAGAAGGGGATGACAGAGGATGAGATGGCTAGATGGCATCACCAACTCGATGGACATGAGTTTGAGTGTACTCCGGGAGTTGGTGATGGACAGGGAGGCCTGGCATGCTGCGATTCATTGGGTGGCAAAGATTCGGACACAGTTGAGCAACGGAACTGAACCAATTTATTAGCTTGCAGTTTTCAGGTTACTTCTTTTCAGAAAACACTGCCTAGCACCTTTGATGATACCAGATCCTCTTCTTCTCTATACTTATATGAAATCTGCAGTTTTTCTGAATATTACTTATCATAGTTTTTAATTATTTATATTTGTTTGGGAATACCTGTCTTTCCTGTTAGATGATAAGCTGTGTGAATAAAGGTTCACTTTTCATTTTCTCATAATTTACTGTCTGTCACATATTAGGCATTCAATAATTTTTGATGAAATGAGTGAAGAAATGATGTCTTAGTGAATGAACGTATCAATCACAGATTACAAAATAGTGAACTTAAAAGAGTTCTGTTGGGTTTAGCAATATTTTAAGACAGCTTTAATTAAATGACAAAGAATAAACATTATGAGATTATGCAGGAAAGCTGGTTTCAACAGTTTCTGTAAAAAAAAAAACACACACACACACAGGAAGAGCTTCCATCACAGAGCACACATTCACCTCAATTAATTAGCCATAGTTTAGTAGCTCTTCACCTCCGTGGTGCCTAGTGCTCTTTCTCTATTTTAAAATGTGAGCGCTCTACACAGTTGAACATGCCTTTATTGTGACAGATGGTTATATGAAGAGGAATCAAAAATGATGAGTGGGTACAGTGAGAAGAGAGCATTGAAGACCAGTAATAAATGACCTGCAGAAAATTAAACCCCTCCCCTCCAAGAAAAAAATAATCCTGAAAAGTAGTTGCCGCTGCTGCTAAGTCACTTCAGTGGTGTCAGATTCTGTGGGACCCCATAGACGGCAGCCCACGAGGCTCCCCCGTCCCTGGGATTCTCCAGGCAAGAACACTGGAGTGGGTTGCCATTTCCTTCTCCAATGCATGGAAGTGAAAAATGAAAGTGAAGTTGCTCAGTCATGTCTGACTCTCAGCGACCCCATGGACTGCAGCCTACCAGGCTCCTCCATCGATGGGATTTTCCAGGCAAGAGTACTGGAGTGGGTTGCCATTTCCTTCTCCAAGGGCAGCACAGATATTAATAATAGATTAGTATCTAGAATTATGTTCAAATTACCATACAATTGCATTCATTTCACATGCCACCAAGGTAATGCTCAAAACCATGCGATTAGGCTTCAGCAGTATGTGAACCAAGAACTTCCAGATGTACAAGCTGGATTTAGAAAAGGCAGAGAATCAAACATGGAACAATGGATTGCTCAAAATTGAAAAGGAGTACATCAAGGCTGTGTGTTGTCACCCTGCTTATTTAACCTCTATGCAGAGTGCCTGTGTGCTAAGTCATTTCAGTCGTGTCTGTCTCACTGCAACCCATGGACTGTAGCCCACCAGACTCCTCTGTTCATGGGATTCT
Source organism: Bos mutus (assembly GCF_027580195.1). NCBI lineage: Eukaryota > Metazoa > Chordata > Mammalia > Artiodactyla > Bovidae > Bos > Bos mutus. Next base: position 34,202,132 of record NC_091625.1, read on the forward strand.
CCAGCCAAGAATACTGAAGTGGGTTGTGAGCCCTCCTCCAGGGGATCCTCCTAACTCGGGATCGAATCCACATCCCTTACATCTCCTGCATTGGCATGCAGGTGCTTTACCACTAGCACCACCTGGGAAGTCCTCTATGCAGAGTTCATCATACAAAATGCTAGGCTGGATGAATCACAAACTGAAATCAAGATTGCTAGGAGAAATATCAACAACCTCAAATATGCAGATGATACCACTCTAATGGCAGAAAGCAGAGGAACTAAAGAGACTTCTTGATGAGGGTGAAAGAGGAGAGTGAAAATGCTAGCTTAAAACTCAACATTCAAAAACTAAAATCATGACATCTTGTCCCCTCACTTCACAGCAAATAGAGGAGAATAAGTGGAAACAGTGTTACATTTTATTTTCTTGGCCTCCAGAATCACTGCAGACTGCAACAGCAGCTATGAAATTAAAAGATGCTTACTCCTTGGAAGGAAAGCTATGACAAACCTAGACACTGTAGAAAGCAGAGAGCTTGCTTTGCTGACAAAGGTCCATATAGTCAAAGCTGTGTTTTTCCCAGTAGTCATGTATGGATGCGAGAGTTGGACCATAAAGAAGGCTGAGCATCAAAGAATTGATGCCTTTCAGTTGTGGTGCTGGAGAAGACCCTTGAGAGTCCACTGGACTGCAAGGACAGCAAGCCAATCAATTCTAAAGGAAATCAACTCGGAATTCATCAGAAGGACTGATGCTGAAGCTGAAGCTCCAATACGTTGGCCACCTGATGCAAAGATCCTACTCATTGTAAAAGACCCTAATACTGAGAAAGATTGAAGGCAAAAGGAGAAGGAGGCGACAGAGGATGAGATGATTGGACAGCATCACCGACTCAATGGATATGAGTTTGAGTAACCTCCAAGAGATAGTGCAGGACAGAGAAGCCTGGCATGCAGCAGTCCATGGGGTCCCACAAAGTCAGACATGATTTAGAGACTCAACAACAACAAAATAAAACAGAAGATACATGTACAAATCTCTATGAAATAGGTAACATAAAAAAACTGACAAAAGCTTTAATAATTTCACTGAATAAGAAATAACTGTGGGCAATAAGGCTTTCAAAACCTGCTTAATTTCATTATTGATTAAATAACTGGAAATTAAGATCAGTTTTAGATAGCATCTTATAATCACCAAATTGATAAAATCAGGAAATCTGATAGAAAAGAAATACTAAAAGAAAAATAAAAACTCATATTTTGTAGTTTTCACTGTTTATGCTACAACAACTTTGAAGAAAACAGCATCATTTTATGAAGTTGAATATTTTTGTACTTTGTGGCTTTGCAGTTCTATTCTTGGGTGCTTAGGGAAGCTCATGCTGATGTGCACCACGGGACATGCTCAAGACTGTAACGTGATAGGGTGTATTCTAATAATAGAATAATGGAAGAAGGTAAGTATTCCATGAAGGAAAAGTGTGGGTCTCATAGAATTACTTACATAATATATAACATTATACAGCAGTCAAAAACAAACATTGAAAATAAAGAACAAGAAAAGGCACATGTCAAAATCTCAGGGAAGGGGAAAACAATTGATAATATATAGCTAAGCAGAATTTAAAGCCAAATATTTTAATAGGACAATAAAAAAATTGGTTAATGACCAACAGAATAGGAATCTGTATACTGCATTAATAGAAAAATGTGAATAGCACAATGTCTAGAAACTCTGGAAAGATTTCAGTTTAGTTACAATCATGAAAATTTACACACTTATCTTCAAACATAAGCATAAAAGGATTAACATAATAAATTTATAATATTATTTAGCAAAATTTATTTTATATGTTTGTGTTAGTGTCCCAAGGTGGCTCAGATGGTAAAGAATCTGCCTGCAAGTCAAGAGACCTGGGTTTGATCCCTAGACCAGGAAGATCCCTGGACAAAGAATGGCTACCCATTCTAGTATTCGAGCCTAGAGAATTCCACGAACAGAGGAGCCTGGCAGACTACAGTTCATGAGGTCACAAAGAGTTGGACACAACTGAATAACTAACACTTTCAATTTCTGGTGCCCCAAGCAGAGAATTCACATTATTTTCTCAGGTAGTCATGGAATGCATTGAAAAATTGATCTACATGTAATTGGCCATAAAACTTCTTGATGTATTTCAAAACTTAGAATTCTTACTATACCATTACCTGATTCCATAATTACTATTCCTTAATATTAATTATCAACACTGAAAAACAATTTTAGTTTTATAAATATTTATAAACATTTTATTTGAAAATAAAAATTCTTCAGAATAATTTGGACCAATGAGAAAATTAAAAATGAAAAGATAGGTTACTTTGATGCTAACAACATTATATCCATAGCAATGCTGAAATGGATATTCATCATTTTAAAATATCAATATTTAACAAATAAATATTGGATATCACATGACAAAAATATATTCAAACAAAATATGAGAAAAAGTTAAAATCAAAGCAGAAATCAATGAAGTGGAAAATATTAATTATTTTAAAAATTTTAGTTCTTTGCAGCAAAAAAATAACAATATAATAAGAAAATGCCCATAGTCTGAAAAATGTACAAAAAAAAGAACAAAGAATGTACAACGAAAAAATTTTCACTGTTACTAATGAATGATAAAATGTAATCATAGAATTAGATAAATATTCATCAGTTCATGAACGTATACATTGCAGTTTTTTTCAACAGTTTTGAAATATAGATGAAAGGGTGATAATTTACTTTGAAAATAAAATTATACTAATGATTTAGGGAAAGGTAGCTACATGAAGTAAACTGCAAAAGGGAAAATGTTTTAGAACTATAGAGCTATCAGTATGAGACATATTGTAGTGGAATTTAATTAAATCTTCAAAATATTCTTATTTGTAATTTTAAAATACTTGAAAAACTAAACAAATTTTAAAAGCTTCAAAATTTGTCTTACAAAATTGACTTACAATGATATTAAAATCAAATATCTTTCAATATCATAGAAAACTGTCTATTTAAAAAATAATTACAGATAAAATTTCCTGAAAAAAAAAATTCTTCCAGCAGAATGTTAATAAAGTACAATAATATAAAAATGTAAGATTTATCTCAGAAATAAAGCATTAGTAAATATCTAATCAATTTCTTTTTGCTTTAGTTTAAAGGTGGGAAAGAGGGAACGTTGTACCTCAGGTGCCAAAAAAGGATTTTTAAGTGATTAGAACTTTTCTGAAGAACAAAATTCAAATTTCAAGAGAACTGAGAAAGGGGGAAAAAGTATTTCTCAGCATTGTGTACCTCAAAATCATTGCAACATAAAACAAAAAACAAAATGAAGAAAAGTGTACAAAAAAATGTCAGTCAAGGACATAATATTTCTCATCACCTCAATATTCTATTTCTTTTCTATAGATATTTAAGTCCTGAAACAGAAAAGAAAGAAGTACAAATATTGAAAAGCAGAGAAATATAGAATATATTATTATTTTAAAATAAAATGTATTTCAGAGAATATAGGGAAAATTAATAAAACAAATGAAGAGATTTGTGGAGCCAAATATAATAGTGTAACAAGATCAGTATCATTTACTTTATAACAGTAATAGCTAAATAGAGAAGGCAATAATGAAAACCAATTAATTACGTGTGTAAAATTTAAACCAAAATCTGGCAATCCACGAAAAAAAAATGTAGGAAGCATACAAAGAGCATCATAACACTTGTGGTGGACACAAATGTTCTTTTTGTTTAGTTGCTGAGTCATGTCCAGCACTTCTGTGACCCGCCAGACTTCTCTGTCCATGGGGATTCTCCAGGCAAGAATGCTGGAGAGGTTAGTCATTTCCTTCTCCAGGGGACCTTCCCAACCCAGGTATATAACCCACATCTGCTGCTTCACAGGCAGATTCTCTACCAAAGAGCCACCTGGGAAGCCCAGACACGAATGTATATCTGATAAATAAAGAGCCATAGAATATTGCTGGATGGAATGTTGGAAAAGAGCTATGATAATGATTTCTCAGACTTAATCTTATTTTATTAATGTTAATCAGCATTTAATATTATTGGGAAATTAACATATTAAAGAATAAACTTCATGGGATTGTATCAGTTACATCATTCAAAACAGTGAAGAATGGGCACATATTAAATATATCTATTAATTTTGGGAATGCAGAATGAATAGTCAGAGGAGGGAAATATGGAAATAGCATATCAAAATGTAGACTTGAAAACCGTAGGGAAAGACTAAATGCTGAAATCATATTGGATCAATTGGCCAATCCCATTGGCAATTATTACCCAATAGTCATATTTCAAATCACCTGTGATATCTGATATAATTTATAATTAAATGTAAAAAATAAAAACAGAGAGGAAAACTGGAAAGTATTTGCACAATCTTTCTAGCTGGGAAGTGTTTATTAACAAAATTCGATAGCAAGATACTATGAAGGAAAAATTGTTAAGTTGGTTACATGAAATTAAATGCATTCAACAAGTTTTAAAGGTAACTGTTAAGTGGAACAATTTTTACCCCATACAAATGCTTCAAGCAAACAGTAAATAAAGACAAATTTTAAGAAAGATAGGCAAAGGATATGAAGGATATTTCAAGGCCTGGAAATAAACAGAAAGGGGCTCAAGTTTACTAAAACCAAAAGGACTACAGTTACTCAAGAATAAGATAGTTCTTACCTAACGCATTAGCAAAGATTTATAATTTCATTCTTTGGTGAGTAAGGAAAAAAACATTCTTATATGCTATTTGATGAAGTGTCAGTGATAGATTTTATAAGGCAAATAGATAATACCTACCAACATTTAAAAATTTGGTCATCTAAAGCTGAAATTTTCACTTTTAGGGAAACACTTCACCAGAACAAAAAAAGTGTGAAGATCTATAAGACTGCTTGTTGCAAAATTTCATATATAGCTTTAATGTGTAAAGTAATATTTTTATTTGGTGGGGTATAGGAGGTACCAGGGCTTCCCTGGTAGCCCAGGTGGTAAAGAATCCACCTGCAGTGCAGGAGACCCTGGTTTGATTCCTGGGTCAGAAAGGTCCCCTGGAGAAGAGATAGGCTTCTCCAGCAGTCATGGGCTTCCCTGTTGGTTTAGACTCTAAAGAATCTACCTGCAACATGGGAGACCTGGGTTCAATCTCTGGGTTGGGAAGATCCCCTGGAGGAGAGCATGGCAACCCACTCACTCCAGTATTCTTGCCTGAAGAATCCCCATGGACAGAAGAGCCTGATGGGCTACAATCCATGGGGTTGTGAAGAGTCGGACAGGACTGGGAGACTAAGAACAATATCACAAAGATTATAATAATCACATTAGAAGGAATGTGAATGAGTGGGTTTGGGAGGACATTATGTAAAGAAACTATTTTTATTTGTTCAAAAGGTTCATGAGCTATTTGTGCGACATACTTTAGCTTTTTTGTTCTTGAGACCTTTTGGTGCTAAATAGTACGGGACGTGGGAAGCAAAGAGGCGAGGGGATGGTCTCTTCTCAAAATCTATTTTGTGTAGATTGTATTCCAGGAAGGGGCTTCTGTCAGCTGTGTTCACAATTTCAGTTCTGTTACGATGTCCCTCATAGTAAATCAAGCTTAATGTCTGCTGAGTCCAAATGGTACCTGTAAAAATATATATCTTGTTTTCAACCTTGAATTAATTTTTAACAATAAATGTCAATAATAATGCCATCCATCTCAAAACTATCTGAAGCAGTTTCTTTCTTTTTACCACCTTAAAGACATCAGTGAATTTGTCCAAGTTTTCTGTTTGTTTGTGTTTTACATTAAAATTATTAGAGATGATATCAAGGGTTTTACTTCCTTTTTCACTCTGAAGAGCTGTGGGGGTTCTGATTCCATAATAATAGTGAATCAGATTCATCCTTCAGCTCGGTTTCCTCTACTTCAAGTAAAGTCTGTTTCCAAAATTTTCTCTGACTAACTCTGTTTCCATTTCCTTAGTCTCCTTTCTTTAAAAAAAAAATTAATATATTTATTTTAATTGGAGGCTAATTACTTTACAATATTGTAGTGGGTTTTGCCATACATTGACATGAGTCAGCCATGGGTGTACATGTGTCCCCCATCCTGAGTCCCCTCTCCCAGCTCCCTCCCCATCCCATCCCTCAGGGTTGTCCCAGTGCACCCAATTTGAGTGTGCTGATTCATGCATTGAACTTGGACTGGTAATCTATATCACATATGGTAATACACATGTTTCAATGCTATTCTCTCAAGTCATCCCACCCTTGACTTCTCCCACAGAGTCAAAGAGTCTGTTCTTTATATTTGTGTCTCTTTTGCTGTCTTGCATATAGAAGTTTTGTCATTTAAAAGAATAGACAAATTAAGAGCTCAAGACCTCTTTCACTTTTTTTGCTTACTTATTATTTCTTGACAAAATACTTGGGCAAAATTAAGGATAAAGGAAAAACTAGATATGGACTTCAGTGTTTGAACTAAAATTAGGCAGACTGAGATGCCACTGATAACTAAGGGAGGAAAAATAATCACCAAATCAGAGGTGTTAATAAGTTGTGCAGAGTGGGAGAATCCAGGGGTAAAGGGATGTATTACTATTTCAGGGAAGTAAACAAGGTCATGAATTTCAAAGTAGATGGTAAAAGGAAGAGTTGGAGTATTTTCATAAAAATCAGGAATGTTTTTATTTCCATTGACTTAGATTCCAATGTGTCTTTGAGACCATTATTCACTTCATACAACATTGCTTCACTGGCCCCAGTCATCTTATGTTCTAAACAGTGTAATATAAAAAATTGCCTGATATGAAAAATTGTGTCTGACTCTTTAGGACCCCATGGACTGTAGCCCACTAGGCTCCTCTGTCTATGGAATTCTCCAGGCAAGAATACTGGAGTGGGTAGTCATTCCTTTCTCCAGGGGATCTTGCCACCCCAGGAATCAAACCCAGGTCTCCTACATTGCAGGCAGATTCATTACCATCTAAGCCATCAGGGAAGCCCAATATAAAAAAACAAGTTGTAAAAATTTCATGTTGAGGACAATTTGTCCTAGAGAAATTTATTTTCTTCTTATATGGAAAGTGTTATTTGCTCAACTGTGTCCAACTCTTCGTGACCCTCTGGACTGTAGCCTGCCTGGCTCCTCTGTTGATGGAATTCTCCAAGCAAGAATACTGAAGTAGGTTGCCATTTCTTTCTCCAAGGAATCTTCCCAACCCAGGGACTGAACCCAGGTATCCTGCATTGCAAGCAGATTCTCTACCGTCTGAGCTACTGGGGTTTCTTATTATATGGAAGTACAAATCAATTAGAGAACTACGAAACATGAATTAGTTCTGGCTGAGATATGCTCCTAATAAAAATCCTGTTTTGTTTTGTTTTTTTCTTTTAAATGTATTTTCTTCATTCTCAGACCAAGGGCAGCATTTAATAAGTATCTCCTATTGGCTTCCTGAGGGCTTCCCTGGTGGCTCAGAGGTTAAAGCGTCTGCCTGCAATGCAGGAGACCTGGGTTCAATCCCTGGGTCGGGAAGATCCCCTGGAGAAGGAAATGGCAACCCACTCCAGTATTCTTGCCTGGAGAATCCCATGGACGGAGGAGCCTGGTGAGCTATTGGCTTCCTATTTGGTTTCTTCATAGGTGCTAACAGAGATGACAGTATAAGCATTTCAAATGACCTTATAAGATAGACACATGAGGTTTGTTTAACCCTTCTTCTGATCCTAAATGGTTACCTAATTGTTGGCTGGGCTACTGTCAAAGTCTGGATAAGAGTACATCTGTCCACATGTATTACCAAACCAGAGTAAAGAATGAAACAGGTGGCAGACTTACTCAGACTTACCAGATTTGGGGTATGTAATGACGAAGACATCATCATCTCTAGTTTCAAAGTCATCTAGATTTTTTAGAAAGTTAATATCAACAAAAAGACGTGCAAAATTATAGCCTTTAAATTTCAATAAATATTTGTCGTCACCATCCATAATCATCACCTACAAGTAAAAACAGATAAAATACAATTCGAATCCTTAGTATTTACAATGATGACTAAGACTTCCTGAATTTTCAATATGGATCAACTCGTTTACTAGAGAAACCAGCTTACATATAGTATATCATTTAATCTTCACAGGAACCCTTTGTTGCTAGAGATGTTGTTATTACCACTGTGTTAAAGATGGGGAAAGGAAGATGCTAAGTTAAAGTGGTTGCCTTGAAGGCAATATTATCATGATTTCAAACATACAGGTGAGTAAATCAGCAAACTGCTTAAGGTGGCCCAGTTACCAGAGCTGCAAGATTTTGAGAGGGCAACAGGCAGAAAGGCCAGGGTCTTGAAATGGAGGAAATAGGCTGCAAATGTTAGACGTTTTTTCTCTCTCTCTTAAGCAGCAGGAGGAAACAAACTACAAGTGTTAGATATTTCCCCCTTCTCTATAGAAATTTTAAAAGGGGTTTCTTTTAAAAAGAGATTTCTTTTAAAAATTCTGTGTTGACGTAAGGAGAACACCTGGTTCCACCAGAACTTAACTTTTCTCAAACCTCGAGCTAACCAATGCATTTTTCTTATGGAAATGTTTATCTTAAGCTATGTTAATGAACTATGTATTTATCCTAGACTCTGTCTTCAAGTCAGGTCTTGCCTATGACTCAGAACTGACTTTGACAAACCAGTATGTTTTACTCAACCAAATGTTCTCTTAAGCTATGTTAATGAGACTGTATTTGCTTGGACACCTGCGTTTCTTCAAGATTCATGTCAATCTTTTTATGGTCCAGGACAACTCACACTGTGCCAATGTTATCTCAAAATGCATGTTGTGGGTGAGGGGCCTGGTGCCATTCATGAGTTTTGAAACATTTCCTTTTTTAATTAGCTGACTGCTAGCAGCTATATAACATCCTGCTAAAGACTAGCAGGGGGCACTCTTTCTGCCCCCTTCTGATGTTTGCGTCAGAAGCTTTCTCTATCTCTTTTATATTTTAATAAAACTTTATTACACAAAATCTCTGAGCAATCAAACTTTGTTGCTGGCCTCAGATTGAATTGTTCTCCTCTGGAGGCCAAGAATCCCAGTGTCTTTCACGGCTCAGCAACAACCTTTCAATTTGATGCCAGACAATTTGGCAACAGAGTCCATGGTCTTAAACATTTTATCATACAGTTTCCTATGATCTTATATGTTTACACATTACATGCTTTTCATTGTTTTAGAAGTAGACATTTCTTTAATGAATGTACTTTTAACTTCTCTTTTTCTTCTGGAACATGAAGAATCTACTGTGTCTGAAAGAAGCTTTTGAGGTTCTTGGATTTAATATGCTCTATCAGATGAACTGTGGTATATGTTGTGTGGGAGAAATACCAATTGGATTTACACTGGAAATATTCCTTCATATAGTTGCAAGATACTATTTGGTAATTATTGTATTTTCCAATAGAAGTTTTGTATTTTTTTAATCAGAATCCTGAAATAAGTCTAAAAAAGAAAATGAAAGCAAAAATTGGAAGCAGTCTAAAGATACATCTTCGAAAATCATTCCTGCCAAACATTTCTTCATTAGCTCTGGCAGAGAAATCTATTCTATTTTTAAATACATATCTAAGACTTTACTATTAATATTTTTTTTTGTCAGGAAGTAAGATTTGCTGATGGGTCTGAGTGAGGAAAGGACAGGGCCCTTGTCCAGGGGCCCTTTATTAGGGAGAAATCTATTCCTAATTGTTAAATAGATGAGGGAATCCAAGAAGTTCTAATAATATTATATTTAGAGCCAGCATATATTTCAGGTATGTACTTTTTAAAAATTTCTGTGCATACTAAGAAAATGAATTTGTTAAAAATTTTGCAAATATAGCTTAATCACAAAGCAACATTTAATCCTTTCAAACAATCTAACTCATTTGATCACTGCTGTTGTTGTTTAGTCACTAAGTGGTATCTGATTCTTTTTTGACCCAATGGACGATAGCCTGCCAGGCTTCTCTGTCTATGAGTTTTTTCAGGCAAGGAAACTGGAGCGTGTAGTCATTTTCTTCTCCAAGAGATGTTCCCATCACAAGGATTGAACCTGCATTGCCTACAGATTCTTTACACTGAACCACCTGAGAAAGACCACCTTATCATTAAAGGGAAATAAAAGTTGGGCTTAGTTTGCTAAGGAAGAGAAAAAAAAAATCACCTGTATTAGAATCACCCGGGAGTCTGGACAAGCTTTCATATTGTAGGCCCTATTTCAGACTGGCAGAATCAGAATTTCTGGGGAGTGTAACTTGGAAATCTGCATTTTAACAACCTAGCCTTTCCAAAAATGAGAATCAAAATAATGTTAATTCACTATCTTTGTTTCAATTGATGTTTTATCTCAACTTTCAGAGAAGTCTTTGGGGCATGCTGCTTTGCAATACAGGAGATGTGGGTTCGATCCCTGGGTGGGAAAGATCACCTGGAGAAGAAATGGCAATCCACTCCAGCATTCTTGCCTGGGAAATCCCATAGATAGAGAAGCCTGATGCGTTATAGTCCATGAGGTCACAAAAGAGAGGGATAAGACTTGGTGAATAAACAACAACAATTTACCTCTCAATTGAAGATTCAGTTAGAGTTCTACCAACCTGCTTGTAGTTATCTCACTCAAGTTGCAGTCCACAGAACCTCAACTATTGAGGACTGAGAACAGAATAGACTGATAACCTGCAAAGAATGGGTTCAATATCTGCAGTGCTATTTTGACATGGCATCACAACGTTTCCATGAAAAACCTTGGAGAATTCATACTGTGGAGTGTGGTGTGGCAGCATTTTTACTGTATAACATGGACAAATGCATAAGTTCATAAATAGAAACTATAGTTGAAGTGCAAGCAAAGATGAAAATGAGTCAATATCACAAACCACCTGACACCCCACAATGCCCCAAACAACCGCCTGGAAAACACATATTCCAGACACTGAATGTTAAGAAAAGTTGAAAGCGTATCAGGCAGTCCACACAAACATTCTGAATACCACTTCTTTGCTATTAATAGTTCAGTCTGTCTTGCACAGCTTTAAGATAAAATCATGAGTTGTTTGTCACAGATGCAAGAGAAGAGTTGGTTATGGGGTGGATTCATACAGGATCTCAGCATTGGCAAGACTTGTATGTATCTTCATGATGAATATAGGAGAAAGTGACAGTAGAGAGAAAGGACATCTTGTTTTTCCTTATTCTTGCACTGAAGTCTAAAATAAAGGGAGAGGGGGGAAAAACCCAGCAATCCGAGGAGAAAAAATTAAATGTGTTTGTATGCTGAAGAGAGGGTAAGACTTGAAAGAGGCTAAGTCTGCCCCTATTACTACTCACTGTTAGAGGTGAACTGATGAAGCAGGATTCACTCTGATACAACCTTAGGGTGTTAGGGATTGACATGTTGCTGAGGAAGAAATACTCCTTGCAGAGTTTGATTTGACCAATGAGTAGTGTTCTAGAATGTCAGCTGGTAGCCCAGTGTTGATCAATTGAATAAGATTCTGTTGACATTAGGGAAAGGATATCAGGTTGCTCAGAAGCAATAAAGTGCCGGGAGTCCCCACCCATGACAGGGTCATGTGGGAGAGTTCTGGTGGGCAAGGCGAGCCAGAACTCAAGGGGTGCCCCTCTGGGCGTGCCTGATCATCTACCCCAAAACCAGAGTCTGTCTGTTTTACTGCTTCATGACTTTCACCAACTCCTCTGACAGTCATGGGGCTATCCCCGACCACCTTTTCTCTGAAGGAATCAATTTAGAGCTCTAGCTAATGAGCCTCCTGGGCATAATAGGAGTGTTTCAATCTAAACCCCTCAGAGGGCTCTCTAACTTGCCTGACAGGTTTACCCGGACTCCTACAGCCGCGCAAACGATTGTTTACAGTCTCCCAACCCCGAGAGGCACGGGAAGCTTAAGATATTCAAATAGTATAGAGCCTCTCGGAGAGTTAGAAATTGTTAGAACTAGTAGAAGATTTCATTGCTGAGCCAATGCTTGCTGCCAAGTTTCCACATCCCCTGTATTGTATCCTTAAAAGTGTATTAATTAATATAATTGGTACATAGAAAAAATAAGTAGTGGCCTTGGTGCTAACAACTTTAGACCCTTAAGGTAATAAATTCTTTCCTTGTTGTAAACCCACTGCACCTCTGCCCTATAGGAATGCAACTTTATCTAACACCTTCGGAGGATGGCGCCAAACTTTAAAATAATTACTCTTAGAGAAAATAAGTCTTATGGTTGACAAACCTTTATCAGAGTCATAAAATGTTAACAGGCCTTCTGGCCAGAAGATGATGTAAATCACCTAAACCATTTGAATACGATAAGTTTGCAGAAAATAAAGCCTGGTCTCAATAAGGATCATAGACTGCTGACTTTGCATGATTTCATACCCCCTATTATCCTCTATGCACAACTTAAGGTATATAAGCTCCCTTTGAAAATAAAGCTACAGGCCTTGCTCAAAGCTTGGTCTCCCCGTGTCGTTCTTTCTTGTTTCCTTTTCCTCTTTTTCTCTTCTGATCTTCCTTCAGGCCAAAATAATTGGAGCATGGAGGTCCTCTGGGACCACTTACTTGCCTGGGCTTCTAAGACCCACTGGAGAAGGTGCCTAAGGTGGGGTACCTTCAGCGATTCGAGAGGGCGCCTGCGGCTTCCGTAGTCAGAGCAAGTTCGGTGTCACAAACTTTATTGATTTTTCGCCTAAATCAGTTATAATGAGCCTCTAAAATCTCTCTGCTTTGCTATTCTAATCGCCAATGCCGTCCTCCTGAGGGAATCCCTGGATCCAACCAGAGCGGACCCCGGTAGTAAAGTAGTCAAAACTGTTGGAGATACTAAAGAGAAATGTATGTGGCCAGTAAGTCATATTTACTTAACTTTGAGGACAGTACAACACACAAAAGGATGTATAATATTTGAAAGTTATAGAAACAACTTTGCTGGGCCTGAAGGGAGGTTAGTAAAATCGTTTAGATATATCTCAGAGGGCAGGTGTGCATTCTTCATTTCTTTATATCATCCCATGTAAAACTGGCTATGGAAATATCCAAAAGCCTTCTTAACTCACTGAATATTTAAATCAATTTTTCAAAATTGCCAGACTTGTCCATCACTTAAATGATGCCTTTCATTGCTCTTTATTTTTTTATTAGATGTTACAGAAGATTCGGCCCATCTTTTCTGTATTCTACATAATTAACATTTGTCTCAGATCTGTGCAAACATCTCTTTGGAGTTTTCACTCAATATTCTGTTAGCTAACCTGCATAAGCTGCTCTTCAATAATGATTCTCAGGTTTCCACTAAACCCAGTATTTGATCCTAAAGGACATTTTTAATCCTTTCAATGTACAAATCTCCACTGGTATGAGCTAGTGTTTAATTTGAGGGTGAGATAAGCTTCTAAATGTTCCATCTATCTGGTTTCTTACAATGTTTGTAAATTAAACATTAATCCATTTTGTGAGAGTGGCATAGCCTTAAAGATAAAAATCAAGGATAAAAGAATTGTTATTAAAATTAATATCTCAGTCAAGAATTTCTGAATGTACAACATGTATTTTCATTAAACGAAATACTTTACGTGTCTTTTGAGATGCTCTGAGATCTTTCGCCCATTATTTTTGGTTAGTCTGCAGTAACACAAGTTTAAAAAAAATAGTGCTGTGTCAGTGATCAAAAACGTTGTTTTAGTTGTCTTGTCTCTATACCAAACAAGGATACGGTTCATGTAGCAAGTAAGAATATTAGTCATCTTTTTTCCCATGGAACTTTCCAAGGCTTACTGAAATCTTAGCTTTCTAAGGTTTTGGATGGTACAATAATTGTCTGTTCAAAATATTAACTAAAGGTAAAATGGAATAAAGAATTTAGAAAGTCCTATATAGTTGTGACGTAGTAACTGGTTTCTCTTCCTCACTTCAAATAATCACTTCATCTTTTTTTTCTATGTCCTTTGAGGTAAGTGGGAGCACATTATTTCATATCATCTCAGACTGTACCATTTTATATTTCCTATGTCTGTCTGTTAGGGGACATAAAAGCTATGAAAAGTCAGAGCAGTGAGCACAAATAAAACCAAGATCTTGGTTTCTCAATACCAATCTCTAGTTACAGAAATCAGGAGAAATGACTGATTACAGAGATGGGGCAAAGAAAATGCAAATGAGTTTGGATCATCTTACTATACCAGAAAGAAAAGAGGTATACAAACAATCTTGGAGACATGTCAAAAGGACACCAGAACCAGCCTTGAAATATTGCATCTGACCAATTCTGGAACAATTTGAATCTTAAACCCTTTCTTTCATTTTGCCTTTAGTTAACATTTTGAACAGACACATACGTCACAGTGGTAAGATAATACCTTATTTCTAAAACTGGAAATGTTTATAGACTTATTTATAATTATAGAATTACCAATTTTTTTGTATTTTATACTAAAATAATAAAAGACAACCTAATGTTCTATATTACCATTTTTATCCCAACTTCGTGGCATGCCCCCAGACTCCTGGGTTCTTTCCCATTGATACGAATTCAGGGTGCAGGTGAGAGGTCTGGTTTCTCACTTGGGACTGTGGACTGTAATGTATGAGGTGTAATACTTGGGCGATAGTCCTGATTATTGATAATGTTACTGGTCCTCTGAGCACACAAGCCCGTTGTTTTCCATTGGTCAGACTGCACATATCTGACTAGTTTCCCACTTTTCATTTAAGTTCTTCTTTTTTGTGTGTTCTTTATTGCAAAGAAATCCTTCACTGAAGTCCATGGTAAAGAATCCCTAAGGGGGACTTCTCTGGCCATCCAGTGGTTAAGACTGTGCTTCTGCTTCAGGGGGCACAGATTTGATCCCGGGTTGGGGAACTAAGATTCAGCATGATGCCACCTTAAAGGTCCATCTTAAAGGAGGACCTGCCATTCTCAGTTGCAAGGTTCCCCCTTTCTGGAAGTGGTCCTTATGGTGGCCCTACTTTTTCCACACAGCATATACTGCCTTCATAAATGCCATTACTCCAAGGTTCAAAGTTTTTAAATGGAGAGAAAGACAGTTTGCTTAAGAAGGGGATTGCCCCCATTTCCTTCTCTAACCATCCCATTAAAAGGCAGAGGACAAGAGAACAAAGGGGTAGCTTAGCATTTCTATCATCCTCATAGAAACTGATGAGCTCTTGCTATGGGGCTTAAATCAAATTAACATTCTGGGGTAGGCAGAGTTAGGAATCTTCTCCCAAGAAGTTCCCCCATTCTACACAACTATGCATGTGTTTGCCTTCCAAGGCAAAAAAGGATTTTGCAGATATAATTAAGGTTACTAATTAGCTGACATTGATTAAAATTGGGAGACTATCCTGGCTTATCCGTTTGGACTCAATGTGATCCAGTGAACCTGTGGAGCAGAAGAGGAAGGTGAAAGTCAGCAAGATTTGAAGCACAGGAGGGATTCAAGAGGCCATGGCTTGCTAGAAGATGAAGGGGCCACCTGTCAAGTAAACAGGGTCCTCAGTTTTGCAACTACAACTAACTAAATTCTTCTAACAACCTGAATGCACTTGGTAGTGGGTACCCCCCACCACCCAGAGTATTCAAAAAGAAATAAAATTTGGCCAACTCTTTGATTTTAGCCTTGGTGATTTTAAACAAAGAACCCAGCCATGATGCTGGACCTTTTGTCTACAGAACTCTGAGATAATAAATGGGTGATATTTTAAACCATAGGCTTGTGATAATGTGTTATGTAGTAATACAAAACTAAAGCCCATTATATTTACTGTTCAACACACTTCAGTGATTTAGTTATTGTCAATGTCACCATTAAAAGTGCAGTGTCCAGAGACTAGCTCTCAGTCAGACAACTGATACAAGGCTGAGCTATGAATGTTCAGGACCTGGGATTATGTAGAATTAATAAATAAGAACTACTTACGGTTCATGTGAAGAGGAGCCCTGGTGTCTAATTGCAGTTCTATGAATTACTACTTGTATGGCAGGTTATTTAATCTATCTAAGTTTCAGTTTCCACAGTTGTAAAACATTGGGAATTAAAATATACTGTAAGGCCAGGTACAGCATTCTAGGATTTCCCTGGTGGCTCAGGTGGTAAAGCATCCTCCTGCAGTGTGGGAGACCTGGGTTCGATCGCTGGATTGGGAAGATCCCCTGGAGGAGGAAATGGCAACTCACTCCAGTAAATTTGTCTGGGAAATCCCATGGACAGAGGAGCCTGGCAGGCTACAGCTCATGGGGTTGCAAAGAGTCGGATATGATTGAAGGACTTTCACTTTCACACTTTTCTAAAGCAAGAATACTTGGGAATCAGTTCTAAGCACAACTGCAAAATTGTGTGTCCAAGTTTTATTACCAAAAAAATTTGGGGTGTCATAATTTGATACCTTATTTATCACTTATTTATCAACTTGTTCATATTCTCTCATTTATCTATAGTCATTTCAATGACTGCATAATAAATTTAGGTGTAAGTTTCAATTTCCTTGAAGACAGGGGCCAGTTTTTTGTTCCCATGTGACCTCAGGGTCTAGAACAGAGTGAGCAGCCAGTAAATACTTATTCAATGAAAATAAATAATTCGATTGTCTTTATCATATCCTCCTAATAAGATCACAGGATTGCAAATGTATAAAACCCACAAAGATTCTATATCACTGCCCTTTAAAAAAATTTTTTATTAGCATATAGTTGATTTACAATGTTGTGTTAGTTTCACACGTACAGCAAAGCGAAATCAGTTATACATATATATGTATCCACTATTTTTTGTAGGATTCTTTTCCCATGTAGGTTATTACAGAATATTGAGTAGAGTTCCCTGTGCTATATGTACATCACTGTGCTTTTCCTGAAAATGATTAAGCTAATGTAATTCACCACATATTATTCTTCTCTCTTGCTGGCATGTTCTGTATTGTTGACCAGTATGAACGTTATTCTTAAAGAGATAGGAAAACCAGACCACCTTACCTGCCTCCTGAGAAATCTGTATGCAGGTCAAGAAGCAACAGTTAGAACTAGACATGGAACAACAGACTGGTTCCAAATCAGGAAAGGAGTACATCAAGTCTGTATATTGTCACCCTGCTTATTTAACTTATATGCAGAGTACATCATGAGAAACGCTGGGCTGGAAGAAGCACAAGCTGGAATCAAGATTGCCGGGAGAAATATCAATAACCTCAGATATGCAGATGACACCATTCTTATGGCAGAAAGTGAAGAGGAACTAAAAAGCCTCTTGATGAAAGTGAAAGAGGAGAGTGAAAAAGTTGGCTTAAAGCTCAACATTCAGAAAATGAATATCATGGCATCTGTTCCTATCACTTCATGGGAAATAGATGGTGAAACAGTGGAAACAGTGGCTGACTTTATTTTTCTGGGCTCTAAAGTCACTGCGGATGGTGATTGCAGCTTACTCTTTGGAAGAAAAGTTATGACCAACCTAGATAGCATATTCAAAAGCAGAGACATTACTTTGCCAAAAAAGGTCCGTCTAGTCAAGGCTATGGTTTTTCCTGTGGTCATGTATGGATGCGAGAGTTGGACTGTGAAGAAGGCTGAGCACTGAAGAATTGATGCTTTTGAACTGTGGTGTTGGAGAAGACTCT
Source organism: Bos mutus (assembly GCF_027580195.1). NCBI lineage: Eukaryota > Metazoa > Chordata > Mammalia > Artiodactyla > Bovidae > Bos > Bos mutus. The sequence goes on from NC_091625.1 coordinate 34,219,790, forward strand.
TGAGAGTCCCTTGGACTGCAAGAAGATCCAACCAGTCCATTCTGAAGGAGATCAGCACTGGGATTTCCTTGGAAGGAATGATGCTAATGTGAAACTCCAGTACTTTGGCCACCTCATGCAAACAGTTGAGTCATTGGAAAAGACTCTGATGCTGGGAGGGATTGGGGGCAGGAGGAGAAGGGGATGACAGAGGATGAGATGGCTGGATGGCATCACTGACTCGATGGACGTGAGTCTGAGTGAACTCCGGGAGTTGGTGATGGACAGGGAGACCTGGCGTGCTGCGATTCATGGGGTCGCAAAGAGTCGGACACGGCTGAGCGACTGAACTGAACTGAACTGATCCATCAATATACATTCAATATTGCATGGCTATACAATATAATTCTATTAAACTATTAAAAAGGATAGAATTTTATGGCCTAAAATAAAAGAATTTTTCAAATATTTTGTATAACCATTCAGCAAACAATGTATATTGCAACCTAATTTATTTGTATGTTTATAATTCCATATATATTTTAAATATATAGAATAATAAAAGCTATAATAATCCTGAAGAAATGCAGATGATTGGTGCTAGGGAGCAATATTTGAAAGAAGTATTTTTATTTATAAAAAGGACTATTAGCTATTTATATGATGTATTTTAGTTTTTTTGTTCTTGAGGTCTTTTGGTGCTAAATAATATAGCATGCAGGAAGCAAAGAGGCAGGAGGATGGTTCCTTGGCATGGTGGCCTCTTGGCAGGGTCCAGTTGGTGTAGATTGTATTCCAGGAAGGACACTGCCAAGTGTTCACACATGTTCAGTTCTGTTACGATGCCCCTCAAAATAAATGTAGCTTAGCACCTGCTGGGTCTAGATGGTACCTGTAAAAATAAATAATCCTCTTTTTAATTCTGACTTAATTTTTAATAACAGTTCAATAGGAATCCCATCTGTCTGTCTCAAAATTATTTGGAGTTTTTTCTTTTAATCCTTCTATTGACCTCCATGAACTTGTCCAAAATGTTTCTGTTTAGTTGTATTTTACAATAAAATTAGTAAGCATATTGTAATCTTAGTTCTTTCGTCACTCTGAAGCACTATGATTGTTTTGATTCCATGATAGCAGTGATTCAGATTTATCCTTCAGCTCCTTCTCCATTCCCTGTAGTACAAATAAGGTCCTTTTTAAAATTAAACAAAGTATTAAATTTCAAATTTGGCAGCAAAAGAGAGACACTAGGATATTTTCATGAAACTCAGGAATATTTTTTTCCTATTGACTTAGATTCCAGTGTATCTTTGAGGCACGCTAACCACTCATACAGTGAAATGTACTAGAGAAAAGACTCATGGCCTTTTCCTTTATAAGAGCAAAACCTAAATAGAAATGTTGCCCTCATACAGTTTCAAGATGTGCATGTGTGCTCAGATGCACAGTCGCGTCCAACTCTTTGTGACCCTATGGACTATAGCTCACCAAACTCCTCTGTCCATGGGATTCTCCTGCCAAGAATACTGGAGTAGGTTGCCTTTTCCTCCTCCAGGGATCTTCCAAATCAGGGATCAAACCCCATCTCTTACTTCTCCTGTCTTGGCAGACAGGTTCTTTACCTGCTGAGCCACTGAGGAAATTTCAAGACACAGTATGGTAATTATTGTGTTTTTGAAAATAAGTTGTTTTTTTTTTTTTAATCAGGAATCTTAAAGAAATCAAAATAAGAAAGTCTAAATAAAAATGAAAAGCAAGCATTTTGATATATATGTCCAAAACACAAACTAGACAAGTTTTTCTTTATTAGCTCTACCTAAAATATCTATTTTTGAGTGTTAAACAGATGAGGAAATCCCAGAAGTTGTAATAACATTGTTAGAACCAACATATAGTTCCACTGTGTGTGTATGTGCTCAGTCACTCAGTCATGTCTGACTCTTTGTGACCCCATGGACTATAGCCCTCCAGGTTCCTCTGTCCATGGGATTCCCCAGGCAAGAATACTGGAGTGGGGTGCCATTTCCTCCTCCAGGGGATCTTCCTGATCCAGGCATCGAACCCATGTCTCTTGTGTCTCCTGCATTTGCAGGCATATTCTTTACCACTGTGCCACCTGGGAAGCCCCATAATTCCATTCTGTATTGTTGAAATTTCTGCGCACACCAAGGTTTCCCTGGTAGCTCAGATGGTAGAGTCTGCCTTCTATGCGGGAGATTCAGGTTCAATTCCTTGATCGGAAAGATTCCCTGGAGAAGGAAATGGCAATCCACTCCTGTATCCTTGTCAGGAAATTCCAGGGATGGAGGAGCCTGGCAGGCTACAGTCCATGGGGTCGGAAAGAGTCAGACATGACTGAGGGACTTCACTCATTACTCACATGCACACCAAGAAAATTAATTTGTTAGAAAGTTGCAAATATGGATTTGTCTAAATTACATAGGAAAAAAAAACTGTAATTTTTTAAAAATCCAATGTAACTCACTAACTCACTTGATTAATAAAGAGAGTCAAAGTTTAGAAGTTTACAGAGTATAAGAGTAGAAAACCAGTTTCATGAGAGTCCCTGGGTTTCTGCACAAATGGTCCTGGTTATAGGTCCTACACCAGACTGGAAGAATCAGAATTTCGGCAGATTGTTATCAAAAATCTGCATTTTAGCAATCCAAACGGTCACATTAAAAATTCAGAATCAAAATAATAAGTGATAAAGCATTCCCTTGGTTTTGATGAATGTTTTCTCTTGACCTCCAGAGAAGCCTATATGAGGTGTTATTTGACACCCAATTAAAAGTTCAAGATAAGAACTTACTAACCTGCTAGGACTCATGCAAAGAGTTGGCTCATTGGAAAAGACCCTGATGCTGGGAGGGATTAGGGGCAGGAGGAGAAGGAGACGACAGAGGATGAGATGGCTGGATGGCATCACCGACCCGATGCACATGAGTTTGGGTGAACTCCAGGAGTTGGTAATGGACAGGGAGGCCTGGCGTGCTGCAGTTCATGGGGTCGCAAAGAGTCGGACACGACTGAGTGAGTGAACTGACTGAACTGAACCTGCTAGAGGTTTCCTCACTGAAGCTGAAATCCAGGGAATCTCTACTCATGAGAACTGAGTTAGAATAGACTGGCTGATAAGCCATAAATTATCATTTCAATAGAGTTAAGTGAGAGTGGTTATCTGGGTCATGAAGATCTTTTTTGTATAGTTCTTCTGTGTATTCTTGCCACCTCTTCTTAATATCTTCTGCTTCTGTTAGGTCCATATCATTTCTGTCCTTTATTGTGCCCATCTTTATATGAAATGTTCCCTTGGTATCTGTAATTTTCTTGAAGAGATCTCTAGTCTTTCCCATTCTTTTGCTTTACTCTATTTCTTTGCACTGATCACTGAGGAAGGCTTTCTTATCTCCCCTTGCTATTCTTTGGAACTCTGCATTCAGATGGGTATATCTTTCCTTTTCTCCTTTGCCTTTTGCTTCTCTTCTTTTCTCAGCTATTTGTAAGACCTCCTCAGACAACCATTTTGCCTTTTTGCATTTCTTTTTCTTGGGAATGGTCTTGATCACTGCCTCCTATACAGTGTCACAAACCTCCATCCATAGTTCTTCAGGCACTCTGTCTATCAAATCTAATCCCTTGAATCTATTTCTCACTTCCACTGTATAATCATAAGGGACTTGATTTAGGTCATACCTGAATGGTCTAGTGGTTTTCCCTACTTTCTTCAATTTTAGTCTGAATTTTGCAATACAGAGTTTGTGATCTGAGCCACAGTCAGCTCCCAGTCTTGGTTTTGCTGACTGTATAGAGCTTCTCCATCTTTGGCTGCAGAGAATATAAAATTATTAGACTAATAAATTCAGTAATGCTGCATAATACAAAATTAAAATACAGAAACCTATTGCATTTTTATATACTAATATTGACTAACCAAGAGAGAAGTGAAGAAAAGCAATCTTGTTTGCAATTTCATCAAAAATAATAAAATACCTAGGAACAAATTTAACCAATAAGGTAAAAAAACTGTACTCTGAAAACTACATGACATTCAGGAAGACACTGAAGACAACTGAAAAAAGGGAGCAATATACCATGCTCATGGATTACAAGAATCAGTAGTTTTTAAATGTCCATACTACATAAAGCAATCTACAAATGCAATGCAATGCTTGTCAAATAATCAATGGCACTTTTCATAAAACTAGAACAGATAATCTTAAGATTTGCATGCAACAGCAAAAGTCCTCAAATAGCTAAAGCAATATTGAGAATTATAACATAATAGCAGGAATAGCACCAGGAATTATCACATCCCAGCTTACCTTTCCTGAACTCAACAATGATTGAAATTTGTCTCAGATCTATCCTAACTTATCTTTTGGACATTTCCTCATGGGAGAAGGCAATGGCACCCCACTCCAGTACTCTTGCCTGGAAAATCCCATAGACAGAGGAGCCTGGTAGGCTGCAGTCCATGGGGTCACTAGAGTCGGACACAACTGAGCGACTTCACTTTCACTTTTCACTTTCATGCATTGGAGAAGGCAATGGCACCCCACTCCAGTACTCTTGCCTGGAAAATCCCATGGACAGAGGGGCCTGGTAGACTGCCGTCTATGGGGTTGCACAGAGTTAGACAGGACTGAAGCGACTTAGCAGCGGCAGCAGTCATCATGCTTGCATGAGCTTCTCTTTGATAGTGATTCTCAGCTTTCCACTAAACACAGAATTTGATTCCAGGGGAGATTTTTAATCCCTTCAATGTCCAAATCGGCACTGATAAGGAAATAGGGTTTAATCTGAGGGTAATTTATGTTTGGAAATGTTCATCTTCTCTCTTGTTTCACCTAATGTTCACGAATTAAGACACTAATACATTTTGAGAACCTGAAAAGTAGGAATCAAAGAGATTAGAACACTTACAAAGGTGAATAGCTCCCCCAATAATTTCTGATTTTATGGCAGGAATTTTCATTGAACTGAATTCTCTAGGGGCCTTTACAGGTGCTTGGCATCTCTCTTTAGACAAGTCATTAATAACATAAGAGTGAAAATGACGGTACCACATCTACAATTTTAAAAATTGGTGTAATTTTGTCATTTCCATAACAACAACAAAAAAAGGTACAGTACAGCTTGCAACTAGGAATGTTAGTAACTTTTTGGTTCCTCAGCACTTTTTAATGATTACTGAAGTCTTAGTTTTCTGAAATGTTGGAGGGGATGCCCTATTCCAATAAAGGTCTGCCCAAAATATTAACTAAAGGTGAAATGGAGAAAATGTTTTTGAAAGGCCTATATAATTTTGAGGTTCTGCTGCAGTTTGTTCTCTTCTTCACTCTAAGTAATCAAGTAATCATTTCATGTTGTCATTTTGGAGCCCAAAAAGTAGAAGTAATTGGGAGCCCATCATATCATCACATAAAATTATACCATTTTATATTACCTAGTTCCGTCTGCTGGGGGACCTGGAAGCGATGAGAAGTCAGAGCAATGAACATACCTAAAGCCTAGCTCCTGATTTCTAAATACCGTTCTCTATTTAGAGGACTCATAGTAAGTGACTGATTACAGTGGTGGTGCAAGGAAAGTTCAAATGAGGCTAGAACATCTCCTACACCAGAGAGAACACAAAGAACACTGGAGACCTCAAAAGCACATGAGCCAACTTGGACTCAAGGCATCTGAGAAGTTCTGGGACATCTGAAACACCAAAATAAATAATGACAATATTATATTCTTTAAATAAGAAAGAAGATATGAGCCTAATGAGAAGTATTGGCAAACTTTTTGGTAATAGGCCAGTAAAGGTTTTAGTTTTACAGCACAACTATTATGTAAGTATTTATATAACAAGAAACAAAAATCCACAGATTTTTCTGTAAGAATTCATTCAAGCTTATACTTTAATTCTTTGTAATACACATCTACTAAAGACAAAGCCAGAGTCACAGATGTTAGGAGATAGTTTACAGTTGTATATTTTCTATGGATATGTTTCTTTAGATACTTTTATTGTTTAGTCACTAAACTGTGTCCAACTCTTTTCAACACCATGGACTGTAGCCCGTCAGTCTCCTGTGTCCACAGAATTTCCCAGGCAAGAATACTGGAGTGGGTTGCCATTTCCTTTTCCAGGGAGTCTTCCTGACCCTGTGATAGATACTTTACTCAAAGTTTTAGACCCAAAATAGATAAATAGCTTATCTTGCTTGGTTAACGAATGAAACTGCAAATTTATTTTGACTGCAGAATCATTTTTTATTTTTGTGAAGCCATTTTGTTGAGATGAGAAATTCTGTTTAAAATTTTGTATTTTTCCTGTCCATTTCTTTCATGTAACTTAGGAATATTGTGACAACTACTTAGTCTGCTTAGATGAATGCATGTTGTATCCTTTTAGCTTAGCTATAGTATTATTAGGGTTTCCCTGATGGCTCAATGGTAAAAAATCTGCCTGCTAGTGCGAGAGACGTGGGTTTGATCTCTGGGTCAGGAAGATGCCCCAAAGAAAATGGCTGCCCACTCCAGTATTCTTGTCTGAAAAATCCCATGGACAGAGGAGCCTGGTGGGCTATAGTCCATTGGGTCGCAAAGGAGTCGGGCATGACTGAGCAGCTAAAACAACAATATAGCATCATCATGTAATAAAAACACTGCTTTATCTGTTCATCAATAAAAGTAATCCATTCTCCACTTTGCCTTCAAAGCATGACATTGAATCTATTTTTCTTATTTTTCCATGGTAAGAATGTACTGGTAATAACAAGTAAACTATTAAAGTTATGGTCATATGTACTCTGAAAGGTAGTTAATTTATGACATTATTGTGATCATTTTTTGAGGTAACATGGGTTGTTTTATATAAACTTTGTAACTACTAACCCAAACCTTTGTTGGGAAAGAATAAAGGAGAAAAAATACAACGTTTCTCTGGAGACATATGTCCCTTCCTCAGTCCATGTGTGGTAGCTCTGAGTCCCTCCAACAGAGAAGTTCAGAAAGGCAGGAGGTAAAACCAGGAGGAGACCTGGAAAATGAGAAACCTTCTGATGCAAGAATCAGGACTCCTTCCATCCTTGTTCAAAGTAAGAACGTAGGAAAGAAAATCATATATGTTTCTTGGGAAAGATACACAGAGTTATAAGCAAATTGAAATCAAAGCAAGTGAAGCAGCCAGGAACCCTAAGTTGAGCACAAATTAGCAGAGAAGTACCAGTAGAAGCGGGCTTCCCTAGTGGCTCAGATGGTAAAGAACCCACCTGCAATGCAGGAGATCTGGGTTCAATCCCTGAGTTGGGAAGATCCCCTGGAGGAGGGCACGGTATTCTTGCCTGGAGAATCCCCAGGGACAGAGGAGTCTGGTGGGCTACAATCCAAGGAGTCGCAAAGAGTCGGACATGACTGAGTGACTCAGCCTGGCATCAGTGGATGCAGAATCTGAGGGTGGAGCAGCACCTGCTCTACTGTGGACCTCACACAAACTGCGTCGCTTCCCCCTCAGCCTGATTAACTTCCAGGAACCCAGATTCTCAAGGAGCCAGCAAAAATCAGGAGCAACAGAAAGCAGTTAGAGAATGTAGCTAAAACAGTATTCTCCTCACAGAAGCTACAAAAAGTATCAATATAGGTTTAGGAATAAATTTAACAAGAAAGGAGCAAGGCTTTTATAAGAGCAGTGTTCTTTACCAAGTTACCTGAGAGAAAACAGAAATAAATGGTAAGTACAGTATTTCTGAATGGAAATACTCAATTTGTAAAGGTGTCACTTATTAGATTATAATTTAAACCAATAACAAAATTCCAATAGGATTCTTTATAAGAGCAATAAATTTATAAGTTAAAATGTCAATTTTCTGTAAAAAGTTTATCAGCCAATGTGTCATTATACAAGAATCAAATCATATACATAAAATTATTTACAAGATAATGAAGTCTATTATAGTTTGTAAGAAAATGATACAATATTCAATAAATAATGCTGGGTAAATTTGCTTTATTTGAAAAATACATTTTCTTTTTTTAAATTTTTTAAAATAAATTTATATGGAATATAGTTAATTTTAAGAGAAATCAACCCTGAATACTCATTGAAAGGACTGATGCTGAAGCTGAAGCTCCAGTATTTTGGTCATTTGATGTGAACAGACGACTCAATGGAAAGTCCCTGATGCTGGGAAAGATTGAGGGCAGAGGGAACAGAGGATGAGGTGGCTGGATGGCATCACCAATGCCACGGACATGAGCTTGGGCAAACTTCAGGAGATGGTGAGGGACAGGGAGGCCTAGCGTGCTGCAGTCCATGGGGTCGCAAAGAGTCAGATACAACTGGGAGCTAAGCAACAACAACAACAACAACAATAGTTGATTTACAAAGTTGTGTTAGTTTCTGCTGTATAGCACAGTCAATCAGTTATTCATATACATAGATTATATATATTTTAGATTATGGGAATACTCATTACAGAGTATTCTTAAACATAAAAATAATATCCAGATGAAATAAGATATAATTTATGAATATATGGTAATACTTGAGATACAGATGTTGTAATTGTTGTTTAGTTTCTAAGTTACGTCCCACTCTTTTGCGACCCCATGGACTATAGCCCACCAGGGGCCTCTGTGAGATACAAATGCTCATAAGTAAAACACAGGATGTATAAGTCATAAAACACGGTTGAGTCATTTGATTACTTAAAAATTAAAATCTTAAAAGTGAAAATAGCCCACAAGCAGTTTATTTTAAATTGACGGTGCCTGAAGATCACAGATTGATCACATGTTATGACCACCCCTTTTGCTCAAGAACTTCAGGAATTACTGAATGAAAAATTTAGAGATACCCCGTAATTGTTTGCCACAATATTAAGGGAATCTTTTTTTGATCAGAAACTGAGGAATCCCTGGAAATAAAAAACAGGTCACAAATGCACATGATATAAAGCTACTACATTAATATTTATTAATCCCTGAGGTTTTTCAATAATGAGCCAAAGGCAGTCAAGGATTGCAACATTTAAAAAAATTGTCTTTGGAATTTGATCTTTTAGGATTATATGTATTTGGCTGAGAATTTTATTCTTCATTTATATCCCAGATGAACCTCAAGGGGAAATCTTTCATCTTCTTTTGGAAAATCTTGTGAAACCTTTCAGTCTGAGCCATAGACAACATGATTTTTCCAGCCACTAACAGTACCTGGGATGGACAGCAAAGAAATTGCTTTGGTGACATTTTAAGGATGGGGAAACATGATAACCTAGTGTTGGGGAAACGTGCTAACCTAGTGTTGGAAAAACATTATTTTTCCTCTTTTACTTTTTTCTTTGCCAAGTTCCCAGTTATGCCTCCACAAAGCCATGACTCACCCACTGTACGGAAGCATGTGAACACACTTACCATTGTATTTATATTATAATTACATACAGACAGTGTGCCTTCAACTACCTGGGAAAAAAAGAAAATTACTATAAATTGATGACTGTTTTGTTCCAGGCTAACACTGGTTATTGTACATTACAGAAGTACTTAAAAATTCCATAAGATCAGTCAGCTAATATTTAGCAATGAGGACATGAATTTTCACACAGAGATTTTCATAAGTAGTCCAAGGTTATACATTTATAATGTCAAAGCTAAAATTATTACACCTTTACCCAGTTTAGATGTGAGATAGCCTTAAACTAAACTTACAGAGATACTGATTTCTGATGACAAACAGCAGCTGATAGGAGGAGTAGCAATAAAAGAAAATGATTTTTAAAATACATGGAAATATAAACAAATGAAACTCCAAATAAACTGAAAACACAAACAAAAACTTAGTGAAGACTGGTAAAGTCTTTAGTTACCAGTTCTTTTTTTTTCAAGAGAAAGGGGAAAATTATACCTCAGATTAAGTGAAAGAAATACTAACTTAGAGAAATACAAAGCCAATGTTTATTGCTGCTGGACGTAGACGCATATGACCTTTCATGTGTTCCAATTTATTTGTCATATGACGAATTCATTTATTCTGCAAACTCTAATCACCAAAGGTCAGATAAATGAGATGTTTTTATCAATTTTATGATATGAGATTTTGGTATAATAAAAGGTATCTAATAGCCCCTCTCAATAGTGAAAGAAAGTCATTTGTGTTATTACATCTCCCTAGGGGGAGGTTCAGGATACATTATGGAGATGTAAAAGCAGCCTGTGATGGACAACAGTGCAGTCATCATACATCATCAGTTCTGTGGTCTTGTTAATGAGGCGAAAGAGTTTAACATTAAATGAACACTAAATGAACAACCGCTTTGTGCCAGGCACTGTGCTAGGCGTTGGTGGATGCTCAAGTGTCAGGTAGGAAGAACTTACAATTTTAGGATATTTATCAGATACCTTCTAGGAAAACATAATGTAGTTTCTTGTAAGACAAGAAGCAGAAGCCATGGAAACGCAACTAACTAGGTAAGAGAAGAAGGCCAAAGGGACGCCATTTTTGGAAACTCTGGAAGGAAGCCCACACACTACACTGCGGTTCACTCGTGCCACAGTCCAAGACAGCCATTCACGGCTAAACTTCGCCTTTTCAAAGGAAATGACCATCCACAGGTTCCTGATTCAGTTCTTTCCCCAGAAATTCACAGAATTTTAACACAGAACTTCTGAGATCCTAAGGGTATGAAAATTATGCAAATTATAAGAAAGGAGACTTATACAAATGTCACAGCTAAATATCATGATGGGGATGAAAAATGTAAGTGCTTAACAACAGACTGGTTCCAAACAGGAAAAGGAGTACATCAAGGCTGTATATTGTCACCCTGCTTATTTAACTTCTATGCAGAGTACATCATGAGAAATGCTGGACTGGAAGAAGCACAAGCTGGAATCAAGATTGCCGGGAGAAATATCAATAACCTCAGATATGCAGATGACACCACCTTTATGGCAGAAAGTGAAGAGGAACTAAAAAGCCTCTTGATGAAAGTGAAAGAGGACAGTGAAAATGTTGGCTTAAAGCTCAACATTAAGAAAACAAAGATCATGGCATCCAATCCCATCACTTCATGGGAAATAGATGGGGAAACAGTGGAAACAGTGGCAGACTTTATTTTTTGGGGCTCCAAAATCACTGCATATGGTGACTGCAGCCATGAGATTAAAAGCCACTTACTCCTTGGAAGGAAAGTTATGACCAACCTAGATAGCATATTCAAAAGCAGAGACATTACTTTGCCAACAAAGGTCCATCTAGTCAAGGCTATGGTTTTTCCTGTGGTCATGTATGGAAGTGAGAGTTGGACTGTGAAGAAAGCTGAGTGCCGAAGAATTGATGATTTGTTAATTAAGATAATAGTTCATTTTGTGAGTGTGGCATAACTTGAAAATTAGGAATCAATGATATTAGAACATGTATTAAAATGAGCTGCTCAGCAAAGAATCTCTGATTTCCTATCATGAATTCTCATGTATCTGAATCATTTAGGAACTTTTTGAGACACTTATGATCTCCTCCCCCTTCTTTCTTTCTAGATAACTCTGTAATAATATCAGAGTGAAAAAGACAATAGGTATCATGTCTGTGACCAAAGGCATTCTTTTAGTTTCCTCATATCCATGCCAAAAAAAGTGATATGGTACACCTAGCAACTAAGAAATGACACCAACCTTTTTGTTTCTTGGGATTTTCCAAAGCTTAGTGAAGTCTTCGTTTTCTAAGTGTTGTCTCACAGAGGCCAGAGTAAGAGGACCCGGGGGAGAAGTTGAGAGTCTTTGGCAAGTTTGTTTAGATTCTTTGCACACATTTGTTGAGATGCTTTACTCAAATTCACTTTAGATAACTCCGCACTAATAAATAGCTTATCTTGCCTTGACTAACAAATGAGCCACTTCAAATTTGATTGTAGCTTCACTTTTATTTTTATTTTTCTGAAACAATTCTGCTGTGATGAGGTATTCTGTTTAAAATTTTATATTTTTCTGTTCATTTCTTTCCGGTCATTTGGGAATGTTGTGATCACTGCTTAGTCTGGTTATGTTGAGGCATACTGTATTCTTTCAGCATAACTTTAAGTGTTATTGTTTACCAACTTTTAAATCAAAGTAATCCATACGTCATTGTACTTTAAAAACGATACACTTGAATCTACTTTTCTTGCTTTTACTTGATGAGTATGTATTGGTAATAAAATAATACAGTATCAGAGTATGGCCATACAATGGCACACAAAGTGCCATTTACTAATAATGACATCACTGTGATTTTTCTTAATTTTTTATTAAGGCAGTTTATAAGTGGAGAGTGAAAAAGTTGGCTTAAAGCTCAACATTCAGAAAACGAAGATCATGGCATCTGGTCCCACCACTTCATGGGAAATAGATGGGGAAACAGTGGAAACAGTATCAGACTTTATTTTTCTGGCCTCCAAAATCACTGCAGATGGTGGCTGCAGCCATGAAATTAAAAGACGCTTACTCCTTGGAAGAAAAGTTATGACCAACCTAGATAGTGTGTTCAAAAGCAGAGACATTACTTTGCCAACAAAGGTTCGTCTAGTCAAGGCTATGGTTTTTCCTGTGGTCACGTATGGATGTGAGAGTTGGACTGTGAAGAAGGCTGAGCGCCGAAGAATTGATGCTTTTGAACTGTGGTGTTGGAGAAGACTCTTGAGAGTCCCTTGGACTGCAAGGAGATCCAACCAGTCCATTCTGAAGGAGATCAGCCCTGGGATTTCTTTGGAAGGAATGATGCTAAAGCTGAAACTCCAGTACTTTGGCCACCTCATGTGAAGAGTTGACTCATTGGAAAAGACTCTGATGCTGGGAGGGATTGGGGGCAAGAGGAGAAGGGGACGACAGAGGATGAGATGGCTGGATGGCGTCACCGACTTGATGGATGTGAGTCTGAGTGAACTCCAGGAGTTGGTGATGGACAGGGAAGCCTGGCGTGCTGTGATTCATGGGGTCGCAAAGAGTCGGACACGACTGAGCGACTGATCTGATCTGATCTGATAAGATTATGTAAGTTTCAAATGAACAACACTGTATTTCTGTTTCTGAAGAACTTACAGCCTGCTCACTCGAAAAATTTAGTTTTCATTCCATCTATTCCCATACAGTTCTTCCCCCTTTACATATTTCCTACCGCACCGCCACCCAACCCACCCCAGCCCCTTACCCTCTGATAATCACTATTCTGTTCCCTGTTCCTATGTGCTTGGTTTTGTTTGTTCATTTATTTTGGATTTTTTGTTTGTTTATTTATTATATTCCTCTTATGAGTGAAATAATACAGTATTTGTTTTTCTTTGTCTGATTTACTTCACTTAACATAGTATTTTCAAGTTCCATCCATGTTGTCATAAATGGCAAGATGTTTTTATGGCTGAGAAATATTCCATTTCATATACATGTAAAACATCTCTATTCATTCATCAGTTGTTGAATACCAAGTTTGTTTCCTCACTTTGGCTATTGTAAATGATGCCATAATGAACACAAACAACGCATATGACTCAACAACAACAAAAACAACCTAATTAAAGGATGGGCAGAGGAGTGGAATAGAAGACAGACAGATGGCCAACAAGCAAGCACGTGAAAAGATGTTCAACAAAACTATTATCAGGGTAATACAAATAAAAGCCCCAGTGAGATATCACCTCACATCTGTTAGAATGACTTTACCAAATAAGGCAAGAAAAAAGGAGCGTTGGCAGGGATGTGGAGAAAAGGGAACCCTCATACACTGTTGAAGTAAAGTGAAGTGAAGTCGCTCAGTCGTGTCTGACTCTTTGTGACCCCGTGGACTGTAACCTACCAGGCTCCTCCATCCATGGGATTCTACAGGAAGAATACTGGAATGGGTTGCCATTTCCTTCTCCGGGGGATCTTCCCGACCCAGGGATTGAACCCAGGTCTTCCGCCTTGCAGGCAGACACTTTAACCTCTGACCCACTGTTGAAGGGAACGTAAATTGGTGTAGTTACTATGGAAAACAAGCTTCCCAGGTGGCTCAGTGGTAAAGAGTCCACTTGCCAATGCAGGAGAAGCAAGAGATGTGGGTTTGAACCCTGGATTGGGAAGATCCCCTGCAGTAGGAAATGGCAACCCACTCCAGTATTCTTGCCTGGGAAATTCTATGGACAAAGGAGCCTGACGGGCAACATTCCATGGGGTCTCAAAGAGCAGGAAACGACAGAATGACCGAGCATGCATGCCCTATTGGAGAACAGTATAGACACGGCTCAAAATTTAAGAATAGAACCACCATATGATCTAGCCATCCCACTTCTGGGTATTTATCCAAAGGATACAAGAAATAACTCAAGAAAATATGTGCACTCCATGCTAATCATGGCATTATTAACAGTAGCCAAATTATGAAGACATCATTGTGATTTGCAGTGAGATGAGCAGTAGTGGGAAGCAAAGAGTTTGTTGAGCACCGTAAATTGTCTCTGTCACTCTACCTGGCCATTGCAGTGCAAAAGCAGCCGTAGACATATGGACACAAGTAAGCATGTGTGCCAACAAAACTTCATCCATTACATTGAAATTTGAATATCATATAATTTGCACGTGGCTCAAAATATTTTTCTTCTTTTAGTTTTTGTAATTTCTTCACCTTTACTTTTTTACTGTTGTTGGAGTAGAGCTGATTTATTGACACTATTTTGTGTTAGTTTCAGGTGTGAATCAGTGAATCAGTTATACATATACAAACATCCACTCTTTTTTAGATTCTTTTCCCATATAGGCCATTATAGAGTACTAAGTAGGGTTCCCTATGCTACACAGTAAGTCCTTATTATTTATCTATTTTATATAAACTAGTGTGTGCATGTCAATCCCAATCTTCCAATTTATTGCTCCATTACTTCTGGTAACCATAAACTTTTCTTCTACATGTGTAATTCTATTTCTGATTTGTAAGTGAGTTCATTTGTACCCTTTTCTTAGATTCCACTTGTAAGCAGTATCATATATTTGCCTTTCTCTGTTTGACTTACTTCACTCAGTATGACAATATTTTTTACATTTTATTTACTTGTTTTTGGCTGCACTGGGTCTTCGTTGCTGTGGGGGCTTTTCTCTGGTGTGGCGAGCTGGAGCTACTCTCTAGTTGGGTGGTGCATGCTTCTCAATTGCAGTGACTTGTTGCAGAGCAGGGGCTCTAGGTTCACAGGCTTCAATAGCTGAAGCAGTATATGTGGATCCCAGGCTCCAAAGCACAGGCTCAGTAGTTCTGGCACACAGGCATGTGTTGCTCTGTGGCACTTGGGACGCTCCTGGACAAGGGATTGAATCCATGTCTCCTCAATTGGCAGATGGATTCTTTACCACTGAGCCGCCAGCACAGCTCTAGTATGACAATCTTTAGGTCTATCCACGTTGCTGCAAATGACATTATTTCATTCCTTTTTATAGCTGAGTAATATTCCATCATATATATGTACCACACTTCTTTATCCATTCCTCTGGGGAGGGTTTTGAAGTCCTCCCAGCCCAGATTCTTGCACCTTTACTATGCACTGGATCTTGATTCAAGATAGACAGGTTTAAAACTGAAAACTCAGTTCAGTTCAGTCGCTCAGTCATGTCTGACTCTTTGCAACCTCATGGACGATAGCACAACAGGCCTCTGTGTCAGTCACCAACTCCCAGAGCTTGCTCAAACTCATGTCCACTGGGTCAGTGATGCCATCCAGCCATCTCATCCTCTGTCCTCCCCTTCTCCTCCCACCTTCAACCTTTCCCAGCATCAGGGTCTTTTCCAATGAGTCAGTTCTTCACATCAGGTGGCCAAAGTATTGGAGCTTCAGCTACAGCATCAGTCTTTCCAAAGAATATTCAGGACTGATTTCCTTTAGGATGGACTGGTTGGATCTCCTTGCAGTCCAAGGGACTCTCAAGAGTCTTCTCCAACACCACAGTTCAAAAGCATCAATTCTTTGGCGCTCAGCTTTCTTTATGGTCCAACTCTCACATCCATACATGACTACTAGAAAAACCATAGCTTTGACTAGATGAACTTCTGTTGGCAAAGTAATGTCTCTGCTTTTGAATATGCTGTCTAGGTTGGTCATAGCTTTTCTTCCAAGGAGCAAGCGTCTTTTAATTTCACGGCTGTAGTCACCATCTGCAGTGATTTTGAAGCCCAAGAAAATAGAGTCAGTCCCACAGTCTCCGTTGTTTCCCCATCTATTTGTCATGAAGTGATGGAACCAGATGCCACGATCTTTGTTTTTTGAATGTTGCGTTTGATTTGAATGTTTGATTTGGGCTAGAACCTGGAAAAGCCCCAGGCCAAGGGACATTGTTAAAAATAATCATAGTCATGGTGGGAAGCCTTCATGGAAGGTCAATATTGCAGATGTGATACTGGCTTGCATAATGAACAGAAAAACCAGAAATGCTAACAGAGACATCCAGAGGATGTGAGAGTCATAAGTGGACTTTGATAATCAACTGTATATTTCAGGGGGTCTGGCAGTCTGAACATATGCACAAGGATGCATGCACACACAGAAGAGACTGTATTGCTCTCCACCCATCATCATTCTAGAGCTAAATATGATGTCCTGTGCACCAAAAAGGCAAAAATCATGAAATATTTGTTAACTGCCTGAACTTTTGAATGTGCACACCAACTCACACCCATATACCTCAGCAAGAAGGTGGAGTAAAGGTGTTCACACACGACTTAGGACAATTACTAGCTGATTATTAAGACATACTGACCCAGTGTGCTTAGTCACTCAGTCGTGTCCAACTCTTTGTGACCACATGGACCATAGCCCACCAGGTTCCTCTGTCCATGGGGATTCTCCAGGCAAGAATACTGGAGTGGATTGCCACTCTCTCCTCCAGGGGATCTTCCCAACCAGGGATCAAACCCAGGTCTCCCGTACTGCAGGTGTATTCTTTGCCATCTGAGCCACCAGGGAAGCCCAAGAATACTGGAGTGGGTAGCCTTTCCCTTTTCCAGGGGAACTTCCTGGCCCAGAAATCAAACCGGGGCCTCCTGCATTGCAGCAAATTCCTTACCTGCTGACATGGGATTGACACCTAAGAAGCCAAGATTTTTGTAAAATGGGAATAAAACACACAAACATGCACAAAAGTAGAGACATTAGTGATCATTGCGAGGAAGAAGGCTGCGGAATTAGTCAAGGCTAGTGACGAAACTGGAAAAACAGGCTCCATAGAATTAATTTTATTCCTAAGTTCTTTGAATTGTCTTTCTGAGTTATCTTGTACCTTGTTGAATTTCTTCATAACAGCCATTTGAATTCTTTATCAGTTATATTGCAATATTATGTGTCTTTCAGTTCCTTTGCTTAAGAATTGCCATTTTCTTCCTGTGATACTGTATTACTATGCTATTTCATAACATGTGATAAAAATCTCATTTGAAAGGGCAAATGCCTTTCTTATTTAGGGAAGATTGTGTTTACCTTGATTCAACAGTTCAACAGATTGACAGAAACCTTTTTTTTTGTTTTCCAGGAGATGGCTCTTAGCACAAATTTTTGGTTTCTCTGAGTGGATCTGACTTGCAAAAAAGTTGGGAGTGACCCTAAAAATTGTGGCCTAAAAAGAAGCTGGTAGCAGAGTGGGGAGGTATGTGCATGGGACCTGGGGCTTTGGCTTTGTCCGCAGCCCAGTAGGGAACCCCAGGGGACTGAGTTGTCTTCCTGCTGAGATCATGGAGTGGACAACAGGAAATGTGATCCTCTTATTCCCTTTGTCTGCTTTCTTCCCTTTCCTTTCCCTCCTACATCAGAGTTTGCTTCACAGATCCAGGTGCTCCTGGAGAGCAGCAGGTCTTTCCAGCTATACCTGAGCAGGCAGATAGATTTTCACTAAACACTTCCCTTTCCACCTCCTCTGCTAGAGAGGCCACGACCGCCACTTCCCTCCACAGCAGCTGTGATACTCACGGCCCCCTAGTCTCCTCTGAGGTCCAATCCATTCCCTTTCAGATGCAGACAATGGATGTGTCTCCCAGCTGTCCTAGTGCAGTGCACAGAGGCACTTTTGTTTGGTTATACATATCCAATTGGTTTTAAATCAAAGGAGAGGAGAAAGGGAATATCTTATGCCATGAAGATGCTGATGTCATTCTCTGGCTTCTTTATTTCAATGGGTGTGATTGAGAGTTGGCAAAAAAAAATCTTTTTGAAATTTTTTTCTAAGTGGGAGCTGATTTAAGGTTTAAACACAGTAGAGTCATTTCCTGGGAAAAACGGGGATGCAGAAAAATTTAGGCAGGGAACCTAAGACAGGCCACATTTCAAGGAACAACTATAGGTGCCTTTTTTACTGTATAAAAATATTATTCATGCAAGAAGAGAGAGAGAAGCCTATCTGGGAAACAGAATTCTGTGTGATATCAATCCAATCCAGAGGAGTTTAAAGCCCATCAAGTTCGCTCAAAGGACCATAAAATTCTAGAATCAAAACCCTATCACTCAAGTTCTGGTTGCAGGATGGTGGCATTAATTCCCTTTGCCCATCTTTCAAATATCTATAAACTCTCTGGACAAGTGAATTTAAAAACCCACAACTAGACGAAGATACCAAAGAGTAAACAAAAGCAGAAATTTTGTGGAGGGGACACAAAACTTGAACAATTGGTCACGTGTAGGGGATGATTGCCTATTTTTTGTTTGTTTAGTTTTGATGTTTGCCTGCTTTGTCCCTGGAGCCAGCCACTGCGGTCCCAAAACACTGGTGATTAAAAAGCAATAGATTCCTTCACCACTAGATGGCACCAGTTAACCCAAAATTTTCAAAGACAATGTACTCAATTTGGTTTATAGATAGGATACAGGCCTTTTCATAATCAAAAGAAGCATTTAAATTTAATACCATTTACAGAGTGAACAAGCAATCTCAGTAATACAGTGTGCTTAACAATTAGGACTCTATTATGAACAAAAATTTCTTATGAAATGGTAGTAATGTATTTGTATCATATAGTAACCCAGAGTAAAATTCCCAAAAATTTTACTCCTCTGTTCATAACCATGCTTTGGCATATGCTTATCCTTGTTTATTTTTTATCATAAAAATATGAATTAAAAAAAAGAAACTCCTCTCACTTGCTACAACATAAGCATTGCTGTCTTGTTATATTGCTAGAACTTAATGTTCTTGAAGCCTAACTGCAAGATTTGCATGATTTCCATACCCATGGAGACTTTTAATACAGTATAATCCATGCTTATTAGCTAAGCTACTTGCTACCTTGAAACTGCCTCCTAGCAGTGAGTCAAATACAAGACAAGGCTTTAATTATATTACCTCAATTTAATTCTCCTCTAACAAAATTGAATTACACTCCATGCTTAAGTACTTTGTGAAATAAGTAATAAATATTTTGTTTTCTGTACCAATTCATCTTATTCTCAAATCCGCCTTCCTGCCAACAAAATAAATAAGTAATAAAACTATAAGATTATATCTCCTTGAGTGTTGAACATGGATTTGAGGTAAATTTAATTAAGACAATTAAAATTCTCTGTCACGGCTGTTTCTCCCCTCCTAACCTATCTTGCATCCTATTCTCCTTCTCAAAAGGGAATATGACACAGAAGAAGCTGAGTGTCTGAATTTTCGGGGTTGGGGGGGGTGGGCTCAGCTAGTCCGGCCTGTGTTCTGTCTTCTCAAGCTCTGCAGACCCTGGGGAGACGTCTCTCCTTCCACCAGGGCCTCCAGCATAGTTGTATGCTGTGTGAAACTGGCAGCTACTGATGGTGACCATGGACCTGCTTTGCCTGAGGTCTTGAGTTCCTTCTCCTCGGAGCCTCCTTATCCCCCTACTCCAGGTCAGGTTCTATTATCCCTTCTTCATCCTTTATATAAGAGCTAGGGGGAATTGATGTCCTAGACAAAATACTTTCAGCCCTATCATCCCCCATATCCTCCGGGGGAGGGAGTCTTTTTTCATAATACTTGTTTAAATTGAGTTGTGATTTATAATACGTGCTGTAAAATTCATTAATGTTAAATGGGTAGTTGATGAATTTTTCCTTTTACCTCAGGTGCCATTATGGCTCTCCACAGCACTGTCAAAATTTTTGATAACCCTTTACAATATTCTTGAACCTTCCCTAGCATTTTCCCATCTTAATTAATGGAAGAGATTTAGTACATTTGGAATCCAACCCACCCTCTTTCTTTCCAAGTCCTTTGATGAGTTTGCCCAACAAAGGTAACAGGAGAAAGAGGCCTTTGGGCAACATTCTGTCATCTCTGTTACCCTGACACAGGTCCTAAAGCAGCAGCAAGCTAGTGTCCTTCACACTTCCCTGTTTATAGGAATTCGCACTTCATGTGTCATTTGTGGAAAACTTTCCCTGTCTCTTTAGAAATCAATGGTCTGAAATTACTCCTAGTTCTTGAAATGCGTGACTCATTTGTAATCATACAATCCCTAACTTTGCTGCCTGCCGTGTGCGTTCTCTGAAAGACTAACACTGGGAGCTGCTTGTACTAGTTTACCTACTGTTTGTAGCTTCATAACACTTAACTGGCTAGCACATAAATATTGAAAACCCACAATAGCCTTTCTTCTGGAATCCAAGAATGCATTGCTTTACTTCTTGGCACATGTATCTTGGGAGTTTGTCCCACTACAGTCAATGACCTCATCCTTTTCACTCATAAGAGATGTTATTGACATCTCTCTTAGATTTACCTCAACTAGGAAATGTTCATGTAATCTTTTGCTGCTGCTGCTAAGGCACTTCAGTTGTGTCCAACTCTGTGCGACCCCATAGATGGAAGCCCACCAGGCTCCCCTGTCCCTGGGATTCTCCAGGCAAGAACACTGGAGTGGGTTGCCATTTCCTTCTCTAATGCATGAAAGTGAAAAGTGAAAGTGAAGTCGCTCAGTTGTGTCCGACTCTTCTCGACCCCATGGACTGTAGCCTACCAGGCTCCTCTGTCCATGGGATTTTCCAGGCAAGAGTACTGGAGTGGGGTGCCATTGCCTTCTCCGATGTAATCTTTTAGACGTGTTTAATTAATATTTACCCACTGTTTTTCCTAAGGCATCAAAGAATGTGAAGTGGAAACTAGAAGCATTATTCAAAGCTTCAGACAGCAAACAGAACATTTCTTTGAAATCTCGTACTTTATCTTTAAAATGCATGGTCATCTTGCATTCTATTCCATAATTCATTCATTCAAAAATCAGGTGCCTACTCAGTGCCGTTGTTCCAGGGATACAGCAACGAACACAAAGATTTGTGTAGGTGTTTCACCTAGTAATACTGTATACCATTTAACACAAGTTAAAAACTGAAACAATTTTCCCTGATTCAAGAGCAAAACTGGTAATTCAAGACGAGCCAATTATTGCTTCAAATACCAGCCAGTCATGCTGTTACTGGGTGGGGCTTCCCAGGTAGCACTAGTGGTAAAGAACCCGCCTACCAAGGCAAGAGAACTAAGAGACCTAAGGGTTCAGTCCCTGGGTTGGGAAGATCCCCTGGAGGAGGGCATGGCAACCCACTCCAGTATTCTTGCCCAGAGAATCTTATGGACAGAGGATTCTGGTGGACTGCAGTCCCTAGGGTCTCAGAGTCGGACACGACTGAAGCAACTTAGCACACACACGCGCTGTTACACATCTTGCAGTTATGTGTGCTTCAGTGTGAGAAGCAGTCTTTGCTTAATTCCCAGAATACAAAGTCAACAGTGTATTTTTATGCAGATGAACATCTGTGGGAGTATCATTAGAACGAACCAGGTTGTCTTCATTTCCATTTCACTGGGTTCTGCCTACATTTGAAATGACAAAGGTGCATATTCGATACCTGTAGAAAAGGCATAAAACATAGACTTAAATGAGGGGCAAGTGTAATCATTCTTTACACTTCAAGTCTTTATTGACCTCATGCTACACGGCTCACCACTGCTTTTCTTAACCTTAACCGAACCACTCTTTCAGGTTCTTAAGCAACTGACTAGCTACAGAAAGGATTTCACCTTAGGAAAAGTAAAATCTCACATAACAAACTTTTGGACTTCTCTTTGCATAGAAATACTGAATATTACTACTATTTCTTTTTATTGTTCAAGATCAAGGTGAGTGATGAGTATTAAATTCTTCAATGATGCTTTTGTCTTAACTCTAATCATAAAGCCTGACTTTAAAAATAAACATGGATATTGCCGCTCTGTGGGTATACAGTTCTTGTACTTTTGAACACAGACAGCCATTTGTAATAGCACAAGTGCTTTCCTGTTGGGGTTAAGAGTCAATACTCCAAAACTGCAGAGACTGGATAACTTGCATGAAGCCTGGCTCTCCTGCCTAGAGCCCCCAAGTCAATCATTCCATATTATCATGAAGGTCTCGTGTGCATGAATGTGAATGTGTGCAGTGAACAATCCCACGAATTCAGATCCCTTCAGACTGTCAGTTAGAAAAGTTGGGAACGGCACAGTTTATAGACCTGACAACTGCAGGACAGCGGTTCTTCATCAGGAGTGTGCGTCACAGTCACTGTATCTCTGGCACGAGATCTCACTCATAAGGCTCGGATTGAGGCTCAGTGCTTATTAAGCTTCACTGAGAATGGTCTAGCAGTGTACTCTTCCGTAACTCCAAAGATGATTCTGATTCAGGTATTATTATAGGACTAAAGTCCATTTTACTCCTGACTGTTATATGGGCTTCTGGTTTTAAGACTTAAGTTTATCATGTCTGAAGGCTAGAATTCAGGTTTAATGCCCTGCTCACTCAGTCTTCTAATGTTTTATATGAATGAAAACCCTTAGAGTTTGAAAGTCACCACTATCTCCACACAGAAATTTCTACTCCAATTCCTTGTACATAAACACACACTTGTGTTCAGCAATGGCACATCTTCCAGCCTGAGTGTTTTTGGCAGGATCTCTTTCCAACACTAAATGACTTTATAAACATTTGACCTTCTTCCCACCAATAAGAGGAAGTGAACATTTTAATATTTGAAATTTTTAAGATCAATTTATTAAGTTCAATGATGAAAGCCATCAGAAGAATATTCTCCTGAAAATTATTTTTTCTTAGAAAAAAGAAAGGAAAATCAACACCCTCTCAGCATAGCCACAGATGCTGTGGCAGTCAAGCCTCTCTGCAGATGGGAATAGTCCATCAGTCGGTCAAGTCACTCTCCCGGTCAGCAGGATTGTAGTCTGGATCATCATCATCATCCTCCAGCTCCAAGTCATCCATTTCCTGGAACAAAGATTCATCTACCTCCACGTTGTTTCCAGCTGCAAAAGACAGAAGATTTCCCCTTCAGTCCTACACTCAGAAATAAAAGATACAACCCATTGGCAGGACCAAACAGGCTTCTTAAACACGCAGCTGTAGTGCACGTGACACAATCCTGAACTCCTACTGCAAATCATACCAGCGATGATCTGCACTGGTCAACAGAGACTCACACATCTCAAGAGCATCTTCAGGTTTCCAGTTCATAGTCTAAAAAGACCCAATACCAAAAAGGCCTTCCTAGAATGAATTATTTATGATCTGGCATGTTGTAAGCTAGAGACACCGATGATACAAAGTTGATTATCACTGACCAGGAGACCTGTACCAAGAGTTCATCTCTTTCCATACTGAAGATATGTATATACATCATTAAAGCTCAACTATCGCTAAGAGTCAGACACGACTGAGCGACTTCCCTTTCACTTTCCACTTTCATGCATTGGAGAAGGAAATGGCAACCCACTCCAGTGTTCTTGCCTGGAGAATCCCAGGGATGGTGGAGCCTGTTGGGCTGCCGTCTATGGGGTTGCACAGAGTCGCACACGACTGAAGCGACTTAGCAGCAGCAGCAGTAGCAGCATACATATAATCAGCTGACAAATTTATTTTGCTCTTCACTCTCATCCACCTCCCCTGTAACCAGTGGCATGCCTTTCCAAGATTCCAAATGTCTAAACCCTACCGGAAGCAATACTCAAGCTTTGCATGAAATAGCTTCATTCTTCAGTGTCTGTAGTACACATAAGTAGGATATTACAGTACTCTTAAACCACCGAACGTTGTTCACCTTCTTTCCCTCTCAGACTCTAGTCCACTGACATTCAACTCAGTGAGAAGAAACCCTGTTTCACGAAGCCTAAAAGCAGTTCAGTAATAAAATACAATTTGGTATGCTCAGGCCAAAGAGTAATTGACTAGGCCTGGGACAGGAAGTAGTGAAGCCTTCACAGAGCAGATGACATCTGAAATATCTTCATGAAAAATTCGAAACTATCCAGAAGAAAAGGAGCCAGGATGAAGCGATTCTAGGTAGAACATTATGCAAAAGCAGAGAAAAAAAGTTAAGACCTTGAATCCTAATTGGAACACAAGATTCATGAAGAAAAACATCCGAAAATAACAGATGAAGGCCAAATCAAAGGACCAAAGTAGGTCAACCCCTTCCTCTAAGCAGCAGAGAACCACCAGAGGATTTTTAAGAGACGAAACGGCACGATTAAACATGGGTTTTAGAAATACTGCCTCAGAGGTGGTAGCTACAAGGTAGGTAAGGGCACTAGGAGGAAGAGACTGAGGAGGGAAATAATGAAGCTCCTACTAAAGTCCAGTTGAAAAATAACAAATTTTCAAATCACGAGGAAAGAGTTAAAAAGACATTTCAGAGGCAGAATCAACAGAGCACTTTTGATAAGTTATTGGCTATAAAGAGATACTTGATCCACCAAACAGGAAAAAGAGTCAAAAATGAGTAAAGACAGTAAAACTTTTAAAAAAAGACGTTTGATACTCAACCTTCTTCCCTTCTCCAAAAGGTAGTCCAGGAATAAGGTCAAAAGGCCAGATGCTAGAGGATCCCAGCAGGCACAGAAGGCTGGGCATGACAGAAGGATGATGGAGTACAGAACTCGGGGAGCTACTGGAGGGTGACTGAGTAAGGAGCTCTACATTTAAGAGACGCTCACTGGCCTCCAGCTCCCTGAGGGCAAGGGACTTATCTGAAGTGTTCTCTGCTGTATCCTCAGTGCCCAGGACAGTGCCAAGCTTATAGCAGGGATGCAATAGATATTTGTAGGTGAATGGAAATGAGTAGATGAAGACAGCAAGAGGATAAGGGTTAGGATAAAAAAGAGAAGGAAAGCACAAGGAAAGCACCAGATGTTCCAAAGACAGTAAGAGTGGTGTGAAATATAAGACTTTTGGTTAGTTCCAGGTTTGCAGCTTTTATAAAGCTCCGTGACAGACCACGGACTACAGTTCCCGTAGATTTGTGATACTATAACTTTGAGGAAAATAGGTGATCTGAGTCACAGTGACCTGCTTTACCAAGTGTTAGAGGCAAAAGTGATCATATTGTTTACCTATTGCTATCTTTGATTTTCCTTATCATAAAACTTTAAAAAAATACACTGCCATAGTTTAATGTATAAGCTGATCAAACATTAGAATTTATTCTTCAAAGTGTGATTCTTTAGAGCCTTGGGAGGAAGAATTTACATTAAGTTATCACTATGATTTTCATGGTTTAATATTAAAAACAGCACATTATATACATATGGAATTCTAGTATTATCTTACCATCTTCCAAGAACTGGATATCAGATGTGTCAAGATTATGATCTGTTTCAAATAGTTGTCTCCCTAAAAGAAATAAACATATTTAATTAGAATGGTATAGTTTTTCTCTATCTTCCCTACAATACCTTTAAAAGGTATAATAATTTTAAAAAGTTAAAGATATAAAAAATCTGAAAACCCATTTTTCTGTGAATTTCAATAAATGTATGAACTCAGTAAGTAGCTAAAAGGCATATGAAATGTATTGGCATTAAAATGGAACAAGTGAAAGCCTAGTCCCAGAAAAACAAATGGGTTTGATTCCACCACTCTTAAGCCTTGTGATCCTAAAAGTCTTGGCAGCTATATCTGAAGATCTATCCCTTGCAATAGATTAAAGATAAGCCATAAAATTAATGATAATTATGTGTGAAGAAACATCATCATATGGAGATAACACTCTTTTTGCCCTATATGCCTAAGTATATTATTTTCTTACAGAAATCTATCCAAATGATCCTTTTGCTATACAAGAAATAATACAGGAGGGCTTAAAGGGAACAGGATATTGGGTGGGAGGTGGTGTCATACCACTTAATTTATTTTTTCCTGCTTGCTCTTCTTCCTTCATCCGTTTCTTTTTAATTTCCAAGAGTTCTGCATCAAACTTGGCCTTCCAATTTAAGAAATTCTCAATTGTAACAGGAG
Source organism: Bos mutus (assembly GCF_027580195.1). Classification (NCBI taxonomy): domain Eukaryota; kingdom Metazoa; phylum Chordata; class Mammalia; order Artiodactyla; family Bovidae; genus Bos; species Bos mutus. Next base: position 34,246,026 of record NC_091625.1, read on the forward strand.
TACCATGGAATAATTGCTTATGAAAGAAAAAAAAACACGTCACCAGATAAATGAAACAACAGTTAGAAAATAAAGCCTAATGAACTTCTAGACTAATGAACACAGCCACTGAGAGGAAGCAAAGAGAAAAATGGTTTCAAGTCCATAATATTTAGTCTGATTTCTATCTGCACTGGCTACTTTCAGTGGTTTTGGCAATTTACTCTAGAAAAGTCTGTTTTTATATAATTACAAAAAACCAAAGATAATATGTGAGGTGTTAATATGTTTAAATATACATCAATTCATAACACTAAAATCCCTGCTTACATTTCTTACTTCATTTTAGAATCTAAGGTTTTCTTTAAAATTCAGTAAATATTTAAATTATTCTGACAGGAGCTTTATAATTCTAAACTTTATACTGTAAGTGAAATAATTTATATTTCTTGATTTTACCTGCATGCACTTTATTAACCTTTAACCAACTAACTGATCGTTCTTGTGTAATGCCCACCAAGTAAATGAAGGCCCTTCTAAAATTTTACTTAGTAAAGCTTTATTAAATTTTACTTGTGCTTATTTTTGTGATTTCCTCTCAAATTATTGAAATTTCCAAAACAAAAAAAAAAACCCCAAATGACAGATTTAAAGAATAATGAAAGAAAATATGACTTTTAAATATACCTTTTCGGCTTCTTCTGCTTCTTTTTCTTTTTGTTTCTTTTCTTCTTCTCTTCTAGTTTTTATTTGATCTACTATTTCATTTAATTTTTCTTGCACAGCTGTCACTAAGGTGAAGATCATCACCATACCAAGGTTTTCTTCTGCCTATGTAACCAAAAAAGAAAAAAAAGGCTGTAGTTAGAAACATAATTCTCAGAAAAATAAAAACAACCAACCAGTGGTGGGCGGGAGGTGTTTTAGCACAATCACTACACTCATACATGTATAATATGATCACTAATTCAGTTACACCATAAGTTCAGACTCTTGGATCATTTACGACAGAGGATGAGACGGTTGGATGGCATCACCAACTCAATGGACAGGAGTCTGAGCAAGCTCCGGGAGTTGCTGACGAACAGGGAAGCCTGGCGTGCTGCAGTCCATGGGGTCGCAAAGAGCTGGACACAACTGAGCAAACTGAACTGAACTGAACTGATGTGTGTGTGTGTGTGTGTGTGTGTGTGTGTGTGTATAAAGTGAAGTGAAGTGAAAGTCGCTCAGTTTTGTCCGACTCTTTGTGACCCCATGGACTATACAGTCCTTGGAATTCTCCAGGCAAGAATACTGGAGTGGGTAGCCTTTTCCCTCCCCAGGGAATTTTCCCAACCCAGGTTTCCCACATTGCAGGCAGATTTTTTACCAGCTGAGACACCAGGGAAGCCCATATACAACATCTTAAATTTTAAGTCTTATAATTTGCTATATTCAACTGAAAACAGATATTTCAATAGATTCTATGTAATAATCATATATGTAGGTAGAATTCAGAAAACCTTTTTCTACAGTAGCTAACAACATCAGTTCTCCAGCATATATTCATCATTTTAGCTTTAAATCATTACAAAAAGAAAGAAAAAAAGATACATAAAGTTAAATCATAAAAGTATCTACATTGTTATTATGTAGAAAATCCTTTTGCCTTCAAAATTCAGGTTAGTGTCACAGCTCTCAAAATATGCCCAAAGAACTAAAATGATATAACATGCTAGACACTGCTAGCTAATGCAGGAAAAAGTTTTCTGAATTCACACCAAGTGTTAACAAGCAGTTATACCTGACTGGTGAGATTAAGAATAATCTTTATTTTCTTCTTCATTGTTTTCTGTATTTTCTGAGTTTCTTTGTAATATAAACTATTTTGATAACTCAAAACTAATACAACTAAGAAAAAGATACAAATATGCCCTAAATACCTCTGATCACAAGTATCAGAATCAAAACTTCACTTTTGAAAGAAAGGAGTTTGAATATAAATAAAATATAAAATACATATTAACAAAAATAACTCAGATCAAGAAACTTATATTAATACATGAGTGACTGAATACAGTATATTGTTCCAGGCTTTCTACAATGTTTCCAAATGAAGCACTTTAAACTAAATGATATAGAAATAATATGACTTCACACTGGGTAATGAAGTGAACAGGACCTAGAATCAGCATAAATTAATGTTTGATATATCTTCTTTCACTCCTCATTCTCTAACAGCTCCAGATATTTTTAAAAGGTCAACAGTGAAAGCACCCACAGTTCTTGAAATATACCAGTCATATTTACAGTGGAGATGTTTTCTGTCAGTTTTTCTTAGAAAAACAAATAAAACTAGGACTTCTGCTTTTAAGATGGTGGAGAAAGATTTTATTTGCCCTCTCTACTCTCTACTGTGAAGAATCCATGAAAACTCTACCCAAGTAAAAGAGAGCTTTAAATATCTACCACGCCTAGACTGTGACTAGCCTGACCCATCAGAGAACGCTAGTAAGAACTTTCCAATACCCATTTTTTCTTCCAAGTAAACACCTGCTCTTGGAAGGGTCATAAACTATTATTGCTGTTCATAAGTTTAGGGAGCAGGAGAGATAGGAAAGAAAAAAATCAATCACCACTCCTCTCACCAAATTGCAGGTAACTAGACTGCAACAGATCAGAGGGCTTAGGGGCTGTACTTTTTTTTGAGTTTCAAACAAGGGTATAGGGAGAACTTCTCTTATTCAAATTTTAAAGGTATGGGAGGGAAGAATAATAAAGATGCTTTGTGAATGTGTGTGTGTGTGTGTGTGTGTGTGTACACATGCATCATGAATTCTGCTTGTTCAGTACACTCGTTATACATATTTAATTTTCTGACTCAAGATTAATGTATAATATTTAAGGCCAATAAAATAATGCCACTACAAAACGTGTTATTTCCTTACCTGTAATGCTAATAATTTTAAAATGTCTGCTACATCATTATCTTCTAGATTTAACTGGGCGAATATTTCATAAAGGGGAGCTTCATCTGGGTATTTTTCACTGTATGTAAACTTGAGGGTTGTCTGGACAGCTAAAGACATAAGAGAAGAGATTAATACAAATACCTTAAAATGTAGAGAGAGGTCAAAATCTTTGTTGAATTAGTAATTAATTTACAATGTGTCAATGAAAAGTAGCACAAAAGATTCTCCTACAAAAGGAAAACAAGGTTACTATGAGACCAGATAATCATTAACATACATAACATATACCACAAATATAGGTAAAAACAAATCACAGGGATACCAAAGATCACATCTAACACATGAAATACATTTGCTACTTATGAGTATTTTATCTTACTGCATGTCAGAAGAGGATGAAGAAGACACTCCTTTTAAAACCCTCCTTAAGATGAACAAAAGGCACTGAACATGACACACAGAAAAAGTACCAACTCAGGCTCATTTCCAGGCCTCTCCCAGAGCCGGCGTCCAGTGCAGAAGATCTGACTTTAGCTCCAGAGTCCATACTTCTATCTGCACAATGCCAGCAGAGCATTGCTAAGGGACTGCTGGAGGACACAGGTGTAAACTGGACAGTTTGAGAGGTTGTCTGAGAAACTTTTAACCTGACTCACTGACATTCTCCCCCAGTCTTTGGCCTGTGCCAGTTCACAGACAGGACATCGGTATAGGTGTGACGTTCTTAAAGGCACATAAGTGGGAAGTATCTCTCTGCTACCTAGTCTGATGAATTCTCAGTTTTGCCAGGCAATCTAAAACATAGCAGTAATGGTAAATATTTTTTGTTAAAACCTATTTGTCAACAAGACCCTTTATCTCCATTTCCTGTAACTCATATTTTAATTATTAAAACCTCCTGCTTTTGATGATTTAAACTAACATCTAGATTTCTCTCCATGGGAATGGAAAAAAAAAAAACCTCAAAATCTGCTGGCTTGGTATTTTTGTGTATGATGTCAACAAAGAATTTTATGAATCTACGGATATAAGATTGAACGTCAGGTAAGAAATACATAGTGTCTCTTGGCATTTTCTTTCTTTTTTAATTAACATGTTTCTAAATTTTATTGCTAGCACAAGTTTTCTTTTTTTTTTAATTTACCGATTCCACTATATGATGTAACAGAAACTCATTACATAAAATTTAGCAATATATTAAAGGAAAAACAAAATCAATAATGATCCCATCCTCAGAAAGAGATCACTGTTACCATTTTGGTATCTTTAAAGTATCTTAAGTACTATTAAAAGGATACTTTAAAGTATCTCTCTATGCATATAGTCTTTTAAACAAAATGTCAAAGGATCCTCATGTGTAATTGAGACTTTATACATATAAATAAAATCCATCTATATAAATATGTTAATAACTGTATCCAATATCTCTTTATTTCAGATTTCAGTAATATCAGTATTAACCTCATTTTCAATTCTATAAGACAGATTTAGTATTATCAAGTGATACCACTAAAATTGGTGTAACTGACTACTCATGACAGAATTTTAGTTGACTAGCTTAACAGGAAAAAAAAAAATTCTCAGGGTTAATGCCAACTTATATAACATTTTTATCAAATTACAGTATTAATTGAACTTAAATAAACTTAAGATACGCCTCTCCCAACATGTGCCAAATTAATTTGATCTTATTAATTTTATAGCTCCCTTATTTCAATTTGTATATTTGTCTTAGTTTGACAGTTATATAATATTGGTTTTTATCTGGCTTTATGTATATACATATTTAAATAACAGTACACTATCCAATCTAAAAAGACAGAGGGAAAATACAGGTAGGTATTTATCCAGCCCAGTTTATTACAGCAAATGTCTAGTAAACAATCTAAATATCCAATGAGGAAAAAGTAGATGGCATGCCATAGAAAACCACACAACCACTACATTATGCTTGCAGAAAGTCTTATTGACAAAAATTTCCTCCCCTTTCTCTACCCGCTATATTGTTAACATTTCTGTTTCACTTTTAAAAGTTAAGCTTTTTCTGCCAGAAAATCTCCTTGACTTCCTCTCTGTTTCTCCAGAAGTCATTATTACATAGTAAATACTGGTTAGAAACATGTTAACAATCATACTAAATTCTTAACAGAACCTTAGCACCTCCACACATCCAATGGCCTGCTAAATGGCTGCAGAAGGAATAAAATTCCTGAGAGAAGTGTAGAAAATTCAAAAGTATTTTTAATTAGACTTACTTTCATCATTTTCTCCAGCCTCAGATGTCACAGTAATGGTGAAGCTGGGTGGATTTTCTGATAATACTGCAAGAAAATATACACAGAGGTTAAGTTATTAACATAAGGCACATGCTTTTCCTTATTAGCAAAATACCAATTCCCAGTTCTGGAAACTGATCCCTAGCCTGTATTTCCATTTCCACAAATACAGACTTAATAGCAACAGTTCAGATGATAAAACATCCATCAATTTCTATTTAAATCTAGGGTTTTCTTTAATCTGGGAAAAAACACCTGTAATAGATACTCTCTTGGAGTTGTATCAATTAAGTAATTTATATTTTAATTCAAAATTTTCACCCACACATGGAAAGTCACATTCTAAAAAATTTCCAAATGAAATGGCAAAAAAAAAAAAGTTTGATGTTTCTCATCAGAACCTACCCACCCATAAATACTCAGTATTATCACTAATTTTTCTACTTATATATTTTGAAATACAATTCAGAATCTCTATGACAATCAGTAAATATCAATTTGTAAGAGTTTCTATCTTTTAGTTATCTCTTTCTCCCACATTGTCTCTAAAACCTTTGTTCTTTCACAAATTATTGAAACCTACCATCTTTCATGGAATTACGAAATTATCCATGAATTCAAATATCAAATTACTTCCAATTTGTCAAGCAAGACATGTCAATCAGCATTTTCATAAATAAGAAAGCTTTATATGCTATTTTACTGCCTGATGTCTATCTGATACTATTTATCTGTTTATGATCTATTCCCCCACAAGAATACTGTAAGAACTCAGAGAACTGGTGGATCAGTGCCAGGCAGTATCTAGAAACTCAATAAATTCTGGCTCAATGAAAGATCTAAACAATAAAAAGAGAAAGACAATAACAAATAAAACTCATATTCGGAACCATCAGAAAACTAAAAAAGGAAAATTCAAGCCACCCTTAACTACTGCTGAGCACACAAGTCTGCACTTCACTTCAGGCCTGAAAAGCACTAACCCCTACCCTACCAAGGTTGGTAACAGCTCAGCAGCCTCTTTCTGATAAGGGGCTCCCTGAAGACGTCACCATGAAAAGGACTCAGCTTTTCCTACTCAGTAACTTCTGAAGTCTTCATAAATATTATCAATAAAATTTTCAAGACATATGCCCTCATTCTAATTGAAGTTTGGAAGTACCTGAAGCAATGATGAACACCTATGACTAGTAGAGAGGGTTTGTCAGAAAGGAAAAAAGACCCACAGGACGCACATTTTAACAGGTCTCAGGCTGTCCAGCCTATGTTGAAAAAGCCCCTAAAAGGCAATTATAGTAGTAAAGCTTTTATAACATGACTGGCTCTGCCTCTTTTTCCTAACAAATGTGCGTAAAATATATTAGATGTATTTCACTCCCATTTTTTTCATAACCAACTTTAGCATTTACATGCCATGAAATATAAACAGTGCAACTACAGAAATAAGGGTTCAATGAGGCTGTAATTTAGGGGAACCTACACCAATAACTACAGATGGTGACTGCAGCCATGAAGTTAAAAGACGCTTACTCCTTGGAAGGAAAGCTATGACCAAACTAGACAGCATATTCAAAAGCAGAGACATTACTTTGCCAACAAAGGTTCGTCTAGTCAAGGCTATGGTTTTTCCTGTGGTCATGTATGGATGTGAGAGTTGGACTGTGAAGAAGGCTGAGCGCCGAAGAATTGATGCTTTTGAACTGTGGTGTTGGAGAAGACTCTTGAGAGTGCCTTGGACTGCAAGGAGATCCAACCAGTCCATTCTGAAGGAGATTAGCCCTGGGATTTCTTTGGAGGGAATGATGCTGAAGCTGAAACTCCAGTACTTTGGCCACCTCATGTGAAGAGTTGACTCATTGGAAAAGACTCTGATGCTGGGAGGGATTGGGGGCAAGAGGAGAAGGGGACGACAGAGGATGAGATGGCTGGATGGCATCACTGACTCAATGGATGTGAGTCTCAGTCAACTCCGGGAGTTGGTGATGGACAGGGAGGCCTGGCGTGCTGCAATTCATGGGGTCGAAGAGAGTCGGACACGACTGAGCGACTGATCTGATCTGACACCAATAACAGCTAACATTTATTGAGCATTTCTTTGCACTTGTGCTCTTCTATGCATTTACACAGAGACCCTTTATTTCTCACACCAAAACGGTGGTTTTATACTATCATCATATTTTACCAAATTTAAGATGCCATCAAGTATATAATGCACCCTACTTTATGTACCACTAAGAAAGAAAAAAGGAACTGCCAACTAAACTATGATATGTAGTCAACTGTTCGACAAATTCAGACTTCAAAGATGTTTAAATGTTAAGATGTCTTAGAATCAATTAAATATAATATCATTCGAATTTTATAGATGTGGAAACAGGGATAAAAAGCTTTTAAATAATGTGCCCAAAGCTATACAACTGGCAGGACTAAATAAACTGTATAGAATTTCACCTAAAAAGAAAAAAAAAATTCCAGCTGAGAAATTCCAGGGAAGTCACTGGAGCCAGGTGGTGGATTAAGGCATACTCTGTGCAATCCCATAGATGGCAGCCCACCAGGCTCTGCCATCCCTGGGATTCTCCAGGAAAGAACACTGGAGTGGGTTGCCATTTCCTTCTCCAATGTGTGAAAGTGAAAAGTGAAAGTGAAGTCGCTCAGTCGTGTCTGATTCTTAGCGACCCCTTGGACTGCAGCCCACCAGGCTCCTCCGTCCATGGGATTTTCCAGGCAAGAGTACTGGAGTGGGGTGCCATTGTCTTCTCCGACTCTGTAAGTAGAGATGGAGAAAAGGAATGCAGGTTAGAGTAACGTGGCAGCAAGGGTATAATGGTAAGAGAGCTTAAGGGACATACAAGGAATTAGAAATTATTCCATTGGTGGATGTATGTGGTGAATAAAACAGGTTGAAAATAAACAGCTGAAAGTTTAGTGTGGATAGTGATAGCTTTTTTTAGTGGTAGTAATAAGGTCAGAATTCTATTTCTAAACACGGAAGATAAATCTAGTAACGGTGCATAAAACAGAAGGAGAAAAACAAGACTAGAGGCAGGATGAAACTAGATAGCCACTGAAATTGTCTCAGCAAAGTTAATGAGGTTCTGAATTAAGCTGGTAGCAATGGAAACAGGGAAGAGGAAGAAATCGAAGATGGTGATGGGTGACAACCTGAATTTGCAGGCAGGACCACCAACAAAAACAAGGACTAGAAATGAAAGACCAGACATATTTGAAGGACACAGGGTGCTTTCAGCTGGAAATATCAAGTAATCAGAAATGGGCAAATGACGCTGAAGAAAGTTGGGCTGGAATTTAATTTGGGATCATCCACAGAGAGGTAACAGGGAAAGGCATTTGACTAAATGAAATCACCAGAGAGAACACAGAGAGAGAAATAAGGGCCAGGATCAGCTGTGTAAGGAGTCCTAAACTCGGGGAACAAAAGCAAGAGGAGGAAATAGTTCCAGAGATAGCAAGAAAAGCAGTCATGACAGGTCAACCCTCAAGAGAAGCCTAAGTACCGAGGGATGCAGGTCTGACGAGGCAGTACCTCCAGTGCGCCATGTGTGTCTGGGGCGCTAGGGTGAGGGTCATGGAGAAGGAGCCTGTAAGGTCACACCTAAATCCCTAACAAGGCCCTTGGTGATCTGGCCCCTGCATACATGGCAGGCCTCATTTTCTGTGTCTCTCTACATTCTAGCTATACCCAACTACCTATTCTTTGCACACATGGCTCTCACAGAGTCACAAGTCTGCACATGTGCGCCCTCCCCCAGTCTCGTTTATATAACTCCACATGACCCCTCAGCTCTCCAGAACAACTCAGTCCCCTCTCCCTCAGTTCCTGCTGCATTCTATATATACCTCCATGAAAGAATCATCCCACTGTATTGTAAATTACTTATGTGATGTCTTTGCCCAAGAGACTGAGCTCCTAACAGTACAGACAGTAAATATTTGTAAGTGAGGAAACCATTTGGTAAATGAGGACAGGGGAACACTAGCAAGAACATCACTGAACTGCCTGACCATGATGAACAAGATAAAAGCTGATAAACTACCAATCCATGAGAATTTGTGATGAGAGCCATGTTCAGTAAAAGCCTGGAAATGAAAGAACTGCAGGGCTACAAAGTGTATGGATGGAAAGAGGAATTTCAGAGGCGAAAATTTTAAAGATGGCATTTCCAAGCTGTGACTATCACCCCATGCAGTTGGAGGAAACAGAAATCAAAACTGTCTGTTGATAAAGACAGGAGTTATGAAGCCATCAGAAGTATCAGAAGCAGCAGCAACTAAGATGGCAAATTTCCAGGAACTGGTATCTTATATTTATTTAACAGTTATGAAGTTTCCACACTAGTATCAGTGCTCATGCTCAGTTGTGCCCAGTGCTTTTCGACCCCGTGGACTGTAGCCCACCAGGCTCCTCTATCTATGGGATTCTCCACGCGAGAATACTGGAGTGGGTTGCCATTTCTTCTCCAATGGATCTTTCTGATCCAGGGAGGAAACTCGAGTCTCATTTCCTACACTTGGCAGATGGATTCTTTACCACTGTGCCATCTGGGAAGCCCCTGGTGGAAGGTCCCCTGGAGGAGAGAAGAGCTACCCATCCAGTATTTTTGCCTGGAGAATTCCACAGACAGAGGAGCCTGGTGGGATACAGTCCATGGGGTTGCAAAGAGTCGGACACAACTGAGCGACTAACTCTTTCACACTTACATTATTCCTTATTAAATAGATAAGGAAGCAAAGGCTTAGAGAGGTTATATGATTTGTCCAAGGACAGAGAGCTGATACCCACTGCACCAAATTGCCATTACAGAGAAAAAATGGTGAATCAGGAACAAACAAAGATTTTGGAGAACAATGCTAATTTCTGCAGTAGCCACTCTCCCCTTTTTTCAGTTACACCATTTTTAACTGAGTGTACTGCCCATCCAGAATAAAAACTGTCTTTCCCAGCCTCCCTCCAGTTAGGTCTCACCAAATGACTGAGTTACAGCCAATGGGATAGAAGGAAGTAAGTCCTTTGATAGTTTTTGAGGAAATTTCCTTAAGGAACTGCTGTCTTTTACTTCTTTGTCCCCGCTCCCTTCATTCCTTTATCTATCCTACTGCCTGGAAAAGGAATGCTGCTATCCTCACCATGAGGGTGAGACTATATCTTAGGGATGACAGAGAACTAGGAAGAAGACTGGTTCTTGAAGAAATCTTGAACTAGAGCTACATAAGTCTCATTTATGTGCAAGAGTAATAAACTTTTACCTTTTTAAAACCAGCTATTTGGGGTTTTCTGTCATAGCTAAACCTAACTAAAAAACAAACAAACAAAAAAAAACACAGAAAATTTAAAAGGGATAATATTCCAAAGCTTGGAGGTTACTAAAATAGGGAAACTTACTTAATTGGACTCGAAAAGATGAATTATTCCTGAGTTCTCATGAAGTGATAATCCTATTCCAATGCATTACTATCGTACTGTGAGCTGAGGCAAGTTGAGGAAAGATTAGCTTTCACTAAAGAGATCGGTCAATCCTAAAGGAAATCAACCCCAAATGTTCACTGGAAGGACTGATGTGGAAGCTGAAGTTCCAATACTGTGGCCACCTGATGTGAAGAGCTGACCAATTGGAAAAGACCCTGATGCTGGGAAAGATTGAGGGCAGGAGGAGAAGAGGGTGACAGAGGATGAGATGCTTGAATGGCGTCACTGATGCAATGGACTTGAACTTGGGCAAACTCCGGGAGATAGCAAGCGACAGGGAGGCCTGCCACAAAGAGTCAGAGTCACAAAGAGTCAGACATGACTTAGCGACTGAAAAACAACAACAAAGAGACCAGATATCCACCACTGTGAGTGGATCAAAATCCTTTTGAAAAAAAGAATACAGTTGTTGGGCACTGTTCAAGGAGCCAGTGGAGGGGCAGGAGAAGTGTTAGGTGACACAGGGGCAGATGATGGAAAACTAGACAAAACTAAGAATTTTGTCAAAAGCAGAGAAATCGGAGGTAGTAACTGAAAGGTACACTAAAGGAGCACACAAATGACAGGTTTTCCACAAAAAACCAGATCAGCCCCTATTAAAGGAAGTCCCTATAGGTCTTAGACAGCAACTGTCCTAGAAAAACTGCTTTCACAAGATGACTTCTGCCCCGAGTCTAAATGCAATTCTAACTGTTAAGCTCACAGCTGTTAACTCAGAGGTACTAACACAAGCAAATACAGGATTACGTACCCCTCTTTGTAAGGTCAAACAGAATTTAGGGAACCTGACTTTGGCTAGCCTGAAGCTAACCAATTTGATCCAACAAAACTCCCCATATATAGCCAGGGACTTTGATACAGAAATGGAAATAACCAAATTCAACTATCGTAGCAGGATCTTGTGAAGTGAAGCACTTCTGAAGGAGGATGTGGCATCAGGAGCATCCATGTATATTTTAGAAGACTAGTTGTTAGGAGGATTGGATTAGTGTGCAATCAAGTTACAGAATGGACACAAAGAAGAAACTGTATTATGATCTGTTAGAATTCACAACAAATGCAACACTGGGCCAAAAGTTCTCTGCAAATAGCCAGGAAATCAGTTCTCAAGTCAGGTTAGGTCTATGTGCCTAGGTCTACGGCTGAATGAACAGTGCCTCTTCAGCCTCCACAAGGGGGCCATGATGTACTTAACAAAGGCTTCTCTGTCAGCACTCTATCATTTATTTTAAAAAATATATATATATATATATATATATATACACACACACTTCATCAACAGCATTGAGCACTTACCAACTCTAGTATTCAATGAAATTCAAAATGAGATTTGAAAACTACCAATTATTGTTCCTTGGCAAACTAATACAAACAAGCTCTCTTTCTTAAACCAGGTATGAAAATACTAAAGTATGAAATCATCAACACATAAGGAAGCTATAAAAAAAATAGTACACCTTGCAAATCCTCAAAAGATTCCAAAAGACCAAACACAGAAATAAACGACTCCAAAGTCCGCTTGCCTTTGCCTTGAGATTGCATACAGAAGTTGACCAAAGTTCCTAAATAACTATAAATCAGGACAACTCCTTTTAACTTATTTAATGCAACTGTAGGGGTGCTGATAGGAATTAAGAGACAGAAGGGCTCAGCTGATACTGCAGAATACTTGAGGCGTCCAAGATCCACAAATTTTCTTTTATTAACTTGGCTCAGAATTCTCAAGCACTTTTGCATCTGACAAGAATTTCACATACCCAACTACATCAGACCCTAGTACAATTTGAAAGAACCATCCTATTATTTTAGGGTTAAAATGTATCACTTTTACAAATGTTTATAAGCACAATATTTAATGAGTATATCTTAAAGTCCAAAGAAATGAGAAGAGCACATCTTGTGCTTTCTTCAGTCCGCCTATGCTGTGCTCATGCCTGTCCCCTTTCCAATGTACCAGAAATGACCAAATGTCATGATTAAGAGCATATCCAACAACTGACCCTATATTCTGTTTTATTTAGACATTGATACATCAGCAAGGATAGAGAAGGGAGCCAGACTCCATACACACTCACCCAGTTAATGACACTCTCAAACCCCTCTTCACTCATCCCCTTAACATCCTCACAGCACAGCTGAACTGCTGGTGAGAGAGAACATGAACAGGACTGGAACTATACAGGGATAGCTGAGAGACATAAGCCTGTTGGCAAAGCAGAACAAAATTTGCTACCATTGCAAGCAGTGATCAAAGGGTAGAGCTAAGAAAACTAAGCTAAACAATGACAAGGGAGAGGGGTTAGAGTTCATGAGTTAAAATAACATTACCTTACACTCTGAATTCTGACAGTCAGTTATGCACAACACTCAAAGGACGGGGTAAGGAAGGTAAGTCCCACAAACCTAGGCTATACTCGCTCATATTGGCTTTATTAGATCACCTCTCAAAACCTGAGTGTAAAGTGAGAGAAGGCATATTGATATGCTTATCTTGAAGCATTTTCAGAATCATCAGAAGGATGGTTTACTACAGAAGAATTCTCTTCCTTGAAAATATACCTAATGAACTTCTCATTACCATTTTACATTAGCCCAACTTACCAAGTAACTTTCTGCTCCCCGTCATACCAGCTGGAGTGGAACCCCAGTCCCAGACCTAACTGTTATTACCAGTCCTGCTACTAACTTGCTGGCCAACCCAGAGCCAACCGCTTGCCTTTCCCAAGCCTCCACTACCTTGCTTCTAGCAAGAGGAAGCCAGGCTGCTGCTGCTGCTGCTGCTGCTGCTGCTAAGTCGCTTCAGTCGTGTCCAACTCTGTGCGACCCCATAGATGGCAGCCCACTAGGCTCCTCTGTCCCTGGGATTCTCCAGGCAAGAATACTGGAGTGGGTTGCCATTTCCTTCTCCTAGACAACATCTAATATCCTACTACAAGTCTAACTACCTGTGATCTTACAGTGGACCTGAGGTTTGAGCCAACTCATTCATTGGGCAATCTGAAGAATGTCAGAACATTAAAAAAAAAAAGAAGAGAAGAGAAAAACGACAAACTTCAGGGACAAGACTACTCTCAAAACTGATCCTGGGTAACTTTGAGAATTCTGAATCCCACAAACTTTAAAACACCAAATATGAGAAAACAGCCTGAATAATGGTGAAAATGTGAAAACTGATACTTCTGCGGCTCTGGAAAGGCTATTCCCACTTGGAGAACCTTCATTCGTGTATTTCACTAAACCTCGCGCTGCTGTTAGTTCAGGTCCGTTCAGTCGCTCAGTCGTGTCCGACTCTTTGCCACCCCATGGACTGCAGCGACACAGAAACCAATGTGCACCCGACTGAATTCCAGGCCTGCCACTCCAGGGACCTTGCTAGCCTCGCCCGGACTTTCAGATTTCAAGGAATTAGCGGAGAAGAGAGAACAGCCGTAGAGTTACTAGTAAATGTCTGATCACTGCAAGAGAAGAGCTAGAGGAGAGAGTGGCGAGCCAGGTGGCCACGCGGCCTGGCTGTTCCCTTCTCCATCCTGGCAGGGGATGTCGAGGGCCGTGGAGCGGTCCGTCCCACTCCACCCCGGGTAGCTGCCGGCCTGTGGCCGCGAAAGTCACCTGTGAAGGAGTCAGGGTAGATGGACTCCAGAGCCTCCAGCTCGTTGCGCTGCTCCTCGCCGTAATCTGTCATCGCGGCCCTCGCTGCAGCCCATGGATCGCCCAGATACCCAGGCGGCGTGCTGCAGCCTGGACCGCGGCCGCGCCGGGAGAGCAGGCAGCGGCCGGGCGGGCGCAGGCGCAGAGTCCCAGGCAGAGAGGCCTGGGGCCCACAGCCAGGCTGGGCCTGCTGATCAACAGCCCTGCGCCGGCCTCCGCCTGCTCCCTAGTTCCGCGTTCGACTCGTCGGGCCTGGCCGTTGGGCTGACTGTCCCACGCCCGCTCGGGACTTGCTGGGATGGGGAAAACACCAGGTCTGGCATTTGCCACAGACACCTAAGGATTGGTTACTGGGCTTTTCGGAACCAGAACTTGAGAAGGCCCTCAGCGCCGCATCCTCGCTCTACTAGTCTGGTCTTAAGGCCAGCCTCGGGTACCGGGGAGGGACTATCTAGCTGGAGGCGGGACGCTGCGGGCGTCCCTGCTCTTGATCGCTTCGGGTCTCCGGCTTGCGACCCTGTGGCAGCGTCCAGAGGGCGGATGCCCACGTCCTAGTGCTGACTAATGGCGTGTCCCAGGTGATTTCTACGTTTCTGGAACCTCCAAGTTCTCGGCATCCCACAAGACTGTAGAATCCAGTGGCCAGAGGAACAGCTCTCGTAGTGCATCAGGCGGGTCCAGAAAGCTCGGCCCAACTTCCGAGTAACGAGTCAGAGTGGATCTGGGGGAGAAAGCAAGTGAAAGTCCTGAGATCTTTTGAATTTGTAAAATGAACGCGGCAGGATGTAGATCTAAATATTCTGAGATCGCGTATTTCTGAACTGATGAAAGAGGTGTAAGTTTCGGTAACAGTTTTGGTTAAGTATTGTCTCCGAAAAATACTCAGAACCTTTGATTTGGAAGGATGAAACTGAAGAAGTAATAGTACTTAATACATATACATCTCTTATCTTCCAGTTCATCACAGCAGTTACAAAGAGAGTTTTCAAAAAATAACTGTAATGGCACAAACTAAGAAAATGGCCAAACATGGTACTTTTATGAAATGAAAGCTAAACATCCATTTATGTGTATAATAAAGGAAGATTTTTAGTTTTTTAATGCAGAAAAATATAAGAACATTAAAATATTTTTCATATTTGTCTGTATTTTTCTTTTTGTTTCTGTATTAAAGCTTAGAGATAACGGCTCTGAAGTTTTCTCTTGCTAAAATGATGATGTCCCATGGACCAGAAGGTATCTTGATATTCTCTTGGGACTTATTGCCTCTTTGGCAACCCACTCCAGTTTTCTTGCCTGGAGAATTCCATAGACAGAGGAGCCTCGCGGGCGAGAGTCCATGGGGTAGGAAAGAGTCGGACATGACTGAGCAACTGACACACACACTGCTTACTTAGCAGAAGGATATGTGAAAACGAACATATTCACTTCGGTACTGATTCCATGTCTTCGGTATTAAGGGTTATTAGGGCATGCATTGGAAAAGGAAATGGCAACCCACTCCAGTGTTCTTGCCTGGAGAATCCCAGGGACAGGGGAGCCTGGTGGGCTGCTGTCTATGGGGTCACACAGAGTCGGACACGACTGAAGCGACCTGCAGCAGCAGCAGCAGCAGCAGGGCATTGTTTTAAATTTTCAAGAAAAAAATGGGAACTCTTCTGAGGATGGTAAGAATCTCATGAAATACGTGAAGTAACTTTGCAAATACAGGGTGCTTCTGGGAATCCTCGGTTTAGGGAAATCAGTGATTTGTTACTGGAGAAGAAGGTTCTGTGCAAAGGGGGGAGCCCGCTTGTTATTTTGGAAGCCAGTGTGGCTGGTGCATGGTGAACTGGTGTGGGAGTTTGCAGATCATGTAGGATCACTGGAGGATTTAGGTGGAAGAGGGACAAAGTCTGAAAGTGTGGAGACCAGTTAGGCCATGGCAATAATCTAAACAAAGACAGTGATGATTTGGACCAAAGCTACAGGACCAAACAGGTTCTGGATATGTTTTGAAGGTGTCAGGATTTGATATGAGTTGTAAGAAAAGGATGAATAAAGGGTGATATTTGGCAGGAACAGCTGGAAAGATGAAGTTCTTTTGACCAAAATGACAAATGAGGAAGATAGAATGAGTTTGGCAAGGAAGTTGATAGCACCTATAATCCATGGATCAAAGAAAAACACCCAAGTAAAAACTTTTTTAATTTTCTAAATGATAATCAAAACACAAGTTATCAAAATAGGTGCAGTGAAGCAACCAATTTAAGCTTTATATTAGGAAAAGAAGGTTGGTTACAAGTTTTAATCTTTTAAATGGAGTGCCCCTTTATCTCCTTTATTTTTTTATTAACAGAATTTTTGGTAAAACATTTTCAAATCTGTTGTATATTTACTATAAAACCTTCCTATTTCAGGATGCTCAAGAGTGATTCTTTAATACTAAAGATAACTTCCAGTGCTAATGTAAGCAAGAGAACTCACTTCCAAATCTTTGTGTTACCTATTTGGGCATCATTAAGCATTTTTGGTTGATTTCTAATTTCCTTTTGACACAGAGACACTTCACAGAACACCCATCTGAAAGTGGGTGATTTTTATGAGACAGACTGACTTTCTTTCAGTGTCTCATTTTTAATTTATAGTTAAAGATGTTACAGGATAAGTGTGTTTCAAGCTCTGCAGACAGGTAAACAATATAGTGGAGCCAAGCATCATGGGATCTTAAGTCAGAGTGGGAAGCCCAGCCTCAGCACTAACCTTTACAGTTATATAAACTTTTAAGATCATTCGAGTAACACGAAACAATGTATGTGAAAGTGCACTGCAAATTCTCAAATAGGTTATCAGTATTAGTCATTAGAAATATATAGAAATGTATATATTCCTCTGAAGCAGTTCTGTTGTTCTCTTCTCTGTTAATCTTTATTGCTAAAGAAAAATGTCTGTAAGAGATTCATTGTATCATTTGTGTTTCTTTCTACAAATAATGCAAAGTCACAGTTGCTACTTCCTAATATTAGCAGTATTCAAAATGTGTTTTGAAGTTTATTTTTGCTTTTCTGTGCTTATGAGTTTTTTAGGCCACCTCACTTTTCTCAGAGGTGCAGAATTGAGAATTCCCTATTTAAAGGTTAATCTTAATTCTCAAACAGTTCATGTGGCTACTTTCATTTAGTCAGGTGTTTCAAAGACTCATTACCCTCATAAGTGTAAACACCCATATGAAATTCTGATTCTGAGAGTTCCTCTAAATGGTAGTGAATCACTGCCTGATCACTGTTCTGAATCACTGATTCAGATCACTGATCTGAATCACTTCCAGCCTAACTAATCTTCCTGACTGACTCAACATAAAGGGACCAGAGTGATCTGTTACAATGTAAATCAGGTCATGTTCCTCTTTGGCTCGTGACTGCTCCCTCCCCATCTCAGATTAAAGGCCCAGGTGTTGACAGTACAAGCGGCTCCCTGACCATCACCCGCACCTCACAATTTCTCTGACCTTACCTCCTATTACTCTTGTCACCTACTCTGTGCTTCAGCCTTACTAGCCTCCTTGCTGTTCCTCAAATATGCAAGACAGGCTGTCCTCCTGCAAAGGGACTTCCTGTTCGCTCTATCTGGAATGCTCTTCCTCCCATGCCCACGTGGTCTACTCCCTCATCTCCTTGGGATCTTCTTCACATATAACTTTTCAATGAGGCTACCTCAACCACTGTGCTTAAAATTACAGCCACTATTGATTCCCTCTATCCTATTTTATTTTTCTCATGACACTTTAAAATTACACTATGTATTATGTTTATTCTATTAGAATGTAAATTCCTTAGGGTCAGTGATTTTAGATACTGTTGTACTTTATGATATAGGGTAGCGCCTGACACAGAATAGGCACTCAAAAAATATATATATATAGTCTCTGAAGGAGTGAATCCTATGCAATGATAACATGGTATGGTTCTAAAAGCACTGGACCAGGGAGTTATAAAACTATCGCCCTTCTTTACAGTTACCATATGTGTTTGGATAAGACCCATCCTCTCTGGGTCTCAGCTTCCCTATCTGTGAAATGGGGCTGTTGGGCAAAAATTATCTTCGTGATGCTTTCTATGTGTAAAAATCTATGATTCCTCAAGGTCATGTATATACTGATGATAGTTGTGTGAAATCAAAGTTAGTGCTTAACATCTCTGACCCAAGGTGTCATGGCCACAAGAGAGGTATGTGTGGGTGGAGTTGTTACATTCCTAACACCCTAACACCTTGACACTAATGTTCTTGAACCAAATAACAAGATGGGGGCCTCCATTCTGGAGCACAACAAAGTGGGGACAATGTGAGTTTTAAGTGGGCTGTGCTTCCAACATTACCTTGCACATAAAGATGACGTATGCTGTTTCCAAGAAGCAGCATCTATACATGTTCCTTTTCTCCACCTCGTAAGGACCATTTCGATCACTTGTTCTCTTTTTTTCTCCTTCTCTTACTCTTCCTCCCTCTTCTCTCTCTCTGTCCCACAGGCACATATGCACTCACGGGTATATGCACTTTGCTTTGAATTTGAAAGGGACTGAGTAGAGAAGGAAGAGAAAATAAAGGAGTAAAAGAGGTGTGGAAGAAGATAGGGTTAGTGAAATGCAATATGATTTTTTAAATGTATGGAGGGAAAACAAACTTGGAGGTTAAAGTGGAAAGCTAAAATTTAAGTCAGATTACATTTTTGGCTTCCTGAAAGAAAATATAGTGAAGGTTGAGCCAGGGATGCCCCTAAGTTTGTGCAAAGTCCTAGGCAAACATTTCTGTGGGGTCTTTGGCGATAAAATAAGTAATGATATTAAAAGATGTATTTTATGGGCTCACGTAAGATCCAGTGGTTAACTGATGTAGAATAATAAAGAGAGACACCTACACATCAGTCTACTGTTTAATCAGTGTCCATGCACCATCCCTTCCTGCTCAGGTTGAACACCCATCTCTTCCTGTTCTTTATTGTCAGATAAACTGGTTCCATCTAATTTCATATCTCCTACAATGACTTTTTTAAACATAGCAGTGCTGATACTATTGTCAATACTGTGGCTCTTTGTAATTTCTATCGAAACAATATAGTTCTTGCCTCTGCAGTATTCTAATACCATTTCGCGGGTGACATCATTACTCATTGACTCCATCATCATGGTGCTGCTCCTGAACACTGGCTTCCAGTGATTTTCTTGAAGAATGTACCTCTAGATGATGTCCACAAATACAATTCTTACTCAGGATATGCAGGAAAATGTGACTACCATTTGTTTTCCAGTCACGTTAAATTTACCATCTTCCAAAAATGTCTTGATTTCTTTGGGCCGTAATCACTGCATCCCTAGCCTGGGATCTGTGTTGGAGTTGGATGCACGCCGCCTTCCACACAGCGCCACCAGCTGGGAGGACCAGACAGGAAACTGCAGCGGAGCCAGAACAAGGGTCCCTTTTGCATGCAAGGAGGGAGTTGACCCACCCAGCAGAGCACAGCGTCATCACCCCGTCAGCAGCCAGAGAGGACCGCGATCGGAAGGCCGTCTGAGTACTTGTTGCCGCCGCCCCCACCCATCCACCCAGGTGCCCACCCTCACCCAACCACGCGCCCACTCTCACCCACTGCCTGGTCAGAGGCGGGCAGCCGGCGCGCAGTCCACCCTGAGCGTCCGCGGTGCTGCGCACGAACAGAGGGGCCGTCGTCACGGCCAACTCGGGCGCTGTAGCCGCAAGCTGGCACCTCTGGTCGAAATACCCCCGGCACCCCAAACTCGGGGAAGAGGGTCGGGGAACGCACGGAAATAAAGAAACCGGCCCAAGCGGTAGGGCCCCAGAAAGTCTCCAAGAATGAGCTCAAAACGCAGAGCTTGCTGACCACAGGCAGCACAGAACTGCGTACTTACTCCGTTTTATTATTCTAACTCTGCCCGTAATAACTTGGATGGTTTTTGCTTTTCGCTTTATCTTCCTTGCAAAGTAAAGGCCTTTCTCACAGTACTCTTAGGATCCATTAAATCATTAATGGAGTAAAGATGCTTGACATCATCAGAACTGTATGTTATACTCTTTCTCAAAAGCAGCTTTCTCAAATTCAAGTTATCTCCAAGGGAAGGAAAGGCAAGCATGAACTTACTAGCCAACTATTCTTAATTTATGAAATTTAATAAATAAAACACCACATGGATCAGGATTAGTTTTTTCCCTTTGGCATTTGTTTTCCTACGTTTCAAATGCTGGATTATATCCACAATATGTCATCGAGTATAACATATGGTTCTGTTGATGTCATTAACTGGCAAGGACACAAGACAAATGTAATTTAAATATTTTTATTTGTTTGGATTGAAACATCTATAGAAACATAAAATGTATATTCAGCTGTTCTTTCAGCACTTTAGAACACCTTTAGAATATTTTATATTTTTATATTATAGTATAAATATATTTGTTTTCCTAGAGCAGCAGTTCCCTAGGGCAGAGTATCAATGCATAAATGCTTATGCTAGAAAGTACCTTGAAGAGGCCTTAATCCAAAGCATGTCACTTGTGACAGGCTTGTGGGGTCATAAACTCCTGAAATGTATTGATATGTGTGTTTATTTCCTATCTCCCACTGTAGCCAATCACCACGAACTTAGTGGCTTAAAACAATGCAAATGTATAATCTTACAGTTTGTAACTGTGAGAATAGTATATATTTCTTACTGTCAAACACAGGTCAGACACAGGTCTCAGTGGGCTCCAATCAAGGTGTCAGCAGGACTGTGTTCCTTTTAGGGGTTCTGGGAAGAATCCATTTCCCAGCCTTTCCAGCTTCTAAAAGCTGGCTGCATCCTTGGCTCAGGATCCTCGTTACCTTTAAATTAGCCCAACTATGGCTAATTTCTCAGACGTCACCCTGACACTCCACGACACTCCTCTTTCATTGCCACTTGGTCTTTTCTCTGACTTTGGTTCCTCCTCTTATAAGAGTCTCTGTGATTACAGTGAGTCCATCAGGATATTCCAGTATAATATCCCTGTCTCAAGATCCTTAACTTGATGACATCTGCGGTGTCTCTTTTGCCATGCAAAGTATAAAGTAAGATTCACAAATTCTAGGGCTTAGAATGTGAACATGTTCAGAAGACCAACATTTAGTCTACCACAGTACACAGCCTCTGAGGTATGTGGGCCTGTGTGGGTATGTTTGCACAGCCTCTGGATATTTCCTCAAGATAAATTTTCCCGGAATGGCCCTTCAAAGGGTCTGTGACTCAGGATAGTTTAAACACTTAACTCCCACCATTTGATCAGCCTCTCTATCTTGTGGAAGGGAAATTAGTTCCAGAGAGATTGACTTGTACAAGACAGTATGAATGATGAGAGAGTGTGTTTTCCTTTGTTCCACTTTGACCCTTTATAACTATACCCTATCAAAAACAAATCGACAGATTATAGCAGTGTTCTGCCACTACCAGAATGAGAACGTGAACACCGGAGATTCCTGGGCAAGCTTGCAGTTAGTCTGTAGCTAATAAAATCACTGTCGCTGGTTGTTGAGTAGTTCAGGTTCAGAGTGACAGCAGACAAGTCACTTTGCTAAGAACAACACTGCCTTGAAAGTGAACCGTTATATGTGTAGGTGCAGTGGAAGTAGAAAGAGATAGGCAGGTAAGATAGGCATCTTATTTTTAGAACTCAGGATGTTTTAGTGATTCACAGACAGGGGTAGGAGGAGAACCCCCTGACGTCTACAAGGCCCTGGAAGGTTTGTGATATGCCTCATGTTTCTGTATTCAGTGCTATGGAGTGCAGTGTCAAAAGTCAGACTAGCAGGGAACTTTAGCAAACTGCTTGACTTCTCTATCTCAGTCTACCTCATCCATAAAATGGGAGAACTTATTTTATTTGGGTCAAATAAGACTGGATGCAAATTATGAACAATGATTCACCAGTTACCAAATAAAAATAATTATATCTTAAGAAAGCATTTTATTCATATAAGAATTTACACCACTCAGAATTCCTTCACATTCTCTATGTCATTAATGTCATTTCAGCAATTCATTTTCTAATATGTGACTCTACCATTTTGCTGTAAAGAAAGAATGGGGTCATTTGTTTAAATTAGCTTCATAATACATAAATAGTAAGAATTCTTTTGGGCGTCCCAGATGGCTCAAGGGTAAAGAATCTGCCTGCAATGCAGGAGATGCAGGTTTGATCCCTGGGTCACAAAGATATCCTGGGGAAGAAAATGGCAACCCACTCCAGTATTCTTGCCCAGGAAATCCCATGGACGGGGATCCTGGTGGGCTGTAGCCTATGGGCTCTCAAAAGAGTCAGATACAACTTAGTGACTAAGCAACAACAAAAGAATTCCTTTTACAGTGGCTGCTGTGGCCACCACTATACTTGAGTGCAGCCATCTGTCTATACCATGAGAGGGCAGCAGAGGAAACAAAACTTGAAAAACATTTCTGACGTTCTAGTGAGTCGGACACGACAGAAGTGACTTAGCGGCTGCAGCAGCAGCAGCAGCAGTGTACTGAGATTAGAGTTTAATTGTGCTTGGTGGTTTGAGTTTGAGCAAGCTCCAGGATTTGGTGATGGACAGGGAAGCCCGGCATGCTGAGACTGAGTCCGTGCTGAGTCTATGAGGTCGCAAAGAGGCCAACACGACTGAGCGACTGAACTGAACTAAACAGAAGAGTAATTCAGGGTCAGGGACAATGAAATTTGTCTCTCTGAAAGTACCATCATTGCTCCTTGGTCCAGAGGTCACATTTATAACTGTGCCCCACAGCTCATGGAGCCAATTGTGTAGCTGTCTACTCTAAGGACAGCTTGCCAACATCTACTCCTTTAGTTTTGTTTAGAAGCTAAAATGAAAACTCTAAACCATATATTTTGATGTAGCAAATAGCTGCTGAGTCTTGCATTTGGAAGGCCTCTGATTGGTTGTGATATTTCAAGGTTTTAAGGTTAATGTGATTTCCCCTTGTGCTACAAACAGAATGCAAGAAAAATTTGTAAAATCACATTGTTGTTTCTTATTACAATCATCGGAGAAGGCAATGGCAACCCACTCCAGTACTCTTGCCTGAAAAATCCCATGGACGGAGGAGCCTGGTAAGCTGCAGTCCATGGGGTCGCTAAGAGTCGGACACGACTGAGCGACTTCACTTTCACTTTTCACTTTCATGCATTGGAGAAGGAAATGACAACCCACTCCAGTGTTCTTGCCTGGAGAATCCCAGGGACAGGGGAGCCTGGTGGGCTGCCGTATATGGGGTCGTACAGAGTCGGACACGACTGAAGCGACCTAGCAGCAGCATTACAATCACATGCTAGAATTTTTTTAATGGAACTGGAGACTGAGAACAGAGAAAGAAGACAAAGATGATGAGTATAAGTATTATTCTGCAGTTCAGCTTTGGAAAGCATAAATAAGCAGGGTAAAACACGTCTAAACATTGGAATTGTATTTGTCTCCTGGGAAGGAGGCAGCTTGGATTATGGGAGGCAGATGTGGGAGCTGATGAAGGTAAGAAATGAGCAAGTCTGTATTTATGCCAAGCCACAGCATTTGATGTAGTATCCAAAACCACTTGGTAGCAAAATGTAAGGTAATATTAGCACATAATTGATTTTAATTATATGTTTTAAACTTACATAAATCCATTAAGCATAAAGGAGAGGAAGCACAATGTTCTTAATGGAAAAGTTTTGTCCAACTGGCTATGGAACAGAAGAATATTCTTGGACCAAAAAAAATAAATAAAATTGGCAATTTAATTTAATTTGAAATAGATAAGATACAATAAAACTCAAGAATGCGTACTATCCTTTAAATGTTCATACAGATGCTATAAAACCCTTTGAAGCTATACAGAAGAGTTCCAAAATACTTACAATCCTTTGACCGAAAGTGAAAGATCACGATAAAGTGGTCCAAAAGATAAATTGTATGCAATACTCTGAAACAGCTTGATTTAGAAAGTACTTCTAGAATTTAGTGGAAAGAAACTTTCCTGGTGTCAGTATAGGAACAACTATTCTTTCTGATAATACAAAGTTTTAACCTCATACACTCTGATTTTGATAACTGAAAATCTTACTAGAGTATTTATTCTAATTTCTGTATATTATTCTATCAGAGTATATTTCCTGAAAACTAATAAAATAACTCGGATCATGGTATAAAATGTTACTTTAACTAGTGTATCCCAATACAGAAAAACTTCAAAGAGTCTCAGAGCCATGGGATTTGGAGCTGGAGAAGATGCCAAAGAACAAAGTGGAGGTGGCCTTCCATAATGTGTTGTTGTTCAGTCGCTCAGTCATGTCTGACTCTTTGTGACCCCATGGACTACAGCATACCAGGCTCCCCTGTCCTTCACCGTCTCCTGGAGCTTGCTCAAACTCATGTCCATTGAGGGGGTGATGCCATCCAACCATCTCGTCCCCTTCTCCTCCTGCCTTCAATCTTTCCCAGTATCAGGGTCTTTTCTAATGAGTCAGCTCTTCGCATCAGGTGCCCAAAGTATCAGAGCTTCAGCATCAGTCCTTCCAATGAATATTCAGGATTGATTTCCTTTAGGATTGACTGGTTTGATCTCCTTGCAGCCCAAGGGACCCTCAAGAGTCTTCTCCAGCACCACAGTTCGAAAGCATCAATTCCATAATTACACAGCTCATTTATATCAGAGCAGACCAAGACCCTACTTCCAAACTTACTTCCATTTTTTAAAGATCCCTCTTGTCATGTCACATCAGAATTGTATACAGAATTAGATAAGTGGAATAACTTTTCTCGGCCACTTGAAAAAATCAGTACACTAACATTTTTTTAAAAGTAGAATGCCAGTGAATGTCTAGAGAGGAAAGCTCAGAAGCAAACTTGGTGATATTTTCCTTTCAATAGAAACAACCTAAGCTACTAGCGCTCTAGAAGATTGTACACTTATTCACCTGTATATGTATAAACATCTTATTAGACTTAGAAAGGATCTCAAGAATTCATTTGGTTCAGTTCCTTCCCTTCCAGCAGATAAGGTATCACTATCCCAATCTACAGATGCAACAGTTGAATTCCAGAGAGACTAACCAATTTGCTCAGTAAGTGATGGAGAGGGAGGAACAGGTCTCCTGTCCTGGCAAACTACTATAATATGTATCTCTTATTGGTTAAAAAAAAATAGTCTTTTTAATATTCATCTTTATTGTTTCTATTAAATTTGAAAGACCCATAATTTCACACGAAATGGACTCTTCCATGATTATAAGATTACCAGGTAGCGACTGCATTTTAGATGGTCAGATTCTCTGGTCTCCTTGAAAATGAATCTTGAAAGTCACCTTGACTACTGGAAGTTGGTCCATTGCCCAGTAAGTAGCCATTATTTTGCTTAAAAGATAAAGAAAAACCCTCACTTTGCTTATTTTGACCAATGAACCAGTTGTTCAAGTGAATGTGGCAAAAATCAGACATGAGACTATATATATATCAGAAATAATGAAGATAAAATAGAAAACTGTCAAATATTAGAAGTGAAAATTTAGGTAGGTCTTCCCTTTTAGAGTTTAGGTAATAGATATACAAATATAGCTTACAGCCTTCCTTCCTAAAATGGGTTTTGAGTACAAAGGTACTCAAACCTTTTGATAACAAAAAGACATAGATGCTGTCCTGGTAGTGGAACACAGGGGGAACTTTCTAGAATAAACTTTCTATATCATAGCTGTAAAAATGTTTCCACTATGGAGATGCCACAAATAACATTTATAACACCAGTGAGGATACAGTATGTGTCCATCTTTCCTTGGGCATGGCAAGATGACTCAAGACCTTCTTGCCTGGGCTTCCCCCCTACATGGTAACAATTTATAAAGGTTTTTTTTTTTTAATCTTGATTCCCAAAAGATCAGATATTTAAGCTTGAGGAAAGAGGAAGAAGCAGTGAAAAGTCGCTGGGGATTATACAGAGGGAGAAAATTTTAAAAACAAAACTTAGAAATGGCGAAAATAATGATAAAAGACAAGCAATGCAAAGAGGAAGGGCAAAAATAACATTTATGAGCACTTATTTTATGAAAGGCACTGTGCTGAGTACTTAGCTTGTATTATCATATTTAATTGTCATATGTGTCCTCACAAATCTCAGAAGTAGCTGCTATCTGAATGCAGATACAAAATAGCTCTCGAAGATATTCATTTTTGCACAGCTACTAAGTAACAAAACTAGGATCCAAATTTTGATATGACTACAATTTTCATATTTGTAAAAAAAAAATCAGGCCAATATATGCACGACAAGACCATCAGTGAAATTTCAAAACGAGAAATTGTTACCATGATCAGATAAATTGATTTCGGAAATAGCATTTCAGATGAACTGACATAAACAAATATCAGAAGAGAGAGAAAAAGATGAAGGGATTACATGGAAACTTTGTCCTTATAAAAATAAAATATTTGAATTGTGCAAGGTGCTATGATTAAGGTTTTAATTCAATACTTCCTGATCTGCCTTCCTCATTATCTTCATCCACCCTGCCTCCAAGGAAGCTGTAGTTACCTTGCACGTCATTACCCATGCAGAGAAAGCTGGGGACTGACATCTCTCTCCAGTCCTGACATGAAGGAATATGGATGTGTCTGACATCTTCATTTCCGGGAATGACGCCAAATAGCTTCTTTATACGCTGCAAGATGAGGAGCCGGGAATGCTGTGCTGCGGCTTGTTCAAAGAGCTCCCTCTCATTGTGGAGGTGGTTAGTAAAGTAGCAGTGCTGCAGGGAGGTGAGGGGTGAGCAGCACCTCGCCAAAGAGTAGGAGACTAGGGCGGTGATGGTTGCCAAGGTGATCAGAATCCAGCCCAGCATCTTCACATAATCATTCAAAAGAAAAACAGAAAGCATCAATATATTAAATATTCAAGAAACAGCCATGATGGGAGGGATCCCCACAAATCTGAGAACTAAAATATGGGTAAGAAATTTGCTTTTCTAGTCTTTAGCATATTGACAGGTGCTATTCATTTGATCCTGGGTGCAGGTGTGACACAGGATATAGGCCCAACCATTTTCAACTTGGCTTTGGGATTACCAAGGATTTTTGGATTGGGGAAATTTCCAAAGATTTTTAAGTGGGTTCTAGATACTGTCCTGGAAGTGGCAAACATTATAACCTGCCTATTATCTTTGCATAAGGGACATAAACCACATTTTTTATTTTAGTTTAAGCATCAGGTGTAGGCTCATACATTTCTTTGGACACTTAATAAATATTTAATAATGATAGTGATGAAAATTATGATATAATAGATAATGGTAGTTTTATAAGCTACCAAGCTCAATGATGTGCCAGCAAGTATTCACTGACATTTCTTCCCAAATGACTATTTCCTTTTATTTTTTTGTGACTGAAGAAAGTTAATGAGCAGACTCTCATGCCCTTAAATGTGCACCACCTATTGTTTTCCTTTTCATCTTCCTCTCCCTTCAAATAATCTTTTGCTGGCCAGTTTTATGGTTGGTTTTTGAAATATACTTCGAAAGGAAAGTCAACTAGATTTTATTTGCAACTATTTAGTTTCCACTTTTAAAGACTGACAAATAACAAATAATCCTTTTTTTTTTCTTTTCATTATTCTTTTTTCAATATTTAGTGGTTGTTATGTAGAGTGAGACAGATGGGCTGCACACATTTAGGGAAACCACCAGTATGCAGCCAGAATCTAAATGGAGAAGGTCTGTTCCACAGCTTGTGATTCACCAACAGGCCTGGAATCACCAGTGTGTGCACAGCAAGATAGCTTCACTCTAGACAGGCTGAAGCCTACAAAGTGA
Source organism: Bos mutus (assembly GCF_027580195.1). Taxonomy (NCBI): domain Eukaryota; kingdom Metazoa; phylum Chordata; class Mammalia; order Artiodactyla; family Bovidae; genus Bos; species Bos mutus. The sequence goes on from NC_091625.1 coordinate 34,274,204, forward strand.
TACTCATCATGTCATGATTTAACTTATTAGAGGCCAGCATGGTTGAGGAAAAGTCATCGCAGATGCCCATTAATTCATCAGCTATCATTTACTGAGCCCGAGGTTGACATCCCACCATCTGTTGTACATACTGCTTGGTTCCTGGGACACAGATCCAGATAATTTTAGATATATTCTCTCTTTCCAAATCTTTAAGCCTAAAGAAGGAGTCAAAATATAAAGCCAAAAAAATACAGTAAAATAGGATAGTTTTGTTAGGCGTAAACACAAAGCCCAAGGAAGGACAATGAAGACACATGAACTTGTTTAAAGGAGAAGAGTGTCAGGGAGCACTTCCCAGGAGAGATGGTGAGGCTCAAACTTAATTTATTAAAGACAAGTTCACCAGATGCAAGAGGTTGAGGAGAATTCCAATTAGGGAAGAAGTCAGAAGAAGAAGCATGTGAAGAGTTGGGAAAACCCCAAGAAGTTGAATTCACAAGGTCATAGGAATCATATGGGGAAATGGTCAGGGGCCACATATTGAAGGATATTGTATGTCAGGCCAAGAATCTGGATTTGTGCTTAGGCTGGTAGAAAATCACTGAAGGACTTTATATGGGTGACAGTGCATGGAGCAGGGGTAGAGGGAGGGTTCATCATTCAATTTGCAGTTAGATGATTTGGGCATGGGTATAGAAGGTATCGAAATGGGATGAAATAAATGTCCAGAAGGTACAGGCAGAGACAGGATTTAAGCTTAATTTGATCTGGTGGTCAACCCAGAATTATCTGACAGAAAGATAGTACATATTCCTCAAATGAGATTGGAGTATGAGGTGACTGTAGAAGGTGGGAGGGCAAATAGAAACAGCCCCTGGTCTTTGGCTAGCTTGATAAGCCATTTATTAGCTCTATAAACTTATGAAAGTTATCAACTCTTTGAGTTTCAGTTTCCTCACCCGTAAAATAAGGTTGATTATACCTACCTCTTAGGATTATGAAGATTAGAATTAAGATATAACGTATTTGTACACTATAGGATAAGCATCTCAATAAATATTAGTGGTCAATAAATATCATTTAGTTGTGTCCAACTCTGCGACTCCATGGACTGTAGCCCACCAGGCTCCTCTGTACAAGGAATACCCCAGGCAAGAATACTGGAGTGGGTTGCCATTCCCTTTTCCAGGGGATATTCCCAACCCAGGGATTGAACCCTGCTCTCCTGCATTGCAGGCAGGTTCTTTACTGTCTGAGCCACCAGGGAAAACCAAATATTGGTGGTGTTGTCACTAAATCAAAAAATCCACTTGCTCATGGTACTCAGAGTTATAAAACTGTCTTTTCACAGAAGTCTGTGTATCATGAGACAAGATGTTTTATTTTGACCTTAAGAACATCTCACCATTGTGTATTAAACCTTAGTTTTTTAAAGCAAGAACATTTTTTAAAGTCAAAATTGTCCCACTGATTTTTTCACTTTTCACAGCTCCTCTGCTTGACATTTAAGGCCAGTATAAATAGGTTCAGACAAATCCTTTCTTAATAAGATTTCTAATTTTGTTTCAACTGGTCCATATGTAACACTTCAATATTGTTGTGTTGACATTAATTTTTTCAACTAAATATCATCAGCACTTTTAAATTTTAATAACTGAAAAGTGATGGGTCAAGAGAGGCCTTTGCAATAAGTAGTTTAGAAATTAATGTGTTTTTCTCAATATTCAATAATAACCTATATGGGAAAATAATCTGAAAAATAATAAAAGCATAGATAGATGGGTATGTATAACTGAATCACTTTGTTGTATACTTGAAACTAACACAACATTGTAAATCAACTATGCTGCAATATAAAATAAAAAGTAAATTAAAAAACATGAATCTGTCCTTACGGCATTGCAGTGATTTGAAATACGTTTTTCTCCCAAATCCCTGGGAGAAATCAGGGATGAACACCAATGATTCCTTCTGTACTGACAAAAATGTACTTTTACATCTTTAGATTCAACATATAAACCTAGTAGGTTTAGGCCTTCCCGTCACTTGACTCCACTCCCTCCCACAAACCTATCTAATGACACGAAATTTAGAACTATCATCAGTGTTTATTTTTCATTATAATTAAGCCTCCTGTAATTTTAGATGTGATTTAAATATATAAGAATGCATATTGAAGAATATACATGCAGAAAGATGGGATTTAGTAATAATATTTTTAATAACAATATCTAAAATTCCTTGTTGAAGAAAAGTTATGACCAACCTAGACAGCATATTAAAAAGCATAGACATTATTTTGCCAACAAAGGTCCATCTAGTCAAAGCTATGGTTTTTCCAGTAGTCATGTATGGATGTGAGAGTTGGACCATAATGAAAGCCGAATGCCAAAGAACTAATGCTTTTGAACTGTGGTATTGATGAAGACTGTTGAGAGTCCCTTGGACTGCAAGGAGATCAACCAGCCCATCCTAAAGGAAATCAGTCCTGAATATTCATTGGAAGGACTGATGCTGAAGCTGAAACTCCAATAGTTTGGCCACCTGATGCGAAGAACTGACTCACTGGAGAAGACCCTGATACTGGGAAAGACTGAAGGCAGGAGGAGAAGGGGATGACAGAGGATGAGATGGTTGGATGGCGTCCCTGACTCAATGGACACGAGTTTGAGCAATCTCTGGGCATTGGTGATAGACAGGAAAGCCTGGCATGCTGCAGTCCATGGGGTCAAAAAGAGACACAAGTGAGCAACTTAACTGAAAATTCCTTGTTTTTAATATATAATAGATTCTGAACACAGTACTGAGTGCTTTAGATGCATTAACTTGTTTATTACTCACTCCAACCCTATATGACAGATCATATTAACAATATCTCCATTTTACAGCTGAGAAAAGTGAAGCATGGATAAGTTAGATAACTTGCTTAAGGTTTTGCAGGTTAATACATGGTAAAGCAAGCCTCAAATGCAGGTCTGCTCACTCCAAAGCCCAACATCCTAACCATATTTATGCAGCTGCTCAGTAGAAATCTAACTGATGAGTGGCATCCAGTTTGTGTTCTATAATCAGACAATATGAGAAGCAGCAGGAATGGAAAATGTTTCCAGTGATTGTAGTTAACATGAGATTGCTGTTGTTCAGTGGCTAAGTCCTATTCAGTTCTTTTGCGACCCCATGGATTACAGCCTGCCGGGCTCCTCTGTTCTTGGGACTTCCCAGGCAACAACTGGAGTGGGCTGCCATTTCTTCCTCCAGGGGATCTTCCCTACCCAGGGATCAAACACGCATCTCCTGCACTGCAGGCAGATTCTTTACCATAGAGCCACCAGGGACGTGCCAGTTAATACGGGATAGCAGAGCTGAAAATAAAAAGCAAGAACTTACCTGTGACTGGTATCTGTGTAGAAGAGCTACTTCGTCTCTGACCAGGATCATATTGGGTGGAACTGGTCTGCAGCATGGAAACCTGGCTAGGATCTCTTGCTGTTCGCCGGTACTAATATTGTCAAACGCTCGGTAATGGTCCACAGATGCGAATTCACTTGCCGCACATTCGTAGTACGTGCCTGTCAGCAGGGTCACCGCCAGCCACGTTAATGGAGCAACAAGTGCCCTTCCGGTGATGCTGAAGAAGTGAAGGCAAGCCAGCTTACGCTCCAGGAGGCTGATTCTCCGGAGCTGAGGGACACAGCTGCAGCAGTATTCACTGGTGATTGTCCACGTCTGGCTTCTCAGAGCAAAGCCGGCAACCAGAAGGATTAAGGCAGGAATGATCAGAAAAGCAGAACCATAGTAGAAATTTTTCCCAACCTGACAGGGACAACTGAATGTGAAAGAGGAGAAGAGTTGTTGCCCACCGATAGTCAAAGCAGCAATTAAAGTGTTGATAAATGTTCCACTTCTCTGCAGAGAAGACACAATGTCCCCGAGAGCTGGGCTCATCTTGAGAAGCTCCTTCACAAATCAGCTCGTAGCCCTTTCTGATCATTAGACTCCACCAGCTATAACCATTTTATGGGATCTTACTGGTTTAACTGGTTGTGTCAGGTGACCCAACATCCTTACATGTTTAAAGGATTCTAGCATCTTTCCTTGTGTACTTTGTGAATCCTGAGCTAATAAATGAACTTCAGAGTACAGCCGGAGGGACCTGAGGGAGAGATTCATCTGGCTTGAGTAACAGGGGAAACTTCTTCAGTATAGTAAAGTAAAGTAAAGTAAAGTAAAGGTCGCTCAGTCGTGCCCGACTCTTTGCGACCCCGTGGACCGTAGCCCACCAGGCTCCTCTGTTCATGGGATTCTCCAGGCAAGAATACTGGAGTGGGGTGCCATTTCCTTCTCCATCTTCAGTATATCTTTCTACTAGAAAGAGGATGACTTGATTGCAAAGCAAACTGCTGCCATCTTTCTATGTGCTCCTTTGTGTGACACAAAATGCTTATCACCAGCAAACACAGTACTGAAGAAAATCAGAACATTCTTACCCTTGTACTAGTCCAAGATTTTGTTATCATAAAATTATAGCATAAAGAATCGTGGAAGTTATCTAATACTAGAACAATCGAAATGTAGGGCTGTCTGGAGCATCCGTAATTTCAGAGTTCTTCCATATAGATTCCAAAAGTTTTCCCAAAAGATACGAGCAAGACCTGGGTACCCCTAAAGTCAAATCACAACAAAAACATTCCAACTTTGCATAAAAATATGTTTGTGTTGACAGAACATAATGTAACAATGTGTTGTCTTTAAAGTTAAGTTGCAAATTTGTTAATATGATATCATTTGTTATGTGAAAATATATTTGGGTAATAAAGTTATATACATATAGATAAGAAATTATATGATCACACATAAAATGTCTATATTTAATCATCAAATGCTTTTTGTTTAAAGAGTGGCTTTTTAAAACCATATTGCTTTGGCTTATAAAAAATGAATAAGATACAAATTTCTCTTCTTAAATAAATCTCAGCTGGCCTTGGTTAAATATATCATCAGTGAATTGAAACATAATGCTGAGGAACTAACCCAAAGTGCAGTATGAAAAGACAAAGAAATAAAAGAGTATATTTTAAAAAGCAGTTAAAGGGAATAGAAAACAGATTAAGCAACTCCATGACCTAATAGGAGTTCTGGGGGGAAAAATGAAGGAATAGACAATATCTGAAGAAAAATAACTGAGAATTTTGCAGAATCAAAGAAAGTTCTCACATCAGGAAAGTGTTATCTATTTTAAATAGTTTCACTAAAGATAAATTCACACTGGACACATCATATTAAAACTGCACAGTGTGAAAAACATAAAGTCTTAAAAGCTGTCAAAAATAAAAGATAACCTATCAAAAAGTGGCAATATATTGACAGCACACTTCAGTAACAATAGAGACCAGAAGACAATATCTTCAGAGTTCTTAATACCAGCTAAACCATCATTTGAAATAGAGCAAAACAAAGACAGCACACAGAGACTAAGGGAATTTACCACCCATAGAACCTCATTAAGAGGATTATTAAAGGATATGTTTCAGCAAGGAGAAAAATAAACTCTAAGGAAAGACATAGGAGCAAAAAATACTGATGAGTACAAGTATATTTTTAAAGTTCCTTTATTTATTAGTTATTTCTATAAATAGCCACATTTTATTTCAAAAGATACAAATAAGATAATCCATGGTTATAGTAAGATATCACTACATATCTGATGTAATGGCAAAAACTAAAAAGGTACTCCATACCAAATGTCGGTAAGGACTGTAGAGCAACTAACTCATATACACTCACGTTGGGAATGTAAAATGAGACAATCACTTTTGAAAATTGTCAGTTTCCTTAAAAGTTACTTGTATATACCTCCCATACTACATAACTTACTTCCTGGTTATTTACTCAAGAGAAATGAAAGCAAAAGTCCACACGAAAACCTGTACATGGATGACACAAGCTTTATTTACAATAGCTGCAAACTGGAAACAACACAAAAGCCATGCACAGACTGTTTTATATCCCTGTAAGGGAAATTTACTCAGAAAAATATGAGGAATAAGCTATTAATATATACAGTAACAAGAATTGATTAAAAATAATTTTCTAAAGGGAAGAATTCAGGCAAAAGAATACATAATGTATGACATTTATATAAAATCCTCGAAAGCGTTAATTAACCTCTACTGATAGAAAACAAACTAGTGCTTACCTAGAGAGTGGAGGAGAAGAAATAAGAAGAGAGGGTTTGCCAGGGGCATGGGAAGACCTGTGGGGGAATGTATAAATTTGAACCACGATTTTAATTTATGGGGGTGACTCAGTGATGACAGAGAGGCCAATGTCATCAAAAGGAAATTTTATTACTTACATTTATTAAGAGAAAGGGGCATGCCAGTCCATGCAGGGCCACTTGGGGAAGCACCGGGTTGGGCTGGAGGCAGAAAAGGAGGAGGGGAAGCCGAAGCCAGAGCGTTCCCTGGGGTTTCTGTGGGAAAGTCAAAGCAGGTGAAGGGAAAGAGCTTAGAACTGGCTAATTTAAATGATTCTGGTGGGCTTCAGGGCATGGGGGATGTTGCTATTTGTCTGATACCTGGTCCTGGGTTGATTAACAGCAGAGGAAATATTGGCTTGGTGTATGAGAGTTAGATAAGAAGGTGGGTCAGAGTACAGACTCTGGGTCACGCAGGAGATACAAACTATTTAGCTGTTAAATTGGCTGTGCAGTTAATGGATGCAAATTAGACAAAGAATCAAAGAAAACACAGTTATAAAACCGGAGTGATGGGTATATTAATTATGGTGATTAATTTGATGGCTTCAAGGGTGTATACATATGTCAAAACTCATCAAACTGTAAAATCACTTACATCTTAATAAAGCAGTAAAAATCTTAAGTATAATTATTAAACAATAGAAACACAGTGCATAGATCACTCAGAAAAAAGGGAAATAAAAAGAGAATAATGATAGGAAAAGAAATAGTAAACAGAGGAAAAAGGATGGTAATCAGAAAACAGAAAATAATGGTAGATATGAGACCAAACACATACAATAATCACACATACAACGTTTTAAAATAGCTAACAATTATTGAGTGCTCACTACATGCCAGGTAAGAACATTATCTTATTTAATTTCCATAATAATCCTATGATGAGGTACTAATATTATCCTCAGCTTCTTTACAGATGAGAAAAGTGTACTGTGGAGAGATAAAGGAAATTGCACAGGGCCATGCAGAGATGAGGGAAAGGGCCAGGACCAGGACTCAGGTGGTTTGGCACATGCCTTTAACTACCACACCAGAGCTGGGGTAAATGCATCTAGAGAGATTAAAAAATAGAGTCATGCCACTCACAAGTGACACCCTTAAAACACACAAAGCTTGAAAACTAAAGGTGCTGAAATGTATACCCTTGGAAATAACATTCAGTTCAGTTCAGTTCAGTCGCTCAGTCGTGTCTGACTCTTTGCGACCCCATGAATTGCAGCACACCAGGCCTCCCTGTCCATCACCAACTCCCAGAGTTCACTCAGACTCAAGTCCATCGAGTCAGTGATGCCATCCAGCCATCTCATCCTCTGTCGTCCCCTTCTCCTCCTGCCCCTAATCCCTCCCAGCATCAGAGTCTTTTCCAGTGAGTCAACTCTTCACATGAGGTGGCCAAAGTACTGGAGTTTCAGCTTTAGCATCATTCCCTCCAAAGAAATCCCAGAGCTGATCTCCTTCAGAATGGACTGGTTGGATCTCCTTGCAGCCCAAGGGACTCTCAAGAGTCTTCTCCAACACCACAGTTCAAAAGCATCAGTTCTTTGGCGCTCAGCCTTCTTCACAGTCCAACTCTTACATCCATACATGACCACTGGAAAAACCATAGCCTTGACTAGACAGACCTTTGGTGGCAAAGTAATGTCTCTGCTTTTGAATATGCTATCTAGGTTGGTCATAACTTTTCTTCCAAGAAGTAAGCGTCTTTTAATCTCATGGCTGCAGTCACCATCTGCAGTGATTTTGGAGCCCCCAAAAATAAAGTCTGACACTGTTTCCACTGTTTCCCCATCTATTTGCCATGAAGTGATGGGACCAGATGCCATGATCTTCGTTTTCTGAATGTTGAGTTTTAAGCCAACTTTTTCACTCTCCTCTTTCACCTTCATCAAGAGGCTTTTTAGTTCCTCTTCACTTTCTGCCATAAAGGTGGTGTCATCTGCATATCTGAGGTTATTGATATTTCTCCCGGCAGTCTTGATTCCAGCTTGTGCTTCTTCCAGCCCAGCGTTTCTCATGATGTACTCTGCATAGAAGTTAAATAAGCAGGGTGACAATATACAGCCTTGACGTACTCCTTTTCCTATTTGGAACCAGTCTGTTGTTCCATGTCCAGTTCTAACTGTTGCTTGTAAAAGTGAGCTAAAGGCAAAAAAGTGTCAAAAGGGCTAATTTTGAAGACTCAATCATAAGAAAGGAATGATCCATTATGAGATAGGACAGTCATCAACTTGTCTATGACTGTATTACTGAAATATATAAAGCAAAAATATCAAATTATAAGGAGAAATTCTTATAATCAAAGAGATTTTTAACATATTAGAAGTGATCAAAGAAACATTAGGAGATAAACATTGAAAGGATATAAAAGATAGGGAATAACAAAATTAGCGAGCTTTGTCTAACATCTAGTATTCCATACCCTAAAAATAGAGAATGCACTATTTTTATAAGTTCTCTATAAATCACTTGCTAAAACATACTGATCGTATACAAGATCACAAAAGGAAATTTCAGCATTAATGTCTAATAACAAGGATACAAGTTGAGAAACCATGGTAAAAGAACGGTATAGAGTAGGAGTTGGCAACCTATATATAATTCAGGGACCAAACTGACCCACTGCCTGCTTTGTAAGCTTTTAAACCAATAATAATTTTTTTTAATGGTTTGAATTTTTTTCAGTATTTTGTGACGTGTGAAAACTACGTGAAATCCAAATCTGAGTGTTTATAAAGTTTTATTAACACGTATCCACACTGGTTCCTAATTGTCTAACTGCTTTCCCACCACCTGAGCAGAGTTGAGTAGTTTGTGACAAGAGTCTGTGTGGCCTTAAAACTGAAAATGTTTACTATCCAGCCTTTTATAGAAGAAGTTTGCGGAGCCTCTGTGAAAAATAAGTAAACTAGAATGAACGGTATGAATAGAGATAAAGCTTCAATAATTTTTAAGAATGCAAGCTGTATGATACCTGCAGCATGTTACATTCTGTAAGTTTTAAAATAAAATAATATTATGTATTCTTTGTGGTTACTGACATCTGTAGAATCTAGAAACATGTACAGAAATAACAAATATCAAGTTTCAGGTAGTGGTGACCACTGAGGAGGAAAGAATAAGATTAAGAAGGGTACAGAATATTTCAACTGTATCAGTATTGCTTTAATGCTTAAAACAAAAACTGAATTATATACAGCAACTTGTTCAGTAGAGCTTGGTAGTAAGTACTACATCTTCCTTATGTTTATAATATAATGTTTTAAAACTCCATTTAATAGAGTATATGGTAAGGAAGTGGAGAAGGAAATTGTAGGCCACTCTTTCAAGGAACATTGATTAGAAGTCATTATTGAAGTGTCAAAGACTTGCTGTAAAGAAATTTGTTGATTACAGATTCTTAAGTATTTATTTTCATTTACTATTGAAAGAATTGACTCTGTCTGCAGTACCAGCACATACTTTGTCAATGATCATGAATGGTCACATCCATGGATAATAATTTTCTTTGGGGCTTTATAGCCAAATGGTGTCCTTGTTAGTCTGCTGTTGCCTGTCTGAATGAAAGTGAATGTATTAACGGCTCAGTCATATCTGACTCTTTTCGACCCCATGGACTGTAGCCTGCCCAGCTCTTCTGTCCATGGGATTCTCCAGGCAAGAATATTGGAGTGGATTGCCATTTCCTTCTCCAGGGTATCTTTTCAACCCAGGGATCGAACCCAGGTCTCCTGCATTGCAGGCAGATTCTTTACCATCTAAGCCACAGGGAAGCCCATTGCCAGTCTAGCCAACGTAAAGCATCTACCCCTTGGCAGGGATACCCTAGCTCATTCACAGAGCACACACTTGTAACACCGGTGTGGGGAATCAGGTCTGAGAGACAGCGCTGTCCTCAGAGGGGTAGGGATGCTGAGTAAATTAACACTGATTTTACGTAAAGAAATTCACTTAAACACCAGAAGCAGGCTTAAATAGAAAAAGAAGCTGCAAAAAGATAACAAGCCCCTGGCCCAGATGTTATAGTATTTGGAAGTGGCTTTGCCTTGTCTGAGAGTTTGTGGATGAGGTCAGATAGTAAACCGACTGCTGACACATCAGTAGATGTCCTCTGTGCATCTCCCCAGTTCTCGACTCAGCTGCCCGGGGAATTCTTCAAAGGCCGGTATAGGGGGTGGCCTTACTTGGTGAACAAGTAAGTTCACCACTTACTTGTGGTGATTGGCTGCTGTGCAGATAAGATGAGATTGATGAATGTGTCATTTTTCCAACCCAGGCTCCAAATTCAGTCCTCAGTTACAGAAAAAATACTTAACGAAAGAGGGAAACTTTCCTCTCCTGCATTATTTTGAAATGATTCATCTTCCTAATTTGCTGCCAAGGCAGAAAAGTAGAATCATACAACCCGGGGGGTCGTCAAAGAGTCTGAGCCAACTTAGCGACTAAACAACAACAACCTGTTTGAAACACAATCTCTGTGCCTCCCTCTCTATTTAAGTGAAGGATGGTTTTACATAAAAAAGAAAGAGCCTGGGGAATGCAAAGCTCGCTCTGATCTGAAGAGCTACTAAAGGCAAGTAGATTTCATGGTCTGAACACCAGAGCTGTGCTTGAGTCAGTTATGTTTTTGCACAGGCCCGCCAGGCAGGGGTTCCTAACTTAAGCCCCGTGGTCCTGGCTGCAGGGGAGGGAGAGGGGGGAGACCCAACCATCTGGGAAAGAGCTGGGGTTTTCTTTCTTTCTTTCTTTCTTCATTTTTAGTTGCTTTGGGTCTTCATTGCTGCTCACGGGCTTTCTCCAGTTTCTGCAAGCAGGAGCTACTCTTCTTTTCAGTGGGTTCCCTTTATGGCGGCTTCTCTTGTGTGGAGCATCCTCTGGGGCTGGGGGTGATGGGGGGCGGGGACTGGGGGAGTTGTAGCACATAGGCTTTAGTTGCTCCTTGGCATATGGAATCTTTCCAGACCAGGGATTGAACCTGAGTGCCCTTCATTGGTAGGTGGATTCTTATCCACTGGATCACTAGGGAAGTCCTGGCTTTTTCTAATGAATCTAGGATGTCCTGAATTCTCACAGTGGCCCTGATGTCACCACAGCATTAGTTTAGTGAAATCAGTTCCTGTATCATCATTCGCCTCCCACCAAGTACACAGACTTTTTCTGTCTTTCTCTGGATCTTTCATCTAGAACCCAGAATTATCCCCAAATTGGGCCCTGCAACATACTGTCAGCATACCTTCTGAGATTTTGTGAGTCGACCTCTAAAATATTTTGCTCTAACGTAAGTAGCATATGAGCAGTGGAAATAAAAAAAGACATTGCTGATTTGGAGTCAGCAGATTTAGTGCAAATTCCTCTTTGTTATCCACTTTCCAGCTTGTTGTTGTTCAGTCACTCAGTCATGTCCGACTCTTTGTGACTGTATGGACTGCAGCACGCCAGGCTTCCTTGTCCATCACCAGCTCCCAGAGCGCGCTCAAACCCATGTGCATTGAGTCGGTAATGCCATCCAACCATCTCATTCTCTGTCATCCCCTTCTCCTGCTTTCAGTCTTTTCCAGCATCAGGGTCTTTTCTAATGAGTCAGCTCGTCACATCAGGTGGCCAAAATATTGGAGCTTCAGCTTCAGTATCAGCTAATCTTGAACAAATTTCTTAATTCTCCAGCTAACCTTCAACAAATTTCTTAAGCTCTGACTTTTAGATTTCTATCCTTTAAAATGGTCATGATTACAGTACTGAATACTTCAAGGGTGTAATTAAATTAAAATGAGACCAAATGGCTTAGTGTGCCAATGCAGGAGACACAGGAGATGTGAGTTCAATTCCTAGGTCGGAAGATCCCCTGTAGAAGGAAATGGCAATCCACTCCGGTATTCTTGCCTGGGAAATCACAAGGATAGAGGAGTCTGGCAGGCTATAGTCCATGGGATCACAAGAGTCAGACACAACTTAATGACAACCACCACCACCAAAGAAAATGAAAAACAGGTTGTAAACTGTACAGTTTATATAAACACAAGATGTTATTAAAATCTGCTACTGAAAAGTCCCACACTTCCCAACCCAGCAAAACTGCTCTTCCTGATAATGGTATCTTGGAAGAAAAGCACTAATAGAAATACCTTAAGTATTGGAGCATACCATTTGATACATCACCTACAAAAACCATCTACAGTAATTCATGTTTGTATAGTACATGATAATGGAGAAGGAAACGGCAGTCCACTCCAGTATTCTTGCCTGGAGAATCCCATGGACAGAGGAGCCTGGTGGGCTACAGCACATGGGGTCGCCAAGAGTCGGTTTGTAGCACACATCATTTCCTTGATACAACTCTTCTGTGAGGTGGGCACTGTTATTGCCATTTTCCAGATGTGAAAACAGATCCAAATAGCAATAAAATGCCTTGCCCATGGTGACACAACCAGTAAATTATAGAAACGCAGCTAAGCCTGAGCCTTCCAAAGCCTCCTAGGCTCTTTGAACTAAGTCACACTGTTCTCCAAAGTAGTCAGTAGTCTGTCACTATATAGCAAGAATTTTCCAGAACACATAAGACTAATCGACTCAGGCTGTAAGAAATAGAGAACTACTTTCTCAAATTGAATTTTATGCTTCTATTTCTGGAAGAGTTTTGATCCTCTGAACCCTGCAGTTGTCAAGATGAGAAGGTTTCTTGTTTTTAACTTGAGGTATCTCTACTTCTGCGTAAATAAAACAGCCTTCAATAGCTAATACATTAGGTACTTTCAAAAGAAAGCTAAGGGCTTGTTTTCTCTGCCAGAATCATTATACATTATTAAACTGTAGAACATGCATTTTGAGCAACAGTTTTGTAAGAAAATATTATCACCCAAATTCTATCACACCTTAAATGGCTGCTTATGAAAAAGAAAGTTACCAAATTTGGATTTGTAATCACACTAAGTGGGGATCTTTCATACTTATTATTTGGGGGATAAAATGAAACCCATTAGAGTTGTCGATTAGGTTTGAATCCAGGATTTAGTGTCTATAAATTGCTGATCCTTTCTCGAATCCACACCACAATCAATACAAAGACTGAATAATGCTAACATTTAGATCTATCTTGGATTGTGAAGGTTTATGTTTGTGATTTTAAAACAATGCTTTGGCATGAGAACAAAACACCACTCTTATACTCCCTTGGGCCAAAGAATTCTCAGTAGCTGGTGCTTCTGGTCTGACTTTTCACTCTCAGCTTGTATGTCTTTAGTTTACAACTCGTCCCTACAAGTGAAGCAGTATTTGATTGCTGGCACTGTACTTGGCTATAAGACAGTCCTATTTACGATTCTTTTCCTCTCCAGTTCAGCAGAGAGCAAAAGCAGTAGAGTGCAGAAGTAGCACCCGTGTCTCAGAGCAAGGAGGAGCTACAGAAGCAATACGAAAAGACAAAGATCGGTGAACCTTCTTCACCTGCCAGGCACAATGTCTCGTCCTGCACACAGAAGACCAGAATACCGTAAAATGGTAAGATCTCTTTATAAATATATTCTCAAAGAGATTTTTTTTCCTGCTTTAGAGAAAATGTTTTCCCAAGTGATTTCTGAATTATTTTGAAAGGTGATGCTATTAAGCAGACTTTTTCAGTGGAGCAAAGGGAGTGTTTTGTGGAGAGAAACATAAATGACACTTCTGGGAATAGTTACAATGATCTTTTACATACTGTGAAAGAATAATCAATTCTTTATACATATTTTAAAGTCTTCTTTTCTGACTAATTATATCTACAGAAGTGTCAAATTTTTCTTCTATCTCTAACAGCAAAAGTAAAAAGATTAAGCAGTTCTTTGTATTTCATACTTGTAACTGGTTGTATTTCATACTTCATGAAATAGGAAATGAAACATATACAAAAAAGATGATTCTATATTACATTAAGTAGGAATAGGTCATCAAAAACTCAATACTAAAAAGATTGCCTTTAAACTATATTTTCTAGTCTTAAATATGATTATTATTGTGACTTGGTGTGGGCTCTTATCTTTCCTGTATATTCCAAGTTCAGAGTTATTTTTAAAACTATTTGAGGATTAGATTTGGATAAGTGTTGTTCTTTAACTCTCTTTTATTATGGTTTAGAGGTATTCAGAAGTTACAGATGTTAAAATTCATCATTAAGTTTAAAACTCTGTTAATTATTTCAGCAGACTCAAGGGCATTACATAAAAGTAACTCTGGGCATGAATACTTAGGATTGTATGACTAACCCATGCACACCCCAGTTGGAAACAGCTGTAGATGCCAGTCAAATCTTCATTTTTTTATGGGACTCCTCAAATGCTGAAAAATATTGTATGTGCTTCATATTATACCTAAGTCACTTAATTTATATATCAGTTAAAACACATTTTTATCTTGATATATCCAAAACCTCCTGAAATAATTAATGGTGTTCTATTTTTTATGTAAAAAAAGATTGATTTTTATGTTTTCAAAATTGTGATGATAAATTTATGTTGATCTCTCTTGTGATCAATCTGAGACCCTTCTGGACATGTGTTTCAAGATACAGTCTTTGACCATGAAACAAAATGAAGAACACTGGCCTTTATGGGCACCGAGCTTGAAACTCAGCTAGAAGTAAAACATAGTTAGTATCCACCCACCAGAGAGAGAGAGGAAAGAAAAGAAAATGCTATTTTTTTTTCAGTTTAGCCTTAATTATAAATGGGCACAATGTTGAAGGTATGGCACAAAAATAGGTGTAATTTTATCTCCTGTTCTCTATTTTTCAAATTCTTTTGTTTTACTGCTGGCAGCAACAACCACATTCATTCATTTCTCTCTCTCCTTCAACTTTGCTTATTCTTACACTGTCATATTGGCTTTTAACAGTGATTTATCTTCTGCTGTAGCTCCTTATATGTTAGGCAGATATTTTCTGTATACTTTACAGGCAGTTCTTGTGATTTATGATTAGGTTCTTGGAAGGTTTAAATAAGAACGGAATTAAAACTGAATACATTATGACCCTTCAGTGGTTTGCTTAACAAATATTTTTGTTTAAATCACATGCTTTACATCATTGGTTTCCTACTAGAAATATTAATGTACTCATTTTTCCCTATGCCTGAAGTGTGTACATTAGTGCTTAATGTCAATTAATGTATTTAATGTATATTCTACACATGTTTATGACATTTTGATTTAGCTTTTCAACAGAAATTATGTCCCTATGCACCATATACTATTTGGATTCTTTTGATTTATCATTTATAATTTAAATTTTAATTAAATTATAATTTAAAATTTACAAAGTTATAATAAATATTCTACCCAATTAAAGAAACCTATTTATCGTGATATAAACCTATTCATAAGAGAATGGACATTGGTGGTATTGGGTCAATTTTGGAAGCATTTGGATCAATATCATATAACATTTCAAAGAAGTCACTTGGTTGAATAAACTATTTTATTGGTTTTCTGAGTCATTTCTACTTCTTATTTAAGAAAAAATAATTGAATACATATTATTAGGCCTTATCTTTCCCTTCATGTTGTGCTACACAAGATACCTGAGCCTGCAGGTAAAAACACCTCTTCTAACCTGGAATTCATATTTGATCTTTCATGAAAATATAAGATTGTGCACAAAATAAGATTATTTTTGACAATGGTACCCCTTCCTACCTCCCTCTCCCACTCACCTCTACTCCAGGCAGTGCCTTCTTTTGTGCACCTCAAAGAAAATTGCTACAACAGAGAGGAGCCTGCAGTCTCAGACTCCACCCGGGCTCTGCCAATCATGGCCAGTTGGGCGAGTAACTCATTCCTCCTGAGGCCTCATTCCCTGCTCTGAAAGATTGAGGGAATTGTAGTAAATTATCTCAGATATCTTCTTCTATTTCTTTGTTTTCAATAGCAGATACAAAACAAAGAAACTTTTTTTTAATTGGAGGATAATTGCTTTATAATGTTGTGTTGGTTTCTGCCATACAACAATGTGAGTCAGTCATAATTATACATATATCCCCCCCTCTCTTGAGCCTACCTCCCATCCCCTAATCTACCCCTCTAGGTCATCACAGAGAGCCAGGCTGGGGCCCCTGTGCTATTCAGCAGCTTCCCACTAGCTATCTTTTTAACACATGATAGTGTATATATGGGGCTTCCCTAGTAGATCAGCTGGTAAAGAATCCACCTGCAATGCGGGAGACTCTAGTTCAGTTCATGGGTTGCGAAGTTCCCCTGGAGGAGGCATGGCAACCCACTTCGATATTCTTGACTTTCTTAATTTGTCCCACCCTCTCCTTCCTCCACTGTCTTCACAAGTCTGTTCCCTATGTCTGTGTCTCCAATCCTTCCATCCAAATAGGTTCATCAGTACAATTTTTCTAGATTCCATATATATGCATTAATGTACAATATTTGTTTTTCTCTTTTTGACTTACTTCACCCTCTATAACAGGCTCTAGGTTCATCCACCTCACTGCAACTGACTCAAATTCTTTCCTTTTTATGGCTGAATAATATTCCATTGTATATCCGTACTACATCTTCTTTATCCATTCATCTGTTGATGGATATCTGGGTTGCTTCTATGTCCTACCTGTTGTAAATAGTTCTGCAGTGAACCAAAAAAACTTTTTAAAAGGGATTGATTGAATTTTGTGTTTTCTTTTTTGCATATTTTCAACATATCTTTGGTAAACTAAACCAAATTTATTCTCAGTTTTACTTTTCATTTTTAATTTATTCTTAAAAATATTACATATTTTAGAGATCTATAAGAAAAGTACAAATTCTTTTTTCTCTAAGTATAAAGAAAAACTCTAAATTTGTTGCTATAGTAGGGTTCAGCCTGATGGTCTCCTTAGCAGATCTGAAACGTATTAGGGATTGTGCAGACTCATGAGACATCTCACCCAATTTTTCCTTCCAAGTGAAAACATGGTCAAAATATACCAAAGGCCATTCTAGAACAATAAGAATTTATATTAGCAATTAGCATTTTAAAAAACTTCCTCCATGAAAACGTATTGTAAGTTGTATAAGCAAATGCATAGAAAGATGTTCGCATGTTAAGAAATTTATTTCAGAGCTCTTTTTCCCCCAGCAAAGTATCCAAATATGGGTACAATTTGTTCTCGAGTGAAAATTACTGCAGTCATCAGACACAACTGATCACACACACTTAGTGGGGAAGGGGATGGAAGAAAGAACAGATGATCTTAAAGGCTGCTTCTGGCTAGAAAACTTTTTATAAAGGACCAGTAGTATATTTCCCATAACTTTGCCAATAACATAAAACTATCTCTTTTTCCCCAGAATAAAGATCTCTTTGTCCTCACCTATGGAGCTCTGGTTGCCCAACTCTGTAAGGATTATGAAAAAGATGAAGATGTGAATAAATATTTAGATACAATGTGAGTAGACGTCTTTTATTCTTGTGGAATGTAGTTGGTCTTCCTCTTTTGACTTGTCTTGCTCCATTTTAGCTCCTCTTCTATTTCAACAAATCCCATCTAGAGAGGAACATAATTTCTAATAACTGCCATTTAAGTTGCCATAAAGCCTAAAGCAATAAGAAGGGGCTTTTATTCCATGAATATCAATCATGTGACATTTTTTTTTATTAGAAATCATTTATTTGCTAGTGTTCTGTAAGCAAAAGACGTGGTAAAACTGAAATTGCTCTTTAAAGAATATGGTGGGTCATCACATTTCTTTTCAAGTCTTCTGTTCTAGCATAATTTCTTCCATGTAAATGTGTGTTTATGTAAGCATAGACTATCTATGGAAGGATCTGTGCAAAAACTGCTAATAGTAGTTGCCTGAGAGAACTGGGGAGAAGGGCAGGAGATTATGGGTAGAAGGGAGATTTACTGTTCCTTACATAGTGCGTTTATTATCCGAACACTTTTAACATTACTCTGTTTTACTCAAAATCATACTAAATAAAGAACTCATTCCTTCCTTTTAAAATAAAAGTCCATTCTCCTTTATTAATAGACATTTCTCCTACACTAATTCAGCCTTTAATTTTCAGAACAATTATATGATTATTATATTACTGCTTAACAATAAAACATCTATAAATATACTTAAATCTCTTAATTATGGATCCTTAAAAGGTTTCTAACAGAGCAATGACTGGAAAATTTGTACTAGTTAGAAGGTTCCATTAGAAAGTTTGAAGAGGAAATTTAGTGTAGATGAGCATTTTGGACCTCTTTTAAAACGCTCATTATATTCTTGATTGACATACAGAAAAAAGACATTAAGAAAAGCTTGAAAGATTTTTTTGTGAGCTCTTGCTTTCCTCCCTTTCTATATGCTTATCCTTTTTCTATCAGAAAGTTCTCCTTCATTGTTCTAAGTTCTGTTCATTTTGGTCCACATATTCTTTTAAAAAATTTCTTAATTAGTCAGGAGGACTTCCTCAGCTAAATTGTCTGTAACAGTGGTAGCTTTTTAAGCTATTTTATATTTAGGTCACTCTTAAAAACATGATAAAATATTTTCAGAAGTCAGATTATTTAACTTGTTAAATTTCCATTGTTTTGCAGAACAACAGCATAAAATGAAGACACTCATTTATTTGACACCCCCCCCAAAAAAAATACCTATGGGTAGCTACTTGGGTGCATATTTTAATAAACATGAATGAAATATTATTTAAAGAATGCATTTTGAGAGGCTGTAGAAAGGCCTTGCCGTAAGAAAAACAATAATTCGCATTTGGATTTCTTTAATAGCTTCTGCTGACAGCATCTTACATTTTTAATTTGATGTATAAAATATCTGCTTTGCAGAAATATACCGTTGACCAAAGCAAGATGTATACTGCACTGACTACAACATTCTGCCTTTCCATTATCTGTCCTAGCAGCTGAGCCTGCAGATATGCATAATATAGAAAACACTGAAAACATTTTTTTCTAAAATCCTGGTACAACTATTTCTATAGTTTCTATTTTTTAAAAGTCTTTTCAACGTGAACTTCCTGCCTAGAATCACAAAGCACTTTTCTTGGAAGGCAAGTAAGCTAAACTGAATATTTCTATCTACTCAGAAATATAAACAGATAACCTCATAGATTTAGTAAATCACTTTGACATCAAATCCACCTTCCTCTCCCAGTTGACTGGTCACTGAATATCCACTCCCACCCTTTTCAAGCCCTGTGGAACAAATATAGCCCCGTACAGACTGTGATGTCTTTTGACTTGTTGAGCTTTCTGTTGCCCTGTTCAAATTGTTTCACTAGTCATGGACATGCGGCTGTGACATTAAAAGACTGATTTTGTGCCAGTTGGTAAGCAAAAACAGTCTTCTTTCTTTTATTTCCTCTGTTAAGTTCATAATTCCTCAAGTAGATTGAAAGTTTTAGGTCTGTCTTGTTGAATCTGTCTGCTCAGATATATTATCACATCTCAATAAAATGATTACAGAATTGTGCTTTGGGTACGACTCAAGCCATCTGCTGTGAGATAGAGTGAACACATAATACAAATACCTTCTCCCAAGTCCCATACATTTAATTTCCCTAAAATTAAAAAAAAAAAAGAACTTTCTGAACTTTGCTTTTTTTGTTCTTTTCACTAAACCAGTGTTCCAACTTCAGTGTAGCTGAAAACTAAATGGCACAAAAAAAATTATTTCTCCATTCCCTTCTTCCTCTCCTTCCAGAACCGATCCCAGACATACCTGCTCTCCTACCATGGAAACTATGCTAAGAAAAGATGAGCATCTAGGTACCACACCTGTAGCAGCCAAGTCAGCTAGAGCCTCATTCTGTTTCTGATAATGGCCAGTGATGAGAAAGCTAGCTGCCAATGAGACACATTAGGCTGCAAACACCAACCTCTTTTAATTTTAATTTACACTGTCAAGTTTGGGTCAGCCTTCACTCCTCAGACTCTTTTGCTTAAAGGAGACTGGTTAAAATTTCCTGGATGAGTTGTGCTCTATGGGTCATAAGGCTGCTGCTGCTAAGTCACTTCAGTCGTGTCCGACTCTGTGCGACCCCATAGACGGCAGCCCACCAGGCTCCCCTGTCCCTGGGATTCTCCAGGCAAGAACACCGGAGTGGGTTGCCATTTCCTTCTCCAGTGCGTGAAAGTGAAGTCACTCAGTTGTGTCCAACTCTTAGCGACCCCATGGACTGCAGCCTACCAGGCTCCTCCGGCCATGGGATCTTCCAGGCAAGAGTACTGGAGTGGGGTGCCACTGCCTTCTCCGGGTCATAAGGAACCCCCTGCCAAATTGCCATTTGACTTGTCAACTTGGTTTACTTTATTATTTATTTACAAATGTCCTAACAGATGATTCCATGCTGAAACATGGAGGGACTTCTCTAATGTCTCAAATATTATTTTCATAGGACACTCTTTCCCTTCCTCCACAGGGGATACGGTATTGGAACACGGCTGGTAGAAGACTTTTTGGCTCGATCGTGTGTGAGAAGATGCCACAGTTATTCAGAAATTGCAGACATAATTGCCCAGGTAAGTGCATTTTAGCTTTGGCAGTATGTTTTGAAAAATTTTGATTGGTCCTGTTTGGTGGTTTTCTTCTCCAATTGAATGGGTTTCAACTGTTTTTGTTACTAGGTGCTAAGAGAAGGAATTCTGATCAAAACGCATTTTATTTCTGCACAGAGATAAAGCTACTGTGACCAGAGATAAATGCTGCCAGGCTTTTAAACATCTATTGATTTTTCTGACCACTTGTGGGGCGTGTACGTCCCGCACTGGGAAAAATGTTTTGAGAAGGTAAAGAGAAAGACAGGGTAAAAGGCAGCCTTATAACACGTATAAGGGTATGGAGAAGGGGATAGCAACCCACGCCAGTATTCTTGCCTGGAGAATCCCATGGACAGAGGAGCCTGGTGGGCTACGGTATACAGGGTCGCAGAGTCTGACGTAACTGAAGCAACTTAACGTGCATATAACACATATGCCCCAAACTAATTTCTTTGCATAATCATTTTTAGCACATGGAAGGAGGTAACCTTTGGTTAGCTCAGAGAATATTGGTGTAGTCATTTTGTTCCCAGAACAATGTTTTCCCCAGAGGAAAAAATAAGCTTCCTGTAAAAGCATGTGCTCTAAGAACTTTCATAGCCCTTATATATAAGAAATAACTTTGAATCATCCAGCACAAGCTCAGATTTCTTGGATATAAGGTTAGGAACTGAATCCTTAGCCAAAATTCATTTAATCTGCAGGTCTTATGGTTACTAACCTGGTGCTGTCTGTTTGTGGGAGCCCTAGAAAACAGGCATGGACGTGAGATATTGATGGAGACAGTAAGCTGCCTCCAGTTCACACAACCGACCAGTTAAGTCCGTATCATTTTCCTTTTCTCTCATTCTTAATATAATTCTATGTTGTCATACTGACTCTTCATCTAAGTGGTGATAATGGTTTGACATAGTGCTTTGTGATTCTCAGTGCAATTTTACATACTTTTTGTCTTTCATTCTAAAAGTATCTCCGTGAGGTAGACAGGGTAGGGGTTATTGTCCTCATTTTCCAGTTAAGAAATCTTGAGCTCCAGAAAGAATATGATAAAAACTGAATATAGTATATGTGAAAAAAATTATACCAAAAAACCACAACCAAATGAAAGATGTTTTCACATATTATTATTATTACTTTCATTATTTTGTGGCTAGTGAATCATGTAGTTGAAATTAAAATCCAGGTCTTCCAGTCCTAGCATAGTCAGTTTATTATACCACTAAACAGGTTAAAAAAATTCTCTTTCCATATTTGCAGATGGTAACTAAGATACTGAAGCAGTAATTTGAAAAATGAAATAATTTTTCACTCAATCACTGCTATGGGTAATGCTACAAGAATACTAGCTGTTTTAATGGAAAGTAAATACTTGAAATGTATAAATGTACATGGCTGTATTCTATTTCTGTAAAAAAAAAAAAACACCATTTGGATTTTGGTAAGGATTGCATTGAATCATTAGATCGCTTGGTAGTATGGACATTTTAGCAATAGTAAGTCTTCCAATCCATGAACATAAAATGTAGTTCTATTTTTTGTGTCTTATTTAATTTTTTTTTCATTAATGTTTTGCAGTCTTCAGTATACAAGTCTTTCATCTCCTTAGTTAGGTTTATTCCTAGGAATTTCATCCTTTTCGATGCTTCTATAGATGGACTTTTTCTTTTTTATTTTTGAGGGGTGATAGTTCATTGTCAATGGCACCCCACTCCAGTACTCTTGCCTGGAAAATCCCATGGATGGAGGAGCCTGGTAGGTTGTAGTCCATGGGGTCTCGAAGAGTCACACACGACTGAGCGAGTTTACTTTCACTTTTCACTTTGATTCATCGGAGAAGGAAATGGCAACCCACTCCAGGGTTCTTGCCTGGAGAATCCCAGGGACGGGGGAGCCTGGTGGGCTGCAGTCTATGGGGAAGCACAGAGTCGGATACGACTGAAGCAACTCAGCAGCAGCAGCAGCAATTCATTGTCAGTGTATAGAACAGTACTAATTTTTGTATGTTGATTTTGTATTCTGCAGCTTACTGAAATTATGTATTAGTTCTAACAGTTTTTTGTATAGTCATTAGGATTTTTATGTATAAGATCACATCATCTGCAAAAAGAGAGTTTTACTTCTTATCCAATTGGGGTGTGTTTTCTTTCTTTTTTTTGCCTAATTGTTCTTACTCTGATTTCCAGTAGTACTATGTTGAGTTGAAGTAGTAAGAGCAGGCAGCCCTACCTGGTTCCTGATCTTAGAAGAAAAGCCCTTGGTTTTCACTATTGAGTAAGGCAATGGAAAAAGCACAGCCTCTTCAACAAATAATGCTGAGAAAGCACAGAACAATGAACCTGGACCCTTATCTTATACCATACACAAAACCAACTCAAAATGGACTAAAAAAATGTAAAATCCAAAACTTTAAAACTCCTGAAACAGACTATAGGGGAAAGGCTCATGACATGGGTCTTGACAGTGATTTCATGGATACGACATCAACAGCACAGGCAACGAAAGCAAAATAAGCAGGTGAGATTACACCAAACTAAAAAGGTTCTGCACAGTAAGCAATCAACAGAATGTAAAGATAACCTATGGAATTAGAGCAAATATTTGAAACCACCTATCCGATACGGAATTAATCCCCAAAATACATTAGAAAATTCTATAACTTTAATTAAAAAAATAAACCAAACTAATAACCTAATTAAGAAATAGGCTAAGACCTAAGTAGACATTTCTCCAAAGAAAATATACAAATGGCCAAGAGGTATATGAAAACAGTCACTAATTGTCAGGGAAATGCAAACCAAAACCACAATAAGATATAACCTCACAACTGCCAAAATGGCTGGTGTGTTTTTTTTTTAATGTTGCTGAAGATGCTCAGAAATTGGAACCCTTGCATACTGTCAGTGGGAATACAAAATGCAGCCACTGTGGAAAATAGTAAGGAAGTTCCTCAAAACATTAAAAAATGCAATTACCATGTGACCTACCATGCCTCTTCCGGATATGTACCAGAAAGAATTGAAATCAGGGTCTGGAAAAGATACTAGCACTCCTGTACTCTAGGAAACAACCCGAAAGTTGATTGACTGATGAATAGATAAGGTGATCAATACTACAATCGCATACTATTCAGTCTTTAAAAAGAAGGACATTCTGCAATATGCAACAACATGCTGCTGCTGCTGCTGCTAAGTCGCTTCAGTCGTGTCCGACTCTGTGCGACCCCATAGACGGCAGCCCACCAGGCTCCCCCGTCCCTGGGATTCTCCAGGCAAGAACACTGGAGTGGGTTGCCATTTCCTTCTCCAGTGCGTGAAAGTGAAAAGTGAAAGTGAAGACTCTATCGACCCCATGGACTGCAGCCTACCAGGCTCCTCCGTCCATGGGATTTTCCAGGCTGGTGTGGGTTGCCATTGCCTTCTCTATGCAACAACATGGTTGAAGTCAATTACAGAATGACAAATCTGGTATGATTCCACTTATATGAAGTCTCTAAAATAGTCAAATTCACAGAATCAAAGAGTAGAATTGTGGTTGCCAGCAGCTGAGGGAAGGGAGAAATAAGGAATTACTAATCAACAGGCATAAAGTTTCAGTCAAGCAAGATGAATGAGCTCTATGACACTTCTCTGATGGTCCAGTGGTTAAGACTCCATGCTTCCAATGCAGGGTGTGCAGGTTTGATTCCTGGTTGGGCAACTAAGATCTCATGTGCTATGCCATGCAGCGCCCCCCCCCCCAAAAAAAAAGGAAGTTCTAGAGGTCTGTTGTAAAAAAGACTTAAAAGAAACAGGTCTGTTTGATATAAAACTAAGAACATGTGCAACATCCACTTTCCAAATATCTCTTCTCTAAACATTTTATGTCTTTTTGGTCTTTCCAATGTCATGTAAATTCTTGTCAGCCCCTCCTATCCTCAGCGATTGGGAAAAAAATCCACTTTCACTCCCATACAAGACTCCTTATTAATGAAGAATAAGAAGGACCTCGCCCTTCTCTTGTGCAGAGAGGCTGTCTCTTGGCCTTTGCACTTTCCTTCAAAGACCTGATTTCCTCCCTCTTGATCATTTCCACCTCCCCAGCAAAGTGTTCTTTTACATGTGGGGATGATGTCACCCAGTTCAAGAGCATTTTAACACAGATGATGGGTCAGACTTTATACTCAGCCACTGATGCTTTGCTTATAATTAGTAGCTTTTGTTAAAAGGTTTGGCTTTCCATAGCATTATCTCATTAGCCCTTGTAAACTCTCCTGGAGGAGGCAAGTATAAAATGTTCCAGAGCTGGTGTTGTAGAGAAGTGGGGCAAGGTCAGAGGGAGTTCACCTAGTCACGTGCTGCCGTGGGGCACAGCACAATCGGGAACAGAACCTAATGGTGTGACTTCCGTTTGGCTGCCCTCTCAGACCACGCACTTGTACAGAACACTGCCATCATTCTTCCCGAGTACCTACTGTATACTGACATGTCATGGCTTCCACAGAATTCATGATTGTTGTCCTGGCTCCAAACCAGGAAAGAGAAAGAGGATGCATTTGAAGGAAATTGGCTAGATGAAGAAATCTATGCCCATATGAGTGAAGTGATTCTCCGAAGAGCTGGTTAGTGAAAGACTGCACGTAGGAACAGGTCTCCTGACTTTATGCCTCTGCCTCTGAGAGGGGACAACTATTTGACTTTGGATATTAATAACATTTTCCCCTCTCTAGCTTTCTTCATTTCATCTTTTCCACACAACAGATTGTCACTAGGCTTCTGACAAATTCTTTTGACAGTCTTTATCAACTTAGACAGCTTATTAAAAAGCGGAGACATTACCTTGCCAACAAAGGTCCGTCTAGTCAAAGTTATGGTTTTTCCAGGAGTCATGTATGGGTGTAAGAGTTGGACTATAAAGAAAGCTGAGCGCCAAAGAATTGATGCTTTTGAACTGTGGTGTTGGAGAAGACTCTTGAGAGTCCCTTGGACTGTGAAGAAACCCAACCAGTCGATCCTAAAAGAAATCAGTCCTGAATATTCACTGGAAGGATGCTGAAGCTGAAACTCCAATACTTTGGCCACCTGATGCAAAGAACTGACTCATTTGAAAAGACCCTGATGCTGGGAAAGACTGAGGCGGGAGAAGAAGGGGATGACAGAGGATTAGATGATTGGATGTCATCATTGACTCAACAGACATGAGTTTGAGTATACTCCGGGAGTTAGTGATGAACAAGGAGGCCTGGCGTGCTGCAGTCCATGGAGTCGCAGAATCGGACACAGCTGAGCGACTGAACTGAACTGAACCCTTAAATTGCGCCATCTAGTGGTGTGAGAAGAAATCTCATGCCAGACACCAAATCACTGATTCAAAGAATTTTTATAGTCAGCCTTACATTTTATAGAAAAAAGGACATAGGCTAATTATGAACTCAACTTCCTGAAACGTTAAACATGTATGAATTTCTAATGTCATTTTTTCATATACAAGTGTACCTTTTGTGATTATTCCTTCAAAATACAACTACAAATTTTAAGTAAGACAATATATAATTAGCAGCATTATAACGTGATATGTAGCAGCATATAATATTTTAAAACGTGAGTAATACAGAGCTTTTCTTCAGAAAAGCTCAAAGTAATTTCCACCTATTGTCTATTTTTCTATTACAAGAACTGTGTGAAGTAAAAAGGCATCTGTCATTAGCCTCATTTTACTGACAATGTAATTAAGACTCAGATGATGTCACCACGAACACATAAAGAAGAAAAGCCAGTTTAACTGTTGATGTGAATCTAAATTGATGCATTCACTACTTTCATAGTGTTTGGAGATTCCTAAAAAGTTAAAATAGAACTAACATAAGATTTAGCAATTTCACTTGAGTATTTACCTGAAGAAAATAAAAACACTAATTGGAAAAGATATATGCACTTTTATGTTCATTGCAGCATTGTTTACAGTAGCCAAGATATGGAAGCAACCTAAGTGCCCCTAAATAGATGAGTGGATAAAGAAGATGTGAAACACACACACACACACCACGCACACGTGTGTGTGTGTGGTGTGTGTATATAATGAACTACTACTCAGCCATAAAAAAGAATAAAGTCTTGCAATTTGCAACAACATGATGGACCTAGAGCGTATTATGCTAAGTGAGATGTCAGACAGAGAAAGACAAATGGTGTATGACTTTACTTATATGTGGAATCTAAAAAGCAAAATAAATGAACGAACATAACAAAAAAGAAACAGACTTACAGATACAGAGAACGAACTAGTGTTTGCCAGAGCAGGGAGATTTGAGAGGAGGGATGAAATGGTTGAAGGGGATTAAGAGGTACAAACTATCAGTCATAAGATCAATGAGTCACATTGATGTAATGTACAGCACAAGAAATATAGAAAATATTTTTAATAATATGGTGTATAATCTATAAAAATATAAATCACTATTATACACCTGAAACAAATATAATGGTGCAAATCAACTACACTTCAATTTTTAAAATGTGTAGCTTTCAGAGAAAAAAAGCCAGCTTCGAATTTAATTCTTCCGACTTTGTTCCAGTGCTTTTTCCAAAAATTAATTGTTTCTTTAAAATAGACCTTTGATTAGAATATATATATATATATATATATACACACACACACACATATATATAACCGAGTCACTTTGCTGCACATCAGAAACTAATACATGTAAATCAACTATACTCCAATAAAAATATGAAATGTACCTTTGAAGATTTTTCTCCTATTACAACCACCATTCTGAGAAAAATGAAAATGCAGAATTTGCAGTAGAGTTACCCTAGATGATTTTAGTTGTAGTAATGAAATATTGGAGAGTTTAAACTTAACAGGCATACATCCCTGTGTTTATTATAAGAGCAAGTCAAAGATAAAATTGTACTTCTCTCTGGTCTAAGGTCTAAAAGAGAGCTCCTTATTACACAAAAATGTATTTCATGGTTTCCAAACACATTTATGATAAAAATGTTTTTATTAGAAGAATCAAATCAAAGAAAAACTTCATCATTGAATCAAGATAATCATAAAGGATGGGCCTGAAAAGAATTATTAGAATGTTGCCTTTAAGAGTAGCTTAAACATGAGGAGCTCCGATCCTCATCAGATTCGGAGCAGTAGTCTAACCAAGTTCAATGTAATGGAGATTAAATCTGAGTCCACATCCTGCTCAGCCACACTCCCTCTCTATGACCCTGAGCAAATCATACAGCTTGTCCGAAGGTCAGTGTCCACATGTATCAGGTGAGACCTCTTCCAGTTGCGGTTTCCGGATTTTCAGGTATTGCTTTCCCTAGCTAAACTCTGGACGCAGAACTGTAATCATAAACAGCTGAGTATGTTGATTGCAGCTTCCAGTCTCTCTCAGAGCATCCGTGCCTTCTCGTTACTGATAGTATTTACAAATAGTTGACCTGGTGTAAACTCTGTTCATCAAAGCCTGGAAAGCTTTTTACTGTTAGGTCAATGTCATTATGATGGTTGCTCTGAGGGGTATGGACGGAATTTATGATTTTCTAGAATAAACATCACATCATTGGGATTGTCACAATGAAATTTTTAAATAGAAAAAAATATGATATAAAATATATAAAAGATAGAAACAGACTTATAAAACTTGAAATTCTGATCCTTAGGCTGAAAAAATTGGAACTCCATATATTGTGCTTGCAATAAATTCTGAAAAGCAAAAGCGAAATCTTTTACTTTGAATAGTATAAGTTGAAACCTTGGAAAGGTAAAGGAACTCATGATCAATCTTACTGAGAACATCTTTATTATGAAAATAAGGCAACATAAGGCTGTATTTTAGTTCAATCTTTTAATCAGGCTGTGACACACAGTTTCACTGTGTTTTATGCCTGTTGATCTTCCAAGAATTTGCTGCTGGCCAGCTTCTTTTATATGTATTTCTGTTCTCCATCCAACAAGAACAAGACTGTTTTACAATGAATGAAAATAATATGAAGTTTTCCTGAGTTACGGTAATACACATAAAATTTGACTTGATACTTACATAGATTATCCAGAAAAATTATATTGAATTTCATTTCCCCATCATGTCTGTAAGCTTCACAAAGGGAAGGATAATTTCTGGCATTCTTGGGGTTTGGCCCATCATGCCATGGCAAACCAGCGCATTGTAGACATTCATTAAATATTGTTGAAATG
The DNA here is from genome assembly GCF_027580195.1 of Bos mutus. Classification (NCBI taxonomy): domain Eukaryota; kingdom Metazoa; phylum Chordata; class Mammalia; order Artiodactyla; family Bovidae; genus Bos; species Bos mutus. The sequence continues at coordinate 34,303,121 of NC_091625.1, forward strand.
AATTTAGAAAGTATTTGAAGATTTTTTTTCACATCTACACTGTTGCTCCTCCTAGTCTGTCCAGAAGAGGACAGTGGGCCGTATTCATCGCCAAATAGACTCCTCTCTCTTCCTCTCTTACTGTAACTCTCATCACCTGCAAAAGCCCCCTTGTTTCAAGTAATATTTACTACGCTGAAAATACAGTGCTCTAAAAGTCTCTAGTTGCTCACAACAGCAAATCAGCTCTGCTGCTGCTGCTGCTAAGTCGCTTTAGTCGTGTCTGACTCTGTGCGACCCCATAGACGGCAGCCCACCAGGCTCCACCATCCCTGGGATTCTCCAGGCAAGAGTACTGGAGTGGGGTGCCATTGCCTTCTCCAGACTCTCACTGAATAATAGACAATGAACTCATCTTGATAATTTTACTGAAATGTTTATTTTTTCCATGATTTATAGAAGTGTAGAAATTTTCAGGAGAAGATTCATTCCTGTTACATTGATGTCAATTGTGATTACAAAATGCAAGCATTAAAGAGGTAATCTAATACCATTTCACTTAACTTAATGGGCTCATATGTCTTCCAGTTTATTATAAGGGCAAATAGAAAATACAGTTGTACCTTTCTCTGGTCTAAGATCTAAGAAACATCTCCTAAGTTACAGAAAAATATTTCCCATGCTTTCCAAACACACTTATGGTTAAGTTTTACAATCTTGAGAAGCTAGAGACAAAATTGATCATTTAAATAAATCATTCCCATTTATTATGGGAAATGTTCGAAATGTATCCTAAAACTCCTCATGGAACAAAATTGTGTTAGGGAGACTTTATGTTGTTAGCATTGGGGTTGTCACGTTGTAGGGGCCTGTTGTGAGGATGCTCGGGACACCACAGCTGGACCTCATGGAAGAATAGAAATGGAGTCTATCTTGTCATCTCAGTAGCCGGCATTTATGGTTCCTTACTTCAGTCTTCTGCCATTTTAGTGACTCAATTACTCTGGTTATTAAGCTCTTGCAGCTACCTACTAATATCGTTTTATTCTTCTTTATCTTCTCTCCATCTCAGTGATTCTGCTGCCTCACAGTTTTGGCCTCCTCTTGATTTCTACTTAGTCATTTACTCTAGGCATTTTTTTTGCTTTCTGCTCAATCATCTAATCTGTGATTCTCTCCGTGTGTCTCACATTCAAAATCCCAAAAAGAGAGCCTCTAGCTGGTACAGCCAGTCACTAGCCCTCTGTTGGGTAGAGTTTTTACACTAAGCCACTTCCACAGACCCATAGCCAAACTATGGACTGACTGTCTTGATTTTCAAATGCCTGTCCTTGTCCATTGTGCTCAGTCGTGTCCGACTCTTTGCAACCCCGTGGACTGTAGCCTGCCAGGTTCCTCTGTCTGTGGAACTCTCTAGGCAAGAATACTGGAGTGGGTTGCCATGCCTTCCCGCAGAAGATCTTCCTGACCCAGGGATCAAACTCAAGTCTCCTGCATTGCAGGCAGATTCTTCACCATCTGAGCCACCAGGGGAAACAACAGGGTAATGAAACACAAAGCACGGCCATCAGAGGGAACCCCTCAGAAAGGGAACTCGGGCACGAAAAACAGCCTGCTGCTGCTGCTAAGTCGCTTCAGTCGTGTCCGACTCTGTGCGACCCCATAGATGGCAGCCCACAGGCTCCCCCGTCCCTGGGATTCTCCAGGCAAGAACACTGGAGTGGGTTGCCATGTCCTTCTCCAATGCATGAAAATGAAAATTAAAAGTGAAGTTGCTCAGTCGTGTCCGACTCTTTGTGACCCCATGGATTGCAGCTCACAGGCTCCTCCGTCCATGGGATTTTCCAGGCAAGAGTACTGGAGTGGGGTGCCATCGCCTTCTCCAAAAACCATCCTGAGACTTTCCCAAATGGGGAAAAGGAAAGAAGAACCTTATTCTTTCCATCTAGGAAATTGATAGCAGTAATTTATGGGTCTTACTTTACCTGTGAACACTCTACTTGGTTTATTCATCTTACGGATGCTACTGTTTGTTTTCCTTTGTTCCAGCGGCCAGAATTCCTGTATACAATAGTGTGCTGCTGCTGCTGCTAAGTCGCTTCAGTCGTGTCCGACTCTGTGCGACCCCATAGACAGCAGCCCACCAGGCTGCCCCATCCCTGGGATTCTCCAGGCAAGACACTGGAGAGGGTTGCCATTTCCTTCTCCAACGCGTGAAAGTGAAGTCGCTCAGTCGTGTCCGACCCTCAGCGATTCCACGGACTGCAGCCTTCCAGGCTCCTCTGTCCATGGGATTTTCCAGGCAAGAGTACTGGAGTGGGGTAGCAGGCTCCATTTAGCATGCAAGCTACAAGGTACTGAAGAAGGGAATTGTCATTGTTACACATTTTGCAGACAATAATCAAGTAAGCAAACCTTTCCAAAAAAAGAAAATGTTTCCCCTAGGAAGCAGTCCAAGTGAAACCACATTGTTAGTTGAAAGTAAATATTTTAGACCATTAGCAAGAGTGGGGCAGACATTTCTTAGAACACTAAACTCAGAGATACTTTGGTGGAAGGGAGATAACCAAGTTCTCCTAAGACAAAAATGATGTTGTGCTTCAGTAGACAGTATTTGGTTTTTCTTTTCAATTTCTTATAAAAGAACCAATCATAAAAGTTCTGGTCCTCTAATCCTATGGGGGTTTTGCTTTTGCTCTTTTTTTCTAAATCCCTTGCAGTCCTTTCTCTTGCCATTCTGTGTTTCTTCAGAGAATGTTACCAGAGATGACCTGATATTTTTATGTGAATAGAGAAACTGCCTGGGTGAAGTGAACTTAAACCAGGCCATTCAAGTCAGAGACATCAGTATATGTTACAGTGTTTTTCTTCTCTTAAAAACAAAACAAAGCAAACAGTTTTGTTCCTTATGCTTCTGTATTTTACTTTTGCTTTTTTTTTCTTCCTGATTATATTTGGCTTCCTTCATTTTCTTAACAATATACTTTATCTTTAAAAAAAAATACCTTCCACAAAAATCACCATATTTCACAATTCTGTAGTAATAATCAGTCACTCAGTTGTGTCCAACTCTTTGCAACCCCATGGACTATAGCCCGTCAGGCTCCTCTGTCCATGGGGATTCTCCTGGCAAGAATATTTGAGTGGTTTGCCATGCCCTCCCCCAAGGAAATCTTCCCAATCCACAGATAGAACCAAGGTCTCCCACATTGCAGGTGGATTCTTTACGGACTGAGCCACCAGTGAGGCCCAAGAATACTGGGGTGGGTTGCCTTCCAATTCTGAGTGTAAGCCTAAATGGAATGCACCCAGTACCATGCACAACATACATGATTATGTTGACACCTTAATTCTGTGCACAAAAGGGGGAGGCTTTTTTTCTGTGCTTTAAATGTTTTATTATTTTTTTTCTCTTACCAGGATAAAAATTTAAATCTCAATTTTAAAGTTGCCTCCATTCCTACGATGCCTCCCCAAAGATACACATAAACAGATACACCCCTTGCCTTTTACACACCACTTACTTAAAGGGATAGACAAAGAAATGCAGCCTGAATGGCATAAAATAAAGGGAGCCTTGGAACATTTTTATGGCTAGGCAACACTTGTCCTTCGTTAAAATCTCTCACTGATGTGGAGGACTGGTTTTCGCTGATCCTTTTGGTAACGCGTTCATGCTGCTTTTACGGCCTCAGGGCCAGGAGCATGCCTCTGATGCTGCCTAGTTAGTGGTCAGCATCACCAGTGATAACACACCTTCCTTCTTCTGCAACACGTGCTCTCCACACTCAGCTCAAATCTCTCCACGTCAGGCAACTCAAAGCCGTAACCCGGACAACCTGCCAGGAATCCTAACACTATGGGGTGGGAAGAGGGAGAGGGTGCAGTGGGCCACCGCTAATTTCTCCTCCATGAAATTGTTTAACAGCCAACAATTGTGACTCTGGGACAAAGAGCCCCCAATCCTGAATTTGTAGGTATCTTGCCACTGTTTTATACTAGAATAATTTTTAAGTAGATGTTTGAGGATTTAGACATTATGATATGGGCTCCCATCCGCACCCAAAAGATTGAAGTGGGAAACTGAGGTCCTAGAACAATGGAGTCCTCAGAATCTACCTGGCATTCAGGAGCCAGGCACTCCTTACCTGTGATGTGTACAGGGAACTGAAGCAGCGGTGGGAAAGAAGCCAAGTGGCAGCCTGGGTCACTCATCAGAAGCGTCTGGGCAGACCAGGAGGGTCAGGTTCACAACCAACAGGGTGGCAACTGGAGAGCAAGTCAGAGAGCAGTTCCTAACGCAGCACGGTGGATGTGGGTTTCAGGGCTGACGCACCACACGTGCCCCATCCCCAACTCCTTCCTAGGATTCCTGCTTCCTCTCATCCCGCAGTCAAGCAATGGAAGTGAATCAGACTAAGCCTCAACAGAACATCTTTCTTTGCTATTAATTGCTATTTTTCAAAGGCTAGCTCATAATCTAGTGGTAGAGGCCTACTGACTTACTTTACTTTTTTCCAACATATGGTATTAACATAAGTGGGAGCCCTTAGTAAACAGGGATTAAATTCCATGGAAGTCACAGCACAGCACCACACAGCATTCCAGAGAAGGCTGGTCTCACAGTTAGCTGAATGTCAGACCATTTTCCTAGTTAGTAACATTGTCGAGCAGAGAAGACAGAAAAACTAAAAGGAAAGAAAAATCCTTTATAGTCAGAAAATTCTCAATATTTAAAAATGATGAATATTAACAGCAAAGGGCACACACAAAATATTTTGAAAATTCTTACCATTTGGTCCAGAAATGTGTTTCTTAGAAATCAGAAAACTTTTTAAAGCAAACATAACCATTTAGACTGAATTTTCCCCCTCTGAGTAGGCAAGAACTGCCTTATGTAAACACCCCCACACTCGCTCTGTTCCCTTTGTAGCTCTGGGAGGGGTGAAAGAAAAAAAGCGTGGGAAGTTTTCCTTTGTGAACAAGCTTGTGTGCATAACCACAAGGTCGGTGGATTCTGCAGGCTGAGGGTGTCTAACCCAGAGGACTGCATCAATTGCTTTGGCAGATTCTCAGTATGAAGCCAAGGCACCTGCAAGAAAATTACCCTTTAACTTTTTATAGACTACATTTGTATAACATTATTTTTCTTTTAGACACAGAGAAGTATCTCTTAAGGCTCAACTCTCAGTAAATTCTGCAAGTTACCTCCCCTTACTTGTGAATGTCTATCTTCCACTTCTGTTCATGGTCAAATCTTACAGGTAAACTGGCTCTTTCCAGGCATCTTGTCTCCTTAGCACTATTACCAAAGATGTTCCAGAAGGAAGTGTTCAATCTTTCAGGTATCTCAGCACATGAAATCCAGACTGTCCTTAAGTTTCCATCGGAGACTCTTGGTTTTATTCCTGTGGCTTAACTTATTTGGAAGAAACTCATGAAAGAGACTGACTTATGAAACAAACTTAAGTGTTCGGGTTGAAAACAGCAATAGCATTGGGAGCATTTCATTAATGTAAATTTATCATGAAATTCCTGACTAGGGGGTGAAAACAGTTGAGGAAACACTGGGAAACAAAACCCCAAAAGCTCAAGCAAGCTCTACCTGAGCCTGGAGATTCGGAGACACGTGGGCAGGCAAGCCCTGCTTGCTGTGTCTTTTAGTTTGTGTCAGAAGTAAGATTCTGTCCGGATTTGCCCTGACCTCTCAGTGCTGCGCCAGAGTAATGGTTATCGACCCTGACTATTTCATAGAATCATCAGCTTCTCCCAACTCCAAATTCTGATGCCCAGGCCCTAATTTTGACCAATTAAATGATAGTCTCTGGGAATAAGGCCCAGGCATCAGAAATTTTAAAATGCTCCCTATGTAATCTTAGGGCTTTCCAGGCAGCGCTAATGGTGCCTGTAGAACCTGTCTCCCAATGCAGTTTGATCCCTGGGTCAAGAGCCCCTGGAAAGGGGCATGGCAACCCCTCCAGTAGTCTTGCCTGGAGAATCCCATGGACAGAGGAGCCTGGTGGACTATGGGCCACAGGGTCTCAAAGAGTCAGATGTGACTGAAGTGACTTAGCATGCACGCACACACACGCATGTGATCTTTAATGGCACACACTGCTTTAGAGCACGGTTTTCATGATGTACCAGGGTGATCACTGCAGAGGTGGGGTGGCATGTGGGGACTGCTACTCCTCCTTCTCTCAGTTCAGATGCTTCCAGAGTTACCACTCCCTTTTATCTCCTTTAAGTGCTTCAAATAAAATAAAATATAATTGGGAAAAAAGTGGAAAACATTAGAGGGATGTAACCAAGGAGAGTCTTGATAGAAACAATGCCCGCCAGTGTTGGGATAACTAGTTTATCCCATCGAGGAGGAGGTAGGGAAAGAAACTGCTTCTTTCAGGACCTTCACTCCAAAGAAGATGAAATTGATCAAACACCAGTTTCTAACTGTATGTTTGCAACTACGTATGTCTTTAACTGCTTTACTTCCTTTTTAGTATCAGGTGAAACTCACTCATTGGAGAAGGCGATGGCACCTCACTCCAGTACTCTTGCTTGGAAAATCCCATGGACAGAGGAGCCTGGAAGGCTGCAGTCCATGGGGTCGCTGGGGTCGGACACGACTGAGCAACTTCACTTTCACTTTTTACTTTCCTGCATTAGAGAAGGAAATGGCAACCCACTCCAGTGTTCTTGCCTGGAGAATCCCAGGGACGGGGGAGCCTGGTGGGCTGCTGTCTATGGGGTCGCACAGAGTCGGACACGACTGAAGCGACTTAGCAGCAGCAGCAGAAACTCACTCATAGTTAGCCAACAGTTTAAGGAAGCAAGCCTTTTAAAAACCCTGATTACTATCTCTCATGTTTCGTCTCTTGGCACAAACACCAACAAAACACCTGGGAGAAATCTTCCTGATCTGTTGATACCATCAGCAATTATTATTATTGCAGAAGCACATCCTTTTATGTTAAAAATCTAAGAATAAAATGTTGTTACCATGCAACTAGTGGAGGCGAAAATGGCAACCCACTCTAGTATTCTTGCCTGGAAGAATACAGTCCATGGGGTTGCAGAGTCAGACATGACTTAGTGACTAAACCACTACCACCATGCAACTAGGAACCATTTTATAGGTTGTGTACTCTGCCAAAGGATGTGTATATTTTGAGGTATTTTCTAAAGCAAAATTATTCAACATCACCTGAATTAATAACTTTTCTTACTTTATCCTCTTCCTTGAAACAATCTAGAGAATGTGATTAAGTAAATCAATTCATTTTCCCCAATTTAATCTCAGCCATTACAATTTAAAATGTTTTAAAGATTTTTTTTTTCTGGCACTGGTGTGGCTGTAGGGTCAGGAAATTTGAAACTGTGAAAAGACAGCTGGTCATACAGACAGACAGAAAGATGTGCTCTCAAAGATAAAATATTAAAGTTTGGGTACTCTTCGAAATCTTTTATGAACTTTCCATTGCTGAAAATTTCTTCTTTATCAATTGTAATTTTTACCTGAGGAAATAAAATATGATAGTGATGCTATGTTCTAACTGTGCTTCTGGTTCACCTCATCAATACAGTGAATGAGAAGCATAGTTCAAGCATAACTATCTCAAATGTCTAGAAACCCAAGTGAAAACACTGTACAGAAAGGGAAAGAGGCCAAGGACCCAAATAGAGACCAAGCAACTTGGAGACAGACATCAATCCCCAAGAGTACACGCAGAAGACAACGGACTAGGAATTTATGGACTACTGCCTTAAGACTCAGGACAACAGAGTTGAAAACAACTCTGATGTACTAATCCAACACTCAAATATTACAAGTGAGGAAATTCACTTTAAAAGATTAAATGAACACTTGAGAATACACTACCATGAAGCAGTATTTATGTGACAGAAGTTGAATTACACTAATTCAGGTCCAATTCAGGTCCAAACTTAAGCTCCATCTCTTACCTGTGGCTTAAACATAACCTTTTTGAAATTTAATATTATTCATAAAGGTGGAAACAATCATCTTTCCCAGTATGCTTTTGAAATTTTAAATACAAATTATATGTAAAACATCCAACACATAATAGTTTGTTAACAAATTTTAATTCTCCCTTTCCTCTTTAGTGGAGTAGCAAAATTTAGAATATAATCTCTCTTACAAATATTCTTTTATTTGGCTAGGCAAATATTCTTTCTGCATAACTCGATTTTAACAAACAACTGAACTTTGAAAATATTATTTGAAGCAACCTAAAAGCAGTTTTCTTCCAGAATCAAATATGACATTTTATATTTGTAAGAAGAATCTTCCAACCTCCAAAATGAATTAAACTAACCTAATGCTCTTGACCAAAACCCTACTCCAGTAGGTGTAAGTACAAAGGCACTGGCACGTGCCTTGCCTGCAAGTAACACAGGCCTCCTTCTGGGGCTACCCTCCATGTTCAAGTTCAGCCTCAGTAGCTCAGCTTGACTCCTTACCTCTCCTAAAACCTCATTATGTCCCAGTACTCATTTAGGGCTTCATTAAGTTTTAGTCAGAAGCCACTGCATTAAACAATTAAAACTGGAGCCAGATCCTTCCTTGTGTCAGCTCCCGAGGGCAATCTAGGCTCCCTTGGGAACTTTGGGGAATGAAGAGATTGGTTGAATACATGATAACAATCAAGGCTGAAACCACACCAATGAGAATAGTCATCCTTGCAGCTGCCACATAAAAGGAGCATGTACAGATCCAATGCTTCTTGCTCTTTAGGTCATAGGTAAGGGGCTGCAAATGTCAAAAAGTCAACTACTGACTTTATTCTGGTTGCATGAGTGAACAAAGGAGAACAAACCAACATGCTATTATCATGCACATAAAAATGAACAATTCCTTGAATTACCACATATTATGTGCCTCCTAATCTGGTCCCACCACTTCGTGGGAAATAGATGGAGAAACAGTGTCAGACTTTATTTTGGGGGGCTCCAAAATCACCGCAGATGGTGACTGCAGCCATGAAATTAAAAGACACTTACTCCTTGGAAGAAAAGTTATGACCAACCTAGATAGCATATTCAAAAGCAGAGACATTACTTTGCCAACAAAGGTCCGTCTAGTCAAGACTATGGTTTTTCCAGTGGTCATGTATGGATGTGAGAGTTGGACTGTGAAGAAAGCTGAGCACCAAAGAATTTATGCTTTTGAACTGTGGTGTTGGAGAAGACTCCTGAGAGCCCCTTGTGCTGCAAGGAGATGCAACCAGTCCATTCTAAAGGAGATCAGCCCTGGGATTTCTTTGGAGGGAATGATGCTGAAGCTGAAACTCCAGTACTTTGGCCACCTCATGCGAAGAGTTGACTCCTTGGAAAAGACTCTGATGCTGGGAGGGATTGGGGGCAGGAGGAGAAGGGGACGACAGAGGATGAGATGGCTGGATGGCATCACTAACTCAATGGACATGAGTCTGAGTGAACTCCAGGAGTTGGTGTTGGACAGGGAGGCCTGGCATGCTGTGATTCATGGGGTCGCAAAGTCGGACACAACTGAGTGACTGAACTGAACTTAACTGAACTGAATAGCATGTTGGTTGCCTTCTAACCAACTCATCCCGTGTTGTCCCCTTCTCCTCCTGCCTTCAATCATTCCCAGCATCGGGGTCTTTTCAAATGAGTCAGTTGTTTGCATCATACGGCCAAAGTCTTGGAGTTTCAGCTTCAGCATCAGCCCTTCCAATGAATATTCAGGACTGATTTCCTCTAGGATGGACTGGTTGAATCTCCTTGCTGTCCAAGGGACTCTCAAGAGTCTTCTCCAACACCACAGTTCAAAAGAATCAATTCTTCTGCGCTTATCTTTCTTTATATATTCATTAAGTAATAGCTTTTTCATGTACTCAGATAACTAGCACTTAGAAAATACCATGGAAAAAAGAAAACATTAGACTAGTGGCAAAGAAGAATGAAGAGGTACAATATTTGCAAAACTTAGGTGAGGAAAACTTTAAAACTATCCCTAAGTGATGAAAGGTAGCCTTGAATAAATAGAAAATACATGGAAAGTCACCCCATGTTCTCAGACAGGTTGATAATAGCACAAAGTCTAATTCTGTAGATCTGGGGTGAGGCCCAGGATTCTGAGTTACTTCTGTCTTGCCTTCCCCAGTGTAGACTGTTTTGTGCTTTACAGCTGTTGTTCTCAAGATGTGGCCCCTAGACCAGCAGCAGCAGCATCACCTGAGGAGTTGTTAGAAACGCAAATTCTTACCCCCAACCTGTCAAATCAGACACTTGGGCTCAGCAATCTACATTTTAACAAGCCATCCAGATGATTTTTGGCACACATTAAAGTTTGAGAACCAGCACTTCTAAAGTTTAAGTTGCATAGAATCACTCAAGATCTCGTTTAATGGAAGGCTTGATTCAACAGGTCTGGGATGGAGTCTGATTCTGCATTTCTAACAGGCTCCCTTATGACGCTGATGCTTTGGTTTGAATGTAACACTTTGAGGAGCAAAGCTAGAAGACCAATCTGTTTCTAACTTACTCAAGGCCGGCCTGTCCTGTGCCTTCCACTGTCATCTTTTTCTGGGTATTAATGCTAAAAATATGTCACTTTCTCAGTAATATGTTTATTTTAAACCAAATTAACTCATAGCAGTGTGTTCCTCTCAAACCAAATTTAACAAAAAATCATTAAAAATGAATCTCAGGCTTTGGTGGAGCCAGTTTGGAGAAGTAACTATTCAGCATCTATCAAATCATTCCACAGCTCATTCACTACTTACTGAAATCAAGAGGTAAATGTTATTAAGAAAAATCTATGCATAAGGAGATATTTGCATAATCTATATATAAATTCAATGTGCCTCTAATCTCTCATTTAACAAATTCTGATTTTCACATATTAGTGTTCAGGATATCTTCGTAATGCCCATAATTTGATTGGCTTCAAACAACCAACATTTATTTAAGCTCAGGGGATTTGGACAGGACACAGTGGGGACCCTTTTATAATATTTGCAGCAGATGGTGTGGCTGAGAAGTCTACATGGCTGGTATGACTTCACTCAGACCATAGATCTAGGATCTTTTTCCTGGATGTTTGCTGGATCCTCTGGTTCTTCTCCATGTCTTGTCTGCTGAAGCTGGAATGTCCAAATGACTTCTTTACTCATATGCCTGGTAACTAACCTAGAAGGACTCAAACAGTTGGAGCTGGCCAGCTATGATCTCTCTTTGTCTCGGTCTCTCTCCACTTGGCTACTTTAGCCTTCTTCAGGGCTTGGGAATCTTCATTAAGGTAATTGCATTTCTTACATGGTGGCTGGTTTTTACCAGAGTAATCATTGCCAGAGACCAAGGCATAAGCTGGAATAGTTCTGCAACCTGGCTTCACCTCTGCTACATATTGTTGGTTCGTTAAGGTCAGACTCAAGGAAAAGAGGAAAAGACTCTCTGTCTCAGTTGGCGCCATTAAGCCATGTTTAATCTACCATGGTTAGGTCTTATTGCAGTGAAACTCAGATCCACCAAAGTGGTACCAGAGACAGTTTGGCTAGAATGAAAGTAAATGCACCACAAAATCTTCTTAGAAAGTTCTGGCTCATATTGTCTCTTCCTAACTCTGATTTCAGTGACATCACCTGGGTAACTTGAAATTACAATATAGAAATGGGCAAACACTTCAAATAACCACTTTTTCCAAGAACCAATTGTTACACATTTGTCACACACCATGTTTAAAACCCAAACAATATTGCAACCTCACAGCCCCCGCCTCCCACTCTCCCACCTGCACATACACACACACACACACACACACAACCTGACTCTGCACCTCCAAGTTCCCAAGGATATGTGTCAGGTCTTATACCTATAGGATCCTTTCCCCAGTTTGGGATAATGCCACATGATAATAAGGAATTCAGCCCCAGGATTCTCCAATGAGGAGGCAAGGACCCTCCATGGTATAAGCTGTGAGCCACAGCATAAAGCATGGTACCTCTTCCTTAAATATTGATTCCATTCATAGATTTAGAGGGAAATAATGTATCTATATATTTAAACTAATGTGGATATATTATATAATAGAATACAAAATTTGCATTCTGTAGGAGCCCACTAAAGTGTTTTTAGTTTCTTATAAAGTCACAAGGTAATAAATGAACTTCAAGGTTGAAACAAAGTTCTAACGTATAATATTAATACTGTTGTTGCTGTTCAGTCATGTCCAACTCTTTTGTGACCCTATGGACTGTAGCCTGCCAGGCTCCTCTGTCCATGGGATTTCCCAAGCAAGAATGCTGGAGTGGGTTGCCATTTCCTTCTCCAGGGGATATTCCTGACCTAGGGATTGAACCTGGGCCTCCCGCATTGCAGACAGATTCTTTGCCACTGAGCCATCTGGGAAGCCCTATACAATATTAATATATGCCTTTATATCAATAGTCATAAGAATAGGTGTGTGTGTGCTTGTATGTATGTGTACATGTGTATTTTTTAATGTAGAAATAAGCCCATGAAGGCAAAAGTGCCTAGAGCCCACAAGAGTCATAATACAGCTCTGACTCCAGGGGTCTATTTTCAATGCATAGTGGAAACATGAGAAAAGCTCTGATTTTTGGCATCATATCCTTTCAACATGTTATTTTTTAGAACTGATGTCTTCAGATTCCAAGGAAATGAATTTTAAATGGTAGCATTTCATTACATCCTTGGAAGGTAGTAAGATAGATTTACTACGAGGATTTCTACCAACTACACCGCAGATCCCACTGTGTGGAAGTGGGAAGTCTGTTAATAACAGAAGTCTGTTAAGGGGGCCAGGCTCACTCACAAGTCACCACTGCTCCCCCTGGATTCTGTGACTGCATTTACATAGAGTGGCAGAACTTCTTGCATGAGTCTCACTGTCAGTCATCAAATCTTAGAACCTGAAGCCCCTGAGCCCGACTCCCAACCCCAACCAATACAAGAGCACCACTGTCACCATCTTTGGCCAGTCACTCAGCATCAGTTTGAGCATGTGAAACCTTTGTCATGTCTAAAAAGCTGCTTCCCTTTGTGTTATTGTCTGATTAAGAAATATTAAATGGAAGAAAACACAGAGATACTCTGGTAGCTGTTGATGCAGGAGGAAGATGTCTGGACCCCGTGAGTCAGTGATGGTGGGTGAGCTGCACGTTTTGGGCGGTACCCATAAGCATCATTGTGGTCTCCTCATCCTCCGGACGAAGGTCTAGACCCTCCTCTACCACCCTGTGGAGGGTGCTGTAGTGTTGCCGATTTTGGTGGAAGGAATGGAGCTCCGAAGCAGCCTCCCAGGCTGCAAAGGTGGGCATGGGGAAGACATCTGGCCTCTTGTTTTCCAAGAAGCATTTCAGGTTTCTGTCACTCAGCTTTTTGGCGTAGTCCACGAATGTGTTTTCCAACTGCTCCTTCTCCTTCTGTGCATACGTCTTCCAAAAACTCAGCTGAAGGTAACTAACTTTAGATCGGCAGCGAGCATAACACGTGGTGAGCAGAGAGAAGAAAGATGCGGAACAAATCAGGAACCATCCTAGAATCTTAGAAAGAAAGAAATATTGAGCATACCAAAAGCAAAGCCACTTCTCAAGGAGACAGGGTAGTGTTATTGGGAAGTATATGGCTAATTTAATAGCAGACCTCAGTTGATATCTTTCATCTTAATTAACAAGTTTTGGTTTTTGTTTTTTGTTTTTTTACAAAGTTAAGGTTTACCTAACCTCTGTTCTCCATCCTGCCCACTATTGCTGGTATGCAAAGAAATACCCAGAAGGCAGGCAAATGGAAATGAGCAAAAATATAGATTATCCAAGAACTGGAAGAACCAAGCCCTCATATAGTACTAGCTTTAAAGGAAAGAATTCTGTGTGTGAGCATATTACCAGTTCCTTAGTGGAGTATCTTCAGGCATTGATACGTGGATATTCACGACCAGTGACTGATTTTTCCCACGTTACATTGTTTACAGAGAACCACAGACCCTTCCTGAGAGAGGTAGCTTCACTCATTACCCTATCCCATCTCACTGTAAAGCAAGACAAATGTAACACAATAAGGAAACTGAAGCTATAAGAATTGGAAGCTTGCGTAAAAGCCAAGGGGAAAAAAAAAAAAAGAACTTTTGGACATCAGTTCTCAAAAATAACACATTGAAAGGATATGATGTAAAAAAAAAAAACGGAATGAATTTTTTGGCCAACCCAATATTTTTCATAATTGGAGTTAATTTCATATGTGAACAACTAACAAAGCTCTTTCCAAGTTTCTCTTAATATTTTAGTTGAATGGCCCTTAGTATTTCTCAGCAGATGGGCCTATTTGAACATAAAAATAACAATCTGCAAATGAACCCATGCTGACCATAATAGAACAACAAATAAGCTCCAATGTTTATTTGGAAACCAATGGTTTCCAAACTCTGATTCAGACTACAGAGATCACTGTGCAGGATCTCAGACCCTACATGAGTGCCAGCTCTGGGTTGGCACTGGTTGGGTTTAAATCTCAGCTTTCACTTTTTTACAGGTATTCTCTGTGCCTCTGATTCCTCAGCTGTAAAGTAGGGGTTACCCTCCTCAGAATGTAATTTAGAGGATTAAAATGAGGTGATGTAGAAATCCACGTGACTCAGTAAGTATCAGCTATTAGCATGGGCTGCTATTTTTCAATCATATCCATGTCTATGTAATGGCATTACTGAACATAGAGTATCTCTCTGACGTGATTTATATTTACTTTACTTATATTTACTTTAGTCACTTGTGGTTGGCTACATCAGATCTTCCTCTTTTCTCTAACCTCTATCTTTTTCTACACAGCCCATCCTCCTGCAGGCCATCTCACTTCAGTATCTAAACCAATTCTGCTGAGTTATTCACTGTTTGATCAGCTTCAGGCCCTCCTCCCCTCATTGCGTGGCCTTAGCATCAACTTGCTTTCACGTGAGTGCTGAGCACTGAGCCCTCTTGTTCTTCACTAATTCATGGTACCCAGGATCTAACTAGACATGATGGATGGTCCCACCCCAGCACTCAATAATACACCATTCTGCATGTGTCTTCTCCCTCAAATCTTGGCATTTTTCTCATCAGTTTAAAATACTTACTGTGTGCCAGCAGTTTTATGCCCATTTATGTCCATCATCTCTGTACTTCCAAGGGTAGGTGTTATTACCCCCAACTATGAGGACACTGGGGCTCTCAGGGGTCAAACAGTAGCTCTGGGTCACATAGCTGGTGAGCAGTGGAATCAGGATCAAACCCAAGACTAGGCAACTCCAAGATGGAGTTCTTGCCACTACTCTACCTACCCAAAGGACAGAAAGCCACCCAGCTGGATTTCGTTCGTCTGCCCCACCCATGGACGTGGCACTTTTTCCACCCCTACCCACATACCCAGCTGTGGGTCCAGACTGTTTGCTGCCCCTGCCTATCGGAAGCACTGCGGTCAGCACCTGCTGTGATACAGCTCCCTTTGTCCACATCTCTTATGCATCATCCCCTAAGGAATCAGCCCCAGGTCCTTCTCATTCCTCTGAAAAACAAACAGGTCAGTGTGCCCAGGCTCAGCTGTGGCAAGGACAGGCATGATTTCCTTATGCCTGTATTTAGAGAAGGAAAAGCTCACCCAGTGGTGTTTGGATCCTCTGCTACCTGAATGGAGCCTGGTACCCCAGGACACAAATCATAAATCACTCACTGCATCGTCACATTTGTAATTAAGACCTTCCTTCAGCAAAAGAAGGAAGATGTTTGGCAGCCTGGCATGTTTTTGTCTAAAATGTGCTTTATGCATTAAACAAAGGGTTTTATGGGGGAGCATTTATAGGCTTATTAGTTTATAAAGAGAGTCTGAATATATTGCCAACCAGTTTGGAAACAATTTTTGATTTGATGTGTTGTTGAAAAGACCAGTCTATATTGAAAAAAAAAAAGAGTAAAGTCTCAGTATTTTCAGCACATTTATTCTTAAACAAATAGCCTTCCTGACAGACTGTGGACCTGTTTATCTACTCCTATTGCTTGTTTTGATTTGTGAAATATCATTCCTGCTCCTCACAAGTAGGAATTCAGTCTTTTCCTGAGGCCAGGGCCAGGCTCACATCTGGATTTGTGCTCATGTCTCTGAAAGAATGACAAGCTACTTCCTTGTATCAGTTAGGTAAAGCTACAATTTCCTTCTGTTAAATAAAACAATGCCCCAAATCTTGAGCTCCTAAAGTAACGTAAGAAGAACTTTTTAGCTATAGAGCACAGAACATAGGAGGAAAACTCCCTGGAGAATATGGTTCTGTTTCACTGAAGGCTATTTAAAGTCTGCCAACATCCCATTTTATACAGGAAATTCTTTTCCATGTTAACAATATTTACACATAGAGATAGCAGTTGCCAGAAATCATGCAAGGGAATCTCTACACTAATTATATGATGTGCAACTTTGAAAAGTATTAGCTCACTGGATTCAGCTGTATTTTAATGGATGTATGCTATGCATGTATGTGTGTGTTTCTCTGAAAAACCAGTTTGAAAATAATTAATAGAAGGCAGTAATTTCTAATTACAGCTCTGCCATTAACACTTTATAATGAGTTAGTGTCATGCATCATTTACAAAGTCAACCCAGAGAGATTGTTTTAAAGTACTTAAGTGTTTACAGATGTCTAACTCAAGAGGAGATTTTCTTTTCGAAAGTGGAAAAGACAATCCAATCAGCAATTTTATTAGCCATCCAACCTCGGAAAAGCTTTTCCTGAGACTGTCTTAACGCTGCACCACATTCCAATTTCCAGAGTTTCAGAATGTTCTGGCAGGATTCAGGCTCTACCCTGGCTGAACGAAGTACAGAGAGAATACTTCAAGCTCACGCTGGGGGGCAGGGGGGTGTGGGAGAAAGGCACTTGTGTCCCTTCTTACCTGAGACTGGGCTTGCAGCGACAATTTCAGTTCTTCGTTGTCTGTGGGGGTCATGCTGGTTTTTCCGCAAGATACTTTGTAAAGTTCTTTCCAGCACTCTTCAGGCTTGCCTTTGCAAATCAGATCAAGGAGTCTTGGACTTTGGGTCCCGCTCATTGCACATTCATAAAAAGTCCCATTGAGCAAAGCCACAGACAGCCACATCACTGGAGCCACCAATGAGCTCAGAATGATCTGCCCCAGGACGGAGAAGAAGCGGCAGTTGTGGCCCCTGGGGAAGATTTTCCTGGGATTCACACAGCAGCCTGTGAAGAGTCTCCATGACCTGTTGTTCAGAAAGAATCCCAGGATCAGTAACACCCAGGCGGGAGCAAACAGGAAAGCCAGCCCGTAGATCACATTCTCAGTGCCGCAGGGACACTTGAAAGCCACGAGTGAAAAGAGACGCTCACCTCCCACGGTCAGCAGAGCCATGAAGCTGTAGCCAATGAAAGTTTTCTGGTTGAGGATGAATTTTAGAAACCCCTGAAGAGCATCCATGTTGGAGATACACAGAGGGAAAATGCTTTGCTCTTACTTGTTGGCAGAGCCTCTGTGGCAGTGGCCGAGGGTGGAGCTCTTTCTTCATTAGAAACAACAGTCCTCCTTCTCAGACTGAATTCAGCCAGATAAGGAAACAATGTCATTCCCTAGGAATGAATATTTCCCAACAGTGTTCAGATAATGCCTCCTACTGGTGGATGTTAGGCCATGAAACTAGAGCCAAAACACTGGGAATAAGAGTAAATTCACAGTGAACAGCCCCCACTTTTATGTTATTTCCATGTGGCTTGGATTGAGAATCAGAAAGAAATTCCGACTATTACAGATAATAATAGTTTAGGAATTTTCCATCCAAAGGAATAAACATTAGCAGAAATCGCGTTTCAGCCAATTGGTTGGGAGCCAAATCAAGTCTCCTAGCCTAGACTTTCATGATGGTATTTTTCTCTTGTTACTTAAAACTTTTGCTACTTTGACTTAAGATCTGGAAGCTTCATTTTACATCCTCTTTAACTGATCTGTGACTTTATCAAATTTTTGGATTTGGGCTGTTTGAAATTTATATGGAAAAGTTCAGGGAGAGTTTGAGTTTTGAGTGAAAGATAAAGTGAGAAGGGTCCTCATCATTTCTTTCCTAGACTATCATAGTAACCTCTTGATTGGTATTTCTGCCTTTGACTTCATGCCTACCCCCATTCTCAACCTTAAATTCGTCCTCTATGCTGACATGAAGGAGATCCCTCTAATATAGAAATCCAGTTCCTCCCTAGCCTACTCACATCTTTGGGGCTCCCTGTTGCCCACAAGTTGATGAATGCAAACTTTCCCTGAACCTCATCATGGAATTCTGTGCCCTTGACATGTTCCTTCTATCTGGAATATCCCCCCCACCCCCATGCACACACACACACACACACATACACCTGACCTTGTCTACCTGGCAAACACTCGCTCAGTATTCATAAACAGTGTAGAAGCTTCTTCCTCTGTAAATATTTCAAGGGTTATTTCCTAATATACAGCATTGTACTTGTGGAGCTTATTGTAATATTGCAGTTATTTATTTACTATCTATAGCTCCTTTTAAACTGTAAGCTCTTCTAAAACAGGAACTACATCTTAATACATTTTGTATTCTGGGTGTAAAGATGATGTCAAACACAGAATGAATGCCTATTCAAGAATTCGTTTTTCAAATAGTTGTTGAATTCCCCTGTGTGCCAGGCACTGGGCTAGACAGGCAGTACTCAACGTGTACTGTTGAATGAATGACTGAATCATGAACATTTTAGTACTTCTAATTATGTGTAATTTAAGGAAATTGTCTTCACTTCGCTTCTACACTGCTTTTAGTATTAAATACACTGCTTTTAATATGAAAATTAATGGAATCACTTGAAAGACAACGATCAAGCTGACAAATTTCCATTAACAAACCTCAGTTTCCAGGTCTGTATATTTGGTGACAAGAAAGCCACTTGGACTAGAAGCCAAGGAACTATGTTATAGTGTAATCTTAGCCATGCCGTTTTACTTCTCTGGATCCCAGTTTACTCGTTTGTGAAACTGGAGGTAAAAAGAAATAGTCCCCAAGGTTTCCTCTATGTCTACCTTGTAAAATTCTTGAAGCTCTTTAAAACAGCGGACTTTCTTGAAAGGCTACTTTATGACCCACCTATGTGCCTGCCACCGCTGGCCCTTGCTCCTTCTCAGAGACGTTACTCTTGGTGATGTGACTGCCTCCACTTCCCAAAGCATACTCTTGGGTTTAATCTTCCTCGACTCCCTCATCCCCGACTCTGTCACCTTCCTGTTGTGGCACATGTGTCTTGGGTCCCTTCTAATTCAGAAGACTTTGCTGGGCTCATGTGACAAATATTATGCTAGTATGCTGCTGATGAGTAATATTTTAATTTCTTACCCTTCTAAGGAATATTTTTTTTGAAAAAGATTTTTTTTTTCCAAAAATACTGCCTTAACTTTGTGTTTCATAAACCATACTGTTTCCACAGAAAACTAATACTTTAGGAGATTCCATGAAAAGAGTTTAAGAATTGTACAAGTTGTAAGGTCAGTACATTTCAAAGCTGAGCGTGAACTCAGGCTTTCTGACTATGAACTCCAGAAGCTTAACAATTGTGCCTGGAATGGTACTTGGGTGTCTTACTAACAGTTCTTTATTTTTATTTATTTATTCTTTACTCAGAGGAAAACTGCTTTACAATATTGTGTTGGTTTCTCCTGTACAACAATGCAGTTCAGCCACTTTGCTGTCATTGTTTCGTCATTAAGTGGTATCTCTTGTGCGACCCCATGGGCTGTAGCCTGTCAGGCTCCTCTGTCCAGGGCATTTCCCAGGCAGGAATACTGGAGTAGATTGCCATTTCCTTCTCCACTAATAGTTATTTATTCCAGGCCAAGTTTTGTAATATTGGTTTTTTCCTGTTTGCTAGGTTGCTTTCAAGATGTACTTGGGAATTACACCAAGTGTGACCTGTAACAACGCAAGCAGAAATGAATTTTCCCTGATTCTAGACAAGAATCCTCTGGTGGAGTTTGTGGAAGAGCTCCCCACTGGGCGGTCTTCTCTGTGCTACTGCAACTTACTCTGTGGAATTATCAGAGGGGCCCTGGAAATGGTAAGGCACATACTTTATTTTGCCAGGTGTACAGTCATTATCTGGGCTTCCCTGGTAGTCAGCTGGTAAAGAATCCACCTGCAATGCAGGAGACCTTGGTTCAATTCCTGGATTGGGAAGATCCCTTGGAGAAGGAATAGGCTACCCGCTCTACTATTCTTGGGGTTCTCTGGTGGCTCAGATGGTAAAGAATCTGCCTGCAATGTGGGAAACCTGGGTTCAGTCCCTGGGTTGGGAAGATCCCCTAGAGGAGGGCATGGCAACCCACTCCAGTATTCTTGCCTGAAGAATCCCATGGACAGGGAAACCTGGCGGGCTACAGTCCATGGGATCGCAAAGAGTTGGGCACGATTGAGCGACTAAGCATGGCACAGCATTCATTGTCTAGTGCTGGCTAACTAATTACCCTCAAAGGTAGCTGCTTAAAACAACAAACATTTATTGTCTCACACAGTTTCTGAGGACTGGAAACCTGGGACGGCCTTGCTAGGTGGCCATGGTTCAAAGCCTTTCACAGCGCAGTGCACAGGCAGTCAAGCAGTTGGTTGGAGCTGCAGTCTCTGAAGACTTGACTAAGGCTGGGAATCTACCTCCAAGCTCACTCACTGGCCTCAGTGCCTTGCTCATAGCTGGCCAGAGGCTTCCTGAAGTTCCTTGTCACATAGGTCTCTGTAGTGCTCTAATCACCACAGGTGCTGTCAATTCTGCTGGACTTTGGAGGGAACTACTTGAATGATAAGAGGTGGGGTCCCTGGGGGCCACTGGAGGCTTAGTTAAATCTAATCTAATCTAATCATTCATTGATTTAACTAAGATAGGGATCAGCCTCTGTGAAGCATCCTTGAGCATACAGAGAAGAACAAGAAACAGTTGTTGCCCTTCGAGAGTCTTTTGTCCAGTATAGGAGCCAAATGACTCAGGGTCATGGGAGGATCTGGGGTGGGACAGGGGTGGGGAGAGGGAAGCCTTCCTAGGGAAACTGTGAGCTGACATCTGAAAGATGACAAAGCAGTTAGATGAAGATCTTGGGGGAAGGGGAAAATAATATTCCAGGTAAAAGGAGAACTATGTCCTAAAGCATACAAAAAATGTTTCATTAAGGGACAAAGAAGTTGAATTAATTCAGCGTCAATTGCATATAGATAGAAAAAAATCAAGTCCAAAATAGGATAAAGAAGTCTCTTCAGTTTTCATGGATAATTGATTATATGTGCTGAATGACATATATGTATCAGACCTCTTGTGGTCCCATATACCCAAATAATTTCAATGTAGTCTTCTTATTATTTTAATTGATTTTCAGTTAAATTATGACAAATACAAGAAAGATCTTATGAGAAAAAAATGAGAGTGCATTTAACTTCCATATTTCAAGTTCAGTTTCAGTGCAGTCGCTCAGTTGTGTCCGACTCTTGGCGACCCCATGAATCGCAGCACACCAGGCCTCCCTGTCCATCACCAACTCCCGGAGTTCACCCAAACTCATGTCCATCAAGTTGGTGATGACATCCAGCCATCTCATCCTCTGTCGTCCCCTTCTGCTCCTGCCCCCAATCCTTCCCAGCATCAGAGTCTTTTCCAATGAATCAACTCTTCGCATGAGGTGGCCAAAGTATTGGAGTTTCAGCTTTAGCATCAGTCCTTCCAAAGAACACCCAGGACTAATCTCCTTTAGGACGGACTGGTTGGATCTCCCTGCAGTCCAAGGGACTCTCAAGAGTCTTCTCCAACACCACAGTTCAAAAGCATCAATTCTTCGGTGCTCAGCTTTCTTCACAGTCCAACTCTTACATCCATACATGACCACTGGAAAAACCATAGCCTTGACTAGACGGACCTTTGTTGGCAAAGTAATGTCTCTGCTTTTCAATATGCAGATATCTAGGTTGGTCATAACTTTCCTTCCAAGGAGTAAGCGTCTTTTAATTTCATGGCTGCAGTCACCATCTGCAGTGATTTTGGAGCCCAAAAAAATAAAGTCTGACACTGTTTCCACTGTTTCCCCATCTGTTTCCCATGAAGTGATGGGACCGGATGCCATGATCTTTGTTTTCTGAATGTTGAGCTTTAAGCCAACTTTTTCACTTTCCTCTTTCACTTTCATCAAGAGGCTTTTTATTTCAAAGTGCAGTGTATATCCTTTTACTGGGTGATGGGCATCACAAAGGTATGTTTTTTGCATTCAAATAACAAATAATTTGGCACACTGAAGTCTACGGTTTAACAAAGGCAAGCTGGTTGACCAAGGAATTCTTAGTAAGAGAGGGGAATGAGTCATATCTCAATAAATATTAATTGGTAGGCCCAGGCTTTTTCACTTATTTGCTTTTACTAGGTATTTTTGCTTATTTATCTTATTTATTCCTGTGACTTAAAATAACTGAAAAGGCACTCTGTTGAGGGTAGGTCAGCAATATGCTGCTCTTTTGTGAGTGTATTTTTATCGAATAGAGAAGTAAGCCCTAAGGGTTTACTTCAATGTCTGAGAAATGAGAAATGCTTTATCGTGCAAAAGAAGGCCTGGGTATCAAATATTCAAGTCCACAATCTCAATGTTTAATTTTATACTTATAATTTATTTAGTTGGTATTGTTTCATAGTTCTCAAAGCCATAAGTGATTGCTAAATGTTGTTAGGACAAATGATTATGTTATTGAGCTAATGAGAGAATGACTTACAGCAAGTCAGCTGGAGAAGAATCGTTTAAGAAGCCATTTATCCTTGGAAGTTCTGTTTGGCAAGGCATGTTGGGTCAAGGCCATCACTGAGTTGGGAATTTGTGTTCTTCCTGAGATGGATCTATAGTTTAGACTTATACTGTGAGCAAAAACGGGCCCACATTCTGGGCTTGCCTGGGAATGAGCCAGGATGATTTGAGCCTGTCCTGGACCACCCTTCTCTTTGAAGACTCACACACAGAGCTGACCACAGCCAGACCATCAATGGAGTAAAGGGCTCTTCATCCACAGAACAAGCCTTTTTTTATCATTCCACAAGGAAAGTGAGCTCTTTATGGGGTATATCAAACTGAAAAATAGAAAAATTTGAGTTTTTTAAAAAGCTGAATGATATAAGCCTGTTTTTTTTTTTCTTTCCTAGGTTCATTTGGCGGCTGATGTTACATTCCTGCAAGACAGACTAAAAGGCGACAGTGTGACAGAAATAGGAATAACATTTCTGAAAAAGCTAGATGAGAAAAAATACAGACGGAAAAAATGAAGAAAAGCATGCAAAATGCCACAGGCTGGCTGGCTGAGGAGTTAATATTAGTTAAATATATATAGCCATATAAATTTTGAATTTCTTAATAGCATGGGATTTAAAAGGCTTATAAATCAGCCAGAAATTTGAAATGCAGGGCACTAAGATTTAAAGCTGTTTTTTCTTTGCTTGTAAATCACACATTTTCAATCTCAAGTCCACAAGATTTCACATACAAATAACTCCTTGTAAGATAGCAAGCATGAATTCTATATATTATATAGTCTAGTCTAAGAGAGTCTGTTTATTTCATTTACTTATGGTAATGAAAAAGAAGTATACCACCTACACAGTTGGTATATTTCTCTCTTCTTGTTGGGAAAATGGATGAAATGATATAAAATTCACTATATAAAATATTTTCTAGATATTGTATATTGCATTCGCTATAGAAACAATATCAATTGCCACAATTTCCCATAGTTTTATGAAGTGGTAGCTATAGACTAAATATCTATAGCTATAGACTTTTCTCATATCTTGGCTTGGCTTATAGCTTC
Organism: Bos mutus; assembly: GCF_027580195.1. Classification (NCBI taxonomy): domain Eukaryota; kingdom Metazoa; phylum Chordata; class Mammalia; order Artiodactyla; family Bovidae; genus Bos; species Bos mutus. Next base: position 34,326,965 of record NC_091625.1, read on the forward strand.
AGCCTCCTGAAGTTACTACTGGTTTATAATTATCAAGACAACCTATTTATTTGGATGCTAACTCTGAAATATTTTAAAATAACATTTAATTTTATTAACTTAATTTTTAGATAGCTGGTATTAACTAAATTCCTTCCTTTATTCATGAAACATTGCTGTTGGTCAGGCCAGGAAATAAAATGAGAGATAAATAATGTTCTTTGAGAATAGTTTCTTATCTTCAGTTAGAAATTTTGGTATCACTTTTATCCCTTAAAAATTGTACAAAGTATATTCTGTCACCAGAACATACTGAAAATTCACAATGTACTGGATTAAATAAATGATAATCTTTACCAGACCATAAGCATATAGCAGTCCAGGATCTACTAGGCTCTGCAGAGAACTCAAAAGATAAGTAAAAGTTACCGTTAGTGTGGCACCATCTGTTAAAGCTGGTGTAAATGATACGGTAATGATAGACCTCAGCTACATCTCAGGAACCCAAACATACAGACTCAGTTCTGTTTCTAGTGGCTTCAGTTAATCCTGACCAGTGGCTGATCCTGGCACATCACCTCTCAGCCGCTCTCTGCCGCTGTCTCTCTCACTCACTTATCTGTAAACTGAGAGGAATGAATGTAATAAATATCTGAAATTATACCAGTGAGCTTAAAAGATATAAATAACCACCACTGAAATTCCATATTTTTGGACTTTAGAAGGCTATGGAAAATTGTTTGTTCCCCACCTCCCTAGCTGTGTCTTTGAAAGGACATTGAGGTAGGTCTCAAGAACCAAATAAGGTCGCTGGAGCAGCTGCAGCATCAGTGGAAGGAGTTTCAAGCCAGTTGTATAGAAGACCAGGAGTAGGAGGATGGAAGAAGGGTGTTATCTGATATCAGAAGGGATAATATCACAATTCCATGGATGCCTTCAAGAAGAATGTTGGCCTACAGTCCACCCCAGAACTTATTTTGGAATGTTTCCATCTTCTGCTCAGCTTTCTATTTCTTTTTTATTGTAGACTCACTCCTCCAGAAACCCAAGATATTCATGTCTAACGGCCTCCCTCTGAAGATAGCACTCAACTAGCCATTTTGAAAATGTCCCAGGCCCTGGAGGATTCTACTTATCTACACCTTCCTCTCCTTTCTCTCCCAACCCAGTCATCAAAACTCACTCGGCCCATGTCTTCATTACCCACCCTCTGAAGGCAGCTAATCTAATACTCTCAGTGGTGCTGAGTGTTGAAACTGGTAGTGGCTTCAGGATGAGATTTGTTTTCTATCCTTTTTTATTTTCCTCACCCTGGAAAGGGAGACAATTCTCTTGGCATTGAATTTATGCTATGAAAGGTGATCCATGTAACCAAGAGAGTGGCTTGTTTGTATTCAATTGTTGCTCCTTTCTGAAAAATGAGAATCTAGAAAATGCCATTCAATAGAATTATGAGATTCATATATAAATTTTCTAATTAAATTCTTTACATTAAAAATAAAAAGAAATAGGTAACATTAATTTTAATAATTTATTTATTATTTAAATTTATCATTATTTAATAATTTAGTTATAAAAATATTATTTTAATATTTAGCTAATATAAAAATTAATATCGATATATTACATTCTCTTTTATACTAAATCTTTGAGCTCTAATGTGTATTTTACACTTTTAGCACATCTCAATTCAATGCTAAATTTTCAAAGTGTAAATTTACAGTGAAATGCAGTTCTACCCAAACAACCAGTGTTTAGTGTTATTCGATAGCTTCAGTTTTTAAATCTAAATTAGTTAAAATTAAACTACATTAAAAATTCCTTTCCTCAGTCACACTAGTCACATTATAAATGTTCAGTAGCTGTATGTGGCTTCAGTTGCTGTGCTATGTAACACAGGTCCAGAATTCTCTGTCAAAGGGAATCGACCTTGGACACAAAGAATAAGTGGGAAGGATCCAGGTTCATGGAGAGGGACAGAAGAGATGAATTGAAAAGATAAAAGGTAAGGAGGGAGAACATCCAAGATTCACGAAATGGTGTCTCTGCAAACGGAGTGGGGATCCAAGAAAACAGAAACATTTCTTCGTAAAGGAAGGTTGCACACCACCCGCTGGGCTCTGCGTGTCTCTTCATTGCCTTTGTGTGAAGTTGAGTCTTTACACAAAGAACATGGAAACTGCACAGCATAAACTACAGAGCTATGTAATATCTTTATTTCATAAAAGCTTTCACTCTGAACCCCAAACCTTGATCAATGCAGAGATTTCTATCATCTTGGTAAAGCCAAAAGGGAAGAAAGGTTTGGGACAGAGGAGTAATTTAGGGTTATTCAAATGACATCATCAGATGGTTCCCCAGCTGTTTACCGAGGAGGCCTGCCTGGGTTGCCTGTTCGCTATTTAAAGCTGCCAGGAATCAGACACACTTCTCTTAGCAGCCTGCTCATCTATTTATTGTCTTCTCAAATCTCTCACTTTCATCCACTAGTTATTGGAAGCCTGGATCTCTTTAGTTGCAATGGACTATCATGAATAAGTCGAAAGTTCCCTCTCCTCCTTGTTTATGAAGGACCAAAGTAGAAATTCGGAAAACCAAATGCTTGACATGCAAAGATGATATTAAAACTTTATAACCAAAGAGGTCACTTTAACCAATATCTGCTCAATGTTAAGTAACACTGCTGCTGCTGCTAAGTCACTTCAGTCATGTCCGACTCTGTGAGACCTCATAGACGGCAGCCCACCAGGCTCCCCTGTCCCTGGGATTCTCCAGGCAAGAACACTGGAGTGGGTTGCCATTTCCTTCTCCAGTGCAGGAAAGTAAAAAGTGAAAGTGAAGTCGCTCAGTCGTGCCCGACTCTTAGCGACCCTATAGACTGCAGCCTTCCAGGCTCCTCTGCCCATGGGATTTTCCAGGCAAGAGTACTGGAGCAGAGTGCCAGTACTTGCCTTCTCTGGTTAAGTAACACAGTAAATGCTAAAAGATATATTATTCATTGCTTAGTGTCTCTCCACTTGGGACCATAGACTCTGGGTAGTTGTGATAGTTCACAGCCTCATCCACCAGCTACAGAGTCTAATTCATTTTTTCTCAGTAACACTGAAGCTGTCCCTGATGAAGGTGCCTCCCAGCCCTAGAAACCTGGTGTAACAAAGGATTCTCTCTTTAAAAAAGAGAGCCGAGTTTCCTTTACACTTCGTTGCATATTCCTTAAAGAATCAGTCCAGTTGCTGTACTTCCTTATTCTGGGAACCTTCCAGAACTTTAACTGGACATGACTAGTGGCCATTCTACCTTGGCTATGGCAAATAATCAGCAGATAGAAGAGAGATGCAGTCAGTATAAGGTACCTATTTGTGATCTGAGAAGGAAACATGTAGTCCTTATTCAGTCAGCAATAGTTGCCCTAAAATTGAAGAAAAAAAAAAAGCCATAGCCACAGAAAAGCAAAATTTTATTTTTCAAGTGTTTCCTTAAGAGAGGAGAGGTTAAACAAAGCACATGAACAGTTGGGAATACTTCACTAAAAACAGTTAAGAAATAAATGTCCGAGGATAATTCCTTCTTCTCCCTTATACCCAGACTCTGTCTTTCCCAGTTAGATCTTTCTTTGCTTTTCTTCTTTCAGTCTCTTTTGTCTTCCACTTTCTTTTTCTTCTAGGAGCTCTAGTGCCACTGCGTGCACCTTTTCTTCCAAAGAAATGTCCCTACAACTCCTTTACTTCCTTTTTAAGTTCTCTCTATCACTATGCTTCATGTAATGGACATTTGTTGGCTGACTGTATCTTACCACTCTTAAAAGAATGACATGCTTCTATTCAGGTGCCCACCATTTTAGGAGGCAATGTGTCTACTTCAGGGTAAGTCATCCATAGCCCCAGCTCCACTGCTATTAGCTAGGCATAGTGGCTTTTTCCCAGGTGAAAACCTTGCCATCTAGTTCCAAGCCAATCCGGACATGGCATTGGCCAGACCAGAATCACCACTGCTGACATAGGGAAGGATTGAGACTGAATGGATTGAAGAGGAAAAAAAAAAAAAAAAACTGTCTGTTACATGAGGCAATAAATGTACTATATTCCTTAAGCAAACAGAGTTGGGTTTCTATTAAAATAATGCAGCAAAGTTCATGGCATGATAAATATGTGATAGGCCAGACAATTTGCAACACACTGGAGAATACCAAAGAGAATAACTCTTTATCAATGCCTTTTTTTTTGTTTTCGTGATTGATTGCCCAGTGGAATGAAATTTGAATTGACAATAGCTCTTTTCCTCACAGAGAGGAAAAGTTTACAGGACAGGGAATAGAACCTGAATTATAGTGTGTGTCTATGTGGCACAGGTTCCAGAAAAATGAGATTTCATAGAAAGAAGACATTTTCAATCAGTGGTAGCTCTTAAAAAAAAAATCATACATTTCTAGTTGCTGCTTCAACTATTTCTACTGGAAACTTAAACTACACCTGGAGTCACCTGAGGATTTCCAAGTCAGAACCTTCTAATTTCTGGAGCCTCCCAGTGGCCTAAATCTTTCAAGTCAGCAAACTGTATCTAGTGATTTGCTATTTCCATGTAGCCTGTGAACCACATTGATTTTAATGACTTAAAAAAGGAAGTGCTGAAACTCCCAGTGGTCCGTGTATACCAAACAACAGAAACACCTGGAAAGGCTGCTTTCTTGGTTTTAAATTCAGTTAAGATTTCTATCAGGTGCTAGGCATGTTAATTATGTGGTATGTCACTTCATTTTCATAACAAGCTGTGAGGTATTAAGTTGGTAACAGAGAGAAGGGGCTGGAGCTGAAACCACAAAGGGTCTAAATGTGCCTGCCTTAAGTGAATTATTCATGGAAGCAGTAAGTCAAGAGAGATGGCAATCAGACTTCAGAGGCTGAGTGAGGGATGCAAGAAAAGGAGGCAGCTTAGGAAAGAAGCTAACAAGCTTTGAGTATTTTGAGTTTTGAGATGCCTTTGAAACATCCAAAAAACATGAGGAGCTCAGAAGTCTGAATTGAAGATGGACTTTGGAGTCATCAGTATATGAACAATAGTAAAAGCAGAGGATAAGAATGGCCGCATCTGGGGAGAGCATGGACTTCAGCAAATACAAGGAGCAAGACTTCCCTGGTGGACCAGTAGTTAAGACTCTACACTGCCAATGCAGGGCACTTGGGTTCAATCCCTGGTTGGGGAACTAAGATCCCACATGCTGTACCACACAGCCAAAAGATGAAAGAAAGAAGACAAAATACAAGGAGCAAAGATAGAATCTTGAGAAATATCACCATTCAAGAGGTAGCACAGACAGAAGAACACAGCTGAGGCTGGACCTTCAGTCAGAGATGGAGATGGGCGAAACTGGTAATACTGAGGCCAGGAGAGTTTCAAGGAGAGGAGAGTGGTCAAGGGATTAGATGCCATAGAACAGCCAAGAAAATTAGTCCAGAAAGGGACACTGGATTGACGAGGAGAGGGTCTTTGTCTCAGGGTAGCTACAGGGCAAGACGAAGGCAGCAGCCTCATTATGGAGATTGAAGGGTCAGTGCAAGGTGAGATGCTAGGACAGGTGAGTCTTGGAACTTGACCGTAAGTAGAAAGTGATGTAGGATAGTTGGTATAAAGTTGGGCTTTTGCTCTCTCCTTTTTATTTTTAAAGAATGCAGGCATAAAAATACAGGAGAGAGAGAATGATTGATAAAACAATATTGTTAGAAGGTAGAAACGGACAAGATTCAGATCATAAGAAAAACATTTGACTCTAAACAACAAAAAGACTACCCTTCCCCTGAGAAAAGTGATGATGGTGAGAGTGGGCACACACAGGAGTGGGATTAGCGTGAGGGGTAGACCTTGATGCAGCTTGTCACCCCTGGCCTCAGTCTTTGCCTTGAAGCAATCTGCAAGGTCTTTGTGGAGATGGAGGTGGGCAGAGGCTGTATGAAGATACCTGCTGGGGCAGGTCACGGCCCATCCTCTCAGCACTCACACCCAGAAACAGAAAACGCCCCACCTTCAGCTTGAAGACTGTACACAAGCCTGAGGGGAAAATACAGATCACCTTTTCTTCCCCTGAGCCCTAACGGACCATCCTGCACCCTGGCATCAACACCCGGGCTATAACAGCCTCACTGGCTGCTCTTCCCTCAGACTCCACACGGATCATAAGCGAAATTCCCTCTGTCTCGGAAGGAGATGGGGAGATTCGGCAGTGGGCTCTTTTAAGGAGCTCTTCCCCATGACGGGTAGAACTGTGGCTACAAAGCTGCTCCAGAATGCCCTGTGTTCTGAAACTGCTGATGGTACACACCAAAAAGTGACCGCTGAGGATGGCCATGGAAAGTCACAGAGCTGAATGAACAACTCTTCTAAAACGATTTTACCAAAGATTAGATGAAATGGCGTAGTTTCCATTTGGGAAAGATTTTCCAAAGGTTCACACAGAATCCTGTAAAAAGCTGACAAATGCCACTATTAGAAAAACAACAACAACAACAACAACAACAACAACAACAAAAAACAGGAAAAGCTGCATGAAAGCTGGATCCAATAAGTAAAAATGTCCATGGTCGTAAATTTTATTGCTGCAGAGATACTCTAAAACTAACAGAAAGAGTATACGTATAACTGAATCCCTTTGCTGTATACTTGAAAGTAATATAACATTGCAAATCAACTAGCTCCATACATAAAACAAAAGTTAAATTTTAAAAAATAACAGAAAGAAGCAAATCTCCATCCCCACTATCAGCAGTCCCTAAAATCTGTAACCTATGACTGTCATATGGCTGCCTAATAGATTTCAGACAGTCTGGAAGAGCTCAAGGTGTGAACCGTGTGCCTTTCAACCCCCTCGAGAGGTGGAAATCGCCTCTTTAAACTTTTCTAAACAGCCGCTGGGTGGGGTCTCTCCTAAGGATGTCAAACCAAAATGAATGAATCGGGGAAAGGAGGCCTAATACTAGTTACTTCACTTTAGACAGCTCCAGGGGCAATTTTTTGCCAAGAATTCAACTTCTCCAGGTCCAGTAGTTGAATAAGATGGTGTTTCTAGTTGAATAAGATGGTGTTTCTATGCACAGACTGGGCCAACCATCTCTTGGCAAAGATTTGTGCTACTTGATAGTCAAAAGTTAAATGTACCTGAACACAGGGATATGCCTGGTAGCTACCTTTTAGAGGTAAAAATGTCTGCAGCAAATCTGGCTTGGTGGTAGGGAGGCAGACCATGTGATAACCCAGAAAGTTCATTTCAGCTTTGGGATGGTAGATTTTATAGAAAAAGCTATAAAAATAAAAGTTGAGTACCAGACATGGTCTTGGAGATTATCTAAAGTATCCTTTGTTGTTATCATTTAGTCGCTAAGTCATGTCCGACTCTTATGTGACCTTATGGACTGTAGCCCGCCAGGTTCCTCTGCCCCTGGCATTTCTCAGGCAAGAATACTCGAGTGAGTTGCCATTTCCTTCTCCAAGGGATCTTTCTGACTCAGGAAACAGACCCAAGTCTCCTGCTTCTCCTGTAATGCAAGCGAATTCTTTACCACTGAGCCATCTGGAAAGCACTACTTTTCAAAAAATTAATAAGGTTACTGAGACCTGAAAGCTTGATATTGATGTCAGGAGGAAGACCCCAGGAAGAGAAATTAATGAATAATTTCCAGTCTATAGATTTGCCTGTAGAGACACAGGCCCACTGTAGCTCCCACTACCTCCTCAGGAACCTTTCCTAATCACTTATCTGCCTTCACCTTCCACATGGTTCCTTCTCATTAGCCTAAAAGTATGCTCAAGTCTCTACAATCCTAAAAAAACAAAAAATATCTTTTTGACACTGCTTCTTTAATAGGCCACCAATGTCTCCTTGATTTGTTCACTGGAAAACTTAAAAAAAATAATAATAATTTAGCAGAAAGACTAATCTATGAACTGAATGTTGGTTATGTTGGTTTCCCACAGAATGTCTTAGGTTGAAGCCCTCACCCCAGTGTGATATGTGGAGGTGGGATCTTTGGTAGGTTATTAGGGTTAGATTAATTCTTGAGGGTGAGGCCCTCATGATGGGATTAATTCTCTTCTAGGAAGATAGCTACAGGATGGCTCTCTCTCCTGGCCCAGTGAGGGTACAGCAGGGCAACCGTTTGAAAACCAGGAGGAGGCCTCTCAGAAACACCGAATCTGCCTGCACTTTGATATTGAAGTTCCCAGCCTCCAGAATTGTGAGATAAAAAATTTTTTGTTGTTGTTTAAGCCACTAAACCTATGAAATTTTATGATCACAGACCAAATAAAAACAGAATGCCAGGTTTGAAACTGGACAATTCTCTGTTAAAATACTTATCTTAAATTTCTCCATCCTGATTCTTCTTCTCTTTAGCTGGCTATTGGTTCAAAGACTCTTTCATTCTCCTTTAGTTCCTCTTCCTTCCAAAAATGTTAATATAATTAAAAATAAGAAATTTGTATGCAGGTCAGGAAGCAACAGTTAGAACTGGACATGGAACAACAGACTGGTTCCAAATAGGAAAAGGAGTTCATCAAGGCTGTATATGGTCACCCTGTTTATTTAACTTATATGCAGAGTACACCATGAGAAACGCTGGACTGGAAGAAACACAAACTGGAATCAAGATTGTCAGGAGAAATATCAATAACCTCAGATATGCAGATGACACCACCCTTATGGCAGAAAGTGAAGAGGAACTCAAAAGCCTCTTGATGAAAGTGAAAGTGGAGAGTGAAAAAGTTGGCTTAAAGCTCAACATTCAGAAAACGAAGATCATGGCATCCAGTCCCATCACTTCATGGGAAATAGATGGGGAAACAGTGGAAACAGTGTCAGACTTTATTTTTGGGGGCTCCAAAATCACTACAGATGGTGACTGCAGCCATGAAATTAAAAGACGCTTACTCCTTGGAAGGAAATTTATGACCAACCTAGATAGCATATTCAAAAGCAGAGACATTACTTTGCCAACAAAGGTTTGTCTAGTCAAGGCTATGGTTTTTCCAGTGGTCATGTATGGATGTGAGAGTTGGACTGTGAAGAAAGCTGAGTGCCAAAGAATTGATGCTTTTGAACTGTGGTGTTGGAGAAGACTCTTGAGAGTCCCTTGGACTGCAAGGAGATCCAACCAGTCCATTCTGAAGGAGATCAGCCCTGGGATTTCTTTGGAAGGAATGATGCTAAAGCTGAAACTCCAGTACTTTGGCCACCTCATGCAAAGAGTTGATTCATTGGAAAAGACTCTGATGCTGGGAGGGACTGGGGGCAGGAGGAGAAGAGGACGACAGAGGATGAGATGGCTGGATGGCATCACCGACTCGATGGACGTGAGTCTGAGTGAACTCTGGGAGTTGGTGATAGACAGGGAGGCCTGGCGTGCTGGGATTCATGGGGTCGCAAAGAGTCGGACACGACTGAGCGACTGATCTGACCTGATCTGAATAACAATTAGCTATCTCACAGTCTCTATGGGTCCAGAATTCAGTAGCAGCTTACCCTGGCTTGTTCTGGGCTTCTCTAGTGGCTCAGATAGTAAAGAATCCACCTGCAAATGAAGGAGACCCAGGTTTAGTCCCTGGGTAGGGAAGATTCCCTGGAGAAGGGAATGGCAACCTACTCCAGTATTCTTGCCTGGAGAAGCCCACGGACAGAGGAGCCTGGTGGGCTACAGTCCATAGAGTCACAAAGAGTCAGACACAACTGAGTGATTAACACTTAACCCTGGTTCATTCTGGTTCAAGGTTTCTCTCAAAGCTGTGATCAGGATGTCAGCAGAGTCTGTAGCCATCCGAAGGCTGATGAAAACTGGAGGGCTTAGTTCCAAGACAGGCCACTCACATGGTTACTGGCAGGAAATTACAGTTTCTCACCACATGGGCCTCTCCACTGGCTGCTCCATCACCCTCACAACCTGGCAACTAAACTCCACCAGAGAAAGCAATTTAGGAGACAGAGAAAAGGTGGCAGCACATTTTTATGACCTAAGTCCTGAAGATACCAGTATCATTGCTTCCACTGTTTTCCCATCTGTTAGAAATGAGTCACTAAGTTCAGCTCACAATCAATAAAGGGAATTCATCTTTCTCTCTCTCTCTTTTTTTTTTTTTTGACCGCTCACATGGCATGTAGGATCTTAGTTCCCTGACAAGGGATCGAATCCATGCCCCTGTGGTGGAAGGGTAAAGTCTTAACCAATGAACCACCAGGGAAGTCCTCATCTCTATCTCCTCAAGGAAGGTGTTTTAAAAACACCACATGCTATTTGAAAGATGTCCCAGTGGTTTTCCAACAAAATACTAAGAAGGTATAATTTTGTTACGTTTTTAACTTTCTCTCTGCTGCTGCTACTGCTGCTAAGTCGCTTTAGTCGTGTCCGACTCTTAGCAACCCCATGGACCACAGCCCACCAGGCTCCTCCATCCATGGGATTTTCCAGGCAAGAGTACTGGAGTGGGGTGCCATTGCCTTCTCAGAGCCAACGTTACTCTTTCTGCCCCCTTCTGATGCCTATGTCAGAAGCTTTCTCTATCTCCTTTATACTTTAATAAAACTTTATTACACAAAAGCTCTGAACGATCAAGCCTCGTCTCTGGCCCCGGATTGAATTCTTCTCCTCTGGGGGCCAAGAATCCCGGCATCTTTGCATGATTCAACTTCCTCTCTAGCCCTCAACTAATCTCAGGGCTAGCTAATCTTATTATCAGGGGTTAATTTTACCATCATTTTTGCCTTTTCCTCTCACTGTCATAGAGATTTCCTTGTCTCCATCTTCTATGAGACCCCTTGTTTCCTTGATCCTATGACTTTCCTTTCTTAGAATCCTCCCTCTTCTGAAACTGCATACTTCAGGGGCTTCATGATAAAGAGTGAATAGGGGACAAAGTCTGTGAAAACATGATCATTAAGCTTCCAACTATTTTTCAGAAATTCAATGCCATTTGATTTTGGATTCTTGGTCTGTTATTTCTCTGGAAAACTTTAGGATCTTCTTATTCTCATTGTTCCAAAATTGTGCCATGATGCATCTCATGGTGGGTCCGTGTCCTTCCAATGTGCTGATCATCTGATGAACTCTTCAATATAGAAACCTATCATCTATTTGGTTAAAAACATGTCAAAGTATTTCTTTGATGATTTCTTATCCTATTCTATCCATTTTTCCTGTTTCCCCCTAGACTCTTATTAGTAGGATGTTAGATATTCTAGACTGGTTCTCTATTTTTATTTTCTCTCCTTTCCATCTCTTTATCTTAATAGTTTACTTCCTGGGAGATTTCCTCAAGTTTATCTTCCAAATTTCCCATTGCAGTTTTTAATTTCTGCTATCATGCTGTTAATTCACAAGAACTCCTTTGTCTTTAAATGTTTTTAATACAATTCTGTTCTCATCTCATATATTTCGTGTCTCTAAAATCTATAATGGAAGATTTTTTTTAAAGTTTTCTTCAAAGTGCAGTTTGCATCCTCCAGTAACTTTTTCCATTTGTTTTGATTTCTTTCATACTTTTCTCAAATCACTGGCGCTCCTGGTTTTCTGCTCATATTGAATAAAATATGAACTTTGGTGGAACTTGCAGATTATGGGCTTCAACATAGAATAACAAACTGAAAGATTTTATTTTATCATTTTTTAATTTTAGTAAGCATTTTACTTTAAAGTAGCTTTAGATTTATAACCCTGCAGGCTACTCATTTGTTTTCTCCTCTTCTGGATCATTTTATGAAGATTCATTGGGAGTGGGGTACAGATTGGAGTAAGGACTTTTTCCCAAAAATTACAACCTGGTGATTTTTCAGCTAGGATTTTAGAAAGCTTCTGAAAGCACATTATTTCTTCTCTGGTCCCACTTTATCTCAGCCCTGATGGACTGAGCTAGACCTGGCTTTGTCATTGAGTTTCAGAGTTAAATAACCTGCTTTCTGACTCTGTCAATAGAGTTGGATAGCAACTGAGAGAGTTAAGGATGTCAGGCAGGTACAGGAGGGATCCTTAACATTTGGCTTCTGGACATCCTTCTCTCTCATGGGACTGTGATAGGGGAGTGTTAATCATTTCTGCTGGTGTTTCCTGACCCAGATCCCTCCCGTGGAACACAGGGAGTGTCTATGAGGCAAGGCCTGTTTGCTCAGATGCTCTCTTGAGTCTCTCCTCATACCGTGCAGAGTGATTTGAGGTGGTGGCTGTTCTGGGCCCAGGCTTCAGTCTGCAAGAAGACAGGTGGCTGTGGGCAGGATAATATCCATGGGCAGCTGGTAGACTTTGCTGTGAGCCCCAACCATATTCTCTGTTTAAGGGAGAGGGGTCTGCATTCTCCTTGGTTCTGGGTGTGAGTGGACAAGCCTGAAGTTTGTTCACAGCCTCTGCTGGATGTGAGATCATTCCAGAATGATATTCCTGTGAAATTATATTCCACTCAGGATGTGAAACTGGATTTGTGTGAGAGCCCTGGCACTAAAACTCAGGCTCATAGAGGGGCAGAAATGATAAGTGAGATACACAGCCCTTCTTTAGAAGGTGGGAAAGACAGAAAAAGAAAAAAATCAATTCTTAAAGGATTTTGCACTTTTAAATCGGTGTGCTAAAAGCACCCCAGGGAACTGGTGGGCTTGCCACTCAGACTGCAGAGCTGGTGTTAGTTGTCCCAGCTGCCTGCCACCCTGGCAGTAGGGCAAGTTGGGGAATTTAAATGTGAATCTCAAGATGTGTCATTTTATTGAGATCTCTTCTCTTGGGTAGTTCAATTTGATATTTTTCTGATCTACTGCCTGGAGAATATAGGCCTAAATGCCAGCATTCTGGGAGCCAACCAAGGGAAAATAAAATTCAGTATGTATGTTTTAACTTTTATTCCACTTTGTTCAGTACAGTACTCCTGCCTTCAACTAGCCGGTTGTCTGAGTCCAGAAATGTTGAAAAAAAAAAAAACAGTATCTAGGAACTTCCCTTGGTCCAGTGGTTGGGACTCTGTGTTTCCACTGCAGGGGGCGAGGGTTCGGTCCCTAGTTGAGGAACCAAGATCCTGCATGCTGCACAGTCAAGAAGACAAATTTTGAACTGAATAAAGATGAAAATACCACATTAAAAAAAAAAGAAAAGAAACCCTCTATCTGGCAATTAAAACCCCCATGTTTGCTAAGTTAGGGAGAAATAGCTGTCCAGCTGTTGGAATGGAGGCAGTGATCTGAGGGATCAATTCTTAAACCAGGTTTCAGTCAATCATACTTTTAACTCTGCTGCCAGCCCCATTTCGAGATGACCGGTGCTGTTGATTCCTCATGCATTTTTACAGATTCCATGGCACAAATCATATTGCTTCTTATCTTTCTCCTGTTCTGGCTCGGGATTCAGATTTCACTCAGGTCTGTTAGGACAATCACCACTTACCATCTGCTTTCCAACTTCCAAAAAATCTACTGCTTTTTCCTCTCCTTTCCTCTGGTTGCTTTATGACAAAAAAAAAAAAAACAACTTTTCATTTTGATTGTGGTTGAATACGTACTTTCAAACCAACAATTTTAACCAGAAGTACCTCTTTGGATTGCCTTTTGCTGCCGATGATTGCATTTATTAAGCATTCTTTAAACAAGTATAACTTACTGAATCTCAAATTGGAGTGGGGATATAGAGGATATAGAGTAAAGATGTAGACTTTTAGAAAATATAATGCCCATTTTATAGAGAGAGCTTTAGCACACGTCTGCAGAGAGAGTTAGGCAGCACCTAGTGGGAATAAATGTGTCAGTGGTTAGGAAGCTGGCAGGATTGTGGAATTCTGTTGGTATGAACAGTGGCAAGCAGATTTAAAGGTAAAGAATGTAGGCTTGTTAAAGTTAGTCTTCTTAGATTGCATAGGAATTGAATTGGAACAGTTGTCTCATCAAGAAATCTTGAGCAGAGCTGGGAACTGAGAAAGGGGTTAGGATTGTTTTGATTTTTAAGAGGAACATCTGTTCTTTATTTTATGCACTGCCTCTCTCCTAGTGCTTTTAAGTATCTTTAAAGATGCCTACACACATGATGATCTGGTCTCTATGAAATAAACTACAGTTTAATGAATCCCCTATGTATCCATCTACTTGCTTGGCTGTTGAAATGTTGCCCCACAACTTGACCATGTCTCGGACTTGAGTTCATTCAAGTTGCTATTTTTGGATAGACTATATGATTTGAGAATACTGTGAGGCAGTCCAAACAACAGTTGATTTTCCATCTGCCTCTGATTATCAGAGGTACTGGGTCCCAAACTGTGGTCTGTGGAACATCAGTAACTCAAGTTGTTAGTGGATACTCCATGAGGAAAAACTTTTGTCTTTTAAGTTTTGTTTCATTCCTATATGCAAAAAAAAATTAAAAATATTTTTGTAACTGTTTTCCTTTGCTATAATCTGCCTTTAAGAAATGGAGTACCGTACACAAAAGACCAAAAAATAACATAAAAAAAAATCACATGATTTACAAACACATGGTTTTCAAGTCAAGAAATGGTAGTGTATTGACCAAAATGCAATCTCTGGTTATTGATATATTTTCATGGTCATGGGTTTTGTGTCTTAAAATTTCAAGAAGTATTTGTGATACTTAAACTATTTTTTCTTCTTAATGAAAGAATAAATATATTTAATTATTCTCACTTGTTTTTAATCAATTTTGTTGTTGTTTTGTGACATTTACAAGATAATCTCTTTTTTAAGTCTTCAGAAGGCATAAAATCAATATTGGAAGAGAAAACACATAATTTTAATGTGAAACAAAACAGGTATATGATCAAGTGCTACACTGAGTTTGAGAGGTGTCATTGCGAGAGTTCAGAGAAGGAAGAAGTTGTGTGGACTGATGTAGTTGGGGAATGCATTGAGGGGGAGGTATGATTTGAAACAGGGCTTGAAAGTTGGAAGATATTGTGTGATGGGAGATAGCCCTCCATGAGTTCTTGTGCTCTTGCATGTCTCACTGGTATGCCCGGAATGCAAGGCTCTGACTGCTTTTTACTAGGTCATCTCTTAGGGTTGTGTTTGCACAGCCTGCCTTGAGAGAATAACCTCTCTCTTGGACAAAAAGCAGGCTTGATTACCTCTTGCTATGAAACAGTGATGACCCAAGTTCAGTGTTCTCTCCTATGACATCATGCACAGTTTGTGCAGGTAACCATCTTAGTTTTCTGTGTTGTTCTCCCTAGAACATAGGATGCAAAGGGAATCAATGCAGACACAACACTCACAATGTCTGCTCTGCTGTGATTAAGAGTTTTTGTTCATTGGCCCAGAAATTTTATCTCTGCCAGCCTGCATGATACAGTAACAGGATGACTATTAACTTGTAAGTGGGATAGAATCAAATCCCAGTCAAGACATCGGGACAGTGACTGAAAAGAGAATCAGTTGAGTGAAGAGGAAAGGCTGAGCCTTTCACTTTCACACTGTTTAATGTGCGTGGTATGATGTCAGAAGACTGATTAAATCTGAGATTATATATTGGAGAATATTAAAAAGTAGCAGTAGACAGGTGGGATGGAGTGGAGGGCAGGTAGATTTTAAATGCTTTGAATGATGATGCTACGGACTGCTATCTGCGACCCTTCAAAATTCATGTGCTAAACTGGTGTGTCTTGACCCACAATGAATGTCAAAATAAAACATTTGTGGTGCATCAGTTAAGAATCCACCTGCCAGTGCAGGAGACACAAGAGACGCAGGTTTGATCCCTAGGTCGGGAAGATCCCCTAGAGAAGGAAATGGCAACCCACTCTAGTATTCTTGCCTAGAAAATTCCATGGACAGAGGAGCCCGGTTACGGTCCATGGGGTCGCAGAGTCAGACACGACAGCACACATGCACATGTGAATATTGGGTTCTTTGTGACAATCACTGTTTAATACATGAGAAAAGGTGACCAGGCACCATGAACATGCTGGGGAGAATTCTGAGTTAGTCTCCATAACAGTATTGGTTTAAATTAGATAGATTCTTAAGTTGCCACTGTTTAAAAATAAATAAAATTCTACACACACAGAATGAAACATTACATTGAAACACACAATCACCACCCCTCAAAAGACGTTGACTTGAAGAAAAGAATGCTGCAGAGGACCAAGCTCTGGTGGAGAAACTGTGAAATATCACTTCAAGGGGTAAGGGGAGGGTAGGGTGAGCATGCCTTAGGACTTAATACTGATTGCATGTTCTTTTTTTTTTTTTTTTCTTTCTTTCTTTAGAAGCCTATCATGGCATTTATTTATTTATTTATTTTACTTTACAATATTGTATTGGTTTTGCCGTACATCAACATGAATCCGCCACAGATTGCCATGTTTTTAAGCAGCACTCCTCAGTAGGAATGTAACACAGGGAAGCTTTATTGGGAGGCTCAGGGTGACCTGGGAGAATATTACACTTTTGGTAGGCTTGACTTTTCAGTCCCTCCCTTATGAATGGAATCCAACTCACTATGAAGCCTTAAACTATCCTTTTTCACAACAATTTCTTTAAATATTTCTAGGCAGAATTTATTTTCTTTTTTCTCAAAACACTTTGCTTATGTTTCTATTATCATATATCTTATTCTTACTCCTGTTGCGAGAGTTCAGAAGGAAGAAGTTGTGTGGACTGATGTAGTTGGGAATGCATTGAGGTATGATTTGAAACAGGGCTTGAAAGTTGGAAGATATTGTGTGATGGGAGATAGTCTCCATGAGTTCTTGTGCTCTTGCATGTCTCACTGGTATGCCCGGAATGCAAGGCTCTGACTGCTTTTACTAGGTCATCTCTTAGGGTTGTGTTTGCACAGCCTGCCTTGAGAGAATAACCTCTCTCTTGGACAAAAGCAGGCTTGATTACCTCTTGCTATGAAACAGTGATGACCCAAGTTCAGTGTTCTCTCCTATGACATCATGCACAGTTTGTGCAGGTAACCATCTTAGTTTTCTGTGTTGTTCTCCCTAGAACATAGGATGCAAAGGGAATCAATGCAGACACAACACTCACAATGTCTGCTCTGCTGTGATTAAGAGTTTTTGTTCATTGGCCCAGAAATTTTATCTCTGCCAGCCTGCATGATACAGTAACAGGATGACTATTAACTTGTAAGTGGGATAGAATCAAATCCCAGTCAAGACATCGGGACAGTGACTGAAAAGAGAATCAGTTGAGTGAAGAGGAAAGGCTGAGCCTTTCACTTTCACACTGTTTAATGTGCGTGGTATGATGTCAGAAGACTGATTAAATCTGAGATTATATATTGGAGAATATTAAAAAGTAGCAGTAGACAGGTGGGATGGAGTGGAGGCAGGTAGATTTTAAATGCTTTGAATAGTGATGCTACGGACTGCTATCTACGACCCTTCAAAATTCATGTGCTAAACTGGTGTGTCTTGACCCACAATGAATGTCAAAATAAAACATTTGTGGTGCATCAGTTAGAATCACCTGCCAGTGCAGGAGACACAAGAGACGAGGTTTGATCCTAGTCAAAGATCCCTAGAGAAGGAAATGGCAACCCACTCTAGTATTCTTGCTAAATTCCATGGACAGAGGAGCTGTTACGTCCATGGTCTAGAGTCAGACACTACAGCACACATGCACATGTGAATATTGGGTTCTTAGTGACAATCACTGTTTAATACATGAGAAAAGGTGACCAGGCACCATGAACATGCTGGGAGAATTCTGAGTTAGTCTCCATAACAGTATTGGTTTAAATTAGATAGATTCTTAAGCTGCCACTGTTTAAAAATAAATAAAATTCTACACACAGAATGAAACATTACATTGAAACACACAATCACCACCTCAAAAGACGTTGACTTGAAGAAAAGAATGCTTCAGAGGACCAAGCTCTGGTGGAGAAACTGTGAAATATCACTTCAGGGGTAAGGGGAGGGTAGGGTGAGCATGCCTTAGGACTTAATACTGATTGCATGTTCTTTTTTTTTCTTTCTTTCTTTAGAAGCCTATCATGGCATTTATTTATTTATTTATTTTTGGCTGTGCTGGGTCTTTGTTGCTACATTGACTTTTCTCTCATTGCAATGAGAGGGGACTATTCTCTAATTGTGGTGTGTGGGCTTCTCATTGTGGTGGCTTTTCCTGTAGTGGAGCTTGGGCTCTAGGGTGTGTGGGCTTCAGTAGTTATGGCTCTCAGGCTCTAGAGCACAGGCTCAAAAAGTTGTAGTGTACAGGATTAGTTGTTCTACAGCACTGGAATCTTCTTGGATCAGGGATCAAACCTGTGTCTCCTGCATTGGCAGTCAGAGTCTCCACCACCAAGCCACTAAGGAAGCCCTGTGCTTATCTTTGTATACTGTATGAATGTGTGCATGAGTGTGCATATTCTTTTTTAACAAAAAAGAAATCATTTCCTACTACTCAGTAGAATACTACGCAGTAATTTTTCAGGAGGTAAATTGCTATGTATATATACACATGGAACAATGATATTTTATTTGAAAAATCTGCAGAATCACATTTATAGTAAGAGATAAAGCTCATGTACACGCAGAATGCACAGCTTTTTCTGGGAAGAACACATGGCAAAGGAATGAGGTAATTTCACTTTTTCTTTCACACAGTTCTCTATTATTATCATTTTTATCTTAAGCATATGTACTTTCACAATAGTATTAAAGACCATGCAAGAGAAAATGGAGCATAAGTCAATAAAATGGAGATCATATGATACAATTGAATATAGTATTATACATGAGTATAAATGATAGGCCAGAAAAAATATTGAAGAGAAGAATATACTAAAGAAATTTTTATACTGAAGCAAAAATGAAAGTAGACATATGATTTTCAAAATTATTCAGTAGGGAATCGAAAAAAAATGGATCGTGCAGTTTCTGCTGCCAACTTTCATGCAATATATAACTCGCAAAACCAGAATATCCCGTTCTGCTGACCAGTACTAAATAACGGCCTCTATACTACAAGAGGCAAATAGAAGCAGAAGCAAGGCTCTGCCAAAAAAGGAAGAAGGCCTAAATATGAGCCATGCTCAATTACTTTTGCTTTTTAAATGCCAGTATTTTAAATACACAAACAATGTGTTGTCTGCACGAAAGTGAACTTGAAATTAACATCAGATACCTTAAAGAAAGGTATGATGTTCAATTGTTAGTTTGCTGTTTTTGCTACTAAATTGTTTTATTTGAAAGCAGTATTATAGCATATAGGCTAGGGATATAAATCTTCTGATTTAGTTCCAGGGTCTCTTGATGAAAGTAAAAGAGGAGAGTGAAAACGTTGGCTTAAAGTTCAACATTCAGAAAACTAAGATCATGGCATCCAGTCCCATCACTTCATGGCAAATAGATGGGGAAACAGTGGCTGACTTTATTTTGGGGGGCTCCAAAATCATTGCAGATGGTGACTGCAGCTATGAAATTAAAAGACGCTTACTCTTTGGAAGGAAAGTTATGACCAACCTAGACAGCATATTAAAAAACAGAGACATTACTTTGTCAACAAAGGTCCGTCTAGTCAAGGCTATGGTTTTTCCAGTAGTCATGTATGGATGTGAGTTGGGTAAAGTGAGCTGAGCGCCGAAGAATGATGCTTTTGAACTGTGGTGTTGGAGAAGACTCTTGAGAGTCCCTTGGACTGCAAGGAGATCCAACCAGTCCATTCTGAAGGAGATCAGTCCTGAGTGATCTGGAAGGACTGATGCTGAAGCTGAAACTCCAGTACTTTGGCCAGCTTATGCAAAGAGCTGACTCATTCGAAAAGACCCTGATGCTGGGAAAGACTGAGGGCAAGAGGAGAAGGGGACAACAGAAGATGAGATGGTTGGATGGCATCACCAACTCAATGGACATGAGTCTGGGTAACCTCTCGGAGTTGGTGATGGACAGGGAGGTCTGGCATGCTGTGGTTCATGGGGTTGCAAAGAGTCGGACACGACTGAGAGACTGATCTGAACTGAACTGTCACACTGAGTGAACCATTTAACCTTGCTTACTTTTTAAATAAAATAATAAAAAGATAAAATTCTAAATTTCTATTTTATTTAATATTCTATGTTTCCATAACTTGGAAGACCAAACAGAGGAGTCATAAACAATACCCACATTTATTTTTTTTTAAAGGAATCAATAATTCAGAAGAGCTTTCTTTTCTCATTCATTAACAAGGTCATAAGTCTGTAGTGCTGTTCATATCAGATGAATCTACAAAGCCAAGAACAGGAACCATTGCATCTTCTTCAGAAGATGTGCTACTTTGATTCTTCTGTTTTTTGTTCACGTATTTGTGCAAAGTGCTGTAGTACTGCTCCTTTGGATTGAAAGTATATAGTGATGAAATCTGCTGCCAGTCTTTAATGCTTGGAGTGTTGTATTCCTGTGGATGTGAGCACTCAAAGAAACATTTGATATTTTCTTTCGCCAGTTGCGTTGCATGTTCTGTGGCTTGACTTTTAAGAATCTGTTGCTCCTGTTGCAAATAGATTTTCCAAAATTTCAGCTGCAGGTAACTAACTGGAGACAGGCATCGAGTGATTGATGTACAAATCAGGAGGAGGATGATAACAACTGCTATCAGGACCCAGCCTAACACCTTAGGTAAACACAACAAAACAGTGATTTAGTCACTTAAAAAAATTTTTTTTAATCAACAGGTAAAATTTGAACTACTCAGAGTTAAGATGATGAACAAGCAACAGTTAGGTCTTATTCCCTTAAGAGAAAGAAGTGGCAGTAACCCCTCCCTCCCACCCCTCAGTAGAATTGCTTGCTTGACAAGACAGTCATTTTCCAAATCATGTTAAGGATCCACGGAGGAGCTTATATGTGGAATCCCTGGAACTCAAAATGTGGAATTTCAGAAAATCCAGTGAAACAAGTATTCATTTCCAAGAACTTCTGAGCTTTACAAGCCCAGAAGCAGTGTGGGGTGATGGCTTTAAAGTCAGGCAGACCTGGACTCAGTGTACCCACTGTTAAGACAAAAGAGAATAATAGTAGAGATCAAGGACCCAGCAAGGTGTCGGGTGTGGGGCACAGAGCAGATCCCTGACACAACAGAGTGCCTAAGTGCCTTCCTCCTTTCATTAGTAATACTCAATTTTTTACAAAAACCTATAATGGGCTTCCCAGGGGGCTCAGATGGTAAAGTGTCTGCCCACAATGTGGGAGACACGGGAGAAATGGCTACCCACTCCAGTACTCTTGCCTGGAAAATTCCATGGACAGAGGAGCCTGGTAGGCTACAGTCCACTAGGTCTCAAAGAGTCGGACACGACTGAACCACTTCGTTTTCACTTTTATAAGGGAAGAGACTCTGAAGACACACGCATATGTAAGACTGAAACTAATTTAAGTCAACTATACTCCAATTAAAGGGAAAAAAAGAAATAGCACCGAGATGAAAGAAAGAGAGGGGAAGAGACGGAAGGAGGGAGGGAAGGGGTAGGGAGAGAGAGAGAAAGAAAAAAAAAGATAGATGATGTGCTGTGGTAAGTCATTTCAGTCGTGTCTGACTCTTTGCGACCTTATGGACTGTAACCCGCCAGGTTCCTCTGTCCATGGGATTCTCCAGGTAAGAATACAAGAGAAGGTTGCCATTTCCTTCTCCGGGGATGGAACCCTCATCTCTTGGGTCTCCTGCATTGGCACTTTACCACTAGCGCCACCTGGGAAGCCCTGGGAAGATAGATGACAGATTTGCCTATCAGCTCATTTGAAGCCAACAGCCATTCTAGTTAGCTTGCCTTCGGTGTCAGGAGAAAGGGGACGCATTTCTACCCCCCGTCCGCCCCGCAGAAGCCAGTCCCTCTCCGACCCCCGCACCGCATTCTGCGCGGGCGCCCGACCTGCGAGTGCGCCGTGAGCTCCTTCTGCAGCTCCTTCTGCAGCTGCTTCACGTCGGGCGCCTGGGCCTGCTGGCAGGGCACCAGCGGCAGCTGGGCGGCGCAGCGCGGGTCGCGGCCCACGCACAGGTACCGCGCCAGGACCTCGCTCCCGCTGGCGGCGCACTCATAGAAGGCGCCCCCGAGCAGCGCCACGGCCACCCAGGTGAGCGGCGCCACCGCGGCGGTGGCGCTGATCTGCGCGCACACCAGGGCCCCGCGCAGCCCCGAGCCGCAGCTCCGCGCGCAGCAGCCGGTCAGCAGGCGCCAGGTGCGCGCGCTCAGCACGTAGCCCAGGAGGAAGAGCGCCAGCGCCGGCACCAGCAGGAAGACCAGGCCGTAGGGCAGGTTCCAGGCGACGCTGCACGGGCACTGGAACACCGTGGTGGAGAAGATGCGCTCCCCGCCCGCCGTCAGCAGGCTCACCAGGCAGTAGCCCAGAGCGTTACGGTGTTTGAGGTGCAAATTCAACACCTCCCGAAACTTCTCCATGGGTCTCCTACCCTAGGGAGCCGTGGACAAGGCTCGGCTGCTTCTGCCTCTTTGCCGCCCAGCTCCTGAAATGATTTGGGAGATCTGGCGTTTGCCCGTGCCCCGCCAAGTAGCACCTTCCAAAAAAGGGAAGAGGGTTTCTCAGGGTGTCTTGAGCTTTCGCTTTCTTATTTCAACCCAACTAATTGTGGCAGATCCAAGCACACAGGCCGCCGACCTCCCCATGCCCACCCCTTTCCAGAAGCAGGCGCATTGGTGACCTTTATCCCTCAATTGAGGAACTCTGACTGAGGGAAGATAGGGCCTGTTCCACTGTAGCTTTTGTTTCCTCCACACTGACAAGGAACCAGGGACTTTCCTTTCCCTTAATGATCCCTTTATGGAAAGAATACTTTTTACTTGAGTTAACTGGGGGAAACACCAGCTTTTCCTCTATTGCAGCCACCCTGGCTCCTAAACCAACTCCCAATCAGACCCAGCAGTTACCAGCAACAACAAACCCCCACAAACCTCGATGATTTACAGGAAACATTATTCAAGGGCAAATTTCCAGTTTCTCTTATATAAACTGAATTGCAACAAAGCCCCGCTCAAATTCCAGTATATCCATGATATTCTGCCCCCTTCCTGTCTCCCTTCTGAACAGAACTGCCACTTTTCTCTCCTCAACCTGATCTCCTACAGGACATTAGCCTGAATATACTGTATTGACTTCTACCTCTTTTTCTCCCCACTCAGGTACGTCCTAACACTGGCAGTACATAGAAGTGTATCAAATCCTTACCCAGGGGCCACCAAATTGATCAGCAGAGGAGCGGGGTACTGGCTGTTCAAAAAACACTAGTTGAACCAAAAACACTTAAAACGACAACTACCTCTAACTAACGTGTTGTTTCCTCCACTTTCAGTTTGCTCAGAGCAGCATTCCTCTGACAAGCTAAAACCACTTCTGTGAAACTGAGCCTTATTCTATGTGGCTCTAGAGTGAGGTGAGGTGTACTCGAAAGAACATGGGTTTTGAAGTCAGGTGCATTTTGTGTGTGTGCGTGTGTGTTTAATACATTATCTTCTCTAAGATTCACCATCCTCATTCGTAAAAACAGAATATAGTGCAGACAGTGAGACTGTTGAGACAAGTGAGTAGCATCCATAAAGTGCTTTGATATGCAGGATGTGCCTATTAATGGATGTCCGGTGTGAGAGATTACCTTTTGCATTGCAACTTTAGGAAGAGACAACAAATAGCTGTGTAGTATTTAAGAATCCAAATGAATGCTCCATTTTAGACCAAGAATTGTATTCAGTGACTACCTTCAGAAAATCGCTGTGCCCTCAGTTGTCCATTTCACCTCAAGGAGGGGGAGGTGCATGGATATAGAGTCTGGGTGGGCAGGTGAACTGCTTGCTGCTCAAGCCTATCCACTAGGTTTGCCTTATTTTTTCTGGGAAGAATAAGTAGCCTACAGAGCCGAGTGAATTGTTGCAGAGAAGGCAGGAAACACCCTATTCTTAGTCCAACTTGCCTTTTTAGCTATCTCCCACCACCAGTGCCTGGCACAAAACCACCATTCCCCAGCACTGTGATGAACAACTATTCTCTCTGTTTGAGTGTTAAGAAGCTGTCCCCAGATAAATGTCCTTTGTGTCATGCCGGGCAGATTGGGCCTCTTCTCTGAGGTTAGACCAGGTACTTCCAGGTTCTGTGTAAACTTGCATCTAAGTTGCATGTTTGCAGCAAATCACTTCTGCTATGACTATCATCTCTGTAATCCCACATCTGCAGAAAAGCTTCCTTCCCTTATCCTTTGGGTTACTCAACACTCCTCTTACTGATGGAGTCTTCACCGCCAGCACACTCCTCTGAGATGTTGTCTCCCCTTCCACGATTTTCACATCATGAACAAATACCACTCTGTCAACACTTCTGTGTAGATGGCTTTATCCATATCCCTCTTAATAGTAACAGAGCTAAAATATACCTTCCCATTCTCTTGAATGAGATATATTTATTTTCCCACTTCTCAAAACAAGAGGGAGGGCTGGCTTTCTCCCATTCAGTTCAGTTCAGTTCAGTCGCTCAGTCATGTCGGACTCTTTGCGACCCCATGAATTGCAGTACGCCAGGCCTCCCTGTCCATCACCAACTCCCGGAGTTCACTCAGACTCACGTCCATTGAGTCAGTGATACCATCCAGCCATCTCATCCTCTGTCGTCCCCTTCTCCTCCTGCCCCCAAAGCCTCCCAGCATCAGAGTCTTTTCCAATGAGTCAACTCTTCACATGAGGTGGCCAAAGTACTGGAGTTTCAGCTTTAGTATCATTCCTTCCAAAGAAATCCCAGGGCTGATCTCCTTCAGAATGGACTGGTTGGATCTCCTTGCAGTCCAAGGGACTCTCAAGAGTCTTCTCCAACACCACAGTTCAAAAGCATCAGTTCTTCCGTGCTCAGCCTTCTTCACAGTCCAACTCTCACATCCATACATGACCACTGGAAAAACCATAGCCTTGACTAGATGGACCTTTGTTGGCAACGTAATGTCTCTGCTTTTGAATATGCTATCTAGGCTGGTCATAACTTTCCTTCCAAGGAGTAAGCGACTTTTATTTATTTATAAATTTTATTTATTTTTTTTACATCTCAGTGCTTTTATTTTATTTATTTTATTTTTAAACTTTACAATATTGTATTGGTTTTGCCAAATATCGAAATGAATCCGCCACAGGTATACCCGCATTCCCCATCCTGAACCCTCCTCCCTCCTCCCTCCCCATACCCTCCCTCTGGGTCATCCCAGTGCACCAGCCCCAAGCATCCAGTATCGTGCATCGTGCATCGAACCTGGACTGGCGACTCGTTTCATACATGGTATTATACACGTTTCAATGCTATTCTCCCAAATCTCCCCACCCTCTCCCTCTCCCACAGAGTCCATAAGATTGATCTATACATCGGTGTCTCTTTTGCAGTCTCGTACACAGGGTTATTGTTACCATCTTTCTAAATTCCATATATATGCGTTAGTATACTGTATTGGTGTTTTTCTTTCTGGCTTACTTCACTCTGTATAATAGGTTCCAGTTTCATCCATCTCATTAGAACTGATTCAAATGTGTTCTTTTTAATGGCTGAGTAATACTCCATTGTGTATATGTACCACAGCTTTCTTGTCCATTCATCTGCTGATGGGCATCTAGGTTGCTTCCATGTCCTGGCTATTATAAACAGTGCTGCGATGAACATTGGGGTACACGTGTCTCTTTCCCTTCTGGTTTCCTCAGTGTGTATGCCCAGCAGTGGGACTGCTGGATCATAAGGCAGTTCTATTTCCAGTTTTTTAAGGAATCTCCACACTGTTCTCCATAGTGGCTGTACTGGTTTGATTCCCACCAACAGTGTAAGAGAGTTCCCTTTTCTCCACACCCTCTCCAGCATTTATTGCTTGTAGACCTATGGATTGCAGCCATTCTGACTGGCGTGAAATGGTACCTCATAGTGGTTTTGATTTGCATTTTTCTGATAATGAGTGATGTTGAGCATCTTTTCATGTGTTTGTTAGCCATCTGTATGTCTTCTTTGGAGAAATGTCTATTTAGTTCTTTGGCCCATTTTTTGATTGGGTCATTTATTTTTCTGGAGTTGAGCTGTAGGAGTTGCTTGTATATTTTTGAGATTAGTTGTTTGTCCGTTGCTTCATTTGCTATTATTTTCTCCCATTCTGAAGGCTGCCTTTTCACCTTGCTAATAGTTTCCTTTGTTGTGCAGAAGCTTTTAAGTTTAATTAGGTCCCATTTGTTTATTTTTGCTTTTATTTCCAATATTCTGGGAGGTGGGTCATAGAGGATCCTGCTGTGATGTATCCAAGGAGTAAGCGTCTTTTAATTTCATGGCTGCAGTCACCATCTGCAGTGATTTTGGAGCCCCCAAAAATAAAGTCTGACACTGTTTCCACTGTTTCTCCATCTATTTCCCATGAAGTGATGGGACCGGATACCATGATCTTCGTTTTCTGAATGTTGAGCTTTAAGCCAGCTTTTTCACTCTCCACTTTCACTTTCATCAAGAGGCTTTTAAATTCTTCTTGACTTTCTGCCATAAGGGTGGTGTCATCTGCATATCTGAGGTTATTGATATTTCTCCCGGAAATCTTGATTCCAGCTTGTGCTTCTTCCAGTCCAGCGTTTCTCATGATGTACTCTGCATGTAAGTTAAATAAGCAGGGTGACAACATACAGCCTTGACATACTCCTTTTCCTATTTGGAACATCCAAACCTGGGTTTTTCCACCATGTCTAATATTCTTATTAGAAGTCTTATTCTCCATCAAGACTCAAGCTATTTAGCATGACCTCTCCCATCACCTAGTTCTGCTGTCTGTTTTCATTCCCTTCATTTACTAAGACTTTTGCATCTGGAGACAGCCTTCCTCTTCTTACCAGTTCCTGTCAAGGATTTGGTTTCAAATATTTTTAGTTACAGAAACTTTTATCTTGTCAGTCCCCTATTTCAAGTCGAGTAATTCATTCCCAATGTATTAATTAGTTCATTTGCTGATGCAATCACTCATTTCAATATTTAATAAGCACCCAGTATGCTTTTACAGGTACTAGCATACCTGGTATTATTGTACAAAACAAGGAACAAGACGAACAGAAACCCTGCTTTCGCTGAGCTTGTGTTCTAGTGGAGAGGATATAGATAATTAGGGTGAAAGTCCTCAAGTGATGCAGGTAATTAAAATGGACTCATGTGCTGCAGAGTGTCCTAAGAAAGCCTCTATGGGGAGAGGACATTTAAGCAGAAATGGGAATGCCAAAGGCTCTGTGTGTAAAGGAGCTTAGTATTCTGTGGTTAGAAAGACAGTCAGAGTGATGAGGGCACGGAGGGTGAGAAGGAAGGCAGAGCTGCAGGTGGAAGGTCATTCAGGGGCTTTGTAGACCAGAGTATGCAGTTTACAATCCTGCCCTGAAATGTACGGACTGACCTGCATCCTCACCCATTATCCTGTCAGCTTGTGTCTCCAGACCCCACCTCCTGGGGTCGCCACCACTGCGCTCCCTCAATCACAGATCTCCCAGGTAAGACGATCATTCTGTACTTATTACAAGTTTCCATAACTATTAGCTCAGTTGGCAAAGAATCTGCCTGCCATGTAAGAGACCTGGGTTCTATTCCTAGGTCGGGAAGATCTGTGGGAGAAAGGATAGGCTACCCAGTCCAGTATTCTTGGGCTTCCCTTATGGCTCAGCTGGTATAGAATCCTCCTACAATGTGGGTGACCTGGGTTCGAACCCTGGGTTGGGAATATCCCCTGGAGAGGGGAAAGGCCACCCACTCCAGTATTCTGGTCTAGAGAATTCCATGGATTGTATAGTCCATGGGGTTGCAAACAGTCAGACACGATGAGCAACTTGCACTTTCATAACTATTAGAGTCCAGCTACTGCCTGCCAGCCTGAATTTCCTCCCAGCCACTGCATTTGAGTCTAGGACCCAGACATGCACCCCACCACCTCTGCAACAGTGCCTAGTTCCAGTTCTGGGTCTATTGAAGATTGTCCAGCCCTTTATCCCCAGCTCTATTCTGAGAGGACATTGCTTAGAAGTTCAGCCCTTAGTGCAAGTAAATAGTAAGTCAAGAAGATGCAAGAATTTTCTCTAAGACTACACTGACTAATATCTGAAAGATCTTTGTTGTTGTTGCGTGTGTGCTCAGTTGTGTCCAACTCTGTGACCCTGTAGACTGTAGCCTGCCAGGCTCCTCTGTCCGTGGGATTTCTCAGGCAAGAATATTGGAGTGGGTTGCCATTTCCTCCTCCAAGGGATCTTCCCAATCCAGGGATCAAACCCCCATCTCCTGAGTCTCCTTCATTGGCAGGTGGATTCTTTACCACTGAGCCACTTGGGAAGCCATGAAAGACCTTTATAATTTTGAAAATCTATAATTTAGTACCAATTTAACTTTTAAGAAAATGAGTGAGAGATTCTCATGTTAAACACAGTGAAAAAGCAATGGTTATGAATTTTGTTCTGTTTTGTTAACTGTAGTACTTTTTTCTCAGCACTATCATTACCAGTGTCAGAAATGGGTTTCAGAGACCACAAAACATTTCTCAGAAAAGAAAGCAAGAGAAACTCTTGAAAGAAAATGCACATTCACACTGTGCATCTGAAAGTTCTTTGCAGTCATCCTCGAGTGAGCTGGATCCCAAACATTCTCTGTAGCGCTCATGAGAACTTTAACTAATTGTATGGTCCTGCTTGGAATACAACTGCTAGATTCCAGCAAAGTGTCAGTCCTGGCCACAAGACCCGCAACAGTAAGATCAAATTGAGGTCTGCAATGTGCAAGATACAGCTTTAGATGCCAAAATGACAAGTAGGGGCTTCCCTGGTGCTCAGTGGTAAAGAATCCACCTGACAATGCAGGAGACATGGGTTCGATCCCTGTTCCAGGAAGATCCCACTTGCCACGGAGCAACTAAGCTCTTGCACCACAACTGCTGAGCCTGCACCCTAGAGCCTGGGAACCACAGCTACTGAAGCCCTCACACCCTAGAGCCTGTGCTCAGCAACAAGAGAAACAACTGCAGTGAGAACCACAACTAGAGAAAAGCCCACACAGCAAAAAAGACCCAACACAGCCAAAAATACATAAATAAATGAAATTATTTTTAAAAACCAAAATAACAAGTAAATTTAGAAACTCTGACATTCTTAGACTATACATTTCTGCATGTGGAATATATTTTTTATGTTAAGAAATGTATTTGAAAATTTGGGATGTGTTATTATATGATTTTTGAATGTCTATTAAAGTTCTTCCTCTGGAAGTTATGAAACAGAAAGAAGGAAAGATCAGATCTCTTCCTTAGTACAGGACTGTCATTTGTTAAGTAGCAATCCCATGACATTTCAAATACCTTTTAATGGATAGTTTCCCCTTTTCTTAACATGAATTTCCTAAACCTATCACAAAATTTTAAGTATTCTGTGATCCCTCCAATTTTTTTTCTTATGGTAGATGATTATTTTAATTCTGAGGACCTAGATGTAGCCAGTCTTTGTTGTCACCATCATCATCATCATCTGATACCATAAAAAGCTATTAAAGTCCTGGTTTTCTTTCTAAGGTTCTTAAGACCTTCAACTATTAGGAATCCTGGTAAACATACATTCAACTGCCTTTCCTCATAGACTCAGATAGCTATTTTAGAGGTGATTTTAACCTGGGATACAATTCACTGCCAATGGTCATTTATACTTTGCTTTACCACAAGCTCAGTTCCCCTGAACTCAGATTTGGCTTGCTAGTTTATGAAATATGACCAAAGATATGCATTTTCAAAGATAATAATAATGAGTAACAAATAAGATTAAAGGATTAGGATAAAGAAAATTAAAGTAACTCAATGGGGGGAAATTTGTGCTTCTCAAAGTATAAATGTCATATTTCAAAATGTCAAAAAATTATTTAACAACTCATTGGAGAACTTAAACTGTTGTGAAAGATCTTCCCTAAAAGGATAAACCATGTGGAATATGCTGCGTATTTAAAACATTCACAATCAAGGTGAGGTTCAGTTGTAGAGGACTACTTATATAAATTATGGGCATCTATATAATAGAATACAGAGCAGATTCATATGATTGAGACAGATCTGTATGTGCTGATATGGTTGAAAAGACAGAGTAGACATGGTAATTGAAAAAGGCAAGCAAAAACCCTGCTTGTCATACAATCAATCCGTTTGTGTAAAAATAAAGAAAAAAATGAAAGATATATATAGTGTCTCATTTCTTAACATGCATATGTTATTTCAACAATTAAAAAATACTAATATAAAATGTCTTAATGTAATGAGAAGGTCTAAGGAACAACTCTGGGAAGAGGCTTTTTCACTCTTTCTCTCTTTGCACACAAGGCTTATATTAAGGGCTGATCCCTGAACCTGGAATCCTAATAACTCACCTCTTATTGCCCAAAGTAATAAATCCTAATGAGACACTGACTGTGATTAAATAATATGGAAGATGAAGAACTGAGTATTTGAGAATTGAAAAATGTCAGAAACCAGTAGGAGGATAAAAGGAAAAGACCTGATGAAGATGGGATTGGGTGGCGTCTGTCCGCCCTGGGGGATACAGAAAGGAAAGAGCCATCTGCTCATTCAGACAAGGCTCCACCTGTGCTCTGTAGAGTCTTCTTTGTGCCCACTGTTGGGACAGAGACAAGGCAGGCGGGAAAGGTGGGTGGAGAGGAAAGGAGGCGGGCGGGTGGCTGAAACTCACTAACCTTCTTCCCCACCCCCACCCCCCCAAAAAAATTGAAAGTCCAAACCAGTCATGACATGGAGTTCACAACCCAGAATCTCTACATCAGGTCTTCATGTGACCCCTTTGGTCCTCAGACTGTGAACTAAATAGATTAATCTGTTTCCCATAGACAATGCCTAGTGAAGGAACAAGGCCAGGACAGCAGGGAACACTCCATTCTGAAAGGGCAAAATGGAAGTGAGCAGCAGCCACCAACTGAACTGTTGGTGAATTTTTAATTCTTAACTACCTCTGGGCAAAAACTAGGGCTTCTCTGGTAGCTCAGTCGGTGAAGAATCCACCTGCAATGCAGGAGACTCGGCTTCGATCCCTGGGTCAGGAAGATCCCCTGGACCGAAGGAAATGGCAACCCACCCCAGTATTCTTGCCTGGAGAATCCCATGCACAGAGGAGCCTGGCAGGCTACAGTCCATGAGGAAGTGAGAGCCAGACACGACTTGGTGACTTGATGACTAAAGCACCACCAAACACCATAAAGGTCCCTACCCTGGGAACTGCAAAATGCTATTTGATTCTCAAGACTTGACTTTCTGAAAGGTTGTCTGTTATCATCTTCAGCTAAATACTTAATGGGCATTTGCCCTTGATGGCTGAGTATTTTTCTTAGTTCGTGCACTACTTGTAAAATGTTGGAAGACCACAGGTCCAGTTGGGATTGTGTTCCTCTGGCTCAAATGTCTCTCAAATTTTCATAAGCTTCTTTATTTTTAATTCAGTAAACTATATATATTTTTCAATACCTATACTCATAGTTGTTTTCAAAACATGTTTTTCACATCTACTATATTTTTTTGCTTTCTTGTTCCATTCTCTCTCTAGACATAGACAAAGGTATAGACTATAGATACAGATACAAGCTGTCTCTTTCTTGCCATTACAGGTACCCTGAATAAACATGAGACTATGTTTTTTAGAGAAAAATTATACTTTGATGTTTGTCTCAGCTCTTTATCCTGTTGAGTATCTTAATTTTGTCTTTGCCTTGGAGTTCCTTAATTTACTGAGAGGTGTTATCAATAGATGTGGAGACCATTCAATTTGGCCTTTCCCCAGATCTATTTTAATGGACTTTGTCTTTTGAGGTTTCCTCAGTTTTTCTCTTAGTATATGGAGGCTGTTACCAATCAGGTTTTCCAATTTTTCAAACTTCAGTTTTGTGAAATATCTCTATTCCTGTTAATTTCTGCTCACAAATCAGCCAGTTTCTTTTTTGACGTTATAAAGCCTTGCCAAAACATATCCAGTAGCAACCAACACACTAGAAACATTGTTTTCCAGTCTTTTCCCCCAGAGTCATATTTTTTAAGCTACATAATCTTCTTTCCAAGTTAATACAGTCAGTTTTATCAACAACCATATAAGAAGCATTGCCATCTCTCTAGCCTTCATTATCAGTTTCCATTCTGTCTGTCCACCACTGGACTGCTAAGTTATTGCCACATTTTAGGAAAGGAACTGAAACTTCTTCCAGTTCAGTTCAGTTGCTCAGTCATGTCCGACTCTTTTCGACCGCATAAACCACAGAACACCAGGCCTTCCTGTCCATCACCAACTCCCAGAGTTTATCCAAACTCATGTCCATTGAGTCAGTGATGCCATCCAGCCATCTCATCCTCTGTTGTCCCCTTCTCCTTTTGCCCTCAATCTTTCCCAGCATCAGGGTCTTTTCAAATGAGTCAGCCCTTCGCATCAAGTGGCCAAAGTATTGGAGTTTCAGCTTCAACATCAGTCCTTCCAATGAACACCCAGGGCTGATCTCCTTTAGGATGGATCTCCTTGCAGTCCAAGGGACTCTCAAGAGTCTTCTCCAACATCACAGTTCAAAAGCATCAATTCCTCAGCGCTCAGCTTTCTTTATAGTCCAACTCTCACATTCATACATGACTACTTAAACTTCTTTAAAGAATCTAATTATAAAATAAAGAAAAATAGTTCTTTCCCTTTGGTTTCTGCCCCCAGCTAAGCTACAAAGAGTATCCCTCCCTTAAGTAATTCACTTATGTGTGAATATGAGAGGAAGGTGGAGAAATGGGACAAATAGTGAGGATGAGAAAAGATGATTTTTATTATGGAAATGCCCTGTTCTGGTAGCAACATCTGATCAGAACCAGACACAAAGCTTTAGCTAACTGCAAGGGAAAGAATAAGTATGGTCTTCTCCCAGGCCTTAGAGGCGAAGAGAACTGAACATGGGACATGCCTACCAGATCTTCTATGACTAGACTCTGGATTCCCTCACCCATTCCTTGATTATTTTTAGCCTCATATTCGTTTCCTTGTTACATATGACAGTTTTGTAACCTCCTATTTGCTGCTTGCTATGTCTTTCAAATCCCCAACTAGATTATCCATTTCATGAAGGCAAGGACCATGCTTGATTTAATCCCTCTTTGGTTACGCAGGTCTTAGCATTGTATCCAGAACATTATCAGTGTTCAATAAATATCTGTGGTACTAATGGATGAATCAGTGAATGAATGAGAAGCAGACTTTGATGGTCTCTGCTCTCACTGCAAAGTCAGCACCATGCCTGCTTTATTCAGTTCAGAACTTGATTCCTTCTGTGCATGTCATTCAGCTCAGAATAACATAAAGATTCTTGAATTGCCAACCTTCTGACGGACAGTACATAAGTCTATCCAGATAAGAGCAGGGCAACACCAGGAAGAAGACAAGGCCATACCAGGGCAGGTCCCGATACGGCTGTAGGGCTGCCTGAACACCCACTCCCACCCTCTCTCCTCAGAGCCTCCAAACCACAGTGAGGGCTGGTAGGGCTGCAGGTCTTGGCGGAGCAGGGACTTTCCCATGACTTCCTGCTGCCCTCCTTCCTGCCCAGCTCAGTTTGTTTACTCAGCAGAGTTCTCTGGGATGTAGTGGTCAACTTTTCCACTATCTGCCCCATTTCTGCACCATTTTCTCATACCTATGGTCATGCTCATGTTCGGTAACTGTCGTGTCTGACTCTTTGCAACCCTGTGGACTGTAGCCTGCCAGTCTCCCCTGTCCATGGAATTCTCCAGGCAAGAATACTGGAGTGGGTTGCCATTTCCTCCTCCAGGGGACTGACCCAAGGATAGAACCCAGGTCCTCTGCATCTCCTGGTAAGCAGGTTCTTTACCACTATGCCACCTGGGAAGCCCCTCCCATACGCATGCATAAGTGAATTACTTAAAGGAGGGATTTTTCTTTGTAATTTAGCTGTAGACAGCAACCAAAGGGAAATAACTATTTTCTTCTCTATTCTATTGTTAGGTTCCTTAGAGGGGTTTTACTTCCTTTCTTGGAAGCAATGAATGAAATCGGAGTAGGTTTCCTTGACACCTGGTCTCAGAGCTTGACTGTTTTTGACTCTGCTTTGGCACACTACCTTGACCTCTCCCAGCAGTGACAGGCACCTGCAGTACTTTCCTAATTAAGTTAAGTCTGACTATTAATTATACTCTTCTGGCTCTCCTCCTAACTCGGTGACTCCCAACCAGGATATTAGTCCTCACTGAAGTTCACTCCTTTCTACACAAAGTGCCTGTGTAATCCCCTCTTGGTGCTAACACTAACTACATATCTCTCATCTGTAAAATGAAAACAGTAACATTACCTGCCTGACTGGGTTGTTGGGTAGATGAAGTGAGTTGTTACAACTAACATTCTTAGAACAGTGCCTAAAGTGAATGTGAAGTTGCTCAGTCATGTCTGACTCTTTGCAACCCCATGGACTGTAGCCTGCCAGGCTCCTCTGTCCATGGGAATCGCCAGGCAAGAATACTGGAGTGGGATGCCATTTCCTTCTCCAGGGGATCTTCCCAACCCAGGGATCAAACCCAGGTCTCCCGCATTGCAGGCAGACACTTTACCCTCTGAGCCACCAGGGAAGCCCAGAACATGCCTGGCACCTAGCAAATGCTCAAAAAGTGTTGTCCATTATCCTTACTCTCCCTTCACCTGACTGTGACAATCCCAACTGTATGTTACCATTTCCAAAATCTTCATCCCCTGTCCCTTCTTTTCCTAAGTTCTGGATAGGCATTTCTGATTGCCTAGTGGATATTTTCACTTAGATGCCCAGCAGTCGACTCCAACCCAAAACAGAGCTCACTTTTCCTTAAGACTTATTTCTCCTCCAGAGTTTTAAGGCTATCGGTCTTTCAAGCTAGAAAACTCAGGGTCAGCTGTGGGTGCCCCTCCATTTCCTGTGCAGCTCCATTCTTCCTGAGGACCATTTCTCAAACTGGACCTCCTCATCATCCTTGAAAGTGGACAGGCTCTTATACCTCATCCCATTCTAGTTTCTGCCACACAGTCCTGGTAGAGTTAACTTCCTGAAAAAGGAATCTTAATATACTCTGGAAACTGTTATGCACTTGTGAATAGGGTAAAAAAAAATCATAGTACTACTGTTCATATTATGCAAAAACTGGTTAAAAAATCAAAGAACAAATATCGAACAACAGCAGACGAGATATACTGTGAAATATTCAAATGAGAATACTATACGGCAATGTAGAAAAATACTCCTACAGCAACAATCAACAAGGATGAATCTTAAAAACATAATGTTGAACAATAGAAATCAAACACAAGGAATATATTCAGTATGATTCCATTTATAAAAAGTTCAGAAACAGAAGCTTCACTTTCTGAAGATGTATATATAAGTGACAAAACTGAAAAGAAATGATTAAGAATCACAAGGAGGGGCTTTCCCAGTGGCACAGTGGTAAAGAATCTGCCTGCCAATGCAGAAGACAAGGGGTCGATCCCTGGCCCTGAAAGATCCCACATGCCTTGAAGCAACTAAGCCCTTGTGCCGTAGTGTTTGAACCTGTGCTCTGGAGCCTGGTAACCACAACTACTGAGCCCAGAGACTGCAACCACT
Source organism: Bos mutus (assembly GCF_027580195.1). NCBI lineage: Eukaryota > Metazoa > Chordata > Mammalia > Artiodactyla > Bovidae > Bos > Bos mutus. Next base: position 34,362,497 of record NC_091625.1, read on the forward strand.
GAAGTCTGAACACTCTAGAACAAGCTCCACAGTAAGAGAAGCTACTGCAATGAGAAGTCTGCACACCGCAACCAGAGAGTAGCCCCTGTTCGCAGCAGCTAGAGGAAAGCCCCTGCAGCACTGAAGACCCAACACAGCCAAAAATAAATTAACAAATAAAATTTAAAATACCGTATTTAAAAGAAAAAACAAACAAAAACCCTTCCCTGAAAGCCATCAGGGAAGTAAGGTCTTAAAAAAAAAAAAAGGACATTTCATCCCAAAACAATGAATTACACCTTTTTCTCAAGCGCACATGGAACCTTCTCCAGGATAGATCACATCCTGGGCCATAAATCTAGCCTTGGTAAATTCAAAAAAATAGAAATCATTCCAAGCATCTTTTCTGACCACAATGCAGTAAGATTAGATCTCAATTACAGGAGAAAAACTATTAAAAATTCCAACATATGGAGGCTGAACAACACGCTGCTGAATAATCAACAAATCACAGAAGAAATCAAAAAAGAAATCAAAATTTGCATAGAAACGAATGAAAATGAAAACACAACAACCCAAAACCTGTGGGACACTTTAAAAGCAGTCCTAAGGGGAAAGTTCATAGCAATACAGGCATACCTAAAGAAACAAGAAAAAAGTCAAATAAATAACCTAACCCTACACCTAAAGCAACTAGAAAAGGAAGAAATGAAGAACCCCAGGGTTAGTAGAAGGAAAGAAATCTTAAAAATTAGGGCAGAAATAAATGCAAAAGAAACAAAAGAGACCATAGCAAAAATCAACAAAGCCAAAAGCTGGTTCTTTGAAAGGATAAATAAAATTGACAAACCATTAGCCAGACTCATCAAGAAACAAAGGGAGAAAAATCAAATCAATAAAATTAGAAATGAAAATGGAGAGATCACAACAGACAACACAGAAATACAAAGGATCATAAGAGACTACTATCAACAATTATATGCCAATAAAATGGACAACGTGGAAGAAATGGACAAATTCTTAGAAAAGTACAACTTTCCAAAACTGGACCAGGAAGAAATAGAAAATCTTAACAGATCCATCACAAGCACAGAAATTGAAACTGTAATCAAAAATCTTCCAGCAAACAAAAGCCCCGGTCCAGACGGCTTCACAGCTGAATTCTACCAAAAATTTAGAGAAGAGCTAACACCTATCCTGCTCAAACTCTTCCAGAAAATTGCAGAGGAAGGTAAACTTCCAAACTCATGCTATGAGGCCACCATCACCCTAATACCAAAACCTGACAAAGATCCCACAAAAAAAGAAAACTACAGGCCAATATCACTGATGAACATAGATGCAAAAATATTTAACAAAATTCTAGCAATCAGAATCCAACAACACATTAAAAAGATCATACACCATGACCAAGTGGGCTTTATCCCAGGGATGCAAGGATTCTTCAATATCATAAATCAATCAATGTTATACACCACATTAACAAATTGAAAAAAACAAAACCATATGATTATCTCAATAGATGCAGAGAAAGCCTTTGACAAAATTCAACATCCATTTATGATAAGAACTCTCCAGAAAGCAGGAATAGAAGGAACATACCTCAACATAATAAAAGCTATATATGACAAACCCACAGCAAACATTATCCTCAATGGTGAAAAATTGAAAGCATTTCCTCTAAAGTCAGGAACAAGACAAGGGTGCCCACTTTCACCATTACTATTCAACATAGTTTTGGAAGTTTTGGCCACAGAAATCAGAGCAGAAAAAGAAATAAAAGGAATCCAAATTGGAAAAGAAGTAAAACTCTCACTGTTTGCAGATGACATGATCCTTTGCATAGAAAACCCTAAAGACTCCACCAGAAAATTACTAGAACTAATCAATGATTATAGTAAAGTTGCAGGATATAAAATCAACACACAAAAATCCCTTGCATTCCTATACACTAATAATGAGAAAACTGAAAGAGAAATTAAGGAAACAATTCCATTCACCGTTGCAACAGAAAGAATAAAATACTTAGGAATATATCTACCTAAAGAAACTTAAGACCTATATATAGAAAACTATAAAACACTGGTGAAAGAAATCAAAGAGGACACTAATAGATGGAGAAATATACCATGTTCATGGATTGGAAGAATAAATATAGTGAAAATGAGTATACTACCCAAAGCAATTTATAGATTCAATGCAATCCCTATCAAGCTACCAACAGTATTCTTCACAGAGCTAGAACAAATAATTTCACAATTTGTATGGAAATACAAAAAACCTCGAATAGCCAAAGCTATCTTGAGAAAGAAGAATGGAACTGGAGGAATCAACCTACCTGACTTCAGACTCTATTACAAAGCCACAGTTATCAAGACAGTATGGTACTGGCACAAAGACAGAAATATTGATCAATGGAATAAAATAGAAAGCCCAGAGATAAATCCACACACCTGTGGACACCTTATCTTTGACAAAGGAGGCAAGAATATACAATGGATTAAAGACAATCTCTTTAACAAGTGGTGCTGGGAAATCTGGTCAACCACTTGTAAAAGAATGAAACTAGAACACTTTCTAACACCTTACACAAAAATAAACTCAAAATGGATTAAAGATCTAAATGTAAGACCAGAAACTATAAAACTCCTAGAGGAGAACATAGGCAAAACACTCTCTGACATACATCACAGCAGGATCCTCTATGACCCACCTCCCAGAATATTGGAAATAAAAGCAAAAATAAACAAATGGGACCTAATTAAACTTAAAAGCTTCTGCACAACAAAGGAAACTATTAGCAAGGTGAAAAGGCAGCCTTCAGAATGGGAGAAAATAATAGCAAATGAAGCAACGGACAAACAACTAATCTCAAAAATATACAAGCAACTCCTACAGCTCAACTCCAGAAAAATAAATGACCCAATCAAAAAATGGGCCAAAGAACTAAATAGACATTTCTCCAAAGAAGACATACAGATGGCTAACAAACACATGAAAAGATGCTCAACATCACTCATTATCAGAGAAATGCAAATCAAAACCACTATGAGGTACCATTTCACGCCAGTCAGAATGGCTGCGATCCAAAAGTCTACAAGCAATAAATGCTGGAGAGGGTGTGGAGAAAAGGGAACTCTCTTACACTGTTGGTGGGAATCAAACTAGTACAGCCACTATGGAGAACAGTGTGGAGATTCCTTCAAAAACTGGAAATAGAACTGCCTTATGATCCAGCAATCCCACTGCTGGGCATACACACTGAGGAAACCAGAAGGGAAAGAGACACGTGTACCCCAATGTTCATCGCAGCACTGTTTATAATAGCCAGGACATGGAAGCAACCTAGATGCCCATCAGCAGATGAATGGACAAGAAAGCTGTGGTACATATACACAATGGAGTATTACTCAGCCATTAAAAAGAATACATTTGAATCAGTTCTAATGAGATGGATGAAACTGGAACCTATTATACAGAGTGAAGTAAGCCAGAAAGAAAAACACCAAACAGTATAATAACGCATATATATGGAATTTAGAAAGATGGTAACAATAACCCTGTGTACGAGACTGCAAAAGAGACACCGATGTATAGATCAGTCTTATGGACTCTGTGGGAGAGGGAGAGGGTGGGGAGATTTGGGAGAATAGCATTGAAACATGTATAATATCATGTATGAAACGAGTCGCCAGTCCAGGTTCGATGCACGATACTGGATGCTTGGGGCTGGTGCACTGGGATGACCCAGAGGGAGGGTAGGGGAGGGAGGAGGGAGGAGGGTTCAGGATGGGGAATGCGGGTATACCTGTGGCGGATTCATTTCGATATTTGGCAAAACTAATACAATATTGTAAAGTTTAAAAATAAAATAAAATTAAAAAAAAAAAAGAATCACAAGAAAAGTGGTTGTTGTCTTAAGGGCTTGAGTGGGATTATGACTAGGGTTGGGAGATGGGGTAGGGTGTTTCCAAGGTTATATTTCTGTACCAGGAAAAAGGTTACAAAAATGTCTGCTTTATGATTATGTTTACAAGGTATGTTTGTTTTAGTAGTCTTCTGACCATAGATTATATTTCTCAACTTGTAAGTCAGGGAAAGAAAGAAATGTAATTATGTTATTTTCCAGTTGAAAACGCACAGTGCTCCCAGTTGTCAGGATGACAAGTTGTATGCTCCCGGTGTTAGCACAGAGGCTCTTCCAAGTCTTGCCCCAGCCATCTCTGCCCCATTTCATCCCATGTACCTCAGTTTCTGACAGCACTGGCCCCCAACATTCCTGTACTTACATGTCACGGTCTTCTTTAATTCCCTGCCTTCTCACTTGCTGCCTTAAATGGCATTTGGCAGTTCTTCATCTGACTAACTCCTCTTCTTTAATACTCAGCCCGATGTCACCTCTTCATTGAAACTACCTCCAGAACCTCAAGAGTTTAGTGGTAATGTTTCTTTGCTCCCGCTGTATATAATATAGTTCTGCAATCATTCTTAACTAATGTGATTATTACAAGAGTCCCTTCCGGAGTTCTGTCTCCCCTACTAACCTGAGAACTCCCAGAATTCCTCCTCTTAAACATCACTGCATCCTTCAATAAAATCAGTCATTCCCTGTCTACAACTCTCCCCTCACACCTGAGGTAGCCCTCACCACGTTGCATATTTACTCTATCTCCTTACAGAGCTGTCTCAACCTTTGTCATACAATGCTTGTATTAAAAAATAAAATGAGATAGCGTAAAGAACCCGGCACAGCGTTTAGAACATTTTAGTTTCACAAATTACACTTTGTAAAAGACTATTTAACAGTGCTGACTCAGACTTGTACTAGAGGGCGCTAATTCACCACATAATAGTTTTATTGTGCTCTACGGGCATTTACACTTGACTTAACTCATCTAAGTGGAGAAGGAAATGGCAATCCACTCCAGTACTATTGCCTGGAAAATCCCATGGACAGAGGAGCTGGTAGGCTACAGTTCATGGGGTCGCAAAGAGTCGGACAGGACTGAGCGACTTCACTTTTAACTCATCTAAGGGCTTCCCTTGTGGCTCAGCTGGTAAAGAATGCAGGAGACCTGGGTTTGATCCCTGGGTTGGGAAGATCCCCTGGAGAAGGGAAAGGCTACCCACCCCAGTATTCTGGCCTGGAGAATTCCATGGATGTCTATGGGGTCACAAAGAGTCGGACACGACTGAGCAACTTTCACTAACTCTTCTAAACAAGAACAAAAGGAAGAATCAGATATTTAGTAAGCAAGCTATCAGCTGTCTTTATTCAAAGAAATAATATAATTAAAAATTTAAGTCTATAACTCACTTGAGATTATTTAGGAGAAGAACAATCCAACAGTCATACTGATGGCATCATAAACCTTATTCCCTAACCTGGGGATGGTCCAACTAGCAGTAGAAAAGTCAAAATAAGCAATGATGATTTAGTGCCCTCACCTGCACTAAAGTGCAGACATGCCAGGCAAGGTGTTTCCTCAACAATAAAATGGGAGGGCTGGACTATACCATCTTTGGGGTCCCTTTTAACTCTAACATTCTATAACACACAATTCTAGCCTTTTAAAGAAACAGTCATGGTCTCCAAAAATACAAACACTCAATCAAGAAGTGACAAAATTTAATCAAAAGTGAAAAACAGAGAATTCTGAGAATCTGTCAAAACAGAAGACAAAAGTTCCATTTTTCTTCTTCTATATAAGACTGGGGTTTAAAAAAAAATCAGTGTGACAAAGGATTGGAAGTCTAAGAGATGTATTGTTTGTGAAAGAAATATTTTTTAGCTTCTTCTATATCTCCACTATTGAGAATAACTATTGTCAATAGTTAATTCAGCCAAATCTTTTTCATCTTTAGGAAAAGGTGGCTTATTTTGTCGAGGCCAGCCAACCAAAAGCACTAGTTTTATAATGACTTTATTGACTTCAACCACCTGAAAAACCGCAAGCATCTATGACTAAAGTAAAAATCCAGGAAACAATACTAAATTAAAGATGGAAGTGAAAAAATTGGTAAATAATTTGCTTTATGTTTATGAAACTCTTCTACTTTGGAAGAAAAATAACTCACAGTTCGAGTGCAGGATGAGACTAGAAATAAAACATAAAAGTCTGATTTTGAGCTGATTGTATAGCTTATACTCTCTGTAAACCATCCTGCAGGGTCCTGAACTATGACAGAGTTGTAGTGATTTCTAAATTATGGGGATGTTCTTCATTATTATTTGATGATTTGAGTCCCAGTTTTCTTTTTTCTAAAATGAGGGCAGAGTGATGAAGTAATAATGACATTGGATGTGGAAGTATTACCAACTTATTTTTTAAAATAAATTATAGGGATGTCCTTTAGTCTGTCTTATTTTTTAAAAAAATCTACTTTGACAAAAAAAATTTGCTTACTCTTTTCAGTTTCACAAGATTAAAGGTAAAAAATTCGTATATCAAAATATGTTTGATATAACTATACTGATAACTCAATTAATAAACAATTATAATGTGGCACTTTGAACATTCTAAATAATTAACGGCAAATAGTGAAACATTGTTTTATATTGAACTTCATGCACTAGCCCATGAAAATTGCAAGCTGTATGGCTCTGGTCACATTCCTTAACCTCTCTGGGCCTAGCTTCCTACTTTATAAGACGGGGCTGTAGCTAGCGTCTTCCTTCCGTCCTTACAGAATCAGCGTGCAGATGTGTGCAGAGTTCTTGCCTATTATCATCATTGGCATCCATATGCTTTAATATAATTGTGGTATAAACATGGACTAGGCAACGTTTTCAAGAATCTTAGCACATTTTATAAAATAAGCCTAGCATGTGGGCTCTTTATATCCTATTAAAAAAAACCCACAAAATTTGTTTTACAGAACTATCAAATACTCTTTCATTCCCGATTTCTTCCTCTGGCATCTAAATTACTTTTTTAAATAAGAAATGACCTCTCCTCAGCAGTGAATTCACAAAGGTCCTCTCATCACCTATAAGGTTCTTAAAACATCCACTAGGCAACACAGAAACTCATTTAGAAACAGAGGAAAACATGCAATAACTTAGACAAGATCCTCCCCTTGCCAGAGCCTTTTTCAGGAAGTCGGGTGTACCCCGAGGTGCCAAGGTGTGACTCTCCACGGTGTAGGTGTGGCTGTAAAGCCAGATGAATAACCCACCCTCGCAGCCGCACCGCCTGCCCACATTCCTGGTGCCCACGTCACATTGTCTTATGTTCTCTAGGAAGTCAGCTGTGCTGGCATAGTCTCGCTCCCTAGATTGCACAATGACATGAACTCAAAAGGCATTCTCACAGATAATAGCTGAAGCTTAGCAAGAGTCTGCTGATTACTGGTGGTTTACAACATCCCACACTAATGGTGTGTTATTTTAAGTTGTGCTTTGACATCTGGGCTTTCAATCCCATGTGGGACCACCATATATGTAATGGCCATAGAGCAGCTGCAAGTGTATCTTGTTCACATCTGTCTTTGTCATGTACTCTGTCCTGAAGATTGATTTTTAGGGCCACCACGTAACCCAGAGATGGCCATGTTAAAACAGCTCCAGGATCTAATGTGTGGGAGGTTAATGATACCAGCTCACGGTAAGAGCTGGAGCTTTGTATGTTAAGGTCTTGGGATGCTGCAGTCTTCTGTGCTCCATTCATGTATTCAGTCAATCAATTCATCAAGTATCTTCTAGGTACCATGTATGTGCCAGGTACTGTGTTAGAACCATGTATATACAATAAGCAAGAGAGTGTAGTCCGAGTGTAGTCCAGCGAAGAAGACAGATGGAGTAGCAATTTTAATGATCTCTTTATGTCTCTTAAGTGTGACTCAAGGGCAGTATTCAATAACAGCAATGTTTAAAATTTTCTTTTCACTGTTTTAAATTATTATTGCAATTTATTTTCAACTTTTGACAAAAAGTTCTGTGAATTCATCTTTCAAAATAATCATACTTTCCTCTCTTCAAATTTTTTTTTTTGTATTAAGAACAGAGCTTTAAATAATACACAGGGCTCTAAGAATTCTCCTCAGAACCCTAACAAATGTCATGGATCCATTCTTCTGTCATTAAAATAAATTCCTCAAAGAGTGAGGTGAGGGAGCTAAGAAATCAAGAATATCTCACAGGAAGGCAATACATGGGAATTTCTTTTCTTTCACCTGTTGTCTCTTATCCTGGACAAAATTTTAAAAGTGGTAAATAATAAATGCTGAAAAATGGGGGAAAAATGGAAAGTAGGGGAAATTTACAAGATGTTCCCCTCAGACAGAAAGGTATTTCCAGTATCCTGCTATTACCACTTCTTTGAAAGGAAAAGAAGGTACCTAAACTACTGCGAACTCTTGCTCAGAAAATAATTCATAAATATATACTAAAATCAATTTTCATTGTTTGATGTGGAAAGTGACGGGCTGATTGAAGTGTTTTTAGAAGCTCGTGCCTCAAAGTCGGCCTTAAACCAAAGCCTCAAAAGCCCGTCCCAGATCATCGATGTTTCCTTTGAGATTCACCATTGATATCATGTGATTCTTCTGTAACGAAGACTTCCCAATTAGACATGTAGAAGAAGTACTTCACCTTTTCTCATTTAGAAGGTAATGCAACTGCCTAGATTATTCAAAATGCTCGTACAATTGGTGTTAATTTTTTTAATGAAAAAATTTTTAGGCCATGCAGTGGGCATGTGGGATCAGCCGAAGATCAAATCCTCAACCCCTGCGTTGGAAGTGTGGAGTCAACCACTGGACCACCACAGAAGTCCCAATTGGTGTTATTTTTTTTTAATTAAATGGAAAGAGAAGAAAGGAGCATCTCCTCCATAACCCTGTTTTTACCTTCTCAGTCTTGTTTCCCATCACCTTATATTATTACTCACCCTGCACTCCAGCCACATCAGTCTAGTTGAAGTTCCTTAGACAAGCAGGCTGAAAATAGAAATGGCAGGAAAATTTGGACAATTTTCTGTTTATTAAGGGACAGTCAGGTGAGACAGGTGATTGGGGCAGAGCCAAGGCAGGCAGCCTGCTCTCCTATAGTAAATGAGACTCAGAGACAAATATCCTCAGTTCAGTTCAGTCGCTTAGTCGTGTCCGACAAATATCCTCAGGGCCCCTTGATTCATCATGTTTTATCAACACGCTCCCACAGAACAGGCACTTCTTTGGTCAGATGTTTTGCCTATGAGCTGGGCCTTAAATATTCCCTCTCTAGACTTAGTCAAGGGAGTTGATTATCTCCTATCTAGACTGTTCGCCACAATACTCAGCACTACTTGGCAGAATGTTTTTGTCGTGATTGTTGCTCTTTGTTCCTCCCACCCACCCACTCACTCATATCATCAACTACCTGAGGACAATGTTTTATTTTGTGGTTGTTCTCTACCAAACCTCTACTTCCTCACACAGTACCTGGCAGGTTGTAGGTACCCAATAAACACATGTCGCTGTCATTCGTATTGTCAACTCACCTGAAAGGTGATGTGGGGCTTCTAGTCACACATACTGGATATGAACGAATTTATAATCCCTACCGAAACTCTATGCAATCCACTTAAGGGATTTTAAAAGTGAAAAAGAGACTAGGAATGAGGATGTCAAGAAAGACAATTCTGACTACCCATGACACCCTTCCCTTCTCAGATTTCCTTATCCCGTCTTTCCCTTACCCTCACAGCACCTATTAGCTTTTAATAGATTATAAAATTTACTTATGAATATGCAAATTTGTCAGACCATTCCTAGAAGGTAAGCACCAAGATGGCAGGATGTTTCTTTATTTTACTCACAGGTGGAGTATTCTAAGCACTAGAACAGTGCCTCATACTTAGTGGGTACTCAAAAATATTTTCAGAGTGAATGAATGAAGAATAGAACAAGACGGTGGGAGCTGAGAGTAGACGGGTGAATGGTAACTAAACAGGAGGCTGAAATCCACATAAACAAGAAAATGGGATTTGAGTTGACAGAAACAAGCCAATTCACTCAGCAAAAGAGCAAGTATGCTCAGGAATTGGTGCCTGTGGGTGTTGGAATGCAAGGGAGTGGAAAATGGAATCACAGCAGGCAGAGTTCACCTGGATGCCAGCGGAAGATGAGGCTGCGGCTCCCTAGAGGGACTGAGAAGAGGATTGTGGTTTAAAGACACAGCACAACCGAGGGGAGGCACGGGCTTAGAGAATACTTGTCTACTTACCAAACACTGAGACTCTAGCCCCTTTTTCCACTTGACTTTGAGAACACAACAGTTAGGCCTATTATGTGACTTCTTCCTCCAACATCTCTCCACTGAACTAACCAGGGAGGAGGTGAGAGACTTTCTCTCTAGTTAAAACTTCTGTCCAAGAGAAAACTCAGTAACAGACTTTGCAATGGCAACAATAGAAATTGGAAAGTCATGGAGCCATGACTTCACAACTCTAAGTTATTTCCAGAATAAATTGTTGGCAAAGTGATCAATCAAGTGAAGGAGAGAATAAATAATTGTTCAGAAATGGAAGGAGACAAAACTTTATTCCCCATTCCTCCTTTCTCAGGAATCTCAGGTAAGATATCATATCTATCCTACCTGAGATAATATTTTTAGATATTAATATCTCAAAAAGATATTAATAAAGAAAAAGGAAACTTGGGGCCAGGAAACAAAAGATATACACAGAAAAGAGGTGCAGAGAATCCTCAGAATCATGGAGAAATATTTGACAACAACCATCATTCAAGGATGGTCCCAGGAACAAAAAGAACTGCCAGATGACTTAGATGTGATTGAACAGAATAAGATGCATGTTTATATTGGAAAGTCTGGGGATAAGATGATGCTGCTTGACGACTAAGCAAATGGAAGAAAAAAAAAAGAAATAATCATTAACTCTGGGAAAAACAAAGTTGTATATGAAAGGAAGTAAGAACATGGCCAGCCCTTAAGTCATATTTACATAGTTTTAATATACAAATACTGTCAGTAAAATAAATTCCTGAGAGTGGGCCAAAAGTTATGATAGCTCTGTGAGAAGAAAGGTGGTGCGTGAGACAAGTGTGAAGAAAGGGGAGATGAGTGAAAGAGCTAAATCCTCTTTTCATTGGTAGGAAATTTTAGACTTTAACACAAACAAGGATGTAATGAACCCAACAGCTAAGATGGTCTGAAATTGGTTACTTCCAGGAAGCAGGAATCTAGAGTGAAAAGGGAGAGGGCAGGAGGCTTTTAAAACTACAAGCCTTCTAGTGCTATTTCAGTCCATGGGGTCGCTAAGAGTCGGACACGACTGAGCACTTCACTTTGACTTTTCACTTTCATGTATTGGAGAAGGAAATGGCAACCCACTCCAGTATTCTTGCCTGGAGAATCCCAGGGACGGGGGAGCCTGGTGGGCTGCCGTCTATGGGGTCGCACAGAGTCGGACACGACTGAAGCGACTTAGCAGCAGCAGCGGTGCTATTTTACTTTTCCAATGATGTGTGCTTATAACTTACAGAAAACAAAAACAGAAAGGAAACCCCCCAAAAGAAACTGCACTGCCAAGAAGAACAGGAAACTCATAATGTAACTTCATCAACTTTTATCTTTTGCATGGCAATCACATCTTGCTTAATAGGGTTTGAACCTATTAAAATAATTGATGACTGAAATTTTAATATTTAGACCATGTATTGGAATGCATGATTTCTTTGTCATTTCCTGAAAACTTGTCAGTACTTCACTAATACTATATAGTGTAAAGCACATATCTAGCTGAAACATTGCTGGAAAAACAAGTTACCTACACCAATAAGCTAAATAAGCTGCAGAAACTGAACTCTTCTCAATGCAAACCTAAAGAGGAAAAAATCAAGTGATTTGCCAACAGAAGTGATGTAAGTACAGGAATAAGTAGATAAAACCTCCCTTTGCTTGAGTTTGTTTCTGCACCTGGAGGCTTAGATTGGTGACCTTAAAAAAATGTGAAATGTGAGAGTTGTGAGTTAAGTTTTATTGGGGGCAATGTGAGGACCACAGTCGGGGAGATGGCACCCCAGAGAACTCTGAGAAACTGCTCCCAAGAGGCAGGGGGGAAGATCAGTATATATGTGATTTTGATGAAGGGGGATACTTGCCATCAAGCACATATTTTTCCAGATTTCTGCTACTCTCATGAAGCTTAGCTAGTCATGAGGAACAGTCATCACCATGAAGGATTTTAGTGCTTTTCTAGATATGGGGAGATGTAAGAATTGGGTTCATAAAATCAGCTCCTGAAAATATCTATCTGAAGACTTGTCTTGCCAATTTTTTCTGAGTATGGAGTGCCTCTTTTCTGCTCTCCACCCTGAACTCCTTTCAGGGGTTGTTGAAAATCAGCAGCTGCAGTAGCACATTATTTAATCCTTGTAGAGGCAGGTAAGTAGGTAAGCCAATGCCAAGTGGCAATTTGTAGTTGACAAGATCATCTCAAGCTTCTTTTTTAAGCACTGAACTCAGATGTTCATATACATCTCCCGCCCCTTTTATTTCCTGAATTACTCTAAGACACAGATGACCATATGTCCTAATTTGCCTAGAACAGTCTCGGAATCTTGTTTGCTTCTCTTTTAACTCTCAGAAGTGTCCAGTTGATCTTGATTTATATTTCTAACGATCAACATGCATTTACTTTTTATTAAGTAACAAAAATACAAGCATTTCATCACTTGTTTGCTCTCAAAAATTTGGGGAAATTTCCATTTCTTTTGTGGTGGTTTGTGAACTGTCAAAATTTTTTTAAAAGCAGTTTAAGTTGTAATATAAATTTTTCTTCTTAAAAAATTAAAGTCTGTATGTTAAAACTATTTTCTAGTAACCTTGGAACAGTTGGTACTTCTTAAAAACTATGACTAAAATCTTTGTGGCAGAATTAAATTCAAATTCTAGGTGACATAATAGATTCTAATTATTAAAACAGTTTAAGAATGTCTTCCAGTTGACTTTATTAAGTTATAACAAGGATCTCAAAAGACTTCTCTCAGCAAATAGGTCTCATCCATCATTATGGCTGTTAAGAATCTAATCAGTTACCAACCAGGAAACAGGCCTCTTCCACTACACAGACAAGCTCTGTAGGCTCAAGATGCCCAAATTTTCTTTAGGGCGAGGACTCAAAGTCCTGCCAATCCTCTGAACAAAGTTCCCATATTATCCAGTAAACCTGAAATACTCCTTTCAGTGAGCAGTGCTGAAACAGATTCCATAATTAATTACTCAGTTTCAAGAGAGATTTAACACCGCTTCTTTTTCTGGAAGATACAAAGAGTTCTTTAGTTTTATTCAAATATGCAGTCCAGTTCCAGTCCAGTTCAGTCGCTCAGTCGTGTCTGACTCTTTGCGACCCCGTGAATCGCAGCACACCAGGCCTCCCTGTCCAGCACCAGCTCCCGGAGTTCACTCAAACTCAAGTCCATCGAGTTGGTGATGCCATCCAGCCATCTCATCCTCTGTCGTACCCTTTTCCTCCTGCCCCCAATCCCTCCCAGCATCAGTCTTTTCCAATGAGTCAACTCTTCACATGAGGTGGCCAATGACCATTGGAAAAACCATAGCCTTGACTAGACAGACCTTTGTTGGCAAAGTAATGTCTCTGCTTTTGAATATGCTATCTAGGTTTGTCATAACTTTCCTTCCAAGGAGTAAGTGTCTTTTAATTTCATGGCTGCAGTCACCATCTGCAGTGATTTTGGAGCCCAAAAAGATAAAGTCTGACACTGTTTCCACTCTTTCCCTATCTATGCAGTATCCCTGATATAAAGCATGTCTTGTTATGAAGAGCTGTGATCTGTCTTAGCATTTTTTTTCTTGCTTCACCACTTAAGTCACTGACTATGGAAATATCTTTTCAATTAAAATAAATACAAGATCCACTAGAAGGAAAACAAATCCTGTAATTAATTTTGTTTTAAAGATGTGCAATTACTGTATTTTTAAAAGTTGCTTTTTAAGTGAGCTAATGTATTACACTGGATCATGCTATGGGGACAAATTCACTGCCTGCCCTAAACTAGTGAAAACCAAAGGAAAGCACTTTTCATCTCTATGAGAAAGTATGCCTGAGTTTTTGGGTCTGGGATCAGGTTTGCTTGGTAGCCTCAAAGAGCAATTTACCCTCTTTTTCAAAATTTGCTTTTGATCATTTCAGACAATTCATCCTTTCTGAATGAGAAAGAGTAGAAGAGAGGAATGTCGAATGAGGTTAAGTAAACGGAGAATCTGTCACATAAAGCAAGTTTAAAACCCCGTAACAGCATCCATGCAGGACAAACGGAAGCATTATTCTTTTGAAAACATTATTCTTTCAAACAGTGTGTAATGACATCCTCCCCAGAGATTTCTTCCATGAAAGAAAAAAAAAAAATACTTCCTCAGAAGTCATTCTCTAGATTTCCAGTATGAGTAAAGCACAGTGAAAAGTCAGACTTGTGGGTTTTTTTTAGTGTAAGAAGATTCAAAATTAAAACTGAGAAAAGGGGCTCCTAAGTTTCTCCACGTTCTTGTTTTCTGTTACTTATCAGTATTTTCATGAACCAAAAGGACATGTACAACGAAAAGGTGGTCATTATTACCTTGGATTTGTATCAGCGAATGTATTACTATAAACTTGAGCCAAACATATTCTGTTTTTGAGGGAGAAATACAGAAAACTCAAAATATGCTAAATGTAAGACAATCCACTCAAGTTCCTTTTAAGTATATCATTTTCTTATGCTGAAATACCAATCTGTGGAATACATATCCAGTATTCTGTACTGCTATTACCTCCTGAGGACTTAATCAAAATTCAAAAATTTTATGTTTTAAAAGTTTGGTACAGGGCTTCCCTGGTGGTCCACTGGTTAAGAATACATCTTGCCATGCAGGGGACAGTGGTTCAATCCCAGGTCTGGGAAGATCCCACATGCTTCGGGGCAACGAAGCCCGAGCACCACAACTACAGAAGCCTGAGTGCCCCAGAGCCTGTGCTCTGCAGCAAGAGAAGCCACCACAATGAGAAGCCCGCACACTGCAACCAGAGAGCAGCCCTTGCTCTTATCGAATTAAATAAAACTTTAAAAATAGTTTTTTAAAGTTTGATATTACCTAAATATCAGAGTTTGGCTTTTGTCTAACTGTTTAAAATATGTTTAAGCAACAAAAAAGAAAATAAGCAACTTATTTTGCTTATTCCAACTTATGCTTAATTAACGCAAGTTCAAATAAACAGTTTTCTTCAAAGATTTCAAAACTGTTGAATACATGTTGAATGGAATGGAAATGGAATGGAATGGAAAAAAGAAAGACACTGCAGAAAAATCACAATTATGATGTTTATTTAGCAAAATAAACTTAGAGAAAGTTTTCTATTAAAAAAACATGAGAATTATATTCAAATTTTAGCTTCCCCATCTTCTTTGGTACCGAAATCAACAGTCAAATATAAAATATTTTATTTTGAAGTTAGTCATTGGGTCTGTAACAGTTGTCCATAGAAGGAAAATAGGAAGTTAAGTTATCTGTAATTGTTTTACTTACTGAACAACCAATGGATGTGTAAAAGCAGTCAATTATGTGTATGCAGAAACCAACATCATCAAGGAAATGTTCATTCATTAATATATGTTTTCTGCTGGAGATATATCTCAAGTTTTTAACAACCTTTTGCCATCATTTTACCATGTTATCTGAACAATAACCCAATATGCAGACACTGTTATTCACATGAATTTTTCTCCAAGGAAGTCGACACCATCATAACCAGGACCTACCAACATTTATTTTCAACATGATTACAACATTAAAAAACTTTCTGTATTTTTCAGAATTGTGTGCCTGGGTCTTTCCATAAAATAGTATCTGGAGAGTGCTAAAAGCATTAAATTAATATTAATAAAATCCAATTCTATCTCTTTCTCTTAAAAAGAAACAGTACTTAAAACCAGACTTTTTTTTCTTTTAAGAGTAGTATTATATGGATTCCTAAATCAGCCAAAACAAACATTTCCAGAAACACTGTGTGACAACCAAGTTACCCTTATTCCTAATTCTTTGCCTCTATGCATACTGAGTTCTCCATGTTCCTGGTTTCTTATGTGGAAGTACTTTCCCCTTAATTTGTTAAAAGAATCTGAAAAAAAAATCCAGTAATAAACTAGGGCAATGAATTTTTCTCTTCTTTTTGCATAGACTTGTGACCACAAAACAATCAAGCCACTTATAGTTTCAATACTAACATTGTGATTGGGAACAAGAAGAATACAACCATAATAATATACAGCTATCTATTAGAAGGACTGCATAGAGACATCTTTGGCCATGAAGACTCTGGGCCCTCTGGAAATAAGTCAGTTGCATTGCCAACATGACAAAGAAAATAGCAATGTTGAGAATCAGAAACAGTCTGGTGTACGAGGCAGACAGAGCTGGGGCTCTGCTGTGAGTCGTTGTCACCATCCGAGCCTGGCCAAACCGGCCGTTCATCACATCACCGTTTTTGTGTTTCTCGTATGTTATGTCTGCAAAATCTAAAAGGTCTTTCATTTCTTCATCTTCATCTACAGGCAGTTCTTTCTGTGCTAAGATCTGAGCTTTCTGACGAACCTTTCTTTCATTGACTTCAATCTGTGCAAAAATATCAGGGACAGCATCCACAAATTTATAGCGCTTGCCTCCCCTTCGGTTCTTCTTGGACTTGCTCTGCTGCTGCTGCTGCTGCTGTGATATGGCAAAAATCCTGTCGATGGCCTCCTCGGTCTGTCTCTTATCTGAAAATCTCAGCAGGCGCTCGGCAGTCTTCCTAAAGCTGGCTGTGTTCCGGACGCGGGACAGGATCTGCTTCTCCAGCAGCTGGAACACGGGCTTAAAATGCTGCAGGTTCTGTTCCACCAGAACAGCGTAGTCCTTCACCTCCGGGACAACGCTGCTCCTGATGGCTGAACTCCGGTCAAACAGAATTTTCTGCCGGTCAGCAATGACCTGCGCAAAGGCAGACTGCCCTGCAGTCTCTCCTGTCCACAGGTAAGTGGCGTAGGCATGCTCGCTGGTGGCCACGAACACATCCAGTTGCTGAGCATCTCCGTGGATGCTGAAGCTCTGAACATCGATGGATGGCCCTATGAAGAGGTAAGCTGCCCTGGTGACAGGACTTCGGAGGTGCGTGGTGACATTCACGTAGTTCGTCCCGTTGTAGGGATAGCCGCGAGGGTATGTCACTGAGGCAAAGGTTCCTTTCTCACTGTAGCCAGTATCATCCATCCAGTACATTTTATAGAGGCCATCTCGCTGCCTGATGAGAGCTCCGTGGACCCCATCTACCACCGTCTCCTCGAAAGGAAAATCCACATTGTGGAAGAAGCTTGCTGCCCTCTCCAGGGGGCTGTCCTCTCCCAGGTGTATCTGATCCACAAGGAGGAGAAGCTGCGGATGCAGGAGGATCAGATTTCTCTGAACGTTCCTCAGGTGAAGCTGGGGGTTATAAGCACCCACACCCTCTCCTCGGATGAAAACCACCCCATTTTTCTCCACTGCGGCAACCACTCTCCCCTGACAGCTAGCTGCTGGGTCGTGCTTATATTTAGACCATTTTGATGAACAGTCTTCTGTGACCTGGCCCTCCCAGGGAGAAAAGCAGCTCTTGGAGGCAGCTGGGGAAAACATCAAAACATTGTTGAAGAAGGTGTACTTCGGCCCATAGAGAGCCTCAGTAATGAAAGGCACACCGTTGGGAGCGAAGGTAAACGAGTTTTGATCAGGATGTTCATGCCCTGCGTTAAAATTCCTCCAGCCTTTGATCCAGTCTTTGTATTTGTTTCTGTGGACAATGTCATATATTGCACGTCCCCCAAGTTTTCCTGACTTGAAGGAAAGGAAAGATCTATTGATTTCTGCAGGCAGCGCACTTCCATAAGTCACAACGCCCCAGTCTTCGAAATAATGCAATGTCGGGGTGCCGAAATCGGGAGGGGGGACAGATTTCAAGCTGGCATCGTACCTGAAAGAATTAATTTTTAAAAATTACGTGATTTTCTGATAGAAGTGAAAGGACATATCAGAACAGTGATGCCACATGGCAACGTGGCTAGAGGAAACAACACACAAATGCTACCCAGAGCACTGGCAGTGTAGATTGCATTATGGACTTTTCTGAAACACCCATGCACAATCAGCATGAGTAAAGGAATGTCCTTGGTGAATGGGAGACGAGTGTACCTTTACATCTGTGAAGGGTGTGAGCCTGAAATGACCGCTGTTGATCATCTCTACATGGACCTTCCTCACTTAATGATTTCAGAACTGCCACCCAAATAAGACTGGGGCTCAGAGAATTAAGCAGCTCACCCAACCTCTAGTTGAGGGGCTCCTATTCTAGGAAACCACACACTAAGATTTAGACTCTAGGGACTTCCCTGATGGTCCAATGGTTAAGACCTCACCTTCCTATGCAGGGGGTTCAGGTTCAATCCCTGGTTGGAGAGCAAAGATCCCATATGCCTCGTGACAAGAAAGCAAAACATAAAACAGAAGCCATACTGTAACAAATTCAATAAACACTTTAAAAATGGGCCACATCAAAAAAAAAAAAAATCTTTAAAAAAATATTTAGACTCTAGCAATCCTTGAGTGGGCTTCTCTAGTAGCTCAGCTGGTAAAAGAATTTGCCTGCAATGCAGGAGATCCCGGTTCGATTCCTGAGTTGGGACAATCCCCCAGAGAAGGAATAGGCTACCCACTCCGGTATTCTTGGGTTTCCATGGTGGTTTAGTTGGTAAAGAATCTGCCTGCAATGTGGGAGACCTGGGTTCGATCCCTGGGTTGGGAAGACCTGCTGGAGGAAGGCATGGCAACCCACTCCAGTATTGTTGCCTGGAGAATCCCCATTGACAGAGGAGCCTAGCATGTTGCAGTCCAGGGAGTCACAGCGTCGAACACGACTGAGTGTCTAAGCACAGCACAGCACCATCACTTAGTGATAAGCAAGTATTGTTCTGCAAAAAACTGAAATTCAAATTTGGTACTTACCTCCCCTCTAAAAAAATAAATTTAAATACAGTCCAACTCCACATATTAGATAAAATTTACTGTCAATGCAATACCTAAGAATATAAATGCATGAAATTCAGGAAACAATCTAATAGTGGGGGGATTTATGATTGTTCCTCCCATTGTTCAATCCAGACAAAAATCCAAAGGTTTTGTTTTGTTTTAATCTGCATGCTTTTTTAATAATAAATTTCTTATCTTAATTTATGATACAGGTTTATTATCAAAGTAAGACAATAATTAACATTACTTAATTAACCCGTGATTAAGAACACAGGTCTTGATTCAGAAAGGCTGTAAAAATAATAATGAAGATGACTTTTTGCTTTTGGTGACTTCAGACAATAGCCTTGACAGGTTCACATGATCTGCTGCTCAAGGGAAGAAAGGCAGACCTGCACTAGCTCTTAGGGCTCTAAAGCGAATCCATCAGCTGTGGCAGTTTGGCTTATTGATACTTGATTTGCGCTGTTTTGTCTATTGTTTTGGAGTTTGTTTCAGGACATCAAAAACCTCTACTTTGAGTAGAGGGTTGGCTTAATTACCACGGTTTAACAAATCCAGATATAAGCAAACTGGTCATCCTTCTCTCAGGTTTTGGTCATTTTTTCAGGTATTTACCATTTATTTCTTTTTTTTTTTTTTTTGGCCACACGGCATGCGGGATCTTACTTCCTCAACCACTAAGACCACCAGAGAAATCCCTTAGTCAGTTTTCATATTTCCATAAAGGCACATTCTGAACCAAGTTAGACTTACCATTGATCTAACTCCTAGAAGCAACTTTATAGAATTCTCTTGGTTTTTTATTTATGGGTAAGTGAAAACACTATTTGGAGAAAGCAATGGCACCCCACTCCAGTACTCTTGCCTGGAAAAATCCCATGGACGGAGGAGCCTGGTGGGCTGCAGTCCATGGGGTCGCGAAGAGTCGGACACGACTGAGCGACTTCACTTTCACTTTTCACGTTCATGCACTGGAGAAGGAAATGGCAACCCACTCCAGCTTTCTTGCCTGGAGAATCCCAGGGACGGGGGCGCCTGGTGGGCTGCCGTCTATGGGGTCGCACAGAGTCGGACACGACTGAAGCGACTTAGCAGCAGCAGCAGCAGCAGAAGACGCTATTAAGTAATTACTTCGTACCCCTAAATGGAGTCAGGAATGGCTACATATTAATATATGTAGTTCATCTGTGAAGATTGTTCTTAAAAATGATGGTTAAACTATGACAGTTATCACTCTACTAATATTTTTCTTCCTCTTGTTTATTTTTTTTTTTAATGAAAAGAAGCAATCAAACCATGCAAGCTTACTTTGTAGTTGAATGCAAATTTCAATAGCTTGAAAAGACATCAGGGATTAATGATTAACCAATTCTCTGTACCTTTTATTTTAACTTTAATTTATTGGATGCCAACAATGTATTTGGCAGTACTTTAAAAAAGGAGACCCTGGCTGCTCTTTCTAGGCTTAAAAGATTAAGGCAAAAAAAATTACATGGTTCTTTTATTATCAAAGTAAAACTGTCAAATACTGTCAAACACTTTTAAATAGTTTTGAAAATTTAGTAACAGCTTTGCTATTAGAAGATTATAATGCTCCATTTACCAAAACAAAACATTTTACTACCTTTTTTTTTCTTTCGGTGTGATTAGCAGAAAAACTAGGTCTAAATTTTGTGGTTTTTCTCTTTAGATGATTTCAAAAATGATGTAAATCAAAACATGCGTATCTATGAAAGTGTGAGCCAAGGATATCTCTGATACAAGAAAAGCAAAAACAGCAAACAGTAATTAGATCTTAAATGGAAGGAAATGTTTCTAACAGAGTCTCAATACTGCAATATGAACTGAACAGAAGCTGCGAGTGTGTAGGTGGCATGAAGAGATGAGTTTTTCTTTTTTTAATGCAAAAAAATTTAACACACGGTGCCCCTGGGTACAATTTCTCTTTCAAGCCAGTACAATGTAGCATACCAGAGAAATTCCGTGTGAAGAGTACACCAGCGCTGCCCTTTGGACGGCGTCCCTGGACCTTCCACCACACGGTTCCTTCTGATCTGGTCAGCCAACCAGTTGCCACTGCCGTTACGCATGACAAATTTATCCAGGAACACTAATTGGCTTTCCGGACCATAAAACCAGTTGTAATTTGAGTCTGCAATAGCCACAGTTCTTTGAAACCCTGAGGAAAGATGTTTGACAGAATTAAGATAAATTTAAAACTACATACTTCCATAAAGCCCCAAACAATCATTCTGAATCCTTGTTGCAAATTGGAATCAATTGTCTTCTAGGATAAAAATAAGAAACAGAACCATGATCCTTTTGCTCTACCCCAATTAATCAAAATCCTTCCAAAGGTCTTCCACAAACCTTGTGTATATATTTGTTACGTGGCAACTTGTCAGTGGTAATGGAATGCTTACGTGTTGCTCAGCTTCCTCATTTTCCAGTGTCCATGCCATATGCTATTATACTTGTATGGATACATGGGCTATCTATCCTCTTGTGCATGGTGAGTCCCTGAACCTGGAATGAGCACTAGCTTTTCCACCAACACATCCCACATCCCAGGCCAAGATAATAACATGAAGTGTTTCAATTTGGCATTCAATACAGTAGAAGTAGAGAAGACTCTTGAGAGTCTCTTGGACTGTAAGTAGATCAAACCAGTTGATAATCCTAAAGGAAATCAACTCTGAATATTCACTGGAAGGACTGCTGTTGAAGTTGAAGCTCCAATATTTTGGCCACCTGATGCCATGAGCCAACTCATGGGAAAAGACCACAATGCTGAGAAAGACTGAGGGCAAAAGGAGAAGACAGTGGCAGAGGATGACATGGTTGGATGGCATCACCGACTCAATGGACATGAACCTAAGCAAACTCCAGGAGATAATGAAGGACAGGGAATCCTGGCTTGCTGCAGTCCACGGAGTCGCAAAGAGTCAGACATGACTTAGCAAATGGACAACAACAACAGTAGAAATTAGAAGGTTAGAGGAGAAACTGAGTATCTGTAGGAAGAAAACAAAACCATTCCCAGAGAAGATCCTGCCCACATGTACTGTCAGAAGTTGAAGAAAAGAGAAAAAAAATGTAAAGATCATATTGGAATAGGTCAGAAAAACAGAAGCAAGTAAGAACCGAATATTCCAGGCATCCTTGAAAAAGAATAATGGAAGAAAACTCTGGTTCAGACAGGAATAATTGTCACTATAATAGATAGTATAGAGGAAAAATGTTGTTGAGAACAGATTGACTTAACACAAAATCCCTTCTAAAAATCCCTGCATGATCGTATTTACATAATTTATAGATAATGTTTTTGCTCCTGCCAGATTAGTAAATGCTTGTCCAAGTAAATCTCGGAGAAGGCAATGGCACCCCACTCCAGTACTCTTGCCTGGAGAATCCCCTGGACGGAGGAGCCTGGTGGGCTGCAGTCTATGGGGTCGCTAAGAGTCGGACACGACGGAGCGACTTCACTTTACTCTTCACTTTCATGCATTGGAGAAGGAAATGGCAACCCACTCCAGTGTTCTTGTCTGGAGAATCCCAGGGATGGGGGAGCCTGGTGGGCTGCCGTCTATGGGGTTGCAGAGTCGGACACGACTGAAGTGACTTGGCAGCAAGTAAATCTTATTATAAATTGTGACTTTCTGAATCTTCTGCTAATCTGTGAGTATCTTAAAAGCAGATGGTATGTCTTATTACTCTTTGAATCCCTTGCCTATGATAGTGCCTGGCACATCAATGTTCAATAAAGGCTGTTTCACTAACTGAAACAAACACATGAATTCTCCATTTAAAGGTGATTATATTGTCTTTTCCACTTTAGGAAGTGGCCATATACACAGTTCACAGCAAGTCAAAGCCCCAGTGTGGCGGATTATTAGATCTCAGATCAAATTACAAAGCTTTGAGGCTCCTTAAAGGCCTTTGCTTTAGATGGCCTGTGTTTACCAAGATAAACAAAGAAACAAGAGGCTTCTCCTGAATGTGCAAGGATAAGCAATAAAACAATAGGGTTCTGAATGTGAGTCTAAACCAAATCATAACATGGTTCTTCTGAGGGCTCTGTAGTATTTTTTTGATAACTAATGCAATAATGGAGGTTCTAGCCAATCCACGTGTATATAGCCAGAGCAAAAAGATTTAAAACCTGGATTGTTTGCTGTAGGTCCAGAATCACTCAATTAAAAATTGCATTTCACTGGGGAAAAATCCATCCTGATGAAAATTTACTCCTGTTTAGAAGTAAGCAGAGTTATAGTCTGTCCTAGAAATGAATTTAGTGAGAATAAAAGGCTTCTCTCTTGAAAGCCAGTTCTCTTAAAATGCTTACTTAAAAGCTTACAACATAACAACAAGAAATTAGGGGTTTCATAGAAATTCGTTTTTTGGTTAGCTTTCTATATTTTATACCATTTATTTCAATATGGACTATTGCCCACCAGGCTCCTCTGTCCATGGAATTCCCCAGGCAAGAATATTGGAGTGGATAGCCATTCTCTTCTCTAGGGGATCTTCCTGACCCACGGATCAAACCCCAAAATATTTAAAGAGAATACTAAACCTCCAAGTGTAATCTCTATTTTGAATTATGTCTGTATAGTTTAGAAGAAAAAATTTTAAACTAAAAAAAAAAAATAATAAATAGGATTAACTAGGGTTTACACATAAAGGAAAATAACATGTAACCATAAATATTTATATTTTTAGGTTCATGAAAAAGAGTTTGTATATGTACCCAAGTTTGTATACACACACAAAAATAAAAGTACCATGGGACTACAAATTATATTTGATCTGTTATACTCCACGTTTTATAATATTTAAATCAGAAATCCTCACATTAACATCCAGAATATTCTTGGCTATATACAACTCTTAAATTCTTTGATTAAAAAAACATCCCTTTAACCTCAATATGGCTCAAATCCCACATTTCTTAATCTAACCCATCTTCATAATCAGAAAAAATTATAATAAAGTTTTTTTCACTTCTAAGTCTTTACTGTACCTGGCAGAATGGTTCTATACATAAATGCAAAGTGTTGTTTAAGCCATGGGTGGCCAAAGTGGTTGATGTCAAAGTGCCTTTGAACAAGAAACATATACTGGAAGAGTGATCTAGTGGTGTAGCTGCCATATGCAACTCCTTCATAGAGGGAGCCATCTGTCACCTCTCGGAGCAAGACCAGAGACTTCTCCATGATGCTCAGAACTTGTTTGGTCCATAAGTAAGCTTCCTGAAGGTACCCTAAAGGATGAAAACACATGAAAACAATGACTAAGGATGTAACAAAGCAAAAACAAAAATGTGGCCAAATTAAACCCTCTTAGTTATCTAACTATTTTACGCAAATTGCACTTTGTAAAACTCTTACTTATCAATGTTATAAACAGCATCTTGCTAATCCAGGTTTATGATGAGCCCATAATTTAAGAAGTTCTTGATACAGGTCATTTATTAATTAAAGGCAAACCTTTAAATAAGTATCAGTAATTTAATAATCATTAATAAATTGAAATCACACCACATCTGAGGTTACAAATTGACATACTTCATGCCTGCAAGAAAAGATCATGTATACTGAGGCTTTTATTCAATTTCTCTAAATTACCAACTGATAATATTTTTGAAGTTTTCCACTTCACAACAACTGTTGTCATTATTTTACAGAATCTGTAATAAGCTGCAAATTCTAGAAATGCTAAATGAACAGTCTCCAACTTATCCTGTTCTTAGAAGACAGCATCTCGTCCTTTATGTGCTTTTAGATGTCACAGCATCGGACCAGGCAGCACAGAGGGGTGAAGAGAGCACTGGAGTGGTGATCTAAGGTGACAAAAGTCACCTGCGAGTCCCACGTCTGCCAGAAATGAGCTACATGATTTTGTTCAAGTACTTCTTCACCTGCCACCGTTTTCATTTTCCCCAACTGAGAGTTAAAGGTCTAAAATACTTTATAAAATGCTTTTGACTCAGAAATGCTATTTTTCTATCATTTTTGTGAAACCAGCATTTAGGCAACAATAACAATTCCTCACGTTTTGTAGCATTAAGAAGTTACATAGCACCAAACATAACCTTACTTAATCCTTTTAACAACTCAATTATGCACTATTTCTCCAAAATTACAGAAAGGTTGACTTGTCCTCTGGCATACGACTAAAAGTGAACAGAGCTTTGATCTGAACCCGGGTCTTTAGATTTAAAGTTTGTTTTGTTTGCTTGTATTTAAAATACACAACTCCTAAGGATCAAATTAAGCTCCCAGTCTCCTAATGTGAGTAGACTTGTTATTTCTTTCCTATAGACATGTGCATGGTCATCCATGCTGAACTTTCTACCTTGGCCTACTAGATGTGCTGGGTATGGGGGCTTCCAGAGGCCCAGGTACCACCAGCTGTGTCCAAGCCTAAAGCCAAAGTCCCAGCCTAAGTAAGTCCCAGATCTCATCTCATGGGGGCAGCACCATTCTCAGGCTCTGCTGTGAACTGGCCCCTTCTCCCATCCAGCTCCACACCTGAAATACCAGCCTTCTGGATAGGTTTTAATTTCCATTTTCTAATTATTAGGGTTTAAATCCCAATCATCTTCATCTTTTCCTCATCTGTATCCTCCATCTCCAGCCAGATACAAATGTGAATGATGTTTAAAATCAGGACTGCTATTCCACTGCTCCTCATATTTCATTACCTGATTTTCCTTATTTTTTCCTTCTAAAAAACTTTATCCAGGAGAGATGAGGTAATGTCTACCTTTGTAAGTTTCAAATCTATCCATACGAGGTACCAATATTGTTGTTACTAATGTTCTGCCCTGTGTTTTTTCCAACACCCATATATCTTGCCTGGATTTCTCCTTATTTTCACTTATCCATATCCTATCTATCCTTCAAAGTTCTATGAACCATCACCTAAACTTGTTCTGCTGAATGCAAACTTAATACACTCATTTGATATTTAATCATAACTTCATGAGACTCTTTATCTCATTCCCTGGTCTTATTACAAGTATGGTGTAATCATTTAAACATTTCATTTCTGTCTTCTTTCCACTTGATTTGTAAACTGAATACATGTGATCCTGTGGGCCCTCTGTACCAAGCCTCAGACTGGGTTAGCAGAACAGAAAGTGAAAGTGTTAGTTCATTTAAGTTGCGTCCGACTCTTTGTCACCAAATGGACTGTAGCCTGCCAGACTCTTCTATCTGTGGAATTCCTCAGGCAAGCATACTGGAGTGGGTAGCACTCCCTTCTCCAGGAGGTCTCCACCCAGGGATTGAATCCAGGTCTCCTGCACTGTAGGTGGATTCCTTACCAACTGAGCCACCAAATCCTAATTCTCCCACTGCTGAGTGTCATGTGAATTCAGTGGGAGCTATACCTGTCAAAGCTACCACAGTCAGGACCTACAAAGCTGCTCTGAGCACATGGAATTACCGGTGCAGTGTGCCCAAGGTAGCTCCTAGAGTGAGAGCGAGGCAGCTGAGAAAGCCAGGGCTGTAAGCCTGATGACTAACAGAGAGGTGAAGGACCAGGGATTCTACTCTTTTCTCTGCTCCCTCTTCTCATCATTGTGGGCCCTGCTTGTGGAAAAGCCCTGGAAGACTGCATCCCAGAGCAAACCATGACTTTACTCAGAAAACAAATGCCTGTGAAAACTCCTGCCAAGGCCAAATACAAACTGTGATCCAATTCGAGCCAGTATTTTAGGTGCCTGTTTATCATCTGGAACAATTTTATCTACTGTGGAGAATGAAGAAATAAGCTCTATTCCTGCTGGTAAAGAACTAAAAATTTATCTAAGGGAATTAAACTGTACTAGACTAAAATCCAAGGCCTTAGACTACCATCCAGCTCACTCTAGGGTTCCTTCCACCAATTCATGATGCTATCTTTCCACAGGCCTGAGGATTTATAAATGGTCTGATGGTAGGTGTTCACGTGGCTGGCTTTTTGACTTTTAAAATTTGGTTTGTATTCGTGAGAGTGGGGGGCAAAAATTTACACTCTTAGTCAAGCTTTCCTTAAGTTACTATAAACTGAATTTTTATTTTCAGAAAGGCAACAAAATATAGTGGAAAGACAATGAAGTTTGAATTTGGCTAGAATTGGGTCCAAAGCCCAGCTACCTTATATAGTTGATGTGAGAATTAAATAAAATATGGGCAAGGATTAGCACATGCCATATGCTCCATTAATTTTAGTTTCCTTTCCTCTAAGACCTAATTAAAAGTGATGGTTGATATGACAAGGGAGAAACTTAGGCTTGGGTAAAATCTGATGCTGGATAATCTACAAAATGCTTACTAAGTCTTATGGGGAAAATAATCAAGAGTTAAAATCTTTTAATTTTTTTAATTAAAAAAATTTTTTTGAGTTAAACTATTTTAGATTTTCCAGTTATTAGTATATATTTAATATTCTAATAATTCACTGTGAACCAAGGGTCATTTTTCTTATACACAACCTTATTTAGTTATTTAAAGATGTCTCTCAACAGGAGTTGTAATTAAGTCACAATTACAAGAACAAAGAAAATGTGATGGCAGAAACCAACACAATTATTATAAAGCAATTATTCTTCAATTAAAAATAAATAAATTTAATTATAAAGAAAGAAAATGTGATATTAGCAATTATATAATACAATAAGGCAAAGCAGCTATATGGTCCATAAAAGTCAACTGTAAATTTGACCTGAATGATCTAGATTAACTGATTTTATTTTTAAAGATTTTTTTTGATGTGGACCATTTTTACAGTCTTTATTGAATCTGTTACAATACTGCTTCTGTTTTATATTTGGTTTTGTGGCCCCGAGGTGTGTGGGATCTTACCTCCTCAACTAGGGATCAAACCAGGATGCCCTGCATTGGAAGGCAAAGTCTGAACCACTGGACCACCAGGGAAGTCCTTAGACAGATTCTTTTAAAGTCTTTAGAGGGGAAAAAAAGAAGCAATATATTGACACACAACCTGTGTGTAAGGAATATTCAGTTCAAATAATAAACCACCTGTTTAGCTTTTATAAACTCTATCCAGGCTGGTTGCCTTCACTGTCAAAAATTGAAAAAAGGAATATTCACCACTGATCCTGTGTGTAAGGATATGACTTGGGACAATAAGAGAGCATACTAAAGTAATAAGCAGGCTCATGTAACAAGCAGAAATGAGGAAAGAGAGGTCTCTCAACTCTCCACGTGGTGCCCGAGGTAGTATTATCATCGTCTGGGCTTAGTTAGGAGCCAAGTGTGACCATGTACTTAGACTAGTTATAGAAATGTTTGGTTCACAACGTGGTAACTGTGACTGATGTCAGTTCAAGGCATTCCTTGGCTGTACCTACCTTGATTCATCAGAACCAGGCTTCCTGTGAGCAAGGCCATGCAGTTGGTGGGCTGATGGTTGTGCAGGTATTGAAATCCCCATCCTCTCCTGTATGAAGTCTCATACATATACCCCGAGGCATTGGCAATCACTTCAAGAAACTTCTCCTGTTGTGTCTTGCTCAGGTAGTTGTACAAGAAGTCATAGGCAGTGGCAAAACCAACCAGGGAGTGAGCAAGTGGGACTTCATCCCAAGGAGCATCTTTCACCAACCTATAAAGGAAAAGAGACCATGCAAATGAGGGCCACACGGCTCAGAGCTGTCAGCACACTTTTCAAGAATCTACTTCTCAGAACAACAAAGGACACAAGTGAAGGTACAGTCCAGAAGGTTTAATGGCATAAAAAACAGATTTCCCTCCACGTAAGACACAAGCATAAAAGACTGTCTAACGTGAAAATCACAGACTTAACATTTTCTCTTTCCAGTTTCAGGCAATATTAAAATGTTAATTTTTAGGTTTGTTTTTTTTTAACTCTTGATGGGAGATAGAAGAGTATATTTATATTCTCAAAGGATTGAAAGTACATAATATGTAGTGGCCGAGCAAAATTCTCTGGACTAACCCATTAACTAGTGCTCGCCCTCCCCTTTCTACCTGCAGTAGGGTTCTTGGCTCTGTTCTACAACGGTCATGCTAAAACAGTTAAAAGCGTTTATATATCCCATCTTACTTCCCATAGGCTGATCCAGGTGAAGGTACCATGGTATATAGTCTAGGTCCTCTCAGTCTAGGCAGATGCACTTGGTCAACATCATGATGAGGAGAGTGGCTAGAAAGCTGGTGTAAGTGAGTAAAGTGAGCTGATTGCAACTCAGATTTCTGCATCTCATTTTTTTCTCAGAGTGAACTGCATCGATTTCAAGGATCGTCAAGCACTTTTTTAGGGAAGTCTAAAAGCTAATCTGTGAAGTATTAAAATTGTCCTTTTCTAGGAAGGAAAAAGACATGTCTGCTTGACTTGCTATGTAATTCTGCAAAATTGGGTTGGCAAAAAAAAAACCTGAATAAACTTTTTTGGCCAACCCAATACATTAATAGTATGTGGCCTACAGGAAACAGGAAGCTAAAAAGGATCTTTCACAATCACGGTTCTATGGAATGATCCAGGAAACCCTCCCTATCTGTTCAGGATGTATTTGAGTGATCTCTCAAAGAGGGAAACAAATGAAGGGTGTACTGTACTTGTGGGAGGTGGAAGACAGCTCTCAACCAGGGATTAAACGAAAGCTTAACATTTCTATGCCAGAGCCTCTTTTTGGCAAACTAGTAAAGCCTCAGCTTCTTTCTCAATATGTTTTAAAACTCCTAACATATAATACATAGGGGTACCAGGAAATGTATTATTTTGAAATATAATGATCAGTACAGATATTTTTAAAAACTGTGATATATGTGCTCCTTTATTAAGATATTAAGATTCAAAATGTAATGGCTAGGATAGTAACTATGGTAATTTGTAAGTAGTGATGAATATATATAATATTTTGAAATGTATACAGTAACTGTATGATAGGAAAATATCTGTGACAAAGACACAGGTTCTCAGATTGCTATAGTTGGTTATCCAGATACATGATTTAGAAGAGACGCTAAAATTTCAGGCACAGTGAAAATTTAGATGTAATACTTCTCTCATACAAACCCCACAGACATAGATTAAGAAAACTTAAGTTCTGAGAGACTACTTTTTCTAGATTGTGTTTCTCCTCTAGGACTTTATATCAGGTTGGCCAATAGGATCATTTCCATTTCCATAACGGAAAACCCCGAACGAACCTTTCAGCCAACCCAATACTAAAGACCTGATCATGTTAGAGAGGCCTTCTCTGCCCACTCTGTCAGTGTTACTCCTCAGCCCACAGCATTTCATTCACCTTCTTCATGTCTTTGTCCTCCTGGCATTTAAGTACGTCTGTCTGTGTGTGGGTTTCTCAGGTGGCGCAGTGGTAAAGAACACACCTGTCAGTGCAGGAGAAGCCAGAGACGTAGGTTTGATCCCTGGGTTGGGAAGATCCCCTGGAGAAGGAAATGGCAGCCTACTCCAGTACTCTTGCCTGGACAGTTCTATAGACAGAGGAACCTGGCGGGTTATACTCCATGGGATCACAAAGAGCTGGACACGACTGAGCAAGTAACACGCAATAGACACGTGTGTGCTCAGTCGTGTCCAACTCTCTGTGACCTTCATGGACTGTAGCCCGCCAGGCTCCTCTGTCCATGGAATTCTTCAGCAAGAATACTGGAGTGGGTCGCCATTTTCTTCATCAGGGGATCTTCCCAACCCAGGGATTGAACCCAGGTCTCCCGCATTGCAGGCAGATTCTTTACTGTCTGAGCCACCAGGGAAGCCCAGGTTTATGTGTACGTATCCTCTACCAGAACTGAAGTTCTAAAAGGCAGGGTTATTTTTTCTCCTCTGCTGTATTCACTGCTGGATCCCCAATCCCATAACAGTGACTGGCACACAGGAAACTGTCAATAAATCTTTTGGGGAAGCAAGAAAAAAAAGAAGGAACAAGCCTGTAGGCCACACTGTTGACAGTGAATATGTGATGATTAAGAAATCAGCAGTTTGGAAGAATCGCTTGGTATTTAACAATAATCTCAGTGTTTGGTTAGCTGTGCTAATTATACAGCCTGGCGCTAACATGACTGAAGTGGATGAGCTTCTTAACCAGTTGGCCACGGACAAAGCCACCCTGCCAGTCCGCTTGCCAGTGTGTGTACTGATTGTAAACAGACTGTGAGGAGGGTGAATTAATTCCCTATTTCTAGGAAAGAAAACAACTCACACTGCAAGCTCACTGCCAGGGAGTTAGAAACACAGTCTTCACTGATTCATGGTGACCGTGGAGCTGGACAGAGAACCCAAGGCATTTTTCCCCCAGCCCTGCGTCTCTGCAACCATGTCATCTATAAATGACAGCACACGTGCCCAGTTGTGATAAAGCTGACATCAACGAGCTGCGACCACCTACTGCAGGCTGACATGTCTGATACACCCATGAACTTACCAGTCAACTTACTTTTATAGATAAAAAACAATGTCCAAGCTCCCACATACAGCTGCTTATTCTAAGCAGTTTCCAATTCAACAAAACACTAGTACACTGAATTTTTTTTTAAGTTCCTCATTGTAAGTCAATGCTTCATAAAAAAAAACTTTAAATTATGTAATAAAAAAAAATCTTTAAAAAAAGTTCCTGGTACCATCAGATGCATCACTATATCATTATGAAATCTGACCTGTGATAGCTACATTTCTAAGAGATTATTTAAATTCTTTGCTAATTCTTATGCAGATACAGAGAGTAATTACAGATGAGAGTATAGTTTACTATCATGGAAACCAAAGGAAATGTGCTTCTAGCTCATGAATGGCAGTAAAAGATCTATCTTACTCAGTGTCATCCTAACCATCAGTTTGTCGGTTTATACTAAAGAATCACATTAAGAGGTGAATCATAAAAAAAGATAGATATTAATTTATGAATTTTATCTCACTTTAAAATATATATATGTACATATCCACCAATCTTTTGAAGGTGAGCCAAAAGCCTTCTCTTTGAATGTGGGTCTATGGATCAGTGTCATCATTTTTCCCTGCAAAGAACACATAATAACACAATTTTCAGCCTTGGTTTCTCTAATATAGGAAGAAATTAAAGATATTTGTGAAGGAATATAGAATCCTTCCAGAATTTTGAGTTTTTCCCTAAACTTTTTCTAATCTCATCCATATTAAATTATGATGGAAGTTTTTTATAGTAAGTCATTCCAAAGCATTTAAGCATTTAGAAACATTCTTTTTTTTTTAACTTACACTTATTCTATTTGTAGATTATTAAAACTGTACAATTAAATGTATTAGTGATTATATGTATTAGGAAAGATATACCCATCTGAATGCAGAGTTCCAAAGAATAGCAAGGAGAGAAGAGGAAACCTTCCTCAGTGATCAGTGCAAAGAAATAGAGGAAAACAATAGAATGGGAAAGTCTAGAGATCTTTTCAAGAAAATTAGTGATACCAATGGAACATTTCATGCAACAATGGGCAGAATAAAGGACAGAAGCGGTATGGACCTAACTGAAGCAGAAGATATTAATAAGAGGTGGCAAGAATACACAGAAGAACTATACAGAAAAGATCTTCATGACCCAGATAACCACAATGGTGTAATCACTTACCTAGAGCCAGAATCCTAGAATTCGAAGTCAAGTGGGCCTTAGGAAGCATCATTACAAAGAATGCTAGTGAAGGTGACAGAATTCCATTTGAGGTATTTCAAATCCTAAAAGATGATGCTGTTAAAAGTGCTGCACTCAATATGCCAGCAAATTTGGAAAACTCAGCAGTGGCCACAGGACTGGAAGGGTCAGTTTTCATTCCAATCCCAAAGAAAGGCAATGCTGAAGAATGTTTACACTACTACACAATTCACTCATTTCACACACTTGCAAAGTAATGCTCAAAATTCTTCAAACTAGGCTTCAACAATATGTGAACCAAGAACTTCCAGATGTTCAAGCTGAATTTAGAAAAGGCAAAGGAACCAGAGATCAAATTGCCAACATCCCATTGGATCATAGAAAATGCAAGATAATTCCAGAAAAACATCTACTTCAGCTTCACTGACTACACTAAAGCCTTTGACTGTGTGGATCACAACAAATGGTGGAAAATTCTTATACTAGACCATCTTAACTGCCTCCTGCGAAACCTGAATGCAGGTCAAGAAGCAACGGTTAGAATCGGACATGAACAATGGACTGGTTCCAAATTCCAAAAAGAGTACATCAGTGCTATATTGTCACCCTGCTTATTTAAGTTATATGCAGAGTACATCATGTGAAATGTCAGGCTGGAGGAAGCACAAGCTGGAATCAAGATTGCTGTGAGAAATATCAGTAAGCTATATGCAGATGACACCACACTTATGGCAGAGAAAGGAAAAAGGAAAGTGAAGTCGCTCAGTCGTGTCTGACTCTTTGCGAACCCATGGACTGTAGCCTACCAGGATCCTCCGTCCATGGGATTTTCCAGGCAAGAGTACTGGAGTGGGTTGCAATTTCCTTCTCCAGGGGATCTTCCCAACCCAGGGATCGAACTTGGTCTCCCTCATTGTAGGCAGACGCTTTACTGTCTGAGCCACTGGACAGCCAAGTATGACAAAGAGTGAAGAGGAAATAAAGAGCTTCTTGGTGAAGGTGAAAGAGGAGAGTGAAAAAGTTGGCTTAAAATTCAACATTCAAAAAATGAAGATCATGGCATCCAGTCCCATCTCTTCACTACAAATAGATGGGGAAACAATGGAAACAGTGAGAGACTTTATTTTCTTGGGCTCCAAAATCACTGCAGACGGTAACTACAGCCATGAAATTAAAACACACTTGCTCCTTGGAAGAAAAGCTATGACTGACCTAGGCAGCATATGAAAAAGCAGAGACATTGCTTTGCCAACAAAGGTCTGTCTAGTCAAAGCTATGGTTTTTCCAGTAGTCATGTATGGACTTGAGAGTTGGACCATAAAGAAAGCTGAGTGTCAAAGAACTGATGCTTTAAACTGTGATGCTGAAGAAGACTCTTGAGAGTCCCTTGGACTGCAAGATCAAACCAGTCCATTCTAAAAGAAATCTGTCCTGAATATTCATTGGAAGCACTGATGCTGAAGCTGAAGTTCCAATACTTTGGCCACCTGATGGGAAGAAAATAACCTGATGCTGGGAAAGACTGAAGGCAGAAGGAGAAGGGGATGACAGAGGATGAGATGGTTGGATGGCATCACCAATGGACATGAGTCTGAGCAAGCTCGTGGAGATGGTGAAGGACAGGGTAGCCTGGCGTGCTGCAGTCCATGGCGTCGCAAAGAGTCAGACATGACTGAACAACTGAACAACAACAACGTATTAGTGAAAGTGGCATAAACTGATTTGAGAACAAATACAACTGATACTTGCTAAGCACATAATCCTACTGGTGGCAACAGAAATGAATAGACACAGTAGAAGGTGGCCCAGCAGCCTTGACATTCAGCAATCTGTGAGGGCTGCTGCCAGTTACACAAGGCATGGAGGTTAATTTCATTGGCAATTCAGTTAAGCGGTGGTTAGTTAAGAAAATTAAAGAAGTTAAGAGGTTAGTTAGGAAAATTTTTACTGTATTCCTCTTTTTATAAGCTGTACTTTGACCTGTTTAGACAGCTGTTCTTAAACTAAGGCCCATGAACCCCTGGGGTCTCTTGAGACTCTTTCAGGGGATTCATGAATAAAAATTATTCACATAATAGTATAAAGATGTTATATATTGATATTCACACTGATGATGCAGAAGCACTAGTGGGTTAAAAATGTTGGCACCTCAGCAAGAATCCAGGTAGGAGCAGTGAACTGCTCTAGTAATCCTTGTAGGATTCTGCACACTGCCATGCACTCTAAGTTTTAAAGAAAAACAATTACACTTACGAATATCTTTAATAAACCCAGTTTCATTTAAGAATATCCTTCATAAAGTGGTAAAAATGATTGATTTTATAAAATATCAACCTTTTTAGTACATATCTAATATCCTGAGTGATGAAATGTAAAGTATGTATAAAGCACTGTGGGTAGCAAAGTACATAACTGTCATGAGGAGAAGAAATTGTGCATTGAGTTGAGAGAGCAACCAGCTCCTTGTTTTTTTATGAAATATCATTTTTACATGAAAGAATGACTCACTGACAAATTTCAGTTTTTTAGACTTGGGTATTTAAGTGGAAGTTCTCTTGAAACAAGGAAGCCTTCCAGTTCAAGGAAAAGGTTTTGCTGACAGTGACAAAATTTGAGCTTTCAATCAAAAAAAAAAAAAGAATTTTGGAAAACTTGTTACCATGAACTTAAAAGTTTAACAATATTTTAATAAGACTTTTCTGATGAGGTCAGTGATAACAAATGTGCAGGAGATGTAAAAGACGCAGGTTCAATCCCTGGGTTGGGAAGATCCCCTGGAGAAAGAAATGGCAACCCACTCCAGTATTCTTGCCTGGAGAATTCCATGGACAGATGAGCCTGGCAGGATATGGTCCACAGAGTTGCAGAGTTGGACACGACTGAAGCAGCTTAGCATGCATATACAAACGTGTCAACATTTCAGAGATGGGAATAACTCAGAGAATAAACATTCAAATAAATAGGCATGACATTACAAAACCATGCAAAGATAAAAGATTCATTTTAACTGCAAAACATAGCAGTGGACTTTTTACCAGTTAAAATATATAAGGAGCTTATTAACTAACATAATTTCAGAATCCACATTGAAACTAACTTATAAAATACAGATTCCACATAAAACTAACTTATACAAAACTACCATATGTCAAGTTCTAGTATGGTATCAAAGAAAGTGAAAGTGAAGTCGCTCAGTCGTGTCCGACTCTTTGCGACCCCATGGACTGTAGCCTATCAGGCTCCTCTGTCCATGGGATTTTCCAGGCAAGAGTGCTGGAGTGGATTGCCATTTCCTTCTCCAAAGCTATGCATAATTATCTGAAAAGACTCCTCAAATACCCCTCCCTTTTTAGTCACATGTCTGTATGAAGCTGGATTTTCTTCATGTATTTCAACCTAAATACTACATTGCAACCAACTGAACACAGAAGCAGATATTCACGATTTGCAACCGTGTAAAACAATGACCTCTTTCACACTGAATATTTTGTTTCCAAAAATCTGGCTATTTTTTCCTAAAAATATGTTACCTATGTTAATATGAAATTGACTTCTTTTTTTTCAAATGAATGAATAAATATTTTTTAAAATTTCTTAGATTTAGTTTCGCGTATGGTAAATTTTAATGGGCATAGCCCACATAAACAAAGCTCTTTGATGTTCAGTGTCATTAATTTTTAAGAGTGTAAAAGAATTCTGAGTCCAACATTTACAAAATCTGCTGCCTAGAATATTTCCAAAGGTGAATTTAAGTGAATTTATGTGAAAAAGAATGATGTGAACACAGAAACTATGAATTGCCCAGGTTGGAACACACAGTATTGATAGGGAAAGGCATAGGATTTATCATGATGTGCTGTTACCATAAATCAAGTTATGACTGTAAAAGGAAGAGACATAGTAACCTTTCCAAAATTAGTAGCTTCATTAATCAGAATTTTTATGATAATTTTATGGAGACAGATTGCTTCTATTATCAAAAACGCATTTGAACTACTACGTAAAGAGTACAAAAATAGGCACTCTAAGGAGCCTATTACTTAAAAGCTTGACAGCCTACTTGATGAAATGATAAAACAGTCACCATAGTAACAATGTTGGCATCTACTTTCATTTGCATAGATTTGAGTTTTAAATGATCAAATAATTATATTAAAAACTTTTTCATATAGTCTTAGTAGAAACGTAGTCTGAAACACAGTCTGTAGAAAATTATTATCTGTGAAAAGATTAATACTTAGATATCTAAGATTAACCTTAGGCACTATAATGTTTGCAGAATACTCTGTATAATATCATTTAAATTTTTATACTATTTCATTGACAAATACTGTTAAAGTGAATATTTGGAGTAACAGAGGTTCTATATTCAAAAACCTCAGAACTGTCAAGAAATCACTGATATTTATTTAAATGCATCAATAAATTATTTTTTAAAATACTAGAAACAATGGGATAATGTAACTCCCTTTATAATATTTTGATTATTAGTTCTGTTTTCGAGCACTTTTTACAGCTTGACAATTTTATACCAGGCTTTTCATATGTAACTACATTTTGAAGGTCATGATTTGATTGATTCATGGTATAGGTAAGTTTATGTGTTTTCACAGGTATGTCTGAATGAGGTTCCACTGTTTATTAAACCTTCCCGAAAAGCGGAACTCAAAATAATCCTTCTTTTTTTTTATTTTAAGATATTACATAGTTTTATGATCTATAAAATATTTATATAGTAAATTCATAAAGTAGAAGACTCATATTTAAAAATCTGGTTTATTTTAGACAGTAGATGTTTATGTAAATATAAATTTAAGAGAAAATGAAGTAAGATTTAAAGGAATTAAGAATTTGAATGTAGAATACAGTGATAAACTCTTCAGAAATTCCCAAATATAACTTTACAGAGCAGAGCAGCACCAATTTCACATTTGCCAGCTTCACTGAAGTTATGTCTACTGGACATAAGCCACACCTTTGCCTACAGCATGTACTTGGTCACACCAACAAAACACGCTAATATAAGGCCAGTTCTATTTTTAAATGTAAATCAATTCATTCAAAAGTGTCCTAAAGACAGTTACCAGATAGACAGTCATTCCATTTTTCAACCAAATGCCTCTGTATGCTTGGAAACAAACTCCTGTAAGTTAGGAGAGTCCTGTGTTACCAAGGCTTTTAAAAGTATGACTAATGGCAGTTGTGATTCATCTTTTTTTCCGTGAAGTTAAACATAAAAACTAGCCATAAATGTTAAATGTCAGTAATACGTTACATTTTGTAAGTAATTCCTACAACATTTAGCCAAAGGAAGTGGATTTCTAACCTGGCCGTGTCTGTGAAGCACAGTGGGACCCTGACAATTGTGAATTGTGAACGGCCAACAAGAGCCAAGTAAGCCTGGAATACACAGAAACTTGATCTGGGGGCCTCTGAGCAGGAGCAAGCTACCCAAGGGGCATGTTCAACTCAACTCTGGCCTGGCGTGTAGTCCATATTCCAAGGGTTTGATCAGGAGACTAAGGGGTGGTATTTGCAACATGAAGCAAAATTAAGTATAGCTGGGAGGAAAGAGAAATTTATACTTCATGTTAATTAAGCACGTAGTGTGTGCCACACCCTTTACATACTTATTTCATTTAATCTTCAAAACTGACATTAGATATAATATCCCCATTTCATGGATTGTAAAAGTGGTATTTGGACAGGAAAATTATTCATTGAAGATCACATAGTTAAGGTAAATGATGAGTCATGAACGGAATCCAGGACTATCTGAATCTAGAATTTTTACTTCTTCTTGGTGGGAAGTACTGTGCTTTTAATCCATGGGGTTGCGAAGAGTCACAAGACTGAAGCGACTTAGCACACACGCACACAGTTTTGTTTCTTATTTAATGTTTGATAGTATTCATTTTTGAAGTCACCCAAGCAGGAATTTGTGTGTGGGAGTAGGGGCAGAGACAAAACTTTTAACTACAGATTCAGTGTCTCAAATAACTAGAGCTCTACAAGGTTATTTCTTTTTTGGTGGACTTTGGTGATTTTTGGTTTTTTAAGAATTCTTCCAGTTGCCAATTTAGTGAAATTTTTGTCATAATTTGTTCAAAATACTCCTTTTTTCCTTATTTTATTGTCTGTAGAATTTACTGTGAGGTACTTTTTTCCATAATGATATTGCTAACCTTTTTATTCTCTATTTTTTCCCCTAATCTTTCTGGCTATTGATATCTCCAGAATCCAGGTTTAAGTTTCACTGATTTTTTATTGTTTTTCTAATTTCTATTTTATTGATTTCTGCTTTTTATTATTTCTTTCTTACTGCTTCCTTAGTGTTTAATTTGTTCTTCTTTTTCTGGTTTCAAAAGGTGGAAACTTAGATCATTGATTTTATACTTCCTTTTCTAACATAAAGATTGAACACCATACTACTTAAAATATATTCTGCAAATTTATATTCTGCAAATTAAATGCTATGTTTTAATTTTATTCAATTCAAAATACTTAAAAATTTCCATTGTGATTATTTCTTTGACTCATTCATTATTTAGCATTGTGTTATTTAGTTTAAAAATATGTTAGAATTTTCAAATAGGCATATTTTGTTTTATATATTATAATGCTCTGGTATTGAATACATTTTCATATAGATTGTTTTGTCTTCTACATAAATTGACCCCTTTATAAGTATGTAATATTCTTTTTTATCCTTAGTAATATTTCTATACTTAAGTCTACTTTGTCTGATATTAAAATAAGGGATGCATTCACTCTTGCTCATTCTCTCTCTTCTCATATCCTCTCACATATTTATTTCTATTTTTCAAAATTAATAATCCGGTAGGAGAAAGAATATGTCTTTTTTAAGACCCTCCTTAGGGCTAATAGTACTTCTATAAATTATAGACATTTTCACTCTAAAGCCTTAATGATATATTTATTGCCAAAGTTTTATATGCTACAATAGTTGTTTTAAAATGATGAATTATCCTATAGGCTAAGGTTCAGTCATACATTTATAAATGGTAGTAATAATGGTGCCTGCCATATAATAATAAATTACAATGTCTACCAAATCATAATAAGCAAATATTTGTTCAATTTACTAACATTTTCAAAAGATATATTTTTATTGTTGCTTGAGAAAGTATGATAATAGACAAAAAACATGATGATATATATAAGAAGATAATCTAGTCTTCTTTCATTCAGTTCCCATAAATAAGAAAGTTGAAGGGATTAAGACAATGACTAAATACACAAGAAAGAAGAACATACTTTCAGAAGAGTTGATTTTTTTGAAAAAGCATGTCTGGGCTACACAGGTTCTATAAGTCTCAGAGGACCTAGCAATCCATGCAGGTGACCTTGGAAATGATGGACAACCCCACTTGACCTAAAGAACATGATCTATGACTGACATATCTTATCATTCATGGCACCTACTGGAGTTCTTTGCATGTATAAGTATTCACTGAATCTTTCATGAAGATGTGTATGAATCAATAAGGAAAAGGAGAATTATATCATAGAAGAGTGAGCTCTTCAATTAAAAATTGTAAATGTCAAAAAAAAAACCAAAACAAAGAAAGTCACCAATTTTGCATAAGAACCCAGCCAGAAGAAAGAGCTAGTCGGCAAACCTACCAAGAGCTAAACTAGGCAGAAGGGAACTTATGCTGAAATATAACACAGGATTCCAAAGCCCCACCATGTTCAAGACAGAAAGAAGGTACAAGATGTGGGGAAAGGGGCAGACATGAGAAATGACAATGTGCTTACATGGTTCTTCAGGGTCCACCCAAGGAACATGTGATTCCAACCACAAAACATTCCTGAAACAGTTCTTCTCCCTGCAGACCTCTGGTGAGCCTGGGGCTCCTAATGTACTGTTCCAGGGGCGGCTGGTCCAGGGGCTGTTGGGCTTGAACCTGCATGCTGAGAATCTTCAACTCCTTAAGCTAGCCAAGACTAGAGACACAAATAGACAATGAGTTTTCCTTTTTGAACTTCTACTTTGCACCCTGTGTGTGTACTTAGTCGTTCAGTCATGTCCAACTCTGTAATTCTATGTACTGCCATCTGCCAGACAGGCAAGAATACTGGCGTGGACTTCCCAGGTGGGTCAGCAGATAAAGAATCCGCCTACCAATGCAGGAGACACAGGAGATGCAGTTTCAACCCCTGGGTCAGGAAGATCCCCTGGAGAAGGATTTGACATCTCTGTGTCTAGTTCCCCAGGGGATCTTCCTGACCCAGGGATTGAAACTGCATCTTCTGTGTCTCCTGCATTGGCAGGCGGATTCTTTATCTGCTGACCCACCTGGGAAGCCCACTTTAGAACAACCGCTAGGATAGCAGAAGGACAGAACTAGAATTGACTGTATACAAGGACATCTTCCATGAAATTAGAAGACACTTACTCCTTGGAAGGAAAGTTATGACCAACCTAGATAGCATATTCAAAAGCAGAGACATTACTCTGCCAACAAAGGTCCGTCTAGTCAAGGCTATGGTTTTTCCTGTGGTCATGTATGGATGTGAGAGTTGGACTGTGAAGAAGGCTGAGCGCCAAAGAATTGATGCTTTTGAACTGTGGTGTTGGAGAAGACTCTTGAGAGTCCCTTGGACTGCAAGGAGATCCAACCAGTCCATTCTGAAGGAGATCAGCCCTCGGATTTCTTTGGAGGAAATGATGCTGAAGCTGAAACTCCAGTACTTTGGCCACCTCATGCAAAGGGTTGACTCATTGGAAAAGACTCTGATGCTGGGAGGGATTGGGGGCAGGAGGAGAAGGGTACGACAGAGGATGAGATGGCTGGATGGCATCACTGACTCGATCGACGTGAGTCTGAGTGAACTCCGGGAGTTGGTGATGGACAGGGAGGCCTGGCGTGCTGCGATTCATGGGGTCGCGAAGAGTCGGACATGACTGAACGGCTGAACTGAACTGAAAGACATCTTCGGGGAAAACGATGTATCAACTCAGAACTAAAAAAGACCATTTTCTTCCACAATCTTCATTTCTATATTCATGAAATCACTGGATTCAATATAGAGCACTACCATTTAACTTCATTTTAAAGCTACACATTTAATATTGCAAATATTAAATTCTAAAATTAAAAAGTTTAGGTCAGTCTGGCCCTACTCAAGAATACTGAGGAGTCAATTATGCAAAAGCAGAAACTAAAAAGAATATTCTTTTTTACTTAAAAAGTATTCTATATGGTTTACAGAGAAAATGAATTAGTCTGAATGTCAAAACATACCAAGTTAATATAAATAAAACATAGAAGAGTGTTGTTAAATGGGAAATGGCACTGCCATGTCATTATTCCAATGTTTAATTCACTGACACAAAGTCTTTCTATCCAAATACTCAATTTATGCTATCCCAAGTATAATCTACATAAATGGAGCCAAACAACATTCATAATTGTAATCCATTTTTGCTGGCCAAGTGTGCTTTGGGCTATTGCCTAGCCTAAAAAGGTAAGTAGGAGAAACACTGTAAGTATGATTCAAATTTGATAACAAGACCTCTGTTCTGTAAGAATGGCAGAGCAAAGGAGTAGAGTTTAAAACAGGCTTACCTATCAAATTCTAATAATGAATTATGAAAGAATCAGTTATAATGGAGAAATTTCTGAAACTTGAAAAGGTGTAGGAGAGAATAACACAGATTTTCCTGTATTGTTCAGAAAAGCTTAATAAAATGACTTCTGGCCATTTAAAAAGTAGCTTGGTATTTTATATGTTTAGCATGCTTTATATTTATATATGTAAAACATTTCTAAATGTTTCAGTTCAACAGTTCATAGATGTCATCACTTTAGTCAATGACTATGCAAGCATCCAGTGATTATGTGAGAAAAAAATGCCAAAAGTAGACAATTTAATTTTAAGAAAAAATTAAACATGCAAGAAGAGCCAGGGAAGTCAATGAGAATAACAATGATGGAGGGTGACTAGCTCTGCCAGAGAAGAAAACACACTTCAAAACTTCACTCATCAGAACAGAGTGGTACTAACATATGAACAGATATACATACCAATGGAACAAAACAGAAAATTCAGAAATAGATGCAAAAACATATGGAAACTTGGTATATGATAAAGGTATGTGATCCAAAATCAACAGTGAAATGAATCACCTTTTAACAGGTTACATTGGAACAATTAGATAGTCATTTGAAGAAAAAAGAAAACTGAATTCAAACCTCACAGAACATAAGAAAATAAATTCTAAATCAATCAGGCATCTAAATGTAAAGTAATAAATATAACTCTTAAAGCAAAACATTGATGAATTCCCTTGCGACCAGAAGGGAAAGCCTTTCCAACTAAGATTCAAAAACAAGGAGCAACAGAAGAAAAGAGTGACAATTTTGGCCATTTATAAATGAAATGAATCAAAAATAACCCAAAAACCTTTTGCATAGGGAAAAAAAGACCACAAATGAACATGAATAAACTGGGGAAAATATTTTAATCATGTATCTTAAATACAGTTAGACTTATCCTAATATACCAGAGGCTCCTAAAAATAAGAAAAAAAAAACTCATTGGAAAAATGAGCAAATGACAAACAAGACAGTTAACAACAACAAAAAGGCAAACATCTCCCATTCAAAATTTTCATCTCCACTTATATTAAATCTGCAACAACTAATCTAATCAGTGAAAAAAAATCAAGTATGATAAACACTCCAGTAAAAGCTGTGGAGAAATAGAAACACTCTTAAAAATGCTGTCAGGGATGCAGAACAGTATAAATCCTATGGGGTAGAGTTTGGCAACAAATTTTATATGGATTTTATATTTTGACCCAGTAATATCACAAACTGAAAACCATATATGCATAAGGTTATTTATCGTGGCATTATTTGTAATATGATCCTAACATGGTAAATTTTGAACCATGTAAATATTTCAGATGTTTAAAATTAAACATAAATCAGAAATAAACACTGAAATGAAATGATACACTTGGGATTTGATTCAATATAAAAAGAACAAATAAGAGAATATGTTCCAAACAAAAGAACAAGATAAATCTCTAGAAATCAAATATGTTCCAAACAAAAGAATAAGATAAATCTCTAGAAATCAATCTTAACAAAATGGAGATGAGTGATTACCTGATAGAATCAAAACAACAGTCATAAACATGCTCAAAGTTAGCAGAGCAATGCATGAACAAAGAGCACTTCAAAAGAGATAGAAAATATTAAAAAGCACCAAGCATTGTAGTCATAACACTGAACTAAATTCAAAAGGATTCAACTGCAGACTACATTAAGTGGGGAAAAAAAAGGATCAGTGAACTTAAAGAGAGGACAGTGGAATTCATCCAGTCAGAGGAGAAAAAAGGGAAAAGAACAACAAAAAACTCCAGTGAAGACAGCATAAGGGATTTATCAGTTCAGCTCAGTTCAATCACGTCTGACTCTTTGCGACCCCATGGACTGCAGCACGCCAGGCCTCCCTGTTTATCACCAACTCCCAGAGTTTACTCAAATTCATGTCCATTAAGTCAGTGATGCCATCCAACCATCTCATCCTCTGTTATCCCCTTCTCCTCCTGCCTTCAATCTTTCCCAGCATTAGGGTCTTTTCAAATGAGTCAGTTCTTCACATCAGGTGGCCAAAGTATTGGAGTTTCATGTTCAACATCAGTCCGTTCAATGAATATTCAGGACTGATTTCCTTTAGGATGGACTGGTTGGACCTCCTTGCAGTCCATGGGAAGGGACTTTTGGGACACCATTAAGAAGACCAGTATACACGCTATAGGGGTAAGAAGAGGGAAGAAGAAAGAGAAGTTTATGCAAAGATATGATTGAAAACTT
This sequence comes from Bos mutus, assembly GCF_027580195.1. Lineage (NCBI taxonomy): Eukaryota > Metazoa > Chordata > Mammalia > Artiodactyla > Bovidae > Bos > Bos mutus. The sequence goes on from NC_091625.1 coordinate 34,406,985, forward strand.
CCCTAGCCTGAGGGGAAAGAAACAGACACCCAGATAAAGGTAGCCCAGAGTATCAAAAAAGATGCTTCTAAAGAGACCCATGGCGAGACACATAACATAAATAAATTAAAAAAATAGAAAGACAACAGCAACTTATTATACACAAGGGAACTCCCATAATACTATCAGCAGAGTTTTACAAAGTGAGATGATACACTCACAGTGTTGAAAGAAAAAAACAACAACTGTGGATCAAAAATAACCAAGTAAAACTGTCTCTCAGAATTGAAGGAAAGATGAAAAGTTTTCCAGATAAACATATGCTGAAGAAGTTTATCACTACTAACTGGCCTTACAAGAAATGTTAAAGGGAGTTCTTCCAACTGAAATCAAAGGACACCAATTAGTAACATGAAAACACATGAAAGTATAAAATCCAACGGTAAAAGTAAATATACACTTAAATGCAGAGTAATAGTGTAACAGTGGTGGGTAAATCACTTATAACTCTAGTATAAAAGTTAAAAGAAGACTGCATTAAAAAATAACCATATAATAATAATTATTAGGGACTTCCCTGGTGGTCTGGTGGCTAAGACGCTGCACTCCCAATGCAGGGGGCCGGGTTTATCCCTGGTCAGGGAACTAGATCCCACATGCCACAACTAAGAGTTTGTATCCTGCAACTAAGAGATTCCGTGTGCAGCGACTAAGACCTGGTACAGTCAAATAAGTAAACATTTTTTAATAATAATTTTTATTAGATACACAATGTAAAAAGACAACCAAGGTTTCAAAATTTACCTCTCATGAATACTTCCTCTGGAAACCAGTGGAGAAATTAAATTCTCCAAATTAGGATATATACCAAGGAGAAGACAACATGAGATTCATGGCACAGGGGATCCACCACACAAGAGGAAAGAAGAGTAAGTCAACAGCTATACAGCAGATCTAGATTATAATCAGTCAAACGCTGTGGCAGTTTCCTCTTCAAGAAGACGAATTGTTAAGAATGCCTTATTAAAAATATCTTGTTGGAATGGGTTAAGAGATTTACATAACTGCGTGAGAGTCTGGTTGGCAACTGGTGATAAATGCACAGGAAACTAAGCAAATAAAGCAAAAAGGCTATAAGTAATCCTAGAGAAAACAAAAAGTTGTACACATATTGAATGTAATCACAGTATAAGATATGGCTCAGCTGTCAACAGCTTTTGCTTCATTATGCAAACACAATACTTATTCAATTAAATATGCAAACACAATATTCATTCAATTAAAATCACAACATATCTACCTTGGAAAGCTGGAGGGACAAGAAGTCCGTACGTGTTTATGGTAGATGGTATGTGTGAGACATGATGAGTGACGCATCTACAAGCCAAAGGATGCCAAGGGTTGCCCACCTGAAGCTGGGACAGTGGCATAAGACGGTTCTTCAGCATCTCCAGAAGGAACCAACCCTGCTGACACCTTGACTGTAGACGTCTGGTCTACAGAACTGTGAGAAAATCAACTTCTCTTTGTTTTCAGCCACCTTGTCTGTGGTACTTTGTTACAGCTGCCCTAAGAATAAGGCACCAACCTTACAGAATCTGACTTGTCATCACCGCCATCTGCATGCACCATCTTCCACCTTCCGCTGCTGTCTGAACACGTGGTGACTCCTACTTATTTTAAAGCAATCCTCTTACATTCTGACTTCACCACATGCCAAAGGGCAAATAATTACCTGACATTGAGTTTAAAAACTGAGAGAGATACTTTAAGGGGGAAGGGGAGGGTGGGATGAATTGAGAGATTGGGATTGGCATATATACACTATTGATATTATGTATAAAATAGGTAACTAATGAGAACCTACTGTATAGCAATTACACTCCAATAAAAATTAATTTAAAAAAACACATTAAAAAAAAGTGAGGGACACTTTAACAATGGCAAAAATGGTACTCAAATTGCTAAGTCTTGCCGCCCTGATGGCAGCAAAATATCAAACTCAAAATGAGGCTGACCCTAAGGTGCTAGGATACATAAAACAATATTTTACTTTCTATTATGGTTTCCTCAATACGGTTAATATTTACCCAAGATCACTACTTTTTTTATGCTTTATCAGAATTTTTCTCTTTTACAATATGCTTTTTCAAGGTTTTGCTGACGTTGCCTTTTTAAAACAGTGAATGAACTGTGGTTGATTTTATGCTAGGTGCCAATTGGAAGTAATGTGCTGCAGAATTTATTCCACTCAGCCCTGGAAACCTGAAATGTAATCATTAATCACAGACTTGCACTGTTTCCTAATGAAAAAAAGATGGTTAATAATATATCTTAGGAACAAATATTCTGAACACTAGAATTATGGAATAAAGAAGCCACCTCAAAGAGTGAAGCAGTGCCCTCACTGGAGATCTTCAAGAAGAGGGATACTAAGAAGGGATTCTCTGAAAGGGAATGTGTCTATCAGCATGTTAGAAGGAGATTTCAAATTATAAATCACAAGCTATTAATAGATTGTGGAATGAATATAAGGGGCTGTGACCAGCTTATTTTTAGTGGAATTTAATGGCATGAAATAGAAAATAGAGTGCAGAGCATAACTTAAATGCTAGGCCTGGTTCTACTTACACATTTACATATGTAGTGTACATAAGTAATATTACATACATTTATGTGTATAAAGGGTTATGATGTCAATTTTACTTCTTACTATAGGTCAGAGTCAAAAAAGGTTTGAAAGTCACTGTCTTAGAGGATAAATGTGCCACATCAGATGCCTCCTGTAGGCAGAGAGGACCCAGGCTCAGGGCTGGCTTCCGTGCGTGGATCAAGGTCAAAACCAGGTTGCCCCGAGCACTTTCCAGCAGAGGATCTGGAGCTAGCCAAAAGGGAAAACCCACTAAGAGTTCACTGGAAAGGAACCCAGACCACTAGAGAAGCTCAGAATGTTCAAAGAGGGCAGAAGATGGTATACAATGGAGGCAGGTATAAAACAGCAAACGGGTCCACACAGTCAATTCAAGAACGAAAAATAATTTGTCACCATGTAGAAAAGCAACAAAAAAACATTTCTCATCCCCTCAATCTGTTTGGGTTTGAAGTCATTTATTTTTAAGAGAGATAATGAAATAATACTTATGAACAGCATCCTGTCCAATAATGTTTATTTTATTCATGTCCTGGGGACACAATTTTAAAGAGTCCTTCTTAAAAAGTCATCTGGCAACAAAGTGGGAAAAGCCAGTTTAGGATTTTTCTTTGTGAATCATAAAAAATTTGGAAGATGCACTATTTGCCATAAAACAGAATTAATGGGTAAAGTAAATTTAGATTAAATTATGAGCCACACTTGTAAGCCCCTTCAACATGCCATGGGCACGAAACACATCCCCAAGTTTTAGATCCAGAGTTATCTGTTATACTGAAAATAAAAGTGTTATACTGAAAATAAAAGTGAAATGGCAATCCACTCCAGTATTCTTGCTGGATAATCCCATAGACAGAGCGGCCCGGTGAGCTCCAGTCCCTGGGGTCGCACAGTCAGAAACAACTGGGCACATTAACTCATTAGCCTCCCCAAAGGCTGAATGTAACCACATATGCTTTAACCAAGCAACAGGCTATGACAGAAAAGCAAAGAGCGGAAGAGTCAAACGGGCTTTAATAATAGTGTCAAATCCTTCCCATGTCAACAGGTTCTCCAAAGAAAGTAAAATAGTAAACTTCATATGGTTTTTCAAAATAATGGCTCAAAGTCTAGGGTGGGAAGATACTAAAGTTAATGTAAAATTTAAGCAGTATGTGTGGATTTATTCTCATCTCTCCCTTTCCCTAGATTTTTTCTAAGAAGAGTGAATTCCCTGTAATTGAATCACAGAAACAAACCAAAAGCTGCACATTAAATAGTTAGAAGCCCAAATTGCCATCCATACCTCATCAAGAATCTTTTTTTCTTTTTTCCCCTCAACTTCAGAAAAATAGCATGATTCACTCAAGTGGATACTTTCCTCCTGGAGTGCCGCCTGCATGATGTTTCATCTTGGCTTCACATCCAGAAAGTGATTTGAGGACACCCAAGTGGCTGTAATGTTCTTTTAGCACATTACCTTGCCTTCTCATTCTTCTTGTTGTTATTCATTTATTTATTGTGGTAAGCCTACTTTAATTAAATCTGACCTGCTCTGAACTTTCCTTCTAAATTTTCCTATCATCAACAGAAACTAAGTCCATTGTATTTAGAAGCAAATTTTTTATTGGATAAAATCATTTTTTTTCCCTAATGACATTTTTTAAAGTCACAGTATACATCCAGCAAACAGGAGGCAGCTAAAAATAATGCTGGAGAGACATGAACTCAACATCTCCTCTTGAGCCCATAGGCTCTTCAAACTTTGCTGATCCCAAACCAAACCCTCTATTAGTATTCTCCAAGAGTTCCAGGTGTTGCTATCTCACTGAAAGGTCCCACCATCCTCTCAGCATCCCATAAAGAACGTTTCTTGTCCTTCTTGTCCTCAAATATAATTGTCAAGTCTTATACATGCTAAGGGGCTTCCCAGGTGGCGCTAGTGGTAAAGAACCTGCCTGCCAATGCAGGAGACGCAAGAGACATGGTTTTGATCCCCAAGATCATCTGGAGGAGGGCACAGCAACCCACTCCAGTATTCTTGCCTGGAGAATACCCTGGACAGAGGAGCCTGGTGTGCTACCATCCATAGGGTCGCAAAGAGTCGGACCTGACTGAAGCAACTTAGCACACACAGCACATACATGCGAAGCCCTAGAACTTTCTGGAACCCATCAATTCTTTCCCTTCTCAGAACCCCTAATCCAGGCTGTCACCTGGATAAACACTAAATGCCTAACTGGTCTTCCTGGTTTGACCTCTGCAATCTACTCTTCCCGTGTGATCAGAGATTCTTCCTACAACACAAATCCTTCCCATGGAGAAACTGGCAGCCTGCTTGCGTCTCCTGATGCGAGAACAGCCACCACTTATGCTTGTGTTAAAGTGATCAAAACAGGAGTTGGATCAAGCTTTGGCACCCAGCTGTGGGTGGAGGAACTCACTACACTGCATCTTGAGGCTGCAGTCAACAATATCCAGACGGCAGGACGCTGAGCAGGTCAAAGGGTCCAAGTTCTTCCACAGATAAATTGTAACAAAAATAAAGGGATGGAGGGGAAACTGCAGATAAAGACTTAAAAAACATTTTTAAAAATGAACAAGACTAAACTTATGCCTAGGGATGCACACTTGAATGAACTATAAAGAAACATAAGGCGTGACTGATGACCCTAGAAGTCAGGGGAGTCTTTGTAGGAGGCAGAGGGAGCTGTGACTAGGGGGCCAATGAGGGGCTTCCCAGGGTGGCTGGCAAAGTTCTATTTCTGGAGTTGGGCTGTGGTTACCAGGGCTAGGCTTTAAAATACTTAACTAAGCCACACATTTGTTCCTATGCTGTTCTACTTTTATTTTACAATGAAAAAATCACACACACCCACACACACACACAGATCTGACCATGTTGTTACTCTGTTAAAACCCTTCAGTGGCCTCACAGTTCTTGTAAGAAAAAGTCCAAACTCCTTCACATGGTGGACAAGGTCTTACAGCATCTGGCTGTCCACTTAAGCCTTGATGCTTGTTTGTGCCCACCCTACATTAAATTTTCAGTTCCTCAAAAGCACCGTGCTTCCTTATGTCACAGTCTCTGAACATCAGTTACTTCTGCTTAGAACTTTGAAACATGCTCTTTCCCTTTCAGTTCAGTTCAGTTCAGGCGAGTTCAGTCGCTCAGTTGTGTCTGACTCTTTGAGACCCCATGAATCACAGCACGCCAGGCCTCCCTGTCCATCACCAACTCCCGGAGTTCACTCAAAGTCATGTCCATCGAGTGGGTGATGCCATCCAGCCATCTCATCCTCTGTCGTCCCCTTCTCCTCCTGCCCCCAATCCCTCCCAGCATCATAGTCTTTTCCAATGAGTCAACTCTTCGCATGAGGTAGCCAAAGTACTGGAGTTTCAGCTTTAGCATCAGTCCTTCCAAAGAAATCCCAGGGCTGATCTCCTTCAGAATGGACTGGTTAGATCTCCTTGCAGTCAAAGGGACTCTCAAGAGTCTTCTCCAACACCACAGTTCAAAAGCATCAATTCTTCAGTGCTCAGCCTTCTTCACAGTCCAACTCTCACATCCATATATGACTACTTGAAAAACCATAGCCTTGACTAGACGGACCTTTGTTGTAATGTCTCTGCTTTTCAATGGACTATCTAGGTTGATCATATCTTTCCTTCCAAGGAGTAAGCGTCTTTTAATTTCATGGCTGCAGTCACTATCTGCAGTGATTTTGGAGCCCAAAAAGTAAAGTCTGCCACTGTTTCCACTGTTTCCCCATCTATTTCCCATGAAGTGATGGGACCAGATGCCATGATCTTCGTTTTCTGAATGCTGAGTTTTAAGCCAACTTTTTCACTTTCCTCTTTCACTTTCATCAAGAGGCTCTTAAGTTCCTTTTCATTTTCTGCCATAAGGGTGGTTGGCTGATTCCTATTTGTCCTTCAGGCCCCTGGAGGAAAGCCTTTCCAACACTCCAATGCTGGGCATGCTGAAGTATTAACTACCTCTCTGTCTTCCACCGCACACTGTACTTTCTCAATCACAGCCTTATCATCTGCATTAATATTGTCTATTAGTTCATATTTTCCTTAGATCAACAATTCTAGGCAAGATGTATAACTTGTGTCAATTTTTTATATCCCAATGCCTAGGTACAACATCTAGAACAGAGTAAGTACACAATAACCTTGCATAAAATGAATTATATGCATACATTTGTTTATAAATGAAAACTACCTTTACTGACATCAAAGTATAAGAACACAAAAGCAAAGCAATAAAGATAAAAATAATAGCTAACACCTTATGCCAGTTACTGTTTCATTAATTCATTTAACCCTCTAAACACTACGAGGTAAGTATTCTATAATGTTTATCACCAATTTACAGATGAGGAAACTGAGTCATGAAGATATCAAGTAACATGTTCCATGTCATATGGTTCACATATGGGATTAGAACATGAAAGTCTGACACCATGGTCCTTGATCTTAATTCTAATTAAGTATCACTCCCACCACCTAACATCACTACCATTCATTCCAAATACTGAAGCAGGTGGCTTTAAAATAAAAACAAAATTCTATTGGGGTTACCTGACCAGGAGTACCCATGAATATTATGTGGAAGTTAAGATGATGGACACCAAAACTCAAGAGATTAGGCAGGAGAGACTACCAGGTGCAGGAGAAGTGCTTCAAAGAGCAGGGAATCTGAGACTCCCTGGGGAACTAGAGACAGAGATGTCAAATCCTGACATACCCACTACCAGCCTCTGAGTGGGCCAAAGGTGCAACACCTCTGATCACAGATGAACAGCAGGCAGGTCCTCAGAGTGAGAGTGAGGCCAAATAAGTGTGACCATCCACAGTGCACAAGGCACCAGATCAGATTCGAAACTGAAAACAGATCTTGGACTCCTGCTCATGGTAAGCCTAGACTACTCATCAAAATATGATCATTCATTCATTCCATTTAAGTTATTATTAGTGTCCTTGTGGCCCCTATAGCATATTCCACTCTCAGGCCAGAGAAGTAAAACATGATGATGGTACTACTCTCAATAAGCTTATGTGCCAGAGGCAGACAAATGGTAGAATCTCCACAATTATAGTGCAGGCGAAACATCCTGTGAGAGTTCTGCATGGGTTCCCTGGCACACCTGAATTACACTGGCCAGGGCAGGGTAGAAACTGGAGTTCAAACGGTTTTTACGAAGAAGTTTCTTTAAGCTGCATCTTGAAGACACACACTCCTCATCAGAGAACGAGGTAAGTAACCCCGTTACTACTGTAAAACCAACAAGTTCACATGAAAAATAATACCTCTGAGAACTGAGATGGATGAGGGGCTAGAGAAAATGTTATGGAAGAAGGAGAAGTTAAACAGGATCCTGACGTCTACATCGAGTTGGGGAAAAGGAGGAAGGAAAGGGGTGGATGAGTCTGGATCTCTGCAGGCAGAAAGGTCAGCTCAGGGCTGGTCTGTAAACTTATTACCACCCAGATTGAGGCAGAGTTGAAAATGTCAGTGCACACGGCCCAGTGAATCACTGAGGAAGCACATCAACGCCTGCCGGTGAAAAGCTTAAAACACTAAAATCACAACATTCTAGGAAATAAAAAGATTTCAAGAATCCGAAAGCTGTGGATGGGGGCATGTTTTACAGGAATGATGACAGGCTGATCTTTTTTAACCACCTAAAGATAATTCTTCCTGAAGAGCTCACCCATATCCAACAATGTCACCACCACCACCAACAGCAAAATGTATTCAGGGTAGTGAGAGTGAAGCACTGAATAAAGGGGAGGAAGGAGAGAAACGGCTAGAGGTAAGGAGTGTGGCACTTTCTCTGTTCTGTGGCAGCCATAGAACAGAGAAAGTGGTAGGTGATGAATGTGTAAAAATGAACGGATATGGCCAGGAAGTCTTTAAAATTATACTAATAAATATATACCAAAGTATTTGCCAAGAGAATCTATGAGCACTTCTAATGATTACAGGGACAGGGGGCTTTGAATTCATCTCTCCATATAGTTGGTGATACCAACAAAGTGAGACCATTAAAGTGGAGGGAAAAGTCATGCAAAAAAGTGAACTACGGACTTCCCTGGTAGTTCGGTGGTTGGGAATTTGGCTGCCAATGCAGGGGACACGGGTTTGATCCTTGGTCTGGGAAGATCCCACGTGCCGAGGAGCAACTGCGTCTAAGCACCACAGCTACTGAGCCGTGCACCACAGCTACTGAGCCCGTGCACCACAGCTACTGAGCCCACACGCTGCAACTACTGAAACCAGCACACCCTAGAACCCATGCTTCACAAGAGAGGCCACTGCGGTGAGAAGCCCACGCACTGCAACTAGAGAACAGCCCCACTCACCACAACCAGAGAAAAGCTCGCACGTGGCCATAAAGACCCGGTGCAGCCAAAAATAAATAAATATATATTTTTAAATGTGAACTATCTTTTCTCTCCCACACACCCACTCTACCTTCCATCTCCTGTCTGCATCACTGTGCACCCATTTGCCCAAGACAAAAACCAAGTCCCAAGCTTTCTACCTCCCTTCCCTTCACTATTTAATTTGTAGGTACCTTAGAACCATAGGGGGAACTTGTTAAAAGGAGAAGTTCTTTGACCTACTCCAAATGATCGTGTTTCCCTGAGTCTGGGCCAGTTCCGGGAAGCTCTGTTTTTAAGAACACCTGTATGATTCTGATGAAGGAACCATAGTTTGAGGAACAGTGTCCCATATCCAATCAATCTCTTTGTAGATTCTCTGTCTTAAATGTCCCTTAAATTCATTCCTTCTTGTTCCTCTTCTCTCTGGCTTAGCCGTGATCTTCACTTCCTCCCTAAGCTTCCACCTAGTTCCCCTCCGCCTGATTCCTCTCCTCAAAGCCATCCACACACAAAGCTTCTAAACTGCAGGCTTACGTGAGAAACATAATGATCTGTCTCCTGACTATGGTTTTTCCTGCTATCCTAAACCAGCATGTTGACATTGCAATGAAAAAGGAAGGATGGAGGAAAGAGACTGTGTTAAACACAGCTAAAACATGCTCTCTTGACAGATACGGCAGAAGGAGATGAAGAAGGAAAGAGCCATTCTGAAGATAACTACGGTAAAAAGAACCAGCCAGCCTTACAAAAGACTGCACAGACATACTCATGTCACTGCTCCTCTCCAGTAGTTGTAAATATCTCTTCATACACTACTAGTAGGAACTTAATGTCGACAAGGCCCTACATCTTAAGTGGTACTAGTACTAACTATTTCACTTAATAAAGGCAACTTAAAAAAAAAGATTATAAAGCAATATTGAAATAGAATACATACATACATATATATGTGTGTGTGTGTGTGTGTGTGTGTGTGTGTAGCACTTGCTAACTCAAATCTCTCAAGATACAGGGCAAGGAATGCATACAATTTAAGCAACATACTTGGCAAGTTTAACGTTAGATAAATTTGAGAGCCAGACTGTAAAGATGGTGTGGCACTTACCGCATGTGCATCTTTGCTGTATATATGGGGTGAGCAGCCCAGATTTAGAACCCCTTCAGAAGAAGGATGAGGATTCCTCTGGCCTTAAGCACAGCTCCCTAGGACAACTCTAAAAGCCCACAGTGATTTTTTTTTATTAAAAAAGCAACAAGTGACACTAAAAGAGCAGGAGGTAGGAGAGAGTGTTACTCACTGTGGAGACAGTTGAGGGTTGCATCAATACTGAATGTTATACTCAAACAACAAACAATACACTCAAACAACAAACAGACCCCACAGGAAAACTAACTTCGGATTTCTTTTCAACTGGGTATGTTTAGAGGTGTATGCAAGACACAAAGGGCTTCCCCAGTGGCTCAGTGGTAAAGAATCTGCCTGCAAAGCATGAGACCTGGGTTTGATCCCTGGGTTGGGAAGATCATGTGGAGCAGGGCATGGCAATGCACTTCAGTATTCTTGCCTGGAATATCCCATGGACAGAGGAGCTGCGTAGGCTGCAGCCCATGGAGTCGCAAAGAGTTGGACACAACTGAAGTGACTTAGCACGCACACATGCAGGACAAGAAGCAAAAGTTAGATCGGGACATGGAACAATGGACTGATTCAAGATTGGGAAAGGAGTACGTCAAGGCTGTATATTGTCACCCTGCTTATTTAACTTACGTGCAGAGCACATCATGTGAAATGCCGGGTGGATGAATCACAAGCTGAAATCAAGATTGCCAGGAGAAATAACAACCTCAGATATGCAGATGATACCACTCTTAACAGCAGAAAGCAAAGAGGAACTAAAGAGCCTCTTAATGAGGGTGAAAAGAAGAAAGTAAAAAAGCTGGCTTAAAACCCAACAGTCAAAAAACTAAGATCATGGCATCCAATCCCATCACCTCATGGAAAATAGATGGGGAAAAAGTGGAAACAGTGACAGATTTTCTTTTCTCAGGCTCCAAAATCACTGTAGACTATGACTGCAGCCATAAAATTAAAAGATGCTTGCTCCTTGCAAGAAAAGCTATGAGAAACCTAGACAGCATATTAAAAAGCAGAGACATCACTTTACTGACAAAGGTCCATATAGTCAAAGATATGGTTTTTTCAGTAGTTATGTACAGATGTGAGAGTTGGACCGTAAGAAGGCTGGGCGCCAAAGAACTGATGCTTTCAAACTGTGGTGCTTGGAGAAGACTCTTGAGAGTCCCTTCAACAGCAAGGAGATCAAACCAGTCAATTCTAAAGGAAATCAATCCTGAATATTTACTGGAAGGACTGACACTGAAGCTGAAGCTCCAATACTTCGGCTGCCTGATGCTAAGAGCTGACTCACTGGAAAAGACCCTGATGCTGGGAAAGATTGAGGGCAAGAGGAGAAAGGAGAGACAAAGGATAAGATGGTTGAATGGCACCATCGACTCAATGGACATGAGTTTGAGCCAACTCCAGGAGATAGTGAAGGACAGGGAAGCCTGGTGTGCTGCAGTTCATGGGATCACAAAGAGTCAGACATGACTTAGCAGCTGAACAACAGAGATGATATAAAATGTCTCACATTTGTTGTTAGAAAGAAGCATTATTAAACTATTTTAACCTCACTTCATCTGAATGGAGAAGTCTCCTTGTTGTGTATGAAAACCAGCACTGAGATGCTCAGCTAACCTTAACACCTGATTTGGCCTCTCCCTGAGCAATTCCTCACCTGCTTGCTTCTGCCACAGGTCTCGCAACACCAGTCCTTGCCCACTGCCCTCACCTGGAATGATGCTGGCAAAAACCTGTTTATTAAATGGTATACCAGAAAGGAATTCCCAATGGCCAGGTTCCTAAAATGTGTTTCTGTCAATATTAAAGAATCTGATCATCATAAAAAGCCTTGTTGTCATCAGTTTCAGACTTCTGTTTGCAAGGATTTATAGCAGGGTAAAAGCAGTGTCTTTCTTGAGATCACTGAATGAATGGAACAGAGAGAAAAAGAGAGGCAGAAGGGGAAGGAGATGGAAGGGCAGAAGGGAGGGAAAGCATGAAGGAGAAAAAGCCAGGGGACTTGGGGGCTGGGTTAATAGAGACCCTGCAGTTGAGTCCACTGGATTTGTTTCCTTGGATGGATTCCAGGTGCACTATGGGCTACGCCTCCAGGTCTTCACCACTGTAAGGTCATGAGAGGAAAACCCGATCTTTTTACTTAGGGTGCTGTGGCTCTACATCCTCCCCTACTTTGATCCCCAGCTTTACTGTGCAATTTAGAGAAGTAAAAAGCCTGAGAGACAGCTGTAGGGAACTGCATTTGAAGCCCAGCACACCATGCTGAGTGACGTGCTCACCCTTCATTTTGGAACATACAGGAAGAAAACTGATTGGTTCACTATGATACGCCAAGGGCATTTTTTTACTTTATTATTTTTTTTGTATTTTATTTTGCAAAGGGGCCCTCAGATGTCACTCTCCAGAAGTTTGCATTGCACAAGCAAAGAATTTAATACACCGTCTGTTGCAAATAAAATAATTACTCCTCTGTCCAAAAGTTCAACTTTCTTTGTTTCCCTCACCAGTTCTGAATTCCTGTAGCTGACTGGCAGCCATGCAAGAGTGAAGTAATTTCTTTCCTCTATGATTTATTTTCTGATGATAAGTAAGCAAAAATACTGTAAAGGGAAGAAAATGATGCAAAATGAGTACTTCTCAAAAACCCAACTCCAGAGTGAATAGGTAAAATGAAGTCCTGTGTGTCAAGAATAAAGCTACATGATCATATCTATTTCTGCATAGTAAAAATAAACTTTTTAGTAAAATATGTATCAGGCACATAATGCTAAGAGCTTTACATGCATTATCTCATTTAACCCTTGGGACAACATTTTTCACATGGGAAGAATCAATCCACATTTTAAAGACAAAGACACTGGGGTTTTATAGAAGTTAAAAAAAAAAAAACCTGCTAAAGGCTAATAAAATAGAATCAAGATACAAGTGCAGCTCTGCATCCGAGGACTGCTATGCTTGGCCCCTTCCCCAGGCTTTACAATGTTTAGACAAAAGCCTTGAAAAGCCCGTTGCTCAGAAATGCACATGGGATAACTATATGATGTCAGTAGAGCTTGAACAACAAATCTTTTGTTACAATTCTATTTTAAATCTATGTTCAATACATTCATTTCTTCATAGTAGGTGTGATATGGTCAACTTATCTATATCTTTCTTAAGTGACTCAGGTGTGGTGTGATTTCCGATGATCATTTAAGTGAATTTTTTGTTTGTTTTTAGGTATAGAAGATTACTGTAAGAACAGGCAGAGTAGTGTAATACAAAGCTCAGAGAACCCATCTATCATAAGCTCAGCTGAGACACACAATGTACAGAGAGGCCACCTGACAGGTATACGTCATCTCACTTTTCTGCATGAGCAAAATTCTACTGAAGGACTAAGCTAGACTAGGAAAGAAAAGTAGAGTAGCCTGGGACTAAACCATATGTCCATCCCCTCTACCTCCACTCTAGTTTTAGTCAATTTCACTTTGAAGAACCTTCATCCAAGGATACTAGAGCATTCATTCATTGGGCAAAAATATACCTGATACTCTGTTAGGAGATGACAGAGGTATGTATGAGCAAAACAGATCCAGTCCTGCCCTCAGTCTAGTCTAGTATAGTATAAAAAAGACAGCACTGTGAAATTCATCACACATGCACTGGAAGGATGTTCATGAAACTACCATGAGAGTTTTTCATGAAAATTCCAGGAGAAATTTCTTTCTGATCCTTGAGTTAAGAGTAGTAGTTGGAGTACCTGATCTATTTTTAATCCCAGGGACACTATACTTCAAAACTAACTGAACCTACTTTTTTTACTTTTAAAATAAACACTCTTCCCAGTTGGCATTTGCAAAAAATAAAAATAAAAAAAAAAAAAATAAAGAATTTAGGGCCCACCTGTGGCCCATTCACTCATCGGACATAAGATGCATTTCAGCAACTGCCTCCTTGCTAGTCCAGCTGATATTCTTAATCTTTTCCTTTCCTCTTTTGTTTCTCAGCTAGTTCTTATTTGAGTATTATACTTTGTTTCCTTAATCTTTGGGAAGAAAGGTACAGTAGAAAAAAGTAAAGATAAGTAAATAAAAATATACATACATATGAAAATTTTAGGAAAACTGAGCAATATGTGCTTATTCCAAAACTTCAAAAACCGACTCTTTAGAAATCTCTTAAATCTTGACTAAGATCTGCTTTTATTATTTTCTCACCTTAAAGTTTAAGCTCTTGAGGAAAAAAAACTGATGGAAAATTTTTCATTTTTTGGCACCCAACAGTGTTCCCTTTTTAATTAGGTAAGGACTGAATGCAGAAATCAACCATTTATAAAGAGAATTTCCCCGTGTGCCAACTGACATATATAGAACTTGCTCTGGTGATTAAATGATATAAAAAAATGAAATGACTTTAAGTGTAATAGAAACACATTTTCTATTGTTACCGGTCTAGATTTATGATCTCAGCTCACTTAATTTCTTAAAGCAGTTGTAAAATGAAGTTCTAATCACTCTTTTATATAAAACAGGGCCAACTGTAACCCAAATCCTAGCTCTCATTTGGAAGAGGAGATCTATAGAGGAAAAGAGGCTTAATTTAAAAGGTCAAAGACATTATTGGTGATGCTAAAAATAATGTGCCATTTTATATATAGGTTAAAGTAACATCTTTTAAAATTTGATTTTTACAACCAAGTTCAGAACAATTCAATTACCTTGTTACTTTTACTGTTATGGAGAATGTATTGAAGAATGCATGACATTCAAAAGGTAGAAGAACAAAGCAGAGACAGCTTCTGAAAGAGAATATGGACATCTCCACAAAAGCAGATACAGGACTTAGACACATCTCATCCTTGTGTACTCACTGACACACAAAATTATAATGTTAAAAGATGACAGTACTGCATGTGGTTGTTTTTCAATCACCAACATCATTATCAATCTATGAGATCCCTTTCTTTTTATCAGATGAACACATAAGATCAGTATAGAACTAGATAATATTTTCCATTTAACTTTTCCAATGGCCTTAGACTGTTAAGTAAATCTACAGCTGTGACCTTTTAGCTCTTTACTTTAAAAATATTCAAATTAAATGAACTACATTAATAAATCTGTATGCAAATCTACAGCTGTTAAGTAAATCTACAGCTGTGACCTTTTAGCTCTTTACTTTAAAAATATTCAAATTAAATGAACTACATTAATAAATCTGTATGCATATGTATGTCAGGTGTACTTCTTTTTAATACCAGACAAAAGACACATCATTGTTCCTTTTCCCTAAGCCGTCACAATTGGTGCTACCATCACATTCTTATCTGCTAACAAAAAGGGCCCAAGGGAGCAACACTGAAAGTTTTAATGGAACAATGCCAAAAGGAACATATTATACGTTAAACAGATGTTCTAGTTTTGAGAGCAATTTGAACAAAGATAAGCAAAGTCTCCAAATAAATCCCAAACAAACACTGTTTCCTTACAGCCTACATACACCAAATTATAAACTAAACAAGGTCTAAATACTAAGTAAATACCAGTAACAATAATTATCATTGTCATTCTTATTCATAGAAGGCTTACTCTGTGACAGGAACTGTGCTAATAAAGTATTTTACAATATCTCATTTATTCCTCAAATCTTTAAGTAATTCATGAATAAAAACTAATGACCACCACCCCCCTCCCCGCATTAAGTGATCCTTACACTTAATTCTGAGCAGAGAATATAGTCCTAGCTTAGGTTTCAAATCCCCAGTGTTTGCAGCCCTTATCCTTGGTGCAAATTTTAAAGGTACAGAGCTATTTGTTTTTTCATCATTGAATCCCCAGCATCTATATGGTACATGACATATAACAGATGCTCAATAAATGTTTGTTAATGTTTATTAATTGAACAAGTGAATGGACACAATTTACTCATAGGTTTTTATAAAGAGTAGGAAGGATCTTCATGGAATATGGCAAATGTATTAAGCTTGATGAAGCCATTGTAGGACGCTTTTAAAAATTAAATAGTATTAAATATTGATCTCTTTTATAAATAAAAGTCTTTTATTTTCCCCTGAAACCAAATATAGGTGAACTATATCCTAAAGACAGTGACAACACCTACAATACTTTCTCTGGGCATAATAGGAACATACGATTTAGTTTATTTAAATATAGATAGTTGAACTACGAAAACATTCAGCAGTATTTTAAGTTTCAAAAAGGGACTGATTATATTGAACTCCAATTTATTAAAAATTTAAGAGTCTAAATCTCTTTAACAAGTGGTGCTGGGAAATCTGGTCAACCACTTGTAAAAGAATGAAACTAGAACACTTTCTAACACCATACACAAAAATAAACTCAAAATGGATTAAGGATCTAAACGTAAGACCAGAAACTATAAAACTCCTAGAGGAGAACATAGGCAAAACACTCTCTGACATACATCACAGCAGGATCCTCTATGACCCACCTCCAAGAATATTGGAAATAAAAGCAAAAATAAACAAATGGGACCTAATTAAACTTAAAAGCTTCTGCACAACAAAGGAAACTATTAGCAAGGTGAAAAGGCAGCCTTCAGAATGGGAGAAAATAATAGCAAATGAAGCAACTGACAAACAACTAATCTCAAAAATATACAAGCAACTCCTACAGCTCAACTCCAGAGCAGCCTTCAGAATGGGAGAAAATAATAGCAAATGAAGCAACTGACAAACAACTAATCTCAAAAATATACAAGCAACTCCTACAGCTCAACTCCAGAAAAATAAATGACCCAATCAAATAATGGGCCAAAGAATTAAATAGACATTTCTCCAAAGAAGACTTACAGATGGCTAACAAACACATGAAAAGATGCTCAACATCACTCATTATCAGAGAAATGCAAATCAAAACCACTATGAGGTACCATTTCAAACCAGTCAGAATGGCTGCGATCCAAAAGTCTACAAGCAATAAATGCTGGAGAGGGTGTGGAGAAAAGGGAACCCTCTTACACTGTTGGTGGGAATGCAAACTAGTACAGCTACTATGGAGAACAGTGTGGAGATTCCTTAAAAAACTGGAAATAGAACTGCCTTATGATCCAGCAATCCCACTGCTGGGCATACACACTGAGGAAACCAGAAGGGAAAGAGACACGTGTACCCCAATGTTCATCGCAGCACTGCTTATAATAACCAGGACATGGAAGCAACCTAGATGCCCATCAGCAGATGAATGGATAAGAAAGCTATGGTACTCAGCCATTAAAAAGAATACATTTGAATCAGTTCTAATGAGGTGGATGAAACTGGAGCCTATTATACAGAGTGAAGTAAGCCAGAAAGAAAAACACCAATACAGTATACTAACGCATATATATGGAATTTAGAAAGATGGTAACAATAACCCTATGTACGAGACAGCAAAAGAGACACTGATGTATAGAACAGTCTTATGGACTCTGTTGGAGAGGGAGAGGGGGGAAGATTTGGGAGAATGGCATTGAAACATGTATAATATCATGTATGAAACGAGTTGCCAGTCCAGGTTCGATGCACGATACTGGATGCTTGGGGCTGGTGCACTGGGACAACCCAGAGGGATGGTATGGGGAGGGAGGAGGGTTCAGGATGGGGAACACATATATACCTGTGGCGGATTCATTTCAATATTTGGCAAAACTAATACAATATTGTAAAGTTTAAAAATAAAATAAAATTTAAAAAAATAAATAAAATAAAAAGTTAAAAAAAAAAAGGGTCTAGGGATTGGGTGTGATAGCTCTTAAAACTTGTAATTTCCATAAAACCATTTAAAATTACCACCTCCTAACAGTCCTTCCCAAGATAAAAATATTCCAGTAGCTTGACTTTTTATGCTAGGATAACTTCTGGAAATACACAGCAGATATAAAGGTAAATTCTCAATTTCTGACCTTCATCTACCAGGAGGTCAAGAGAAAGAAATCAACTGTTCAGCCCTATTAAATCACAGGCTGGCTTTTGGGTTACTGGATAATGGCATAGAGTTATACCTGTTTTTATTAATACTGCCACAAAAAAAGTGCCAGGCCTCTAGTATATTTCTACAACATCTCCATCAACCAGTAATTCTGAACCTGTAGAAACTATGAAAATGATCATTTTTAAGTTTTATTTTCCTTCTTTTAATCCTTTCTAATGACAGCATTTGTTTAAGTTAGTGTTTATATGCCTGAATGTTTTTTATTATAATAAAATTGCACAGGTCTTGTGCAAGTCTCTTAATGTGATTGTATTTATACTGATAAAGTCTCCATTATAAAGTGGCACTTCCCAGTTACCTACTCTTTCATGAAGTGAAATTAATGTTCCAGAATGGCTCTCTGGAACATTTTCATCAGTATCTTAATCTGTCAAATTTCACTTATCTATCTAAAACAAAAAGGACTTTACCTTTATAGACAAAAGAGATTTTTTCCTCAAATACTATGAACATGGCTGCCATTTTTAACTAACTGTACAATGTCAAGTAACTGTGATATCTGCTAACAGAAATGTATAGTTCAAATATCCAATTTTCATACATCATTGTTTTATTATTTAAAAAAATTTTGCAAGCTTTACTGAGGTATGGTTGGCAAATAAAAACTGAAGTCATACATCTTTTATGTTCTTTCTTGGAGTCAGGAATAGAATGAGTTAATCAAGAACAGAAACTATGGCATATATGGATCAGCTCTGAAACAATCCAAATAAAAAGCTTCTTTTCAATCTAAAATATTGTAAGCTTCAAAATGATTATACATACCTAACAATAAGCCTTAAAAATAAGCTCTGATATGAATGTAATACCAATGCTTCTATAATCTTTTTCAGTAAGAAATTTCAGGAAATCCTTCAAACTCTATAAGCAAACAACATTCTTTATAATATTGCAGAAATTTAGGAAGAATTACATTTATTTACTGTATTGGCGGAATTCAGGAAGCTTGTAAGCTACCATTCTTCACCCCTATGATATGGGAGATGTAACTCCCTACAACATTAAATGCATTCACTGATTTTTCTAATCATTTAAAAATGAGCTCTTTCTAACCCTAGGACAATTAACAGCCTATGTAATTTTAAAAGGATATTTCATATAGTTTGCAATTGTTTTAATGTAATTGGTCTTTGACTATGATTAAAACACAGTTTAAATAAGAATACCCACAGAATCTCTAATTAATTCATCCCATACCTTTTGGAATCAGGTAGGCACATCAATTATAAACAAATAAATTTAAGCTAATCAAGAAGTGACAGGAAGTTTGTTCTCAAATTTTGAACTTCTGAAAGTAAATTATTACATAATTAGAATTCCTCACATAATTATACTACAACTTTGGTTTTCATACAGGTTTGGGCAATTTGCTGGTTATTGGATAAGATCTTGTTTATAAATTGTCAGTTAATCCTATCACATTTACTTTTAGCTCTTCAAGCTCCTAATTGTCCTAAAATGGAAAGAAATCTTAATTGGAGGAAATCTCTTGCTGGCAAAAGGTTTTAATCACTTGGGGGTCGGTCAGAACCTAAGACCTGATGATAGTAATACAAGTGTGTTAAACAAGGGGGAAAGAAATCTCAACAATCAAGATGATACTGTTTACTCAAGGCAGCAAATTAGTTTTTCTTTGGTTAGATTGTATCTATAAATATTTTTCTTCTAACTTTAAACTTGGAAGTTACTAGGTCTTTGAAACTAGAGACCATTCAGAAGCCACTGACAACATAAATAACAAGCAATCTTTCCCCCTCAATCACACACACATACACAGTATATGAAAATCTGGCTTCTGAGATTTCATGTCCCTATGAATTCATTCCTTAAATCACAGAGTTAATACAGTAAGAAGAAAAAGACAAAAATCTACCAACTAGGCTGAGCTGCCATCCTCTCCATGTAGTCTTTGGCCATATCTCGGGCTTCCATGTTCTCAGGATACAGCACACAGAACATTGCTAAGGCCCCCAGGTTGTTGCCGTAAATCTCATTCCAGCGGGCGCTGTATTCCTTGGGATCCCAAGGAGGGAGGTACTCCAAGGGGCTGGACAGCATGGTGTTCACGGCCTCAGTGAGCCGGGCGGCAATGTGCTCGTGGGAGCTGGCGGCCCTCAGCTGGAGCTCGGCCACCTCCGCTCTAGAGAAGTACAGCATTGGGTGGCTGTCATAGTTGGCATTGGTGAAGGGGATCATGACTTCTGGATTCTCGTCAGTGACGCAGGCTGACACGAAGCAAAACAAACATATGAAAAACACACTGGGAGCCCCCCGTGTGTGAGTCCTCATCGTGGCATCAGATCTCCAAATCTCCAAGGCAGCCAAACCATCTTCGAAAGATCCTACAGGAGAATAAAAAGGAGAGGAGGTTATGTCAGCCAGGGGACCGTGGTGAAGCAGGAAATATATGGTAGGCAACCACTTTGCATACTATGAAAATTAAGCTTAAGAATTTTCAGATATTTCAAAAATGCAACAAAAATTTGAACTAGAAAGAAACCAAAACCTAATAATTTAATTACATAGGATACATCAGATATATTCATCATGGAAAACAGAACTTTGGATTTGGAAAATGGTGTAATATTTGCTAGAATAGAGAAGAAAAACCCTAGCTGGCATTCTTCTCACATTTTATCACACAAAAGCGTTTCAATTTTATGGTATTTTTGGACATTACTATGAAGGCTACAATAACCAAAAGCTGATGGTGAAATGTCTGGGAATCTGAATGGACGTTAGGAAAAAAATAAGAAAATCCTGTCTTAATACAGCCTCCTGCACTCTTAAGTTCTCCCCTCCTTCTAACATTCTCCATTCTGAATGAGGGATTAGGATCAATACATCTATATGAATGTGAGCAGACAAAATATTATGAGTAAGGCTGAATATCCTCTTTGTGTCAGCAGAAGGTGGGGACAGGACTAACAGAAGTAGGGTAAACATCTGCTAAGCCCGTGCGCTCCCTGAGATGACATCAGCAGGCATGCAAGGCAAGATCAGACATGGGGCTGCTGGGACTGGAGACTGACATGCCTTCATTCAGAAAATACAATTCCAAACTTAAAAGGCTGAAAGAATGCGTGTGCATTTTCCCATTATTATTTGAAACTACTGTCTACTTTTTTTAGTTCGCACTCAGGATTTTGGTGTCATTCAGTTAAGTCAGACATTTAAACCAAGCTCACATCTTTTCTTAAACTGCTTAACTTTCTTGAAAATCCTTTTCTTCAGTGGCAGCTTTGCTCACTAGTTAAAGAATGTCTTTCAAAGTAGGAACATTAAAAAAAGAAACCCCTCAGCCTGGTCTATGTCCCACATCTGGGATAAAGCAGGCATAAAATCCCCCAGAGGCAAGTCAGGGAATTCTTAAAATTCTTCAGAGGGGAAAGGTTATGGAAAGCAGACCAGAAAAAGACAGTTTTATGTAAATAATGAACAGTAGTTTTCAATTATTAAAGGGAGAAACTGATGGGGAAAAAAATCAATCTCCCCAGCTGAACGCAAACCATTTTTCCAAGGAAAATCTGCCTCATCACATTCAGAAGAAAGAAAACCAAGGGTTTAACACACAGTGGAGAACAATCCATACTCTTAACTTGGTCTGTGTCCAAGTGATGCAACACAGCATCATTTGCGGATGCTGCCATAAATTCTAGTATTCTTTATATTTCTGAATGTGCTTTAGCCTATATATAAAAAAAGTCAGTGGCAGTGTGTGTGTTAAGTATTTTAGACTTACTTCAAGAACAGAACTTTTAACGAATACAAAATGAATATAGCCAAGCTACATAAAATATATAAAATAGAAATAACTCTTGGACTCTACCCGTATTATGTCTAGCACCCAAATCTTCAAGGCGGCTGGCTGGATCCTTCAAGGTCAGAGAGCTGGCCAAAAGAAACAAGTCTTCGGTGGTTATGTCTGAGGAGGGGTGTGGTCTCTGGTAACACAAGAGACGTGGCTTGGTCTGAAAGCTCACTCCCCACCACCCTCACCCTGGAGTTTATTTTCTGCTCTTGAAGTGAACAAGTGCGCTAATTAAAAAAACAAGCCTGCATTATTAAATCCCCAAAGGTCTAAAACTGGATGGGGCCATCAATGCAATTAGCACTTAATTAGCAATTAGCATCCCAGGGTGAGGATGGCTTGGAGGTTTCTCCTTTAACTGACCTCTACATAGATAGAACTGAGAATCTTCTCTGAACTACTGGTTTTTAAATGTGCAGCTCAGGTTCTAGGTGGGTAAGCAGGTGGCGTGGGGTTTGGAGGGATGGGTTGGAAGCTCTGTGAAGACTAGAATCTATATCTCAGATTTTGTACATGCTAAGTTGCTTCAGTCATGTCTGACTCTTTGCGACCCCATGGACTGTAGCCCACCAGGCTCCTCTGTCCATGGGAATCTACAGGCAAGAATATTGAAGTGGCTTGCTGTGCCCTCCTCCAGGGGATATTCCCGATCCAGGGATTGAACCTGGGTCTCTCATGTCTCCTGCACTTGCAGGAGGGTTCTTCTATACACACATTCCCTAAAAGGGGCTAAGGCTGATATGTTTTATTATCTTACTTTCTCTTTTTCTAAGAAAAAAAAAGTTGTATTTTTAAATTTTTGGCTGCACCCTGCAGCATGTGGGATCTTAGTTCCCCAACCAGGGATCAAACCCACACCCCCTGCATTGGAAGGCAGAGTCTTAATCTCTGAGAAGTCCCTGATTTGTTACATTCTCTTTCTCCTGCCTTATGTACAGCACCCTCCTACCCAGGTCTGGAGTCGCTGAGGTTAGAGAAGCTGCTCCAATGAGACCTTCCCAATGCAGGACTGAACCACGCTGTGATCACAGCCACTTCTGCCACATGGCTTCCAGTTACATAGGACATGCCCGAGTATATTTAAACTAGAAGCGTTGCTCCTGAAGCACAGACCTCATTAAGATGTTGTTTTGGGAATGATGCCATCTCAATATGCCAACTGTTACTGAAGGTTCCCTAGTTATTGCTTCGAATTCATGTGGAGGTGTCAGGGCAGCAAGGCTTGAGTTACCACACATTGAAAACATTCCTGTTGGAATACATGTGGGCCAGGGTACAACCCACAGAAATTCTGCTAAATGATCATCTACGAAGACGGAGGAGAAAAGACTATGACACTCACAGGGGCACAAACTGTGCTGCTCTCCTTACGGCATACATGCAACCAGCTATGAAGGCCTTTGCTGATCTACCCAAAGAGTTAACATCTCCTGTATCTGGCTGATGGCTGTATTACATGGGACTGTTTCAGCTGTTTATGCCAGACCTCACCAAAGAGGGGACCACAGCTTCCTTTTTGCATTACAGGGGTTAGCAGTGTGTGCCTGGCATGTACAAGGCAGTTCACAGACACTGAACTTCTGGGCTTAGGAAGTGATAGAGGGGATCTTATCACTAAAATGAGCAAGGAGAAATCTTACTCCTCCTTATTTGAAGCTAAAGCAAGTTCAGAATTTTCGAGATACAGTTTCTGCGAGGAAACAAATACAGAAAAATACTCATGAGGCCTAGACACTCCTGTAGCCTAAAAAACATTCAGTAGTTTACCAAAAAAAAGAAAGAAGAAATGAAACTTAACTAAAGTCTTTAGGCTGGTAACCCAAAGGGAGACCTAGTTCTCATCTACCATCTTAAATCTGTCTAGGTTTTTATTGAAAAGCCCCTATATCCAGGTTTTGGGTTTCCCTTTAACCATCTACCCTCAGTGTTCTGTGTACCCTCTTTGCCAAGGGAAGAGCTGGAATTAGATGAAAGGAGCATTTCTCAAGGTAATTTTAGGTGGACACTGGTGTCTAGGCTTTATGCTAACTTCATGTACTTATTTCAGTGCACATTAGGAAAAGCTATAACTATCATATCAAACCAGATTTCAACAGACACATAAAGTTCCTGTTTAAAATACATTTAAGTTTAAAAGTAAGTTTAAAAGAAAAGCAAATGGATAAGGCAAAAACTGTTGAAGGTGGTGCCTGAATGACTAAAGTTTGGAAGATGCTGAAAATGCTGAGTGAAACAATGGTTATTAAAGGCTAAAGAGTTTACCAAAATGACCAACCGTGACTCTCCCCATCTCTTTAACACAAAACAACCGCCAGTTCCCTTACATCTTTAAGCTGCCCTTGGCCCAGTTCAGGAGCAAGGCACCCTCAAAATGGCAAAATCGTGAGCTCTGCTCAGAGGCTGCCTATGAGTAGTGCACAGTTTACTCATAATTCAGTTCTCAGAATGGTTCTGAATGACGCTTTTTAGCCTCATTTCCCCCAACAGCCTTTCTTTCCTCTTCTCTTCCACCAACTCTCTCTCCTAATTCAGTTTTCCTTCCCATTCTTTCATCTCACTCGACACAGCTCAGAGAGCAAAACATTCCTAATTTTAGACCTAATCAATGAACACAGTACAGTTGAGATAATTCAGACAGAAATATAATCATTTATCTGCTTGTATGCACCACATATATCTGCAGCCGTCCAACTGGCATTATGCTAAGGCCAAGTCAAATAACATAAAAAGGATTTAACAAACCGCCCGAATTCCAATTATCTTAAGTAGGTCCACACAGAGCAACAATAAGCCTAAAGTTATTTTGCTTTAATTCTGGTTCCAACAATCCACTGCAGATACTATGATTGCTGACACACAGCGATTTTGTGTGAAATGCTCTTCACATATTTAATAACTTAACATGGCAAAACAGTACTAAGAGTTACTCTCACAATATCTCAGCATAAATATCTAGAGACAGAAAAAAACCTCAATCTCCTAAGGCGTAAACCAAAGTTCTCTCCTTTAGCCAAATGTTTAACATTCAATAACATTAAAAGTTTCCATTTTTGTCGTCCTTACACAAAGAAAGCACAGAAAGCATATACCGAGAAGGAACAGAATTGAAAACTATACCAGCACGTTGGGTTTCAAAAATGAAGTGGGTTTCCAAACAGTCTGGGGTGATTTATAAACGAAACACAGAGTAGTACAAAAGTTCTTTCAGTTCCTCTGGTTTCAGAAATATAGAAAGTATAAAGATGGAAGTAAGAAATCACCCTATAGAAAGTAAACCATGTCCCAAATTAAGATGGATTTAAAAACCCCTTAAAATATGTGCCAAGTCTAAGGAGCACAGCACTAATTAACATTATGGGCGTGGAGTTGGGCAGACTTGTGTATAAGTTCCAGCTCTGTTGTCTACTGGTTTTGATCAACTGACTTCGGCTCTCAGAACCCCCATTCTCTCATTCATAAAATGGTCCCAACTTCCTGAGGCAAATAAATATTATATAATGCACTTAGCATAAAACCTGACATGAAATAAAGAGCTCCATAAATATTTGTTATTTTTAACAAAAAGGAAGACGTTTCAGACATGCAAAATTATATTAACCTAATGATACTAAAGCTGAAACTCCAGTACTTTGGCCACCTCACGCGAAGAGTTGACTCACTGGAAAAGACCCTGATGCTGGGAGGGATTGGGGGCAGGAGGAGAAGGGGACGACAGAGGATGAGATGGCTGGATGGCATCACCGACTCGATGGACTTGAGTTTGAGTGAACTCCTGGAGTTGGTGATGGACAGGGAGGCCTGGCGTGCTGCAATTCATGGGGTCGCAAAGAGTCGGACAAGACTGAGCGACTGAACTGAACTGAACTGACCCATAAAATATTTTATTTGAAAAAAATTAAATATCATAAGTAAAAGAATGAGAACTAGAGATGTCAACTGACTAGGGCAAGGTCATGCCACATGTTAAGAGACTTAGCTGAAACTACAACTCAAGGCTCCCGATTCTTTAAGGCATCATTCATAGTAAACTCAACGCTCATTGGAAAGGAAAGCATATAATCCTTGACATTTTTCAAAATTTTTTGGGGGGTTTTGCCCCCAAAGAAAAGCATAAACATTAAATGAACTATTAACTGAGTTTGATTGCTTTCCAAGGCCAGTTAATTACTCTCGGTGTACAAAAAGTGACTGCTTATTACTGTATTCTTTGGAAGGAAAGGCACAGTGCTGGGAAAAACAATCTCTGGTTGGGGAGCTATTTCCTAGTAACAGGTTTATATCGTGGAAGGAGTACATGAGTACTTGGAGGATATCTACTGCCATTGCCAGAGTTAATGATTTCACCTCAGTCCAGGGTCTGGTCTTGGCTCAGATTATCATCTCAGCTGATCATCCTAGGAGATGGCAGCTGATGTTATGATGATAAAACTAAATTCCTCCTCCCTCAGCATATATAAATGTCAGTGCATTCATTTTTCAGAAATACAACGATCAAGAAGACTGGGAAATATTTTCTGGCTTCATTAGAAAAATACACAGGAAGCAGAAGTATTAGATAATTGCCTGGTGTATAAGGAATCAGAACCAAGGCAGTGGGAAGGGCCCTGGGCTTGGAGCAATTCAAACGGTCAAGAATACCACCACAACTGCACTTGAATGGAGTCTGCGTTGTCAGCCCCTGTCACAAATGCCCCTGGGATACCACTAAAAATAAACGCTAAAAAATGAATTGTAATAGGGTGATTGCAGCCATGAAATTAAAAGACGCTTACTCCTTGGAAGGAAACTTATGACCAACCTAGATAGCATATTCAAAAGCAGAGACATTACTTTGCCAACAAAGGTCCGTCTAGTCAAGGCTATGGTTTTTCCAGTGGTCATGTATGGATGTGAGAGTTGGACTGTGAAGAAGGCTGAGCGCCAAAGAATTGATGCTTTTGAACTATAGTGTTGGAGAAGACTCTTGAGAGTCCCTTGGACTGCAAGGAGATCCAACCAGTCCATTCTGAAGGAGATCGGTCCTGGGTGTTCTTTGGAAGGACTGATGCTAAAGCTGAAACTCCAGTACTTTGGCCACCTCATGCGAAGAGTTGACTCATTGGAAAAGACTGATGCTGGGAGGGATTGGGGGCAGGAAGAGAAGGGGACAACAGAGGATGAGATGGCTGGATGGCATCACTGATTTGATGGATGTGAGTTTGAGTGAACTCCGGGAGTTGGTGATGGACAGGGAGGCCTGGCGTGCTGCAATTCATGGGGTCGCAAAGAGTTGGACACGACTGAGTGAGTGAACTGAACTGAATGTTATTTAGGAAAGAAGAGTAAATGTGCACCACCCACCCCTCCTCAGACCTCCTGCACCACCTCCACACTAAGCTCAGCTCAACAGTAACCATTCTAGTTTGCCCAACCCAATGGACAGGCCCAATAGTTAATACTGTGTTGGCCAAAAAGTTCGTTTGGGTTGTCTTGTAAGCCGAACAAACTTTTTGGCCAACCAAATATATGTCAAGGATAGCTGACCCTCCCACACTAGAACTGGAGGTGCCCTTATTGATGAAGGACTAAAACAGTTTAGTAAACCAGACAACTGAATGCCCCTGACATTGTACCTTATGCCCTGGTAAACACGTGGACCTTGCAGAAGTCTGCAGCTACAGCTCATTCTTCTTCACGCTTCCAATGAAACCCAAGTTCCCTTCCTGTTTAGGCCTCCAGTCAGGTTTTAGGCCTCCAGTCAGGTTTTAGGCAAACCAATGGTCTGAGAGCACTAATATCTCCCAGCAGAGCTATATATTTCCTTCTCTAATCTATTTTAGGGTTTGACTCTCAAAGAAACCTATTTCCAAGTATTTGAGAAACATCTTGCCGTGGTCTCACACATACTACTGCACCGTTTCCATATGTTTTAAGTAGAATATATATATATTTAAAGTTCTCCTCGCTTTTCTATTTCAATTTTATTAAATGCATCATTAGGATAATTTTAAAAATTATTTTTCCTCAATATCAAAATAAAACCTTATAGGTCCTTGGTAGACTTTTGTAGTGAAATAAATCTAATATTATTCTTAAATACATCAAACGCTAAGAAAACATATGGTTTTGGTACCATACAATCATTCCCTAAAATTATACTCCCTGATGTGTAAAGCCTATGGACTCAGCCAAAAAAGAAAAATTTAAAAACCAAGCACTCTTAATCAAAATGAAAGTTCTTTTTTTTACTGATGGCTTACTGTTTCCTTACTTAAGGGTGAAATGAAATATATCTCCCCAAAAAGTCATTTCCAAACAAAAGTCCACAATATGAAATTATAACATGCAGAACCCCAAGAATTTACACAAACTACTGAGGGAGTAATCATAACCCTGAACCCACACGGCAAAACCACACTGTGTATAATAATGGTGTTCACCCCCTTCACACTCAACGCTGGAGAAACTTTAGGTTAGGTCTGTAAGTTAAGTGCAGCCCTACACAGTCAAAGAAAATTTCCATGTGTCTCTAGGAGAGTTGTTTAAAAGATTCCACATTTTCTCATTCCACATTTTCTCTGAAGTTCACATCTTTGCAGCATCAACAATAGTAACTGTATAACTTCTTTATATAAGAAGAAGAATTAAGCTAGATTATATTTTTAAATGGTCATACATATTTTCTGGTGTCAAATCTGAAATCTCCATCTCGCATGCACCACAGACTTTTGTTTGAGTAATTTAGTGGCTATCAAACTGACGGTATAATTCAGGCGGAGAGTTTTGCCTGCTACACATTTCTACAAAACTAAAAACCATTAAGATTCTTCTTTTGAGAGAGTGGTTGTCCTACAGAAAGCAGAGAGGAAGTAAAATTTTCATGGAGGCAAACAGAGAACAGGACAGAGAGTAGGGGGAGAGAAGTATCTACAACGTCACTGATGAGACTACTACAGTACTGAATTTTGCCCGCAAAAATGCTCAAAGAGAAAATGAAATGGTTTTATACTTTCTAAGACAAGCTATAAATAAATTCTAGTTTATCTAGCAGTGTAACAGTTGGATATCTTCTGATTGGTACTTGTTACAGTTTTAATGGATTTTCTTAATGATGACATTGGACGACAAAATCCTATTTTCAGAATTTTTTATTCTTACATTATTTTCAGAACAATCTAATGCTGAGTATGAAAGTGAAAGTCGCTCAGTCATGTCCAACTCTTTGTGACTCCATGGACTATACAGTCCATGGAATTCTCCAGGCCAGAATACTGGAGTAGGTAGCCTTTCCCTTCTCCAGGGGATCTTCCCAACTCAGGAATCGAACCCAGGTCTCCTGCATTGCAGGTGGATTCTTTACCAGATGAGTCACCAGGGAAACCCAAGAATACTGAAGTGGGTAGCCTATCCCTTCTTCAGCAGATCTTAGTATAATTAAGTGTATTTCTTTTTTGGCATTCTGAATCTTTTAAAAAGTGGTAGCTTATGTATTTTAAGTTTTCCACTGTATTGTTTTCCAGAATTGGAATACCAATTCCCTACCTATACTGGGAGTAAGACTTTCTTGTATTTATTCATTAATTCAGCTATGTATTGAGCAGCTATAAACCTAGAAACTATATTAGGCATGAGGCTACAAGGTAAAACTTCTCCCTTAGTCCAAAGCAATTTATTTAACTTATTGTACCTGGCCCCAAAGAAAATTAGCAATCTTTTTTGTTTTCAAAATTTTTCGTAATCAAAGATTTTTCTAGAAGAGTTTCAAAAACTAGCTGTGACTTTCTCAGCAATAGCTTTAAACATGAAAACACTATTTTCTGGCATAACTGACTAAAAGCATAAAGCATGTAAAGAAAATGAATAAAGATAATGAAGCCAAGAGCTAAATATAACCTCATACAGTTTCAAATAACAGTTAATTTAAACCAGGAAATGTCCATGAAAAGTAAAGGAAAAATTTTCTTCCTGCCACAGATTCATAAGGGCAGACTGCTGAGGCAGTTAAGAAGGCTGGCCCAGGGGTCAGAGTGGCTTTTTTCACCACTGTGTGACTGTGGACAAGCTAAACCAAATCCCTTATTTAAAATGAAGAGGACAATGGTATTTGTCTCACAGGCTGGTTGGGAGATTAAACGACATAACACCTATAAAGTAATTAACACTTTCTGGTAAGGGTTCCCCCGAAATGCTAGTTCTCATCATTCACCTCAGAACCCGATTAGTGATTGAGGGCACAAGCGGGAGCCAGACTTAAGAGTTTGAATCCCAGCACCACCACATCCTTAGCGATGTTCCTGTTTCCTCCTCTGTAAAATGGGTAAAATAATACATTCCTCACAGGGTTTCTGTGATCTTAAATTAGCTTCAAGCACTAAAAGGGTCACTGGGATTTAGAAAGTGTTCCACAAACGCTAGCAGTTGTCATCATCTTGCCAATGAGAACACCAAGGTCAGTCCCCATGAGAGAAAGCGTGCTATGACACCAGGAGGAAGTGCTCACAAACCATCACTCACAGAAGGTTATTTTTAAAGCAGGTACAATGCACCATGTATTCATAACCTTGTAGAGTCTTCAAAAGCCTACAAATATCAGATATTTTGACAAATATAAAGTATTTGATGCCAAGAAGTTGGTCTTTCTTCCTGCTCAATGGCACATTTATAACTTTGAGGCTACACATTCCAAGTAACTGAACACATGTGAGGAGAAAAGAAGTTTCTACATTTAATACTATTTCTTCGGCAACCAAATTTTATACAGAGAGATAAAGCTTCCTGATAACCATTCTGATTGTATATGTGCTCACCCAGTCAGAAAAATATCCTAAACATAGAAACAACAGTCTTGAAGTTTAAAGATGAAAAACTTACTTCTGAACTTAAAATTTTTAAATCTTATGTTTGATTGAAATACATTTTCTACTTCCCAGGAAAGTGAAAGAAAGTGAAGTTGCTCAGTCGTGTCCAACTCTTTGCAACCCCATGGACTGTAGCCTACCAGGCTCCTCCGTCCACGGGATTTTCCAGCAATAGTACTGGAGTGGGCTGCCATTTCCTTCTCCAGGAGATCTTCCCAACCCAGGGATTGAACCCAGGTCTCCCACATTGTAGGCAGACGCTTTACTGTCTGAGCCACCAGGGAAGTCATAAATGGCATTATATATTAATTTTCAGTTAGCAATGTAATTCTTTGAATTTGTGTACATAAGTATCTTTAATTCTGTAACCAAATCTCCTCCTTTGATTTTTGAGCTATATGACTTCTTTTCTTAGCACCTGTGATGATTACTTTTATACGTCAACCTGACTGCAGCCATACAGTGCTCAGATATTTGATGAAATGTTATTTCTGGTTGTGTCTGTGAAAGGTTTCCTGAAGAGATTAGCATTAGAAGTGGTAGACTGAGTAAAGCAGATTGCTGTTTCAAATGTAGGTGAGTCTTGTTCAATTCACTGAGGATCTGAATAGAACAAAAAGGCAGAGGAAGGGAGAAATCCCCTCTTCCCTCCCACTCCCTCCCTTTCTCTCTGCCTTACTGATGAGCACGGACATCATCTCCTCCTGCCCTTAGACTGGAACTTGTACCATCAACCTTTCCCGGGTTCTAGCTTGCAGACAATCAGCTTCCATAGCTGCATGAGTTAATTCTTCTGCCTCAACATCAACTTCCAGGCTACCCTCTCTCCTTTCTACCTCTTTCCTGACTCCAATCAATACCACATACTAGCGCAGTATCTGCAAACTTCTGTGGAATAAGTCATAACAACAATTATATATTTTTCAGGCAAAGTACCACAAAATACATTTAACTTCTCATACATAATCTACTCTGGTTCATTCATTTACCTATTTACCTAAAACTATGCATATTTAGAATATGTCCTTATAGCATAAATTTACCCTCTAATAATAATGACTCTAGGAAGCACTAATACCATGTTCAAAGCCCTACCTAGCTATGCAGGAAAGTGAAAGTGAAGTTGCTCAGTCGTGTCCGACCCTCATCTACCCCATGGACTCAGCCTACCAGGCTCCTCCATCCATGGGATTTTCCAGGCAATAGTACTGGAGTGGGTTGCCATTTCCTTCTCCAATGCATGAAAGTGAAAAGTGAAAGTGAAGTCGCTCAGTTGTGTCCGACCCTCAGCGACCCCATGGACTGCAGCCTTCCAGGCTCTTCTGTCCATGGGATTTTCCAGGCAAGAGTACTGGAGTGGGGTGCCATTGCCTTCTCCTGGGGTGCCATTGCAGGAAAGGGTTAACTCAAATCCTACACATTTCTAAGAAAGGACTGGCCCATGTCTGGTTCATGGGAGATGAGTTCTAAGCTCTCATTATATTCTATGTGATAAGAGGATCTTGGGGTGCCTGAGGCCTTGGGCCATGTGGTACTATTAAGATGGGACAGTTTATACTAACAATGGGATTCACAATGAACTGTCTTTGCTCTGGGGGACCAGAATCTGAATAGCTACAGTCAGTCATGCAGGCGCTACATGCTTCCAAGACTGAACCCCAATAAAAATCCCTGACCGCCAAGGCTCAAGTGAGCTCCTCTGGCTGGCAACTCTTTGTGAGTGTTGTCACAGATTCGTGCCAGGAGTGGAACTTCATTAGCAGAGGACAGTGGAAGCCTGTGCCCGGTTCCTCCCAGACTTCACCCCGTGCACCTTTTCTCTTCGCTGATTTCAGTCTCTATCCTTCAGCTGTGTTAAACTATAACCACAATTGTAACAGCTTTTTGAGTCCTTCTAGTGAATCACTGAGCCCAACCGTGGTCCTAGGGAACTCCCTGACCTCCTTTTTAGTTCAATGATGGAAATTTCTGTTAGAATTCTGAAAGTCTTGCTATAGCACTTTGTCCCATTACATAAGAAAATGTCATGATACTTTTCACCAACTCTTTCTCCTTACTTAACTTCTGATATTGTTCTACTTTAAACCCCTCAATATGATTGTGTCCAAGGATGTTGCTATTGAAGTCAAGGACACAGCAGAATACTGGACTTAGGATTAAACAACTTAAAAGCCTTAGATATTGTCTAAAAATGAAATACATAATGTTAGGTGGAAAAGCTTAGAAGATTTTCTCTAGGAAGTAATTTGCTGGCACTAAACATACAATTTCAGTTCATTTGTTTAAAATTAAAATGTCGTTTATTGGATGGCAGGTATGCAGTGATGCTTTTAACACTATACACAGCTCCTTTTCATCTCTTACTTATATTTAAGCATTCTTCCATTTTTTAATCTTCTACTTTTTTTTTTTTTTTTGCCGTCTTCACATTCTCAAACATTTTTATGTGTACTTTTGTTCTCATTCTCATTTTTGTCTAACGGATCATAGTTCCTTGGCATTAAAATCCCTGAGTACTTTCCAAATGTCCTCCTATGAATCATAATCAAAACTCAGAATACCACAGACTTGGTTTGTAGAACAAAGATACAGAGATGTAATTAACCCAAAGACGCAGGCACTGCTGTCTCAGACTTCCCCATCTCAGTCTCAGTTACTGGCAATCAATCCTGCCAGAAATTCAGGCCCAAACTCCCTTCTTTCCCTTCCCTGCTTTGTCTCCATATTCAAACTATCAGCAAATTCTGTTGGTTCCATTCTCAAAATACATCCAGAATCCAGCCACTTTCGCCACCACCATAACAGCCTAAGCCACATCATGTCTTGCCCAAATCACTGCAATAGCTTCCAAACTAATCTCCGTCTTCGCCCTCACCTACAGTGGTCATTCTCGACACAGGAGCCAGAGCTGACCTGTTCAACCATAACTCAGATTATGTCACCACTCTGTTTAAAACCCTCCAAAGGTTTCCCATCTCATTCAGAGTCAGCACCAAAGTACCAACATGCATGCTTGCTCAGTCGTGCAAGTCATGTCTGACTCTTCAAGAACCCGTGGATTGTAGTCTGCCAGGCTCCTATGACTGTGGGATTTGCCAGGCAGGAATACTGGAGTGGGCTGTCATTTCCTCCTACAGGGGATCTGCCCGACCCAGGGACTGAACTTGCATCTCCTGGATCTCCCCCATTGGCAGGAGGATTCCCTACCGCTGCATTACCTGGGAAGTCCCCAGGTACCACCAATAGTTCTCAAGTCTTTATGTGGAGTCTCCACCTCCTACAACTCTCCCCCTCTTTCCCCTCCCAGTCACATGGCCTCCTTGCTATCCTCATACACATGTGGGTGCTCTGTCCCCAGTGCCCGTGTGCTTGTTCCTCCCCCAGACGTCTACATGGCTTGCTTCCTCACTTCAAGTATTTGCTCAAATGTCACTTTCTCAGTGAGGCCAGATGTGACCATCTCATCTAAGTTATATCCTTACCACGTTTAACCACCATCACTCCCTAAACTCCCTTCTGGGTTGTATTTTCCTTCATGGCACTTATAACTCTCTAATTACTATACAACCTACTTATTTTTTGTGTGTGCCTGGCTTCCCCCTCTAGAATGTAAGCTCCATGAGGGCACTTTGCTGCTTTTTGCTATATCCCCACCACCTAAGCATGCCCAGCACTTAAGAAACAGAAAATATTTATGGAATTGATGAATTTAATAAACGTGTTTAAGATGCAAAGCTCTAAATACTCAGAGATAACTAAACATATAGTTAGATAACTATATAAATACAACTACATAAAAAGAAGAAATAATGATCTTTTGAGTATAACTTTTGGAGGTAAAATGTATTACAATGCCTGAACCTTAGAAGACTGCTGAGTGTGATTATTAATGACAGAGTTGACTGAGAGCTGCCCTCTGCCCAGTGCCCTTCCAACCCTCACTCAGGCAAAGCCCCACGTATACCCTTGATTGTGGTTGGCTCCCATACCCCCAAGCCCACCATGTCCTGGTCAACGTGCCTGGCCTGCCTCTGACCACAGTCCACTCCCTGAGGATTCCCTGCTGTTTCCCAGCATTCCACAAGTGGTTTTCATGGGTTTCCTCAGAGTTTTCTCCTAAATGTCACCTCAAAACTTTCAGCCCCTTTTGCATGGGATTAGACATTCTGCCGCTCCCTTCTCCTCAAGCTCAGACCAGCCAGGCCTGCTTCATGCACGATGACTGCATATGCTAAGACTTTCACTGAGGATCTTCTGTTTTGAAATTTAAAGTAATTTCCTTCATGTCCCTTCTTTTAACCACATTCCCAAAGATTATCATCATAACATAATAGTTTGTTATAAAGGCTTTATTATTGCTATTATTTGGATATTTTATTTTAAATTGGAGGACAATTGCTCTGTAATGTGTGTTGGTTTCTGCCCTACAACAATGTGAATGAGCATTAATTATATATATATATATATTCTTTTCCTCTTGAGTCTCCCTTCCACCCCACTCCTCTAGGTCATCACAGGGCACCAGGCTGAGCTCCCTGTGCTATACAGCAGCTTCCCACTGGCTATCTATTTTACACATGATAGTGTATATATGTCGATGCTACTGGAAATTTTTCTAAAAAATCCTCTGTACTGCCAACATTTCTTTTATGCAGAGATGTCAAAAGAATAAGGGTGCTTTCTAATGAATTATTCTTCCTTTCACACCTACATTATTCCTATTATTTTGTGCTAAAAACTTCTTGTAACAGTTTTTATAGTTCAGTCTATAAAACATTACTAGTCAAGAAACAATTTTTGCGGAGATATGTTACTAGACAGTGGAGACCATGCATGCTGTGAAGAATAAGACAATAATTTCTGAATTGATGGTGACAGATTCACAGGCCAAAACACATTTTCCAGTAAGAAATAGCCCAACTCAGAGCCTGAAACTGCCAGATATCTAATGTTTGTGTCTGTATGTTCCAGGTCATGAACATTTAACTTGGTGTCTATAACCTCATATCGGTGCATTTACTGCAGTTTTTCCTGACTTTAGCATTCTACTCTGGTAGTGGTAGCCCCATTCTTTGTATCTCTTAAACTAGGAATGCTAAGTCACTTCAGTCGTGTCCGACTCTGTGTGACCCCATAGATGGCAGCCCACCAGGCTCCCCCGTCCCTGGGATTCTCCAGGCAAGAACACTGGAGTGGGTTGCCATTTCCTTCTCCAATGCATGAAAGTGAAAAGTGAAAGTGAAGTCACTCAGTCATGTCCGACTTTCAGCGACCCCATGGACTGCAGCCTACCAGGCTCCTCCATCCATGGGATTTTCCAGGCAAGAGTACTGGAGTGGGGTGCCATTGCCTTCTCCGAAACTAGGAATACACCTCTCATATCCACCCTACTCATTTCACCCCATCTCTGCTCATGGCCGGATTCTACCTAGCTATTTCTTTTAGTCAAACCTGAAGGAAATCTATGCCAGAGAAAACTCCTCTTGTACTGATTTTATTTCTTAGACCTTCTTCTCATGTCCTGTCCTACATGAATGTGGAGACTAGATGACCATCTGCCAGGTCAATTCCTGAGGTAAATGGGACAGGGGGCAGAGATGACACCTAAGATGCTCCAAATTAAAGATTCTGTGAAGTAATTTTGACTCTTTCAGTGATACATCCTGTATTGTGCTCTCCATGGAGGCTGAAAGCCATTCTCCCCAACCCACAAGCAAGATGGGAACCAGCCTCTTCCGTTCCTGGAGCCACCTTAGTTTCCTCAGTGACTCGCCAGGGGTGACTCTCCTGGCGCTCATCTCTTGCAAATGTTATTTGTCTCTACTCTTTTTAATCTTCATGGGTCATTTCTATTGTTTTCGAATAGTTCTCAACCTCTCAGTGACTTGGGAAACTCAACCCTACTAAAAACCTGTGTGCATGCATGTGTAGTCGTGTCCGACTCTTTGCAACCCAATGGACTGTAGTCCCCCAGGCTCCTCTGTCCATGGGATTGACCAGGCAAGAATACTGCTGTGGGTTGCCATTCCCTTCTCCAGGGGATCTTCCCAACCCAGGGATCGACCCACATCTCCTACATCTCCTGCACTGGCTGGCAGATTCTTTACCATTGGCACCACCTGGGAAGCCCAGAGGCATTAATTTCCATCTTACCTCACAGCTGCATACCTACTCACTTACTCATTTTCAATTAACTCCTCAGCAAAATCCTTATTCTGAAACATTAGATTTTTGCCTCTTCTCAAAAGTATTCAGTTCTTCCTTTATCACCTATATTTGGGGACAGTGACACATCATCCAAATTTACGGAGAAAACTGAAATTATCCGGTGTAAGTACAATGTCCCTAAACTTATCTTAATATCTTTATCTCTAATCCTAAATGGAAAGAAGTCATGGAGAGTGCCATCCTGGAAAGATAGAAGAAAGGCAAAAAGATCTTTTCAGGACTTAGGGAGCACACAAATATCCACGGCCAACCAGGCACAATGTGTCCACTGCTGTTCAGGAAACACTGCAAGTCCAGACAAAGAGGAGACAGGAGAGCCATGGATAGCTCATTACTTATTTCCCATGTAAAACCACAGAGGTCTCCTCTTTTCTACAGTCCTTTAGGCATGTCATGGCATAGTATGGTAGACTCAAAAGATCTAACTTGAAATTAGTAATGGGTTGAATTGGGTCCTACAAAAATTCCTGTGTTGGAGTTTTAATACCCTCAAAATATGACCTTAGTTGGAAACAGGGTCCAAATAAACCACAGATATAATTAAGATATAACAATTATAATTAAGTTAAGATGATGTCTTACTGGAGTAGGATGGGCTCCTAATCCAATACGATGGTTATTTTTATAAAAAGGGGCAATTTGATGACAGAAATGCATAAACAGGGAGAATGCCATGACAAGATGCAGCGTGAGATGAGGGTGAAGTGTCCACAAGCCAAGGAACACTGAAGACTGACGGAAACCACCAGAAGCCGGGAGAAAGGCATGGAGCTGGTTCTCTCGGCCTTGGAAGGAACCGATCCTGCTGATGCTTGCATTTGGGACTTCTAGCCTCACAGAACTGTGAGACAATAGATTTCTGTTGTGTGAGCCACTCAAGTGGAGGCATTTTGTTATAGTAGCCCTAATAAACTATATGCAGTCCTAGTCCTACAGTGTTCTCATTCCTAAAATTGTTGTTCACTAAGTCGTGTCCAGCTCTTTGCAACCCCATGGACTGCAGCACTCCAGGCCTCATTCCATTCCTAAAGTAGGGATCGTAATTTTTATTATATATACACCAAAGGCTGCTATAAAAAATAAACATATAGTGCTTACCAAATACTAGGAACTACGCTAGGTAATTCACATGGGTTAACTCATTTAATCTTCACCACAATGCCGTAACACAGATACTAATATTGTCCCCTTTTCACAGCTGAGGAAACCGAGACACAGCAGAATAGTAAGGAAAAGCAAAGTGAAAGTCATTCAGTAGTGTCGGACTCTTTGCAACCCCATGGACTGTATAGTCAATGGAATTTTCCAGGCTAGAATAGTGGAGTGGGCAGCCTTTCCTTCTCCAAGGGATTTTCCCAACCCAGAGATTGAACCCAGGTCTCCCACATTGCGGGCAGATTCTTTACCAGTCAAGGTCACACAGAAAGTGAAGGGGCCAAGATATAAACCCATGCAGTCTGACAGTATTACCCATGAAATAACTATCTTTGTAAACTATCAAGGTCCTTCCAAATTAAATAAATCACCATCATCATAACCACTTCCCTACTCAAGAGCCTCTATTTCCCACAGCAGAAATAACAATTTTCTCCTCCAAGAGCTTCCACAGTCTAGTTCTGGCCTGTCTCTTCAACTTTAGCATTCACTTCCTCCCCACACAAACTCTCCCTTCATGCTTAACTGCTCATCCTTGCTTGAGCACAACTCGTATTTTATCCTCGATTCCCACTGTTACTCTCTATGAGGGTTCCCTCTACCTGCTCCACATCAACCTCCTATCTTTCTCAAAGAGCACAGTACTATCTAGCAACAGCATTCCCTAGCAACTCTATCCACAAGTGGCCTCCCCTATGGCCCCATACACGCATTGCTCAATACTCTTTGGGAATTCAGGGATGATGCCAACCAAGAAAGTGCATCTGCCCTTTTATAAAATGGTAAAACAAAGAAAATATCTACACAAACTACTAAAGAAAAAGGAAGTAAGAAAATTCCCTGACAGTCCAGTAGTTAGGACTCTGAGCTGCCATTGCAGGAGGCATGGGTCTGATCCCTGGTTGAGGAGCTAAGATCCTACAGGCCAAAAGAAAAACAATTATACGAGAATTACAAAGTACTACTGAAATTTATAGAAATCAATACTTCCAACTGAGTTGAAGAAGGATGGATACACTGAGGGGCATCTGAACTGGGTCTTAAAAAGGGATCAGGAAGAATGTCTATAGCTATCTATCTATAACTATCTTTAACTATGCCCACTAATTAATACACTCAGTACTAATAACATGCACACTGAGTTACTTGAAGATACTTGTTTTCTCCTTTTCTCACATTTATTGTTTCAGTCCTCTCTGAATCCAAAAGGGCTCTGAGACAGATCACACCTGCTCAGGTATAAGCCTCTGGGAGGCAGGGATCTTAGATCCCCTTAGATCTTCTTTGTCTTCCCTATGGTGTCATGCACAAATGACTACGTGCAACACAGGCCTTCAAAAATATTTGTGGAAAACAAGGAAAGAATTCATGAAGAAGGTACAGAAGATAGGAGAGAGACTGTCATGAAAGGAGATAAGGGAATTAGCATGATTTTTCTAAGAAGTTCTCCTTGACCTGGCGGCTACCCCACTCCTTAGCTCACTCCTCTTCCTGCGCCTTTGCTTAGCTGGTGGCTATGCGTGCAAGGCTTTCTCTCCTCCCATTTTTGGCATAAAATCCTCTGAGGCCCAGTTCATTCTCCCCTCCTTGCTGAGTATTCTTCGCCCACGTAACCTTCACAGACATTTTTCTTCCTGCAATCCTGTTGCAAGGATTTGTCTGTTCAACACTTAATTGTTCTCATAAAGTTTCATACTCAGTTATCCTTCTCCAACCAGACTTTATAGCTCCTAAAGGCTGGAAACCATGTTTTTTTTTTTTTTTTTTTTTTGCATGCTGCCCTGCTTTGGCTTCAACCAGACGTCCCCTCAAACATGAAGTACCTGGCAAGTACTTGCTGAATGACTAAATCCTTTCAGTATTTCTATCGCTAAAGTAGAACGTTCTTTCATCTGACTCTCAGGTTCAAAAGTACACTGGAAAAAATTATATATCAAAGCATTCATTCCTGGTAACACAGATTTATCTTTTCTAAAACTTGCAATCACTGAACCAAACTTCAGTGGCTTCACCAACAAGAAAAAAAGGTGTAAGCGCACAAAGAAGGGTCTGTTACATAACCACCCGAACACTGCTAGCTCCATTCAACTTCTTTAGGCACAGGATTTATCATTTTATGGCAATTTAGTAGTATAAATACTGCCAACACATTTCTTCCCCAAGAAAGAGATATTGAAAGTGGCCCAACTTACCCTAAAACTTGCCAGATTACATTTAACAAGTTGAAGTGAAACTGAATTTTTCAAGTTCCTGCAGCAGATACTCAAATACCATTTGTTAATCTGAATTTTATTTAGAATAACTCTATGCAAGTCACAGTAAATCTAAAAACTATTCATGCTGAAAAGCTTAGAACCCTAACAGAGCATGTGATTAATAGGATCTCTTACGGAAACAATACTGGTTTCCGTAAGAGAAAAGAAGTGGATCTTAAATTTTTACACTAGAGTTTAAGAAATGATAAACTGAACTATTGCATAAAAGTAATAGATCAATTATTATTCTGCTCTCTATTTCACCTGGGTTCTCATTAGAACCAACATGCTCTAACTTGTGAAAGACTTACATTCAAATTAGAGGAAAAAAGAAGAAATCAACCTCATACCTAAGGGAGACAGCAAAAGACACTTTAACTGGTTAACTCTGCAGGCTTTTCAGTGATTCTAAGAAATCAGTTTCCTCTGAGAAAGGTAACTGTGAAAAACATTTCAAAATTGCTTTAAAACTATGGGCTGTAAAACTAAGTGGAAACATTCCATTTCAGCTGCCTAAGACATTGACATTGTTGGGCTCCTGTTCTTGGCATCCCCCAAACCCACTGACCCAATATTGGCTAAGTCTGCTTTCTAACACCTTTAGCAGCATCAGTATGAACATGCTTTTAAAATGATTACATCTTAAGTCCTGCCTAATTTTATTACTGTGAAAAAACACGACCACTGGCCTGCAACCACAAATTAATTCTACTAGAGTCTATTTTCCTGAACAAAAATGAAACAAAGCTCACGTTCTGTTTCTATACATGCCATTCTTTTTAACCAAAAATACTGCTGTTAAGAAGTCTGGAGTATAAGCGAAGTTTCCGAGCTCTTTCTGACATGGGCAGCCTCTATGTTTTGACCACATGGCTAATGAATGCCCCATACACTCATGTGACCACTGTTGCCAGTCTCACTCTCCCATAAAAATGGGGTAGAGAAATGTAAAAGATATTACTGAAAGTCCAAATGCAACACCACAATCTGCTGCCAAGCCCTTTTTAAAAAAGATTTTCTAAAATAAAAAAGAAATGTAGAGGAAAGTGATCCGTTTGAGGAGAAAATAGATTAGACATAGGGGAGAAGGGCTTTCAGACACTGTTATGTGTATCTGAATGAAACGCTGAAGCAATCTTATGCATGATCAATACTTAACCAGTTAGCAAATATTAATACTTTGCTCTAACAAATAAAAGTGCTAAGTAGAAACTATACACAACTTGTATTTCAAACACTAAAACTCACCATATCGTCTACCTTCACATAATTAAGTCACTTTTAATTTCCAAGATTTTCAAATCCAGATGAGCAGCAGTCATAAAATTAGAACCCCAGAAGACAAATGCTTACATCCCTCCTGGACAACCTCACTTAAACCTTTCTAAACAGAGAAGAACTCAAAGGCCTCCTTCATAAATCCATTCTAAAGGTTAAAACATTCAGAAAAACTTCCCGTATTTAGCATAAATCCCTCTTGATGCCTGCTGTAAGTCGATTTCCTCTTCTTTTTCTTCAGGGAAGATGGAAAACAGCTGTTCAACATTCCCTTTCAGGCCCCTTTTTCCTTCCTGCCAGGCCCATTTCCCCCTTGGGAGAAGTGTAAACACTGCAGGTGATTCCTAAATCCAGCTGGCCCCTACCCGATTATCCAAGGGGCTGGTGAGCTCGGCCCCGTGCGAGCCTCCTAGGATGCTGTCATCCAACTGCCAAGGCCCCAAGAAGAGCTCTTTACCAGAATCTGTGGAATTCCAGAAATCCTTTACTTAGAGTCTGTCCTCAGATATAGTCAAGACAACAAGAATAGCACTGTATCAAGAAGAAAAGCTGACAGTTGCAACTGTAAAGAAGGTAAGCAGTGTTATCCTCCAGCCTGGCGGGCTTCACTACCACTCTGCCCGGTGTCAGGGTGTTGAGTGCACCCTGGCATGAAACATTTTTAAACTACTTGATGATTTTTATCATGCAATTCTTGAGTTCCTTTGTCACTAACGCAACTTTCTGGATGTAAGCTAACTTTAGAAATGCAATAACCCTTTCAATACTCCAAGGTGCAGAACTACTCTAAATGAAGGTGTTAATTTGTAGTCTTTTATTTCTTTTTTTTCACTTTTTAAAATATGTTTATTTGAAATAAATGAGCATTGTTCACAGCTCTTCTCTGCTCCTTTTTCCCTGCCACCTCTGTTTCCTTTGCATTCTGTCCTGTTTTTTTTCATAATAGGTATTTTAGAGGGATGACAATCCCTTCTCCCCTGCCAACCTGCCAAAGATCCCTACATCCATCTCATACAAATGCAGATGAGCAAATTCTAATGAAAAGTGACTTCAGCATGGATTTCCAATCCCTAAGAAGTAGAGACCACACAGTCTGAAGAAGAGGATGTGACAGTAAAATGTATGCAAAGATAAAAAAGGGCACTTTTGGTTTCCGGAACAGAACAGACTTGTTCAAGAGGCCCATGGGCCTCAGCCAATTACCATGATCCATTTGATCTTTCTGCTAGGGAGGACTGTCGCTTCATCTAGGACATCACTGGCATCCCCTGGTTCACCAACTGTGCTCCCAGTCTATTTTTTTTAAATTAGTAATCTCTAGGTTCACAACACAATATGCAGAGCACTACGTTTTACACTAATGCTGTTAACTCCCACTTCAAGAATTGCTAACAAATATCCCCATTTTTCTCACAATAGTCATTAGACTCCAACAGTAAAGCCAGTACATTGCCTGTGTACTTCATCAATAAAAATATTATAGACCCACAGCTTGGTGAGCCCATTTCCTTTACAAATTCTTTTTAAGAGTTATGAAATGCTGACTCAGCTTTGTTGTGGTATAACATCTGCACGCATTAAATCCCTTTTGCTTAGTAGCTAAGTTTGTTACACATGAGAAAAAGGCAAAAACCTTAATTTAATCAACAAATTTACAACCCTATGGCATCTGTATATGAAATGAATATTTCAAATGGAAACATTTAAATGACTGTGCTGCTGCTGCTAAGTCACTTTAGTCGTGTCCGACTCTGTGCGACCCCATAGACGGCAGCCCACCAGGCTCCCCCGTCCCTGGGATTCTCCAGGCAAGAACACTGGAGTGGGCTGCCGTTTCCTTCTCCAATGCATGAAAGTGAAAAGTGAAAGTGAAGTTGCTCAGTCATGTCTGACTCTTAGCGACCCCATGGACTGCAGCCTACCAGGCTCCTCCATCCATGGGATTTTCCAGGCAAGAGTACTGGAGTTAAATGACTGTGGACCTACTCAATTTCTACTGAATGATCATGTACACTAAACACACAGGGAATTTTACTATGATAATCCTAATATTTTCCACTAATTAAGTAGAGAGGCCCTGTTAATTCCATAAATAATACCAAAAATATTTTTCGCATGTGGACACACACATACACTCAGTTGCAAATTCTCTCTGTCTAGAGCAAAGCAGATGGATGCAGTCTACAATGGATACACGACATACGCATAACTGAGAGTTAACTACACACATGTGTTTTGTTATATTTTTAAAAACAGGACTACACTTACCTAATGGTTATAACTATTCTCAAATATAAAATGCCCAAACAAATCATGCTATTACCAGGATGTTTATAGCTTCTACATATTACTAAAGAGGGAAATTCTGTTCTTTCAGAAATTGTTTACTAACATTTGATGACAACACTTACCAAGATCATGTTTATGGACTACCCTAAGGGAGCTGGAACAAATAGAAGGAAATCCAGTGGTAATCTTAAAGCACACTAAAATTCATAGTGTTATCTGGAATTAAGGACAGAACTCCATTCAAGAAATAAACAGATGGAACTTGCCTGGTGGTCCAGCGGTTAAGACAGCACGCTTCCAAAGCCAAGGGGTGCAGGTTCCATCCCTGGTCTGGGAACTAAGATCCCACATGCTGTGCAGCATGGTAGGGTGGGGTGGGGGTGGGAAAGCAATCATTCTCCAATAAAATTAATTTAAAAAAAGCAATTGTACTCCAAACAAATTAATTTTAAAAAATTAAAAAAAAAATAAACAGATGGTCGCAACCATCATTTCTTCTTTTTCCAAAGTAAAATCATTCCCTTTTCTTTTCTGTGGTATTTAACAGACTCTCTAAACACTGCCTCCTGCAGGTTTATACTCTTCTGGGCATCTGACAGAGGATCTGAAATCCA
This sequence comes from Bos mutus, assembly GCF_027580195.1. NCBI lineage: Eukaryota > Metazoa > Chordata > Mammalia > Artiodactyla > Bovidae > Bos > Bos mutus. The sequence continues at coordinate 34,451,594 of NC_091625.1, forward strand.
TACCCTTGATATGCTGGAGCTTGCTGAGACATGCAGACGGAAGCAACACAACTGGTAAAACACCCAAAAACCTGAAGCCAGCAAATGAGAGCTGAGCAATGAGCATAGGGCTCTATGGGAATCAGAAGGGGCCCCAGGATGGAACCCTGATGAGGATGATAAGAGATAAGCAGAGTGAGAGGAGCGTGCTGTGGGAAGAGGGCCCCAAAGCAGCCAGTTTACAGAAGCCTGAAAAACACATAAGCAAGCATTCCAGGGAGCTGACAAATCATGGACAGTAATGAGTAGTAAATGGGATAATAAATTAGATCTGTAAGAAAATGAAACGTAAGAGTCTTTAATAACATGGATGTGGAATCATAAAGGAGAAAAGTAGAATAAAATATGCCATTTAGGTTAATCTGAAATTTAAAATAGGCCACTGCTACTGCTGCTGCTAAGTCACTTCAGTCGTGTCCGACTCTGTGCGACCCCATAGACGGCAGCCCACCAGGCTCCCCCGTCATTACTTGTAAATGACAGACAAGTCTCTTCTTTTCATGGTATTTCCATTTCTACAGCTCTAAAATAAGGATAAGACACCTGCTCTATATCACTCTTCATTTCCGCTAGGCTAAAAAATGAAAATATTAGAATTCTTTGGAAAAATATTGAATTACTTTCTCACGCTCACGCTCAGTCATGTCTGACTCTTTGCCACCCCATGGACTGTAGCCTACCAGGCTCCTTTGTCCATGGGATTCTCCAGGCAAGAATACTGGACTGGGTAGCCATTTCCTCCTCCAAGGGATCTTCCCCACCCAGGGATCAAACCCACCCTTCCTGTGCCTCTTGCATTGCAGGAAGGTTTTTCACCACTGAGCCATGGGGAAGCCCTAGGCAGTTTTAAATAGAAGCATTCACATAGCTGTATGATCTACCAGGGACTCTTGTTTTCCTTCCATTGTCTAATGCACAGGAATTCATAAGCAAGAGTTTATTAGGCTCCTTTTTATCCTGTCCACAACACTACCTTTTTTTCTAGTATGATTCTTTTCAGTAATATCTCTCCACCACGCCCTAATCAAACCACTCTTCTACATGCAAGTAGGAGCTGTGAAACACTAAAGTTAGATGGGTAAGAACCTGGGACTACATTTATTTATTAAAATATATAGAAAGATTTTCTTTAAAGAAAAATCACTTCAATTAAAAATATTATCCACTTAATGCAAGGTTTCACTTTTAAAATATATAATTTATATTAGAGTTGGGCATTAGAATCAGTAAGACTTTTTGAAATTCATCCATTTCTAATTACTGCCATCATCAAATAGAAGCATGGATCAGTGCCACTGAGATCTAGGACTTTAAACTCTACTTCCATTCTGCCCTTAATTCATCAGATGAATTTCACTGAGAAGTAATTTCTTTTTGGTACTCTGAACTTATACACTTGCCGAATTCCCATGTCAGGCACTGACTCTTGGTTTAGATTACACTGTGTCATCCAAATACCCACTGGTAATTTGGTGACTCCCAACAAGTTTTTTTTCTACAAATCAACAAGCATACGTGCTAAGTCACTTCAGTCACATCTGACTCTGCGACCCCATGGACTGTAGCCCACCAGGCTCCTCTGTCCACGGCATTCTCCAGGCAAGAATACTGGAGTAGACTGACATGCCCTCTTCCAGGGAATCTTCCCTACCTAGGGACTGAACGCATGTCTCTCATGTCTCCTGCAATGGCAGGCAGGTTCTTTACCACTAGGGCCACCTGCAAAGCCCACAAATTACCATGGGTGAAGATAATGTAATTCCAAGATGAGAAAATCCTAAGGCATTTTATAATATAGTCAAAAGAACTGTCCTGTCCTCTACTTGGAGCCATTCTTTCAGAAGGATTGATGGACATGGAATCTCCACCTTACCCACTCCTTCATAATAGTAAAGATCCAGCCCTTCTCAGTAATCGGAATAAAAGGATCCACTACAATGATGACCTTCCCTCTACAAGAGGGTCTTGATCTCCTCAAAGGCCTGCCACAAACATATTCTAACATAAAAAAAGTTTTGGTTTTTTAATTTATGGGGGAAGAAGGTGAAAAAAGGATAAGAACATGTACAAACATGCTAATGATATCTGGGCTTCTCACATGGCGCCAATGGTAAAGAACCCCCACCAATGCAGAAGACATGAGAGACACGGGTTCAATCCCTGCATGGGGAAGATCCCTGGAGGAGGGCATGGCCATCTACTCCAGTATTCTTGCCTAGAGAATTCCATGAACAGAGGAGCCTGGATGGATACAGTCCATGTGGTTGCAAAGAGTTGGGTATGACTGAAGCGATTTAGCATGCATGCAAGTAATATTTAATACACACTGCAACTACAGAATGCTAATTTTTTACTAGTTTCTTTACCCCTTTGGGAAACAAACATTATTGATACAGTAAAACCCCAATCTAAATGCTGTATCTTCCTTATTCCTTTCCAATCATTTGTTGCAATTGTAATATTGAGTGGAAATCATGTAATTTCTTTCATGGGACAGAGTGTCATCCAATGCAAGTAGAAATAAATACCAAAATATTCAACTACAAATATTAAGAAATGTATAAACAAACATCTTATTGCTTAATTGCAGAATGTATTTTCATCTATGATCTTAAAATACTTTTTCAGAGATTAAAAGAAACCTTTATAATGAGGTCTTGGGAAGGGCAGTACAACCTCAGTGAAGTTAAGAACCTCCTGGATGACCATCAGATCCCCTCAAGGCAGCATTGTGGGATATTGGACTGGTCAACAAATCTCACTGAAAACATGTTATTAGCTAATTTGTGGACTAACTTTATAAATACTAAAGTAGATAGACACACAAATGTTAGGTACTATGATGGTCCTGACTTCATGTGGCTAACTTCTTACCCAGTCTTTCCATAACCAGGCCCCAAACCTCAGAGAGAGGAACTTTAAAAACCTTCTACCCAGCAGGCCCAGGAAGGTGCTAATAAGTCCTTCAGTGACAAGGGGTCTATCCTGTTTTCTGTTGCAAATTTCCCTTTTGTCCACATTTTCTCTTCTCTATTTTTATAGAACACATCTTACCTGCACACTTTACAAAAGGACACATATCTATCTGTATGGTAACCTTGTAGTACATGATATACAAATTTCTTGCATGAATCCTGCAAACAATTTGGGATCTCATTTTAGAAGTAGTCAGAATATTCTACAAAATATTGCATATCCTATTTCATTTCATACAAGTTATCATTTATTGCGAAATTAAAAAAAAAAAAAAAAAACTGAAGAAAAGGAAATTCCTGAAAGGTTAAGGTCTATTATGTGAAACATAAAATACTGGGGGAAAAAATTGTTTTGAAACTATTTCTCAGTGAGAACGTCCGTTCTCAAATTTAATGTCAACTAAACCATGACTCTCTAAAGCATGACTAATGAAAAAATGTTTAAAAGAACCCTATAACACGGAGATCCCTAGAAACTAAAAGTGTCATTTCCTGATCTAAGGAATTCCAAGTAAATGAGGTTCACCTCCTACTTATAAGCAATCGATTCGGTTTCAGCCTTCAATGCCCGCCAGCCTGAGCAGAGGTTGATGCCTCAGCCGAGCGATGAAAATGAGAAAATTCTGAGGTCACAAACAGCTTAGATTCCATCCGCGACAGAGCCCATATGGCATTGCTCACAGAGCTTCCCAGCCTGTGAGTCAAGCACGCCCCACCCCCCACCCCACCACCAGGGGCTGCCTGGGAGTGAGGTTTACCAACAATTTCTTCAAGTGTCGGTGGAGCCTGGCGGCTTTGGAATCCGGCGTCTAGGGAGGCTCGAGACGTGCTTGCCTGGCTTCCACAGTCGCAGAGGCTGGCTGCCAGCGCCAGGATCGGCACACCCGACCACCACCACCCCAATTAACAGGGAGACGGAGGGAAAGGAGGGCGCGAAACTGTGCCAACCTACCGGGCAGAGGGAAGTCGGAGCCCCCGGCCGTCCGGGAAATCGCGGCTGGGCCGGCCGGACCCGACGCACAGAAAAGTGATCTCCGAGTTTTTACCGTGCGCCCAGCTCTGCGCTGGGCGCCCAAGGGTTGGAAAGGGACTCAAAGCTGCCCTGCCGCCGGGGAAACTCACGGCTCCGGCTTCACGCCTCGCGCGCCCCCCAGTTGAGCTGGGCTCGGGCGCGCAGGTCGCGGCGCTCGGCGCCCGGCGGGGGACGTGGCTCTGCGCTTGCCTCCCGCCGGCTCCCGGCCAGTCTGGCCGACGACCCGCCCGAGACTCCGGAAGAAAGTTGCGCGGCGCGGGGTCCAGAGCGACGTCCGCCGCGCGCCGCTGCCCACCACTCGCGCGCCCCTCCGCTTACCGCTCCCCGCCGCGGTTTCGTCCTCTCGGGCGTCGCCTCTCCAGCTTGGGCCCAGGCTCCGGAACCCCTTCCCGGCCCCCTTCTCTCCAAGGCGCCCGGGCCCCCGGCGCCCTCGGAGCCGAACCCTCAGCGCGCCAGCCGCGCCATGGGTGCGGGTGGGCGCCGCGCCACAGGATGCGCCGCTGCAGCCTCGGGCGGCGCTACTGCGAGCCGGGCCGGCGCGGGCGGGTGGGTGTGGGCGAAAGGGGAGGAGGGCGGGACGCGGCGGGCGCTGAGGCTCGCTGGAGGGAGGAGGAAACCGCAACGTCACCAGAGCCCCGGGCGGCGAGGATGGGAGGGGGAAACGGGGACCCCTTCCCGCTGCGGGACCCCAACCTCCGGCCCGCCCCGCTTTCTCGCCCTCCTCCTCCTCTCCGAGGACTCGCGGCTGTCGGCCTTCCCCTCCACTCGGGCCCGAATGCACGTACCCCTACCCTGCCAGGCCTCTTTGGCTTCAACTTGCTCTAGTTTCTAAGGACCCCACACGCTTTGGGTTCGACTCTAGAATCGCCCCAACCGCGGGGTACTTTTGGAGGCCCGAGGGGAGGAGCTGATGGATGCTTCACAACAGCTCCGGGAGAGGAAAACGTGGAGAGAACTTTACACCGGAGACTGTTCCCCGCTCCCCGCGCCTTTTCCAAAATTGTTACTCCGTTTCTCCCGGATTCGGTTTTTACTCTCTTCAGAGAGAAAGGAGGAAATCATCTATTTAGAAGCAGTTCCCGCTTTAACCCTTCGAACAAAATACAGTAAATCAAAAGCAGGGGACTCTACAAATGAAACAGATTACAATCAAAGGTCAAGGGTCAGGAACAGAACATTCGAAATATACAGCTGACAGGAAGAAATTTAATTTACCCTATCTCCTATCCTGGGGGGACAAGAGAGAGAGACTGCCATCCGAGTTTTTCAGGTGGACAATCTGCAACCTTAGTAGTCACAGTCTTTAGAGAATTTTCCTACATTTTCTTGAAGCAGCCATTGCACACAGCCTGGTTCAATCTGACCTCAGAAAGGTGTCAGATAAGACCAGAGCCATCATCCCAGGGCTAATAACTTCGCCTCCATCAGTATTAGCATGTAATTAAACTACCGAAGCTACAAGGTACAGAAGTGACAGATCTTCATCCATTCGTTAGCACTAGAGAGGTTTTACCTGAGAGGAGTGCTTTACTCCCTTGCCTCTCCGCTGTTATGACTTCTAAAGGACCACCTCTGTCCATTTTCCCGGTCCTTAGAAGCTCTCAAGACCTACAGATTTCCTCAGGCCACATTAGAAAAAAAGAAAAAAAAATGTGGATGTCGACTTTTCTGTTTTTTTTTTTTCCCAGAAATTGCATTTGCAGAGAGATTCCTTACAAAATGGACAAGAGGAAGTGGTTTTGTTAAATATATTAAATGTTCACTCAAGTACACCACTGATTTGCATAAACTTCCAGATGTTTTAGGGGCGGATGGTGGAGGAGATAAGGAGCTCTAGAACTTAAAACTAGTTTAATCTGGTTTAACTCCTCATTTGAGCGGCTTCCCTGGTGGTCCAGTGGTTAAGAATATGCCTGCCAATGCAGGGTACACAGGTTCGATCCCTGGTCCAGGAAGATCCTTGATGCCACAGGGCAACTGAACTCCACAACTACCCAGTGCAACTGACTATTGAGCTGGTGCTCTAAAGCCCATGCTGCGCAAGCAAGAGAAACCACCCCAATGAGAAGCCTGCACACTGCAAAGAAGAGTAGCCTCCTACTCACAGCAACGAGAAAGCCCAGGTGCAGCAGCAAAGACTCAGCGAAGCCAAAAATAAATAATAATGATAATCCTCATTTGCAGTTTACTACAAGGGTCCTTGGAAAGCTAACCCCGGAGCCTTGGTTTTCTTAACTGTAACAGAGGTATAATACCTCCATTGAAGAATATCAAATATTTGAGAGTTGCTACATGCCAGATGCTGTGCTAAGCGAATTACATGTATTGATTCAGCTATTAGAGAAGATTAATTGTGAAAGGGTCTAGCTGTAGTATGTAACCCGTAAGTGTTGTTTCTACTTACCTTCCCAAACTTGGAAGAGACCTTAGAAAAAGCATCTGGTTTGATTTATTTAACCTCCCCATAAGTAGTCATCTAACTCAGTGATTCTCCAACCCAAAACGTTAAAGCAACGGGGGAGATGTGATAAAATAGTTTTTAATGGGGACCCCACACTAGACCAATAAATCAGAATCTCTAAGGCTAACATGTAAGCATCAGCATTTGAAAATCTCTTCCCTGGTGATCAGAATGTGCAACCAGGATTAAGAAATCTTCAAAGGAGACAGTACCCACTGTCATTTATTCCCCTTTGCCCCCCGTTTTGCTGTAAATTGACCTGGAAATCTGCTTCTGAGTAACATCTACCTCTTGCAAACGGTCCCCCATATAGTAGGACTCAAAAGATCTGTAATCCTGCCCTCTGGAGTCTTCCAGGATGCTTGTAGCCTTAATTCCATGGGAGAGTGCTTCAGTTTGCCTGGATATCTACCAAGTCCATCAGCTTTTCCTCCTCTTTTCTGAAAGCCCTTGGAAGGTGGTTTACTTTGCCATTGCTCGTTTCAAAATCTGACCCCCAAAAATGAAATTCAAGGTTTCATTCAAATAACACAAATGTTTAATGGCTTTGTTCTAATTACTGTATTTTCCCAAGTAAATCCTAGGAACTATTATGGGAGCAATGTCACCCTATTGACTCCTATGTTGTAACCTACTAAAACTCGAAAGCAGAAAAGACTTTTTCATGTCTTCTCCAAAGTACTTCTTCCCAGCCTATTCCCATTATAGTTTTTTCAGCACTTTGCACAATAAAATTTAATAGAATCACATGTTAAGTGAGGCCCTTTTACCTTGACATGTTAGGTATCATCGAGGTAATTGAATAATTCTACCTCCCACCTTCATGTGTTCTGCAAATTTAGTCTGTATGCCATGTCAACATTCAAGTTCTCATTCTCAGATGCCTGCCACTGCTGACACTGCATTAGCATGCTTTTGAACATGGCTTTTGAGAACGTAAAGCAATGTGGGTATCACTGAGAAGATTAGAAAATAAATATTTACTGAGACTTTTTAATTTGGGCGATTCAGGTGCTCAGGTAGTACTTAATTCTCTTTTTACCAAACTCTGGCTTTTTCTAGAGAAGTACAATTAGTGAAGAGTTACGTTAAGAAAGTTCTGAGGACAGGTTCATGGTCCAGGAATATGATTGCCCAATGTCCGTGTACTGTTATGGTCTGTTATTTCAAGAAATAGCCTTACTTCTGTCTTCATGCACCCACCCCCTCACAGCCCTGCTGAAAGTAGCTGAGTTTATGCCAGGTTTCCACTAACGTGGAAGACAAACCTTATGGGACTTCATACTTACATATTTGGGAGGCCATGGGGAATATTCAGGCAGTGTTCTGTAATAGTAACTCACCCTAAGGCTGAATATTAACATCACCTAATATTTGTTTCACCTGACCTGCCTCTTGAGAAACCTATATGCAGGTCAGGAACAACAGTTAGAACTGGACATGGAACAACAGACTGGTTCCAAATAGGAAAAGGAGTAGGTCAAGGCTGTATATTGTCACCCTGCTTATTTAACTTATATGCAGAGTACATCGTGAGAAACGCTGGACTGGAAGAAGCCCAAGCTGGAATCAAGATTGCCGGGAGAAATCTCAATAACCTCAGATATGCAGATGACACCACCCTTATGGCAGAAAGTGAAGAGGAACTCAAAAGCCTCTTGATGAAAGTGAAAGAGGACAGTGAAAAAGTTGGCTTAAAGCTCAGCATTCAGAAAACAAAGATCATGGCATCTGGTCCCATCACTTCATGGGAAATAGATGGGTAAACAGTGGAAACAGTGTCAGACTTTATTTTGGGGGGCTCCAAAATCACTGCAGATGGTGACTGCAGCCATGAAATTAAAAGATGCTTACTCCTTGGAAGGAAAGTTATGACCAACCTAGATAGCATATTCAAAAGCAGAGACATTACTTTGCCAACAAAGTTCCGTCTAGTCAAGGCTATGGTTTTTCCAGTAGTCATATATGGATGTGAGAGTTGGACTGTGAAGAAAGCTGAGCACTGAAGAATTGATGCTTTTGAACTGTGGTGTTGGAGAAGACTCTTGAGAGTGCCTTGGACTGCAAGGAGATCCAACCAGTCCATTCTGAAGGAGATCAGCCCTGGGATTTCTTTGGAAGGAATGATGCTGAAGCTGAAACTCCAGTACTTTGGCCACCTCATGCGAAGAGCTGACTCATTGGAAAAGACTCTGATGCTGGGAGGGATTGGGGGCAGGAGGAAAAGGGGACGACAGAGGATGAGATGGCTGGATGGCATCATTGACTCGATGGACGTGAGTTTGAGTGAACTCCGGGAGTTGGTGATGGACAGGGAGGCCTGGTATGCTGCGATTCATGGGGTTGCAAAGAGTCGGACAGGACTGAGCGACTGAACTGAACTGAACTATTTGTTTTAGGGGAGGACCTAAAACACACCAATGCTCAGACTTACTCTCAGAATTCTGATTTAATTCTTTCTAGGACGAAGTCCAGGCATCCCATATTCTTTTTAAGATGACAGATGGTTCCAGAATGCAGCCAAAGTTAGAACCAATACTCCGCAACAATGGTTCCCCAACTCAGCTGTACTTTAGAACTACCCGGTTGGGGGCGCTTTTAGAACTTGTGATGCCAGACTGTAGCCTGTACCAATCAAAGCATAATAACTCAGTGTTTAAAGCCCTATGACACCAGTGTAGAGAAAGCTTGAGAACCACTGTTCTACAGGGGTAATGGGCACTTGAATCAAACGAAGCATTAGATTTAAAAAATAAGTTTGTTTGTAATGCTTCTCCTGGTTTAATAATTATATAAAATATTGTGAAGATCAGTTTCATTTATATCAGTTCACTAATATGTTTATTTCTAAATACATTTGTTGGATATGCAATTTGGGGAAGTGATACTTGATTTCAATATTGGTTGAACTAGTGAAACTGCTTTCAGATTGTAATGTTCATTTCACATCTCTGCTGCCCAAGTATTATAAATACTGAATTCCAATAGCCAGGCTATTCAGGCTTTTTCTTATACTGGTGAGATTAACTGTATGAAGCAATGAAATTCTTGTCTGCTTTTCATGTATTGCATCTTTTAGATGAGGAATAATTAACAGTTTACTGATATTAAAGCTAAGTATGTGATCCATTCTAAAGGAGATCAGTCCTGGGTATTCTTTGGAAGGAATGATGCTAAAGCTGAAACTCCAGTACTTTGGCCACCTCATGCGAAGAGTTGACTCATTGGAAAAGACTCTGATGCTGGGAGGGATTGGGGGCAGGAGGAGAAGGGGATGACAGAGGATGAGATGGCTGGATGGCATCACCGACTCGATGGACTTGAGTTTGAGTGAACTCCAGGAGTTGGTGATGGACAGGGAGGCCTGGTGTGCTGCGATTCATGGGGTCGCAAAGAGTCGGACACGACTCAGTGACTGAACTGAACTGAACTGAACTGATGTGATCCAATGGTATTTTTCAACATCTTTTTCTAACCTGACTCCAAAGAATACAGATTGTTTCTTCTTCTGTGTTAGTTTTTATTTTAGAATGGTGCAAATTTTGAGTGGCCATTTTTACTCTTTGTGGACAAATGGAAACAAAATTTAAAAACCCAAGTAAAGTTTGACAGAAAAGCACTATTCCTTAGAGGTGCTTATGATCTGTACAATGAAGGTAAAAAGAAACTTGGAATAATACCCACCCTTTCATCTTACAAAGACACTGAGGTTAACATAAGTGGTCGTTGTTACAGTTCCTGGTGCTAATTACTGACGGGGATGGGAAGAGATGTCAGTCCTCCTGGTTTCTAGCCAAGCTTCATTTCTCCCACTTCTGCATGCTGCATCATTGACCAAAAAAGCACAATTAACTTCTTTTTTTTGAGGTCCTCATATTTCACATGAACTATGGCAATTTATTTTAAAATGTCAAGATTCATTTTTTCCACTAACAGAATGTCAATGTATAAGGAGAAATAAGCTTTATTTTAGGGAAAAATCAAATGTCTACTCCAAATAGCACATTTATCATTGTTAAATTTGATGCTATAGGTTACTCATGATATAATTTTCCACTGAGATTTAGGCAAAGTAAGCTCAGTACCACATACTTGCAATTGCTACCAAACCAAACTTTTGTCATTGGGGTGAAATCTTCAGTAAAATTTTACTCATCTTGGTAATTTATTCACATTATACCTGGGATTTTTAAGGCATTCAGAAGTCTTAAATTTTCATCTTTCTATTGCACAAGTCAATTTTCTAAGTTTCTTGCTATTATACAAGAAGGACAGTACCAGTGTTTTTGTTCACGGTGAGCAAATTAATATTATTGTGTGAAGGTCAACCACATGTATATTCATATACATGTATGCGTGCTTGCTAAGTCACTTTAGTCATGTCTGATTCTTTTGCAACCCCATGGACTGTACCCACCAGGATCCTCTGTCCATGGTATTCTCTAGGCAAGAATACTGGAGTGGGATGTCATTTCCTCCTCCAGGGTATCTTCCTGAGCCAGGGATCGAAGCTTCAACTCCTATGGCACCTGCATTACTAGCAGATTCTCTACTGCTTGATCCACTAGGGAAGCCCATATACACGTGTGTGTGTGTGTGTGTGTGTGTGTGTGTGTGTGTATGATCTCACCTTCTATTTAGTCATTAAGCATGTTGCAACAAACAGCAACTGTTATTAAGCAGACTCAGAGTATAGACTACAACATTCTTGGATTGTATTATCATGGAAAAGGAAAGTGGATCTGCCTGAATTAAACAAATGTTAATGTTGTTTGGGGAAAAATGAATGGGTTAATACTAGAAACTGAGAGTACTGGGTTCTAGGACTAAGTCTTTCAGATGCCAGCAGTGTAACCCCAGAATACATTTTCTTTTTTTCCCCTATAAATTTGGAAAACTTCAGCAATTTAAAATTCAGCATTTAAAACTTGGGGCAAAATCACTCAACGTCTTTGAGTCTCAGTGTCCTTAGCTATAAGTTGGAGAAACTGGGCTTGATCTGTGGTTTTCAATTCTATCTATACACTAGAATCACCCAGCAAACGTTAAAAAATAATGACACTCTGCAGTACCCTCAGGCAAATTAAAACAAGTTCTGGGGAATGCAGCCTAGGCTAGCAGGACTCAAAATGTGGCCCATGGACTGCTGGCATCAGCATTACGTGGTATATTAGTCAGCTTGGGCTGCCACAACAAAATACCAGAGACTGGGTGGCTTAAATGACATTAATTTATTTCTCAAAGTTCTGAAGACTGGCGAGTCCAAGATCAAGGTGCCAGCTGATTCAGTTTCTGGTGAGAGCTCTCTTCCTGTCTTCTTGCTATAACCTCACACTGCCTTTCTTTGGCACATGCAAGTGTAGAGAGAGAAACAGAACTTTCTCTCTCTTCCTCTTCTTTTAAGACAAGTCCTACTGGATTATCACCCCACACTTACGACTTCATGGAACTTTACTTCCTAAAAGTCCTATCTCCAAATATAGTCATATAGGGTCAGGGCTTCAATATATAAGGTGGTGGGGGATACAGTTCAGTACATGGAACTTGGGACTTAAAAAAAATTTTTTTTAATTATTTTATTGAGGTATAGTTGATTTACAATGTTGTGTTAGTTTTGGTGTATAGCAAAGTGAATCTCTTATACATATGTCTGCTGCTGCTGCTGCTGCTAAGTCACTTCAGTCGTGTCCGACTCTGTGTGACCCCATAGACAGCAGCCCACCAGGCTCTCCCGTCCCTGGGATTCTCCAGGCAAGAACACTGGAGTGGGTATCCACTCTTATTTAGCATATTTTCCTATATAGGCCTATATAGAGCATTGAGTAGAGTTCCTGTACTATACAGTAAGTCTTTATTGGTTATCTATTTTATATGTACAGTGTATATATGTCAATCCCAATCTTCCAATTTATCTCTCCTCCCCACTTACCCCTCTCCTCTGGGAACCATGGGATTTTTTAAAATGTCAGCGCCAAGCCCAGATTCTGGGAGTAAGGACCAGAAGTCCATGTTTTAACAAACTCTACAGGTGGTTCTTAGGCACAGTGTGTTTGAGAATTACTGGCTTCGACCACTTATTCTTACACTAGGCTGCACATTGAATCATTTGGGGAATGTTTAAACCTTTGATGCCTGGGGCCCTATCCCAGAAATTTTGATTTGTTACAGGATGCCTACTCTAAGCAAGTTTTAAAGCTCTGCAGGTGACTCCAGTCTGAGAAGTTCCAGTGTAGAAGATCTCTAAGGATCTTTTTGGTTCTAAAATAGTGTAGATTTTAATACAATGACATACATATATGTAAAATAATATTAATAATCTAGATAATATACATCAAAAGGAGGGTGATCAGATAGCTCTATTTTGTAGTTTCAGATACAAACACGTTTGTTAGTCTCTTTTCATTACTTCATTATATGATACATGAAACTGAAATTATTTTGAGAATTTCTATTTTGATAGTACCATTTTCTTAGATACATGGTCCTCATAGGGAACCATATATTTTCATAGGGGATTCCCTGGTGGCTCATACAGTAAAGAATCCACCTGCAATGCGGGAGACCCAGATTCGATCCCTGGGTTGGGAAGATCTCCTGGAGAAGGAAATGGCAACCCACTCCGGTATTCTTGCCTGGAAAACCCCGTGGATGAAGGAGCCTGGCAGGCTACAGTCCATGGGGTCACAAAGAGTCAGACACAACTGAGCGACTTCACTTTCACTTTATGCTTCATAAAAACAGAAGATCTATTTGATGGTCAAATATCTTTCCACAGTACAAAACTAAAGGAGAGTTTGGGTAGTGGCCAGATGATTATGAGACATTTTAAAAGAATCTTACAAATTTGGAGACCAGGAGTAATTCTAAAAAACAAACATAATGTGATTATTTTATAAATCTCAGAAAAGTTTATTCAACTGTATAAATAAAGGAAATAAGGGTATTTCTTAGTATTAAAACATATTAATTTATATAATTTTAAAATCTCTTTTGATACCAGGATATAAATGGCTCTAGGCTAAAACCTGCAGATGCCATTTCCCCCCCAAATTTATAACAATAGTTGTAGAAAGCTGACATTTTAAAAAATCTGAGATTACCAGAGTTCTAACCAATGAATTTAATTGTAATTCTGTCAGCACAAAAGTTAGCACATAAAAGTAGAAAAACACTACTGATATTTTGTCATTTCTGTTCAAGCACATGAACTATTTAAAAACTTCAAATTCATCAGAGAGGGACAAGTAACTAATGAATCAAAACTAACAATCTTCCTAATAATACTGAGTCTAACCACAGAGGTATTCAGTTCAGTTCAGTTCAGTCGCCCAGTTGTGTCCGACTTTTTGCGACCCCATGAACCGCAGCACGCCAGGCCTCCCTGTCCATCACCAACTCCAGGAGTCCACCCAAACCCATGTCCATCGAGTCGATGATGCCATCCAACCATCTCATCCTCTGTTGTCCCCTTCTCCTCCTGCCCTCAATCTTTCCCAGCATCAAGGTCTTTTCCAATGAGTCAGCTCTTCCCATCAGGTGGCTCAAGTATTGCAATTTCAGCTTCAACATAAGTCCTTCCAATGAACACCTAGGACTGATCTCCTTTAGGATGGACTGGTTGGATCTCCCTGCAGTCCAACGGACTCTCAAGAGTCTTCTCCAACACCACAGTTCAAAAGCATCAATTCTTTGGCACTCAGCTTTCTTCACAGTCCAACTCTCACATCCATACATGACCACAGGAAAAACCATAGCCTTGACTAGACGGACCTTTGTTGGCAAAGTAATGTCTCTGCTTTTGAATATGCTATCTAGGTTGGTCATAATTTTCCTTCCAAGGAGTAAGCGCCTTTTAATTTCGTGGCTGCAGTCACCATCTGCAGTGATTCTGGAGCCCAGAAAAATAAAGTCTGACACTGTTTCCACTGTTTCCCCTTCTATTTCCCATCAAGTGATGGGACCGGATGCCATGATCTTCGTTTTCTGATTGTTGAGGTTTAAGCCAGCTTTTTCATTCTATTTCACTTTCATCAACAGGCTCTTTAGCCTCTTTAGTTTTTCTTCACTTTCTGCCATAAGGGTGGTGTCATCTGCATATCTGAAGTTATTGATATTTCTCCCAGCAATCTTGATTCCAGCTTGTGCTTCCTCCAGCCCATATTTCTCATGATGTACTCTGCATATAAGTTAAATAAACAGGGTGACAATATATAGCCTTGACGTACTCCTTTTCCTATTTGGAACCAGTCTGTTGTTCCATGTCCAGTTCTAACTATTGCTTCCTGACCTGCACACAGGTTTCTCAAGAGGCAGGTCAGGTGATCTGGTATGCCCATCTCTTTCAGAATTTTCCACAGTTTATTGTGATCCACACAGTCAAAGGCTTTGGCATAGTCAATAACTGGAACTCTCTTGCTTTTTCCATGATCCAGCGGATGTTGGCAATTTGATCTCTGGTTCCTCTGCCTTTTCTAAAACCAGCTTGAACATCTGGAAGTTCACGGTTCACGTATTGCTGAAGCCTGGCTTGGAGAATTTTAAGTGTTACATTACTAGCGTTTGAGATGAGTGCAATTGTGCGGTAGTTTGAGCATTCTTTGGCATTGCCTTTCTTTATTAAGAACAGTATTTGAGCACTTGATTTAATTATTATTCTGTTCTGATGAGGCCAAAGGGGCAACATTTTCAAACATATGGATACATTCAATATCCATACTGATACTCACAAAGTAACTTGAGAATTACCAGTGAATTGGTACATCCACTCAGAAATTCATGCTCTAATCAAAGTGGGATAATGGTGTCACCTTTGTTTACAACTCCTTCAAAAACCATCTTTCAAATATTTTCTGCATGTTTCAACAAGTAAAAACATTAAAGAGAAATTACAAATAAAATATTAGAAAACATGTCAAGATGTAACTTTCTTTTCATATGCAGATACATGGCAATATTCTTTCTCTGTAAGCAAGTTTATAATCAAAACATAATTTGGTGGATAACTGTTTGAAAGCAATACTGCCATATTGCTTTTGCTTTTATTGGATACCAGTAAGAATGACCATGACCTAGCAACCAGAGAGAATGCTAAGAATGCTAAGAGATCTTGCCTCACAAGTCAACAGATACGATTTTATGAAACAAAGCAAACTATACCAACACTTAAAACCACAAATGAGCTGAGATTAACAAATACTTGCAGTGAAAAGGAAGCATTAGACAATCTGATTTGTAATAATATTGAAAAACACCCAGCTGTTTCCACGTGACCACATCACCTGTTGTATATACTGTATTGAAATAAAAGATCTCTATTACAGAGTTTCTACTTATGAGTGCGAAAGAACAGTAGTAACTTTTGTATGTTCTTAATTTTATTGAAGTAAAAGATCTCTATTACAGAGTTTCTACTTATGAGTGCGAAAGAACAGTAGTAACTTTTGTACGTTCTTAATCTTCAGATGTCATTCTCTGAAAGCCAAAAACCTTCCTAATGTCACAATTCAGTATTAAACTGCATTTGCTAAGTATTAAAACAGTGTTTACTATATATAGTTGTTGTTCAGTCGCTCAGTTGCGTCCAACTCTTTGCAACCCCATGGACTGCAGCACACCAGGCTTCACTGTCCTTCACTATCTCCTGGAGTTTGCTCAAATTCATATTCACTGAGTCGGTGATGCCATCCAACCACCTCATCCTCTGTTATTCCCTTCTCCTCCTGCCTTCAGTCTTTCCCAGCAATCTTTCTTTTCTAATGAGTCAGCTCTTCGCATCAGGTGGCCAAAAGTCTTGGAGCTTTAGCTTCGGCATCAGTCCTTCCAATGAATATTCAGTATTGATTTCCTTTAGGATTGACTGGTTTGATCTCCCTGCAGTGCAAGGGACTGTCAAGAGTCTTCTACAACACCACAGTTCAAAAGCATCAGTTCTTCAGTGCTCAGCCTTCTTTATGGTCTTACTATATATAGGAGACAAAATATATGAATATAGTAGCTAAACCGAAGTTATAAATAGGAGAAAAAGACATATTTAAATTTGATCATGTATGGCTGACAATGACTGCTGAAAATTATAAGATTCTGACAATAATGGTCATTATTAAATTACTAAGAAACTAGGTCATTACTAAGAAACTGGGTAAAATACACTGTTCACTTTCAGTGAGAAAATTGCTAAAATATCACATTAAATATAATCTTTGTTTTTATTAAAAGAAGCATTGTCAGTTAGAACTATTATGTTCTTTTTCTCAGTTCAGAAATATATTAAGAAGTTTTATTTGCCAGTTTTACGAGGAACTGACACCAGTGTCTGTACCTTCCTTTCCCCAATAAGGAGAATAGTTTTAATAAAGCACCTGACCTGCCTCTTGAGAAATCTGGATACAGGTCAGGAACCAACAGTTAGAACTGAACATGGAACAACAGACTGGTTCCAAATCAGGAAAGGAGTATGTCAAGGCTGCATATTGTCACCCTGCTTATTTAACTTATACACAGAGTACATCACAAGAAACATTGGTCTGGATGAAGCACAAGCTGGAATCAAGATTGCTGGGAGAAATATCAATAACCTCATATATGTAGATGACACCACACTTACGGCAGAAAGCGAAGAACTAAAGAGTCTCTTGATGAAAGTGAAAGAGGAGAGTGAAAAAGTTGGCTTAAAATTCAACATTTAGAAAACTAAGATCATGGCATCTGGTCCCATCACTTAATGGCAAATAGATGGGGAAACAATGGAAACAATAACAGACTTTATTTTGGGGGGCTACAAAATCACTGCAGATGGAGACTGCAACCATGAAATTAAAAGACTCTTTCTTCTTGGAAGAAAAGCTATGGCCAACCTAAACAGCATATTAAAAAGCAGCAACATTACTTTGCCAGCAAAGGTCTGTCTAGTTAAAGCTATAGTTTTTCCAGTAGTCGTGCATAGATGTGAGAGTTGGACTATAAAGAAAGCTGAGTGCCAGAGAATTGGTGCTTTTGAATTGTGGTGTTGGAGAAGATTCTTGAGAGTCCCTTGGACTGCAAGGAGATCCAACCAGTCCATCCTAAAGGAAATCAGTCTTGAATATTCATAGGAAGGACTGATGCTGAAGTTGAAACTCCAATACTTTGGCCACCTGATGCAAAGAACTGACTCATTTGAAAAGACCTTGACGCTGGGAAAGATTGAAAGCAGGAGGAGAAGGGGATGACAGAGGATGAGATGGTTAGATGGCATCACCACCTCAACAGACATGAGTTTAAGTAAACTCCAGGAGTTAGTGATGGACAGGGAGGCCTGGCGTGCTCCCTGAGCAAAGAGTCGCAGAGTTGACATGACTGAGCAACTGAACTGAATTGAAATGAAGAAAATATAAATTATTGTTGGTTTCTATCTCTGTAGGTGACTTCTATTGCCTAGACTTTGAGATGACAAATCACAGCTCGATTATTCTGGATGGACAATGAAAGAAGTGTCAGATTCTTTAGTCTGAGTGAAAGACTTCAGTATCAGAACAGTATAGGGAAGCAATAATTCTTATGATATCAACTCCTTTAGAAATTATGCTCTGCTTTTCATATCACTATAAAGTTTTCACTTTAATTTTCTGTTTCTACTTTGGTGTCAGTATTGCTCAGAAGTTTAAACAAGGTTCACTGGCTACTGACCTCCAAGTATTGATATATGGATGAAGTATGAACATGAAGGACAGTATTTGAATAGGTCCCTGATCTTCCATAACCTCTTTCATCTGATGCACCATTGACAGACAGTGCCCACCAAGGCAAGGACTGTGAGCAGTTGAGATTCCACCTGTTTCTTCTGTTAGACGGCATCAGTAAGGAGGAATATGAGCTGAATCTGGCCCAGAGAGCTTTGAGCCGGGATCCAAAGGCCTCTAATAATTGATCTAAGTGTCTTTAAGACTCAGCATTAAGTATTTTTCGTCTTTCTACACACAGTTTTTAAAAGCAAAAAAAAACAAAAAACAAAAAAACCCCAAATCTCCAAACTCCCCCAAAATATCCAACATGGAGTTCTGGGAGGAAGATGTTATAAAAAGAGAATGTCATTATATACGCAGACTTACAGGAAGTGTTCCCTATTTAGTCTACTAGAAAATCATAAGAATTGTTACAAAATCTAATAATCTAACAGTTCCTTTAGAGCAGATTTTTCTCAAACCTTTTTTTTTTTAAACTAAAAACTAATATGGATAGAGGAGATGATAGAAAATAGATATCAATAATAGCAAGGTAGACAATACATGATAAAGATACTAAAATAGGTATGTATAAAACAAAGTTTCAGAAACCAGTTTATTTTAGTCTGTTCCATTAAAAAGAAAGATTTTCATTGACTAAATAGATTTCAAAACTCACTACTAGATTCCAACTTGCAGCTTAAAAACATTGCGCTGGTGGTTTCTGTGTACATGGGGAGAGATCTTGCTTATGTTTACTTTCAAAGTTTAAAGATATAGACCTCTCAGAAGTATAAAACTGAAACAGTGGCATCTGCATTCTTTCTAATCTATGTAAATCTAACCGTTAAACATCTAATCTAATCTAATCAATCTAATCTTTAAAGCAATACACTACATTTAAGACTTTTCCAAGGGTCACATAGATCTTTTAACAGAAGATTTTGCATTTTTGAAATACACCAAGAAAATTAGCAATTGTTAGAGCTGTAAGGCACCAGAGTTTTCCCACAGTTTAGAAGTAATCAGTTCATCAAAGAGAAGGTCCACCTGAATGATCATGAGTCATCAATTCCTGCCAGTGGGAAGAAGGCTTCCAAGGACTGCACATCCCAGTCTTGCCATATTTCTTCATTATGTCATCTCAGGTTTTTTATCAGCAAAGAATATCTCTTTCCCTCAACAAAGTTAAGACTGCCAAAGACTCTTTCCACCTCCTACATTTATAAATAATCATATGGTAGTATACATACTCAGAGAAGGCACTGGCAACCCACTCCAGTACTCTTGCCTGGGAAAGCCCATGGACGGAGGAGCCTGGTGGGCTGCAGTCCATGGGGTCGCTAAGAGTCGGACATGACTGAGCAACTTCACTTTCACTTTTCACTTTCATGCATTGGAGAAGGAAATGGCAACCCACTCCAGTATTCTTGCCTGGAGAATCCCAGGGACGGTGGAGCCTGATGGGCTGCCGTTTATGGGGTCGCACAGAATCGGACACGATTGAAGCAACTTAGCAGCAGGCAGCAGCAGTATACGTACAAGTATAGGCTGCAGACTGCTGTTGCAGATGGTGTCGATACTGTAAAATCTCTAAACAGTCATCTATTGATTATTATGTTTATGTCTTTTCACAGGGTGAATATTTCTATGGTCAGGAAGAATCAGCAACACTGAAAGACATCTGTAACTTGTGAGGAAAATAGCATAATGATCAGAAATTTTTACTGCACTGGATATAGGGCCTTGGAACCGGGGAAAGAGAACTTAACTTGCTTGCCTTCTGCCAGTGGCAGGGATTCAACTAGATAGTGATGAACTGAAACTAGAAAGCATTTTATGACCTAGTTCTAAGAAATTCTAAAATGAGATTTATTTACCTAGTCTTATTTGCCTGGGGCATTTTAATTTATCAGTGACTTGGATTAATTACTCTATAAATTCTGCACTTGACAGCTCATCTTAAACCAAAGGAATCCAGAAGAACATACATCAAATGCAAAGGCTTCAGCCACGTATTTCCCTGTGTCTTCAGACTTTTGACACACATACATACACAAACAGGTTTTCATACATTTTGGGACATGTACGTACGTAGACTTCAACAGGCTTGGAATCATCTGGGAAAGTGGGTCCCTGGAATGTACCATTCAGAGCAGCAAATATTCCTATTGCAGGGTGATGGATTCTGGAAATATTTTGGATGCTACCTATCTACTTAAAATTCTCAAATAGTTTATTAACAGATGAGAAAGAAGGAAAAATATTTGGGGGTTAAAAAAAAAGTCTTATATAAGCAAGGCTATGTTGATGCCATGTAAAAAATAATTTGTTTTTACAGCTTAAGGGCAGAAGCTAGGGAGTGGCTCACCACCCATCAGCACTTGATCCTTCTGAAGAGTGCACTAGAACTGGAGAAGTAACATTGTTTTCTGGATGCTAGAGAAAACCAACATGTAGTAAATGTCGGGAGGGAACATAATAATGAATTTCAAAGTTTCACACTTCTCAATTAGCTAGAAAGGGTTTGTTTCTGCTTTTTCTTTTTCTCAGTTGGTTAGGGTTTTTGTTTTTCCGAGCCATGCTTTGGAAAGATACCAAGACCTTACTAAAACCACAGCTCCCTGTGGATGTCAAAATCAGTAATTAATGTGAGATGATGAAAGGGGGAGACATTAACTTGAGGCCCAAATATGTCTTTTTAGAAATGAACTTGGAAGCACCAAAGAATTGGACACGACTGAGCGACTGAACAACAATAACCAGCTATGAAGACAGATCAGGTGAGCAGAGATGGCAGCAGGGGCTGAGGCTAGTATGCCTTTCTGTGCCCCAGAGTTAGAGGAGTCCTGAAATATTCAGTGTGGCTACTGCAGCCAAACACAGGCCTCATGGGAGGGAAAAGTCAAGTAGACACTTGATGGAGAGCCAGATAGGTACTTTCTGACTCTACCACCAATTGAGGGACATGAATAAGTCACTGCACCCAACTGGGTGCCAATAACCTCATTCATGGAATGAAAGCTTGTTGTCATCTACAAGATTCCTTCACCTTTAGAATTTGATGACTCAGGATTTCTGAACTGAGGTAGCTGTGGCCTTCTAGATAAGGACAGTCCAGAAGAAATATAATGCTGGCCACATAGGTCATCTGAAATGTGTAGTGGCTACATTAAAATATATCAAAACAAACTGGTGAAATAAGGTTTTATAAAATTTTTCCTTAACCCAGTATGTCCAAAATATGGTTATTTCAACACCCCTTTGAAATATCAAATAGCCGTGTGACATCAAGTGCTCACAAGCGCCGTGTGTTGCTTGCTGGTGGCGGCTCTCTCCCGTTTGGGACACCACTGCTATTGACACTAGAGGAGTTTGCAAATAGGAAGGAGTAGGAGTTACATTTCTCTTCGATGCTGTGAGTCATGGTTCCAAAGCCTGGCTATTCATCAAAATTATTAGAGGAACTTTTAAAAAAATGTATTTCTGAGCGCATCTCATTCCTTGAGCATGGATCATATCTTTAAAAATCTCACTAGATAAATCTGAGATGCAGCCAGTTCATTCCAATCTACAGAGCAGTGTTTAAAACCTTTTTACTGACCTAACTGAGGGTTCGTGCTGTTTGGAGGTAGCTGGCCTAAGGGAAGCAGTGATTTATGGTTAGCAACCCCCGCAGAGACCCTCCAGAGAGGACTATCTTGTCTGCTAAGTGAGCTGGAAGATTTCAACACTAATCCTGACAGCAAAGGGTGCTTTCAGTTATGGAGGGCAATTTCAAGTTAAAATGTATTTAAAAAACAAAACAAAACAGTGAGCTGATGTTGCAAAACAAAGGAGGCCAGATTCTGCTCTGCCAACTGGTGACTTGATGGAGCTGCAGCTGTGGTGATAGATCTACTTTTGAGCCGCTCAACATTTGTTTGCAATGGCACCCCACTCCAGTACTTTTGCCTGGAAAATCCCACGGACGGAGAAGCCTGCTAGGCTGCAGTCCATGGGGTCGCTAGAGTCGGACACGACTGAGCGACTTCACTTTCACTTTTCATTTTCATGCATTGGAGAAGGAAACGGCAGCCCACTCCAGTGTTCTTGGCTGGAGAATCCCAGGGATGGGGGAGCCTGGTGAGCTGCCGTCAGTGGGGTCGCACAGAGTCGGACACGACTGAAGCAACTTAACAGTAACAACAACAGCAACATTTGTTTGTAGACTGGCTGCCTTCAGTCTGAGATATTCTCATCTTCAGATGTCTTCCATCTGCCCCTCGCCACCACCCTTAGTAGTCTTTCCATCTCTCCAGAGGAAAAGTAGAACATAAAGTTCCTTCTGCTTAAACACAAAATAAAGGTCAGCACCAGTACATTTGGAAAAATATCCATCAGTGTTTATATAAAGACAAACCCACAGATATATACACTTCCATGTACACACATACACACAAGGACATTTATTAATATGTGTACTTGAACTACAAATTAGTAAAGACCAACATTTTACTGCTTAGATAAAATAAATGATTAAGGTTTATAGAAGCTCAAGCGCTTATGATGACCATAAGACTCATGCCTCAGTCTTATTCTTAATCTTCCCTGATGCACTTGTCTGACAAACACATTCCACAATCCCACAGATTATTCTGGAGAAGGATAGAGAGAGAGAGAGAAGGAAGGGAGAATGTGGAGAAGGAGGATGGAAGCAGAGAGAAGGAGAAGGAGGAAGAAGAGAATAGAGGGAGGGAAGGATGAAGGACGAATGAAAAGAGGATAGGAAAAAGGAAAGAAGGAGGATTCCATGTGTGGGGCATGTGTGTGGGTTGCTTTGCAAGCCAGCTCAGTTTGTGGAAGGCAACTTTTTACCCTCCCAAAGCCTGCCCAGACTTGCCCTAGGTTATGTTGCAAAACGGATAGTGATTTCTCTGCCAGGCATGTTATTGGAATGAATGAAGTCCCAGATCTGACTAATATTTTCTCCTTGGCCTTCTTATTTCTTTAGCACAAACATCTGGGCTGTGGTGTTTTAAAGTGGTTTAAAGCTCCTCAAAGAATCCCAAAGTTCCTGTTTTTTGTTTCTCTATTTCCTACTACCCAGTTTCAGAGCTACTGGCCTCTACCCTATCTAGCACTGATCCTGTAGATTTTTAAAGTCCTTTAGCTTTTCAGAACCACCATTCCCAGCACAGCTACCTCCATGCAGAGTGTAGAAATGAGGATCAATGACACATGTCAATTCAGTACATATTGAGAGATTCTTTGAGGGCAGGTCCTGTGTTTGGGGACTCTTTATGATTGAAAGAAGAAATGGTTCTAACTGGTAATTTTAGATGAACTGATACCTGGACATAGTAACAGGGTAAGTTAAAGCCTGAAAAAATTAGTGGTGCCTAGGAAGCTACATATAGATAGACAATGTGTAGATATATATATATTAATAATAGCCAATTCACACAAAGTAACATTAAGCAAGACTGTATGTGGATACTGATTCCAAAAATACATAAACACAAAAAATTATGAAACATTCCAGCTAGACATATAGTTTGACCCTTTTATTTTACATATT
Source organism: Bos mutus (assembly GCF_027580195.1). Taxonomy (NCBI): domain Eukaryota; kingdom Metazoa; phylum Chordata; class Mammalia; order Artiodactyla; family Bovidae; genus Bos; species Bos mutus. The sequence continues at coordinate 34,475,361 of NC_091625.1, forward strand.
TATAGACAGAAAATTGAGGTCTGGAGATTCTAACTTTTCTCAGATGATGGATAGAGACTGGAATGGGCTTTGGTTACAGTCCAGGGGAAACTAATTATAACCAAAGAGGTTACATGCAATTAGTAAAGGTTTAATGATGGGACTTAAAGTTCTCATAAACTAAGGAGCAGCGCTCTGGGATAGGAGAACTGTGGTCAGTAGAAAGACGCATGATAAAATGTTCGAGACAACTCTCTGGGTTCTACCAGAATTGAGACGAACATTCAAGACCTTCGTCTCATTCATGCTTACCAGGGAGCTTTCTGATTACAAACTCAAAAGTTCCTAAAGTCTGGAATTAGAATTGGAGGACACCTGATGACAGAGAGGATTAGTCAGCAAAGACTGATCATTTGAATTAAATTGATAAACCTGAGGTTATAAAAGAATATACTTGAGGACACTGCATTCAGGAAAAATTAATCCAAGATGGTCAATAACTCTTATTCTTTTTATCTTTTTGTGGAACATTATTAAAAATTTCAGTACACATGCAACTATTTCATAAGGAGGTAAAAATAATGAAGTTATTAATAAATAACAAAAATTACTATAGTAAAATTACAGTAGAATGTAGTTGTGATATATTTAGCCAATAAGAATGTATTTAATCATATTATAATCAGCTATAAAAATGGTTCCTAGAAATTTAAATGTTAATAAGTTTGCCAACTTATTAACACTTTTCTTAAATAAAAAATACACGTTTTAAAATGTGACATGAGTTATCAGATTTATTTTTATCTTCTACCATACTCAAAACAGACTGTTTTCTCTCATGGTTCTAGGAAGGGTTACTCTCTTGATGCCAGGAGGTCTGAGTATGGAACCGTCAAACTAAAAATCAGATGACTATTCCATTAAAATCAGGGTTCTAAAACTGGATTCATGAGACTGAGAATTCAGCAAGGAGAAAACATTCACATCTCTGTTTTAGAAAAGTTATTAATGGTGTTGACTATATGGAAGTTAAAAGAAAAGTAGGCAAAAACCCAAATTTATACTCAATCACAACAAATGTTCTACTAGCCACAATGTAAAAACAAACTATAGTCTCAATAGTATTAGCCAATTTGAATAGCTTTTAGCAAATGAATGAAACTTACTTTCTAAGACTGTAAATTCTGTGTAAAATGATATACACATATATGGAGATATTATATATAATGTATAGATACATATAGATGTACATGTATATCTATCTATGAAATGTACACATATTTCAACCTATATCTATATGTATATTTTAAATATTTACTTATTTATTTGACCACGTAAGGTCTTAGTTGCAGCATGTGGGATCTAGTTCCCTGACTAGGGATTGAACCCAGTCCCCCTGCATTGGGAGCATAGAGTCATAGCCACAGGACCATCAGGGAAGTCTTTACTTTTATATATTTTTTAAACTGAGCAGAGACATCAGCACAAGCAAATGGCAGAGGAAAAAATTTTCACAAATTTAACCCAGGCAAATTCCTAAACAAGCAAACAAAATCAGCAGCAAAAATAACCTTCAGAAGTGAAAACAAAAATCAGAATCCAGACTTATTGAGATATATTGCCTAATATATCTAGTTATGTCAGGCTCTGTGGTGCAATGGATAGAGCACTGGATTTCTAATACATCCAGTTTTCAAGAAAATGGTTATGACACGTGCAAAGAGATAAGAATGTGTGACCTATATTCAGGAAATAAAGCAGTTAATAAAAACATTGTCTGACTGTCCTCAAATGTTGGATTTTACAGACAAAAAATACAAAACGCTTCTTATAAAAAGCAGCTATTTAGTTCAAAGCACTGAAGTAAACTATCATCTGGAGTTAAAGGAAAGTATGACAGCAATGAATCGACAAATAGAGATTTTCAGCAGGGTGACAGAAATTAGAAAAAAAGTACCAAAGCATATATTCCTGATTTGAAAAATAAAATAATTCACTGCTGCTGCTGCTAAGTCACTTCAGTCATGTCCGACTCTGTGGGGTCCCATAGTTGGCAGCCCACCAGGCTCCCCCATCCCTGGGATTCTCCAGGCAAGAACACTGGAGTTCTTGGGTTGCCATTTCCTTCTCCATAATTCACTAGAAGGCCACAAGAGCAGATTCAAGATGGCACAAGAAAGAATCAGTGAACTTGAAGACAGACCAGTAGAAGCTATCCAAACTGAAGAGACCAGTGGGACAACATCAAATGTACCAATATCCTGGTAGTGGGAGTTCCACAAGAAAAGGATAAAGAGAAAACAGCATAAAAAGTATTTGAAAAACAATAACTGAAAATATAACAAATTTGATTAAAAGCATTAATACGCATATCGAAGAGACTCCAAGAACCCCAGGTAGATAAACCTTCTGCAAGAAGCTCTCCTCACTTTTTTTTTTTGCGACTGTGTATCCTCATGGATACTTACATGACTACTGGAAAGATCACAGCTTTGACTACACAAACTTTTGTCATCAAAGTGATGTCTTTGCTTTGTAATACGCTGTCTAGGTTTGTCATAGCTTTCCTTTCAAGAAGCAAGCATCTTCTAATTTCATGGCTGCAGTCACCATCCACAGTGATTTTGTTGCCCAAGAAGAGAAAATCTGTCACTGCTTCTACTTTTTCCCCTTTTATTTGCCATGAAGTGATGGGACCAGTAGTCACGTACGGATGTGAGAGTTGGACCGTAAAGAAGGCTGAGTGCCAAAGAAGGGATGCTTTTGAATTGTGGTGCTGAAGAAGACTCTTGAGAGTCCCTTGGACAGCAAGAAAATCAAACCAGTCAATCCTAAAGGAAATCAAACCTGAATATTCACTGGAAGCTGATGCTGAAGCTGAAGCTCCAATACCTTGGCCACCTGCTGCAAAGAGCTGACTCATTGGAAGAGCTGGGAAAGACTGAAGACAAAAGGAGAAGAGGGCAGCAGAGGATGAGATGGTTGGATAGCATCACTGACTCAATGGACATGAACTTAGGCAGATTCCAGGAGATAGTGAGGGACAGGAAGGCCTGGTATGCTGCCATCCATAGGGTCACAAAGAGCTGGACATGACTTGGGGACTGAACAAACAAATTTTCATGGGTCCCCTCACAACTTCATGACTATTCCTCTTGCATACTTCCTTTTATCAATCCTTTTTTTCCTCAGTAAATGTATCTTAAAGTCCCATGCAACTCATCTTTCTGTACTATATACTCTCACACAGAAATTATATCCATTTTCACAGCTATCAGTAGAGACTTTCAAATCTTATAACATAAATTCTGTATTTCCACTGCCTGGTTCAATACCTCTTCTTGGATATTTCACTATCTCCCTAACTGCAGAATGGATTCATTCTTGTGTTGTTCCATTTTCTATAACAGCATTAGCACTAAGAGTGGGCAGTGAGCAACCTGAAACCTCAGTTACCTTTGACTTTCCTTCTCCCCAACTTAGTTGTTAAATCCTGCCAGATTCTACAGACAACTGTCTTCTTCCTATTAATTTCCACTACTACTTCCCTATTTAAGGGAAGATTTCATTACTTTCTCACTCTGATTGATCCTACAGCTGGTTTTCATGACTCTGTTCTCTTTAAGCCATCCAAAACACAGTAGTCAGATTAATATTTCTAAGCCATAGCTCAGATCATTTCACTCCATGTTAAAACAACAAAATGATAGTTTCCATGGCTCAAAAAAAAATATATGAGTTTTTTAGCAGAACTTTCCCTTCTGAACTGTACCACTTCCCTTCACCAAGTCCCAATTTCAGTGTTGAAAAAAAACTTTGGAGACGTTTTTCAATTCAACTGAAATAAATCATAAAGTTAAAAAAAGGATAGTTTATTTTTTGGAAAAAAAAAAAAGAACAAGAAAAAAGATTATTATTTGTGGGTGGGTACATGTTCCCTGACAACTTGTAAATGTTCTAAGTTTTAACATTATGTAAGTTCTTGGAAGCCTGAAGTAGCCACATCAGCTATGGGAGATGAAAAGTTCAGGACACATGGCCATGGGATATGGTGAACAGATGGACAGGACTGAGGTGGAAGATCCTATCTTGAACTTTGTCATCCAATTATAGACAAGAAAAATTAATTCATCTACTGAACAGGAGCAAATTACTAGTAAATGGATACAGATGAACAGAGATTCTAACACAGGGTGTGTGAGACAAATCAGGATTAGAGCAAACATTTCTGGAGTATCGAGCTTTGCTATTTGGAACCATAGAGGAACTTACAGTTCCAGATGGACCTAGGCAAGGATGTCTGGGCAAGGCTGCAGAGGTCCAGGCACAAGGAGAAGCTGGAGAATCTTGATTAACTGGCGAGAGCTGCTTTGTTTTATAACATGCTGCTGCCTGTACACTATTTTGCTGGAAAATGGAAAAAGCTTTCTGTCACTCTACGGCTTTGTGAATGGAATAAGCTACATGAATTCTGCAAATTAGGTAACAAAACTCTGCAGATGCCGGTTGGGTATGGGTCAAACTTCTTAGCTAAGGTTTCCACTCTCTCTGTACTTATGCCAAAAGTAGTTTTTGGTTCAGTTTATGAATTATAATGTATTCTTAATTTATAGGATCAAAATTTTAAATGTTTTGCTATGAAAGGATGCATATTAATTAAACATAAATGGAGCCAGAAAAGTAAGGTTAATCAGGACACAGAACAGAGATGTGAAGAAAAACAAAGCTCTTGTTACAGAAAGGAATTGATGAAGTTTATCCTTTGTGGTTTTTTTTTTCTCTTACCTGACAGGATCAATGTAAGTGCAAAATTTCTGCTGCAAATGCTGAAGATAATCTTCGTGTTTATACCAAATTGTATTATGTCCTCCCAAATTGCCATGGGTGTTATTGAATGCAGGAGTAAAAAGTCTCCATAAATCAGAGCAGACTTAACATATTTGATGTCCTCAGAGCTACTTCTAAAAAGAGCAAATCACATGGGACATTTTAGTTCACAAACAGTCATTAGGAAGTAGGTAAAACCATTTTCTATGATATATCTGAAACCACAGATTTCATCAAAGCACAATTTTGTAAATCTTTATTTGACCTCAAGACTCTCTAAAATAATCAATATAATAATAATAAAATAAAATAAATAATAAAATAAAATAATAAAATATTATTACTATAATAATAACAAAAATGCTGCTTTTCATTTTCTTCCAGATTAATTCAGCAATTAGAGCATTTCTGATTTTAAATGATGAATTATGATACTATTGAAAAATTTAGCAAAGTAAAACCTGCACAAAGCAACTTTTCTTTTTTTTTTTTTTCAAAAATTTTATTTAAAAAAAAATCACATGCTCCCCATCCTGAACCCTCCTCCCTCCCAACCTCCCCATACCATCCCCCTGGGCCTTCCCAGCGCACCAGCCCCAAGCATCCAGCATCGTGCACTGAACCTGGACTGGCATCTCGTTTCATACATGACATTTCACATGTTTCAATGACATTCTCCCAAATCTTCCCACCCTCTCCCACAGAGTCCATAAGACTGTTCTATACATCAGTGTCTCTTTTGCAGTCTCGTACACAGGGTTATCGTTACCATCTTTCTAAATTCCATATACATGCGTTAGTATACTGTATTTATGTTTTTCCTTCTGGCTTACTTCACTCTGTATAATAGTCTCCAGTTTCATCCACCTCATTAGAACTGATTCAAATGTATTCTTTTTAATGGCTGAGTAATACTCCATTGTGTATATGTACCACAGCTTGCTTATCCATTCATCTGCTGATGGACATCTAGGTTGCTTCCATGTCCTGGCTATTATAAACAGTGCTGCGATGAACATTGGGGTACACGTGTCTCTTTCCCTTCTGGTTTCCTCAGTGTGTATGCCCAGCAGTGGGATTGCTGGATCATAAGGCAGTTCTATTTCCAGTTTTTTAAGGAATCTCACACTGTTCTCCATAGTGGCTGTACTAATTTGCATTCCCACCAACAGTGTAAGAGGGTTCCCTTTTCTCCACACCCTCTCCAGCATTTATTATTTGTAGACTTTTGGATCGCAGCCATTCTGACTGGTGTGAAATGGTACCTCATAGTGGTTTTGATTTGCATTTCTCTGATAAAGAGTGATGTTGAACATCTTTTCAAGTGTTTGTTAGCCATCTGTATGTCTTCTTTGGAGAAATGTCTATTTAGATCTTTGGCCCATTTTTTGATTGGGTCATTTATTTTTCTGGAGTTGAGCTGTAGGAGTTGCTTGTATATTTTTGAGATTAGTTGTTTGTCGGTTTGCTTCATTTGCTATTATTTTCTCCCATTCTGAAGGCTGTCTTTTCACCTTGCTAATAGTTTCCTTTGATGTGCAGAAGCTTTTAAGTTTAATTAGGTCCCATTTGTTTATTTTTGCTTTTATTTCCAATATTCTGTGAGGTGGGTCATAGAGGATCCTGCTGTGATGTATGTCAGAGAGTGTTTTGCCTATGTTCTCCTCTAGGAGTTTTATAGTTTCTGGTCTTATGTTGAGATCTTTAATCCATTTTGAGTTTATTTTTGTATATGGTGTTAGAAAGTGTTCTAGTTTCATTCTTTTACAAGTGGTTGACCAGATTTCCCAGCACCACTTGTTAAAGAGATTGTCTTTAATCCACTGTATATTCTTGCCTCCTTTGTCAAAGATAAGGTGTCCATATGTGCGTGGATTTATCTCTGGGCTTTCTATTTTATTCCATTGATCAATATTTCTGTCTTTGTGCCAGTACCATACTGTCTTGATAACTGTGGCTTTGTAGTAGAGCCTGAAGTCAGGTAGGTTGATTCCTCCAGTTCCATTTTTCTTTCTCAAGATCGCTTTGGCTATTCGAGGTTTTTGTATTTCCATACAAATTGTGAAATTATTTGTTCTAGCTCTGTGAAGAATACTGTTGGTAGCTTGATAGGGATTGCATTGAATCTATAAATTGCTTTGGGTAGTATACTCATTTTCACTATATTGATTCTTCCAATCCATGAACATGGTATATTTCTCCATCTATTAGTGTCCTCTTTGATTTCTTTCACCAGTGTTTTATAGTTTTCTATATATAGGTCTTTAGTTTCTTTAGGTAGATATATTCCTAAATATTTTATTCTCTTCGTTGCAATGGTGAATGGAATTGTTTCCTTAATTTCTCTTTCTGTTTTCTCATTATTAGTGTATAGGAATGCAAGGGATTTCTGTGTGTTGATTTTATATCCTGCAACTTTACTATAATCATTGATTAGTTCTAGTAATTTTCTGGTGGAGTCTTTAGGGTTTTCTATGTAGAGGATCATGTCATCTGCAAATAGTGAGAGTTTTACTTCTTCTTTTCCAATTTGGATTCCTTTTATTTCTTTTTCTGCTCTGATTGCTGTAGCCAAAACTTCCAAAACTATGTTGAATAGTAATGGTGAAAGTGGGCACCCTTGTTTTGTTCCTGACTTTAGAGGAAATGCTTTCAATTTTTCACCATTGAGGATAATGTTTGCTGTGGGTTTGTCATATATAGCTTTTATTATGTTGAGGTATGTTCCTTCTATTCCTGCTTTCTGGAGAGTTTTTATCATAAATGGGTGTTGAATTTTGTCAAAGGCTTTCTCTGCATCTATTGAGATAATCATATGGTTTTTGTTTTCAATTTGTTAATGTGGTGTATTACATTGATTGATTTTATGGATATTGAAGAATCCTTGCATCCCTGGGATAAAGCCCCCTTGGTCCATGGTGTATGATCTTTTTAATGTGTTGTTGGATTCTGATTGCTAGAATTTTGTTTAGGATTTTTGCATCTATGTTCATCAGTGATATTGGCCTATAGTTTTCTTTTTTTGTGGCATCTTTGTCAGGTTTTGGTATTAGGGTGATGGTGGCCTCATAGAATGAGTTGAAATTGAAATTGAAATTGAAAATTGAAATTGAAATTGAAATTGAAATTGAAAATGAAATTGAAAGGATCAATCCAAGAAGAAGATATAACAATTATAAATATATATGCACCCAACACGGGAGCATCGCAGTATGTAAGACAAATGCTAACAAGTATGAAAGGAGAAATTAACAATAACACAATAATAGTGGGAGACTTTAATACCCCACTCACACCTATGGATAGATCAACTAAACAGAAAATTAATAAGGAAACACAAACTTTAAACGATACAATAGACCAGTTAGACCTAATTGATATCTATAGGACATTTCATCCCAAAACAATGAATTTCACCTTTTCTCAAGCGCACATGGAACCTTCTCCAGGATAGATCACATCCTGGGCCATAAAGCTAGCCTTGGTAAATTCAAAAAAAATAGAAATCATTCCAAGCATCTTTTCTGACCACAATGCAGTAAGATTAGATCTCAATTACAGGAGAAAAACTATTAAAAATTCCAACATATGGAGGCTGAACAACACGCTGCTGAATAACCAACAAATCACAGAAGAAATCAAAAAAGAAATCAAAATTTGCATAGAAACGAATGAAAATGAAAACACAACAACCCAAAACCTGTGGGACACAGTAAAAGCAGTCCTAAGGGGAAAGTTCATAGCAATACAGGCACACCTCAAGAAACAAGAAAAAGTCAAATAAATAACCTAACTCTACACCTCAAACAACTAGAAAAGGAAGAAATGAAGAACCCCAGGGTTAGTAGAAGGAAAGAAATCTTAAAAATTAGAGCAGAAATAAATGCAAAAGAAACAAAAAGAGACCATAGCAAAAATCAACAAAGCCAAAAGCTGGTTCTTTGAAAGGATAAATAAAATTGACAAACCATTAGCCAGACTCATCAAGAAACAAAGGGAGAAAAATCAAATCAATAAAATTAGAAATGACAGTGGAGAGATCACAACAGACAATATAGAAATACAAAGGATCATAAGAGACTATTATCAACAATTATATGCCAATAAAATGGACAACGAGGAAGAAATGGACAAATTCTTAGAAAAGTACAACTTTCCAAAACTCGACCAGGAAGAAATAGAAAACCTTAACAGACCCATCACAAGCATGGAAATTGAAACTGTAATCAAAAATCTTCCAGCAAACAAAAGCCCAGGTCCAGACGGCTTCACAGCTGAATTCTACCAAAAATTTAGAGAAGAGCTAACACCTATCCTGCTCAAACTCTTCCAGAAAATTGCAGAGGAAGGTAAACTTCCAAACTCATTCTATGAGGCCACCATCACCCTAATAGCAACTTTTCTTATATATGCTTTCCTCATATATATGAGGTACTGCATAGTACTGCAGTGGGGAGCAGGGGTTGCAGGGTCAGATTATTTAGATTTATGCACCATCTCTACCATTTATTAACTGTGTGACACTGAACAAATATTTATTGTGTGCCTCAGCTTTCTTACTGTAAAACAGAGATGATGATGATAGTATTTATAGCGAAGGCTATTGCATTAATAAAGACAAAATCTAAACTTAGACATTAACAGTGTTGTGTTTAGTCACTCAGTCATGTCTGACTCTTTGTGACCCCCTGGACTATAGCTCGCCAGGCCCTTCTGTCCATGGGATTTCCCAGGCAAGAGAATACTGGAGAGGGATGCCATTTCCTTCTCCAGGGGATTTTCCCAACCCAGGGATCGAAACCACATCTCCTGTGTCTTCATTGTAAGCAGATTCTTTACCCACCAAGCAACCAGGAATACCCAATAAAGACAAAATCTAAACTTAGACATTATCAGTATATCATAGCTATTCTCATTACAGTCATAAATATTTATACGTATCACAGTCATTAACTGTTTTTGCAACAAAGACTAGGAACTTAGCCTAAAATACATAGATATTTTGAGCACAATATAATTATACCAATAGAATTTGCTGCAAGCAAATACAGCAGACCACATGTCACTCAGGTAGGTAGCATTTTAAGATTAGTATTAAAATAATCTTTATTTTTAACACAACTTTTAGAAGTTATAACTGTTACATTCAAATGAGAAAGACTTGGGCTAAAATCAATTCTATCACATCATGTAGCATCTTGTACCTTGTATATCATCTCCCAGGAATGTATTTTCTGTTAACATACTAAAGGTATACTATTTTACTAAAGATATTATACTAAAGGTATCTATTTAAAAATTTTTCTCCTATAAAACAGATATTTATTTTTAATTACTAAGTATAGCTGAAATAAAATTCTCCCTGGATTCCAAAAAAGTTGACATATGAATGCAAATGTATAGCAGGGATGCAAATTATAATGCTGAATATAATTCTGAGAGACATGTTTATGATTAAATGCACACAGAAGAGGAGAAGAAAACAAAACTTTCAGCACACTCTCTGGGTACAGTTTGTGAAATCTGGATAGTGTGTGAATGAACAGAGCAACAAGAAGTGGAATTGTTTGCAAATAACTTCAAATGGAAAGATGAAATAGAATTGTTTATCTTTGAGAACACGATTTGGCTTTAATTTCCCTAGATGAGATCGGAGTCATTTCAATCTTTAACGAGTTAAAATGATAAAGAGTTGAAATGGGAATTTGTCCATTGTGAGTCAAGGTGTCAAGGGTAAAAGTTTAATCCATTCATTTAACAGACATATGTGTGATATGCTGGGGATATAAAAACACAAAGATTAGAGCTTTCCCACTATAATATTAGAATCTAGTAATAAGAGACACATGTAAACAAATTAGTACAATAATGTTCACTAAGTAAAAATACATTAAAAGAAAACAGTTCTATTTTTAGCTTTTTAAGGAACCTCTATACCACTCTCCTGGAGAAGGCAATGGCACCCCACTCCAGTACTCTTGCCTGGAAAATCCCATGGATGGAGGAGCCTGGAAGGCTGCAGTCCATGGGGTCACTAAAGGTCGGACACAACTGAGCGACTTCACTTTCACTTTTCACTTTCATGCACTGAAGGAAATGGCAACCCACTCCAGTGTTCTTGTCTGGAGAATCCCAAGGATGGGGGAGCCTGGTGGGCTGCTGTCTATGGGGTCGCACAGAGTCGGATACAACTGAAGCGACTTAGCAGCAGCAGCAGCAGCAGCATACTGCTCTCCACAGTGGCTGTTATCAACTGGCATCATCATCAACAGTGCAAGTGGATTCCTTTTTCTCCCACTCCCTGTCCATATGACTCAGCAATCCCACAGCTGGGCATATATCGTGAGAAAACCATAATTCAAAATGACACATGTACCCCACTGTTCATTGTGACACTACTTACAATCACCAGGGCATGGAAACAACCTAAATGTCCAATGACAGATGAATGGATAAATAAGATGTAGTACGTATATATGGTGGAATATCACTCAGTCATAAAAGGGATAATATCAGGTCATTTTCAGAGAAATGGATGGGCCTAGAGTCTGTCATGCAGAGTAAAGTAAGTCAGAACGAGAAAAACAAATATTGTATATTAACCCATATATGTGGAATCTAGAAAAATGGTACAGATAAACCTATTTTCAGGGCAGGAATAGAGCCATGGATATAGAGAACATGTCCACATGTGACATGTGGACACAGAGCGGGGAAAGGGAAGGTGGGATGAATTGGGAGATTAGGCTTGACATATACACGCTGCTGCTGCTGCTGCTGCTGCTGCTGCTAAGTCACTTCAGTCGTGTCTGACTCTGTGCGACCCCATTGACGGCAGCCCACCAGGCTCCCCTGTCCTTGGGCTTTGCCAGGCAAGAACACTGGAGTGGGTTGCCATTTCCTTCTCCAATGCATGAAAGTGAAAAGTGAAAGTCAAGTCGCTCAGTTGTGTCCGACTCTTCACGACCCCATGGACTGAAGCCCACCAGGCTCCTCTGCCCATGGGATTTTCCAGGCAAGAGTACTGGAGCGGGGTGCCATTGCCTTCTCCGATATACACGCTACCATGTGTAAAACAGATAGCTAGTGGGAAGCTGCTATATAGCACAAGGAGCTCAGCTTGGTGCTCTGTGATGACCTAGAGGGGTGGGATGTGGTGAGGAGGAGGATCATGAAGGAGGAGACAATGTACACGTGCAGCTGATTTTCTTCATTGTACAGTAGAGACTAACACAACATTGTAAAGCAATTACACTCCAATAAAAAGTTTTTAAAAAGAAAGCAACTAGGATAGAGATCAACATAGTAAAGAACTGAACTTCTTTCACAGATCATAGTTATGTTCTAAACTGCATTGTCTTAGTGAAAAGAATATGGAGTTGAGAGTTGGAAAGACTTGGTTTAGATGCTGGCTCTTCCAGTTAGTAAACTTATGCTAAAGATCTTTGGCTTTCCTGAGTCTCAATTTTCCTATTTGTAAACTAGATACTGTACATATCCTGAAAGGCAGTTGAGACACAAGTCAGTGCTTGCCACCTGAATGTATGAATAATATATATATACATGCTAATTCCATTCTCTTTTTATGGATAATTTATCAACTTTAAAAATTTTTTAACAGTGAATAAGGATTCTTGTTGCTCCACAACCTTACCCATACTTAAGATTGTCAGTAATTTTAGCTTTTCTAGAGGAATTCTAGTAGTATATCACTGTGGTTTTAATTTGCATTTAATTTAATTTAATATGCATTTGCCTGACTGCTAAAGAAATTAAAGGCCTTTTCTTATAGTTGTTGGCGATTGTGGTATCCTATTTTTGTGAAATGTCTTTCTGGTCTCTTGCTTGTTTTTCATCGGTTTGTCTTATATATTGATTTGCACATGTTCTTTATATGTATGCTGGATCTAAGACTCATATGTGTAATATATTCCTCTACCCTTGAACTTGACCACTACACAATTGAAACTTCTCAGTTATGAGAATAATAAAATGATGTGTTATTTCTAGAAATATTAATAAATATACAATTTATACTTCCTTTTGCTCCTTCATTAAACTTGTTGAAATCATTACACTGCTTCAATTTCTTATCTGCTGTCACTGACAGTAGAGAAGCAGAATTACTTGACTACAGGTAATTAAAAGTGTCTTTTAATAAATGGAGGTTCTTAATTTTAGCATGGTTCAATTATCAGTCTTTTCCTTTTATTGGTACTTTTATGTCCAGTTGAATATAGAGACAACAGATTTATTGCAAAGATTCATCTCTTTTTGTATTCTGATTTGTGCCACTGATCTTTTTGTCTATTCTCACCCCAATACTAAACTATCTTAATTACTATAGATATACAATAAGTATTAATACCTAGTAGAACAAATCCTCCTATTTTTATCCTCCTATTTGAAGAGTGTCTTACCTGTACCTGCTCCTTTCAATTTTCATATATATATATATATTAAAAAATTTTTAAGATCCTTTCTTTCTCTCCCTCTCATATACATATACACACACTTAAGTGCACATATAAACTTACTTGGATTTTTATTGGAATTTCATTGAACCTAAAGCTCAGTTTCAGAAAAATTAAAATGTAAAATGCTGGGTCTTTCAATATGTGAATGTGACATAAGCCTGCATTAATTTGTTTTTTATGTCTCTCAGGAATGTTTTATGCTTTTGCCTCACAGCTTTTCAATATCTATGCCTAGATTTTAAATATTTTTGATACTATTATAAATTTTTCAGTTCTATTTTCTATTGCTACTTGTCATAGTCCTGCAATTTTAAAAATCTACAGGTAGATATTAGAATTAAATGAGCTTCACAAAGATAATCTTGTTAAAGTCATTTAATTCTATATCTATTGGTAGAATCTTTGGGATTTTCTATGCACATAATCATAACAAATAATAGCAGTTTTGTTTCTTTGAATTCTTTTTCTTTCCTTCTACACTGATTAGGACTATTGTATAAGGCTGACCAGAAGTGGTGATAATTCTCATACTTGTCTTATTCCTGATCTCGGAAGAAAAGCTTGCACTATTTCCATCGTGTCTGTCTATTGGTGTCTTGTAGATTTCCTCTATTAAAGGAATTTGCTTCTATTCCTAGTTTGCCAAAAGATGGTTTTAATCAGCTGCTTTTCTATTAAGATGGTCATATGATATTTTTTATTCTTTTAATGTGGTAAATTCTACTGATTAGCTTTCTAATATTAAACTAACATTGCATAATTACAACAAACCCATCTTATTTGTGACATATTATTGTTTATACATGTTATTTGGTTAGCTGAAATGAAGAATTTTGATGTATATGTTCATGGCATTCTTTGAATAGGAGGGTAAAAGGAGGGGGATTTGTTCTACTAGGTATTAATACTTATTGTCTGACAATACTTATTGTCTGTCTGTAATAATTAAGAGGGCTTCCCTGGTGGCTCAATCGGTAAAGAATTGCCAGCAATGCGGAAGACATGAGTTCAATCCCTGGGTTGGGAAGATCCTCTGGAGGAGGGCAATAATTAAGATAGTGCAGTTTGAGGGTGAGAACAGACAAAGATCAGTGGCACAAATGAGAGTTCAGAAAGACATGCACCTTTGAAATAAACCAATTTTTTCTTCATAATTTCCTGTTCATGTTTTCAGGGTTATGCCAACCTCATGAATTAAATTGAAGAGTGTTTCCTAAATTTTTTTTCTTGAAATGCATAAAGATGTTTACTCAATAAACATTTGCTAGAATTACATAGTGAAATTCTGGACCTATATTGGAGAGTTTTAAATCAGGGATTCAGCTTTTTTCAGTTGTTATGAAATATGCATAATTATTTCGTCATGTCAAATTTTAACAGGCTATATATTTTTTTTGTATCTTTTTTCATTCTACTAAGGTTTTTGAACTGTGGTGTTGGAGAAGACTCTTGAGAGTCCCTTGGACTGCAAGGAGATCCAACCAGTCAATCCTAAAGGAAATCAACCCTGAATATTCATTGAAAGGACTGATGCTGAAGCTGAAACTCCAATACTTAGGCTACCTGATGTGAAGAACTGACTCACTGGAAAAGACCTGATGCCGGGAAAGATTGAAGGCAGGAGGAGAAGGGGACGACAGAGGATTAGATGGTTGGGTGACATCGCCGACTCGATGGACATGAGTTTGTGTAGGTTCTGGGAGTTGGTGATGGATAGGGAAGGCTGGCATGCTGTACTCCATGGGATCACAAAGAGTCAGACACGACTGAGTGACTGAACTGAAGTTTATACAAAATAGTTAAGACACGAAGCATACGTTTATTAGAAATGTAATTATTACCAAAATTTATGGTGCATGAGAGGTGCATTTAAGAGTAGTTCTATTTCTTATTAAAAGTTTGCCTTATTAAAATGAACTTCTTTTTGACATAATTTTTAAAAACAAAGTTGTGGTACTGAAAAAACTAAGAACATGTTATATTCTTTTGAGTTAAAATGAAAAGATGAAAGTAGCAGCACACCTAATGTATTTGACACCTGAAAGGAACCATTTTTAACACCTCCCCCTTAATATAACAAAAATATTTTCAGTAATAATTATGAAATAAAACAAACAACAGTTATCATGTCCAGAAAAGAAATGCATAAATAATAGTTCTAGTAAAAAATTAATAAATGTAAAACAGTAAAATTTTAGTATTTTTAAGCACATTGATGTATTTTTGAAAATGGAGAAAAATGCTTACATACTGGTCCCCATGGCGATGAATAATCCCACTGTGGTTTCTGACTGTGAGCCTTCACTTCTGCAAATTTGTCAATGACTTTGTCAAACTGATCTTTACATATTCATAGTCAATAAAATTGGTATGGCCTCACTCATAGTTGAATGAAGGACATGTATGTATTTTAATTTCAAATACTTCTTGCACATAATAGATACACGAGTAGCTAGGAAAGCTTTAAAATAAAGATAAGTTTATCAGAGATTCATAAAAATCCCATTTCATAGTAAATTCCAGAAATTGCAATACTGTCCATATCTTTGCTCTTTGGGATCAGCACTAATGCTTTAAAACATTTCTTCAGTTGAAAAATTTCCACTAAAATACCTTCACCAGAAAATTCATCATAAATTTATGTTATACTCAGTAAAATTCTTCAAAGCATATAGTGGTAACGAATTATTTGAATGTGCTTCAGGCTCATTTCATATCTCTAACCTCTTTGGTACTATGTAATCCTGTGTTTAAACATAGATCCAAAATAAACAATTATAGCACAGTAATTATGAAATTGTAAAAACAGAATTTGGCTGCTTATTCTTGAAATAAACATATGTAGCTGAGTACATGTCCAGAGGAGTTAGTTTTATTTTCACGTAGACTACAATGTTTGTTAAAGAGCAAATAACCATAAAAAAGATAATTTTCAGCTTATAATTATACTATTAAATTTCAGTAATGGCAAATGTTATTTAGAACTTAGACCTACAAAATTTTTTTTAGAGAGGGGTAGGACCTTTGGCATTGCTTAGAATTGTCAGTGCATAATGATAATAAAGGGCTTCAGGTGGCGCTAGTGGTAAAGGACCTGCCTGATAATGCAGCAGACTTAACAGATTCTGGTTCAATCCCTGGGTTGGGAAGGTCCCCTGGAGGAGGGCATGGCAACCCACTCCAGTATTCTTGCGGGGAGAATCCCATGGACAGAGGAGCCTGGTGGACCACAGTCCACAGGGTTGCAAAGAGTTGGACACAACTGAAGTGACTTAGCACACAACACAACACAGTGATAATAAAAGGTAGACTGGCTTTTTGCTGTCATTTTATTTTATCTCTTTAAAATTTTCTACACATAAAGCAGTCCCTTATTACCTATATTAGGGGTGGGCCACTTGCACCATCCCATCCTTGGTACACCATCCCATCCTTGGTACACCACCCCATCCTTGGTACACCACAAGCTGGATGATGAAAAATAATGAGGGAAATGACAAGGGACATTTATTTCATTTTAACTCCAGCAGGCCACATATCTTTTAGAATTAAGTGATTCCAAGCAATTATGAGAATAATAAAATGATGTGTTATTTCTGGAAATATTAATAAATATACAAATTATACTTCCTTTTGCTCCTTCATTAAACTTGTTGAAATCACTACACTGCCTCAATTTCTTATCTGCTGTCACTGACAGTAGGGAAGCAGAATTACTCTGATGTAATACAGGTGGATAACCAACTGATAAAGTAAGATTAAAAATTTTGGCAGGCAAACAAATCTCTGAAGTACTATTTGAAGTATTTCCTGCCTTATCTGTTCTTTTCAGCACCCTATTACAAACTGAAGGGAGGTAAACTCATTCTGCTCAATATATGCTCATTTTTTTTTAATCTAAAGAGGAAATGCCTGGAAAATTTAATTAAAGACTTGAGAAGTATACTGTGACTCTCAATAGGCTACAGCAAGTGGTAAGTTGCTGATTCACAGTTTAAAAAAAGAAAAAAATAACAAGATACGGTAAAAGTTCAACATCTGAAGAATGTAGTATTGCATAAGTTGTAGCAAGTAAAATGACTGGAAAAACACCATTAAATTATTTTGCAGTCAGACTTTAACCAAAATGACTACACCTTTTACGTGTTCTATGCTTTATTGACAAATTTTGTTCAAAGAACTAAACTACATGTTTCTTTATTGTCAGAAAATAAATAGCAGAAATGCCCATTGGTGCTTCCTGTTTGGTTCTGCTAATGGACTAATGTTCCCTTCAGCTGTAGCAATTGAGGATGTTTGTATTCTTGACCCCTCCACAGGGAAGCAGGAAAGAATCTGAACTCTGATGACAAGTTGTACTTCCCGCTTAAATGTACTGTTCTGGCCTCTGAGGAGGAGGAACAGACATGAACTTGTGAAGTGTAGTGAAAATGCCAATCAAGAGTCTGACTTCAACAGTCATGTCTTTAAGCTTCATGTGTAAGAACATAATTTCTTAGTAACACACATAATGATTTCAACTACCCTCAAAATTAGGCAGATAAAATACCCAATAAGGCATTTTCTAAAAAATATATAAAGCAGGCAGTGAGATTGGAAGCACACACCAATAATGGGCCCTTGGATAACAGAACTATTTACTAAGAGCATTCTAGAGTCAAGTATTCTGAGAATGCTTCAAAGTTCTAACCTCTAAATATCCTGTAATCCAATGATTTCTATCCCTTGGACACCAGTTGTGTTTCTTCCAGAAAATCATTTGTCCAAGATTCTGATGATGCATATAAAAAAAATCTATCATCCTAAAATTCTGTAGCAATTGCTGCATCCTCAATTGCTCAATTTTCTGGAACCCCAACATCATACTAGATAATTCAGGGTCAGTTATAAGCTCTCCAGATCACATTTGGAAGCTTAAATTCTATTCTAACCCTGTCCCTTAACTTAACCCTCCTCTTTCTTGTTTCATTCAGCTTGTGATCGAAAAAAAGGAGAAACCCATGAAATATGTATTTTAATTTTCTACTAGGAGATAATCCTAGTCTCCTCACCCCTTTTAGTACCTTAGGGCCAACATATTACCCTTTGTGATGTGCTGGGTAACCAGGTAACTGAGGAGAACAGGGTCTGTTCTGGAGAAGGATGGCACTATACCAGCTGAAGACACCTTTTCCTGACTCTTCCCTGTTCTGTCCTCTTCTTACTATCTGCACTGTAATCCCCTTTAGAACCCGTCAATTTATTTTCCCTGGAGTTGTAAGGCCTACATAGAAGGCCTGCATATTTGAAGGTCATATAAATAACACCAAACATGAATCCCAAGGCTACAGTTTAGTAAATGTGAATCATCACATCTAACTGCCTGACTGTAATCATTTTGAACAGTCTATTTAGGATTACATTTCTATTTGGGGTTTCCCTTTTTCCACTGGAGAGGATTTAGGAAAATAGATTTATTTCTTCACTTCTCTAGTAATTTTTCTGCTGCATTTTGCTCTTACACACTATTTTCCCCATTTAGATTTAGATATATTTACTTTTCCTTTCATGAAGTCTTCATCTTAATTCATGCCATATAGCTCTGCAGTAAATTTAAGGGAACACCCAATAGCTTTGCTTTTGACAAATGAAGGGAGAATGTAACAGTTTCTTTGGCCAAGCAAGAGAGAGACAGATTGTGACTATAGTGAGTCATGATTTGGCCACGTCAGCATCAGCCAAAAAACACCTAGACTGCCAGAGCACTTAGATGAAAGTACACGGCAGTGAATTTGCAGACGGTCAAACAGTGCTATGCTGGCATCACTTAAATATTATCAACAAGATCAAAAGAGGTATGAAGATCACAGTAACTTCCAAAAGATTTCACCACAATTGGCCCAAGCAGCTCCTAAGATATTTCAAACAGAAAGGATTTTCTTTCACAGAGAGAGTTGAAGGGGACCCTTACCTCAGATTTTCCTTTATTCTCTGTCAGCGCTTGTTCCTCAGGCTTCTGCTTTCATCTTTTCTGAGCTTCTTCAGGATGAGGATTCTCTTGCAGTTACTACAGTGATGGGCCAGGGAAATAACTGAATGCATGCTGAAAGTCAGACAACAAATTATAAATGGGTCAGGCATTTGAGGTGGCAGAATTATAAAACAGAGAGTAGTGGTCTTTCCTGCAAGGCAGAGGAAAATTATATAATATGCATCAGAGCATGGGTCACACTGTGACAAAACAAAAGCTGTATAAATATCTTAACTTGCAGGAGCCCATCTCTCTCCCCCAGTTGCAACACAGTGCATTAGGTTTTATGGAAAATAATGAAAGGGGCAAGAAATTTGGAGAGTCAGATAGTACTCAGAAGAAGTCATGATTAAACTGAAATGTGAGGGTGAAGTGCATGCTAAGTTGCTTCAGTCGTGTCTGACTCTTTGTGATCCTATGGACTGTAGCCCACCAGGCTTCTCTGTTCATGGGATTCCCCAGGCAAGAACAGTGGAGTGGGTTGCTATTTCCTCCTCCAGGCATCTTCTCAACCCAAGGATCCCACACCCCTCTGTCTCTTGCATTAATAGGTGGGCTCTTTATAACTAGTGCCACCTGGGAAACCAGGTTCTAGAGGATACCAGTGAACAACACAGGTGGAAATCCCTACCCTGTGACATTTACATTCTAGAGAAGGGACATTTTGGCAAGGGAAGTGGATGGAGAGAGTATGTGAAGATTAAACCGATTTTTAATGTAAGGTGCTAGGAACAGTGCTGGAGAAGGAAATGGCAACCCACTCCAGTATTCTTGCCTAGAGAATTCTGTGGACGGAGGAGCCTGGTGGGCTGCTGTCCATGCGGTCGCAAAGTCAGACACGACTGAAGTGACTTAGCATGCATGTATGCATTGGAGAAGGAAATGGCAACCCCCTCCAGTATTCTTGCATGGAAAATCCCAGGGACAGAGGAGCCTGGTGGGTTGCCGTCTATGGGGTCACACACAGTCAGATATGACTGAAGCGACTTAGCAGTAGCAGCAGCAGCAGGAACAGTGCCTGGTATAAAATGTTCAACAAATGCTACCTGCCATTTCCTTATTTTACCAATGAGGAAACTGATATCCACAGAGGGGAAGGAGTCTGCCTACATAACTCAGGCAGCCATTCCCTTCTCCAGGGATTCTTCCCAATCCAGGGATCGAACCCCAGTCTCCTGCATGGTAGGCAGATTCTTTATCATCTGAGCCATGAGGGAAGCCCCGTAAGTAACTAAGAGATGAGGCAAATCAGGCTCCAGGCTACCCCCATCTCACCTCTCTCAACTTACTCCTAGAAGAATTTCAGTCTGGGGCTGGAAGACAGATACTAAAACTGCAGCTAGAACTGTCTCTTGACACAGACCCCTATACCTGAATGGAGAACTTACTGGTGCCATATATCAGAAGCAAACACTGCTAAATGAACTTTTATTTGACATCCCTGAGAACATAGAAAAGATAGAGAGCTAAAGGAACTCACCTTGTTTGTAGCTCCAGCCAGTTCTTGCTATTGCTAAGTCACTTCAGTCGTGTCCGACTCTGTGTGACCCCATAGACGGCAGCCCACCAGGCTTCCCTGTCCCTGGGATTCTCCAGGCAAGAACACTGGAGTGGGTTGCCATTTCCTTCTCCAATGCATGAAAGTGAAAAGTGAAAGTGAAGTCGCTCAGTCATGTCCGACCCTCAACGATCCCATGGACTGCAGCCTTCCAGGCTCCTCCGTCCACAGGATTTTCCAGGCAAGAGTACTGGAGTGGGAGGCCATTGCCTTCTCCCCAGCCAATTCATTTATGAGGGGCTATCTACTGTTCTACATTTACATTCAGTTCAGTTCAGTCGCTCAGTCGTGTCCGACTCTGCGACCCCATGAATCGCAGCACGCCAGGCCTCCCTGTCCATCACCAGCTCCCGGAGTTTACTCAAACTCATGTCCATCGAGTCGGTGATGCCATCCAGCCATCTCATCCTCTGTCGTCCCCTTTTCCTCCTGTCTCCAATCCCTCCCAGCATCAGACTCTTTTCCAATGAGTCAACTCTTCTCACGAGGTGGCCAAAGTACTGGAGTTTCCGTTTTAGCATCATTCCTTCCAAAGAACACCCAGGGCTGATCTCCTTTAGAATGGACTGGTTGGATCTCCTTGCAGTCCAAAGGACTCTAGGTAAAAAATGACTAAGGAAAAAAATGTAAAGTCAGTTCAGTTCAGTCACTCAGTCATATTCGACTCTGCGACCCCATGGACTGCAGCACGCCAGGTCTCCTTGTCCATCACCAACTCCCAGAGTTTACTCAAACTCATGTCCATTGAGGCGGTGATGCCATCCAGCCATCTCATCCTCTGTCATCCCTTCTCCTCCTGCCCTCAGTCTTTCCCAGCACTAGGGTCTTTTCAGATGAGTCAGCCCTTTGTATCAGGCAGCCAAAGTATTGGAGTTTCAGCTTCAGCATTAGTCCTTCCAATGAACACCCAGGACTGATCTCCCTTAGGATGGACTGGTTGGATCTCCTTGCAGTCCAGGGGACTCTCAAGAGTCTTCTCCAACACCACAGTTCAAAAGCATCAATTCTTTGGTGCTCAGCTTTCTTCACAGTCCAACTTTCACATCCATACATGACTACGGGGATTACCTCCAGCATAGTTTGGCCCCAGGTAAATAACAGGGAAGAAACACAGCCCAACCTATCAACAGCAAACTGGATTAAAGATTTACTTAGCATGGCCCCGCCCATCAGAACAAGACCCAGTTTCTGCCTAGTCAGTCTCTCCCATCAGGAAGCTTCTACCCAGTCAGTCTCTCCCATCAGGAAGCTTCCACCCAGTCAGTCTCTCCCATCAGGAAGCTTCCATAAGCCTCTTATCCTTCTCCGTCAGAGGGCAGACAGACTGAAAACCACAATCACAGAAAACTAACCAATCTGATCACATGGACCACAGCCTTGTCTAACTCAATGAAACTAGGAGCCATGCCGTGTAGGGCCACCCAAAACAGACGGGTCATGGTGGAAAGTTCTGACAAAACGTGGTCCACTGGAGAAGGGATAGCAAACCTCTTCAGTATTCTTGCCTTGAGGACCCCATGAACAGTATGAAAAATGTAAAAGTAAACTGTATTTTTATAGCATTTAATATAAAATTATAATAATTATTAAAACCTCTCTCAAATAAAATAGCACTATCTTGTGAATAAAGCAAATCTGAAAATTTCCCCAATATATTTAAGCCAGAGTGTTATTTTAAAGTATTTTTATAGTCAGACGGAAGCTTACATAGAAAGCTTACAGGAGGCCCAGAAAATGTACTGGAATGACTTATCTGAGCCAAACTTCTATGAGATGTCCAAACATTTCTTCTAATCCTTTATTTGAATGACTAATATTTGTTTGCATTACAAGATAACTATAAAGGTTAAAATCCACATGATATAACTAAACTCAAACTTGTTCCCATGACCCTCAAGTCTTAAAAAACAAAAAAAAACCTGAAGGGCTTCCCTGGTGGCTCAGTGGTAAAGAATCTGCCTGTCAATCCAGAAGACTTGAGTTTGATTCCTGGATTGGGAAGATCCCCTGGAGAAAGAAATGGCAACCCACTACAGTATTCTTGCCTAGAAAACCCCATGGACAGAGGAGCCTGACAGGTTACAGTCCACTGGGTCGCAAGAGAGTCAGATGTGACTCAGCAGCTAAACAACACAAAGTAAGGAGGGGCAATCAATTTAAACATGTTGCAATACGTAGTAGAATATAATTTGAAAAATCTAATTTGTTCCATTAGAGTCATGACTTATGATAAAACAACAAAATTTTCTTTTATCCTTATTGTGAAAGCACATGAACTGGAAAAAAGACAAAATAGTAAATCGTGCTTTAGTATAAGAGATTACACTGACTAAAAAAAAGAAAAAAAAGGAAAAAAGACAATCATCAAGGCAGTGACTAAGAGTCTTGAATCCAAAGATAAGTAAAGTGAAATGATATAAACAGTGAGAAAACTACTCTGAGCCTAAGAGGGTTTACGTTTATGTATAATTAATTTCTCTATGAATTTTCTGATTCAGGATATGAGTTAGCAAAATTATTAGGATAGTGAGTCCAAAATCTGTTATAATAGTTAAAAGAATAGGCATAATAAATGACTAGAGGACAGGCTGTTCATGAGCTTAAAACCAAAAAGTTGGAATTTGTGCTTTATAAGAAAACAATAATTAAATCATTTGATCAGCTATACACAGAAATGAATGCTTCAAGTAAGAAAAAGGAAAAGAAAGCCTACTGAAGGTTTAGCTTTTAAACTGGAAAATGTTTACTGAAGGTCTATGTCTGAATCTGCTGGTGATTTAGTGGCTTAAATTACTCCAACTCTGCTTGCAATTAACTTATAAAGGATTTACATGCAAAAAGCATTTAAAGATGCTCATGTATTTATGGGTGTTTTGTAAGCAATCATTATTACTAACCAACACAAAGACAGAGAGTTCCAGTCGAATTTACCAAGTGCTGCATAAACCCATTTAGAAAGCAATGCTATAGGTTTACTATGGTTTGGCTTAATTTAAAAATTAGTTTGTAAAAGTGCAAATTGTATATTATTTTTCCAGGGCTGCCATACATAAAGTATGATAAACTAGGTGGCTTAGTACAGAAAAGATGTATTGTCACAATACTGGAGGCTAGCAATTCGAAATCACAGAATTGGCAGGGTTATGCTCATGGCATCTGGTCCCATCACTTCATGGGAAATAGATGGGGAAACAGTGGAAACAGTGGCAGACTTTATTTTGGGGGGCTCCAAAATCACTGCAGATGGCGATTGCAGCCATGAAATTAAAAGACGCTTACCCCTTGGAAGAAAAGTTATGACCAACCTAGATAGCATATTAAAAAGCAGAGATGTTACTTTGCCAACAAAGGTCTGTCTAGTCAAGGCTATGGTTTTTCCAGTGGTCATGTATGGATGTGAGAGTTGGACTGTGAAGAAAGCTGTGCACCAAAGAATTGATGTTTTTGAACTGTGGTGTTGGAGAAGACTCTTGAGAGTCCCTTGGACTGCAAGGAGATCCAACCAGTCCATCCCAAAGGAGATCAGTCCTGGGTGTTCATTGGAAGGACTGATGCTAAAGCTGAAACTCCAGTACTTTGGCCACCTCATGTGAAGAGTTGACTCATGGAAAAGACTCTGATGGTGGGAGGGATTGGGGGCAGGAGGAGAAGGGGACGACAGAGGATGAGATGGCTGGATGGCATCACTGACTTGATGGATATGAGTTTGAGTAAACTCCGGGAGCTGGTGATGGAAAGGGAGGCCTGGTGTGCTATGATTCGTGGGGTCGCAAAGAGTCAGATATGACTGAGCGACTGAAATGAACTGAACTGAACTGATGCTCCCTGTAAGCCTCTAGGGAGGATCTGTTCTTTCCTCTTCCAACTTCTGGTAGCCCCAGATATTCCTTGGCAGATAATTCCAGTCTCTGCCTCTGTCTTCACGTGGCCATCTCTTTACAAGTACATGAGTCATACTGGCCTAGGGCCGTACCCCACCCCCATATGACCACATCTTAACCAATTACATCTGCAACATTTCATCTCCCAATAAAGTCACACTTGGAGATACTAGGGGTTAGGACATCAACATTTTTTTAAAAACACAATTCAACCCATAATAATCTATACCTAGTGTTTGGCTTACGTTATCTGTCTACAAAAAAGGAGAAAAAAAGTTTAAAGTATATAAACCAGAAAAATGTGAGAGTAAGTTTCTCCATTATTGGCTCTAAAGATTTATAGATTGACATTCCAGTTTCTATTTTCAGAGTAAACCATACTACAAGTGTTAATTGATTTCCTGTTAAGTCCTTACAGGTTTCTCTTCTCAGATTCTCCCTCCTATACCAGGATCCCCCCACCAACCACTCCTCATTCCTTCACTGCGTTCCTGAAATGCTCCTTCCTCTTCATCATCACATCCTTTCTGTGCTTTTGGGATCAGCAGTGTTCTCCTTCAGGAAGGCTGCCCTGACCAGTGACTGTGCACATGGTGACTTACATTCTTCCAAACCTGACTCATGGTCTTGTGCCTGAGTTACTGAACTGGTTACCATCTTACTGATATTTTTCAAACTGTACTTATGTAGTTAAAACAAAAAAGGAATAGATTACACTCTCCAAAGTTGATAAAAGCAAAAAGAAAAAAAAAAAAGTTGTCCTCTCATTGTGAGAAATGGACCATAAAGAAGATTGAGCACCAAAGAACTGATGCTTTCAAACTGTGGTGCTAGAGAAGACTCTGGAAAGTCCTTTGGACAGCAAGGAGATCAAACCAGTCAATCTTGAACATTCATTGGAAGGACTCTTGCTAAAGCTGAAGTTCTAATACTTTGGCCGCCTGATGTGAAGAACTGACTCACTGGAAAAGACCTCAGTGCTGGGAAAGATTGAGGGCAAGAGAAGGGAATTCCATAGGATGAGACGGTTGGATGGCATTGCTGACTTAATGGACATGAGTTTGGGAGACAGTGAAGCACAGGGAAGCCTGGCATGCTGCAGTTCACGACTGAGCGACTGAACAACTCAACCCTGAACCCCACATTCACTACACCTCCACACATCACTTTCATCTATTCCACAAAATGAAGGCTTGGACTAGATGATCTCCAAGGTCTCTTTCAATTTGAAAACACTAAGGCTCTAACATAGAAGATATTAAGAAGGAGGGATAACACATTGTGGTAGTTGATATACTCTAAAATGAAACAGAACCTGATTTAGGAACTCAGTTCCACCTCTTTCTATACTTGTTTCTGAAAAAAGGTTTTTTTCTGGCTGCACCATGGGGCATGTGGAATTTCGTTTCCCAACCAAGGATCAAATCCATGCCCCTGCAATAGAAATGTGGAGTCTTAATCACTAAACCACCAGAAAAGTCCCCTCTCATTTCCTATTTCCGCCTTACTCCAGCCACTGTTCTAGGCCCTGACAATGCAGCAGCAAATTAGACTGTTAAGGTCACTGTCATCATGGTGATTACATTCTTGTAGGATAGACAAAGAATCTAAAAACAATATAAATGTATGAGTAAATAATATGATCTTGGATAGTGATAATTACCATGGAGAAAAGTAAAGCAAGGAAAGAGAATAATGAATGAGGAAGCTGTAAAAGATGTTTTAAATAGCGTGTGGGGATATGTTCTCTGGGAAGTGCTATTTGAAAGAGGGAAAAGGTTTGAAGAGCATCCTCGAGGGAAGCAGCAGCATGAGTAAATATCCAGAGGAGGAAGGCACATGGTCAGGGCACAGGTCTGCTACTTACTCGTTTCATTTTATTTTAGACATAGTATAAATAAAATGGACTTGAATGGTGAATTTAACTCAGATGGCCATTATATCTACTACTGTGGGCAAGAATCCCTTAGAAGAAATGGAGTAGCCCTCATAGTCAACAAAAGAGTCTGAAATGCAGTACTTGGATGCAATCTCAAAAATGACAGAATGATCTCTGTTGGTTTCCAAGGCAAACCATTCAATATCATGGTAATCCAAGTCTATGCCCCAGTAACGCTGAAGAAGCTGAATGGTTCTATGAAGACCTACAAGCCCTTCTAGAACTAACACCCAAAAAAGATGTCCTTTTCATTCTAGAGGACTGGAAAGCAAAAGGAGGAAGTCAGGAAACACCTGGAGTAACAGGCAAACTTGGCCTTGGAGTACAGAATGAAGCAGGACAAAGGATAATAGCGTTTTGCCAAAAGAATGCACTGATCATAGTAAACACCCTCTTCCATCAACAAAAGAGAATATTCTACATATGGACACTATCAGATGGTCAACACCGAAATCAGATTGATTATATTCTTTGAAGCCAAAGAAGGAGAAGCTCTATACAGTCAGCAAAAACAACCCCGGGAGCTGACTGTGGCTCAGATCATGAACTCCTTATTGCCAAATTCAGACTTAAACTGAAGAAAGTAGGGAAATCCACTAGACCATTCAGGTATGTCTTAAATCCCTTACAATTATACAGTGGAAGTGAGAAATAGATTTAAGGGACTAGATATGATAGAATGCCTGATGAACTATTGAGGGAGGTTCATGGCATTGTACAAGAAACAGGGATCAAGATCATCCTCCAAGAAAAAGAAATGCAAAAAAGCAAAATGGATGTCTGTGGAGGCCTTAAAAATAGCTGTGAAAAGAAGAGAAGAAAAAAGCAAAGGAGAAAAGGACAGATATACCCATTTGAATGCAGAGTTCCAAAGAATAGCAAGAAGAAATAAGAAAGCCTTCCTCAGTGATCAGTGCAAAGAAATAGAGGAAAACAACAGAATGGGAAAGACCAGAGATCTCTTCAAGAAAATTAGAGATACCAAGGAAACATTTCATGCAAAGATGGGCTCGATAAAGGACAGAAATCATATGGACCTAACAGAAGCAGAAGATATTAAGAAGAGGTGGCAAGAATACACAGAAGAACTGTACAAAATCACGACCCAGATAATCGCGATGGTGTGATCACTCACCTAGAGCCAGACATCCTGGAATGTGAAGTCAAGAGGGCCTTAGGAAGCATCAGAGTCAGACGTGACTGAAACAACTTAGCATGCACACACACACAACAAGAACACAGTGAAGAGTAAGAGACCTATTAGACATCCAGATGAGGATTGTAGGGAATGACTGGATATAGGAGGGCCTTGACAGTGACTTAAAAAAAAAATTCTTCAGCCTACAGATGACTCATCAATATATTTGGAGCCATTTGGTAGATGAGGCAACCTAGGGAGGGAGCATATACAGAGGAGAAAAGAGGCCAAAGGCTAAATCTGGAACCCTCCCATAATTAGAAGCTAGGAGGAAAAGAAGGACAAACAAAGATAAGAAATAGCTGCCTATAAAATAAGAGCAACAACTGGAGAATGTAGCATTCCAAAGCCACCTACAAATTACAGGATCTAGGCTTTGAGCTTTGGCTTTCTCATCTGTAAAACAGTACTTAACTATAAGAACTTGTGGGGAATGAATGAAACTATATATGTTAAGTACCTACCAGAAAACCTAGCCATGATAAATATTCAATAGAATAATAGTTGGCAAAATTTAGAATATTGTTTATACACATGACTGGGAAAGACTAGAGATCTCTTGAAGAAAATTAGAGATGCCAAGGGAACATTTCATGCAAAGATGGGCTCAATAAAGGACAGAAATGGCATGGATCTAACAGAAGCAGAAGATATTAAGAAGAGGTGGCAAGAGTACACAGAAGAACTGTACAAAAAAGATCTTCATGACCCAGGTAATCACGGAAAGTGTTGCACTCAATATGCCAGCAAATCTGGAAAACTCAGCAGTGGCCACAGGACTGGAAAAGGTCAGTTTTCATTCCAATCCCAAAGATAGGCAATGCCAAAGAATGCTCAAACTACCACACAATTGCACTCATTTCACACGCCAGTAAAGTAATGCTCAAAATTCTCCAAGCCAGGCTTCAGCAATACGTGAACCGTGAACTTCCAGATGTTCAAGCTGCTTTTAGAAAAGGCAGAGGAACCAGAGACCAAATTGCCATCTGCTGGATCATGGAAAAAGCAAGAGAGTTCCAGAAAAACATCTATTTCTGCTTTATTGACTATGCCAAAGCCTTTGACTGTGTAGATCACAATAAACTGTGGAAAATTCTTCAAAAGATGGGAATACCAGACCACCTGACCTGTCTCTTGAGAAATGTGTATGCAGGTCAGGAAGCAACAGTTAGAACTGGACATGGAACAACAGACTGGTTCCAAATAAGAAAAGGAGTATGTCAAGGCTGTATATTGTCACCCTGCTTATTTAACTTATATGCAGAGTACATCATGAGAAATGCTGGGCTGGAAGAAGCACAAGCTGGAATCAAGATTGCGGGAGAAATATCAATAACCTCAGATATGCAGATGACACCACCCTTACGGCAGAAAGTGAAGAGGAACTCAAAAGCCTCTTGATGAAGGTAAAAGAGGAGAGTGAAAAAGTTGGCTTAAAGCTCAACATTCAGAAAACGAAGATCATGGCATCTGGTCCCACCACTTCATGGGAAATAGATGGGGAAACAGTGAAAACAGTGTCAGACTTTATTTTTTTGGGCTCCAAAATCACTGCAGATGGTGACATGAATTTAAAAGATGCTTACTCCTTGGAAGGAAAGTTATGACCAACCTAGATAGCATATTGAAAAGCAGGAACATTACTTTGCCAACAAAGGTCTTTCTAGTCAAGGCCATGGTTTTTCCAGTGGTCACGTATGGATGTGAGAGTTGGACTGTGAAGAAAGCTGAGTGCTGAAGAATTGATGCTTTTGAACTGTGGTGTTGGAGAAGACTCTTGAGAGTCCCTTGGACTGCAAGGAGATCCAAGCAGTCCATCCTAACGGAGGTCAGTCCTGGGTGTTCATTGGAAGGACTGATGTTGAAGCTGAACCTCCAATACGACAGAGGATGAGATGGTTTGATGGCTTCATCGACTCGATGGACATAGGTTTGGGTGGATTCTGGGAGTTGGTGATGGACAGGGAACCGTGGCATGCTGCGGTTCATGGGGTCGCAAAGAGTCGGACACGACTGAGTGGCTGAATTGAACTGAACTGATTGGGCTATTTTCATACTGGAGTTAAGTAAAGATGAAAGTGTTCATTTATGAATATCTGAAGCCACAAAGTGGCAAGAGTAGGATTCACAGAAATAACAGAAAATCAATAGGTAATTGACGTTCATTTTGGAGTAATGTGTGTGTGTGTGTGTGTGTGCACGTGTGTGCTTACTCAATGACATCATGACTAAGTATATGTTAATTTCCAGACCATCTTAGAAGTTTCCTAAAAGGAGAGTTTGTGTGTGAAGGTTGGAGGGAGAAGAGAATAAAAAGAGTATTTATGAGTGCTTACTATGTGTCATTTACTACAATAGATTATTCAAATTTACTTACATAGACATCAGATCAGATCAGATCAGATCAGTCACTCAGTCATGTCCAACTCTTCGCGACCCCATGAATTGCAGCACACCAGGCCTCCCTGTCCATCACCAACTCCCGGAGTTCACTGAGACTCATGTCCATAGAGTCAGTGATGCCATCCAGCCATCTCATCCTCTGTCGTCCCCTTCTTCTCCTGCCCCCAATCCCTCCCAGCATCAGGGTCTTTTCCAATGAGTCAACTCTTTGCATGAGGTGGCCAAAGTACTGGAGTTTCAGCTTTAGCATCATTCCTTCCAAAGAACACCCAGGGCTGATCTCCTTCAGAATGGACTGGTTGGATCTCCTTGCAGTCCAAGGGATTCTCAAGAGTCTTCTCCAACACCGCAGTTCAAAAGCATCAATTCTTCAGCACTCAGCCTTCTTCACAGTCCAACTCTCACATCCATACATGACCTCAGGAAAAACCATAGCCTTGACTAGACGAACCTTTGTTGGCAAAGTAATGTCTCTGCTTTTGGATATGCTATCTAGGTTGGTCATAAGTTTCCTTCCAAGGAGTAAGCGTCTTTTAATTTCATGGCTGCAGTCACCATCTGCAGTGATTTTGGAGCCCAGGAAAATAAAGTCTGACACTGTTTCCACTGTTTCCCCATCTATTTCCCATGAAGTGGTGGGACCGGATGCCATGATCTTCGTTTTCTGAATGCTGAGCTTTAAGCCAACTTTTTCACTCTCCACTTTCACTTTCATCAAGAGGCTTTTGAGTTCCTCTTCACTTTCTGCCATAAGGGTGGTGTCATCTGCATATCTCAGGTTATTGAGATTTCTCCTGGCAATCTTGATTCCAGCTTGTGTTTCTTCCAGCCCAGCGTTTCTCATGATGTACTCTGCATAGAAGTTAAATAAACAGGGTGATAATATACAGCCTTGATGAACTCCTTTCCTACTTGGAACCAGTCTGTTGTTCCATGTCCAGTTCTAACTGTTGCTTCCTGACCTGCATACAAATTTCTCAAGAGCAGATCAGGTGGTCTGGTATTCCCATCTCTTTCAGAATTTTCCACAGTTTATTGTGATCCACACAGTCAAAGGCTTTGGCATAGTCAATAAAGCAGAAATAGATGTTTTTCTGGAACTCTCTTGCTTTTTCTATGATCCAGCGGATGTTGGCAATTTGATCTCTGGTTCCTCTGCCTTTTCTAAAACCATCTTGAACATCAGGAAGTTCACGGTTCACATATACTTCAGGAAACATGAGATAATATTAATATGTTCAATTTACTAAAGGGTGTTCTAAAAAATTTAAAATTTGAATAAAAGCAATAATCAATCAGAGATGCTAATTACCTATCAGTTTATTTTCTTCTCTTGAGTTAAAAATTATTAATTATAAAAGCTACTATTTATTGAGTATCCACTATGCTCAAGGAACTAGAGCTCATAATTTACATGTATTGTTTCATTTTCAAAATAGTCCCACAGAAAGATAGGTGCTATTATCACAATTTTATAGAAGATATACTTGAGGGAATTCCCTAACAGTCCAGTGGTTAGGACTCTGTCCTTTCACTGCTGAGGGTCCAGGTTCAATCCCTGGTCAGGGAACTAAGATCCTATAAGCTATGCAACATGGGGAAAAAATTTAAGAAATAGAAAAAAATTAAAAATAAATAAAAGAAGATATGTCAATACTTGAGACCCAATGGGTTTATGTAAGTTGTTTTAAAATATAGTTAATAAGTCATAAAACAAGACCATGGACTCTGGTTTTTCTCTAAAAAGGCCTCATTGCATTCACTATACTGTACTATCATCATAATATTTTGATAATTATTCTTCATGTTCAACCTTCCTAATGTTTTCACTTTCATTTATAAAGAAGTATTTTCTGCTTAAATAGTTCATTTCAAAATATATTAGAACAAGAAAGGATACATCCAGTTCTATGTTACTTTACACACTTACAAGATTTACAAATCCCTTATAAAATTTAAGCCAAGATCAAAACAAGCAAAACTCCAGTATTTCTGAGTCTAAAGCTTACCAGGGAACAACTTGCTTCTAATGCTATCAATGTACAATATGGGGGCAGGCAGTGTCAGCCAAACAAACAGTGTGGAGTCAGTCGGGCTGTATGCCAGCCAACAAAGGAAATGAATCTGTTCTGTTGTGGACTGAATGTCTGTGTTCCCCCTAAAGTTCACATTCTGAAGCCCTAACTCTCAATGTGATGGTATTAGGAGCAGGGGCCTTTTATACATGATTAAATTTAAATCAGGTCGTGAGGGTGGCATATTCATGGTGGGTTAGTGCCTGCATAAAAATATTGAGAGAGAGAGCTCTCACTCCCTCCACGCACACACATCAAGGATTGGCCAGGTGAGGAAACAGAGAGAGTGAAGGATTACAGGCCAGGAAGAAGGCCTTTACTAAGAACTGAATATTTGGGTACCTTGATCTTAGACTTCTTAGCCTAAAGAACTGTGATAAATAAATATCTGTTATTAAAAATGACCCAGTCTACAGTATTTTGTTATAGCAGCTTAAGCTGACTAATACACTAGGTAACATAGCTAACATAGAGCTGGAATTATATGTGATTCAGGACATTCAGAATAAGTCTAGATGGTCTTTCAAAGAACATAAAGAGTGTATTGATAGATTTTACAATTGCTACAGATCTCACGGAATATTCATGGCCATGTAGAGAATGAAATGAAAACAAAGAAATCAAGCAAAAGTGATCTCTGAGTTGACAGCAATTACTACCGGATAACTTAGAATTTAGGAATATATCAATTTTTTCAGTATTTCTAATACTTCCTCCTAATTATGTTTGAATTTGACTAAATAGTTCATATTTATACAACCTTTCTCCAGCTTTCAGCTGGAAATATGTACTTCCCCTTTGGAGTGATCTTGTGCACATGTCCTCCAATATGCAGCATAGGCTGCACAGTTTTGTTTTGAGTAAAATATCTGCTGAAATGTCTGCTGAGTGAGGGAGTAGGAAGGGGACTACATAGGGAAAGTCTTTTTATAAAAAATGAGCTGGAGAAAAAGAAACAAATAGAGACTAATGTTCTATCCTTGTTCAACTTTGCACTACCTAATGTTCATAATTTATTTATTGCTCACAGAAATTTACTAATAATGTTACTTCACTTTTAAAAAACTTTCTTAATTAGTGTGCTGCTGCTGCTAAGTCACTTCAGTCGTGTCCGACTCTGTGCGACCCCTGAGACGGCAGCCCACCAGGCTCCCCGGTCCCTGGGATTTTCCAGGCAAGAGTACTGGAGTGGGGTGCCATTGCCTTCTCCTAATTAGTGTAGGCATGCTTTATTATCTACTAGGCATGCTTTATTATCTAGTTCATGTTTATATAAAGTGTATGAAGGAAAGTTTCTTTTCAGAATAAGTTTTGAATTAAAATATTCTTTACTAAGAATCCTCTTGAGGCTACTGAATCCATCACTGATGATATGGAAACAGGAAGGCAGGGCTATCGGCAATGTCTCTGCTTCATTAGAAACTGTGGCTTTCTCTGTAAAACGCTAAAATCAATCTGTCACAATTTCAAGCGAAGTCACAATGAATCCATACTCAAACAGTAGAGTTAATGAATAACTGAAGTGATCAGGTTTAGATTCTGCTTCTTTCATTCAGCAAGCCTGGACTCCAGTGGGTCAGGCACTGCTTCGGGGACGGAAAAATAAGGTACACACCTGCTGCCCTTAGGATTCACTTTCTTGTGTGACAGAAAAATCCATCAGCAACTCATTGTACATCAGAGTCCTAACTGCTATAGCTTACTTCTAGGCAAATTGCTATGTATACACAGAGGAGATACATTAGTCTGCTTGGGTTGCCATAATGGAATGCATGGTTTAACAAACATAAACACATTTCTCATCCTTCTAGAACCTGAGAAGCTAAGATCAAAGTGCCAGAAGATTAAGGCTTGCAGAGGTCCACCTTCTCACTGGATCCTCACATGATGGAGTAAGAGACAAGTTCTCTGGTGTCTCTTTTTACAAGGGCACAAATCCCATCATGAGGGCCCCAATCCCATCATGAGGGCCCCATACTCATGACCTCATCTTACCCTTTTTACCTCCAAAGTCCCACCTTAAAATACTATCACATTGGGGGTTAGAACTTCAACATATGAATATTAGGGAACACAACATTCAGTCCCTAAGAGGAGGGATGTGTTAACGCTGCCTACGATTATGGAGTAGGGCATTGCAGAAGAATTGACCCCTGAGGTCTCAGAATGGGCATGAGAGGTCACCAGTGAAGTAACAGTGAAGGCATACTTTGTAGAAAGAATAGCAGGGGAAAAAAAAACACAGGGGGAAGAATGAAAGGTGATTGCTGCATCATGGATAGAATAAGGAGTAACTATAGGATAGGAAACAGTGAGGCAGAAAAGTAGTTTGAGACCAGATTATAGAAAGGCCTGAGCATGACTCTGAGAAGCTTAAAATTTCTTTGTATGGGTAGCAGGAAGCTGATGAAATTGTGTGTGTGTTATTAACAAAGTTTGTTTGGACTAAAGTACTACAACTAAATTTAATATTTAAAATTGATTTTTATAAGTTTTTATGATAAAATAACATCAAACTTTGAGAAAGCAATAACACAAAGAACTCCTGTATAGTCTTTACACAGATTTACCAATTATTACTATTTGGCCACATATACATTATTCTCTCTCTCTCTCTCTCTCTCTATATATATATATATACACATATATGTTATATATATAACATGTTATATATATAACATATATATATTTCTTATATAGACACATAGATATGCATGGGTATGTATACACACACACAAATATATATCAGATCAGATCAGATAAGATCAGTTGCTCAGTCGTGTCCGACTCTTTGCTACCCCATGAATTGCAGCATGCCAGGCCTCCCTGTCCATCACCAACTCCCGGAGTTCACTGAGACTCATGTCCATAGAGTCAGTGATGCCATCCAGCCATCTCATCCTCTGTCGTCCCCTTCTCCTCCTGCCCTCAATCCCTCCCAGCATCAAAGTCTTTTCCAATGAGTCAACTCTTCGCATGAGGTGGCCAAAGTACTGGAGTTTCAGCTTTAGCATCATTCCTTCCAAAGAAATCCCAGGGCTGATCTCCTTCAGAATGGACTGGTTGGATCTCCTTGCAGTCCAAGGCACTCTCAAGAGTCTTCTCCAACACCACAGTTCAAAAGCATCAATTCTTCGGCACTCAGCCTTCTTCACAGTCCAACTCTCACATCCATACATGACCACAGGAAAAACCATAGCCTTGACTAGACGGACCTTTGTTGGCAAAGTAATGTCTCTGCTTTTGAATATGCTATCTAGGTTGGTCATAACTTTCTTTCCAAGGAGTAAGTGTCTTTTACTTTCTTGGCTGCAGTCACCATCTGCAGTGATTTTGGAGCCCCCCAAAATAAAGTCTGACACTGTTTCCACTGTTTCCCCATCTATTTCCCATGAAGTGATGGAACCGGATGCCATGATCTTTATTTTCTGAATGTTGAGCTTTAAGCCAACTTTTTCACTCTCCACTTTCACTTTCATCAAGAGGCTTTTGAGTTCCTCTTCACTTTCTGCCATAAGGGTGGTGTCATCTGCATATCTCAGGTTATTGAGATTTCTCCCGGCAATCTTGATTCCAGCTTGTGCTTCTTCCAGTCCAGCGTTTCTCATGATGTACACTGCATAGAAGTTAAATAAGCAGGGTGACAATATACAGCCTTGACGTACTCCTTTTCCTATTTGGAACCAGTCTGTTGTTCCATGTCCAGTTCTAACTGTTGCTTCCTGACCTGCATATAGGTTTCTCAAGAGGCAGGTGAGGTGGTCTGGTATTCCAAACTCTTTCAAAATTTTCCACAGTTTATTGTGATCCACACAGTCAAAGGCTTTGGCATAGTCAATAAAGCAGAAATAGATGTTTTTCTGGAACTCTCTTGCTTTTTCCATGATCCGGCGGATGTTGGCAATTTGATCTCTGGTTCCTCTGCCTTTTCTAAAATCAGCTTGAAGAACTGGAATTTCACATATTGCTGAAGCCTGGCTTGGAGAATTTTGAGCATTACTTTACTAGTATGTGAGATGAGTGCAATTGTGTGGTAGTTTGAGCATTCCTTGGCATTGCCTATCTTAGGGATTGGAATGAAAACTGACCTTTTCCAGTCCTGTGGCCACTGCTGAATTTTCCAAATTAGCTGGCATATTGAGGGCAGCACTTTCACAGCATCATCTTTCAGGATTTGGAATAGCTCAACTGGAATTCCATCACCTCCACTAGCTTTGTTCGTAGTGATGCTTTCTAAGGCCCACTTGACTTCACATTCCAGGATGTCTGGCTCTAGGTCAGCGATTATACCATCGTGATTATCTGGGTCGTGAAGATCTTTTTTGTACAGTTCTTCTGTGTATTCTTGCCATCTCTTCTTAATATCTTCTGCTTCTGTTAGGCCCATACCATTTCTGTCCTTTATTGAGCCCATCATTGCATGAAATGTTCCTTTGGTATCTCTGATTTTCTTGAAGAGATCCCTAGTCTTTCCCATTCTGTTGTTTTCCTCTATTTCTTTGCATTGATCGCTGAAGAAGGCTTTCTTATCCCTTCTTGCTATTCTTTGGAACTCTGCATTCAGATGTTTATATCTTTCCTTTTCTCCTTTGCTTTGTACTCACAGGTATATACACACATTTTTTTCTGAACTAATTGAGAGTAGTTCATCCTTTTACCTCTTAATAGTTCAGTGTGTATTTTCCAAGAATAAAGACATTCTCTTTTATAACCAAATTATAATTTTCAAATTCAAGAAATTTTAATCCATATAATTCCAATTTTGTCAACTGTTCTGATAATGACTTTTACACTATGAAAAATTTTACCCTGTAGAATCAAATCCGGAAGCATGTATTGCATTTCATTTTCTTGTCTTTTTCATGTCCTTTAATCTGCAAAGTTCCTCAGCCTTCTTTTTCATGATAATGGCATTTTTAAAAAGCATTGAGAGTTTTTAAAGAAAATGATATGTTAAAAATACCTTATTATTGAAAAATGACTAAGGTCAGTGAAAAAGAGATGAATGAATGAAAAAATAAGGGGCAGAGAGGTGATTTGGGAGACATAAACAGCTTGAGGTGATAAAGATTCAGTGGGAGGGTGAAAAGGGCACCCACATGGGAAATTCAACAGCATTCAGTGCCGATTTTGTGCGAAAAGTAAAGAAATTAAAGTTTGCTTCTAGCTTGGTCCATTCAATGGATGGTGATAGGATCATAAGTAAAGATTTTGCCTTCTGTTTGATTCTAGGTTGAAGGAGGATAACCAGTTTTGCTTTTGAGTGCTAAGTGGATCTAGGTATCATGCAGTTGGAAATAAGACACAGAACTCTGGTAAGATATCTAGGGTAGAGAAAGAGTACCTGAAGAATAACAAACCTAAATAGCCTATCTTCTGCTTAGCTTTCCATCTTCCAGCTGAGACTTGTACACAGGAGATGCTTAAGATGGATTGTAGCCTGACAACCATCTCACAGTAGCTTAAAGTGAAGTTGCTCAGTCGTGTCCGACTCTTTGTGACCCCATAGACTGTAGCCTATCAGGTTCCTCCATCCATGGGATTTTCCAGGCAAGAGTACTGGAGTGGATTGCCACTTCCTTCTCCAGGGGATCTTCCCGACCCAGGAATCGAACCCGGGTCTCCTGCATTGCAGGCAGACACTTTACCGTCTGAGCCACCCAGGAAGCCACCAGTAGCTTAAGGGAAAGGCAAAAGGGTGGTCAAGTTTTCTTCCAGGCAGATGAAGGCTGGGAGGACTCTGGGGATTTCCCTGCAGAATTGAGGAAGCCCTGAGCTGATCAGGGCAGCTCCTCCCTGCTGCAGAGACTCAAATAGGAATTAATAGGGTCCCAGAGGAACAACGCTTTGTACCAGCTTCACAATCCCCCATCCAGAATTTCCAAATCCAGAGAACTCCTATAGAACCTTTCACCTATACTTCTCTTCTACTGTCCTGTCCTGCACCCGCTGTGGGGTTGGGAGGGAGTGTGCAAAAAGGAATCAGACCATCCAGTTGGTCATTTATTGGCTCATCATTTATTCATCTATTCAAGAAATATATAGTGAATGTCTATATAGTGAATGCCAGATGCTGAGCTAGGTTCTTCAAGTATGGCAATTAACAAACATATTTGACATCATCATTGCATTTCCAATCTATCAAGGGAAACATTAAATAAATAATTAACTAAAATTGTTAAGTGCTACAAATGGGGATGCTGAGTGCAGTCAGAGTGTGTGAGGGAGAGGCCCAGCTTGGTGTAGAGGCTCAGGGAAGTCTTCCCAGAAAAGGTGACACAAGAAGGTGAGGAGGAGGCAGCTGGGTAAAAAGGGTGAGGAAGCAGGGAGGATGAGGTAGAGAGAATGCCAGGCAAAGCAAACTGTATAAAAAGAACCCAAGGCAGGAATGTGGAAGTGAACATTTGCCTAAATGTGGAAGTGAAAGTGTTAACTGTGGCTAAAAGGAAAAGAGCACACCTGGGGTGAGGTCTTTATGCTAAGAGATAATCAGCCACTGGTGAGGGGCGCGGGGAGGGCGGTTACTGGAAGGATGTGACAGCTACTGCCTATCAGGTCTCTCTGGTTGTGAAGTGGAGAAGAGATTAGAAGATCAAAGGTGAATGTATGAAGAACAGAATAATACAGTTTTTCCCTCTTGGGGCACACAGACATTTATTAATAATATAAGAGGTAATATAGAAACATAGCAAACGAGCATGACCCTGAGCAGGGCTGGACCTCCCTGCTCCTGAAACACAGCCTAGATCCACATGGGTAAGGCCAGGGATTCTAGAAGTCCTGGCCATCTCCAGGGAAGAAGAGGAACAAGACTCCCTCTCCAGGTAAGTCCTCAGGACTGCCTTGACCTCCAAGGGAGAAGAAACCTGACCCCAGTTTGCCTGCTCTCTCTCTCTTTATGCCAGCACATAACACCAACTCCAAAATCTTTCAGCCTGACCCAGTAATCCAACTACTGCTCTATAATCAAAGAATGCTCTATCTCTTAGGACCTTGCTCCATATTTTCTGTTTGCACAGTATCTGAATAAAAATCATACTTGAGATGATTTCACCTTTAAATTTACTGCCTATAAAAGCTCATCATAAGATGGCTGTGAAGTTTGCATTAAGAATCATAATCATATGTTATCATATATAAACGACTTCACTCAACTAGAGTAGCATTTACTCTGGCTTACTTCCATATGCCAAGACTTTAATGCTGCCTGCTGGCAACAGGAACACTACTGGAATTCATTCTTGAACAGAACTTTTTCTGAACTGGAACTTGACACTAAAAAGCAGTGAAGAAAACTTGTTACCATTCATTTATTTTGGACTTAAATTCAAAGGGTGAGAGGAACAGGAAGGACAATAGTTCTTTGACACAAGCAAGTTAGTAGAAGGCCAAAAATCTCTTTATTAGACTTGATAGCCTGAGGCAGAATAGTCAGGAAAACAATTTTGCAAAGTAGATCTTTGCAAGGGAGGGGAAAGATAAGATAAATATATGTAATGAAGCATATTAAGCAACTGCAAATGTTGTACCTGGACCCTCTAAATTCTAAAAATTCCCAGCTCTTCATTCATGTGGAATTTGATAAAAAAAGAGTGATAAAATTATATATTCAGAAGTTAAAGGAACTTGGACATTTGAAGTTGAACTTTTTTGCTTTCATTTTTGCATTTATATGGAAATCATATTCAAATATGACATGAAATGAGTACTGTATTATTAAAGCAGCTGTTATTATTATTCCCAAAATAGTAACAGCCACTTAAAATGTACTACTTGAAACTTACTCTTCAAGCATGATTCTATTACTTCCACTTATTTCCTAATTGTGACTTTGGGCCCCAAAGGACAACAGCAACTTTCAGAAGCATAAATTTAGTAGTTTAGTGCTGAATAAAATGTCTTCCTGGAAGATGTGAAAGTGTGTCTACACTTTACTTTCTTATTACTGTACAGATCTTCCTAAGATAAACTTACACTCTTTTTTTGGACTAAGATTTATGAATAACTGTCAAATTAAAAAGAAATGGTTTGAACAAAAGCAAATTATTAGCAGACCAGCAGATTATTAAAATTCCACAACTGTATTTCCATCTCATGTTCTACATTATGGTTGTCCACAGACAACCACTGCCAAAACACTAGCAGTCTCAGAAAACAGAAAAGTGTGCAAAGCAATTTTCTTTTAGACCATGTTAATTTTACTTTCTGAACTTCAATATTCACAGTATATTATGGAATTTATTTCTCTACCCACCTCTTCACTACCCACAAATGCGGCACACATTTCTTTTTTCTTCCTTACTCTGTGCACCATTCAACCCAGAAATCTGAAAAGGAGGAAATTCAGAAGGGCAGAGTCTACAAAGCTGACTTAACTTGGCTTATATTCTTAAAAATTTTGGCCTAGAATAGCCAGATACATTCTAATCATAATAGTTATAAGACTCAGACGAGCTCAAATTCTACAAAATCAATGATTTTTCTTCTTTTTTAATGTAAGCAGACTTTCCAGATGAGAGAGTTTAATACTCTTTTAGTTTATCATGCCTTGGGGTCATTTTGTTCCCATAATTTTATAAACCTATAATTACAGATAACTTTTAATTGGTTCAAATTATTCTTAAAACCATGAGAGGGAGAAAAACCGCTAGTTGTTCCTCAATATTCAGCCCTTCCTTCTTTCCCCAGAATTTTAGGTGAACACAAAATCACTTTATCTAGAGACTCATTTCTCTAGCAAACCAAGTTTTGCCATTGGCATGTGAGTGGATATGACTGTGGGATTTTTTAGGTCACATTAGAAAACTGCTTTACTTCCTCGTTACCTATATTTATTACTTAATAATACTTACTTAGAGATACCAAGGGGACATTTCATGCAAAAATGGGCTCGATAAAGGACAGAAATGGTATGGACCTAACAGAAGCAGAAGATATTAAGAAGAGGTGGCAAGAATACACAGAAGAACTGTACAAAAAAGATCTTCACGACCCAGATAATCACGATGGTGTGATCACTCATCTAGAGCCAGACATCCTGGAATGTGAAGTCAAGTAGGCCTTAGAAAGCATCACTACGAACAAAGCTAGTGGAGGTGATGGAATTCCAGTTGAGCTATTTCAAATCCTGAAAGATGAGGCTGTGAAAGTGCTGCACTCAATATGCCAGCAAATTTGGAAAACTCAGCAGTGGCCGCAGGACTGGAAAAGGTCAGTTTTCATTCCAATCCCAAAGAAAGGCAATGCCAAAGAATGCTCAAACTACCACACAATTGCACTCATCTCACATGCTAGTAAAGTAATGCTCAAAATTCTCCAAGCCAGGCTTCAGCAATATGTGAACCGTGAACTTCCTGATGTTCAAGCTGGTTTTAGAAAAGGTAGAGGAACCAGAGATCAAATTGCCAACATCCGCTGGATCATTGAAAAAGCAAGAGAGTTCCAGAAAAACATCTATTTCTGCTTTATTGACTATGCCAAAGCCTTTGACTTTGTGGATCACAATAAACTGTGGAAAATTTTGAAAGAGATTGGAATACCAGACCACCTCACCTGCCTTTTGAGAAACCTATATGCAGGTCAGGAAGCAACAGTTAGAACTGGACATGGAACAACAGACTGGTTCCAAATAGGAAAAGGAGTATGTCAAGGCTGTATATTATCCCCCTGCTTATTTAACTTACATGCAGAGTACATCATGAGAAATGCTGGACTGGAAGAAACACAAGCTGGAATCAAGATTGTTGGGAGAAATATCAATAACCTCAGATATGCAGATGACACCACCCTTATGGCAGAAAGTGAAGAGTCGAAAGCCTCTTGATGAAAGTGAAAGTGGAGAGTGAAAAAGTTGGCTTAAAGCTCAACATTCAGAAAACGAAGATCATGGAATCCGGTCCCACCACTTCATGGGAAATGGGGAAACAGTGGAAACAGTGTCAGACTTTATTTTGGGGGGCTCCAAAATCACTGCAGATGGTGACTGCAGCCATGAAATTAAAAGACACTTACTTCTTGGAAGGAAAGTTATGACCAACCTAGATAGCATATTCAAAAGCAGAGACATTACTTTGCCAACAAAGGTTCATCTAGTCAAGGCTATGGTTTTTCCTATGGTCATGTATGGATATGAGAGTTGGCCTGTGAAGAAGGCTGAGTGCTGAAGAATTGATGCTTTTGAACTGTGGTGTTGGAGAAGACCCTTGAGAGTCCCTTGGACTGCAAGGAGATCCAACCAGTCCATTCTGAAGGAGATCAGCCCTGGGATTTCTTTGGAAGGAATGATGCTGAAGCTGAAACTCCAGTACTTTGGCCACCTGATGTAAAGAGCTGACTCACTGGAAAAGACTCTGATGCTGGGAGGGATTGGGGGCAGGAGGAGAAGGGGACGACAGAGGATGAGATGGCTGGATGGCATCACTGACTCGATAGACGTGAGTCTGAGTGAACTCCGGGAGTTGGTGATGGACAGGGAGGCCTGGAGTGCTGCGATTCATGGGGTCGCAAAGAGTCGGACACGACTGAGCGACTGAACTGA
Organism: Bos mutus; assembly: GCF_027580195.1. Taxonomy (NCBI): domain Eukaryota; kingdom Metazoa; phylum Chordata; class Mammalia; order Artiodactyla; family Bovidae; genus Bos; species Bos mutus. The sequence goes on from NC_091625.1 coordinate 34,518,245, forward strand.
ACTGAACTGAATACTTAATAATTTACAAATTGATATCGTCCAGGCAAACCAGGATGGTTAATCACCATGTCTGAACCTTTTACCCAAACCCCAATTACAAAGGTTTAGCAAGAATTTATTAAAAGGCTGATGGTCACAGACCACATCTAAATTCCAGAGAACTCCATCGTGGTGGGAGACGATTCCTTATGAGACCAAAGTTGCTAGAGAAACTCTGCCTCTTCCTCCAAGTCACCTTTTCCCGGGTTTGACAAAAAGTGAATTTGCTGGAAATGGTCCAGATAATTTACCCTAAGAAGATTCATAAGCAGAGCCTTGCAAGGAGATGGGAGAACACATCTGAGAAGGAAATGCAATTCTGTCATCTTGAAGCATGTGCTGTTGTTGTTTAGTCACTCAGTCCTGTCTGACTCTTTGTGAACCCATGGATTGTAGCCCACCAGGCTTCTCTGCCCATGGGATTTCCCAGGCAAGAATACTGGAGTGGGTTGCCATTTCCTTCTCCAGGGGATCTTCCCTACCCAGGGATTGCATTGACAGGTGGATTCAACCCAAGGATCAAACCCATGTCTCCTGCATTGGCAGTGTATTCTTAACCACTGAGATACCACAGAAGACCAAAGCATGTGTAGCTAATCAAATAATCCTAAAATATTACCTATCAAAGGTCTGGAGCCTCCCTGGTGGCTCAGACAGTAAAGAATCTGCCCGCAATGCAGGATCCCTGGGTCAGGAAGATCCCCTAGAGAAGGGAATGGCTACCCACTCCAGTATTCTTGCCTGGAGAATTCCACAGACAGAGAAGCCTGGTAGGATACAGTCCATGGGGTTGCAAAGAGTTGGACAAGACTGAGCGAGGAACACACTTATTATAGGTCCTCAGTGTGGTCATTAATTATTTACAATCTACCAAAATTAGTGTCTTAACCTGCGTGCCCCCAGAAGCTGACCCTGGGTCAGGTATTGGACTGCAAGTAGTTTATTTAGGAGATGATCCCAAAAGGCACTAGTGACAGGCTGGGGAAAGAGAAGGAGGAAAGGAAGCCAGTATAGGCGTGACGATAAGCAGGTTACTCACAAAGGCAGCTGGGACTACATCCCACTGGGACCTCTGAGTGATTTTCATGCATCAGAGTTGTTCTCCACCAGAAAGGAAAGGAAGCTGGGATGTTTATCCCTCCAATTCTCTAGCATTTTGGCCTGGCAGTAGGAAGCCTTCAGCATCATTGAAACAGTGAATGTCCAGGGAATGTGGACAGAATGTAGACCAACAATCCTGCTATAATGGACCATCCAAATTATATCCTGCGTCTTACCACTTCTTATCTTTTCTACAGTGACAACCCTAGTCCAAGCCAATGTCAACTCTCTCCTGAAATGCTGCAGCTGCTTCCTCATTGGCGTCCTTGCCTGTATTCTTCCACCCCACCAAATCCCCACAAAACAGCCCAAATGATTTTTCCAAAGCATGATTCCAATTATATCATCCTTACTCTGCCAAAAATTCAGAGATTACAGAACAGAATCCAGCTTCCATACAGACTTCAAAGCCTTTTGCATGATCTTCTGCCCCACTATTTCTGACCTCATCCCCTCAGCAAAGTTAGTTGACTACCCAGTCACCCACTCTGTGTTGATTAGCCTTGTCTCAACCTTTGTTCTGTTGTTCCTTCTGTTAATATTGCTCTTTTCAGTGGATCACCTTCTAACCACACAGGTATAACTCAAATATCACCTCCCACAAAGGCCTCCTCTTGATATCTTAGCCCTAATCACCTTATAAACTGCCTTTCCTTAGAGCATTTATCAGTCCCCATAATTATCTTTTTATATGCTTTCATATTTCTTGTCTGCACACAAGAAAGTAAACCCCTGACAGTCAGGGATTTGGCATGCCTTATTCAAAGCTATGGGGCTTCCCAGGTGGTACAGTGGTAAAGAGTCCGCCCACCAATGCAAAGAGACACAGAAGATGCAGATTCAGTCCCTGGTTTGGAAAGAAACCCTGGGAGAGGGAATGGCTACTCACTCCAGAGTTCTTGCCTGGAGAATTCCATGGACAGAGGAGCATGGCGGGCTACAGTCCATGGGGTCACAAAGAGTCAGACATGACTGAGCAGCTGGGCATGCTCGCAGGCATTCAAAGCTATATCCCCAGTACCTAGAACATACTAGGGATTTCAGAAATATTCGTCACTGAAAAAATGTTTCCAAGGTTAATGAGGTTGAATGAAAGGGCCCCTCTGTCTTATACATTGTAAACATAACTTCAATATACCCTGTTTATCGTTGGTCTACAACAATAAAGAAGAGATGGTTTGCTAAGAAAAGGCAAAACTGGTGAGATTATGGAAAATTTTTCATCAGTGGCGTCCCAGTTAATGGAGTTCTACTTCTGAAGAGGTTTTTAATGATAATGTTCTAGCTATTTTTAGAAAGAAAATAAAATGACAACTTCCAATTTTTCTTTTTCCCTTTAAGTAAACCCATTTGTAGCTTTCAGTTAAAATTGTTCTGTTCCAGGGTTTAGTCATGCATTGAAAAATTACTGAAACTAACAACATCAGAAAACATAACAATTTCCAGGAGGTAAATTATTGCTTTCTGAAAATCTAAAAGCTTTTCTTGTTTAAATATTTAAATTAAGGTGGTTATATTTTATTTTCCATGTGGTATTTCCTGCCTTCTCTTTCTACACATTGGCTGATTTAGTCATTAGATCACATCTCATCTTATATAAAGACCCTGAAATTAAAAAATGTTTGGGATAAAGTCAGCAAATTTTAAACAGGAAAAAAATAAATGCACACTGTCAGGGTTCAATAGGATGCTGATGGCAGAACACTCCACAGTGAGAGTCAAAGCCCCTCACATACAGCCCCCACATTCCAACCTTCCCCCTCCCCCTTCTTCCCCTGCCCATGCCACTGACTTTGTCTATACTTGCTCATCTCCAATGCTCTCCTCTAATGCCTTTTGTCTTCCTTCAAGTCCCAGCCTGTGTCCCCTCTTCTATAAAGCTCTCTCCAAACCCCCCAGGGAATCACTAGGTGCTTTTTTTTTCCTGTGCTGAGTGCTCAGCTTGTATTGGGTAAAACATGCCTAATGTCCCCCTTTTCAAATGGCATTGTAATGTCCTACCTCCCACTGGATAATCTCTCAGGGCAGGAACTGTGGCTTTATCCTGGAATCCTCCATTATATTTTACTGGGAAGTCTCAATGTGTGTGTGCGTGTGAGCGTGCATGCTGAGTCATGTCTGACTCTTTACAACCCCACGGACTGTAGCCTTCCAGGCACCTCTGTCCATGGGACTTCCCATCCAAGTCTCAATGTGTATATGTATGTGTGTAAGTGTGTCTGTGTGTGTGTGTGCGTGTGCTCAGTTGTGTCCGATTCTTTGTGACCCCATGGACTGTAGCCTCCCAGGCACCTCTGTCCATGGGACTTCCCAGGCAAGAATATTGGAGTGGGCTGCCGTTTCCTACTCTAAGGGATCGAACCTGAGTCTCTTGCATCTCCTGCATTGGCAGGCAGATTATTTACGACTGCACCACCTGGGAAGCCCAGGAATAAATAGTGTTCTTTCAACATACTCCAGGGTTCTGAGAGAGTATGTTCTGCATACTGCAGAACGACAACAGCTGTTGTCGTTGTTCAGTTACTCAGTCATGTCCAACTCTTTGCGACCCCATGGCTGTAGCATGCCAGGCTTCCCTGTCCTTTGCTATTTCCTAGAGTTTGCTCAAACTCATGTCCATTGAGTAGATGATACCATCCAACCATCTTATCCTGTCATCCCCTTCTCCTCCTGCCTTCAATCTTTCCCAGCATCTGGGTCTTCCAATGAGTCAGCGCTTCGCATCAGTGGCCTTGGTAGTTGTTAATAAAGATGGGATGGGAGGAGATTGAAGGAGAGACTTGCTATGCTCCTGTCTCCTCCTTTTCTTTATATTCTCCTGGTCTCAAGATGGGGCCAGAGCCTAGTGGAGTCTGGACTGAGGTTCTGACTTGCTACACTACCTCTAACACCACAAGTAAGATACTAGCTCGCAGGTCTTTTAATTAACATCTTCTACTTCCTTTTATGAATACCTTTTATGAATATTCTCTCATCTATTTTCAGTCCTCAAGGACTCTTGTACCCTAAAGCTATACACCTTTTCTTCTACTGACTTTAATAATAGTAGAATAGGGCTTTCCTATTCCTTAACACTTCTAGATTCCAAAGTTCAACCTAAGAAGGTTGGTTTACAGGTTATTTAAGTTACTTAAACTAAGGTACTGCAGAGTACATCATGAGAAACGCTAGACTGGAAGAAACACAAGCTAGAATCAAGATCGCCGGGAGAAATATCAATAACCTCAGATATGCAGATGACACCACCCTTATGGCAGAAAGTGAAGAGGAACTCAAAAGCCTCTTGATGAAAGTGAAAGTGGAGAGTGAAAAAGTTGGCTTAAAGCTCAACATTCAGAAAACGAAGATCATGGAATCCGGTCCCACCACTTCATGGGAAATAGATGGAATAACAGTGGAAACAGTGTCAGACTTTATTTTTGGGGGCTCCAAAATCACTACAGATGGTGATTGCAGCCATGAAATTAAAAGAAGCTTACTCCTTGGAAGGAAAGTTATGACCAACCTAGATAGCATATTCAAAAGCAGAGACATTACTTTGCCAACAAAGGTTTGTCTAGTCAAGGCTATGGTTTTTCCTGTGGTCATGTATGGATGTGAGAGTTGGACTGTGAAGAAGGCTGAGTGCCGAAGAATTGATGCTTTTGAACTGTGGTGTTGGAGAAGACCCTTGAGAGTCCCTTGGACTGCAAGGAGATCCAACCAGTCCATTCTGAAGGAGATCAGCCCTGGGATTTCTTTGGAAGGAATGATGCTGAAGCTGAAACTCCAGTACTTTGGCCACCTGATGTGAAGAGTTGACTCATTGGAAAAGACTCTGATGCTGGGAGGGATTGGGGGCAGGAGGAGAAGGGGATGACAGAGGATGAGATGGCTGGATGGCATCACTGACTCGATGGACGTGAGTCTGAGTGAACTCCGGGAGTTGGTGATGGACAGGGAGGCCTGGCGTGCCGCGATTCATGGGGTCGCAAAGAGACGGACACGACTGAGTGACTGATCTGATCTGATCTGAAACTAAGGTACGAACATAGGAGTGTTCCTATTTTAAACGAAATTCTAATAAATTCTTGAAAGCTACCATTTTAGGCTAACTGCAGTACCCTGCTTCTAAGCCTTCTTTCATATAAAATAAACTTTTATGAAAAACAGACATACTTAATAACTATTCACTAATTACTAACTTGCATATTGTGACAACTTGCATATTGTGACAGTTAATTTTATGTGTTTTTGGATGCAGTGCCCAGACTAAATACTATTTTTGAGTGTGTCAGTGAAGGGTATTTCTGAATGAGATTAACATTTGAATCAATGAACTCAGTAGACTGCCCTCCCAATGTGAGTGGGCAGCATCCAATCCATGGAGAGCCTGAATAAAACAAAAAGCAGAGGAATTCGCTCCTTTTTCTCTGCCTCATGCTTGATCTGGAACATCTCTATCTCCTTCCTTTGGACTGGGATTCACACCATCTGCTTCCCTGGTCCTCAGGCCTTTGGATTCAGACTGAATTACAGCATGGGCTTTGCTGGGTCTCCAATTTGCAGATGGCAGATTATGGGACTTCTCAGCTTCCACAATCACATAAACCAGTTCCCCCAAATAAATGTATCTATAGCTAACTCCTGATATTGTTGTTACTCTGGAGAACACTGACTAATACAGATGTATTATAAATAAAAATTACTATCAAATAAATCACCAAGGTCACTTCTAGCTCACTGGTTAAAGCAACCAATGCTCCATAAGACAGAGGTTCATCTCCATGTATTGAGTTTCTGATTGAGTTCCAACTATTTCAAATTACTCTCTAGTCTATTATTGGCCTCATCTTCCAAATTTAAGCAAAAATAAAAAGCCTTCATTTACCTTGAACTCTGTCACATTTTGAGCGTTTTTGCTTCAGCCTTAAATACCAGTCCAAAAAATTAACATAACAAATGTGTTAGTTTTTTAGTGTTTTCTTTTTTTAATGACTGCTAAACTCTGTATTTGATCATATAAAGTAAAATTACTTCATGATTTTATGAGAGGGTTTTCTTCAATGCAGTTTGAAAAATATTTTAAATTAATAATGTAAATCTTATAATGTCACTAGTTCTCTTTAAAGTTGTAGGAAGAAGTTAAACATCACTTTCCTTTTCTCATCCCCATTTCCCTGGAGACCATCACTGTTGGCAGCTGCGTACACATCCTTTCCAAATATTTTCCATGTTTAGATAGATATATGGGTATCAATGTCATTTATTAAAGTATAATTATGCTACATTTATTGACTTACAATTTTTTTGTATGTTTCTAATTTAACACAGATACTTTCCCAAGTCACTATTTGGGATCTATTTTATTCTTTCTTTAAAAGTTATGTAACATTCAATTATTTATATATACCATAATTTATACACCTTTTCTTCTACTTTGTTTCATTTGTGTGGGAGGAGCTCATGCAATGGACTGAAGGTTTGTATCCCCTAAAATTCCTATGTTTAAATCCTAACCCCTAAAGTGATGGTATCAGGAGGTGAGCCCTCTGGATGGTAATTAGGTCATGAAGGTGATGCTCTCATGAATAAGAATGTTGTCACTGTTTAGTTGCTCAAGTTGTGTCTCACTCTTTGCGACCCCATGGACTATAGTCCACCAGGCCCTTCTGTCCATGGGATTTTCCCGGCAAGAATACTGGAGTGCGTTGCCATTTCCTTCTCCTAGGGATCTTCCCCACCCAGGGACTGAGCCCAGGTCTCCTGCATTGGCAGGAGATTCTTTACCGCTGAGCCATCAGGGAAGCCCGGGTGAACAGCATTACTGCCTTTACAAACGTGACTCCAGAATGCTCTTGCCTTCCTTCCACCATATGAGGATACAATGAGAAATCGGCAGTCTGCGAATAGGAAGAGGGCTCTCACCATGTTAGCATCCTGATCTCATACTTCCAGCTCCTAGAACTATAAAAAATAAACTTCTATTTGCAAGCCACCTAGCCTATGGTACTTTGTTATAGCAGTCCAAATGATTAAGACATCTGGTCTACCCCTACTTTATTAAGAATATATGATTAGGACTTCCTTTGGTTTCATTTCTTACAAACTTTCTTCCTTCAACCCACTGTCTCCCTCAATCAATCACATTATTTTCTGAATGGCCAATTATGAAAGAACTGGCCTCACATACTAGCCATATTTTCTTCATTTCTCATTCATTTCTCAACCCTGCATCCTGCCCCTATGAAATTGTTCTTGCTAAAGACACCCATATCCACACAGCTGCCCAGTTCAGGAACTTTTCTTCCCAGTCTTCATCTTACTCATCATGGCTGCATCCTCTTAATCCTGGTTTCCTGAAGTCCTTTCCTCCCTTGTCTTTTGGGATAACATTCTCTTCTGGTTCTTCTCCTACATCTAACAGCTATTTCTTCATTTTCTCTGTTTCAGTTTTCTCTGCTTGTCAACCACATTACCTGTCTCTGTCATGTCAGTGTCCAGAGTTCTATTCTTGGCTCATCATTTTTCTCCTTCTACATGTCTTTCTGGTGTTCTCATCCTCTCTGATAGTTTCAACTATCAGCTATACACTTCAGTTCAGTTCAGTCACTCAGTCATGTCCGACTCTCTGCAACCCCATAAACTGCAGCACGCCAGGCCTCCCTGTCCATCACCAATATGCCAAAGATGTCCAAATCTGCCTTTGGACCCCGCTGTTCTCCTGACCTACAAAGGCCCAGATTTATCTTTCAGTATCTCCAAAGGGGTACCTTAGATTGACAACAAAACTCTCTTGTCTATAGCTGGAAAACTCAGCAGTGGCCACAGGACTGGAAAAGGTCAGTTTTCATTCCAATCCCAAAGAAAGGCAATGCCTAAGAATGTTCAAACTACCGCACAATTGCACTCATCTCACATGCTAGTAAAGTAATGCTCAAAATTCTCCAAGCCAGGCTTCACCAATACATGAACCGTGAACTTCCAGATGTTCAAGCTAGTTTTAGGAAAGGCAGAGGAACCAGAGATCAAACTGCCAACATCTGCTGGATCATCGAAAAAGCAAGAGAGTTCCAGAAAAACATCTATTTCTGCTTTAATGACTATGCCAAAGCCTTTGACTGTGTGGATCACAATAAACTGTGGAAAATTCTGAAAGAGATGGAAATACCAGACCACCTGACCTACCTCTTGAAAAACCTATATGCAGGTCAGGAAGCAACAGTTAGAACTGGACATGGAACAACAGACTGGTTCCAAATAGGAAAAGGAGTACGTCAAGGCTGCATATTGTTACCCTGCTTATTTAACTTATATGCAGAGTATATCACGAGAAACACTGGGCTGGAAGAAGCACAAGCTGGAATCAAGATTGCCGGGAGAAATATCAATAACCTCAGATATGCAGATGACACCACCCTTATGGCAGAAAGTGAAGAGGAACTCAAAAGCCTCTTGATGAAAGTGAAAGAGGAGAGTGAAAAAGCTGGCTTAAAGCTCAACATTCAGAAAACGAAGATCATGGCATCTGGTCCCATCACTTCATGGGAAATAGATGGGGAAACAGTGGAAACAGTGTCAGACTTTATTTTGGGGGGCTCCAAAATCACTGCAGATGGTGATTGCAGCCATGAAATTAAAAGACGCTTAATTCTTGGAAGGAAAATTATGACCAACCTAGATAGCATATAAAAAGCATAGATATTACTTTGCCAACAAAGGTCCATCTAGTCAAGGTTATGGTTTTTCCAGTGGTCATGTATGGATGTGAGAGTTGGACTGTGAAGAAAGCTGAGCGCCAAAGAATTGATGCTTTTGAACTGTGGTGTTGGAAAAGACTCTTGAGAGTCCCTTGGACTGCAAGGAGATCCAACCAGTGCATTCTAAAGGAGATCAGTCCTGGGTGTTCATTGGAAGGACTGATGCTGAAGCTGAAACTCCAATACTTTGGCCACCTCATGCGAAGAGGTGGAAAAGAGGCTGACTCATTGGAAAAGACCCTGATGCTGGGAGGGATTGGGGGTAGGAGGAGAAGGGGATAACAGAGGATGAGATGGCTGGATGGCATCACCGACTCGGACATGAGTTTGAGTAAACTCCGGGAGTTTGTTATGGACAGGGAGTCTTGGCGTGCTGCGATTCATAGGGTTGCAAAGAGTTAGACATGACTGAGCAACTGAACTGAACTGAACTGATGATTTCTCCCCTCTTGTCAAAAACCTGATCCTCTGCCTATCTTCCATAACTTAGTCACATTTCCACCCATCTTTGCAGTCCAAACTTAAAAAAATCAATTTTCTTGAACTCCTTCCCATTTTTGTATCTGTTTTTATCACTTCTTTTACTGTTTCTCTGAAGTAATCCATTCTGTTATTACCACATTTCTAAAGAAATATTCGTCAATCCTTGTCTGAACCATTACACTTCACAACTGATATCCTAGCCTTTAGCCACACAACCTTCAAGTCATTTTATAGCCAATTAAGTTATTATCTGATATAATGTATGTTGCTGCTGCTGCTAAGTCACTTCAGTCGTGTCCGACTCTGTGTGACCCCATAGACGGCAGCCCACCAGGCTTCCCCGTCCCTGGGATTCTCCAGGCAAGAACACTGGAGTGGGTTGCCATTTCCTTCTCCAATGCATGAAAGTGAAAAGTGAAAGTGAATGTTAGTCCCCTGTTTAAAGACCTCTAACATCTCCTAACAGTCACAGGATTTTAAGATGCATATAATTATATAGACTATATGAATATAATAACACATATTACAAACACACACACACACAAGTACATAAAAGGCTGTTAGTCATTAGACTTCATTTTACTGAAGCATCACCCCTCACTAATTGTCCTCTTTCAGTCACTCCTCAAGCTGTCTGGGCACTTAAGTCCAGGTCTTTGCTCAGGGTATTTCATCAGCTTGTAATTCTCTCTTTCTCCCTCTTTCTAATAATCTGATTTTTCTACTAGGACTCACCTCAAAACTATTGATATCTCCTCTGTAATAGTTCTCCCAGCCCTCTTGTCAGTTATGGGAATACAAACTTTAAGTTCTGTGCATTCACAGCCCTTAGCTCACACCTCTCTTGTTCCATTTATCACCTGGTATTGTAATTATTTGTTTCTCTATTTTCTCCACAATGGCATAAATCCCTAATGAACAAAGTTCACATCTTTGTATCCTATTACACAGCACTGTGTCTTGCACGTACTATACACCAACAAATATATTTGAGTTTACTATTTGGAAAGACCAAATAGTGTGGCCAGGTCTCCAGCCTGCGCCTCCTGTCTACTGTGCTCCAGATGACAGTGCAGATCACAATGGTGACTAGATAATTTAGCAAATTTAGGTGGGGTGCTCTGTTTACTTTGTTGTATTAGTAACATAGTTCTAGGATCAGCATTTCATCAGCAATTTCACTGGGGATGAACCCAGAAAACTTTCTCTCTTTGGAAGAGAAGAAAGCAGTTAAGATGATCATGTTCAATTTTTAGAATCAGGGAAATGTTTTCAATGAAAGACTACATAAGGGCAGATGAAATGCTAAGTGGAAAGGATGCAGATTATCTTCCTTTTCTCAGAGTAAGTTAGCATTACTTCCAAGTTGGACTTCATGTATTTCTTAACAAATCTTTATTTTCAAAATTTCCTCCTGAATACAGACAGTAAAAACTAACGAAATATTTATTGACTAGAGCTCTCTGGGATATAGTAGAGGTCAGGGAGGCCTGTTGAGCTGCAGTCCATGCAGTTGCAGAGTCAGACATGATTTAGCAACTGAACAACAGCAAGAGCTCTTTTACCCTTAAGTTCATTCATCACAAAGGAACTCTTTGAACTTCAAATCTGAGAATCTGGAAATACTGTTAAGTTAGATATATCAGCAGTAGCAGGAGGTACTGTTTCTTAAATCTGTCCCACATTTAATAAATGCTTCCATGGAGGGCACTTGTCTCCTAAAAACCGTATGTTCTGTTTAGATTTATACAGTATAGTTTTCATGGCTGTTTATGGTAGATTTCAGCATGGAATCATTCAATCAATGCAGTAAACACTGCAAGAAGATCCTCTGACTGCTAGGCATGGAAAATGCAAACCCTGGCAAAAGCAGTTATCAGCAAACAGGCAGTAGTCCTTAAGTTCCCTGGTTACTGCCTAAGATTTAAAAAAACTCAGAAAAGTAACATAACATAGTAGAAAGAGCTTTGAAGACAGGCAAACTGGACTTATATCCACACTCCATTACTTACTAACTATATAACCTCAGGCAAGTCACTTGACCTCTCTGAGTCTTCTTATCTTTTCAATAAGATGAATTCTACCTATGATCAAATCAATGAATGATAGTCACTTTCCAACCTTCCACATTTTAAAAACAGATGTGCATAGAATGACTTGTTTACAAACCAAAGGAAATTTTAATATACAGTCTTAGAGCCAAAGAATTTATAAGGCAGAAGTCTCAGCTAACAGATGAAGTGTTAATGAAAATCAAAGTATTAAGTTATATACTATAATACAAACTTTTCATATTGAATTAATTTTTATGCTGAAAGTAGTAAATGACTGATGAAACTTGTTTTAAAACTTGTTTATTCATTATGACAGTCTGGTTGTTCTAATAAGGCTCTTTCACCTTGGGACTGTATTTAAAAAAATAACTAATATTTTTGTAACTTATATATGAGCTCTAGAGTTTAATTAATAACCACAACACAAATTCATGGGAACAATATTTAAAGAGTTTATCTAGAAAATGCAAAGAAATATTTTTCCTGTATATGAAATTTCTTAACCTGAGGCATTTGAGATGCTAGATGCTTTCAAATATAAAAATCATATTTATTAAAGGGCGTTACTGTCAATTTTTGGTACTGTACCACACAAATCACTATGATTCATATTAATTTTTAAAATCTATATAGTTATTTCCATTAATTGTTTCACATATTTTCTTTTCATTTTATCAAAAATGTTTTTCACCTTACTAAAAATACAGTAGGCGGTCATTCATCAGGCACACATTTTTGGGTTACTTAAATAATTAATGTAATTACACAAATTTTTCAAGTAATTCTGCCTGAATTTGATTCATTTAGTTTCAGTACTTTATCTGAAGGGTAATGGCTCACTTTGGCAAACTATTTTAAATCTATAAGCTTTATAGTAAGGGATTTGGATTGCATAATATTTGGATTATCTTTTTGGTACTAAGTGAGCCAGTAGACGAGTACTTCTGGTGAGAATGCTTACTCCCAGAGTAAACACACAAAATTTTTGTTAAAAAATAAATGTCAATTGAAAACATTAATTTTAACAAATAATTTTTCTTAAGATCTTTATAAAACATAAGTCTGCAATCTCTGTGGTATGGCATTTTAATTCTAATCAGCCTTTTTTCTACCACCTGAAGGTACTGTATGTCTAGAACAGCACTGTCCAATAGAACTTTCTGCCATGATGAAATGTTACACACGGTCCACTGCAGTAGCCATTAGCCAGATGTTGCTACTGAGCATCTGAAATGTGGTGTGACTGATGAACTGAATTTTTTATTTTAATTAATTTAAATTTAAAGAGCTACATGTGTCTACTGACCACTACACTGCACAGTGTAGGGCTAGAATGCATGTTGAAATAACCGGAGCAAGCAGTGGACCAATATGCTTACTATGTCCTCATGCCCCATCTCCTCAAGCTCTTTAACTCTTATCTACCCACAGCAGGATACAAGTTAAGTCTCGTTTTCTCCATGAAGCTTTCACTGACCACTCTAATACACATGCATGTCTCTCTCTTCTGAACTCCTAAATACTTACCTGTTTTATAATGGAATTTAGTACCTGGTTATACACCACAGACAACAGTTTACTTTTAATGTACGTAAACTTTAGCATAAAAACAATACAAATAATAGTACCAGCTTTTATTCATTGAAAGGTTATAATGTTAAATATTTTATACACATCTTATTTCATCTTTTTAAAATAATTTTACTTATTTATTTTTTGGTTGTGCTGGGTCTTCTTTGCTGCACAGACTTTTCTGTAGTTGTGGCAAGCAGTGGCTACTTTCTAGTTGCGGTGTGCGGGCTTCTCATTGCAGTGGCTTCTCTATTTCTGGAGCACGGGCTCTAGAGCACTCTGGCTTCAGTAGCTGTGGCATGAGGGCTCAGTAATTACAGTTCCCGGGCTCTAGAGCACAGGCTCAACCATTACGGTGCATGGGCTTAGTTGCTCCATGGCATATGGGATCTTCTCAGCCCAGGACCAGGGATTGAACCTGTGTCTCCTTGGACACAGTGGCAGATGGATTCTTTATCAGTGAGCCACCAGGGAAGCCCTATTTCATCTTTTTAATAGGCCTCTAAAATATGCATATATAAATGAAAAATTATAATCTCTATTTTACCTATGAGGAAACTGACTCAGAAAGATGAAGTTACTAGTCCAGGTCAAAACAGCTAGTCGGGGAGCTGGAATTTGAAACCAGGTACATGACTCCAGTAATACAGGGTAGGGACCTTGTCAGAGTAGGCACAGTCATATGAGATATTTTGGCCTGAGCCGATTACTGGAAGCCATAATAAACAAAGCTCAGTTTGTGTGAGAAAATTAATTGGTAACCGTTGGTGATAGACAGGGAGGCCTGGCGTGCTGCGATTCATGGGGTCGCAAAGAGTCAGACACGACTGAGCGACTGAACTGAACTGAACTGAACAACTTAAAGGGAATAAAAGATTATGATTCAATTTAAATTACAAGAGTATTTCACTTATAGTGAGAGAACCAAAGTTCTGTCATCATAATCTAGATATATCAATACCACTTTCTTATAGACAAGTTGCTCCCTCTAGTGAAAACTGATGGGAATACCATACCCTCAAATATTCAAAGGAGAAAAATCTCTGCAGAAGCTATACTTTCCTAAGGAGTCTTTCGGAAATTTGTGGAGGTGAGTTCTATATATTACAAAGAATGGAGGTTTTTATTGGCTTTCATTAGGTGAGGCTTGGGTGCTAGATACCATGCAGAAGGTCCTCATCAACAAAACACTGGCCTATTTCTGAGAGAGAAAACCCATTTATATTTATCTGAGCCTGGAAGTTAGCATCACTTTACATAAAAAAAAAACCAAAATATTTTGGCACTGTTTTACTATGCTCTGAAATTTTCCAGGAAGGAAACTATGGCATTTCACCTGACAAAACACTGTCACTTGTAAAGCATAGTATTTAAATATTATCCATGATGAAAGAAAAAGAAAAGGGAAGAAAAACATTGCCAATTAAGCTAGGACACAATGCATTCTTATACATAATTTTATCTCTATTTAAATGGTTCCTTTAGACATATTTAGACGTAAGTCAAGTGTCACACTTGGACACATATAAAGGGGGAAAAGCAAAATAAATTAAGGTATTTCTAAAACTTCTTTGTATTCAGAAGATTTTTGACTCAGAGTTGTTAACATCCATGTTTTTCAAAACAAAATTATTCTCTTGCCACCAAGTATTTTGATGATGCTGTATTTGTTAAAACACTGCTCAACTTGTGTCTAGGTTTTTTTCAAAGCCACTGACACCAATTATATACATTTTGACATTGGTACTTTTTTGAGCCTTCCAAAGATATTGATGGTTGAAGGGGTTGCTGCCAGGAAAAACTTGAGCCACACAGAGATGCAACCAAACTTCAACCCAAGGAATATCCCTTTCATACTGTTGTAACAAATTACCACAGACTTAACAACGTTAAGGTACACAAATTAATTATCTTACAGGTTTGGAGGTTAGATAAAATCAAGATGTGGTAGGGCTGCATTCTTTTGGAGACTCTATGGGAAAATCTACTTCCTTACCTTTCCAGCTTCTAGAAAGGCTGCCTTTATTCTTTGGATCTTTGTTCCTTCCTCCATCTTCAAATCTTTTTTTCTCCCTCTTTTTTACTTTCTCGCCTCTGCTCTGGTCATCAGTCTCACACTGACACTCCCACTTCTTCTTACTGTAATTATACAGGGTCCATCCACCTGGATAGCCCAGCACAATCTTTCAATCTCCTGATGCTTAACTGAAACATACCTATGGAGTTCTCTTCCCAGGTAAGATAAGACACAGGTTATGAAGGTTAGGACATGGACATTTTAGGGGGCCATTATTCAGTGTAATATAATAGAATAAAAACAAACAAACAAACCCAAACATATGCCTCTTTTACATCTTGAGGTAACTAACTTAAAACTGGTATCCAGCCGTTTGTGTTCTATTCAAGGCCATCTTGGTTATCCATTTTAACTAGCTTTTCTTCATAAAAATGGAGGTGGATGGCCCCTCTACCAGTATTTCTCCGAGGTCCCCTAGCTCTCTAACACGTTTTCCTCACAAGTCAACACACTAAAACAACCAAAGACACTGACATGCCTTTTGAAATAACTCTACAAGCTAAATACCACGAACAGATAACTTCACCAGAGCCAACCTTTCCTACCTTCTTTCAGAACTAAATTCGTTATTAGATTAATAAATTGATGGGGCTGGAAATAGCTTTTCTATTTCCTGCAGTGACGGGCCGCGGAGCGAGATTCAGCAAACTGATTATGACTTAATTCCTGCAAACATCACGCAAGACAAGCTCTTCTTTGATAGATTATCAAGGTAAGGCTGCTGCTGCTAAGTCGCTTCAGTCGTGTCAGACTCTGTGCGACTCCACAGTCGGCAGCCCATCAGGCTTCCCCGTCCCTGGGATTCTCCAGGCAAGAACACTGGAGTGGGTTGCCATTTCCTTCTCCAATGCATGAAAGTGAAAAGTGAAAAGTGAAGTCGCTCAGTCGTGTCCGACTCTGAGCGACCCCATGGACTGCAGCCTACCAGGGTCCTCCGTCCATGGGATTTGCCAGGCAAGAGTACTGGAGTGGGGTGCCATTGCCTTCTCCGAAGGTAAGGCTAGCAAGGAACAGTATGCATGACTTTTGTGGTAAAAAGTCGTTCAGTAGCTTTTTCTCCCAGAGATGTTACAGGCCAGAATATTTTCACTCACTACCCGAGAAAAGGGAAACAAGTTGCTATTAATTTAGTTAAAAATTAAAGAGAATTTTGCTCCTGCCCATCATGGAATAACAGGAAGTAGATTTACCCGCTTGCCTACAAAACCATAAAAACATGTTTTCAGACAACAGAAGGCAGTGTAGTACTGGGATCCTTACAATTACCCCAGCGAACAATCTGGAGGTACTTCCAGATGCACTGCCAGGAAGGGAGGGGGGCGGGGGTCTCCCTGCTTCAGCCTCTGCTTGCGAGCCACATATTTACGTAAATCAAATTACCAATCCACCGGATTAATTTCGTAAAAATAAAGCTAACAGAAACACTCGGGCCGTAGGAAGCCTGGTAAAGCCATCCCAGGAGCCGCGAGTTCTCGCGTCACATCGAGATCTACTGCCCTGACGTCATCCTCACGGAGTCACTCGCGAGATCAGAGAGTGAGTGGTGAGAGCGACCGGTTTTCGTCGAGCGCGGCTTGTGAGAGGAAAACAGACACTGGCCTTCGGTTTATCTGGGTGCTGCCGACATGAGCGGCCGAGACGGGGGCGAGAGGACCCCTCTCCTTGAAGCCCACAGCCTCACCACATCCGACTGTGCCGCCGGAGCTCCGGACCCTTCCCGGTGCCTGAAAACAGAGGCGTCACAGGTGATGGCGGAGACGGGTGAGGGGTATTTCGAGGCCGTCGCGCTCCCACCACCCCAGCTTCCAGAGGAGGAAAGCGCACGCTCAACTGCTCCCTCAGATCCAGGCTGTGCCGGTACTTTCCAGATCCGAGCCGGTGGGGATGGCGGTTACGTAGTGCCCGAAGCGAGGCTAGAGCCGGCTCCGCCTCCTACGGAGAGCCTGGAATCGGCGTCTGTGTCCCTGGCAACAGACGACAGCCTGGGAAATGGCCGTCAGCCCGGAGAGCCGCAGGGCTTGAGTCGGGAGAAGCCGCTAGAAACTTGTGGCGCGGAGAAGTTGGGGTCTGACTTGATGGCGGAGGCGAAGGCTGAGGAAGTGAAGACTGAAGAGGGCCCCGTCTTCTCGGTCGCAGTGGATGAGGAGGTGGTGGGGAAGGAAGGAGCGAAGGAGGAGGAGGGAGTGGAGCAGGGAATGGAGGTGGAGGAGAGGCCAGCCGTTGAAGAAATAGAAATGGTGGAGAACAGAGTGGTGGAGGAGGCGGGGCACCGGCCCCTGCGTATGGATCTCCGCATGAACCCGCTGGAGGCAATCCAGCTGGAACTGGACTCTGTGAACGCTCAGGCTGACCGGGCCTTTCAACAACTAGAGCATAAATTCGGGCGGATGCGTCGACACTACCTCGAGCGGAGGAACTACATCATTCAGAATATCCCGGGCTTCTGGGTCACTGCCTTTCGGAACCACCCCCAGTTGTCTCCCATGATTAGAGGCCAAGATGCAGAGATGTTAAGATACATAACCAATTTGGAGGTGAAGGAGCTCAGACACCCGCGAACAGGCTGCAAGTTCAAGTTCTTCTTTCGGAGAAACCCGTATTTTCGAAACAAGCTGATTGTCAAAGAATATGAGGTCAGAGCCTCTGGCCGAGTAGTGTCTCTTTCCACTCCAATCATATGGCGCCGGGGCCATGAACCCCAGTCCTTCATTCGCAGGAACCAAGAGGTCGTGTGCAATTTCTTCACCTGGTTTTCAGACCACAGCCTTCCAGAGTCTGACAGGATTGCTGAAATTATCAAAGAGGACCTGTGGCCAAATCCACTGCAATACTACCTGCTGCGTGAAGGAGTTCGTAGAGCCAGACGTCGCCCAATAAGGGAGCCTGTGGAGATCCCCAGGCCCTTTGGGTTCCAGTCTGGTTAAACTTTGCCATTGGGAGGGTTTCTGCACAAGGTCCCATTTCGCCTCTTAACGGACCTGCGTTTGGGCAACAGATACGGATATGTCTTCTAACCACCCCTCTCCCCCTTCCCACCCCACTTTTTTCTGACATTTCTGGAGCCTTTTTCCTCTGGACATTCAGTTCTCTCAGCCTCAAGATTGAGACAGTCATGGCCATGCTCCTTCACTTCCACATGGCCTTCGTGCTTTTCTGCATTAATATCACATGCTGCATGGCCCATGATTCATACCACTCCTAAGTAAGCTTGTGATGTTGTAATTTGCATAGTCTTTATCTGCACTACTTGGACCCTGTTTGTTCCCAGAGCCTCCAGTTTGACTCTCATACCTGGAGGTACTTGTCTAGGAGGCCATTCTACCCATCCTACTCAGCAGCACAGGCATATAGCCTGTAGATAACTGGGTGTTAATGATATCAAGGGAGAACTGGGCCACTGGGCCTGTGTGATATATGTGACTCCATTGTTCTTCTTGCGCCTCTGGTCACCTACTATTGCTGCCTGCTACTGGCTGTTCCCTTGACTGCTACCTACTGGATGGACATCTTCTAGAACTTTGTCACCCCCACTCTGGTTTCTGGTAAACAATCTCCAGGTTTCCTGCCAGTACTCAAAAGACCCCTCCATTTTTCCCAAAAGACTTATCCTCTATTCCTCATCCCCCGCCCCCATCTCCCTTTCCTTCGCTCCCATCATCCAGAACCCTCAGGCAAGTGGTTGAGGTGACAAGTTAGACTTCTCATGGCAGGTTGGCCTAAAGATGGTGTCCATTCAAAGTGCCAGGCTTTTTCAGTCTCTAGTGAATCACCCAAAAGCTGGGTACTTCTTTGTGCCTCGTTTTTTCATCCTGAGTGTAATTAAGTGCCATAGTGGCAGTACACCTCCGTTGTCTCTCTCCTGTCTTAAATGGTAGCTCATAAGTGTGTGCAAATCAGGTCTTTTAATTTGGCTCTCCATTATTTCAAGGAACAGGCTGTCTTGTCTAATAGATTGCCAGAGCTCTTATTTTCTTCTGCTCTCTTCTGCATCCTCCACCCACGTTAGCAACATCTAGAGGATTTAAAGGGAGACATGAAATGAAAAGTGCTATCTAGGCCATAATTGATGGAAGAATTAAAGATACTGTGATGGGTTCCCAAAACAGGAGAAACTGAACAGACCACAGATAGGCAAAAATGAGCCAGGTTAAAATGGGGCCTGAAATTAAGATGGAGAGTCTTAAAGGAGGTTCTTTGTCTGTCAGTGGTGATGGGAGAAGAGGTTCTTTGCCCAGGATTAACACGTGAGAATTGAAGGGGGTTAGAATGTTAAGTACGTTACCTAGAAAAGAGTTCTGTAAAAAAGGCAACTGAGTGCTTGCTCTTGTTTTCACTTGACTTAATTTATAAGGAGGGTTAGTACTGTGTGGTTTATTTCACTAGTATTTAGTAAAATCGTGTTATTTTCCTGGTTTCTGGTTACTGGGAAAATTGAGCTATACAGGCTTTATTTTGCTTTCAATTGAGAACATGTGGAAAATGTGCTATATCTCTTTATGATATAGACACCTAAATGAATATCTGTAGTGAATTTCAGCTTGTTTCTGTTAATAATTAAACTGTATGCTTAGAAATATAATCTGTGTAACTTGTTCTTGTCGTATTCTTAATACTTTGGAAATTGTTGTATTCATGAAAAAGTAGCCTACTAAAAATATGTGGCTTAATTGTCTGTCTTGATAATTTGCCTGGTTAACAGCTTAGTAATTCATGTGTCTTTTCCTAAATAGCATAAATACTTGTGAAGCTGCTCTGTCAAATTGAAAGTGTACCATTGATATATTTGTTTTTCTTTATATGCATGATGGTAAAATAAAAGCGTGTTACTTGCTGGATTTCTTATATTTTACCCTGCATGTAAATATGCATGAAGAAATTGTTCTACGCGATGGCAGGTTATGAAATTACTAAAGTTCTTAAATGGATACAGTAGGCGTTCTCCCAAAAGTAAGAGGGGCTTGTCTGGTGACACAGACAGTAAAGAGTCTTCTGCAATGAAAAAGACCCTGGTTCGATCCGTGGGTCAGGAAGATCCCTGGAGAAGGAAATGGCAATACACTGTAGTATTCTTGCCCAGAGAATTCCATGTGCAGAGGAGCGTGGCAGGGGACAGTCCATAGGGTTGCAAAGAGTGGGACAGGACTGAGTGACTTAACACTTTAACTTTCAAAAATAAGAAAATGAGGCTCACTACTGTACCTTCCCATGCAGGGAGGTTTGTTGTTGTTTTATTTAAAATGTTAACAATTTTAACTTCTTCCTCATGATTTCATTTTTTTCCATAACAGCTTGTGTAGCATCATCCCCCTTTCACTTATCCCCAAGTCATTCAGGCTCTTTTTATTCACTTTTGCATTTAATAAGCAAACATGCCGAGAGTTCTAAGGAGTTATATACTTTTATATCCTTATACTTTCTCAACTCTAGAAACTTGTTTATTCTTCTCAACTTCATAACCTTTCTGTGTCAAATCCTTTAAGGCCTGTCATAGATAACACTTTTGCCTTAACAGTTTTTCTATTCTAAATATTTCTTTATAAACTTGGTATACTTTGTAGGGACGTATGTTCTAGAAAATAACATGTAATAATTCATTATAGTGAATTCTGCATAGTGATACAGTAAAATAAAATACAGAGATATACTTTCACAAGTTTTTCACACCTTCCCTTTAATTTGAAAGCTTTGTGAAAATAGAGGTAGGGTGTAAGTCATTTACTTAGAATGTTTTGCCCATAGTTGTCACCAGATAAATACTAATATTTATTGAATGACAAAATGAATAACTCAAATGGAAAGATATAACAACTTAGTACCCAGAAAAGACTTTTGATGAGGTAATGGAAAGAAGAAAACAGTTTTTAAGGCATTTGTAAAACTGATGTCAACAAATTTGCAGAGCCTTTCTTAAATTTCATGTTTAAATAGAAACGGTCTAAACACTAACTTTTCACTTGCCATTTTAACAGGGCATTACTTAACTGTGAGTCAACTTTTGTGTGCTTTGGTTTTCTGCATTTTTAAGGTGACTGTCACACTGGAGATAGAAGAGGTTAGACTCTAGACATGTGCTGTCTAATAATAGTCACTTATCACCAGTGGCTGTTGAGCACTTGAAATGTGGTTAGTCCAAACTGGAATCTGCTCTAAGTATAAAATATATTGCTAAGTCACTTCAGTCGTGTCTGACTCTGTGTGACCTCATAGACGGCAGCCCACCAGGCTTCCCCATCCCTGGGATTCTCCAGGCAAGAACACTGGAGTGGGTTGCCATTTCCTTTTCCAATGCATAAAAATGAAAAGTGAAAGTGAAGTCGCTCAGTCATGTCCGACCCTCAGCGACCCCATGGACTGCAGCCTTCCAGGCTCCATCCATGGGATTTCCCAGGCAAGAGTACTGGAGTGGGGTGCCATTGCCTTCTCCGATAAAATATATACTTGATTTCAAAGACTGAGTGTGGAAAAAAAGGATGTAAAATATCTCAGTTTTTATATTGATCACATTGAAATACTTTTGATAGGTTAAAATATATTAATAATTTCCCCTACTTAACCACAGAGAGTGAGACATGACTTAGCAACTGAACAACATTTTTAAAAATGGCTGACAGTAAATTTTACATAGAACAGCATGGTTCTAGGCTTCGTGATTAATATGTCAGCATATATAAAATATCTAAAATGTCATTTTCTCCCCATGAAATTTTTTGTAACTTTCAGTTCAGTCACTCAGTCGTGTATAACTCTTTGTGATCCCATGGACTACAGCATGCCAGGCTTTCCTGTCCATCACCAACTCCCAGAGCTTGCTCAAACTCATGTCCATCAAGTCAGTGATGCCATCTAAGCATCTCATCCTCTGTTGTCCCATTCTCCTCTGCCTTCAGTCTTTCCCAGCATCAGTGTCTTTTCCAGTAAGTCAGTTCCTTGCATCAGGTAGCCAAAATGTTGGAGTTTCAACTTCAGCATTGGTCCTTCCAATGAATATTCAGGAGTGATTTCCTTTAGGATTGACTAGTTCGATCTTCTTACAGTCCAAGGGACTCTCAAGTCTTCTCCAACATTACAGTTCAACAGCATTAACTGTTTGGTGCATATTTTTATTCGGCACAATTCTTTGTGACTTTAGAGCAAAGTTTATCTAGCTAAAATTCAAGATGTGTAAAGTATAGCTTGGGCTTCCCTGAAGGCTCAGCGGTAAAGAATCCACCTGTAATGTGCAGGAGACATGGGTTCAATTCCTGGGTCAGGAAAGTCCCCTGGAGAAGGAAATGGCAATCCACTCCAGTATTCTTGCCTGGGAAATCCCATGGACAGAGGAGCCAGGCAGGCATAAGTCCATGAGATTGCCAAAGAGTTGGACATGACTTAGTGAGTAAACAACAACAAAATTATAGCTAGAAGCTGATGGGTAAGTGATAAAATGAACTGTCTTTAATCAGTTTGTTCTTGGATACCTAAGACATACTTAGCACTTTGTAAAGTGTACTGTGTAAAACTGATTTGGGGTATGTAGGAAAGATGTTGAGTGCCAAATCTGCACTGACAGTTATATTGGTTATTTAAAGTAGTGTATAACAACATTTAGGACCTGCAGCTTCCTATTTTTCTAGAATGAAATGTTCTGTATTTTTTGGTGTACAGATGTACATGAAGCTCAGAAAACAATTTCAGTCATTAATCATATTGTTTATCTCCAAATTTTAACAATTGGCTATAACAGAAAAAGCAAGTCCCCATCTAGTATTGGACCAAATCCAATGCTCACCACTTGAAGAAGCATAGTTTATTTTTTAATATTTGATATATTTTTATGTTCTCTGTACCTTACTGTAAAGTGTATTTTGTTTTAGAAAATTAGTGTTGTCTAAATTGTATTGAAAATTAGTTTGCAGCAATTACTACTTATTTTGTTTTGGATATTAAGGATTATATGGGATAGTGAAGTAAAGGTTGTCCTTGCCCTTAGGGAACTGTCTCATTGAGGGGGTATCATTCTTTGGGTGTTCCTTCAGCAAATTCGCATATTCAAACTAGTTACATTCATAAGGAGACTCGGGCATAATGTGGCCTAAAGGAGGTATCAGAGATGTTCAGGACCATACTCTCCTCAGGACCATTTTCCTCTCCCTCAATATTAATATATAATTGAGGTCCTAGACTGTACAGAAGTGACAGATAATAATATATCCTTTCATCGGTATGGGAGGTGTTTCCCTTGTGAACAGTTCTGTCTCTAAGTTTGCTTGAAGTAAATTGAGCTCTGAAGAGTTTGAGCCATTGCCTCTGCCCTCAGAGGTTCTCAAAACCTTAAGGAGAATTTCTCTGGGGCTATATTAGAAATACTGAATGTCTACTTGGCTCTACTTTTTAAGGATTTGCATTTAACATAATTTCCTGGAGAACAGGCCAGGAAGAAATGGTTCTATTAAGAGCGGAGTCACTTAGGTAAGTTCCTGATTTTTATGAACAAGTGTTTTACTATTGACTTGATTAAACTGGAAAGGCATGCTGGTTTTAAGTTGGAATTAACTGTTTTACAATCTACCACTTAGCATATTTACCAAAATAACTACCTTCCCTGAGCCTCAGTTTACTTGTCCATATGCAGGGATGATAATATCTTTATTATAAGCTAATATTGTCCTAGCATGTATTTGGAGAATAGATTATATGGTTTCAGAGAGGATAATAACAAACGTTTGGGAGCTTGCTGTGTTCCATTGTTCTAAAGATTCCAAGTATTAGTTAATAAAGGTTACATTGTGAAAATGCCAATGCCTGGCATATGGTATGAATAAAAAAAATATTAATTTCCATTTACCTGCCTCATTTAAATTTCTCATTTAATTCATATCCTGACAAGTAGTCATCTAACTTAATATTTCTCAAACCTAACTGTTCATTATCAATAGCTGGGGAGCTTTGAAAAAAATCCTGATGTTTAGGCCCTACCTCAAACTAATTAAATTAGATTTTAAGGTACAGATAGGATTTAGTATCATGGATAACCTTTCCTTGGACTCCTCAAATGAGGGAATACTCAACTTTTTTCCCAGTTTTGTTGAATTTACTCAGAATCCACTGCCTTACAACGTCTAGCTGTTGCAAAGGGCCTGGCAAATAGTTGTCTCTCAGCACATTGCTCCCTATTTTGACCCCAGCAGTATTGCAGAATGGAATTAGCCTGACTCCACAAAAGAGTTCTAAGTACTTGAAGATCATCCTTAACATGCTTCTCAGCTCCCCACTAACCAACCTGGCTATCTATCAGTTCCTTCCATTTCATTTTCTGTTCTGTAAGCTAATTATTTACTTTGCCAGTGCTCTTCATAAAGTCTGGTGCCTGGAACTGAATGAGATAACATCCAAAAATAAAACAGGATGAGATTTTTCCCCCTGCCTTTATTATGAATAGTATGTTTCTTTAAATGGATCCTTGGAGATTATTAGCTTTTGAGGCAGCAATATTACCCTTTTACTAAACCCTTAAGTTTTAAAGTACTCGTGTGCTGCTGAGTTTGGCTCACCATCTTACCACATTTTATTGAATTTTGTGTCCAACACTTTACATGTATCTATACTAAATTTCTTTCTATTACTCTCCTGTTTACATGTGGAGGATTGTTGCTAATGAGTAATTCTCCCTAATTTCATGTTGTTTGCAAATCTAGTCTATAATGATGTCAGGTTCTCCCTCCCAGGACCTTGCCTTCAGAGTCACACCGCATCTTTAAGACATCATCTTTCTATCAACTATGAATCCATCTATTATCTAGTGTGTGTATAGTTTAACTTTGTTCTAGGGCATCAGAACTTGGTGCCCAAGTATACTTGGCACCTCTTAAGGAATTAGGGAAAGATGCCCCCTCCAGACAGGGATTAGGAAAGTGTGCCAGTTCTTCCCAGATATAGTCCGTTATAGCAGATGTGTTTATCTTTCAAATTTCCTTGTCAAAAAAGAAAATGACTTAGTGATCTTCATTTACCTCTGTTGATCACTCTGCTTTTTTTTGAAGGCAGTATTAATATTTTAATATTACTACAACATTTTTGTGGGTTTGAAATTTTTCAAAATAAAGTTAGAAAAATATTAAAAATGTCATACAGCTTATTTTAAATCAGTCATCAAAATTAGAAAACAAATTTAAAGTATGAAAGTGCACAACTAAAAGCTTAATTTATAGACCTGATGAATTTCCATCAAAGTAATAAGAATACTCACATTTAAATGATTGTTCTATAATTGGAAACTATAAGAAATAGGAAGTACATATTATTGTGAAGATGTATTGCTGAAAGTGGGTTATTTCTTTCAGCTCTAGATAAGACCCAACCATTGTGTCAAGCTGATCATATGTCTTGAAACTTAGGATTCAGGTTCTCCTTTACAAAGTTCTAGAAATATGGGTCTTAGTAAGGGCTTCAGAACTTATTTCTTGAGGCTGAGGCCCACTGATGGAGCAGATTGGCATTGCAGAATCAGACACAGCTACTGAAAGCATGATTTGTATACCAAATCATATCTGTGTCTTTATATTCACATTATATATAAGCAAATCATGGCTCAGAGAAGTCAGGTGACCTGTGCAAATTGAACAGCTAGTAAGCACAATTGAGAAATGAAGCCAGATCTGTCTGATTTCAATGTATGTGTGTTTACTCTGTATTAGGTTTGCTAGAGAAATAGAGACAATAGGAATAGACAATTATGAGGAATTGGCTTGTGTGGTTATGGAGGCTGAGAAGTCTCATGCTATGCCGTCTACAAGCTGGAGACCCAGGGAAGCTGGTAACAGTATAATTCCCAGCTGAGTCCCAAGGTCTGAGAACCAGGGTAGTTGATGGTATGAATACCAGTCCAAGGGAAGACTCAAGTACTTGGGCAGGAAGTAAAGGGCAAATTCTTCCTCTACCTTTTTGTTCTATTCATGCCTTCCTAGACTGGATAATGCCCACCTAAATTGGGGAGGGAAATCTACTTTCCTGCGTCCACCAATATCAAATGCTAATTCCAGAGATACCCTCACAGATGCACCCAGAAATAATATTTAATCTGTCAAATTAACCCTGTCAAGCTTAAACAAAATTAACCATCATTACCAACATACAAAGGTATGAGGTCTCTCAGGTCAGGGACTTGGCTCTGATTTCACTTACAATTGGGAAAAGCAAGGCTTTTGGGGGGGGGCGGTGCGTGGGGGCGTTGTCACAGGGAATCATCGTAACTAAGCTAGACTGAGAAAATTTTAATTTTGTAACAGAATCTAAGTGTTAAAAAAGATTATTATTCATTTTAATAAAATATGGAACATTAAACATTGAAAACTCATGCTGTAGTTCTTTTAATGAACGCATGGTTTATAAAATTGGCTTAAGTATACTCTTTGGAACAGTTTAAACTTTAACACCAAAGATGAACTAGTCAGGTTATTATTATTTTGGTTTATTATTTGCTTTTTAAAAAAAAATAATGAGGTCATCTATTATATCTAAAATTGTTCTATAAAATATTTTAAATATAATAGATTATTTTAAAAACTATTTCCTCCCTCTAGTGACCAAGAATGGGAATACCACATCTACAAGCATTAAAAAAACTGATTCTCAATGTGCTTGTGTACCTCCCCCTAGAGGATGCCTGGGAAATTTGCCAGTTATTTTGGTTATTACAATGAATGTGGGTGCTATTGGCATTCATCAGGGGCATTAAGAATGCTAGCTAGGGAGGAGGGTTCAGGATGGGGAACGCGGGTATACCTGTGGCGGATTCATTTCGATATTTGGCAAAACTAATACAATATTGTAAAGTTTAAAAATAAAATAAAATTTAGAATTAAAAAAAAATCATATTTTCACTAAAAAAAAAAAAAAAAGAATGCTGGCTAGCATCCTGCAGTGTGATGGACAGTACCCCATATAAATGAATAATCCATTGCTGAATATTCATGTAAATAAAATTATTATTTAAGCCTAGTATTCTTTCCTGGAGAATCCCAGGGACAGAGTAGCCTGGTGGGCTGCCGTCTATGGGGTCACACAGAGTCGGACACGACTGAAGTGACTTAGCAGCAGCAGTAGCAGCAGCAGCAGAACCTACTATAATCCTACATATGAAAACAAAAATTTTTGTATTCTTTATACACTGCATTTTTGAAAGCAATTTATTTCATTTACTCTAAAACATTGTAAGATACATCATTACCCTAACACTGTGAAGAAAACTGCCAATTAAACTCTGATACATACATACACAAATAAATGTTGACACAAAGCTTTTTAAGATATAGAACTTTTATTTTATCAACAATCAACAGAGTGAAAAGGCAATCTATGGAATGGGAGAAAGTATTTGCAAATCATGTATTGGAAAAGAGGTTAATCTCCAAAAAATACAAGAAACTATTGATTCTATAGTTATAGCCATCCAACTACCTCATCATTTAATATAGGCATACCCAAGCATTTACAAATCAAAACAGATATTCTAAGACTGATTTACTTGCCTAAATTTCCAAAGGCAGAGCTGGAACACCTTCTTTCCAACACCAATGACAAGAATAACACAAAAGAAATGTTAAATCTAATGGGCTGATTTAAGGCATGGAGTGAGGACCAAAATTCTTGTTTCTCCCCTTAATAATTGGGCACTTTCCCAACAATAGCCACTACTTTGTGGATGTGGGGCAGGGAATAGAAAGATGGGGATGATTTAATATTAAACTTGAATGGCCATATGGTCTTATTTCTAAGAAAGTTGCTTTCTCATTTTACATGTTGTGTACAGTTGAATAATATAATGAATGAGTGTACTCGTTCCCGAGTCAGTTTACCTGGATTCAGATTTTGGCTCTATCACTGCTATATGACCTTGGATGTTGTTTTTGTTCAGTCACAGAGTTGGGTCTGACTCTTTGCAACGCCACGGACGGCAGTACATCAGGGTCTCCTGTACTTCACTATCTCCTGGCGTTTGCTCAAACTCATGTTCACAGAGTGGGTGATGCCATCCAACCCTCTTATCCTCTGTCGTCCCTTCCTCCTCCTGCCCTCAATCTTTCCCAGGATCAGGGTCTTTTCCAATGAGTCAGCTCTCTGCATCAGATGGCCAAAGTACTGGATCTTCAGCTTCAGCATAAGTTCTTCCGATGAATATTCAGGTATGATTTCCTTTAGGATTGACTGATTTGATCTCTTTGCAGTTCAAGGGACTCTCAAGGGTCTTCTCCAACACCAAAATTCGATCTTGAATAAACAACTCAATTTCTCTTTGCTTCAGTTCCTTCTGAGGTAAAGTCACTTAAATGGAGGTGATCATACTACCATCTCACAGGGGTGTTGTTGGAATTAAATGAGATAACACATTTAAGTGTTTAAGTGGTGTATAGAAGACACAAAATAAATGTGAGCTATGATGAGGCTTCCCAGGTGGCTCAGTGGTAAAGAATCCACCTGCCAGATGTGGGTTTGATCCCTGGGTCAGGAAGATACCCCAGAAAGGGGGATGGCAACCCACTCCAGTATTCTTGCCTGGAGAATTCCATGGACAGAGGAGCCTGGAGGGCTACAGTTCATGGGGTCGCAGAGAGTCAAATACGAATGAGCATGCATGTATCTGCACGATGAATATATACAGGCAAACCTTGGAGGTATTTTGGGTTCAGTTCCAGACCACCGCAATAAAGTGAGTATCTTAAGTCTTAAGACTTTTTCTTTTTCTTCTCAGTATATACAAAATTATGTTTATACTGTAGTCTTTGGTATGAAATAGCACTCTATCAAAAAATAAGCATACTTTAATTTAAAAATAGTCTGATTTAAACAAATGCTAACCATCATATGTGCCTTCAATGAGTTATAAATTTTTTTTTTTTTTTTTTGCCAGTGAACGATTTTGCCTTAATAGCTGATGACTGATCCTGGTGGTGGTTGCTGAAGGCTGGGTGGCTGTGGCAATTTCTTGAAAGGAGACAACAATAAAGTTTGCCACATAGATTGACTCTTCCTTTCACGAACAATTTCTCTGTAGAATGCAATGCTATTTGATAGGATTTTACCTACAGCAGAACTTCTTTCATAGTCAGAGTCAATCCTCGCAAAGTCTGCCTCTGCTTTATCAACTAAGTTGAGGTCATAATCTAAGTCCTTTGTTGTCATGTCAGGCGTCTTCATAGCATCTTCACCAGGAGCAGATTTGTCTCAAGAATTTCTTTGCTCATCCATGGGAAGCAACTTCTCATCCATTAAAGTTTTATATTTATAACAAATACAATGAAAAAGTATGAAATATTATAAGAGTTACCAAAATGTGACACA
The DNA here is from genome assembly GCF_027580195.1 of Bos mutus. Classification (NCBI taxonomy): domain Eukaryota; kingdom Metazoa; phylum Chordata; class Mammalia; order Artiodactyla; family Bovidae; genus Bos; species Bos mutus. The sequence continues at coordinate 34,547,626 of NC_091625.1, forward strand.
GAGACACAAAGTGAGCAAATACTTATTGGAAAAATGATGCCTATAGACTTGCTTGACATGGGGTTACCACAAACCTGCAGTTTGTAAACACCAGCATAGCCATATTATTCATTTCGGTAAAGCCTTTTAAAAACTTCATTTAAATCAAATCATCAAATTTCACTAAAATCTATGAGATTGTCACTGGACTACTGTGTAAATATAGTATATGCTAAAGAAGAAGCCACTATGCTGCCATCCTTTTCTAGCTGGGGCGAGGAGACAGTTAACTGCATGAAACAACCAAGTTTAAGATAGAAGATAAATAAGTACAACCTGGATGGCAAAGGTAACGAGCTATAGAATGGTAAGTGATTAAGGAAGGTATAGGAGATGGGAGAATGCAATTTGCCAATTAATATATGTCTGACCATGGTTAACTTCTCAGTGATACCTGGGTTCTTATTTCAAAATTTACTCATTTAAAACACCTCGCACAATCTACCGAGAAGGCAATGGCAACCCACTCCAGTACTCTTGCCTGGAAAATCCCATGGACGGAGGAGCCTGGTAGGCTGCAGTCCATGGGGTCGCTAAGAGTTGGACATGACTGAGCGACTTCCGTTTCACTTTTCACTTTCATGCATTGGAGAAGGAAATGGCAACCCATTCCAGTGTTCTTGCCAGGAGAATCCCGAGGACAGCAGAGCCTGGTGGGCCGCCGTCTATGGGGTCGCACAGAGTCGGACATGACTGAAGCGACTTAGCAGCAGCAGCACAATCTAATGAGGTAGGCCTGAATGGAGTTTTAACAAATGGGCAGGCTATTATTAATGGAAAATGATTCCATTGACAGGAATAATCAAAGCTAGCTAGAGAGGGATGTTTCAAGTAGTGGAGACAAATTTAAAAAAAAATTTCATATGTACCATGCACCCCAATGGTCAGAGCTGCAGCATTTATTAATAGAAGAGGAAAGAGGTGAGAGAAAGATAATTAGTTTGGGAAGAGTGAATCCTGTTTGCACTTTTTTTTTCACCCCCCTCAATGGGTAACTAATTAGCTCGCAGCAGTCAGTCTGGAAGTCTGTCCTTGGATATCTTGTTTATGTAATTTCTGGAAAACCTTTGTGAGCTAAACTATGAAGCTGAAGGACAGGCTGTTTCTCTGTAATGTCTGCCTGTATCTAGCACCTCCCTTCTTAGCTGTGCCAGGCCTACACTACTTCCCTCACAGAAAAGTCAATATAACTGCTGACTTTCTTGAAATCCTTTCCCCTCAAATCTTTACTTCTCATTGGAAATCTCTTCTGCACCCTTATTTGAAAGTAATCATAATCTGAGGTTGTAGTGGAATTTCTATCACAATTTATAGTCATTTTTGAATATGAATTTAAGATGTTAATTAAAAATATGCAAAATTCAAGTTTTTTTTTTTTGTTCTACTTCAACCAACAAAACAGATAGTAGTGACACCATTATCAAATGAGTTGTATGAGTTCATTCTGACCCCTCAAAATTTTTAAAATATTTTAACATTAACTTTAAAAATGTTACTTAAAATATTTTAATTAAGACAATAACTCTGGTGCCTGCAAACAGTTGATCATGGCTTGCACCCTTCAGTGAATTATCACAGAAGAAAATTTTGGCAAATTTATTGGCTTCATTCCCACAGGCATTGTGAAGCAGGAACTCTTTTCACATTAAGATCACAACTCTAGGATAAGCAATATATAATATGTAAACTCCAGTAATGCTGAAGAAGCTGAACTGTTCTGTGAAGACCTACAGGACCTTCTAGAACTAACACCCAAAACAGATGTCCTTTTCATTATAGGGGACTGGAATGCAAAAGTAGGAAGTCAAGAGATACTTGGAGTAACAGGCAAATTTGGCCTTGGAGTACAAAATGAAGCAGGGCATAGACTAACAGTTTTGCCAAGAGAATACACTGGTCATAGCAAATACCCTCTTCCAACAACACAAGAAAAGACTCTACACATGGACATGACCAGATGGTCAATACCAAAATAAAATTGATTATATTCTTTGCAGCCAAAGATGGAGAAGCTCTATACAGTTGGCAAAAACAGGACTGGGAGCTGATTGGCTCAGATCATGAACTCATTATTGCCAAATTCAGAATTAAATTGAAAAAAGTAGAGAAGACCACTATACTATTCAGGTATGACCAAATCAAATCCCTTACAGTTATACAGTGGAAGTGACAAATAGATTTAAGGAATTAGATCTGATAGAGTGCCTGAAGAACTATGGATGGAGGTTTGTGACACTGTACAGGAGATAGGGATCAAGACCATCCCCAAGAAAAAGAAATGCAAACAGGCAAAATGGTTGTCTGATGAGGCCTTAGAAATAGCTGTGAAAAGGGAAGTGAAAGGCAAAGGAGAAAAGGAAAGATATAACCATTTGAATGCAGAGTTCCAAAGAATAGCAAAGAGAGATAAAGCCTTCCTCAGTGATCAATGCAAAGAAATAGAGGAAAACAACAATATAGGAAAGACTAGAGATCTCTTCAAGAAAATTAGAGATACCAAGGGAACATTTCATGCAAAGATGGGCACAGTAAAGGACAGAAATGGTATGGACCTAACAGAAGCAGAAGATATTAAGAAGAACTGGCAAGAATATACAGAAGAATTGTACAAAAAAGATCTTCATGACCCAGATAATCACAATGGTGTGATCACTCAACTAGAGCCAGACATCCTGGGATGCAAAGTCAAGTGGGCCTTAGGAAGCATCACTATGAACAAAGCTAGTGGAGGGGATGGAATTCCTTTGAGCTATTTCAAATGCTAAAAGATGATGCTGTGAAAGTGTTGCACTCAATATGCCAGCAAATATGGAAAACTCAGCAGTGGCCACAGGACTGGAAAAGTCAGTCTTCATTCCAATCCCAAAGAAAGGCAATGCCAAAGAATGTTCAAACTACTACACAATTGCACTCATCTCACATGCTAGTAATGATCAAAATTCTCCAAGCCAGGCTTCAGCAATACATGAACTGTGAACTTCCAGATGTTCAAGCTGGATTTAGAAAAGGTAGAGGAACCAGATATCAAATTGCCAACATCTGTTGGATCATTGAAAAAGCAAGAGTTCCAGAAAAACATTTATTTCTGCTTTATTGACTACGCCAAAGCCTTTGACTGTATGGATCACAACAACCTGTGGAAAACTGTTCAAGAGATGGGAATATTAGACCACCTTGTCTGCCTCCTGAAAAATCTGTATGCAGGTCAGGAAGCAACAGTTAGAACTGGACATGGACCAACAGACTTGTTCCAAATAGGAAAAGGAGTACATCAAGGTTGTATATTGTCACCCTGTTTATTTAACTTCTATGCTGCGTACCTCATGAGAAATGCTGGGCTGGATGAAGTATAAGCTGGAATCAAGATTGCTGGGAGAATGATCAATAACTTCAGATATGCAGATGACACCACACTTATGGCAGAAAGCGAACAAGAACTAAAGAGTCTCTTGATGAAAGAGGAGAGTGAAAAAGTTGGCTTAAAACTCAACATTTAGAAAGCTAAGATCATGGCATCTGGTCCCATCACTTCATGGTAAATAGATGGGGAAACAATGGAAACAGTGTATAGACTTTATTTTGGGGGGGCTCCAAAACCACTGCAGATGGTGATTGCAGCCATGAAATTAAAAGACACTTGCTCCTTGGAAGAAAAGTTATGACCAAGTTAGACAACATATTCAAAAGCAGAGACATTACTTTGCTGACAAATGTCCGTCTAGTCAAAGCTATGGTTCTTCTAGTAGTCATTACGGATGTGAACGTTGGACCATAAAGAAAGCTGAGTTTGAAGCATTGATGCTTTTGAACTGTGGTGTTGGAGAAGACTCTTGAGAATCCCTTGGACTGCAAGGAGATCGAATAAGTCAATCCTAAAGGAAGTCAGCCCTAATAGTCATTGGAAGAACTGATGCTGAAGCCGAAACTCCAATACTTTGGCCAAGTGATGAAAAGAACGGACTGATGAGAAAAGACCCTGATGCTGGGCAAGGTGAGGGCAGGAGGAGAAAGGGACGACAGAGGTTGAGATGGTTGGATGGCATTACCAGCTATATGGACATGAGTTTGAGTAAGCTCCAGGAGTTGGTGATGGACAGGGAAGCCTGGCGTCCATGGAGTCCCAAAGAGTCAGACAGGGCTGAGTCACTGAACTGAACTGACTGAACTGAATAGGTTAACTTTTAGCAATTAAAATCCCCTTTGATTACGTTTCTCCCAGTAATGCGCAAATGCTGAATTTGCTCTTTTACAGGTGCGTGGGTCACTTCTAAGTAAGGAAATACATTTTGCTATTCACATCAGTTAGAGGTAAGAGAAAATATTGTCCAATTGCTTCAGAGGTGTTTGCCAAAGTACATAAACTTTGAAATGTGTAAGGCTACTGGAATAATCTTTTATTATGTCTTTTTTAGCATAAGAGGAATTTTCCTTTTTAGCTGCTCCGAATTTTAAAAAATCATCTCAAGTATTTTAAAAAAGCAGTTTAGATACCTTAGAAGTTTATTCAGTCTTAGAAATCCACATTAACACACAGTTCTCACTTGCTTGAGTTTGCCTACGTCCATTTCTGTAAGCCAACTCTTCCAGACTAATAAAATTCATAATATTTCTTAACAAAATCAAATACACTTAACTGACATGCAGAATCAGATGGCTCAGCGAACTCTCGCGCGATTTTAAGACGCTACCGCCAGACGTCACAGGTTGCCATAGCAGCCATCTGTGGAAAAGAGGGGTGGTGCGAGGGGCGGGTCGCTGCTGCTCCTGCTGCTGCTGCTGCTGCTGCTGCTGCTGCTGCTGCTGCGGAGGACCGCGGACGGTCTCCTGCAGGTCTGACTTCTGCCAAAATGAGCGGCCTGGATGAGGGCGACAGCCTCCCTGTCGCTAAAACCTGCGGCCCCGCTACTCCCGACCATGCCCCGGGACATTCGGACCTCAAGCAGTGTCAGAGCGAGGAAACCGAGGCGACCTCGGTGATGGCGGACACAGGTGAGGGCGGCTTGGAGACTGCCGCAGAGGGAGGCGCAGCCCAGGACCCCGCGGTCTGTGGCCTTGCGCTCCGCATTCGAGTTGCTGGGAGTCGCGGCCGCGTAGCTACCAAAGCGGGCCAGAAAGAGGCTCCGGCTTCCACGGAGGGCCTGGAAGCAGCCTCTGCCTCTACCTCTGTGGGAGCCGACAATAGCCAGGAAAATGGCTGTCAGCGTAGAGAGCTGCGCAGCCCTGCAATCGAGAAGGCTCTAGAAGCCTGCGGCGCAGGGAGCTTGGCGGCTCAGATGTTGCCTAGAGCGAAGGCCAAGGAAATGACAACGAAAAAGTGCGCTGTTTCTGCGGCAGGGGAAAAGGAGGGAGTAACAGAGGAGGTGGTGGAGGGAAAGAAGGTGATACAGAAGGAAAAAAAGGTGGTAGGAGGCGCGAAAGAGGAAACCCGGGCCAGAGCCCGAAGATCAATAACTGCATGGATTCGCTGGAGGCCATCGATCAGGAACTGTCAAATGTAAATGCCCAGGCTGACAGAGCTTTCCTTCAGCTGGAGCGCAAGTTTGGCCGTATGCGGAGACTCCATATGCAGCGCAGAAGTTTCATTATCCAGAATATCCCAGGTTTCTGGGTCACTGCCTTTCGCAACCACCCGCAGCTGTCACCTATGATCAGTGGCCAAGATGAAGACATGATGAGGTACATGATCAATTTGGAAGTGGAGGAGCTTAAACACCCCAGAGCAGGCTGCAAATTCAAGTTCATCTTTCAGAGCAACCCCTACTTCCGAAACGAGGGGCTTGTCAAGGAATATGAGCGCAGATCCTCTGGCCGGGTGGTGTCTCTTTCCACTCCAATCCGCTGGCACAGGGGCCAAGATCCTCAGTCCCATATCCACAGGAACCGGGAAGGCAACACTATTCCCAGTTTCTTCAACTGGTTCTCAGACCACAGCCTTTTAGAATTCGACAGGATTGCCGAGATTATCAAAGCAGAACTGTGGCCCAATCCTCTCCAATACTACCTGATGGGTGATGGGCCCCGCAGAGGATTTCGAGACCCAGCAAGGCAGCCAGTGGAGAGCTCCAGGACCTTCAGGTTCCAATCCGGCTAACTCCTGCCCTGTATGAGAAGCTCCTGCACAAGTTCCCCTACCACCCACCTCCTCTCAGACCCATGCTTAGCCAACAGCATGCTGTCATCCCTGTACTTTGTCTTCACACTGGATTATTTTGTCCTTTGATCCTTCTAAATTCTCAAAACTCAGTGGCAAGATAGTTGCTTATATGCCAATGCTCTCCTTCCTCTGGGCCTTCCTGCTCTTCTGCATCCTGTTCCACTGTTCCAAGTGCATGGCCTTCCACTGCTTCTATGCCAAGCACATAATACTGTAGATACCCACTGCCTTCTTTTGCATGCTCTGGGCCCTGTCTGACTATGGCTTCTCCCAGTTTTTAAAGTGGTTGTCTACCACGAGAAAGCTTGATATACTGTTGCAGCTACTTAGCTGGGCGTCATACTTTGTGCTGACTGTCCTCCTGATACCCATGTACTCTGTGGCCAAGTCTTTGAGTTTCACTGCTGCAGGATGAAGCTGATAGAGATGATGCCAGCCAACACCTAAACTGAACAGTCCAGGCCACCAGTAACTGGTTTTCAACTGTCTTCCTGGGTCCATGCTGTCTACCCTGCTGGTTATTTTGCAGAATAAGCAGCTGACGGGTGGGTGGTTACTAGGCATGAATGAGGTAACAGATGAGAAGTGTCTGTGTTATGTTGATCTTATGCCTTTGGTCACTCTGCATTGTGACCAGGTGGTGGTGAGTATGAAGCCCTGTGATACCCACCCAAACCTGCTCTCAGCCTTCTGGATGAGATTTGCACAGGCACCATTCCCTGCCTCTTTAGGAACTATCTGGAGACTTAAGCTCCTGGGCAGCACACAGGAGCCATCCCCCGCCCAACACCCACCCCTTGCTTGCCAAATGGTTACCTGGAAACTGCTTGGCTGTCAGGCAGGTTGGGCAGTCATAATATCACAGTGCCTAAAGCAAAGCTGGTGGGAGGTCCTTTCCAGCAGTTAGCCTTTTTGAGCTCTAGCCAACAAACCACCATTAATCTAGGTGTCCCCTTCTGCACCCATTCTAAACATGACAAAGTTGCCAGGATGGGGCCACCAAGGAAGAGGTATTTCTGGTCTGTGGGGCCTGTTATATATCTTTCTCTCTCTCACTTTCCTGCTTTCCTCCTTTTCTCTTCCTCCTTCTCATAAAACAGTTACAGCTGAGAAAACAAAACTGGCAAAGTAGGCTTTTTGTTTACTTTGCTTTCCCTTTGATTGTGTCCAGGAGAAAGATACTGTGCGTTGGACTCCAGCTTTCTTACTGCCCTCTTCTGCCCTCATGTGTCCACCCCACTTCTTTGAGTAAAGTCTAAACATTTTAAAGGGAACCCTGTAGGGTGAATTGCCAGCTTATGGACATTGTTCTTTGGGGCCCACTTTGACAGCCCCATACTCTTCCTTATCCATTTACCAAAACCTGGGTGTTTTCTTGAGCCTTAGCTTGAGAAGCTGAGGGGAGATCACAGAAGGGCTTCACGACAGACCCAGAGCAGGCTGTGATCCAAGGTAATAAAAACTTAGTTTCACTCCACCTTTCTAAGCTTGGAAATTTTTTGAAGGGCCTCGTACCACTTAGAAATAACCAAGGCAGCGTTTTGAGGGTCACTCCTGTCCTCTGGACTGTTTTTTTCCCCTGAATTCCCACGGGCCTGCATCGTATCACCTTGGCCTTCTTGGCTCTTAGTCCACAGCTTCTGCATTTCCTTCCCTGCTTCTGACCTAGTAAATGAGGGAACAGGCTGCAGTCTCCTTGTGGGAGCTGCTGAGACTCCCTCATTGGAGGTAAGGGGGTGTGTGAAGTCTGCCCCATAGGATGTCTGTACAGAGCCGTGGGGAGGGTGTCCTAGGCTGTAGAAACTGAAGGCCCAGGAAACCAAATGAGTTTCCTGCAGGGTCAGCAGTAAAAGGAGAGACACCTGTGGTTTTTCCCAGGAGAGGTGGGAGAATGAAAGCGTTTGATGCTTTAAGATGATGCTTGCAGATGCTAGGTTTTCTCTTCAGTTTTTCCTGACTCCTTGGATTCACCAGTAGATTTTTGTACTCAAATACAAGTCTGAATGTTTTGTATTCTAGCATATGTGGACAATTAATGGTATATGCTCCTTATTTCACTGAGTAAAGTCCTATTCTTTTCTCCATATTTGCTTGCTGGCAAAATTGACATTTACAGCCTGCTGTTTGCTTATAATTGAGAATGTGTGCAAAAATATCAAGCTCGTTTCCTGTGCAGTATGAAAACTTTTGTGACTACTCACAAATATATCAGCTTGCTCTGGTCTCTCTCCTTATATAGCTCTATTCTTAGAAATATAATTTGAATATGATCTTTGAAATTGTGCAGATTGTTGCTGTCTTGTGAAAGTATTCTCAAACAGAAAAACATAACTTTGTCGTCTTGATATTTCTTGGTCTAGTAATAACTGTTGTACTTGACATCTTATGTTCCTAACTTGTAGAATTGTTCTGTCAAACTAAACAAAGATAGTACTTTAGTCCTCTCCTGTGTGTTCAAAAGGAAAAATTAATCTGTTACTCTGCTGTTCCTTGTTTTCACCAAAAATAAAAATAAATAATGCTCTGTCTGTTTTGTCTAGGCTAATAAATGGTTGGAAAATCATTAAAGTTATCAAGTTGTTACAGTATCGTGTTGAACCTTTAAAAAAGGCAATAGTGCACCTTCCAAGAATTTTTGCTTGGAAAATGGAGGGTTCAGGATGGGGAGCTCATGTATACCTGTGGCGGATTCATTTTGATATTTGCCAAAACTAATACAATTATGTAAATTTTAAAAATAAAATAAAATTAAAAAAAAAAAAAGCCCAAATGCTTATTCATAAATATATTTCCTATACAGTCAGCATAGTTTTTGGTGGTAATTGAACTGCTGTGTATTGATTTTTGTCACTTACCTAAAATACTATTTTCAGTGGAGAACTGTTTTCTATTGCACAGTCATTTTTTTTTTACTTAAATTTATGTTAACTATGTCCCATCTTTGGCTCATTCTTTACTTGATGAGCTTAAGATAGACTTTTGGAAGACTTAATCATTGGATATTCTCTAAGTACTACTTAAATTCTTTTCCTACAATAGTGTGGTGCTCTAAAAAGAAAGAAAAAATAAAATATAATGTCTTGAAGCAAATGATACCAGACATCACAGTGTCAGTTACCAGTAATGTCTTGCTTTTCAGCATCTATTACATGAAGCTTTGGGAGATAAATACTTCTGCATTCTCTGAAGCAGAGAGCAACGAATACTACAAGGTCTGCATAAGTGAATCACTGAATGTTTTTAACCATCTAAACAAAATTTTGACATAAATGGCCCCAAATTACTGATTTGAATTAGAGATTGTTGATTAAACCTACAGGTAAACCAGACTTGCTGACTCTTGATGCAGTTCTTATTTGCAAGCTTTATTTGCTGAAGTGTATTCTAGACCTGGAGAACTTTTAAGTATTAGCAAAGTTTTCCTTTATAAGTTTTATACTCAACTTCCCCATACTATGTTCATTTCACCTTTTCAATTCAGTGATTACTTTCTGCATTGTCAACCATCTGTTTCAAGCATTATCTTTTTATCCTATTTTGGATATAATCAGAAAACGTCATTTTTGTTGGTTTATTATCAGCTTCAGTCTAACCAAGAGTATTCGTTTTTCTAGTAGGCTGGTGCTACTCATTTGTCACAGATTAACATGGTTTCTGTTCTTTTTAGTCCAATAAAATGAGACTCAGCATTTTCTTGGATTCACTTACTACACAATTGGTTAACTCAAATAACCCTGCTCCATTTCTTTGCATTGCCTTTTTGTTTTTATTCCTCTGTTCTGGAACCCAAAGTCTTAAATCAGATCTCCAAACCAGTTAAGACTTTCTCTCATCCTTTTCTCCAAGGAAGCATGACCATTTGTGGTCTGCTCTGGCCACATTATCCTTTGAGTACTTCATAATTTTCTTGGTCCCTATATTAACAGAATATTATCGGGCATCCTTTTCTATTTTTCTGGGTATTTAGCTTAGGCCAGATACCCACAAGATTTTCTCTGACCTTCCTTATTCAGGCGGGCTCCTCTTCCACATCACTCCGGCTGCTGCTTTTGTTTCTGCTTTCTGATGTAGTACATGAGTACATCAGTAGTTTTCATCATTAAAAACAATCCCCTCAAAATGACCAGTATTCCTAATTATTGAGTTCCTGGTCTCATAGAGTTACAATTTAAGCCTTCAATATCTGATTTTGCATCAGATACACATCCCTTGGTTTGACAGTCCAGAGATCTAACAGCAGGTACTTAAATGTTGTTCTTAGGTTACTGTCATAATTCTGAAAGTTTTACTATTCCCTTTTAAGTAGCTGAGAAAACAGCTCAGAAAATTGAACTAAATTGCCTAAGATGCAAATCTCAAACTTAAATTGTTTGATTTCAAGCTAGGGTACCTTCCACTATATCACAGACATCTGTATTAAATTCAGCATAAAACAAAAACCCTATTATGTGAGTATTAAATGGAAGGTTATTCTTAATGCCTTTATGATGGTCTTTGAAGAGATTTTTATCAATTAAGATTCCATAGTTAGATTAAAACACTTCTGAACTTACATATGTAATAATGATGTTTGGTGCATAAATGAAATTAACAGTTCATCAAAGGGAATAAGTGCAACAAAATGACATAACAAATTTTAAAAATTGTGTATTTCATTTCTGCTGATAGCAATGTGACTCAGTTATATATATATACATCTTTTATATTCTTTCCATTATGGTTTATCACAGGATATTGAATACAGTTCCTTGTGAATAGTAGGACTTTGTTGCTAATTCATTCTATGTATAATAATTTGCAACCCCACATCCCCATCTCTTGGCAATTGCAGTTCTGTTTTCTATGTGGGTTTTGTAGATGTTCATCTTGTCATATTTTAGATTCCACATATAAGTGATATCATATGATAGTTGTCTTTCTGACTTGGTTCATTTAGGATGATAATCTCTGGTTGCATCCGTGTTGATGCAAATGGCATTATTTGTTTTTTTTTATGACTGAGTAGTATTGCATTGTGTGTATATATACACACCCTATCGTCTTTATTCTTTGATCTGTTGATGGGTGCTTAGGTTATTTTCATGTCTTGGATATTGTAAATAGTGTTGCTGTGAACACGGGTGTGTGCATCTTTTTGAATTATAGTTTTGTCCAGATATATGCTTAGGAGTGGGGTTGCTGTATCATATGGCAATTCTGTTTTTTAGTTTTAAGGAACCTCCATACTGTTTTCTGTAGTGGCTGCACCACCTTATATTCCTGCCAACTGTGTCAGAGGGTTCCCTTTTCTTTACACTCTCCAGCATTTGTTTGTAGACTTTAATGATGGCCATTCCTACCAATGTGAAGTAATAATTCATTGTAGTTTTGATTTGCATTTCTCTAATAATTAAGCTCCAGTACTTTGGCCACTTCATGCGAAGAGCTGACTCATTGGAAAAGACTCTGATGCTGGGAGGGATTGGGGGCAGGAGGAGAAGGGGATGACAGAGGATGAGATGGCTGGATGGCATCACTGACTTGATGGACGTGAGTCTCAGTGAACTCCGGGAGTTGGTGATGGACAGGGAGGCCTGGCGTGCTGCGACTCATGGGGCCACAAAGAGTTGGACACGACTGAGCAACTGAACTGAACTGAACTAATTACCAATGTTGAGCATTTTTTCATTTGCCTATTGGTCATCTGTATTTCTTTGGGAAAATGTCTTTAGTTCTACCTATTTTTTGATTAGGTTGGGTTTTTGTTGTTGGAACTGTTTGTGTATTTTGGAGAGTAAGTCCTTGCCAGTCTCATTTGCAAATATTTTTTCCCATTCTGTAGAATTGTGTTTTTGTTTTGCTTATGATTTCCTTTGCTGTGTAAAAAGCCTGTATGTTTCATTAGGTCCCATTTGTTTTTATTTCCATTGCCTTAGAATGACCCAAGAAAGAATTGGTATGATTTATGTCAGAACGTTTTGCCTGTATTCTTTTAGTTTTATTGTGTCATGTTTGTCCTTTTGAGGTTGTGTCTGGTGTGAAGAGGGTGTATTCTAACTTCACTGATTACATGTGGCTATCTAACTTTCCCATCAACCCTTCCCATCAACCCGTTTTTTTACCCATTGTGTATTCCTGCCTCCTTTGTCAAAGATTTATCGACCTTAGATGCGTAGATTTCTGGGCTGTCTATATTCTGTTCCACTGCTCCATGTGTGTGCCAAAAGCTACAAAGCTACTGTAATCAAAACAGTATAAATAGCACGACAGCATGCTGCTTTGATTACAGCAGCTTTGTAGTATTGTCTGACATCTGCGAGGCTTATGCCTCCTGCTTTGTTCTTTTTATTCAGGATTGCTTTGGCAACTCTGGGTCTTTTATGATTCCATATAAACTTTAGGATTATTCTAGTTTTCTGGAAAGTGTCATGGGTAACTTGACAGGGATCACATTAAATGTGTAGATTGCTTTGGGTAGTATGACCCTTTTAACAATATTCTTTCAACCCGAGCATGAGATGTATTTCCATTTCTGTGAATTGCCAGTTTTCTTAATGTAACTCTCAGCTTATCTTTCACCTTGTCAGATTTTATAGGTTTTTGTTTTTTTTGATGTGATTTTAAAGGGGATTGTTTACATTCCGTTTGTTAGTGTAAAGATGGCTAACAAACACATGAAAAGATGCTCAACATCACTCATTATCAGAGAAATGCAAATCAAAACCACTATGAGGTACCATTTCACACCAGTCAGAATGGCTGCGATCCAAAAGACTACAAATAATAAATGCTGGAGAGGGTGTGGAGAAAAGGGAACCCTCTTTCACTGTTGGTGGGAATGCAAACTAGTACAGCCATGATGGAGAACAGTGTGGAGATTCCTTAAAAAACTGGGAATAGAACTGCCTTATGATCCAGCAATCCCACTGCTGGGCATACACACTGAGGAAACCAGAAGGGAAAGAGACACGTGTACCCCAATGTTCATCGCAGCACTGTTTATAATAGTTAGGACATGGAAGCAACCTAGATGTCCATCAGCAGATGAATGGATAAGCAAGCTGTGGTACATATACACAATGGAGTATACTCAGCCATTAAAAAGAATACATTTGAATCAGTTCTAATGAGGTGGATGAAACTGGAGCCTATTATACAGAGTGAAGTAAGCCAGAAGGAAAAACATAAATACAGTATACTAACGCATATATATGGAATTTAGAAAGATGGTAACAATAACCTGGTGTACGAGACAGCAAAAGAGACACTGATGTATAGAACAGTCTTATGGACTCTGTGGGAGAGGGAGAGGGAGAGGGTGGGAAGATTTGGGAGAATGACATTGAAACATGTAAAATATCATGTAAGAAACGAGTTGCCAGTCCAGGTTCGATGCACGATACTGGATGCTTGGGGCTAGTGCACTGGGACGACCCAGAGGGATGGTATGGGAGGGAGGAGGGAGGAGGGTTCAGGATGGGGAACACATGTATACCTGTGGCGGATTCATTTTGATATTTGGCAAAACTAATACAATTATGTAAAGTTTAAAAATAAAATAAAATTAGAAAAAAAAAAAAGAAATGCAACCAATTTCTGTATGTTAACCTTGTAGCTTGATATTTTGCTGAATTAGTTTATCAGCTCCTATAGTTTTTCTGTGGAGACTTTAGGGTTTCCAGTATATAGATAGTAGTTCAATGTATAGAAGACTCTAGTAATAGTCATCTGTATGTAATGAGTTTTACTTCTTCACTACCAATTTGAAAACATTTTATTTTCTTGTCTGATTACTGTTCCTAGGACTTCCAATACTGTGTTGAATAGAAATGGTGAGTGGGCATCCTTGCCTGATTCCAGATTTTAGTGGGAAAGCTTTTGGTTTTTCACATTATATTGGTTTTGAGTTTGTAATAAGTAGTTTTTATTATGTTGAGATATGTCCCCTCTATATCCACTTTATTAAAGAATTTTTATCTTAAGTAGATGCTGAATTTTATCAAATGCTTTTTCCGCATCTGTTAAGATGATCATGTGGTTTTCGTCTTTTTGTTGATGTGGTATATCATATTGATTGTTTTACATACATTGAACCATCCTTGTGACCCTAGGATGAAACCAGCTTGGCCGAAGCATATGATCTTTTTTCTGTTGTTGGATTTGGTTTGCTAATATTTTGTTGAGAATTTTTGCATCTATATTTGTCAAAGATATTGTCTTGTAATTTTCATTTTTGGTAGTGTCTTTGTCTGTTTTTGGTATTGGGTGATGGTGGGTTCATAGGCCTGTGTGCTAATATTAAACTTAAGTCCTTTGTCCATTTACACAATTTTCTTGCTTTTTTACTTCATGTAACTTTATTATCGAATATACAGCTTTTGTTCTCCAATATTGTCTTTAAAATTTTTGATGATTATTTTTCTGGCACTTTTTAGAAACAAATAATAATTTTAAAAGTTTAAATACAATTCAACAGATCATTCATTAGAAGCACTGACTGCTCTGCTAGTAAAGTGGGGGGAAACTTGGATATAAACTTTAATTTTCTTTTGACAAATGGAAAAAACTGAAAGGTGGTAACTTGTTCAGATTTCTTAGGTAGGTACTGCTGAGAGGAGCACCAGAACTTCTGACTTGAATCAATTTCTTCCACTCCTCAGTGGCTAAAAGAATGAAATTAACTTACTCGGAGGTTCTCATTTTTCATATTAATAATAGCAGTTTAGAAGTATTTAAAGATATATTATTCTTTGCCATTGACAAAATAAACATGCATAAGGAAAAATAGCTTTATTTTTAAAAGAAATCAAAGGTATCCATGAAAGTATACATGAAAACAGCATCTTTCCTTGAGCCCTAAGCTTGATTGTGCATGCTCTTTATTATATTCCAATGAGATTTTGGAAATAAATTTCAAAGACATTAACATTTATTAACAGATACTGAAGAAAGCTACTAACTTTGAGAGAAAAAAATTCAGTAACTGTTTACCTACCCTGAGATACTCAATCCCACAATATATTGGGGATTATTTGAGCATTTAAAAATTTAACAAAATATTTATCTTTTCATTGCATCTATCAACATGTTAAACTCTTGGCTACAAACCAAGTAAAATGATGGTGACCAGTGTTTTCTGATTCTGTCCATGATGGACAGAGTGAAATTACAGCATAAAGAGTAGCCAGGAATTTATACTGTAAACATTATCTGGGTCCAAACATCTTGCAACAAACCGCTATTAATATGACTACACATAGCACATAGAACACAATAATCCTGGACTGCAGTACATCTATAAAACCTTTTAAAAATAACTTTTTTCAACCTCTTTTTTCATTACCACTGCCCCTTGCCCTAGAAGAAAAAATATATTTAATTAATAAATTTAGCTTTAAATTACATTTCTCCCTAATGAGAGAATTTACTAAGGAATAAGATTTTATTGTGTAGAATAAAGATATGGAGAACCATAATCCACTGCATTAAGATTTTTTTTACACCAAGAACCAATTTTTGCCCCACTGAGAATACACGACTTAAAGTGAATGAAAAGTGAAGTAGACATTAGGGAGGAAAATGAAGAAAACATTAGGGAGGGAAAAAAAAAATTAAACCCTAATGATTAACACTGGAGGCTCAAACAGTTGGCTTCTTCTATCATCCAGGTCCCATTATGGCTGCGAGGTCTCAGAAGACATCATGTCTATCTCCTTGTTTGGGAAATTAGGAAAATAGCATAAAATCTGATAGTTTGGAATAATAATTTAATCTTACTAGACTTGGTGTTTTTGACTGTAAATTCAAACAACAGGTATAGATCAGTTATTCTCAATTTTGGCTGCATTTTCCTGGGACATATTAAAGATGTCAATGTTCATCTGTATCCCCAGATCAATTAAACCAATGTCTGGAGGTTATAGTCTAGCCAGTGGTTCTTAAACTTTGGTGTGAGTCATACTATAATTAAACACAGATTGCTGGGTCACAGTCCCAGATTTTCTGATTCTGTAGGTCCGGGATGGGGTGTGCAAATTTACATTTCTATCAAGTTTGCATCTGCTGCTATGCTAGTGGTTTGGGGACCACACTTTGAGGGCCACTGGTCTAGGTAAGTGTGTAAATATGTATGTGTATATGTATGTATGTATGTATATACGTATATATAGCCCCAGGTAATTCTAATTTCAGAACTACTAGTATAGAAAATATTGATAAGATTCTTTTCAACTCTAAGATACTGAGATTTTAACATAATGAGTGTCGTTGGGTATCAAGACAATCTCTATAGAAAGGAGACCTATGGAAAACATACCAATTTCTTGGTCATGTTTCATTAATAATTTTGTTTCTATAAAACATTTTACAGTAGTTTTTGAGAATTAACATGTTTACAGTACATTTGCTGCATATATGGTTTTCACTCATTTTTTGGTAAAGATAGTTTATTTGGCTGTCAGTTTTCCAGCATTTGATAAGACCAATGGAGGGTTTGGATAATAGCCTGCTGTTTTTGAATTATTTGAAGAGAACCTTGTAAATTTGTAGTCCAGGGGTAATTCTGAAAAAAAAAAAAAAATTATTCTGCAGATCTCAGAAGGCCTTTTATAAATATAAACAAATCAATATTTGATAGTTATTTATAGTGAAAGTTTTTAGAGTTTCATAATTTTAATATTTCTTTTGTCACCAGGATAGGTTGCACCTGGAATGAACAGTGTAGATGTCTTTTCCTATATAATGTACAGTAATATTTAAGTCAAATTACATTTAGAGATATTGCAAATTATATTCAGAGGTCTAACTAGTGAATAAACTCCTTTATTGACTCTCTACACAAAAGTAAATACACAAAATAGGAACACTCCTCTGATTTGTTTTTTAAATTTAAACATCTCTAAGCCTTTATCCAGAAACTTATGTAACTGGAAAATGAGAACTAATCATCTTCATGCATGTGTGTGTGCTAAGGTGCTTGAGTCATGTCTGACTCTTTGTGACGCCATGGACCCTGGAGGCTGCCAGACTCCTCAGTCCATAGGAGACTCCAGGCAAGAATACTGGAGTGGGTTGCAAAGCTATCCTCCAGGGAATCTTCCCAACCCAGGGATCAAACCTGGGTCTCTTATGTCTCCTGCATTGGCAGGCAGGTTTTTTTTATCACTAGCTCCACTTGGGAAGGCAATAATCTTCATAGCCCTGAACAGTAAGAGAGTTATGAACAATAATCTTTGAATGCTTAGCTAACTAATTCCAATATGCACAATATGGCAACTTTTCCATACGATAAGCATCGCACACACACACAGCCACAAGAGGAATGTGTGGAGAGAACATAAAATTCGTACTTTCTCGATTGTGGGACATTGTGACATTTTCATATAAATATCTCAAAAGCTAGCCTTCAGATATATTCTTCCTAAGTTTCTTCAAAGAACCATTACCATAAATATTACAAGTGAAACATTAAGACCTACGTCATGTAATGATTATTCATTCCACATGCAGATACTGGTTAGTAATCCTTATTTCACAAATTTTACAGGTAAAACATCATTTGGTAGTACTGAGTGTTCTGAAAATGATACTAAAATAAAAATTATATTTTAAATGCCAGTAAGAATCATTAAGACCCAAACAGTTAATCCTTACGAGGAAAAAACTAGTGCTGAAAATTGCGAAGAAGGAACACTGCCTTTCTGAGGTCAGAGAAAACTAAGATTACTTTGAATAGAAAAACATTCAATATTTTTCAGTATTAGTGAATTTCACTGGTCTTCACTGCTTCAAGTTAGCCGGAGCATATTTTCAGCCATTAAAAAGGCTCATTAAAAAGCACTGGAAATAAAATTGATAAAACTGAGTTTCAAAAATAGTGCACCTGAGGTTCTGGACTTCTTGTAAGCCACCAAAATGATACAGGCTAAGAGGTGACCCAACTACCTCTTTCTCTGTCTTTTCTATACATTTCCTAAAGTAAAGGTAGCTATTATTAAAAGGTTAAAATGATTACATTATCAAAACACTTATAAAACAAACATTGCAGTAATATATACTGCAAACTTTTATAATATCTATAAAAAATGCTTCTAAGAAATTCTGAAAGAGATGGGAATACCAAACCACCTGACCTGCCCCTTGAGAAACCTATATGCAGGTCAGGAAGCAACAGTTAGAACTGGACGTGGAACAGATTGTTTCCAAATAGGAAAAGGAGTACGTCAAGCCTGTATATTGTCACCCTGCTTATTTAAATTATATGCAGAGTATGTCATGAGAAACCCTGGGCTGGAGGAAGCACAAGCTGGAATCAAGACTGCCAGGAGAAATATCAATAACCTCAGATATGCAGATGACACCACCCTTATGGCAGAAAGTGAAGAAGAACTAAAGAGCCTCTTGATGAAAATGAAAGAGGAGAGTGAAAAAGTTGGCTTAAAGCTCAACATTCAGAAAACTAAGATCATGGGATGTGGTCCCATCACTTCATGGCAAATAGATGGGGAAACAGTGGAAACAGTGGCTGATTTTTATTTTCGGGGGCTCCAAAATCACTGCAGATGGCGATTGCAGCCATGAAATTAAAAGACGCTTACTCCTTGGAAGGAAAGTTATGACCAACCTAGACAGCATATTAAAAAGCAGAGACATTTCTTTGCCAACAAAGGTCCATCTAGTCAAGGCTATGGTTTTTCTAGTGGTCATATATGAATGTTAGAGTTGGATTATAAAGAAAGCTGAGCACCGAAGAATTGATGCTTTTGAACTGTGGTGTTGGAGAAGACTCTTGAGAGTCCCTTGGACTGCAAGGAGATCCAACCAGTCCATCCTAAAGGAAATCAGTCCTGGGTGTTCACTGGAAGGACTGATGTTTAAGCTGAAACTCCAATACTTTGGCTGCCACCTGATGCGAAGAGCTGACTCATTTGGAAAGACCCTGATGCTGGGAAAGATTGAGGGTGGGCGGAGAAGGGGACGACAGAGGATGAGATGGGATGGCATCACCGACTCAATGGACATGGGTTTGGGTGGACTCTGGAAGTTGGTGATGGACAGGGAGGCCTGGCGTGCTGTGGTTCATGGGGTCACAAAAAGTCAGACACAAATGAGTGACTGAACTGACTGACGCATTTAAATGTCAATGAGAGAATCACATCTAACAGAATACAGACGAATAAAGAAACTTTCCCTGGTGACTCAGATAGTAAAGAATTCACCTGCAATACAAGAAACCTTGGTTCGATCCCTGGGTCAGGAAGATCCCCCGGAGAAGGGAATGGCTACCCACTCCAGTATTTTTGCCTGGAAAATTCCATGGACGGAGAAGCCTGGTGGGCTACAATCATGGGGTCGCAAAGAGTCGGACATGACTAAGCATGCAAAGAAACATTACATGAATTCAGGAAGGTTTCAAGCAATGATGGGGAGTATCAGGTTTTTCATTCCCTATCTCCTTTAAAACAGAATGTTATTCTGTCTTCCAGGTAGCACAGGAAGCAGAAAGTCTACTAAGGTTAAGAAACTGGGTATGGAATAGCCAAACTGAGGTCAGATGACTATTCCGTTAAAAAAAAGGATGTCCAGATTGGGGTTCACCAAGAGGGAGATATTTGCATCTGTCTTAGGAAAATCACTGTTGGGTGCTGTTTGGAAGAAAAGAGAATGATAGACAAAGAACCAAATTCTTGTTTACCACAGTAATTTTCTATTAAACTGTGTACTGAATATACTATAATATCAACCACATTATCTAATAATTATATGAACTGAACCAAAATGAATATTCATAAACAGTAAGTTCAGTGTAAAATAATGAAACACAGAAATACAACAACTCTTGTGACTTTTTTTAAAGATATTGACAGGATAACATTTATATAAAGATTTTAAAAGCCATGACCATCATACTGTTTTTCTTTCAGCCATTTTTTTTTTTTTTTTTTTTGTACTTGCAGGTAGATTACACAGTCCTATCCAAATTTACTGAATATGTTACTGAAATAATTTCAAGTTCTATGCGAGAGGATTTCCTTATGAGAATGTGATCATAAGCAATGAGTGCTAAGTTAAAGAGAAACTAATACTTTGCCTTTTGAGGAAATGTCTTAGGCATCAAAATCAATACTGAATGTAATATACCAACTCTCATTCTTTCTCCACAAAAACAATCTACTTGTTTGGCTTTGTTTGACTACTGGTGAGTCCAACTAAGTATTTTCTCCTAAAAAAAGTCAGAAGACAAAGGCTCTGCCAAGTTCTCTTTCAGGGTGCTGAGGAAGGAAAGTTTGGGAAAATGAAAATGGGAGACACTGATGTTATTATTGCTTCTTTAAGGAGAAGTGATCACCCTAGAAGACAGGGATTATTTTCCCTTTTTTTTGAGAAATATTTAAATCCTAGAATAATGGAGAGTCACTTTTCTTTAAGTCTCTTACTCTTTCAGAACCATATCCCATTGAACAGTTTTTAGAATAATTCAAGTACTTTAGAATAATTCATTGACTTCCATTATCATAAAATCCTACTCTCACTATAAATTTGAGTCACTGTGAAGGAAAGAAAGTGAAATATAAAAACTGAAAATGACAGTGTAATTCTGGGCCAGTCCCTCCCTTCATGTTACAAGGTCCATTTCTTCAATAAGAAAATTGTATGTAAAAGAAAGAAACATATTCTTTAATTTTATGTGTGTAAGCATGGAGCAAAATGAAAAAAAAAATGCTTTTGAAACTAGTGAAAAATGAGTATTTCAGCAAGTAAGATGTATTGACATATTGGATTTGGATACTGATGTAGAAGATGGACTTTTTGGAAGGCCACACGTCTTAGTCATCACTATCATCCCACTACTAAACATCAGAAAAATATCTTGCTTTACTTTCACATCTGTCCTGTGAGGGTGGTATACACCCAGTTTAAGGAAGAAGAATCTGAGATTCAAGGAAAACCACATCTGAACTGGAGCTGATACCAACTAGAAGAGCTAGATAAAATAAAAACGTCAGAGTGAAGTCATTGGAGAATTGAAGAGACTACTAAGACCCAAGGACACACAATTCTTGGAAAGGAGAAAGCAGCAGTGAAGTGAGTGAACATTCTGCCACAGCTTTTCCCTTCAGGCACCTGAATTCTGGGTGGAGGCGTGGAAGGGGCAGTTACCAGCAGCAGGAAAACCAGAAGAGATTTTGGCAGTCTTGAGGGGCTACAGAGACAAAAAATTGGGCTGTAGCCTAAAATAGAGGAAGGTGTGGAGAACTGAACTGTGGGCTCAAGCTGCTTGCCAAACTCTGCAAGGAAACGCAGAAATATACCCCTCTGTAAAACAGAGTGGATTTTTCAGCAGTTTCTTGGTACTGAGAAAACAGGGAGGGATTAAGTTCTGACCTGAGAGAAGAGAGGGTGAATTTACTATTATGAAGAGAGGATGAAATTATTATGAAGTGATGCTCTTTCATGTTAATAATGGATTTTTTTTATCCCCTTCACATTAACAGAGCTAACTCTTAATTTTCTTTTGGTTACCATTAACACGGTACTGGAGAAGTGGGTGGCAGAGGAAGAGATGGTTAGATAGCAACACCCACTCAGTGGGCATGAATCTGAGCAAACTCCAGGAAACTGTGAGAGAGGGAAGTCTGGCATGTTGCAGTCCATGGGGTTGCAAAGAGTCAGACACATCTTACTGATTGAATGACAATAAACATGGTATTGTTTCTTTCCATCTTTTGATATTCAAACTTTCTGCATCTTTTTGTCCCCATTTTAATTTTTTTTGGAGTTTTAAAATTATTTTACATAATTAGATCAGTACGTGTATAATTATAATTCTTTTCATAGTTAATATCTTATTAGAGACTATGATATGCATTTTTGGTTTAATAGCTCTCATCCTTTGCCATATATGTTAGAACACTCTACTATGAGATTTATATGCCCTTGGTGTCAGGTCTTAAAATTCTTTCCTTATTCAAACCTCATAGGATTAAAAAAAAATCGTTTCTAACTGTAAATACTCACATATTTACAGTTCCCATTTATTCACATGTCCTTTTGTTGCTGTACATTCATTTATTCTTGGGTTTCTCGTCTTCCAATAGGGACCGTTTTTACTTTTGCATGGGCAACAATACCCTTTAGTGTCTTCCACAGTGCACGTCTTCTGGAGATACACTTTCTCCATTTCTGTCTGAAACTGAAGTCGCACAGTCGTGTCTGACTCTTTGTGACCCCATGGACTGTAGGCTACCAAGGCTCCTCAGTCCATGGAATTTTCCAGGCAAGAGTACTGGAGTGGGTTGCCATTTCCTTCTCCATGGGATCTTCCTGACCCAGGGATCGAACCCATGTCTCCCGCATTGCAGGCAGACACTTTACCGTTAAGCCCCCAGGGAAGCTCCATTTCTGTCTACAAATACTTTTTTTTATCATTTAATGATATTTTTAATGGGTATAGAATTCTATCAAGGGTGACAATCATTTTCTTCCAGCAATTTAAAGATATCACTTTACGGTCTTTTGGCTTTTGTTTCTCTTTTGTTGAAGTACTCCTTTGAAATCAATCTGTCTTTATTCTCTGACTGCTTTTAGTATTTCTTAATTATGTGGTCTTTAGCAGTTAACTTCGGGATTTCCTTTTATGTACCGTGTTTCAGTTCTTTGGGCTTCTTAAACCTTTGGCTTATTTGTTTTCATCATTTTTGGAAAGTCTATAGCTACTGCTTTTGGCTTATTCTCTCATCGCCTAAGATTCTAATGACAGGAATCTTACTCCTCATTCTATCTCCTGTGTCTCATAGTCCCTCTGCTTGTATCTCCCATGCTTTTTCCTCTTCAGGATTTATTGTGGGTTTTTTTTTTTTGGCTGATTTTCCAGGATACCAGTGCACTTTTCCTGTGGCCACTCTTCTGTTAAACCCATCCATTCAGTTCTTAATTTTGACTTTTTAATAAGAATTTCCATTTTCCCAAGTTTTTATATATCTACCAAATTTCTCATTCCTTTCTTTTCTATCCTTGGTTACTTCTGTTAGTGTAGTCTCATATCCTTGCACACCTGGCTATTTTTTCATTACATGCTGAACACTATATAAATTGTTTTTTTTTTTTTTTAATAATTTGAGTCCTAAAAGATGTTATCTGCCTCAAAAGAAGAATGATTTAAAGTTGAGCTTCAAAGTGTACGTGAAAATGTAATGAGATGAAAGAAAATCTCAGTCACCAAAATCTCTTTAGAGAAAGCATTGTATTGGTCCTGGAGTAAGTGTCTGAATTAACCATTATTAGTCAAAGGTAAGAATAACCTACAGGGTGTAGATGCATACTCAAGAAACAGGAATCACTTGCTAAGTTGTCCTGTATGACTGGGAAGTGAAGGATTTAAAGTTCTCTTTGAAAAGAGAAGGAGAAAGAGATCAGAGAAGGAAAATCCCACAAAGGGCAAGAAAAAGAAGAACCGAGAACAGATGTATTGGATGGTTAAACCATAACCAAAAAAGGTTTGCTGCTGCTGCTGCTGCTAAGTCGCTTCAGTCGTGTCCGACTCTGTGTGACCCCTGAGACGGCAGCCCACCAGGCTCCCCTGTCCCTGGGACTCTCCAGGCAAGAACACTGGAGTGGGTTGCCATTTCCTTCTCCAATGCATGAAAGTGAAAGTGAAGTCGCTCAGTCGTGTCCAACCCTCAGCAACCCCATGGACTGCAGCCTTCCAGGCTCCTCCATCCATGGGATTTTCCAGGCAAGAACACTGGAGTGGGTTGCCATTTCCTTCTCCAATGCATGAAAGTGAAAAGGGAAAGTGAAGTCGCTCAGTCGTGTCCGACTCTTAGCGATGTCATGGACTGCAGCCTACCAGGCTCTTCCATCCATGGGATTTTCCAGGCAAGAGTACTGGAGTGGGTGCCATTGCCTTCTCCATAAAATACATATATATAAAAAAGCTGAGCTTTAATTCCTGTGAATGCCTACTTCTAATTCATCCTTCAGGGTCTCAAGATGGGTTCAGAGAGTCTATCAGGTCTATCCCTCCTTTGGCAGGTCTTACCACCGCCACCCGCCCCCCCCGCCTACACACACACTTTCTACCCCTGTACATTCATGAAACTACAAAAAAAGCCACTCACTCCTTTGGGTGCCTTCTCTTGAGTTAGCAAAGAGGAAGAAAAGCAGGCCCCAAAGTCAGCATCGCCCAACTGGGCCTCCTTAGCATCCTGTCCTGGTAACTTTCCCCTAGCTTTATCCTGTGACTCCAGGCTGATTAAAAAAAAAAAAAAGTGCAGCATTTGCAGTTGGTTCCAGCAGACAGGCAAGTCCTAATTACCTCAACTGCCATATCTATATGTTATCCAAGAGAAACCTACATATGTCATGGGAAAATTTTCTTCTTTTAAAGAAAAAAATTTCACTGTTTGCAGATGACATGATACTGTACACGGAAAACCCTAAAGGTAGTATCAGAAAATTACTAGAGCTAATCAGTGAATTTAGCAAAGTTGCAGAATACAAAATCAATACACAGAAATCACTTGCCTTTCTATGAAAAAATCAAAGAGACAATGAAAAAAATCAAAGAGAAATTAAGGAATCAATCCCATTCACCACTGCAACAAAAAGAATCAAATATCTAGGAATAAACTTACCTAAGGAGACAAAAGAATTGTACACAGAAAATTACAAGACACTAATGAAAGAAATCAAAGATGACATAAACAGATGGAGAGAGATTCCATATTCCTGGGGAGGAAGAATCAATACTGTGAAAATGACTATACTACCAAATGCAATCTACAGATTCAATGCAATGCCTATCAAATTGCCAATGGCATTTTTTCAAATTAGAACAAAAAATTTCACAATTCATATGGAAACACAAAAGACTCCGAATAGCCAAAGTTGTCTTGAGAAAGAAGAATGGAGCTGGAGGAATCAACCTTCCTGATTTCAGATTATATTACAAAGCTAGTCATCAAGACAGTATGGTACTGGCACAAAAACAGAAATATAGACCAATGGAACAAGATACAAAGTCCAGAAATAAATCCATGCACCTATGGGTACCTTATTTTTGACAAAGAAGGCAAGAATATAAGAGGGGGCAAAGACAGCCTCTTTAATAAATGGTGCTGGGAAAACTGGACAGCTACATGTAAAAGAATGAAATTAGAACACTTCCTAACACCATACACAAAGATAAACTCAAAATGGATTAAAGACATAAATGTAAGACCAGAAACTATAAAACTCTTAAGAGGAAAACCTAGGCAGAACACTTGATGACATAAATCAGAGCAAGCCCCTCTATGGCCCACCTCCTAGAATAATGGAAATAAAAACAAAAGTAAACAAGTAGGACCTGATTAAACTTAAAAGCTTTTGCACAGCAAAGGAAACTGTAAGCAAGGGGAAAAGACAACCCCTGGAATGGGAGAAAATAATAGCAAATGAACAACTTCACTCTGTGTAATAGGTTCTAGGTTCATCTACGTCATTAGAACTGACTCAAATGTGTTTCTTTATGGCTGAATAATATTCCATTGTGTATATGTACCACAACTTCTTTATCCATTCATATGTTGATGGACATCTAGGTTGCTTCCATGTTCTAGCTATTGTAAACAGTGCTGCAGTGGACACTGGGATACATGTGTCTTTTTCAATTTTAAAACTCTTCCTCAGTCCACAGTAACAGGCAAAGCTCTTAAGTATTTTCCCTCTTACCTGCTATTGCTTCAATACTTGGAATTGCAATAGTGCTGTAAGCACTTATTCGCTTACAGGACCATGTATAAACCAAGGAATCTTCTCTGTTTTCCAGTCCGGAAACTGAATCAATAAAAAAAGAGCCCCATTTTTTAGATGATGTATTCAGAGGCTTTGCCTTTGATCCCTGAAACAAGAAACAGAATAATGAAACTGATTAATTAGTGTTCAACCTCATTTTTCCCACCACTAAGTAAATCAAAATAGAAAAACTCTGCAGAAATTTCAGTTGTTTAGCCAGACTATATAAAAAGTAAAACAAAGCTCAGTAGTCCTTTAAGGGCTTCCCCAGTGGCTCAGCAGTAAAGAGTCCAGCTGCCAATGTAGGAGACACAGGTTCGATTCCTGGGTCAGGAAGATCCCCTAAAAAAGGAAATGGCAACCCACTCCAGTACCCTCACCTGGGAAATCCCATGGACAGAAGCCTGGCGGACTACAGTCCATGGGGTTGCGGAAGAGTCAGACATGACTAAACAACAAAGCAGTCCTTTGAAGTACTCTCTCCCGGCTTTGCCTGGGAACGCCTTTCTCAGCCTTTGGGATCTGGTTTGGATACCACCTAGGACGTTTTCCTTGACTTTCCACACTTAGGTGAGATTAGGTCTCCTCCTCCATTTTCTCACACTCTTGAGTTTATTCCTAATACAGTACTTTTCAAACCATCTTGTAATTATCATACTATTTACTTTTTGCCCTGGACAGATTATGAACTATATAAGGTGAAGAACTATCTCATGTATTAGTTTATCGCTAGGGCCTAGTGCCTAGGACATAGCAGGCACAGGAAAAATGTAGACTAAATAAAAGACTTATTCAAGAAATACTTCTCAGTGTTTTATAGATGCCGTATAAAATTAAGAATGAAAAAAAAATCCCATCACACCCATATAATTTGAATTATAAAATTTGTCATACTTTCTGGATGAAAACTTTGTTTTAGAGCATCAGAGAGTCCCCAATATGCCTTTAGATTCATGATTCTTTGTGCTGGAACTCAATTTGTGAAGTAAGATGAAAATACATGTTTTTCAGATGATGCTGTTGTTTAGAAATTCCTTAGCAAGAATTTATTTGGATTTCACCAAACATACTAAGCAGTATGGAATACAAATATCTGTGCTTCTGTATATACATTTAAGGTGTATTTAAATATAATTTCTCAAGGTGTAAAGAGAAGCTTATAGTGTTACTTTTATTTGGCTCATTGTCTTTGTCTAATGAGACTAAGAAGAGATGACTCACATTGCACAGACTATATGTGGATAATGGTTCTACCAACACTGAGTTTTGGTAATCTGGGCTGCATGTTATTCCTCTGAAAAGAGGAAAGCAGACTTGTTTACCCTTTCTGGTTCAACGTATTATGGATGCTGTTACTGTCTAAATGTTCATGTCCTTCCAAAATTTGTACGTCGAAATTCTAATCCTCAAGATGATGTAATTATGAGGTGAGGCCTTGAAGAGGCACTTAGGTCATGAAGGTGAAGCCCTCATGAATGAGGTTAGTGTTCTTATAAACGAGATCCCAGAAAGCCCATTATGTAATGTTGTGTTTGTAATGAATTAGCAAGGAAAGGGGTCTATGGCAGAAGATGGAGCTACTGTTTACATAATGCTGAAGGAAACATTCCCACCATGTCTTCACTTTCTTTTCATTGTCTGTGCATTCTCAAATCATTGTAAAGAAACCAAATTTCCTTTACATTGTAGAGAAACCAAATTTCTCTTTAAGGGAAACCTCCTCCACAATCCCTCAAGTTAGAGGGTCCACCTCCTGGAAGGTTATTTTAAAACTCTTCTTAACTCAGTCCACAGAGCTATATAGTTCACAGAGTTCCCAGTGTCACGCTGAACACTAAATGTTACTCAGTGGAAACCTCATAGAAACCTGACTCCTTTCTTCTAACATAGTAGTCTTTATTTCTTAGAACAGTTTTAGGTTTACAGATAAACAGGGCAGATAGTATGGAGACTTCTTAAATATGTTGCCTCTGGTCCACCCCTAACACGATCTCTCCTGTTATTAACAATTTGTATTAATTAGTGTGTTATGTTTGTTACAACTGTGCTCCATTTATTCATCCCCTTCCCCTCTGAGCCCTGGGGCATTCACTGGTCTCTTCCCTGTCCCTATACTTCTGTCTTTTCCAGAATGTCACACAGCGGCATACAGTATGCAGCCTTTTCAGACTAGCTTCTTTCACTTCTTTCACCTTAACATGCACTTTAGGTTCCTCCACGTTTTTCCATGGCTTGATAGTTTCTATTGGTATTTTTTGATTTGATCTTTGGTTTTTGACTTTTTAGATTCTTCCACTGGAATGAATTTAGAAGAATGCATAGTGCATTTTATTTTCTGATCTTTTTTTTCTGCTTATTTTTGCTTTTATATACGACTCTCCCTTTCTAGATTGATGACATACTTTATTTTCGTTCCCTCAAAGTTCATTGGGGGTGGCTCAGGAATAAGTTTATGGGAGCTACCAATTTCCGAAATTAGACCCATGGAAAGAGAGCACAAGGGCTTTCATGGCTAAGCCAAAGAGACAGAGTGTAACTACAGCGGGTCAGGATCTGGCTGCCTTGTCATCAGCCAAAGCACAGCCATGGTGCCACAGCTCTGGACGAAAGCAGGGAGCCCAGAAGACAGACAGATGGTCAATGGCATTATCTCGGCATCATTGAAAAACTACCCACAATATCAACTGCAGAGTTGAGAGGGCATGAAGATTACAGTTAAGTGCCAACAGACTTCATTGCTCATGGCAGAAACAAGCACTTTCTAAGATATGACAAACACAAAGGTCTTCTTTTAAGGAAAAAACTAAAGGAGACTCTTACCTCATATTTTCCTTTTTTCTCTTCAGGTTCTGATTCCTCAGGCTTCCCATCTTTGTCCCCTCGGAGCTCTTCGAGGATAAGGACTGTCTCCCAATTACTATAATGACAGGCTGGGAAAATATCTGAATGCATGCTGTCACCAAAGTAAACAACCTGTAAGTCAGACAGCAAATTTTGTCTGAGACATGAGGACTGTGAAGGGGCGTGGTGGTCATTTTACAAAAGGCACAAGAAAATTCCTTAACAGCTATCAAAGAGTAAGTCATGTAAAAGCTGCATAAACATCTTAAATTTCCTTGGATAACTTCACAAGTGACCATTGACTTGTTCCATTTGATTCACAGGGTGTCAGGTTTAAGAAATTACACAATTCATTTGCATGCAGAAGAGCAGAAGATAAGTGAACTTAATTCAAATTTCTGAAATGAAAATGAAAGAGCCCCAGTGTTTACAGTTAAACCTTCCCCTGGAATTGAAGAGCAGGTGACATACTGGAGACAGCCTGTTATAGAGGATTAGATTAGCAAGAACACTCACAACAGAGCCAATTTACCAAAATTTATAGGCCCCACTCACACCTGCTGAAACAGCGTCTCTGAGAGTGGGTGGGCGAGGCAGGTGGACTCCAGGAAGCTTCCCAGGTACTCTGAGGTATTCTGAGGCAAAGCTTACAGATGAGGAAACCAGGTTAAGAGCATATGAGGTAGAACCTCCAAGTCAGGAGGCCCCGGGGGCTTTGCCAGTGTGGGAGCCAGTGGATCAGGGCTCAGTGATGGACTGACCCATGCTCTCATGGGGCTTGTGGCAAACATTTTTTAGAAGGAAGTGTCCTGCTATTAAAAATATACCAATGTCCAACATCAACAATATGACAGGATGTTAAAAGCTAATGTGTCTTTAGTCTGTAGTATAATCAGTTATTGCTAGTTTCACATATAAAAAGGTCCTTGATGGGCAGTTAGCAGGGTAACATTCCTCAGGTAACCCACACACTATTCTAGGTCTGTGTTCCTGCTTGGAATATTTGCTTTTCTTTGTCAGAGATAAAAATGTACATCAAAGGAAAGACTTATTTAAGCAGAAGAGACAGGCAAGGAGGTTGGCAGATAGTTATGCGGAATGCATTTAGAGTTACGGTTTTAGTTGACAAAGGTTTCTCTCTCCAAGTGGGCCACAAAGACTCCACCCCAATGATAAAATACCTTGGGTTCAGGCTTGCCAGTCATTTTCTTCAGAAGTTCATAAAGGTGGACAGCGTTCCCTTGGGAGTACCAGCCAGGTTTATCCAGAAATGGCAGTGCCTCGCGCTCCTCGTCATTCTCTGAGAACACAGGTCAACAATCATACGTTTTCATCGAGTGGCAGCACTCATCTGGACAGACCACGCTTTACATGGCTGAAGGACATGTGTAAGAAGGAACCACGTGGGGATGGCAGCCAGCATTCAGCAATCACCTATACGTCATGAGCATTTAGTTGACATAGAGACATATTTTTTAAAAGAATTTTTTAAGAGCAGTTTTAAGTTCACACAAAACTAAGAGAAAGGTACAGAGATATCCCATATACCCTCTGCCCTCACAAAGGCACAGCCTCCCCCATTACTGGTGATAATAAAACAGTCCAACATATAACAATGGAAGATGAATTTCTACACAACCTCAGTTATTCTGAACAAGAAATTCTAAAATCACAATTACAGATAATTAAAGCCACATCACAGCTAAAGGTCAAAAGATATTCAGGCCTATTTGGCTGACATTTCAGCAGCCATTTTTTAATTCTTTTATACAATCAAATTAAAACCCTATTATTCTCTAAAGAATAGGTCAAAAATAAGCCATGGTTAGCCTAACATTAAGAGTCTAAGAATCATCATCATATTCCTGGAGAAACATGGTGAAAACCAATTATTTCTCATGTCTGTCTGTCTTTACTTAGTACAGAATGTCTTGCCATGTAAATAATCTGGGTTTATGGCAACTGGAAAATGATTAACTTACACAATTATTTTTGAAAGCAAACCTACATCTGATATGTAGAGGCTCCCTGCGTAGGAAACGTTGGAAAGGGAAGCTTTCTATTGCTTAGTAAAAAAATACAAATCTATAGAATCATGATTTCTCAGATACTGGGACTCAATTATTAACAAAAAAGAAAATTTCTTCTTTATACAAAAACTAAAACAAAAAACTCACTTTACACAAATATATCCCTTCCCTTCCCTGTTTTCAGCCCCCAGACTGGAAGCTGCTCTGTAGGGTCCTATCCACGCAGGGCAACGTGGAGGGCTTAGAACGTTCGTAACTGGGAAGCTGTGGGACTCAGAAAACCATTAACTCCAGCAGCAGACAGCCAAGGTGGCTTATGAAAGCATCAGAGCTGAAGCAGAAGCATACAGTCCAAGGGAGCACACTCAAGGAAGTTTCAAGCAACATCTTCATAAACCCAAATACAATACTTAAACATTTCTTCTCATGCTCTATGGGAAGCACCACCCTCCCTTTCTGTGTCTCCATGACAATGGCTGACATCAGTCCCTTGCAACTGCCTCCCTGTGGGCACTCTAAGGTGGCCTCCCAGTTTACTCGGTGTCACCAGGCAGTCACTGCCACCTTGACAGGGAACATGGCCTGTAATCCCGTCCCACGCATTCACCGACTTGCTTATGTGTTTGTGTTTGTAACCTCATGAGGGGAAAGGACACTTATCATCTCTTTAATTCCCTTCATTGCATCTAACATGAAATTTTGCACATGGCTGTCAGCCAACAGGGTATTTATCAAGTGAATGAATAAATCTTAAGCAGGAGAGGAAAGACACAAACTGTGAACTCACCAAGCGTCCAGAAAGGCCTCTGACTTGGTAAATGAGAGAAGAAGCCAGGCTTCAATGCATTTGTAATCACAATGTCAAAAAGATCTTCAAAATCATTCCTACAAAGCAGTGATATTTTTCATAAGTTTATTTTAAGGAATTAGAAAAGGTCCATAAAAAACAGAACTTAATCTTTGTCTATCTGACCACAGCATCATTTCTTATTTTTTGATTAAGAAAAAAATAAGAAAGGAAATAGAAGGTGGTCAAGCACTAATTATCCAGACACCACCCTGAAGTATACACATAAGGGGAAAAAAAGCACATTAACTCATTAACTCTAGGTGCTAAGCTGACTTTCTCACTATGGCAACAGTTATAAATTCGACAGTTCTAACATCTATGTATTCACACACTATGTTTTCAAATTTAGGGCCTGAAATTTGTTTGAATTTATTAGCATCAAGAGTTATTAATAATTTTGTGTATCTCATGGGTCTTACCAAAAGCCAGCATTGTATTGAGTCAGGAGACATCTTTCAGAGAGTGTTAAAAAATCAGGGTAGTCTTATAATATGGTTATTTTTGTATAATAATAAAAATGTTTTTTTTAGTCTGTATTTAATACTATACTAAGGATTATTTGGGACAGCAAAGGGAAGATAATTTTTGTTCCTGACAGACTCACTATTACATTGGGGAGACAATATTTACTCAACACTTCAGAATACTTTTATAACAGCAGAACTGTACTACAGAGGAATTCAGATATGGAGAAAAATTCTGGTAACCTACAATGAATGTAGGTCACCAATGAAAAAAAATACTCCCGAGTGTTTACTCTGAAGCATGGTCCTGGTACCAGGACACAAATGTTCTATAGAAGGCATTTACTTCCCAAGGCACCTGGGACTGCAGCCTTAACTCACTTCAAGGGTCCCATCCCTTAATATTAATAAGAAAGCAGAAAACCACCAACAGACTGTAACTGTACCACAGGTCAGTCTGAACCTACATGTGCTGAAAAACATGGGAATTAGGAAACTAAACCAGTCAGCAAGGGGTCAGTCTGGAGGCTAAATTTTGCTTCATACTCACAGCAATTCAGTACAGTGTCTGTTAAAATTTGAGGAAACATTAGGGCAAATCTAACAGCCGATTTCAGAATCTAGATCTGACCATGGATATTCCCAATATGGATGCCATAAATAAGTATTAATGCTTACTAAAATTTATCAACTACTCTGCCTAATACTTTAACCTGTATTATGCTATTTAAATTTCCCCTAACACCTATGAGGTATTGCTGTTGTTCAGTAGCTAAGTCATGTCCAACTTTCTGCAACCCCATGGACTACAGCATGCCAGGCTTCCTTGTTCTCCACTATCTCCTGGAGTTTGCTCACTGTCCCATTTTTAAGAAGATGAAATGAAGGTTCAGAGAGGTTACAGAACCTACCCTGGGTTACAAAGTAAGTCGCAAGGCAGGGCTTGTGCCCACATCTGCCTTGAGTCTACACATTTATACTGTCTTGATGTTCACGGATGTCAACCCCACACCTGGATGGGTAAATGGTGAAGTGCCTGGCTCCACAGGGAAATTGCTGCAGGGGGGCTGTATTCCAGGTGAGTGTCAGGGAGCATAATCTGTAACTCAGTGTCCCTCAAGAAACACCCAGCAGCGTGTTGTTCAGCCTCCATATGTTGGAATTTTTAATAGTTTTTCTCCTGTAATTGAGATCTAATCTTACTGCATTGTGGTCAGAAAAGATGCTTGGAATGATTTCTATTTTTTTGAATTTACCAAGGCTAGCTTTATGGCCCAGGATGTGATCTATCCTGGAGAAGGTTCCATGTGCGCTTGAGAAAAAGGTGAAATTCATTGTTTTGGGATGAAATGTCCTATAGATATCAATTAGGTCTAACTGGTCTATTGTACTGTTTAAAGTTTGTGTTTCCTTGTTAATTTTCTGTTTAGTTGATCTATCCATAGGTGTGAGTGGGGTATTAAAGTCTCCCACTATTATTGTGTTATTGTTAATTTCTCCTTTCATACTTGTTAGCATTTGTCTTACATACTGCGGTGCTCCCGTGTTGGGTGCATATATATTTATAATTGTTATATCTTCTTCTTGGATTGATCCTTTGATCATTCTGTAGTGACCTTCTTTGTCTCTTTTCACAGCCTTTGTTTTAAAGTCTATTTTATCTGATATGAGTATTGCTACTCCTGCTTTCTTTTGGTCCCTATTTGCATGGAAAATCTTTTTCCAGCCCTTCACTTTCAGTCTGTATGTGTCCCCTGTTTTGAGGTGGGTCTCCTGTAGACAACATATGTAGGGGTCTTGTTTTTGTATCCATTCAGCCAGTCTTTGTCTTTTGGTTGGGGCATTCAACCCATTTACGTTTAAGGTAATTACTGATAAGTATGATCCCGCTGCCATTTACTTTATTGTTTGGGGTTCGAATTTATACACCATTTTTGTGTTTCCTGTCTAGAGAATATCCTTTAGTATTTGTTGGAGAGCTGGTTTGGTGGTGCAGAATTCTCTCAGCTTTTGCATGTCTGAGAAGCTTTTGATTTCTCCTTCATACTTGAATGAAATCCTTGCTGGGTACAATAATCTGGGCTGTAGGTTATTTTCTTTCATCATTTTAAGTATGTCTTGCCATTCCCTCCTGGCTTGAAGAGTTTCTATTGAAAGATCAGCCGTTATCCTTATGGGAATTC
This sequence comes from Bos mutus, assembly GCF_027580195.1. Taxonomy (NCBI): domain Eukaryota; kingdom Metazoa; phylum Chordata; class Mammalia; order Artiodactyla; family Bovidae; genus Bos; species Bos mutus. The sequence goes on from NC_091625.1 coordinate 34,581,942, forward strand.
CCTTGTGTGTTATTTGTTGTTTTTCCCTTGCTGCTTTTAATATTTGTTCTTTGTGTTTGATCTTTGTTAATTTGATTAATATGTGTCTTGGGGTGTTTCACCTTGGGTTTATCCTGTTTGGGATTCTCTGGGTTTCTTGGACTTGGGTGATTATTTCCTTCCCCAGTTTAGGGAAGTTTTCAACTATTATCAAATACAATACAAAATAGTTTCAACTATTATCAAATACAATACAAAAAACCTCGAATAGCCAAAGCGATCTTGAGAAAGAAGAATGGAACTGGAGGAATCAACCTACCTGACTTCAGGCTCTACTACAAAGCCACAGTCATCAAGACAGTATGGTACTGGCACAAAGACAGAAATATAGACCAATGGAACAAAATAGAAAGCCCAGAGATAAATCCACGCACATATGGACACCTTATCTTTGACAAAGGAGGCAAGAATATACAATGGATTAAAGACAATCTCTTTAACAAGTGGTGCTGGGAAATCTGGTCAACCACTTGTAAAAGAATGAAACTAGAACACTTTCTAACACCATATACAAAAATAAGCTCAAAATGGATTAAAGATCTCAACGTAAGACCAGAAACTATAAAACTCCTAGAGGAGAACATAGGCAAAACACTCTCTGACATACATGACAGCAGGATCCTCTATGACCCACCTCCCAGAATATTGGAAATAAAAGCAAAAATAAACAAATGGGACCTAATTAAACTTAAAAGCTTCTGCACATCAAAGGAAACTATTAGCAAGGTGAAAAGACAGCCTTCAGAATGGGAGAAAATAATAGCAAATGAAGCAACGGACAAACAACTAATCTCAAAAATATATAAGCAACTCCTACAGCTCAACTCCAGAAAAATAAACGACCCAATCAAAAAATGGGCCAAAGAACTAAATAGACATTTCTCCAAAGAAGACATACAGATGGCTAACAAACACATGAAAAGATGCTCAACATCACTCATTATCAGAGAAATGCAAATCAAAACCACTATGAGGTACCATTTCACACCAGTCAGAATGGCTGCGATCCAAAAGTCTACAAATAATAAATGCTGGAGAGGGTGTGGAGAAAAGGGAACCCTCTTACACTGTTGGTGGGAATGCAAACTAGTACAGCCACTATGGAGAACAGTGTGGAGATTCCTTAAAAACTGGAAATAGAACTGCCTTATGATCCAGCAATCCCACTGCTGGGCATACACACTGAGGAAACCAGAAGGGAAAGAGACACGTGTACCCCAATGTTCATCGCAGCACTGTTTATAATAGCCAGGACATGGAAGCAACCTAGATGTCCATCAGCAGATGAATGGATAAGCAAGCTGTGGTACATATACACAATGGAGTATTACTCAGCCATTAAAAAGAATACATTTGAATCAGTTCTAATGAGGTGGATGAAACTGGAGCCTATTATACAGAGTGAAGTAAGCCAGAAGGAAAAACACCAATACAGTATACTAACGCATATATATGGAATTTAGAAAGATGGTAACGATAACCCTGTATACGAGACAGCAAAAGAGACACTGATGTATAGAACAGTCTTATGGACTCTGTGGGAGAGGGAGAGGGTGGGAAGATTTGGGAGAATGGCATTGAAACATGTAAAATATCATGTATGAAACGAGATGCCAGTCCAGGTTCAATGCACGATACTGGATGCTTGGGGCTGGTGCACTGGGACGACCCAGAGGGATGGTATGGGGAGGGAGGAGGGAGGAGGGTTCAGGATGGGGAACACATGTATACCTGTGGTGGATTCATTTTGATATTTGGCAAAACTAATTAAAAAAAAAAAAAAAAAAAAAAAAAAAAACATTAAAAAAAAAAAAAGAATCACCCAAAGCTGAGAAACCAGAGACATGGAGGATGCCTGAAGGACTTGTGGTCTGTCCACAATATTTTCCAGAAAATCTAAAGTCCATCAGCTGTGAGCATACTGGGCCTGGCAAGACTGCTTTGCTGAAATGTACGTGGGGTATCTTGCTGTCAGCAGATGTTGAGGGCTGTTACGAGAAACAACCACGTGTCACTCAGTATTGTTTAATATAATGACATGGTCATGGCTGAACACTTAAAAAGGGCACTGGTCTAATCTGTTATCAGGATTTTATAAGACCATGAAAACAAAATGACTGACCACTTACCCAAGGATATACTGGCAGAGGAGTCTACAGTAATCACTGTGAGAACTGGTAATTAACATAAGGATTTTGCCAGCATTCTTTAGCTGTCGAAGCCACTTTTTTACTGATTCCGGACAAGTGTGTAAATATTTGCCTGGATCTCTTTTTATTTCTGGAAAATATATTCCACAGTTTTCTGAAAAATAAAAATATCACAGAGATTAAAAATTTTTTTTGATTCAGTGTATTCTCAAATAAGTTCGTCTCTCTCAAATTATAAAATTAAAAGGATAAAAACTATGTTCAAACAATCTAGCAACAATGCCATTACTAACTTCTTGAATACTTACTGTTCTTTAGTTAAAAACATGATGACTGAAAATGTCAGTTGAAAACATTTTCTGGTTGTTTGACAAGTATTAAAACAGATAACATAATAAACAAAATATATCAGCACTTTCAAATCAGAGAAAAACTTACTGTATTTGAAATGTCAATAAATATTCTTTCAATCATTCAACAAATACTTGCTGAATTCAGAAAACAAACAAATACATTTTCAGATAATGCAGCAGGAACACACCTTGGCATGAAGCAGTGGAGAAAGGAGCTGTTTCAGGTTCTGTTTCAGACGGAACTGAGACTAGATGTCCTGGGTCTGTTACAGCCCTTTGGAGGCTGTGATATTAAATGGAAAAACAAGCCAGAAAAGGCAGGAAGGCAGTGCGACTGACAGAAGCTGAAGAACCTGAGTCACTGAGCTAGCCCAGCTCTGTTCCTCTGGGTCTATAAAGAGTCCAGGGGGTCAGCCTGAGCTCTGAGGCAGCTGGTGCCAACATTTCCAGAAGTCCTGGTCAGACGCACCCAGTGTTTGATACGGAGCCTTCAGAGTTATGCGTGCTTAGGCAGACAATGCAGGTTTGGTTGAAATGCGATTAGATTCATACAGCACTTTAGAGATACAGGTTTTGGGGGCGTCATAGCACTGGTAAGCACAGAAAGAGAACCTGAGTTCTTACTTTCCTTAACTGCTAGAGAAAAGACATGTGCATAGACAAAACAAGAAGTGAAAGAGCTTGTGCTGAATGATAAAATTCTGCAACAGAGTCTATACATCTGTAATTCTGTTCAGTGTCATGCACTTAAAATAAGGGAAATGAAGTTTTACTTCAAGAACGTCAGGACAAGAAAGAAGAGTCTCTAGCGGGGAAAAAAAAAGAAACAAACAACAAAACCAGAAATGGCACCAAATACTGTTATCTGACTGCCCAAATCCACTCTCCCTCTTCTTTGCTGGAGAGCACTCTAATTGTGCTGGAGGTTTCTGAGGGGCTGGGTGCTTAGAGACGGTGGGTCTCTCTACCAGTCCAACCTAACAGGGTAATTCCTTCCCATGTCCTGGTCATGTGAAACAACCCAATTTAGCAATAGCTTAACCATTAAGGATATCTATTATTTGCAGCCTACAACATCTTTCTTCAGAAAATAATACAATGTAAGAATTATTCATAATCAGACCAAAATATTACTTAACAAAAGAATGAATGTTGTAAAATGAGAAAAACAGCTCTCAGAGTGCCAAGAACAACAAAAACAAACTTCGTGCCCTCATATTCTGCCCTACAAAGAACATGTGTTCTTGGATCTCTTAATATCCCAGAAGCCATGTAATGGGCCTTGAAAAAATTAAAATATATCTTCTGTTTTTCAGGGATGAGAAGGTACTAGTAAGAAAGGATTAACTTAAGAAAGAAAAAATAATATATTTAAATAGCTAAAAACAGAATAGTTTGATGAGTAATGATCAGAGCAATGGCAGAAGCTGTGTCTCCCAGAATTTACCTGAGGCAGTCATATGTAAGATTATTTCACCCAGAAAAACAAAGGCTTTTGTAGTGATATTATGGGCTGGATAACAAAAGATTTGTAGTATGTAATGCTGAAGATACTTAAGCATCTGTATTCAGAAACAATCGCTGAGAAAAGGCTATTTTTTCCTTAGCTTATTTGTGCTTACCACACATAAGTGTGGTCAAAGTGCCACCTAGTGGTCAAAATGTAAATTACTGTTAAAAAGCTTTTCCATTTCCAAATGAATTAAAAAAAATAAAACATGCATTTAAACAGAGCATTTTGAAATTCCTGCCTAGATTAATATTAGTTTCCCTTAGTAAGCCTAATCTAAAAGAGTGCAAACATAATAGTTTAGTTGGAGAAAACTGCTCCCTGAGGAAATAATGGAGATGTTCTCGCTTTGTCCACAAGCCAGAGAGAAATGAACAAATTAAAAAAGACAAATCCTGTACAAATGGATATGTTATGGTAGATTATGGGTTGCTCTTTGTATAAAAGGTCACTAACCGTGGTTGGGGAAAATATTTTTCATCCCTTGTAACCTCAAATCATTAAGGGAATAGGAGGTATGTTCATGTAAATACACACTCATCTTTCAAAGTTTATTTTTAGTGATATAACTAACACATAACACTGTGCAAGTTTAAGGTGTACAATGTGTTGACTGACATTTATACACTGCAGGGGATTATTACTGTATTTAGCCAACACCTCTATCATGTTGCACAATCATTTTTCTTTTTTTGTGGTGGGAACAATTAATATCTAATCTCTGAGCAATTCTGAAGCTTATAATTTAGTACTGTTGTCCATAACATATACCCATCATTTTTACTGAAATGGTCAAGCTATTAAACCAGAGGAATTTATGTTAAACATATTATGCTGGAATAATGACTGCTTATTAAATTATTTCCCTAAAGGCAGGGAGTCTGATTTTCTGTTTGACATTGAGCAATCATTCAATGAATGAATACTTAAATAAGTGGAGAGGCAGACACAGGAACATTTATGTTTATTTAAAGTCAAAGTAATGATTTGTAACATATAACCTATGACAAAAATTCTATTATTCATGTCCTATTAATGTCATCCTATCTAAAGTACCTTCCTTTCTATACCCCTATTGATAAAAATAATCATGTTTATTCTATTTTTATACTGAGAGATTGACACTGACTAGACAAGACAGGGAACTGAGACTGAGACCTAAGGTGGAAAGAAAGGAATGGTCCTGTTTGTTCTCCACTCACAAAGCAGCCTGTGTTTTCACTTAACCTCAAAAGAATTCCATTTCATTGCCATTTTATGTAACTCATTTTCCTGGCCTTTACACTCCTATCCTTAGATGCTGATATTTTCTGTATCCAGAGGGGATTAAAAGTAAAAAATTTAAAAAGCTAGTTCTAAAGAATAAAGGTTTCACTCTCCTATATTAAAAGTTCGGTATTAATGCAGTCACGGGAAGAACAGCGAAGTGCTGCGACAGTCCTTCGGGCAGAGAAAATGACCTGCATGCAACCACTGTAATTCAGGATTGAGGGACCTCTCGTGGTAAAAAAAAATAAGTACAACTTGAATATTAAAAATGCTTTTTTAGCTTAATAGACAATTGTGCCACATCACGATTTCTATCATCATGGAATAAGTAAGCATTTTCCTTGTTAACTATATCGCCAGTGTTGGTGTGACGTGTGGGTCGTGTTCTCTAAGCTGCCGTGCGGGAGGATCAGAGATTCTGGAATGCTATCAGCTCCACCATCAGCCTCCAATTAAGGTCTGTTATCATTTCCACTGCAGAACATAATTTAGGAGAGACTGAAATATTTACAACCTTTGTAGGTTATAGAAGAGCAGGCCAGTGAACAGCTAAAATGTTCAGCCATGAACTGTTTAAATGTATTTGCAGTAAGGGATGATACAATTTTCTGAAATACACATATACTATATAAATTTCTTTTGGCCAAGAGATACTGAAATAGTTTTTGAAGGATGAATGAGATAAACAATAGATTAAAAAATGTTCTAATTTTTTTGTTTGTTTATAGAAGGCAAAAGATGAGACTGAAATTTAACGTTAAAACAGATTTTCTGTTTATGGACCCTATATGGGCCCTAAATGGTTTGCTTTTAATATTTGTAAATAAATCTAGAATATCTAGATTGAGTATCTATGTACTAAACATAATGCTTGGAAAAGGACAACGAGAATTGAGAAATGAAGGGTAAAGGTATTGAAAACCATAATCTATAAAATTTACATGAACAGTGTTTGACTTCTATCTCTGTATCTGTGTCTTACCCCAAAGATTCTGATTTAATTGCTCCAGGCTGGAGCCGTGACACTGATATATTTTTTTAAAGCTCCCCAAGTAATTTCAATGTACAATTAGGATTAAGAATTATGGCTCTAAGCATAAGAACTAGAACTTTTGCTATTATTATCTGTATATCCTGCCTGCCTCATTGGGATCACTGGCTCTCAGAGAGCAGGGACTTCTTAATTTTATAGTATCTTGTTACCTAACATGAGCTACGTAACCTCACTGCTTACGTGTCTAAAACCTTGTTTTAAATTTAACTTATCAGGTGATCAGTGTCTGTTAAAGAAAAATAACATGTGCAGAAGCAGCAGAAGTCAAATGCTTCAAATCCATATTCAGTGCTGTAATTGTTGAATAATATGCTTTTCCTCACAATACCTACCGAAGTTTTTTTGTAGTGACTGAGCTGATGTTGGGCTTCCCTGATAGCTCGGTTGGTAAAGAATCTGCCTGCAATAAAGGAGACCCTGGTTCGATTCCTGAGTCGGGATGATCCCCTAGAGAAGGGATAGGCTACCCACTCCAGTATCTTGGGCTTCCAGTATTCTTGAGCTGACGTTATCTATGCTATTATCTGGGAACTGAGATTTTATATTGATAGGCCAAAAAACAAACCCAAAATAAATGTCTTCCACATTGAGGTATAAGCATTACCTTCCTTTGTGGAATGTACTCTCCTCTCTCTGCTGCTTTAGAAATGCTTGCCGCTTGTCTGTGGAGCATTTCCCAACACCCTCACCCAGTCACACCACCTCTGGACATCATTCATCACACTGCATGATAATAAACACTTGTAATAAGTGTGTTTATGTATTTTTCTTTCTCCTGAGACTGAGATCTTTTAGGAAAAGAACTGTCTTTACCTTGGTATTTACATTCTCAATGTCAGGGAAACAGCAGAGGATGAATAATTGTAGAAGTAAGTCTGTGTGCGGGGAGAGCTATCAAGTGAGATTTATCAGGTGATCAGAAAAACCCGAGGCCGCAAACCACAGCCCGCAAGCTAAGAAAGGTATTTACTTAACACGGTTATAGAAGTATCTACATAAAGCCTATAATATTTACATGATCTGGTCTTTTGAAAAAGTTGGTTGATTCCTGAGACAGTATTTCATAATTTTAAGACAGTAACAATAAACAATAGTTATAACTCAGTTTTAGAAAATGCCAGCAAGACTAATGAAGTTGTTCATTTGAGAGATCCTGTTGAAAGGTTTCATAGTATCTCAGCAGAGTGACTATTAGAAGATCATGTGTGATAAAACTGCTTTCTGAAAGACAATATAAATACTTTTACATATGTTTTTCACCATGACATACCTGCTAAGTGCTGAGTTGCTCAATCATGTCCGACTCTGCGACACTATAGACTGTAGCCCATCAGGCTCCTCCGTCCATGGGATTTCCTGGCAAGGATACTGGAATGGGTTGCCATTTCCTTCTCCAGGGGATCTTCCTGACCCAGGAATCAAACCTGTGTCTTCTATGTCTCCTGCATTGGCAGGCAGATTCTTTACTGCTGAGCCGCTAGGGAATCCCTACTTGTAGCCCCTCAGTTATTTTCTGGCCTGGGTCTTCTAACAGTCTCTTCTATTGAAGCAGAGAAGGTTCTCGTCACTTTTCCATCTTGTTAAAACAAACCTAAATCTGCCTTTGCCGTTGCCTGTATGATTCTGATACACCTTATTTTTTAGTCTCTGAATAAAATATTTCCAGGTTCATTTGCTCTGCTTACTAATGGAGCAATTATAGCAAGGGCCACAGCAAGACACTTCTAGTCCAGGCCAAAAGCTTACAGCTGGTAATATTTTCCCTTGTTAAGGTCAGAGGAAGTAGAAAGATCCAAGAAAGGCACATGAAGACAAGATGACATCATCAGAAGGACCTAAAGAGTGTGCCACTGGGGATGAATAAAGGCACTTCTGCCTAAACGCACGCAAGTTAGCTTCACAAGACCCAGGGACATTTTCCTTGGCAAACCGATGCCCCAGGTAAAACCTGGGACAAGTTTTAGGGGCCAGCTTCAAGGAGCTGCACTGTAAATTTTGTCTCAAAATATGTTTTTAAATGTATTTACCAGGCATGAAACCACCTTGCATGGTTTTTGTCTTCACCAGAGGACACAGACCCACATATTATTCTGACTTGAAACCTCCTATCTCCTCCAGAAGAAAGAAGATGGAAAAAATCAGAACTAAAACAGGATAGCTTGGGGCAAAGCAGGCTCAGAGAGGTGCCAATGCTTAATCCTTTAAAAGAAAGTTATAGCTGGCTTCTCTAGCTCTGAGGCATACAGAGATCAGAAACAGTAACAGGAATAAAGCAGGCATATGCCAGACATTGGAGAAGGTGATGGCACCCCACTCCAGCACTCTTGCCTGGAAAATCCCATGGACGGAGGAGCCTGGTGGGCTGCAGTCCATGGGGTCGCAAAGAGTCGGACATGACTGAGCGACTTCCCTTTCACTTTTCACTTTCATGCATTGGAGAAGAAAATGGCAACCCACTCCAGTGTTCTTGCCTGGAGAATCCCAGGAACGGGGGAGCCTGGTGGGCTGCCGTCTATGGGGTCGCAGAGTCGGACACGACTGAAGCGACTTAGCAGCAGCAGCATGCCAGACATTAGGGTTCATTTACAATAAACATTTTGAGGGAACCTTCCCCCTACTGAAGAAGCCAATGCTCAGTTACTTAACGATTCTTGAAACAAAAACAAAAACAAAAAACCCCCACCAAAACCCAAAAAACTCTGTTTCTTCCCACCTGGTTTTTCTTCTAGAGTAGGCAGCTTAACAGAATGCCAAGACAGCATTTTAGAGGGTACACACAATGCTCAATTCAGCTCCCAAAAGAATATAAATAACTAAAAAAAACCCATTATGGGAACCCAGTCTTCATTCTACAATAATCCATTTTGAACAGAGTGGAGAAAGCCTGGGGGCACATCTGACCCAGCCTCAGCCACTAATATACAGCCTGTAGCCTCTGCATGGAGGGGGCAGGACCTCAGGCAGAAACTGGGGAGAATGGGCTGGAGGGGATCCCAGCTGAATCACGCTGTGTTCCACTGGCTTCCAGAGAATTTTCTACTCTAAGGAGTGCTTTTAATCTTCTCAGTCTCTCTTTTTCCTTCTTTGGCCTACCTCTTTCCAATTTGACTAATACAAATAAGTTTATGTATCTGGGGTATTTTTGTGAACTAACAAACATATAGTCATAGTAAGATGACAACCATATATATTTTTAAGATACTTAAATAAGAAAGACTTCTAAAACTAAAAATCAAAAAACAACTCAGCCAGGTTAACATGAAAAAATCTTAAGAACAATGTTAAATATTCAATTTTATACATACATACATATATATACATAAAATTAAATATTTTGAAAGAAAGATATTTTTCTGCTTTCTTCACCACACTATCAATCTTAAGCCATTATTCAAAAACCAATTTCTTTTCTGCTTTTCTAAATTCCATCCTGCTTTTGGGACTCAACATAATTTCCACTTTTTCTACTTTTCAATCTGTCAGCTACTATATTCTAGTTTACATACTCCAACCCTTAGTCATGTATTTTTCTATATAGTTTATTGTGTAAGAAGTTTATCTTCTATTTAATCTCTATAAATCAAATTTCTCTGTGTCATTATAGTGACTAGCATTACAACAATTAGATTCTGAGCATAGAACACATTCAATAAAGGTAATGTAATTAAACTTTCTCTTAAGGATGTTGAACATACTTGCTTGAAATCTTGGTGAGTATAAAGTATTATGTGATTCAATGAAATAAACAATTCCTTCCGTAGTCAAAGGGAACTTTATTTCTGCTCAATCTAAATGAGGCCTACTTATAAATTTTAGGGCTTTCCAGGCGGCCTGGTAAAGAACTCACTTGCCAATGCAAAAGACTTAAGAGAAACGGTTCAGTCCCTGGGTGGGGAAGATTCCCTGGAGGAGGGCATGGCAACCCATTCTAGTATTCTTGCTTGGAGAATCCCATGGACAGAGCCTGGTGGGCGGCAATCCATAGGGTCACGACTGACGTGACTTAGCATGCATGCACATATAAAATTTAATTAAATGGAATCTCAAGACTAAAGTTCTTAGGAGAAGCAGTGCAGCTCTGATTGCTGGTATATATTTAGTGAGTATCACCAGTGTTTCAGAATAAAGCACAATAAATCTGCTATAAGCATAGAATAGTTCTAGTTATCAAGGCAGGGATCCTATAAGTGCACCAAAGTGTGTGTTAGTTGCTCAGTCGTGTCCAGCTCTTTATAGCCCCATGGACTATAGCCCACTAGGCTCCTCTGTCCATGGGATTCTCCAGGTAAGAATACTGGAGTGGGTTGCCATTCCCTTCTCCAGGGAATCTTCCCAACCCAGGGATTGAACCTGGGTCTCCTGCACTGTAGGTAGATTCTTTATTATCTGAGCCACCAGGGGAGCCCAAGTTCCCAGAAAACCCAAATAAAACAACAATGTCCTAATCAAACTTTGTCACTATGAAAAATTATATTCTGACTTCTCTTGACCTAAGAAAAAAATCTGTTAAGAAACCATATGACATCAATGATCAGACTGTTTCTTTCTAAAGGAAAGGTGCTGTCAACATAAATCCAGAGAAGCAGAAAGCCTAGAATTACTCAATAACCAAGAAAGAAACATTCAAAATTCAATTTAAGTAAGGCAAATATTTTACTCACAGTATTTGGCAAAAGTTAGCAATAAACACCAAATGAGCTATGTGTACTAAATGAAGAAAAATGTGAATGAAAAGGAAATTGCACTAGACCTCACAGATGCCCAGTAACAATTCCATTTATCTGAAAACTATGAGAAAGAAAATGTTTTTCCTTCCAGATAAGAACTCCATTTACACTTCCAAAGGAGTTTAAGTGTCTCGTGCCAGAAATTAAATCATTATAGAACAGGGGAGGAGGGCGAAAGGAATTTGTGATTTTTCAGATGAAGTCTTTACGTAATGGCTCTTGCTACTGATGAAAGGAGAGCAGCTACTCCATTCTTACTGAAAAACCTTCAAAGGACAGAGCAGTTGTGTGCAGAGCATATCAACATATACAACAAGCACATTACAGGATGCAGGCCTGGGTGATCCTGGATGGCCTGATCTCAATCAGACAGTCCTGATTCAAGTCTCAGTTGTGCAATTTGCGTGGCTAAGTGTCCTGGTCATTCAGACACTGTGTTGGCTTATCTATGAAGTGATGATGATATTAGAACCCACCCGGTAAGATTATCAGGTGGATGAAACACGATAATGTATGTGAAACACCTGCTCAGTGCTTGGCACATGGTAAACACTCTCTGTGAGCCGCCCTGGCTTAAATATAGGCTTAAATCAACTGTGAAATCCCCCCGCCTATGGGCCATGTTGCATCAGGAGCCTGTCCCACAAGGGTTGAATTCATGATCACATGGTCAGTTCAGTTCAGTCACTCAGTCGTGTCCGACTCTTTGTGACCCCATGAATCACAGCACGCCAGGCCTCCCTGTCCATCACCAACTCCTGGAGTTCACTCAGACTCACATTCATTGAGTCAGTGATGCCATCCAGCCATCTCATCCTCTGTCGTCCCCTTCTCCTTCTGCTCCCAATCCCTCCCAGCATCAGAGTCTTTTCCAATGAGTCAACTCTTCGCATGAGGTGGCCAAAGTACTGGTTTCAGCTTTAGCATCATTCCTTCCAAAGAAATCCCAGGGCTAATCTCCTTCAGAATGGACTGGTTGGATCTCCTTGCAGTCCAAGGGACTCTCAAGAGTCTTCTCCAACACCACAGTTCAAAAGCATCAATTCTTCAGCACTCAGCCTTCTTCACAGTCCAACTCTCACATCCATACATGACCACAGGAAAAACCATAGCCTTGACTAGACGGACCTTTGTTGGTACTTACTTTCAAAACGTATTTGGAAAAAAACTTCAAATGTTCTGACCAGGATGCAAGGCAGTGTCTCTTTTTGCCACTTCCAGAGAAAAACACAGGACTGAATGCCCACTGCTCCATTATTTGACATTTCTCATAGCACTGGGCAGACAACCTCGCAGACCACAGAACCCCATCTCCTCACTGTGGATACTGAATACAAGGCCTAGAGGCTGACTTGCCTGTCAGCACACAATGCTGTTATTATACCTTTCATTTTACTGTCCATTAATAAAGTAGAGAATCTTTTTGTATTGTTATTAGTCACCATCTTTCATTCCTTTTGCAGTTCTATCTATAATACACAAGGTTGGGAATGAAGCACTCACCAAAAAAAAAAAAGTTTGTTGAACCTACTAGGTGAATTGAGGGCTATTTGTGTCAAATTACTTGATTATAAAAATTCACCAAACTCACTTGGAGAGCACTTGGTAAACACAAGTATTATTAACTCCTCAAGTATTTCTGATTCCATCAAATGCCTACAGGCTCACATCAGAGCATTATTCTCTCTTATCCAACTGTTTCCCTGAAGGACCAAAGGCCATTGTCTTCAAGGCATTTTCTAGATGGGCCTATGGAAAGTTAGAAGTGTGTACATTTGATGATCACTCTGCACGTATGTAGAACAAATAAATTGTGGTAGAGTCATACAACTGTGTACTACTATACAGTAACAAAGAGGAATGAATACATTATACAACAGGTATAAATTATAGAGATATAATGTTCAGGAAAAGAAGCCAGACAGAAGAACACAGATATAGCCTAATTCTACTTCTATAAAGTTAAAAATCAAGCAAAATTTATCTATGGTGTGAGATATCCACCCAGGCAATGGATATTGGCTAGAAGGGAGAATGAGGAGAGCTTCTAGGGGACCAGAAATTGTTCTATCAGCTGAAAATATGTTCATGAATAACACTATTTAACAACAGTACTTATAAAAAACTGACACAACATTTTCATGACCATAAAACATAATATAAGAAACTGAGTAGAAATAAGTGCTAAATCAGAAATTTAAGAGTCCAATCAAATGAGAATCTATGTAACCCAGCATTGTAAAACTGTTCAGAACAGAAAAGCAAGCATTTAGTGAATTAGTTTGTTTAAATTTTCATTAAATAACATCTTAGAGTAGCTTTACTATTTCCTGTCTCCCAGCACAAGAAGTGTTTTTCTACTATCATAATCTGTGGGAGATAGTTGTCCATTAAACTTAATTTGAAAGCATTCTATTAAGCCGTCAAAAGCCATGTTATAAGGAAGAAAACTTCTAGTGGGATAGGACCCCAGTTTTTTTTGGCATTTAATATTGCTCCTAATAATATCTGTTACCTGTGTATTTTCCTTACGCCTTGAGAATTTCCAGTACAGAAACTGTTGACTAATCAAAAACTGTCATTCTAATTTTTTCTACAGAGCTTCTGAATTCACTTGTTCAATTCAGCAGCAGTAGTAATGGCAAGAGCTGTCACTGTTTTAGCATTTATCAGTAAATGCATTCTCAATTTATAAACCACAGTTCCCCTTTTCCCAGACTATAATCTCAGAATTCTGTTCTTAACTTAATGCAAATATCATGTAGTGAGATTTTTGTCTGGCTCTGTAAGTATCACTCATTCCTGATTTAACGTGTCCCTGAATTTTGCAGGCATCAAATAACAGATTTGTATCTGTAAAAGAAAATAGTCCTTTGTTTTTAGAATTAAAGAAGTAAACCTCTTGCCAATAATAGTTTTCTAAAGGTTCAAACTCTTAAAGGTAGAATCAAGGGCATATGAGACCACTGTTTCCTCATTTCCCCCAAAGAGTATGGTGAATTAAAACTCAGCAGCTTTTATTTTTTAGGGTTGACTTAAGATCTCATGACTTTCAAGTCAGAAAGACAGAAACAAGTATTGTATATTAACACACATATATGGAATCTAGAAAAACAGTACTGATGAACTTATTTTCAGGGAAGGAATGGAGACACAGATGTACAGAATGGGCTTGTAGATACAGTCAGGGAAGGAGAGGGTAGGACGAACTGAGAAAGTAGCACTGACATATATACAAAACCATGTATAAATTGGCTAGCTAGTGGGAAGCTGTTATATAAAACAGGGAGCCCAGGCTGGCGCTCTATGATGACCTAGAGGGCTAAGATACAGAAGGGGAGGGAGGCTCAACAGGAAGGAGATATATATATACACACATATATATATAAAATATAAATTATGACTGACTCACGTTGTTATACAACAGAAACCAACACCACATTGTAAAGCAATTGTCCAGTTAAAAAAAACGATCTCACAACTTTCAATTTAAATGGGCTAAAATTTAGTAGGAACTTTCTTTGGCCAAAGGTTATATATTTGAAATATCCTAAGCACAAGAAAAGAAAAGTTCCTCAAAAAATAATTTTTTTTCTAAAAGAAGGGCCAAGCATGCACAAGCAGCTCTGAGGGCTAACATACAAGAGGAGCCTACATCCAATACTGTCTAGACCTGTGTTGTCTAATATGGTCATTAGCCACACGTGGCTATTTAAAGTTAAATTAACTAAAATTAAAATGTAAAAGTCAAGTCCTGCAACACCCTAGCCACATTTCAAGTGCCTGGCAGCAGCATGTGGCTAGTGTCAGCCACACTGGACAGCACGGATACAGACCATTTCATCCCTGGGAGGTTCTACTGGTCAGAACTCCTCTAGGATAACTTCAGTCCATGATTCCTAAAATTATCAGCCGTGGCTGCATAAAACTACGGTGTGGCACTGGGATCAAAATAGCAAGCAAACAGGATCTGGTCCAGAAATAGAGCATTTAAAAAAGCAGAAGTCATAATTATAATCATGAAACCAGGCCAAGGCTGCAGTGTGGACTTGTGCGAGAAACACTATGGCCAGAATCAGGCGGCTCGGGCTTTACACCTGCATTTCAGCTGTGTGTCTGTCCTCACCTGCCATCTGGCAGTCATTGTTAGGGTTAATAATCAGGGTATTGGGTGGGATGGATGACAGACCTAAATACCTAAATGATGCAGGTGCCTTAGGAGAGTGGTAAGCACCTGTTTATGTCATTATTCTTATGTTAAACGATGCTTTTGTTACCAGCAGTAAGCTTAATGTTTAGCTCACTGTGGTGCTTGAAACCAAAAAAGCATTATCGGGGTGATTTCATGTCGGTAGTTACATTAGGGAACTTGATTGATCAGTTCTTAAGTACTAAGAGATTACAGAACACTGCTCTGTATAATGGAGTGATTCTGAATTCAGTATTTATAATGAACCATGCTCATATACGTACCTCTATAGAGTGCTACATGCCTGGGATGAATAAATTGTTCACTGAAATAAGGAGGGTGGAGTAAAAAGGTGAGAGTATCACAAAGAAACCAGGTGTGTGCTGTCACTTCAGTCACTTTTGACTCTTTGCAACCCCATGGACTGTAGCCCGCCAGTCTCCTCTGTCCATGAAATTCTCCAGGCAAGAACAGTGGAGTGGGTTGCCATTTCCTCCTCCAGGAGATCTTCCTGACCCAGGGATCGAACATGTGTCTCTTCTGTCTCCTGCACTGGCAGGCGGGTTCTTTACCACTAGCTCCATCTGCGAAGCCCCTACATAAAATATTTTTTTTATCCTGTAAAGTTATGACCAACCTAGATAGCATATTCAAAAGCAAAGATGTTACTTTGCCAACAAAAGTTAGTCTAGTCAAGGCTATGGTATTTCCTGTGGTCATGTATGGATGTAAGAGTTGGACTGTGAAGAAGGCTGAGCGCCGAAGAATTGATGCTTTTGAACTGTGGTGTTGGAGAAGACTCTTGAGAGTCCCTTGGACTGCAAGGAGATCCAGCCAGTCCATTCTGAAGGAGATCAGCCCTGGGATTTCTTTGGAGGGAATGATGCTGAAGCTGAAACTCCAGTACTTTGGCCACCTCATGCGAAGAGTTGACTAATTGGAAAAGACTCTAATGCTGGGAGGGATTGGGGGCAGGAGGAGAAGGGGACAGCAGAGGATGAGATGGCTGGATGGCATCACTGACTCGATGGATGTGAGTCTCAGTGAACTCCGGGAGTTGGTGATGGACAGGGAGGCCTGGCGTGCTGTGATTCATGGGGTCGCGAAGAGTTGGACACGACTGAGTGACTGAACTGAACTGAACTGAATACGATGTCTCACCAAGGTTTTACCATTGTGAAGGATCTCCCCACCTTCTATTCCTGTTCTGCATATATCTAGGTGCATTACCTGCTGGGCAGTCTGTGCTTCACCTGACAGCAAAGAGGGTGCTGCCACAGTACCTCATTTTTCCATTCCTCTTTGAGAAAACAGAAACCAAACAGGGAATCTTCTAGATCTTGGTTAGAAGAAAGAACCTATAAGCTGTAAAGGCAGCTCTGATAAGGTGCGGTAAGAAGAGAGAACATGTGGATTTCCTCACAACAGAAAGTAAAGCTGGTCTGCCACCAGATTTACACCAACATAGTGAAGACTGTTAAGTGATACATAAATACCATAGATAAGGACATTAAACATCACCATGAGAATGATGTCTGGGAGAGATTCCACAAACAGACTTTTAAACCTTCAGTTAGTTCAGTTGTGTCCGACTCTTTGCGACCCCATGAATCACAGCACGCTAGGCCTCCCTGTCCATCACCAACTCCCGGAGTTAACTCAGACTCACGTCCATCGAGTCGGTGATGCCATCCAGCCATCTCATCTTCTGTCGTCCCCTTCTCCTCCTGCTCCCAAATCCCTCTCAGCATCAGAGTCTTTTCCAATGAGTCAACTCTTTGCATGAGGTGGCCAAAATACTGGAGTTTCAGCCTCAGCATCAGTCCTTCCAATGAACACACAGGATTGGTCTCCTTTAGGATGGACTGGTTGGACCTCCTTGCAGTCCAAGGACTCTCAAGAGTCTTCTCCAGCACCACAGTTCAAAAGCATCAATTCTTCTATGCTCAGCTTTCTTCACAGTCCAACTCTCACATCCATACATGACCACAGGAAAAACCATAGCCTTGACTAGACGGACCTTTGTTGGCAAAGTAATGTCTCTGCTTCTAAATATACTATCTAGGTTGGTCATAACTTTCCTTCCAAGGAGTAAGCGTCTTTTAATTTCATGGCTGCAATCACCATCTGCAGTGATTTTGGAGCCCCCCAAAATAAAGTCTGACACTGTTTCCACTGTTTCCCCATCTATTTCCCATGAAATGATGGGACCAGATGCCATGATCTTCGTTTTCTGAATGTTGAGCTTTAAGCCAACTTTTTCACTCTCCACTTTCACTTTCATCAAGAGGATTTTTAGTTCCTCTTCACTTTCTGCCATAAGGGTGGTATCACCTGCATATCTGAGGTTACTGATATTTCTCCCGGCAATCTTGATTCCAGCTTGTGCTTCTTCCAGCCCAGCATTTTTCATGATGTACTCTGCATATAAGTTAAATAAGCAGGGTGACAATATACAGCCTTGACGTACTCCTTTTCCTATTTTAAACCTTAGAGATTCATAAACTAGACCTGCTAATATCTTTCTGGATAAAATAACCACTGTTTATAATAGTAAATAACTTTAGATCTACTGAAAAACTGCAAAGATAGTAAGAGAATTTCCATCACTTGCTATTTCCCTATTATTAACACTTTACAATATTCCACGTTTGTCACAATGAATGAACCCAGACTGATATATTATTAAAATGGCCACGCTTTATTTTTATTTCCTTAGTTTTTATTTCATGTCTTTCTCCTTCTTCCAGGATCCCATACCACATTTAGTGGTCATGTCTCCTTAGGCTCCTCTTGGCTGTGACAAGTCTCTCAGACTTTCCTTGTTTCTGATGACCATGACAGTTTGGAGGAGTATTGGTCAGGTATTTTGCAGAATGTCCCTTGACCGAGATTTGTGGTGAGACTAGGGTTATGGGTTTTTGGGAGAAAGAGCCCAGAGGAGAGGTGCCATTCTCACATCATATCAAGGGTATTTATGTCATCAACATGACATCTCACTGCTGATGCTGATCTCGAGCACCCGGATGAGGTAATGCTCACCAGGTTTTTCCACTGAAAAGTTACTCTCTTTTCCCCTTACCATTCTGTACTCATTGGAAGCGAAGTCACTATGCACAGCCCTCAATTAAGGAGTGGGGAGTTATGCTCCATCTCCTAGAAGGTGAAATGTCTGCAAAAATTATTTGGAATTCATTTGTATAGGCAAGCAGTCTCTTCTCCTCATTTATTCATTCATTCATTTATTTATATCAACAGACTCACTGGTATTTATTTTATACTTTGGGTTATAATCCAATACTACTTTATTTATTTTGTCCTTAAATGGTTCCAGCTTTGGCCACTGGGAGCCCTATTACTTGATTCCTGGGTCCCTTTGACGTATCCCATCATTATGTTTTGGTTTTTCTTTTGAACCACTTCCCTACTTTGTGGCACCACAGGATGCTCTAGTCATCTTGCATGTTGCCTGCCCCAGTCCTAGAGTCAGACACTCCTCCAGAAGAGCTCTGGTTCAGATCTGAGTTCCTTTTTAGTTTCTAATGGGTTTTGCTACACGTGCTTCTCTCACATCCACAGCCTCTTGGACAGAGGGGTAAACCAAGGTTCTGAGTAGCTGAGGCATTTGCTCAAGATCAAGACTAATAATGGCAGGGTTAGGATAAAATTCAGTCTTTCGATGATAATATTGTTCTTTTCCATTACTGAGTGATTTCTGGATGAGAACCTGGACTCAAAGACCAGTCTCACAACTTGTAGGAAAAAGGAAAAAAGAAACTGACATTACCAGAACATAGTCCTTCCAGGAGAGAAAATATTAACAGAGGTATGTGACAGACTCTATCTATCTAGAAGGAAACAACTGGAGATTCTGTATTCTACGGACAAAGGTCTCTAATTGTATTACAGCAGTGGTTCTCAACTGGAGGTGATTTTTCTTCCTGCTCCTCCTCTCCCCTACCCTGAAACATCTGGCAATGTCTGGACACATTTTGTTGGGGAGGGGTGTGCTGCCATTGGAGTCTAGGGGAGAGAGGTCAGGGATGATGTCAAACATTCTATAATGCACAGAAGAGCTCCTGCAACAAAGAATTATCCAGTTCAAAATAACAACAGTGTTCACACTGAGAGACCCTAAACCCAGGGACCGCTAAAGAACTTCACCCAGTTTTATGCCATCCCTACTCTTGCTGAATTACTTTCCCATTGGTGGCTATGAGGGACAATCGTGGAAGATTCTGGGGGGATTCTGTGGCTTAGTGAGTTAGTCTATTAGCAGAAAAAAAAAAAAAAAAACCAACCCATTTTGGTTAAGAGATACGGCTCAGCATCAGATAAAAGAGTTCTCCCTGGTGGCTCAACTGGTAAAGAATTTGCCTGCAATGCTGGAGACCCAGGTTGGATCCCTGGGTTGGGAAGATTCCCTAGAGAAGGGAATGGCAACCCACTCTAGTATTCTCCCCTGGAGAATTCCATGGACAGAGGAGCCTGGCAGGCTACAGTCCATGGGGTCATAAAGAGTCAGGCATGACTGAGTGACTAACACTTTTGGTTCTTACACGTGGGTCAAACAGGAGAAGGGGTGCTCATTACAATAAGCAGCCATGGCTCATGTGTTTACCATATATGCCATCGTTTACTAGTGGGCCATGCATCTGCTATCTTCTAGTTCAGGAATAAGCTGTGCAGAATGGTATGGTGGCTTAGAAAGTCTGCCAATGAACTGGTCAGCCTTACTAAGTAGATGGCTGTTCCCCAGAAACTGCTGTTCATTGCTCAGTGACCTCAGTTTGGAGAGGAAGTAAGTGACTGAATCCCTGTTTGTTGATGCTGTCAGTGAGCACCCAGCAGTTTGACAGAGGAAAAGAACCCTTGTTTACTATGACCTCTCGGAAGCTTTAGAAAAGCTTGCTCATCCTTGGTACTAACATTCAATGGAGGACATTTTCTGAGCAAAGCTAGGTGTGTCCTGGGATCATAAATCGCCATTGCCTTCTATAAAAAAATACAGAGCTTACAGGGGCAGTATAGTTTGGGGTGATCCTATTTGGGGAGATCCTGATGATGCAGATAGGTATATGTAAAAGTACTCCATGCACTGTAATGACTGGTACATAGTAACTGCTCATCAATTGTAGCAACAATAAACACCCAAATGTTTACTTAGTGTTTTTTAGGTGTCAGGCCCTGTGCCAAGTACATGTTTATCTCATCAAACACTCATAATTAGCCTATGAGATAAGTGCCACTCTCACTATTACTACCTAAGTTATGAAGGAAATCAGATGCTTATGGAATGTATGATAGTTAAAGAAAGGAAAACTGTCATCTTGTGATACAATCTTATTCCTGGAGATGACATGAGGTCACAAGACCACAGTGATAAACAAATGCCAAGTTTAGCCCCTTAACATCCCCATGTTACCAACCACAGTCTTACAGGAGGTGTCAAACACTGGACAGGATGGGTGGATGCGCCCGGAACTAAAACAGTGCTGCAGGTCGATTACACTTCAAAACCAACTCAGCACAGAGATCAGACTTGGCATTAACAGAGGTGGGGAATAGGGGATGGGGCATCAGATAAAGGCAGTCAAAGGTACAAACTTCCCGTTATAAGATAGATATACATTAGGGATGTAATGTACAATATAATAAATCTAATTAACACTGCTCCATATGAAAGTTGCTAAGAGAGTAAATCCTAAGAATTCTTACAAGGAAAAAAAGCTTTTTTCCTATTTGTTTACTTTCGTATTTATATGAAAAGATGAATATTTACTAAACTTACAGTGATAACCATTAATGTAATTATTATGCTGTATACCCTGACTTGGGCTTCCCTGGTGGCTCAGAGGTTAAAGCGTCTGCCTGGAATGCAGGAGACCTGGGTTCGATCCCTGGGTCAGGAAGATCCCCTGGAGAAGGAAATAGCAGTACTCTTGCCTGGAGAATCTCATGGAGGGAGGAGCCTGGTAGGCTACAGTCCATGGGGTCGCAAAGAGTCGGACACGACTGAGCGACTTCACTTCATACCCTGACTTATACACGGCTGTATGTCAACTGTATCTCAATAAAACTGCAAGAAAAAAAAAAATTGAAGTTTCTAGGCCTATACACACCCCTCTTCTACACACACCTGCACTCAAAAATCACCATTTTTAGTCATTTGTTCTTAACCCTTCTGATAATTTACATTCACAGCTCTGAGTAATATACTTAATTCATAAGCTTTAGACAATATCCACTGACTTCCTACTAAGAAATGAGAATTCACTTAATTCACATTAACCTTTATTATTCTTTTCCTTCCTCTTTATAATATTTATAGTTATATTCAGATTTATTCTCTTACTGGTCACTTTTTAAATACTGTGCATCCACCTCTATTTGTTGTTCCATCAAAATTTAACTCCCCACAACATAAAATAGGCTATTAGTAATTCTCCTTCCCATCAACTCTCCAACTCCCTTCTACATTTTTTTTTAAAATAGTTATTTATCTGACTGTGTTGGGTCTTCATTTTGGCATGCAGGATGTTAGTTGTGTGGCATGTGGGATCTAGTTTGCTGAAGGATTGAACCCCGGGCCCCTTGCTTTGGGAGGGTGAAGTCTTAGCCACTGCACCACCAGGGAAGTCCCCTTCCCCTTCTACAACTTACCATCTGATCATCATCTTATTTTCTTCAAATTACCAATAAACCTTTCTGTGCTTAATGAGTTGCTTCTAAAAATCAAAGGTAAATAATCTGTGTTTACTGTATTGTGATCTGTAAATATTATTCATTACAGAAACAAGGAGTGTGTTAGAATTACGTTTCTACTTCCAGAAGTCCATTTTTTACTGAATTGTCATTCAAAAGAACATGTTATTAGAATAAAGGTCAAGTGGATTTCTTTTTCTTAGTTTTCATAATTGCTCAAAATCCCACATTTTTGTTGTATTGTGATTGCACAATGACATTATTGTACATTTTTTAATCTGGAGTTTCTAATTGCCTTTACTTTTCTACTGTTCATATCATCAAATTTTTACAGCAAAATTATATTTGGGCTCACCAAATAAAGATGAAAAATTCAAAGTTCATTATAGCAGACTTAAAAACAATCAACTTTTGAAAACACCATTTTGTTTTTAAATTCTTAAAGATAACTTTTTGCTTATGTGTCCTTTAACACAGAGATGAAGTGTATTCCGTATACATTAGTAAGATCCATTTATATGATACTTTCAGTTTATAAAACACTGCCTGCAAATATTGTTTTGTGCTGTCAACCCATGAAGGAGGCAGAATCGTCTCTAGTTCACAAATACAGCAATTTAACATCACAGAGAGTGAAAGATTCAGCTACAATCAGACAGCAAGTAAGCTGCAAGTTCCAAATGTGAAACCAAGTTTTCTTTTCCCCTCAAAGCCCAAGGTTCTTTGCTTGTACCTCAGCTGCCTAACACATGGGCTCTTTCTGCCTTTTGTTTAGAAATAAAACATCATGATTCTGGTTTAGATGTTTTATCATCAATTAGAGCACTCTTATGGAAAGCAACACACTACTCTCACTCCTTATTTACTAAGGATAAGGCGGGGAAGGATTTTTATAAATAAACAATAGGAAAACTGGGAGAACTAGAAAACACAGAAAAACACAAATCAAAAGGCCATTACATAAAGACACTACAATGACAAACTGAATAGTCAAGGCAGGCCAAAGATTCGTAAGCGCTGGGCTTCTCAGGTAATACATGAGCATCTGTAAGCACTGGGGTTACTACTCCAGCAGGATAGTGCTGACATGAAAGGGACACCGAGCCCAATCACACTCTCACAAACCAGGCGCATCTCACACAATTAGCTTCTGAGGAACAACTCTGGGTACTGTCTCTGAGAGGTCAAGGTCTACCAAAGAGGAGAACCAGGGTCCTGAGAAGACGCCATGTGAGGACACCAGGGGAAGTTCAGCACAGAGAAGTAGGCTCAAGTTACAGTCATGAGCACCAAGAAATGCGTTTCAGCATAACATGAGGAAGAATTCCTGACAGAGGAAACATGCCCTCAAAACCTGACAAAATAACAGCATTCAGACCAGCTAGACTCTGGTTAGTTGAAGCTTTAGACTCTCTATACAGGTATAAGGCAAAAGCTGAAAATTCAACTTCTGAATTTTGAATTTCATGTTTACCATTTATAATAAAGCAAATATTGTTTGAAGTTATTTAAGACTTGATTTTGACTTACATCAGAAGAAAACAGTTCAGGAAAAACAGTTTCTTAAAATAAGAACTTACTTAATGTAAATATTAACAGAAACACAGAACTCAATTTGAGCAAGAAATGTCCAGGCTTTCTTCTTATATATACCTAAACTCTAATATGTCAACTTTTTTTGAAATAATGGGGGAAAGCAGTCAAGTTTGATTGTTTTTGTATGTAGCTATCCAGTTTTCCCAACACAGTCTAAAAATTGACAGTCTTTCCCCCATTATATGTCAATTAATTGACATATTATAATATTGACTATATTATATGGCCAATTAATTGACCATGTAAGTGTGAGTTCATCTCTGGACTCTATTCTGGTCCACTGATCTGTATGCCTGTTTTTGTGTCAGGACCATACTGTTTTGATTACTGTACCTCTATACTACAGTTCAAAACCAGGAAGCATGATACCTCCAGCTTTGTTCTTCTTTCTTAAGATTGTTTTGGGGTCTTTTGTATTTCTATACAGATTTTAGAATTGTTCTAATTCTGTGAAAAATGCTATTGATATTTTGATAGGGATTTTACTGAACCTACAGAATGCCTTGGTTATTACTATGGTCATTTTAACAATATCAACTCTTCTAATTCATGAGCATGAACTATTTTTCCATTTGTTTGTGTCATGCTCAACTTATTTCAACAGTGCATTATAGCTTTCTGAGTTGCTCTATTTATTTCATCAGGGTCTTGTAGCTTTCTGAGTATAGGTCTTTTTCCTCCTTTGATTTATTCCTGGGTATTTTATTCTTCTTGATGTGCTTATAAATGGAATAGTTTTCTTAGCTTCTCTTTCTGACAGTTGTTAGTGTACAGAAATGCAACAAATGGAATATTACTCAGTCATAAGAAGAATGAACTCTTGCCATTTGCAAGAATACAGACAGACCTAGATTGCATTATGCTAAGCAAAATAATGATTTCACTTATATGTGGAATCTAAAATAGAAAACAAATGAACAAAGGCAGGTGATTGCCAGAGGGGAGAGGGGTTTGAGGGGATGAGAGAAACAGGTGAAGGGCAAACTTCCAGTCACAAAATAAATGCGTCACAGGTATGAAATGTACAGTGTTGGGAATATGGTGAATAACTGTGTAATATCCTTGTACGATGACATACTATAACTAGACATTCTGTGGTGACCATTTTGAAACATATTAAAACATCAAATCACTATGTTGTACACCAGGAACTTATAGAGTGTTGTAGGTCAGTTATTCTTCAAAAACAAACTTACAGAAAAAGAGGTCAGATTTGTGGTTACCAGAGGTGGGGAGTGGAGGAAGGGGATATTGAATGAAGGCAGTCAAAAGGTACAAACTTTCATTTGTAAGATAAATAAATACTAGGAATGTAATGTACAATGTGATAAACATAATTAACACCGCTATACATTATATATGAAAGCTGTTAAGAGAGTAAGCTCTAAGAGGTCTCATCACAAGGAAAACTATTTTTTTCTTTTATTTTATATCTATAGGAGATGAAGGATGTTTACTAAACTTACTGTGATAATCACTTCATGATGTATGTACATCACATCATTATGCTGCATACATTAAACTTTTACACTGCTACATGCCAATTATACCAGAATAAAACTGGAGGAAAAAATTCAAATGATGGGGATAGAAGAAACATATTTCATAAGAATATTTGATTACATACAAAAAGGGAATCATCCCTTTCATCAATAACAGTATTAGCTGATATTTACTGAGAGATCACTACATACTAGGGACTCTGTTTAACCCTCATATGCACTACCACTAATAATAATACAATTTATCTCAATTTTAAATGTGTGCTGAAGACTTACAGGGGTTAACCTGCCAAACCTAGAGTTAAGTCCAAACTGACATTCATCTCTTAAAACATTACATCCACTACCACTACCTACCTATTCAGTGGACTGGAGTTCATGTGATAAATCCTTATCACGATATTAATGATTATCAATTTTCATCTGAGTAATGGGCAAAAAGGAGATTAATCAGATACCTTTCATAAGACCAAATTCTCACTCTTGTGTTTGCTGATGATTTCTATTATCTTTATTCTGTGTGGATAGAAAGGGAAGTCAATATAGCTCAAAGTAGCAAAATTAATTTAAATTCATCTCTGATAATGTTTCCTGCTCCCTTGCTGGCGAGGACATCAATAAACAATGAAAAGCTGGCAGACTGAAAGCCTAGGGAGCACAGAAATACTGCCTATCGATATACACAACTTTAGGAGTCAGGTCATAGGATAAACATTTCAGAGTTTGATGTTGATTGTAGAAACTTATCTAAACTACTTTATTACATAACTGTTAGACAATTTTGTAGATTATTTTCAGCAAAAGATTTTCTTTACAAACTGTTTAGACAGGCTATTTTCCTACTGCAAGTCATTCCATATATATATGGTGGTACCATATATGTTGAATAATCAAGATGTGGTTACTCGTATGTATCAAATACATAAACATCTTTTTGAGTTAGACAGTGACTGCTGAAGGATATTTTATCTTATCAATAAACTATAATCTATTAGTAAATATTTATGAAGCACCTACGAAGTAGAAATCACTTGCACTGTAAGACCTTTCTCTTTCCTCCTCTTTCCTTCCACAGAGAAACAGGAACTATAATATTAAGTACAACAGGGTTTTTTTATTTACTTATGGTTAACATTTTTTGAAGATCTCAGATGCTGTTCCTTGTTTTGCATCTTGAAGCAACATGTCTTGTTTCAGGTCAGAAGTAACAAATTCCAAGGAAAAACAGTTGTTGTTTTTTTTTTCTTTTCTTTTAAGACACTGACATTCAAGGCTGAAAACTATTAAATAAGTAGAAGCACATATTACATTTCTAAGGAATGGTTTCTCCTGTTAACAGCACTGAGCCCAGGAGTTCAGAGACTCAGGTCCTGGTTCTACTGTAACACTCACTAGGCAACTTTGGGGAGGTCATCTTAGACCTCTCAACCCCAGTTTCTTCATTTAAAATAAGGAACTGGAGTTGGATAATTTCTCAACTCAACCCCAGCTCATAATTCTAGGATTTCCTTGTAATGGTCTTTATAAATAGGGGCAAGTCAGGTGGCGCTTAGTGGTAAAGGACCCCTCCCCAATGTAGGAAACATAAAAAACATGCGTTTGATCCCTGGGTGGGGAAGATCCCCTGGAGGAGGGCATGGCAACCCACTCCAGTATTCTTGCCTGGACAATCCCATGGACAGAAGAACCTGGCAGACAATGATGTCCATAGGGTCACAAAGGGTGGGACGTGACTGAAGCAACTTAGTACACACAAGTTACTAACGAGGATGCTTGCAGAAGCACCACACAGAACCCCACCCAGTGAAACTAAGACCGCCCTCTGGCACCTACTCAGATTACTGAAATCCAGCACACCTGTCAATTGCTCTGCAGAAGAACAATTCTTTCCATACCACATGATTCTGGCAGTTCAGCTGTCAAGAATCCAGAGACCAACACATTTTTGGCAGCTTCACAGGTCTAAAATTTCCTGTTTGATTTTATTCAAGACCTAATAAAGCAAAAGGTTGTGCCAAAGTACAAGCTTTCTTCACTGGGTGTTTTATCCCCATACCCACCCTCACTTTTATTGCTCTTGACTTAAATTTAGCTGGGCAAAAAGGGCAACAAATGAGATGGGAGGGCGTTTGCTTTGTTTTCTCAAGATGCAATGCTCCTAGCTCCTCAACACTATACTGTCTCCCTCACTTCTCATTCTGCATTCAAGTAACTGTCCATAGCTCCCTCACCCTACATCTACCAACCTGAGAACCATCAGAGATTACTTCCTTTCATCTTGCAGCAATAACTTCACTTTTCAACGAAAAAAATCCCCAGTATTTCACCTAATAATGAAAGAAAACATAGCATGATAATTTTTAAAAATACTCTTCTGACTCAGGGAGGCCTCAGTGAAAATACAGTGCTAGGAAAAGAAAATAAACACATATTATCTACTGCATGCCGAACACTTTATATGCCTTGTCTTATTTAACAGTCACTACAGCCTTTGTGATAGATATTGTTATACCCTTATCACTGATGAAAAAAAGCCCTGAGGTTAATTCAGTGAGATAAAATAATTTGCCCATTATTTAAACAGAGACCGTGCCGTTTCCATTATATCATGCTGTTCATATTACTCCGATATGCTCTGAAAACTTATTAAAAGAAAAGCATATATTTTATTTCTCCTGTGAAATCAGTTTAAACATCTTGAAAGGCAAATGCATGATATAGCAAAATGTACAATAAAATAATTATGTACTTGCTCTGAAGTGATGCTAATATGAACTTGGCATTTATTTAGGGATCTGCTCTGCCTACCATTATTTCACTTCCCTACCTGCTGCATCTGAATAGATTTTTGTATCCTTTTCCTTAAGGATACAGTTCTATTAAAATCATTTTATTCACCCTCAAAACATTTTACCATAGCCAACTACAAACATTTACTCTCACTTGACAAGCAAGAGTCTTTTTAAAGGAAGAAAAACAGTCTGCATAGCTGGTTTAAACTTCTGAACTCTATTTCATCCACGAGAATGATAGCGGACCAGCAGTCCCATAAACACAACTCAGTGTCATCCAACTTGGGCTCATCTGTTTATATGTACATGCATGTGTCCTCTCCATGTACAAAGGATCTGAATTACTTGCACAAAACGCTTAGGAAAAGATAAAGATACAGAAAGAATAAACATCACAACCAGAGGAAATAAGAGTAAAATGTCAATATAAGACAAGAAATAAAATGCACACATCGGCCAATACTGGGGCTCTATGTAAGTTACCCGGAGAAGGCAATGGCACCCCACTCCAGTACTCTTGCCTGGAAAGTCCCATGGAGAGAGGAGCCTGGTGGGCTGCAGTCCATGGGGTCGCGAAGAGTCGGACATGACTGAGCAACTTCCCTTTCACTTTTCACTTTCATGCATTGGAGAAGGAAATGGCAACCCACTCCAGTGTTCTTGCCTGGAGAATCCCAGGGACGGGGGAGCCTGGTGGGCTGCCGTCTATGGGGTCGCACAGAGTCGGACACAATTGAAGCGACTTAGCAGCAGCAGCAGCAGCAGCAGCATGTAAGTTACCAACTGAACTCTGAGCTTACTTACTGGTACTCAAAATGGAGAAAATTACATACACACACTCAGTGACACAACTCTAACATTTTATGAGAGGGAAACTTCTGGTTAATCGAGGTATGTCTCTGATCACAATTTACACCTAAAAAAATTTCTCAGGAGTGGAACTAAAAACAGAGAGCAAAACTTAAGTAGAAAAGGTATACTACCCAGATCCATTTTCTCATCAGAAACTGCAAAATGTGGTAATCAGTTCTACTATTCCTTTTCCTTTTTTTAAGCTGAAAGTTTTTTATAAAGAAAAGCTTTCCTGCATCAACTAGTTACTGTGCATTAAAATATGTACAAGAGATAATTCTTTGATTTTTTCCATTTATTTACTATTTTCAAAGCTAGTTCCCTTGTATCCTCAAAATAATCAATGAAATAATAATAAATTATAACATGTATATAATATATATTAATAATAAAACATTTTATTTCTTTAAGGGAATAAAGTAAAATACATCTTTTTTCAGACTACATAACTAAAAAAATTAAAATAATAACCATGTGAAATAAAGAAATAGAAATCTTTATCCTCTTAGTGAAGTCGCTCAGTCACGTCTGACTCTTTGAGACCCTGTGGACTGTAGCCCACCAGGCTCCTCCGTCCATGGGATTCTCCAGGCAAGAATACTGGAGTGGGTTGTCATTTCCTTCTCCAGGGGATCATCCCGACCCAGGGATCGAACCCAGGTCTCCCGCATTGCAGGCAGACATTTTAACCTCTGAGCCACCAGGGAAGCCCATAATATGTATAAAATATATATTAATAGTAAAACATTTTATTCCTTTTAGGGAATAAAGTAAAATACATCTTTTTTCAGACTATCTAACTAAAAAAATTAAAATAATAATCATGTGAAATAAAGAAATAGAAATCTTTATCCTCTTAGGTTAAATTCCTAATTTTATAGAAAACTGGATGGTTATCTGTCAGTCTAAAAACCCAAGATTCTACTGTGATGATGACTTCTTGCTATTTTATGCCTACTGACACTTTTCTAAAGTTCTAACAAATGTTAATTTGCTTCAGAGAAATCACTGGTTAACAAATCGTTTACGATAAGGGGCTTTTGTATACATAAAGAATCTTGGCTAGCATTATGTACATTCTTGTGCATTTCCAAAAGAGAGAGAGAAAAAAAATCACTCCAAGTAATAACAGAAAAAAACAGGGCCCAAGAGGTGTGTCTTAATCCAATGAAATCTTATAATACTGGGTTATCACTGAAGCTGCTTTAGATTCCAATCATGCTACCAAATGGTTACCAAAAATCTGCAATGTTTTTGAACAGCCTCGAGGATGATTAAAACAATTTAATATAGTATGTGAATTTTTAAAAAAAAAGTCTTTGTGATTGATAAATTCAAGGAGGAAAAAGAACGCTAAAACCACAATTCTCTGAATAGAAGTATTATTGCCTGATCAGAAAAGTAAACTAAATCCTTTCCCTGATAGCTCAGGTGGTAAAGAATCCACCTGCACTGCAGAAGCCAGTTCAATTCCTGGATCAGGAAGATCCACTGGAGAAGGGATACACTGCCGACTCCAGTATTCCTGAACTTCCCTTGTGGCTCAGCTGGTAAAGAATCTGTCTACAGTGTGGGAGTCCAGGCTTTGATCCCTGGGTTGGGAAGATCCCCTGGAGAAGGGAAAGGCTACCCACTCCAGTATTCTGGCCTGGAGAATTCCATGGACTGTATAGTCCATTGGGTCACAAAGAGAAGGATATGACTGTGAGACTTTCACACACTCCTGCCATGATGCAGTTTTCAGATTTCTATATTTTAATGTTGAGGCAAGAAGCATTTTGACAGTGATAGTGAAACATACTGGAAGAATACCTATTATACTCTATTTCTGAAATAAACAGCTATCCCTACCCTCATAATACCTCAAGGTGAGTATCTCATTATGTTAAATACATTACAAAAAGATAAACATATTTTATTTTACAATTTTTCAACTTGACTATTTTAGGACCAAGACTTAGTCATTTGTGTAACGATAAAAATTAGGATTATGGAAACTGTTTCTTTCTACTGCTAATTAGCATTGTATCCTTAGACCCATGAGAGACAACACAGAAGATCTGGAAATGTGTATCGAGTCAAGGAAGAGTTGTTTAGGGCATGATGGTTTATAATGTGAACACTCAAACATCAAATTTGTTAAAAGCCGGAGGCTTTTTTTTGGTTCTCACCTAAGTCAGTAAGCCCAAGGGTTGTTTTTGGTTTTGTTTTCACTATTCTGGCAAGCTTGCGTTTTTTGGGGGGAGATCAGTTAAGGAGTTTTATCATTGGAGGGAAACTGTTCTATGTTTCTAGAAAGGAAATAAAATTTTAGACTTTTCAATAAAGCTGTCTTCACCAATATCATGCTTCTTTATACTGGGTTAGATATATTCAATCCTTAGAGGAGAAGGTGGAGCTCTTGGTAATTTGACTTCCACACACCAGCTTATCTTAGTGATACCTGCTTTAACAACAGAAGACTGAGAGTTAGTTTTCTGCTTCACTGTAGAAATCCCTTTTAATGAAACTGGCCAAAGTCTTTTTTAACTGAGGAGTAACTGACATGTAATATAATTATACTAGTTTCAGGTGTGCAATGTATGATTTGTATTTGTATATATTGCTAAATGGTCACCACAATAAGTCCAGCTAATGCCTATCACCATACAGTTACAAATTTTTTTTCTTAAGGTGAGAACTTTGAAGATCTACTCTCTTAGCAACTTTCAAATACATAGCACAGTATTAACTGTTTAGCTGTGTATTACATCCCCGTGACTTTTTTATTTTAGAATGGTCCTTTTGACTGCCTTCACCCATTTTTTTTGGCCTACTCCCCTCACCCTTACCTGGTCTCTGACAACCACCTATCTGTGTTTTGACCACCCAATTTCTGGATTCCTATACCTAGACAGAAAATCCAGATATGTCTACGGCTTCCTTCTATCCCTTCCATGAATCAGGCAGGCAGGCTTTATGTTAAGATGTTGAGGCAGGTTTTCTGGATCTGTCCTTTGGTGGTGATGGTTTAGTGGCTATATTCCGTGTTGTACAATATACCTTACAGTTTATTTTATACACAACAGTTTGTACTTCTTAGCCTCCTACCCTTACACCACCCCTCCCCCTTTCCCTCTCTCCACTGATGACTACTGCTTGCTGCTAAGTCGCTTCAGTCATGTCTGACTCTGTGGGACCCCATAGACGGCAGCCCACCAGGCTCCCCCGTCCCTGGGATTCTCCAGGCAAGAACACTGGAGTGGGTTGCCATTTCCTCCTCCAATGCATGAAAGTGAAAAGTGAGAGTGAAGTCGCTCAGTCATGTCTGACTCTTCGCGACCCCATGGACTGCAGCCCCCCAGGCTCCTCCGTCCATGGATTCTCCAGGCAAGAGTCCTGGAGTGGGGTGCCATTGCCTTCTCCTGATGACCACTAGGTGTTTCTACACCTGTGAGTCTGCTTTTTTATTGTATATATTCTTATTTTATTCCTATAACTATATCCAGTAAAAATAATAAAAAGTGTTCTTGACTATGACAATTCAAAGAAATCACAAAAAAGGTTTAAAAGGCAAACATGGTTTAGAAGCTGTCGTGTCTGACTCTTATGATTCTATGGACTGTAGCTGGCCAGCTCCTCTGTCCACAGGCTTCTCCAGGCAAGAATATTGGAGTGGGTTGCCATTTCCTCCTCCAGAGGATCTTCCTGACTCAGGGATCAAACTTGCATCTCCTGCACTGGCAGGTGGATTCTTTACCACTGAGCCACCAAAAAAGCCCTTGCTTTACTTCTAAATACATTTTATCATATAATTTTCTTTACCTAAGCCGCATTTTAAATTTAGCAATAAGGTTCACACTTAACTAGAAAATTTGTATGATTAAAGAGAAGAAAGCTCATGAATATTTTAAACCCAATTTACAGTAAAACAGATGGAAGTTATTTATAATACTTAAGAATGGTGAGTTTCGATCACAGAAATAATAAAGTCTAGATCTTACAGTGGCGCTTGTCTTTGGATATACTCTATCCAGTTTCTTCCTTAAAGTCTATAACACCCATGAATGAAAAACACAGTTAACTGAAAAGTATGACATGAATGTTATAAACAGTGAAGAGAAAAAGCAAAAGAACATAATTTGAGGCTAAACTGAATTATCTGTTCTGAGACTTTGTTGAAAATGGAAAGCTCACGTAATAAAAACTTAATTTTTAGAGTCTTGTGCATGAATTCATTTTATGAGAGGATCTGTGTCAAAACTATATACTATACCATAAAGAAATTGCACTCTAAATGGGAACTTCAGATTTTAGCTGTGGTACTCAAGACATTTTCTAAGTCCACATGTCTCAGTATTCAATTCAATATAAGAAACTGTATTAAAATTACATATAAAAGTTCCCATTAACTTTCTGAAATATTACTGGGGAAGAATGAGGTGTTTAAGAGGGAGAAATATACTAAATGTAGGACAGTGCAAAACACAGTTTGTGTTACTGCCTATCAATGTACTATCAACTGCTATGGAAAAGCTAATGATGTTTACTAAGTACTTAAGTGCTTAATGGAAAATTGTTTATAAATCTTCCTTTTAATATATTAATATTTTGAAACAAGAAAACAAATGTGGAAAAAAAGCCGGCTCTAAGGTAAAAACTGAAAGGTTTTGAAAGAAATCTGTGTATTATACATAATGGTTTCACTATTCTGTTTGGGCTTCTACAGGAAGTACAACTCAGGATCTAAGGCTTTCAGAAGGAGGCTTAATAGATGGGTCAGGTCAGCTACTGACCTTTATTATCTATAATTTCCCTCTGAAAGCCTCTGAAATGTGCCTCTCTTCTCTCCATCCCTGCTCACTCCAACATTCTAATTCAATTTGACTCTATTTGTTTAAAACTGAGCCCTAACAAGGGGAGGATAGGGAGATACCCTCTCTTGTGGTTCACTATGCTTTTTGTTGTGGTGGTGGTCTACTGAAAAAGAACTTAAAAAACTTGCAATTTCACATATACTTTATTTCCCTTTGGAGTCAAATCTCTGCAATAATTCATGTCAATATTTTTCGAATTTAAAAAACTATTTAGCTTTAAGACTGACGCTGGTTTTTGGCAGACAGCTTTTTCAACAGTTTCAACTCTTTGAGCCTGTCCCCATAGTTCAATGCCACAGTCTGGGCTTCCAAGATAGCAGTGGCTAACATATTCTTGCCTGGAAAATCCCACAGAGGGGGCGCCTGGTGGGCTGCAGTCCATGGGGTCACTAAGAATCAGACACGACTGAGCGACTTCCCTTTGACTTTTCACTTTCATGCATTGGAGAAGGAAAAAATGGCAACCCACTCCAGTGTTCTTGCCTGGAGAATCCCAGGGACGGAGGAGCCTGGTGGGCTGCCATCTATGGGGTCGCACAGAGTCGGACACAACTGAAGCAACTTAGCAGCAGCAACAGCCTAAAATGAGTGTGGATGCCCATAAAAGTTGCTTGCCTAGGGTTCCCCTACACAAGGTACACTAACAACTGACTGGTCTCAGACAATCTGACGCTTATACAGAAACTTAAAGCACTGCAATTGATTCAAAAGATGGGATGGGGGGATCTTCATTCTTAGACCAACCTAAGTAAGAAACCAAGAGACAAAGGGAAAGGGGGTAAAATATCGGGATACAAATAAAGTTTCACTTTGTTTTCCCCTCTCACCCCAAACAGTTCAGGTAATTGCAGCCCAAGGTTAATCTCCTCCCTTCCCTGTCTTGTTTGGTTAGAGGAGAAGTGGTATTATGAAGTGAGTATAGTTAGGCTAAGACAAAAAACAAAACAAAGCAAAATAACAAGGTGTAATGAGGAGAGAGGAGCAATCCTTCTTCCTAAGGAGTAAACGGTTCTTCCATGGACCAGGGGCTAGATGCACAGACTGGGGTCCTTAAAACACAAGGAACTGTGTTGTGACTGGAGAGTAAGGTAGGGTGAGGACTGGAAGCACAGTCAGTTATCTAAGCTTAATTATCTTCATATCCGTAGGTATCTTTGATAACAATTTCAAATGTAGTTTTTACTCAAGATATACTGAATGTCAGAAGCAAATATGAAAGGGTCATTACAATATTTTTAGTGTCATCCCTCCTGACTCCCCCAAGTTGATGAAATCCATCTCTCAAGGCAACTTTAAATTACCCTGCCTCCAGGAAGGATACCTCATGTTCCCCTCATCATCCCCAGTTAGGAAACTATAATTCCCCCACCCCGTCCCTTACTTTATCCACATCATTTTTATGACAGGTTCCTTTCTACTTATTATAGTCTGTCAGTATTAATTTTAATACTTTGGGGATAAAAAGCAGAGAGCACATAATAGGTCTTTCCAAATACTTAAAGCTCATTAATTCTCTCAGAAATTTAGAGGGACAGGGACCAAGGAAAACACTACAGAAAGTAAATGTGAAACAGGAAAACAAGAGACAAATCAGAAACATTCTTTATTTATTCTTCCCCCAAATAAAGGATGATGGGGACTAAAAGGCCAATAATATTATTTTTTCAAAGTAAAGAAATATTGACCTTAACATAACTTGAAGAATTTTATGCAATGGTATAATCAGAAAAGCATTTTTGACTACTAGCATGATATTTCATTACAGGAGATAGTTCATTACTGAACATGATTTAAATCAATGTAATTTTTCCCAGACTATTCCCAATCCTAAATGCCTTTAACTGCTTATTTTAGTTACTTGCATATTCTTCCAGTTTTTTGTTTTTAAAACCACCCTCCACTTCTATTTATACAAAAGATAGCATAAAATGTATATAATTCTGTACCTGGCTTTCAAAAAACTTATATACCCTAGAAATCCTTCCATTTGAACACATGCAGAACATCTTCCTTCTTTCCTTCCTACCCCCCGCTTTTTTTTTAAAGGAGAAGTGTATGATTTCTCTGTGTGGATACACTGCTGCTGCTGCTGCTGCTAAGTCATGTCAGTCGTGTCCGACTCTGTGCAACCCCACAGATGGAAGCCCACCAGGCTCCCCCATCCCTGGGATTCTCCAGACAAGAACACTGGAGTGGGTTGCCATTTCCTTCTCCAATGCATGAAAGTGAAAAGTGAAAGTGAAGTCGCTCAGTCGTGTCCAACTCTTAGCAACCCCATGGACTGTAGCCTCCTCTGTCCATGGGATTTCCCAGGCAAGAGTACTGGAGTGGGGTGCCATTGCCTTCTCCAGGTGGATACACTATAGCTTATTTACCCAGTTCCTTTTACATGGATAGAAGTCTTGCTTCTAACCTTTTGCTTTTATGACCAACGTTATAATGGATAACCTCATTCATGTGTCCTTTCATTGATGTGTAGAATACTGGCAGGAAAATACATCTGCAATCCTTGACTGACTCAAAATCATTTAAACTGTTCACTTTAGGCTCTAAAGGACATATTCAAACTTCTTTAACTGGACCTAATGTATTACATTATTTAATCCCCAAATATGGTCTTGGCAAAGATTAATTTACAATAGTCTTTTAGATGACCTAGCAAGTGGCACTGATTTCCAGAAGAGGTGTCTGTGCTGATGAGAGACAAGAACTATAAAATGAAAACTATTACTATAAAGTGCTAAATGAAAGATTGCTATCTTTCTCAGATTGTCCCAGATTGTATGGAAACTTAGAGAAGTTAGGAAACTGCACAATATGTAACCATCAAGACTGTATGTTTCCTGTAACACTAAAGTTTGCATGTTAAATACTTGTAGTCTTAACTATCCAAATGGAGAAATATTTCAGTGCCATATTGCATTCAGTTGGCCACATATAAAGTCTATATATTCCCTACCTAAATAAAGTTCTATTCTATCATAACAGCCTCATTTCAAATCTGTACAGGGAGTAACAACAAAACAGATAAAGAATGATGTGATTTTAAGTTCACCCTCTTTTTATAGTCCTGACTTTCTATTTTTATCTCATGAAGAAATATATTTTATTCTCAAAACAATTCAGGATTTTTCCTCATTTATAGGATGTTTATAGCCCAGTCAAGAAATGTAATAAGATGCCTCTGCTAAGAAATACTACCTTTTATTAATTCTGATTTAATAAAGCATATCAAACATTGCTTTATTTTTTGTTTCATGGCTGAAATAAAACAGAACAAATAAGGAATTATTTAATTTCATCATCAAAAACATCCCAAATACTTCTCAAGGAGGCTCTCGTCCATTCATAATTAAATTAACCTGTAAGTTTACCAAATAAACACCACGAACAGGGTACTTTTAAATGGTTATAACACTACCTCACTGTTCTAGCATTTTTAAAAAAGCAAATACAAGGTCTTCTGTATTTTGTTAATCAACATTTTGCTGGAAAACTTAAAAATAAGGTTTACAGAAAAATTCCAAAATATCTGTCAGATCACCTGTAGCAAGGAGTACAACATGTCTGGGTGAATCTATTGACAGAGTTCAGGGAAGAAAACAGGTCATAAGTATGCCTGCCCTGTGAGGAGACCGGGTCACCATGGACAGTGTTAGGATATAGGGATGGGAAGAGATTCAAAGCCTCAGTGACAGGAACTTCAGACATTTTGCTGCTCTGTTAAAGTAGTAAATGTATTTATTCACCAACTATTTTAAAATTTCACATATTGTTAACACTACCCACTTGGTAACCAAAAATAAAATCATTAGAATATTATTACTATTCCAAGGGGGAAAATACATTGCAAATTAATGTATTGACCTTAGACCCATGCTTTAACACCTTTTTGGTCAATCACTTCAACTATCGCATAAACAAAATACACCTAGAAATATTCCCTTTAGAGACACGTATTGCCCGTCCTAATTTCAAAGATTCACCCTGCACTTTCTGAGTGCTGTACATATAACTTTACACTAAAATGGTCCTTGGAAACTCTCTGGCATTTAATAAGCTTTATTCTGAGGGACTTCCCTGGAGGTTTTGATGGTAAGGAATCTTCCTGCAATGCAGGGGACCTGGGTTCAATCCCTGGGTCAGGAAGATCCCCTGGAAAAGATGGCTACTGACTCCAGTATTGTTGTCTGGAGCATTCCATGGACAGAGGAGTCTGTCAGGCTACAGTCCATGGGGTTGCAGAGTCGGACATGACTGAGTGCCCACCACTTTCACTTTTTTTTCCATTGTTACTCTGAAGGTTACTTTGCCAAATTGCATTTCTAGGCATGTATCTTTCACAAAGTCTCACAAAGAAGGTGAAAAAATAATCCTGTCAAGATCAAATCTTTCACTTACCAAAGCTTAACAGCCCTCAAATGACAGGAACACTATTCAGGTCATCGAATGAAATGTAAGAAATAAAAACGACTAAAACAATAAGAAAATTATTAGGTTGAACTACATGAAACTACTGATATTTGACCGTTTTTGATAGATAAAAATGGTAATTTCATGCGGTTCAACTTAATACATTTCTGAATCCTGAACAGAAAGAATGGTGTTTATAACCAAAACTTAGTTCAAGGAGACTTAAAAGAAACTGGAACAAAATGTGTTACAACTTAAAATTTAAATGAAGACACGGAATATTTTTGTTTCATTTTGAACTCCAGCTGAACACAGAGTCTACAAAACACTGTGTTTAAATATAAAGTGAATGTACTCATCTGACGATAGATATTATTTCTTTAACAGATGTAAAATCACCTTCAAGGTATTTGTGAAACTTTCAGAGCTGATGTCTGTTTATATTCTGTGCAAGAATACGATTTTAAAATATATTGGCTTTTTAAATGTCTTATCAAAATACAACATTTTATAAATTACAGCTAAAATCATACAAGGTCATAATTTTTAAAAGTTTTTAAGAAACAATTCTAACTAGCTTGACTATTCAAGATTAAGTTATTTATATGTTTATATATGCATGTATGTGTGCATATGTGTAAAGGCATATACATACTTATATACCAGACATTTTGTAAAATGTTATACACTAGGCTATTTCAAGGGATTAGGAGTTCCTTCCTTTTCCAAAAGCAATGTAATTCAGCCATCTAGTGGTAAAGTATAAAGCAATCATCTCTGTATTTTATTATGCTATGAAAATAAGACTAGCAGTATGGAGGGGGATTATACGTTATTTAGATTTGCTGTTTTTTCCCCTCTGGTGAGACCACATAGCCTAATCAAGAAGTCAGAAGCACTTTCTTTGTGGATCTTTAAAATGTATGTTTAAATATTAACATGGCAAAGCATCAGTTTTTATTTTTTATTGTACTGTAATGAGCTATACCATTATAAAACATTCTACCGAAAATTGATTACTTTGACAAATAAACAGATTTGGCTCTAAATTTGCTGACACAAGACTTAAAGCTACAGGAGATAGAGTCCATTGGGAATAGGACATATGTATAAGTCACAGGAAATACAGTAAGTGCTAATGTAAGGCTCTGTAGGAGCAGAGAGAGAAATTATTTTAAGCTTGACCACAGTTTCCTTGAGGAGAGGTTGTCTGAGCTAAATTTTGGAGGCTAAAAAAAGAGAATTCACTTGATGGGCACATGTGGCATTAGCATCCTCTTCCATCCTCTTGGCTCCATATCCTCTTCTCATGTCTTCAGTTTCCACCTACAGATGGGTTCCTTCCAAGGCCATTATCCCCATATCAGATCTATCTCTGGAATGCCATATTCACACAATCAAGTGAATAACTGAAGCCCAATAGATACTTCCAACCCTACATGTTCAAAGATAAAATGATCATCTTTGAAAGCTTTGCTCATTTTCTCATACTCCAAATCTTAATGGATGGAGTCACAAACCTTTAAGTGTTTAAGTCAAAAACCTCAACGTCATTCCTCACTCCCACCATCCCTATCAAATGGAATGTAAGATCCTGTAGATTCCACCCTCCTTACTATATTCTGTAAATATCTCACTTCTGTATCCTCTGAGACCCCTCAGTTTTGTTTCATAACATCCTTTATTGGGATAATTACAACAACCTTCAGATTCCTAACTCTTCTGTACCTAGTAAATTTCCAATAGAATGTTGGAAATGTGAGTCTGAAGAAGAGGCCAGATGTCTTACGTAGAGACCAGAAAAGGGAGAAATAAGCATGTGAATAAATGGTGAAGTTATGACAATGACTGTGGCCATCCAGGTAGGCCCTGCAGTATAAAGAGGAGGGCTACACACAGAATCTTTAGGAATCCCATTCATGGGAGAAGCAAAGAATAAGAAAGAAATTATGGAGTACAGTAAAGAAGAAATTCAGAGTTGACAGGGGAACCAGGGAAAGAGGAAGGAAGAAAGCCAAGCGGACAGAGTTTTGAGAGTGATTTACACAAAGCCAGGCGTTTAGAAGAATGGCAGTATTATTACTGAAAATACATCACTGGGCTTGAGCAGTGGGACTTTCTGGCTGACTTTATTAAGAACAGTGGAATGGTGCCAAGAACTGTATGCGTTGTAAGGAAAGAGGCAAGTCTAGAACAATGACCTAATAAGTATGGCTGTGAAAGGACAGAAGGAAAGAGAAGAGAAGGAACTGTAGGCTATAGGAAGGTTCCTCTTCTTTCATAGCATTCAAAGTCCTGAATATGTTAAGGGGCTTACATAAGAATGCAAAGAATACATGTAAAAGAAAAGTCCCATGTGAGATAGAGGGGGATGAATAGCGTATACAAGAGTTGGACTGCCCTGGAGAAAAAAGCAAGGCACCTCATTCTCTGACATGGTAGCATGGATAATTAACAGAAAAAATTAAAGGTAGATGAGAGAGGAGCTGGAAAAGCTGTTACCTAATATTTTCTCTTACCTTTGAGAAATAATAATTCTTTGCCTCCTGTCAGACAAGAGGCAAAGGGATAGGGGCCAGGATGAAAGATATGGAAGTCATAAAAGAAGTTGAACAGTCAACTGTTGTAATTTTAAGGTGATAAAACCCAAATCATTAACAGAAAAGACTCAAACAGCTCCTACATTTGCCAATCACATATGCCAATTTCGAATTTGGAATCTTCAAACTGGTTTAACATTCGCATTTCAGAAGTTAACTGAACTGAAAGTTTAATGAAGTAAAATGAAGACAGTGTTTCATTTTAAAGAAGACTATGGAAGACAAACCTCACAAACTTATATCCTTCAAAATTTCCATTTCCCCCTCTCTTTTGTAAGGAATAGCGTATCAAAATAAACCAGGTCACTGTAACCCTGCATATCAGTCAGTGAAGTAGCTCAGTAAAATGAAATAGGTGCTTTCAATCAAGTTGGCATCAACTACTCCCCAAATAACACATGTCCTTATTAAGCTTCAGAAGCCAAAATAAATGCCTTGATGCTCTAGCAACAAAAGAAGATCTGATGAGACAAAATGATCAGATTATGAATGTTTCAATAATCAAGAAGAGCTGTTATTATTCACAGGCTACAGTGAACTATTTTGTTGCTGTTTATTATTATTATTAAAGTTTTACTTGCTGTGCTAAACTGGTATTTATTACAGAAAAAATAAAAAGGCCAGAATTTATTCCTATTATAAATGGGAAGTAGAAATAAAAAGTAATGCTTTCTAACATTTATACTATCTATATATCTAACCCTAAATTTAACAACCTAATGCCACATTTTTCAATATTTATGTGTACAATTTTCCTGACAACACTGAATTCTAGAAGCATACCAAGAGGCCACATATAAATTATTTACATTCCATGGCCCTATACTAACAAACTTAAACAAGGAACAGCATGAAAGAAAGGGTTTGGAAAAAGATGTCTTATGCAAATGGAAATGATAAGAAACTGGGGTCACAATATTCATGAGACAAAACAGACTTGAAAACAAAGGCTATGAAGAAAGATAAAGGAAGGACACCATATCAGTATATATAGAAAGAAAGAAACTTGCAGTGCTCAATGTTTCAAGTGAATAAATGAATGAGTGAAGGGAATAAAAACCTGTTTTACAAGGCTCCTAATCATATGATAATTCTGGAGGGCATAAGCCAAAATCAATATACATTGAAAACATTTAGGATTCTCCTTCTCGTGTAACTTATTTTGAGAAAAAATTAGCCAGGAAAAATAGGCCCTGTACAATAAGAGCATATCTGCACATATGAAATGGGTTTAGGATGGCCGCCACACTCACTGAAAGGGGCACACTGAGAAGCCTTCACTGCACAGGGGGAGGGAGAAAAGAAGAGGCTGGTGCAGCCGCTGAGGGCACAGGAAGATGCGCAGGGCTCTGTACCGAAGCAAAAAAGGGATGAGTCAGGGATGCAATTAGGAGATGCAAACCCTACTTCCTGTTCAAATTCAGAGATAAAGTCCAGAAATGAGAAGATTTCGATCAACAAAACATAACATTTTTAAATGCCATAAGAAGTTGTCAAATGTCATCTTATCAAAAATCCTAAAACCACATATAACCTGAAATTATTTCTATTCGTGAAGTTTAAACGCCAATCGTAGTACCTAAATCAATTTATATAATATTTAAATATAAGCTCTGTATCCATTACACACAATTTTAAGTGTTTTGATATTTCCAAACTCACCACATTCGATATTTACCACTTACAATATTCCAAAATTCTCCAGTTCCCCTGTTATCATACAATATGACGAGAATATATGACAGAGAGCTACAACAGGAAGCAACATGAATAAAAATTAGCTTATCAAATATTGCAAGATGATGTCCCAATCTCTCAAAACTAGCTTTTAAATATCACTTTTACCCAGCTACTTCACTCCAGATACACCACACCATTCTAAGACACCATCTTCTTAATGACCTCCCAGTGACCACTGACTCCCCAAAGTTCTGCATATTGTAGCCAGTGTAAAATTTAAAAAACACATATTTAATAGGTCACTTTTCTGCAAAGATTCTTCAAGCCTTGGCCTCATGGCCTCTGTTGAAGGTCAGACTCTTCGACTGGGTCTGCACAGCTACAAGATCTAGCTCCTGTGCTTTTGGTCTCATCCTTCATGCCCCACAAGCCTTCTTTCAGGTCCTGAACAGCAGCTTGGGGGAAATCCTCAAAAAGAG
Organism: Bos mutus; assembly: GCF_027580195.1. Classification (NCBI taxonomy): domain Eukaryota; kingdom Metazoa; phylum Chordata; class Mammalia; order Artiodactyla; family Bovidae; genus Bos; species Bos mutus. The sequence continues at coordinate 34,624,708 of NC_091625.1, forward strand.
CTACCCTAGGAAATAAAGATCAAATGTTGTACTAAGACAGTCTCTTCTACCTACATGTGAGGGGGATATCAGACTTAGATAAAAAGCCATGAGTCCTAATTCTGATTCTTCGTATAACTCAAATTCCTTCTGAATTTCCTCATCTCTAAAGAAAGAGCACTGGTCAGAAGGATCTCTAAGAATTTTCAAGCTCTCCAATTCTATAACTCTTTCACGACTTATTTTACAGATATTGCAGCCTCAAGGGTTCTATCCCAATAATCTACACTGATTTGGTGTATAAATCAGAGATTAAATTCAACTATTTCCTTTTTAATTCAGTGACTGTACTAAGCAATGGGACTCTTGGAAAACAGCTCTCTGCAATTTCCAGTCTAGCTACCCTTTTCAACAGCTGTCTTTGGTTCACCTTTGTTAAAAGCAACAGTGCTTATAGATGTCACTATTCAAACAGCAGTTTGTTTGGAGACTCCATCTCAGACTCACCTTATTTATCTTACTAGAGTAGAATAGGTCAGTGTCGTGTTAATATTGGTAAGGAAATAACCTAGAGGATTATAATCTTAAAATGCAAAGTCAGTCTAGTATAGAAACACACTGTCTACTCTATTTCCTGTCACACAGAGTAGGAAGAAGCGTAAGTTAGTATACAGAAATGGCTTACAATGCCGAAGCTGTACAGTGACGAAAACAGCTATTTACGCTATTAATTATGAAAAGTTCTGAATTTAAAATTTTAGAAGTCACTGGGTAAAATTGTGTTGAATTTGCTAATAATACCACTTCCAACTTCAAATTCTGACTCAAATGTGTAATTACCCTAAAATGGCCTGCCAGTAAAAAATATTTTGAGAACTTTGTTGGTTTGCTGTCCACCTGTGTTTATCCATGTGGCGCTAGTGGTAAAGAACCCGCCTGCCAACGTGGAAGACGTAAGAGATGCAGGTTTGATCCCTGAGTCGGGAAGATCCCCTGAAGAAGGGCATGGCAACCCATTCCAGTATTCTTGCCTGGAGAATCCCATGGACAGAGGAGCCTGGTAGCCTACAGTCCATAGGGTCTGTAGGGTCACAAGAGTCAGACACGACTAAAGCGATTTAGCATGCATGCATGTGTTATCCATGGGCTATGCACTTTTCTTATAATAAAGAAAAATTCAAGGAACTTGTGAAAAAGACTGAAAATTCAAATGAGTAGGAAAATCTGAGAAGAATGGTCAGTTTCCATTATTTAAATTTTCACTATGTTCTAGTAATAAAAAGGATCATCAGCTCCTTCAAATAAACTGTAATAAATCAGTGTCAGGTAATACATATTTATTGAAGATATTTCTTTGACTAGATTTTTATTTTCCCTTTATGCTTCCAATTTGATTTACTTAACAGAAATGACTGCCTACAAAGGTAACCACTCAAAATATGATTTTAAAAAGTACATTTAAGTATATCTTAATAGTAACATTATTTTGCTCAGTTTTCCCACAGAGAAACACAAAAAGCCCTCAAAATTTACTAAATAATGATTTTGTTATAGGAAAACCATTTGACTTTTAGCCACTTCTTCCTTAACAAAAAAAATATATATGTACTCATTAATACTTCTACTAACATGTCCATATTTTAAGAGTACAATGAAAACTGATATTCACAATGATGATCCTAAGGCAATGTTTAAGATTCAGTAATATTAGTAAAAGAAAAAATTAAGCTTTAGTATTACAGTTATTTACTACTGTATTTAAATACTCAAAAAAGCAGAAAATCTTTTCTTTTCCTGCTTTTTTGGAAGGCACGTATAGTAAACTCAATGAAAACAAATCATACATTCTTTTTTCTCCTTTACTTTTTGTCTTTTTATAGGATTTGGAATAGATTAACATGTTAAAACATTCAAAAGGTAAATGGGCATACAATGGAAAGTCAGTCTTTCTCCCACACCATCCAGTTTCCCTCACAAAAGACAATCCCTCTCACGAGTTTTTTGGTCCATCTTACATAAAGTGTGTGACAGTTTGTGTTACATACACAGTTCCATGTATTTTACAAAAGGACTGTTTTAATACATACTCTATTCTATACACATTTTTTTTTCTACCAGCTAATTTCTGGAGGTCCTTTCAAATCAGTCTCTAATAAGGTAGCCCCACCTTTTTAATCACTACTTAATGTTCTACTGCACAGATGAATGAAATTGTAGCTAGTATTTATTAATGAATATTTGAGTAGTTTCCCTCTTTTGCTATTATAAACAAAGATGTAATGAGCAATCCTATAAATACACACACACACACACATTCTCTCTCTCACACACACATATCTTCTGTACATATACAATTTTATCTATAAAATAAATTTTCAGAGATGGAATTCTTAAGTAAAGATCATGTGCATTTAAAATATTTAAATTTGTATTAATTTACACTTTCTGCAGCAGCTTCTATTTGCAACTTATTATGAATGAAACAGAATATCTTTGCACAAGTTTAAAGTCATACTTCCTTTTCTGTTAATTGTTTATATCCTTTGTCTATTATTCAATGGGGTAATTGTTTTTTAGTATGTTTTAAAAAAACTTTAATATTTTAAAGACTATTATCTCCTTGTCCATTACATGAGCTGGAAACTTTACTCTTGGTTTGTCATTTGTCTTTAATTTTGCTTTTATTTTTCTTTATATGCAGAACACTTTTTAAATGTTGTCAGACTCATACATCTTTTCTTTAAAGGTTTCTTGGTTTGAGATTATACTTAGAAAGGTTTTCTGATCCCAAGATTTAAAAAATTACATATTTGTCTTACATTTTTTAGCAGCAACTTAATGACTTCTTTTTAATGGTCAGAACTTTGATATCTGGAATTTATTTTGGTGTTAGGCAGGGCACAACTTTATTGTTCAAAAAGCTACCCATAAGTTAAACAAAACTTCTAGAATAATCCATTTTCCACTGATGGAGAAGGGAATGGCTACCCACTCCAGTATTCTGGCCTGGAGACTTCTACGGATTGTATAGTCCATGGGTTGCAAAGAGTCGGACACGACTGAGAGACTTTCACCTTCATAATCAGGAAGAATTACAGATCAGGAAGAATAAAAAACAGATCAGGAAGAATTCACAGTACACTGAAGCTTAAGAAATATGCTACGTTGTATCATAATTACAGGAAACTGTAAGATGTAGATAATATAAATATTCTTCCTAGCCTTAATACTTGTTAATTCATTTATCTTTCCCCTCTCCCTGGCAATTCTTTCTTTAAGAAGAACATTTCCAAGTGGCCATCTCAGAATTTTCCGGATTTCAACCCAAAGGGATTTCTTTTCCCATCTTAAGTGAAGTAACTCCAATAATTTATTTACGCCATATGCCTGTAGAGAGAGTCTTCCCCCTTTTATTTGAACTTGAAAGGTCAAAGTATGATCAAGTCCATTTTGTAAGCTATCTAGAATTACAGGATGATGCCACATAATCAAAAATGTTTTTCTACAGCCTGGATAACTTCTTATTTGCTTTATTCCTTTTTAATCATATACTGGACTGGAATCTCAGAAAATTCACACTGCTTTTTATCAATACCTCAGGGACTCTCTGCCCCAAATCCTTTCACTCACCTCAACTTCTGTCTACCACAAAGTATGACGTTTTTCCTAATCAGCACTATCTATAACCATAACCAGCAAGTTGGGCTGTGTGCCATGTGGCTGGCACCTCTGCTGAGTTAGGAGAAGGAGAAGGACTTCTCTCTTTTTCTGTGCTGCTCTCCAGAAACAAGTCAGGGGAGACTTCTGCCTGGGAGTAGTGTTCTGTGGAAAGCCTAGTGAGTGAAGCCTAGACTGCATGCTAAATTAACATAATTACAAAACAAAATTCTGGGCACCCGCTCACTGCTTTTAAATACTGTTGCATAAATGTTAAAAGAAGGTGAGAAGGTACCAAAAATATCTATTTGGTCAGTTTGCAAATACAATTTTCCATTCAGTCATGTAACAACTACTGGTAAATAACAGAATGAACTGCTAATAAAATATAAAGTGAGAAAATGAAACAAACCATTTTCACATTTTACTGGATAGAAAACACAAATGTATTTTTAGATCTCTGGCAATACCTAAGAGAAAGACCCAGAGGATCTTCCCGACCCAGGGATTGAACCTGTATCTCCTGCATTGCAGACAGACTCTTGACCATCTGAGAATGTATAAAATGGTAAATAAATAAATACTGGGTAAGAGATGGAAAGAAAATAGTAAGATGACAATGGCAGGATTTATAATAATATAACAAAGAACCCATTTAATATCTTAAATGAGTGCGAAGTTTATGGATTTATTCTCAAGCAATGATACAACCAATCTCTTTACTAAGAAATAATAAAGAACACAGAAAACTGCATTTTAAAAATCAGCATTCCCTTTTAATCATCAGTTTAGTATTATTTAATTTTTTTAGACTTTCACAATGGACAGTTATTGGGCTCAGATCTTATGATGTTGATAATCCAAATATTTTACTGTGAACTCGGGAAAGGAGTACGTCAGGCTATATACTGTCACCCTGCTTATTTAACTTATATGCAGGGTACATCATGAGAATGGAAAATAGAAACAGTGACAGACTTTATATATTTTTTGGGCTCCAAAATCACTGCAGATGGTGATTGCAGCCATGAAATTAAAAGATACTCGCTCCTTGGAAGAAAAGCTATGACCAACCTAGATAGCATATTAAAAAGCAGAGACATTACTTTGCCAACAAAGGTCCATCTAGTCATAGCTATGGTTTTTCCAGTAGTCATGTATGGATGTGAGAGTTGGACCATAAAGAAAGCTGAGCACCTAAGAACTGATGCTTTTGAACTGTGGTGTTGGAGAAGACTCTTGAGAGTCCCTTGGACTGCAAGGAGATCCAACCAGTCCATCCTAAAGGAGATCAATCCTGAATATTCATTGAAGGACTGATGCTGAAGCTGAAACTCCACTATTTTGTCCACCTAATGTGAAGAACTGACTTATTTGAAAAGACCTTAAAGCTGGGCAAGATTGAAGGCAGGAGGAGAAGGGGATGACAAAGGATGAGATGGCTGGATGGCATCACTGACTCAACAGACATAAGTTTGAATAAACTTATTGGGAGTATAAATAATACAGAATAAACATATAACATAAGTAATACTGAATAAACATATCTGGGAGCTGATGATGGACAGGGAGGCCTGGCGTACTGCAGTCCATGGGGTCTCAAAGAGTCGGACACGGCTGAGCGACTGAACTGACTGATTTTATCACACCTCATCTTTCAAAACAAATACCATCTGGAGACATTTAATGGTAAGCAGTTATCATAACACAATTTGCAGAGGGAGGGGAAGATCCTAAAGAAGCTTCCAATCTATTACAAAGCTTCAAACCCATAGGAAGGTTTTATGTTCCATTACTTTGCTCACATATTAGATTTAAAAGGCACTCCATTTCTCATGTGTCGATCTGATGTAAGAATCAAACCTGAGATTCTTGTTCTTGTTCATTCACTCTGAGAATACTTCAACATCATATTCTAGCTGAATCCTTACTCTTGCTCCTCAGATCATGTCCCCCCACTGCTGGCAACAAACACATTTTAAAATCCAGTAACTTTCAACAGAGTTGTGCAGACAACAGTCAGTGCTGTCAGTCTAAGATGCTTTGGTTAAAAAAAAGTCTCGTTTTAAACTACATGCCAAAGAGAGGTCTCATTCTCCTATCATGCATATTTGTGGCTGCGCTATGATGAATTAGCTCAAAGCTGTCAGAGACCAATGCCATTGGCTCATTATTGGTTTCCTTCCTGTTATCACATCCAGTCCCTTCAAAGATTGTATTACTGCTGGGAAGTCTTAAATAGTTGGGTGTGTAAATAGGCTCTAAGAGTCCATTGACTAGCTGATTTGAAATCAACATTAACTTAATACACTCAAATATCTGAGTTCTAAACTTAGAATCTTTTACTTAAAGTAATATAGAAAACTAGGAAAGATATGCTTTCAACAAACATATTCAGCAGTTTTGTGCATGTGAATGGAAACTGTGTCGTTTATATTTTAACGTTGTAACAAAAACAAATGTTGTTTCACATTCTGCTATAAAGTGATTCTAATTATGTAAAACCCTAGTGTGTGCATGCTAAGTGAGGTCAGTCCTGTCCCACATTCTGTGTGACCCTATAGACTATAGCCTGCCAGGCTCCTCTGTCCATGGGATTCTCCAGGCAAGAATACTGGAGTGGGTCGCCATGTCCTCCTCCAGGGATCTTCCTGACCCAGGAATCGAACCTGTGTCTCTGACATCTCCTGCTTTGGCAGGCGGGTTCTTTACCACCAGCACCACAGGGGAAGCATAAAACCCTAGAAGTCCATATATAATGTTCAAGTGCAGAATGGCCAATACCAGTAATAAATCAGTCCTGAATGTCATCATTATTCAGAAATCAGTGACCATACTTATCTGTGAAATAATCAAATACTATTACAATACTTAATGACTGAAAAATCATAATGAAAAAACTCCAATCTCTCTAAATCTTCCCCCAAGTTGTCAAAACATTTAAGGCCATCCCTTTCACATCAGCACTTTTATAAAGGGTTGTAAACATCTTAGTTATAGATTAAAATCTAATAGAGAATATATATCACAACCAAACACTGCTACAAATTCAGCCAACTGCAATTAATAACACACAGCAATAACCTTTCTTTACTTGAGTACAATAAAACAAATCATTATAGTTAATTTTTTGAGGAAATGACTTATTTCCTTATAGGCTTATCCATAAAATGATCACTTGTCTTAAAAAAAAAAAGGGCACACTCACATTCTTTACATATGGCTAACAAGGACAGTGTAATTTGTTGGCAGTTTTCATAAAGAGGAAAAAAAAACTATAAGTAGTAGGTTTAATTCATTCTGAAAAAAGAAATCAAAATAAAAAGGCAGAAAAATATAGTACTATTCTTCCTAACGTTACTTACATCAGTGCAAATTCCTTTATTTATCACAGTATGAGTAAAATGTCAGGCATTTTGATATTACCCCAAAATAACAAAAATCATGTCTCTGGGAATTTCATAGTGATAGCAAAATATGTATGACAGAACTAGAGCCTTCTTCCAAATAAGATATAAACCATAACATCTATGTTTTTATCCACGAATTCTTCCCACCGTGAAACATAAAAGAGAATAGTTTTAACCCATATTTTGTGAGGCATCCACCTGATTTCCACATCAGACTGACGTAGAGCTGAGACTCCCAGAGCTAGTAAACATAGCACCTTGCATTTGGCAGTCTGAAGAATACAGTTAACAAGAAATGAAAAGAAACAAGAAAGGCAGTGCCAAATTACTGTTCAAGGTTTGAAGAACACTACAAATTCACTGACTGCTTCCTGCTTATTCAGAGCCACTGCCATGAGCCTCTCTGAGTTATCGTTCTATCAAGATGCCCGGATTGCTACAGACAGCCCTTATGCAAGCACAAAGTTTCCACCACACACTATCGTCTCATTTTCCTGTGCATGTTTATTTTCAGATTTCAACAAAATTATCAGACACGAGTTACAAGTTCATTTAACATATTTTAAGGGTAAAAAACATGACTTTGACAGTGGAACTGACACTGATGACACATAAGATACTCTTGTTAGTTGACAAATTAGGCTGTCTGTGGCTTTGATGTTTATGTTACTACATTATTTTTTTTCAACTCACCGCAATCTCTACTACTGTTTCCTAAGAATTTGCCAGGTAATGACTTTTTTAGGTTATAAAAAAGCAAAAATGATGTTCAATAAAATTGAGTTTGTGGGATTATCTTTTAAAATTAAATTCCTAAAACTGACCCCCTAAATACTAAAAAATAAAATGGAACACCTGTGAATTGTATTAACATTAGTTTCATATTTTAGAATGAGAATCTATTGACCCCCTTAAAGTTTTATAAATATGAAAGTAAAAAATTTACTTTTCATATAAATATGAGTAAAAAAAGGAATTATTCTAGCAATAATTCCATTTGTATCACACATTAGAAATCAGCCATGAAATGAAAATAAGGTAACAAGTATTTTTTTTTAGTTTTTTAATCCAAGCAACTTCAAATTTTTCCCATAAAAGGAATTCCTCTTTATTTTTCCAGATTAGAAACATACCATATTTACATACTTTTCTCACAAAATCACTTACTAAAACAATTAGAACCTTGTAAGAGAATTTTCATTAATTAAATGCTGATCAAAAAATGCTCATATGGAAACATTTTCCTGTTGGAAACTCTAATAAAGAAAATGTGGTGCTTTATTATTGTATGAAAATAACATTTCCTTAAATTCAAATGTCAAATATAAACTTCCATTGACGATTTACGTAGAACTTTTTCAAGTAAACCTAGAATTTCAAACTCTGTAAAAAGAATGCTCACCTATTTCTACTATAGGAAAGAAAGTCAACAAAAGTAAAATTTAGTGAAACATTCTCTATCATCATTCAAAGAGGTGTTCTTTGAATATACAGTGGCATAGAGTCCCACTTGAAAGTTGGGAAAAGAATAACAACAATAACTTACTGGATCTCAATGAGTCAATTTTAAAAATAGGGTCTTCCTTGGCTAGACAGGTGCAGACAACACATAAGGTGCCATATATTTGCAAAATACTAACTAATGAAAATCAATGTTCAAAACACAGAAGGAATGCTCAAAAAACAATGACGACAACAAGAGAAGATGATTCAAAAAATATGGGCAAAGATACAAACAGGTGTTTGAGAGAGGAATAAACACAACTGGCCAATGAATATATGAAAAGATGCTCACTCTCATTAGAAATCAGAAACATGTAAATAAGAATCTAATGAGATAGCATCTTTATAGCCATCTTTAAGACTGATAAACCTTAAAATTTAGGCAAAACCACGTAATTCTCATGCTCTGCTAGTAAAACATAAAATAGCTGTAGCAAACAATCCAGTAAAACCCAAAATATGTATCTTCAATATTCCACTTACAGGTATCTTACTTGAAAAATTCTTTTGTGGATAGATAGGAAACATGTAAAAGAATGTTTAAAGCAGCATAATTTTTAAGAGCAAACAAAAATAAGCTAAATATCCATCAGCAGATGAACAAATAAATTCTGATATACGATGGGAAACTATATAGCAGAAGAACATGAACAAAAAGCCACATACATAATACAGACCAATCTCAAAAGTCTAATGTCGCATCAGAAAGTCAAGGTGCAGAGGCTCACACATGCTATACTACTACTACTAAGTCACGTCAGTCGTGTTCGACTCTGTGCGACCCAATAGACGGCAGCCCACCAGGCTCCCCTGTCCCTGGGATTCTCCAGGCAAGAACACTGGAGTGGGTTGCCATTTCCTTCTCCAGTGAATGAAAGTGAAAAGTGAAAGTGAAGTCACTCAGTCGTGTCCGACTCTTAGCAACCCCATGGACTGCAGCCCACCAGGCTCCTCTGTCCATGGGATTTTCCAGGCAAGAGTACTGGAGTGGGGCGCCATTGCCTTCTCCGACACATGGTATAGTTCCTTTTAAACAGAATTTTAAACATCAATGAAAAATGTTGTAGTGGGCTATGTATGTGTTTTAGGGGTGGGGTATGGAACGCTATCCTTTCTATGATGACAGATGAATAACATACACACAAATTCAGCAGTTACCTATAGGGGGAACACAGGGAATAAGCCAGGGAGGTGGGCACAGGGGCTTCAAAAGTAGTGATAATATAGGTGTCTTTTAGGTGGGTGGCAGATACATATATGTTCACTTTTTGTAGAAAAGAATTACACAGTTATAAAGAATTATATATACTATAAATCAATTTTAAATATTAAAAAGGGATTCCTTGTTCTTGAAAACTGTCAAAAGCAATGAGCTAAGGCAGAAAAAGGAGACTGGCATAATGTGGCCCGAAGAGCAGAAGAGTTGCTTCTACCCTGAGAAAGTACGGCAGCCAAATGATGTAAAACTGGGACGTCAGCGTTTCAACTAGTTTGTAAGGGATGGAACTCCAGCCTAAGTTGATTCAGTGAAGAGGAAACTACACAAAAGAGGAATATTTAAAAATACCTAACTGTATGCTCTTGTGGAAAACACCAGTGTAGCATTTGACCCTGGCATCTAAACTCTCCGCTCTGCCACCTACTGGCTTGACAAACTCAAGGGTTTCACTAGGGTCTTAAAGACAGACAACTTCTACACAAATGGCCCTTACCTTGAAGACGACGACTTAGTATTTATAATGTCTGTTAAGAAAAACACAATTAAATTCCTATTTCTTACTTTCCTCTCAAGAAAAAAATACCTAAAGAACCATAGCTCATTAAAGCGCCCCACATATGCACTTTTCAGCTGAAAAATAAGACCCTAAAGTGCTATAAAAGTTAAATGTAAAAAGACATAAGAGCTCTTTACTATCATACAAAATGTTTTAAAAAACTCTCATGAATTTATCAGTACTGCAAGTCAAGTGCATTTTAAAAGCAGTTCAACACTGTTTTACTGTAGCATACAATATGCATTAAAACGGACAAGAATTTTGATGTATCAGTTCTGAGAGTAAAATAAAGTCTAAGTATAAATGGTTCTCAAATACAATTATTTCTCAGAATTTACCCTAACATAGATGGTTCTCAAATACAATTATTTCTCAATATTACCGTGAAGTTAACTTTTAAATGGTATTATTCAAAACACAGTTTTATTACCTCAAATCCACACGAGTTTAATCAACATTTGTACCAAATAACAGAATTTTAAGTCAGTAAGTTAATAGTCACAAATTGTTGAAACTAGAGTGCTTTCCCCCACCAAAAATAAAACATATTTGATAAGGTTGCCTGTTCCCCACAGGCTACAAAACTCTTTAAAAATTCCCTCTTGAAACTGCAACCCACTCCAGTATTCTTGCCTGGGAAATTCTGTGGACAGATGAGCCTGGAGACCTACAGTCCATGGGGTCACAAAAGGGTCAAATACAACTTAGCAACTAAACAACAATATGATCAATATGCCTTTTGCTAAATTAATTTTTAGGCGCTTTTCCTAAATTTGAAGAAAAAAGTTCTTTGATAAGCATGTAATTGGTCCCAGTTCAAAATAGGGTGATACTAATTAAAAACGTATTTTAGGTTTCTGGCACCAATACAATCACAGGAGGAGAGAGTCCTTTATGTTGTATTTGATACTCAAAAATGATTTTTCCATTTGAAGGGCAGGAATGAACTAAAGATAGGACTTTGGTTAACCTTTTGTTCAGAGTTGAGTTGTTTTGAGGATATTAAATTTAAAGAAATAATAACATTTGAAGAGGTAGGTCAAACAAAGGTCACCCAGGATATATTAGCAAGAGAATTCAAATAATAAATCAATTTATAAAAAGCTCTCTGCCTTTTCTTTTAAAAACCATCAATCTCTCTGAAGTTGAAAATCCCACATTAAGGTTTCCCCACTTAGAGATCTCTTATTACAGATGAAAAATGCTTCATAACTTTTGCAACAGTTTAGCCATTGTTAGGATTAAAATATAAGTTAATAATTTAAACATCTGCTGAAACACAGAATCTTTTAGTAATGCCACCTTGCCTTTCAATGATTTTAAAAGACCATGATGGGCTAAAAATAACCGTAAAAAACACTTCCTCAGGATAAAAGCAAACATAACAACATTAGCACCATTTGCTTTTTAGTTAGCTTCTTTTTAAATTAGCAAATTCTAAACTAACCCAATCTAGAACTGAAACAACACAGCTCTTTCAATGGCAAGGAAATCTGAGAAGCTGATCTGGAAAGCAAGTGTATTGGGATTACACTTTCATACACATTCTTGACAAAGAACGGCCAACACAGTTTTAAACTAAATAGTACTACACTTAAAATTATACTGGGTCCTGTGTAAATCCTCGAGAGAGATATCTACAGAAAGCAGTAACTGTATCATCACTGACTGTGTGATCTTGGCTAGAATGCGTAACCTCTCTGAGCCTCAATTCTTCATGTCTAAAGATGGGTATAATAACAGTACCTGATTCATGTGGCTGCTACAAGGAATAAATGAGATAATAATGCAAAGTTCTTAGAATTGTATCTAGCACGTGATACAAGCTTAATACATATAAGCTATGCGGTGGACATTTTCTAATGGATTTCAAAACTCTAAGACACTTGATTCTCCATAAAAATTTTAGGTATAGTAAATAAGAGTATTTGTCAAAACATGACCAGGGACCAGGGATGATCCATAGCTACAGTAGTGCCCGAGGTTTGGCTAAGAAGTATCTTTTGATTGAATTAAAATTTAATGAAGCTAGAGTAAATTTTAAGTATAACTTATGGAGTCCCTTGGACTGCAAGGAGATCCAACCAGTCCATTCTGAAGGAGATCAGCCCTGGGATTTCTTTGAAGGAATGATGCTAAAGCTGAAACTCCAGTACTTTGGCCACCTCATGCGAAGAGTTGACTCATTGGAAAAGACTGATGCTGGGAGGGATTGGGGGCAGGAGGAGAAGGGGACGACAGAGGATGAGATGGCTGGATGGCATCATTGACTCGATGGACGTGAGTCTGAGTGAACTCCGGGAGTTGGTGATGGACAGGGAGGCCTGGTGTGCTGTGATTCATGGGGTCGCAAAGAGTTGGACACGACTGAGCGACTGAACTGAACTGAAGGAAAATATTTTTGGTAATATAAGTTAAATTATCAAAATTCTATTATGTTGTTCATTAAATAACGAAGTGATGTATTACCTGTGGTTTTCATGGAAAAAAGTTAATTCTGCTCAAACATAAGTTTGCTAATAAATACATGTATGTGTATATATGTGTAATTATTATTATCTAGAAGACTTAATGAGTCATAAAAAATGGGTTTATGTCTGCTTCAGACAAAATGTAAATATCAGTTTCTAGTACTTAATAGGATTGGTATTTTTTACAGCTCAAATATTCATTTTTTGATGGTACTGAATGTCTCAAATTCTTCATCTTACAAATTTTAATGTTCTAAGATTATCTATAACTCAACCTCCAAACAATAACTTATTTTCCCTTTAAGGGTCACATTCAGGAAAGAAGATGCTAACAGGTAGTCTAGGTAGGCAAAGAATAAATGCTGTCAGTAGTCTATGAACCTTTTTTTTATTTCCTGGCATATGTGTTTAATACATTGAGGATTTGAATTAATTGGTATATCAACAAGTACATGAGGTATGGATGGGTGAAAAAATTTGGAAAATAAAGCACAGGCTAGTCTAAAAGTTATCTGTTGCTCTAAAATTATACAGTTCAGGTTTCTGAGGCATTTAAAGAAATCCCTGTAAGTTCCCAAGAGTATGGGCTCCTCTTCTTTCTCTCTCTATTCAGCCCCTTTCCTATAACTACACCCTTTACACTCCCAACCATGGCTACCTAGAGGAATACTGTCTTTGGAAGATCTTACTCTGAAATTCTAACTTGATTACCAGTAGGAGGGTTGAAGGTACACAGTCTGTAGAACAGAAGCCACAGTTACTTTCTTTTGCAAAATGGCTTTGGGAAGCAGTTGTTAATTCCCAAAGCCATGTGGGAAACTGTGACTTCCATAAGAATTGAGAGTTATTTTAAGGTAAAACAGAGACTGAAAAGACTCAGATTCAAACCAACACTATGCAGAAGGATCCACCCGAGTGCCCACAAATATGAGACAAAATGCCCACACTCATTAAACACTGAAATCTGGTCTCCTAAAGCTCTTAATTCCTTCATTCAGCAAATATTTACAAGGTCCATGTTCTGTACCAGGCACTATCTGTGCAGAATGGAGCTTCAGTGGTAAATAACCAACTGTCCTTGAATTACATTCATAAACAATTAAAAAGTGTGATGATCTGGAAGATGGTTTCACATCAGAATCCATGAAATCTGGATTATAAAAAAGCCAGAGCAAAGGCTGTAAGAGGGCTGTGTTTGGTATCTGTCTCCTTCACAAGAGTAAGATCACCCTAGCAGGTTGCATGCGTGCCAGGTCACTTCAATCATGTCCAACTCTTTGTGCCCTCTGGACTGTAGCCCACCAGGCTCCTCTGACCATGGGATTCTCCAGGCAAGAATACTGGAGTGGGTTGCCATGCCCTCCTCCAGGGGATCTTCCCTACTCAGGAATCAAACCCGCATCTCCTGCAGCTCCTGCACTGCAGGCAGATTCTTTACCGCTGAGCCACCAGGGAAGCCAGGTTAGCAGCATCTCATCTAGCAACCGGCACAAAGTAGAGATTCAAAGTTCAACAAACATTGGGGAAGATTAGCAGTATGAAGAGGTTCAAATATAATGTCAGAGGTATTTAATTCTTCAACATCAGGGTGGACACCATCATCATTCACGTTTACTGAGCATTCCCCAGACATCGTTCTACCACTTCACACACATCTTTCTTCACCTTTCAAAGTTCCTAACAAATAAAAAGAGAAAACAGGATAGGACCATAGAGTTTCTACATTTCAGCCTTACTAGGATCAGAAGTGGCAAGATTTACTTTGACACAGGTGATTAAATATGACTGACAGAAGTTAGAACTAAATAGGTCATGGGGAGGCGGGTGTGGAGAGGAGATACCACCATTAATAGCTTTTATATCCCTACGGTGTATAAATTTTATTTTAGATTTTCTACGTTTTCTCTAAATAGTAATTACTTTAAAAATCTGAAAGGAAGTAAGCAGACTTGAGGGATTTTACTAAAGAGGGAACCTGGGTGCAAGAAGTCGGGAGCCAGAGACGTCAGGAAGAGCAGTCCCTTAGCATGAGTCTACAGGGAGCGGGGAGGTCTTCCGGCCAGGTAACAAAGTTGTCTGACTAAGGCTCAGCATTCCTTCAGCTGAAAACTCCAGGGTGTATTTTAATTGTTTATATGAACACATTACTGCTGCAAGCAGCATCAGTCTTGAAGGCAGGTTTCCTGGTGGTCTGTGTTGCCACCTACAGAAACTGTGCTTCACATCCTCTAATGGATAGTGATCATGGAGCTGTTCTATGTATGATAATAAACCAGGGGGAGGGGAGCACAAAAACATATAAATAAAAAAGCATCACCCCATGATTTCTCCAATTAATACTTTAATTCTCTACTTTCTCCTTCCAACTTAGCAGACTGCACATGAGAAGTTGAACTTGTAAATAAAATAGGAACACACTTGAATGGAGGAGAACCTGTCAGGTGGCCGAGATCCTTGAAGATTTTAGGTCAAGGAGCCAAGAAGCTCTATATTTTAAACTCAGCAGGTTACTATGAAAAGATGGTGATCTCATTAAGCACCTGAGACATAAAACTATGAGTTCTTTAAATAATGTGGCAATTTATGCACCATAGAAAATAGAATATAAAGTCTTTGTTCAAACTTTCCAAGTGACTCTGTTTTTCTTGACCTGGCCTGAAGTTTCAGGGGTTTTCATCAACACCTGTCTTTATACGTGAATTTCTTCTTTCAAGCCCTCAGCAGCTATCTAACCACTAAACCACATTAGGTCATTTACACAAATAGATCATTTTTAGCTCTTGGGTTCTGTAATAGGATAAGACAAACGTTCTTTTAAAACGTTTTCAAGAGGAATGAGGTACAGCTAGGTGGTGGTGGAAGCTGTGGGTCTCCAAGTGCCTTCACTAAACTTCTGGGCACTTTCCTCATTTCCACGGCTTAAAAGACTGAAGGATTAGAGGAACAGGTAAGTCAGTATCCTGCTTGGGTAATGACATGAACACATGAGCTTCATCTGTGGCGTTTTCCCTCAATGGGCTCCCTCGTCCAAAGCCCTTTACTTCAGAAACTCGACTGAACATCAGGGAACATGCCATTCATAAGAAAGAGCTAGTTTTCTCCTCTGAAGAATAAAATGACTGATCTAGATAACTTTTAATGTTCCTTATAGCTCTGAGACTCTGAAAGAACAATAATATTCTGCATCAAAAGTTTATGTGAAAAGTTTAAATGTTACAAAAACCTTTATGAGCAAACTAAAAAGATAAACTGGGAAAAAACATATGCAAGCTGTATCATAAAAAGAGGTTTGTTTATAGGAAACAGACCACTTTTAGGAGTATGCTAGAAATATGGTCTTAACTATATGAAAAGGTGCTCAGTCACACACTTAGTAAGAAGAATGGAAATTACTAGGCCAAGACTCCAATTTTCATTTCTAAAATGAGGAAATATCGAGAAGTTCAACAAAATCTAAATAACGCATCCTACTGGCGAGGCTGTGGAGAAACAGGAACTCTCACACAGTGCTGGTGGAAATGGAAAATGATACAATACCTATGGAGGGGGACATCATAATAGTCAACAAAATTACACAGGTATTTACCTTTGGGCTCATGTATCCATATGTAAATATATACTTATATGCGTGCATGCTATGTCACTTTAGTCATATCTGAGTCTTTGCAACCCTATAGACTGTAGTTTGCCAGGCTCCTCTGTCCATGGGGATTCTCCAGGCAAGAACACTGTAGTGGGTTACCATTTCCTTCTCCAATGCATGAAAGTGAAAAGTGAGAGTGAAGTCGCTCAGTCGTGTCCCAATTCCTAGAGACCCCATGGACTGTAGCCCACCAGGCTCCTCCGTCCATGGGATTTTCCAGGCAAGAGTACTGGAGTGGGGTGCCATTGCCTTCTCCACACCACCTGGAAACTCAAATATATATGTATATGGATTTTAAGTATTATATATATGGATTATATATACACACACACATATATATGTATTCAAGCTAATAAGCAAAGAAGGAAAGATAGAATTAGGATATCTAGGTCATGCTCATTCCTAGCAACATCACACACAACCAGCAATGAAAGGTTTCCTGATTAAAATACACAACACCCACTGGATCTACAAAGTACCCTTGGCCAAAAAGTATTTGTGTGTGTACATCTGAAACCTAAATCCGATTGGATCTCTGGATCTAACTACCAATTTTTCAGGAAATGAAGCATACAGAGAAGCATGTTAAGTGACAGCAAAACCCAAGGTGTAGGAAACTGTATAGGCAAGAGGACCCAGTTTCTCAGCAAATAAGCTGTAAAGGGAAAAAAGAGATGTTGATAAGAAACCTACATGAACGCGGCATATCAATTCAGGGAAATTCATGAATCTGAGTTGAACAAACAATCAATAAAAAACTATGAATATGTATGTATGTATACTACATATGGACTTCCCAGGAAAAGGAGTACGTCAAGGCTGTATACTGTCATCCTGCTTATTTAACTTATATGCAGAGTACATCATGAGAAACGCTGGACTGGAAGAAGCACAAGCTGGAATCAAGATTGCCGGGAGAAATATCAATAACTTCAGATATGCAGATGACACCACCCTTATGGCAGAAAGTGAAGAGGAATGAAAAAGCCTCTTGATGAAAGTGAAAGTGGAGAGTGAAAAAGTTGGCTTAAAGCTCAACATTCAGAAAACTAAGATCATGGTATCTGGTCCCATCACTTCATGGGAAATAGATGGGGAAACAGTGGAAACAGTGTCAGACTTTATTTTTTTGGGCTCCAAAATCACTGCAGATGGTGACTGCAGCCGTGAAATTAAAAGACGCTTACTCCTTGGAAGGAAAGTTATGACCAACCTAGATAGCATATTCAAAAGCAGAGACATTACTTTGCCAACAAAGGTCCATCTAGTCAAGGCTATGGTTTTTCCAGTGGTCATGTATGGATGTGAGAGTTGGACTATAAAGAAAGCTGAGTGCCAAAGAATTGATGCTTTTGAACTGTGGTGTTGGAGAAGACTCTTGAGAGTCCCTTGGACTGCAAGGAGATCCAGCCAGTCCATTCTAAAGGAGATCAGTCCTGGGTGTTCATTGGAAGGACTTATGCTGAAGCTGAAACTCCAATACTTTGGCCACCTCATGCGAAGAGCTGACTCACTGGAAAAGACCCTGATGCTGGGAGGGATTGGGTGCAGGAGGAGAAGGGGATGACACAGGATGAGATGGCTGGATGGTATCACTGATTTGATGGACATGAGTTTGAGTAAACTCCGGGAGTTGGTGATGGACAGGGAAGCCTGGATGGCATTACCGATTTGATGGACATGAGTTTGAGTAAACTCCGGGAGTTGGTGATGGACAGGGAAGCCTGGATGGCATTACCGATTTGATGGACATGAGTTTGAGTAAACTCCGGGAGTTGGTGATGGACAGGAAAGCCTTTGAGATTCATGGGGTCGCAAAGAGTCAGACACGACTGAGTGACTGAACTGAACTGAAGGTGATGCTAGTGATAAAAGAATCTGCCTGCCAATACAGGAGATCCAAGAGAGACAGAGGTTCAATCCCTGGTCAGGAAGATCCCCTGGGTAGGAAAAGGCAACCTGTTCCAGTATTCTTCCCTGGAAAACCACGGAGAGGAGCCTGGCGGGCTTCAGTCCTTGCAGCCACCGAGAGAATCAGACACAGCTGAGTGACTAAGCACACATACTACATATATGTTTGTATATCTCTATGTACATTTTAAGTATGTATGTATATCCATATCCATACATATATATGCATGTGTATGTGGGCGTATACACACATAACTGAAGAAATCTGAAGTGAACTAAAGCATCTGATAATATTAAGAAACTTAATTTTGGGTGTATGCTGAAAACACTATTTTAAAGAAGAAGAACTTACTTTCAGGAAAAATATACTAAAATTTCACAGGTGAATTGGTAGAATATAGTCCCTGGTGGCTCAGACAGTAAAGCGTCTGCCTACAATGTGGAATACCCGGGTCAATCCCTGGGCTGGGAAGATCTCCTGGAGAAGGAAATGGCAACCCACTCCAGTATTCTTGTCTGGGAAATCCCATGGATGGAGGAACCTAGAAGGCTACAGTGCATGGGGTCACAAAGAGTCAGACACGACTGAGTGACTTTGCTTTCACTTTCTTTCATGGGATTTGTTAAAAATGTGGGGGTGAATAGAGGAAGGATTGAGTGACAATGACGAGATTAGTTTAAGTTGGGTAGTGGGTACATTCATGGTTACCATTCTCTCTGCTTCTATGGATAAGACTAAATTTTTCTACAGTAAATCTAAAAGCCGCATGAACAAAAACAACAAAATTTATGTATCTAATACTAACAAGCTGGTAATAGAACACTGATATCAGACTGCTAAGTCGCTTCAGTAGGGTCCGACTGTGTGTGACCCCATAGACGGCAGCCCACCAGACTCCACCGTCCCTGGGATTCTCCAGGCAAGAACACTGGAGTGGGTTGCCATTTCCTTCTGCAATGCATGAAAGTGAAAAGTGAAAGTGAAGTCGCTCAGTCGTGTCCAACTCTTAGCGACCCCACGGACTGCAGCCTATCAGGCTCCTCCATCCATGGGATTTTCCAGGCAAGAGTACTGGAGTGGGGTGCCATTGCCTTCTCCGGATATCAGACTAAGACATTCTAACTTAGGAGCGCACCTGAGGAGCTTTTTCAAAATACAGTTTCTGAACCACCATTATCTTAATGAATCCCAAATACAGAAGGAACGGTGTTGTGTCCCTCAGGACTGTGGGAGTGTGGAAAGAAGGTTGAGAACCACCTACAGTGTTTAAACACCATAAGGGTGGGGGCTGTACATCATTCATCCAGCTCTTTTACCACCATACTTGACATGTAGAAGGTACTCAAGAAATACTTGGTGAATTAATGATAACCTGGGAAGTGAAAATGAACATGTAAGCTTAATAGCAGCTAAATGCTAGTGTGCAAAAAACATCTTCATATTTGATACTGAAAAAACCATTTTGGTTGCCGAGTTTAAAGAGCATGACTTTCTGTTCTTTAAGTAGAATAGGTTTTCATTATAAAGCCACAGTCTAGTCACTTTCAACAGCTACAGGTAAACTCCTAGAATAAAAATAGTTTTAAATACACAATTGGGTGGGGTGAAGCTAGAAAATATTCTGATTCTACAATCTGTTTTGGACAAGACAGTGCTTTTTAAGTGACTAACAAAGCAAACAGTAGTCAGATTCCCTGTACTGAAATAAACACACTATTTGCCAAAAGGGTTGAACGTACAAGGCTTATTCAATAAAGACACATTTCCCAAAATTAAATGGGAATATAGAATGACAAATACCCACATATATTTACATATCCCCCAAAGAAGACATATGACCACTTGGTATGGATTTTGTCTCTAATAATTACAAAATGGAGCCAAGCCCACTGTCTTACCGCAGAAAACAGCAAAATACCTCAAGCACAAGAATTACCTAATTTTAAAGTTGGGAGGAGTTTAGAAGCTAATCCAAACTTTTCATTGTGTTGATGAAAAAACAAACACCTAGAGAGGTTAAGGTGAAAAGTTCTGGAAATAGTTGGAGCAACCACAGATAAACACCTTGTCTACACAGGTGCACAGAATGAAGAGCTGAGAATTAATCTTTGAATTTTATGTGAGTAATAACGAACAAGGTATCAGTCTTGATTATAAACAAGTAAGTATGTGTCACCATATATACACATAAAAATACTGGAATATACATTTCTAATAAATCCTTTTAAAACAAAGCCTATAACCTAGTATTCAAGGGCATCCATAACATTACCCCACTTACTTCTTCAAAATCTTTCCCAAGAGAACCACAGTACCTGGAAGGCAGCCATTTCTCTCTCTCATCTTTTGTGGTCTCTTATAGATGTAGTAGAGGACATAGTATAATTACAAAAAGTATTATTCCACAGATAATTTTCAAGTGATGAAAGAATGATCAGAATATATAGAACAGATAAACAACAAGGCCCTATTGCATAGCAAGATCAGATCAGATCAGATCAGTCGCTCAGTCGTGTCTGACTCTTTGCGACCCCATGAATTGCAGCATGCCAGGCCTCCCTGTCCATCACCAACTCCTGGAGTTCACTCAGACTCACGTCCATCGAGTCAGTGATGCCATCCAGCCATCTCATCCTCTGTTGTCCCCTTCTTCTCCTGCCCCCAATCCCTCCCAGCATCAGAGTCTTTGCCAATGAGTCAACTCTTCGCATGAGGTGGCCAAAGTACTGGAGTTTCAGCTTTAGCATCATTCCCTCCAAAGAAATCCCAGGGCTGATCTCCTTCAGAATGGACTGGTTGGATCTCCTTGCAGTCCCAGGGACTCTCAAGAGTCTTCTCCAACACCACAGTTCAAAAGCATTAATTCTTCGGCGCTCAGCCTTCTTCACAGTCCAACTCTCACATCCATACATGACCACAGGAAAAACCACAGCCTTGACTAGACGAACCTTTGTTGGCAAAGTAATGTCTCTGCTTTTGAATATGCTATCTAGGTTGGTCATAACCTTCCTTCCAAGGAGTAAGCGAAGGGAACTATATTCAACATCCTATGTGAAGCCATAATGGAAGAGAATAAAGACAGAATGTGTGTATGTATATATAACTGAATCACATTGTTGTACAGCAGAAATTAATATAACATTGTAAATCAATTATACTTCCATAAAAATGACTGAATAGAAAATACAATATAAACTTTTCAATTCTCCTGTTACTCAGAACTGATATAAAAGTCATATTTCATATGAATCTGTGAATATTATATAGAGACATGGTAAGTTTCTAAATATAGCAACCAATAAAAGCTTTGAAAGTGAGAGTTAAGAGAAAGGAAGGCAGTGAGATGAGTTATCCGTTTATATTTCTACAAGGTGCTATGCAAGGCTTAGTTCAAAATATATGCAGAAAATTACATGCAGGGGAGGAAGAAGGGAAGAAAAAGAACAAACCCGTATTTCATCCACTGGTCAAACATTTAATTTCAATTACTGGTCAATCTTGAATCCATACCACTTTAATTCTACAGAGATTTTTTTTTAAAAAGACGTATCTATGCCTATTATGGAATTTTCCTTCTCACCTACTTCATCTGTAAAGTTGATGTGATTTAGTTCCAAAATGACAAAATGAAATAAGAATCAGAATTTGGCCTCTCAACTTGCTGTTATTAGATTCTTTAGGATCCTGAAAACTGATTTTAAGAGTCTCCTATTATTGTTAAAGAGAATACCAACTACTGAAAATCACAACGATAACATTTACTTTCATCTTTTGGGGGGAAAAAATGTTTCTAACTGAGCTGATTCAAGATCCTAGAAGGAATCTGCAAGGCAAACAGATAATACTTCCAAAAAGCTGAAAGCAAAGTCTGAAGATTAGTCTTCTGAAATGAACACAGCAACCTTATTTAAATGGACATGATATGATATGATATGATATTATCAAGTTAAGGGTTTTTGTACCTCCTCCACTGCAACTCTAAAATAAAACCCAAAATTAAGCAATAAAATCTGAAGCCATATACCGAACACAGTAAGTAGAGTGTTGTGAACAATGAATTTAAATCCTTCAGGCTAATTACACTTGCAGCTCTTTAAATTTATGGATGTCTTGCTTCTGTTTGAAAATTTTTAAATATTTAAATGCAAAAACTAAAATGTTTATATGCTAACATATTTTACATTTCTCTTATTAACATCTGAGGGCTTACATTAAAATCCTGAAATACAAGACAGCATACCTACATTTTCACCATTGTGCTTCTTCCAAGCCTAAAAATAAGAATTGAGGTATGCTATTTTCATAAAAATTTAGAAACATTCATGGACACTTGACGGCTTTATGTAATAAGTGAAGAATTTAGGTGATGGTTTAAACCCACACTCCCCTCCAAAAGACTTCTTTCCCTGCTTTTACATACTCCCAAGTATTTTCAACCAAGTAACACAAGAACGTGCTTTCTAAAAATATAAAGGGGCTAGGACCACCCCATCATGAACTAAAAACCTAAACATCTGAGTAATAACTTCTAAAATAAAATCACAGAAAAAGATGGTACATTGCTAAAACTATTAATAAAATTTAAGACAAAGAGTTTATTTTTCAATAAGGAAACAAGGCAAAGAAAACCCAACCTGATCTTGTATGCCTGCCCAATAGAACTTTCCACCATAATTAGTGCTTTCCACCTCTGGGGCAGGGGGAGGAGCTTAAACTCAGGGTGACCTCATGGAGCAAGGGAAAAACAGTATAAATACTGCAGGACAGCTCTGGAGAGGGCATCTTCTGCAGTGCTCACCTGGGCACAGGGCAAGGCACAGAGCACTGGTAAGAAACCACCTCCAGGATCTCCGAGAGTCTGGGTAAGTCCACTGGTAGACCTCCATGTCAGCGTATTTGGAAAAAAGTCTCAGTTATTTGTTATTTTGTGATTTAAAATAATGGCTTTCCACTAAAATCACTCAGAAAGTTTAATTTGTAGCTGTCTGTAAAATATAGTCTTAATTAAACTATATTTGCAAAAACATGTTGTAATCTGAATTTCAGTGTTTTTGAGACTATTGGTAATTTCAGTCTGTATCAAAGATCTTGAGTTATTTAATACAGACATACAACTACAGTTTCTGTGTTTCTTTTATTGAAATCATTTTATTTTCACTTGATTATCTGGATACGGTTTTCAAAACCGACGAAGACATATATTTACATAATTAACAATTATAACTCTCAATTTATGGAATATATTCAGGATATACAGAATAAGGTTAAAAAAGTAGATGAAGAATTCATCTATGCAACATTAGAAAAATAAAGCAGGTCAATAATGAAGCTATATGAAATTATTCTTTTCTGTTTTTCAGAATCCAGCTGAGATCATGCTGCCACAAACAGCACTTTTGCTGCTAATGTCCTTGAACTTGGTTCATGGAGTGTTTTATACTGAGCGATACCAAACACCTACAGGCATAAAAGGCCCACCATCCAACACCAAGACACAGTTCTTCATCCCGTATGCCATAAAGGGTAAAGGTAAACTGAACTACCTATCTTGCTCTATTAACTAGTGGGTTGTTGCTTTATATAATCTTAACCATCTCTTTAGCAAAATGTTTTTTTAAATTTTGGCATTAAATTACCTTCAAACTCCTTAAATAGCCCAAAATGATTTATGGTAAAAGTAGGTCTATTCAAGAACATTCATATCCTTTACATAAGAATAGGAGAAAGACATACCTAAAGAATATTAGGAAATTTTAGGTATAGAATTTTTTCCCTCAAATGTGTGCTTTTTGCACAAATAATTCCCATAACCTGGACATATTAATCCAACCAAATTAGTCATGTTTAAATTGTTTTAACTAAAAATGTCCATTGTACACAAAAAGAGTAGCAGGTTTATATATCTACATGCATACACACATTTCTTTTTACAGCTTATTTTTCTAGCTTACAAATCCAAACAAAATTGAGTCTTAGCTCTCAAATAACATGAGATCCCCTCAAGAGAAATTTAAAGGCAAATGAAGTAGCAATTCTCATAATTTTTTTAATGCATTTTGGTTTAGTTTAGTAGTTAAGTGCACACACCTAACTGCTTTATGCAACCCTGAGTTAGTTAGTTATCCTCTCCATGCTTTAGCTCACTCATCTGTAAAACAAGGCGCATCTATTTCAAAGGGCTGTTCTGAGACTTAAATTAGTTAATACGCAAAGTGCTTAAGGGTTAGCTATTACCACTACTGCTTCTATTTTTCATACTACTTCCATTATTTCTACTCCTATTATTACTTCTCTCCTCCTCTTCCTCTTCCTACTCTAGTACTGGTGGTGTAGCCTTAGGTAAGTTTTAACTCTGTTCTTGCATCTGTTCTTCTGCTGAGCTTTCTTGACTATTATGAAGGGTACTGATATCATGTATATAAAGTACTAACAAATCCTCAAGCAAGGGCAACTTTTAGGTTCATATTCACCAATTTCATTTAATAGCTATCTGGCACAAACTGCCTGCTACATTACTGAATTACACTGAGTAATATGAACTGACTGTAGGACTCAAATTTCTTTTCCATAGTATTTTTCCATTATGCTTACATATTTTATCCTATAAAGCTATGAACAGTTGTCATAAAATTTAAAAATTATGCTTCTGGAGATGACTATTTTTAGCAAACTGAATGTATAGGATTGTCTTTTTAAGAAGAAAGATGAAATTTTAAATGTTTCATGAAAGGTAGCTTAATGATCAGAAATAAATGCATAAATGCAAGTACTCAATAGATACTTTCGATGCTCAAATACAAACACAGTATGAGAAAGAAAAAAGTTAGGAAAAGAATAAAAGACAAGAAAATCTGATACTTTGCTTGAAGCAACAAATGCAATTTGAAATGCTATGACAAGCAGCACTGAATTATACTCTGTATGATCACAAATTCAGACTCTTTGTAGCTTACAAGATCATAACAAACAGTTGTGAATTAAAATAAAATGCACCACCACTATTAGAAGTTCAAAATATTTTCTATCTTTTCACCATAACACACTGTATCATTTTGGTTTTTCTTTTGTAGAAAAAGTGAAAATATATCTTGTTAACAAATGAAAAATTTAGAAGCCATATTTTAACTATTAAATCCACTTTAGTCTACTTGGTAATACACAGTAGAAACAAATACATTATTATCTACCAGCAATTAAATGAAGACAAAAGCCCACAATTTATATAGTGAAACACTGAATTGCTAACAGATATACAAGGAATTCCTGTGCAGTTGCTAGGCATATCTGTTCAAAAAGGTTAAGAGAACTGTCAAAACACACTAAATTATGCTGCAGAGGGTTTCATTACTGGTGAGTACACGGGAACCATTCTCTGACACAATCAACCACTTTGTGGACATTTAAGAAACTTCTCCTCTGGAACCTACCAGGGTAACATTCTAAGTGACAGTGATCACTGTCTTTGGAGTTTCAGTCTCAAATTGGGCTCAATTCAGTCATTCACAGCAAGACTTGCTTTTCCTCTCTACTTTACGAGTTAAACATATTTCCAACCAGACCAAGACATTTTTATATAGACATGATCTTTATAAGATTCTGAAGCAAACCCCAATTTAATATGATTTGCATTTTAAAAATGTCCCATTTTACTGCAAACCATTAAGAAATCCTTTATTCATTTATTCTATTTGCAAGGCATTAGCACTCATTCATTTAGATATATCACATATGTATAGTAACATCACCAACAATATGTGCTAATATATGGAAATCTTTTCCATAAATTAATTTTTCTCAGTCTTTTTCCTCATGTCATTTTCTGAAAATCAATGGGTAAATAAAACTACACATTTGTTTGAAAAATGAAATATAACTTCTAATTAGTACAACATATAAAGATACCCAAATGATTTTCCTATTTCAGTATATGTTTTAATGACTATGCTCTGTATTTTATACTTCATTTATTATCAAATGTTTTCCAAATACCAGAAACATATCTACCCAAGAGTATACATTAGCAACTACTGTTGGCTGACTACTTCTTACATGCCAGTTAATTAATATGAAAGATTTTAAATATACAGTAATGTACCAGTTAACATTTAAAAGAAATTATACCCATAAAAAAATATTTTCAAAGGCAATTTTCAATTCATTTAATATCAATTTCATTTTAGTCTTCATTTTGATATTTAAAGCCATTAAAGATTTAGTTAAATGGAGTTGAAGCATATTAACATGTTTTCTACAAAAAAAGATGGAGCTCAAAAGTGACAGTTCTAAGTCATTTTCAGGGTTTTGACCAAACTATTCAACTACTTTGACATCTACTAAATCTACCATTACTATGAACCATTTTCTGACAGCATAAGAATTGAATATTAATAGTATACACAGACATTCTAACTATATTTCTGAGAACTTATTAAACAGAAAATTAATTTTAAATAAATCCTGCAAGTAGATATTTAAAAACGTAAGTAATTTCATTACCATCTTTGCTAGCTATAGAAGAATTTCTGAGAAAAAAAGACTTTTATCTAGAGGCATATGATAGTGCTGCCTAAAGATCCTTTGACATGGTGATACTTCCCCAATAGTGTATCCCAAAGCCAGCCATGCTCTGTTACACCCCACCTTCGAATGACTAAAACCAAAACTCTGGACACCTCTTAAAGCACTTATCACATGGACACTTGTTTTATTCCCTTTGGGACTACAATTCTTACAGGATGTGTTTTGTACTTTTCTTATACTTACAGTTCAATAACAGATTTCACATCACAGGCACTGAATAATTTTTTAGTTTTAATTTACTATACTAGTAGAAGTATTTAGCTCAAATGAACCCACCGATCTATGAAGTTAACAACAAGTGCATTAATCAAAGAAAATTTTATTTTACCATTTTAATACTATTTTATGTACCTTTCACATTAATTCTCTAATTCCTTATCTCAATTTTAAGTCAATAACAGAGAATGTAAAGAGCTCATGCTTTGTACTGAGGTCAGAAACAACCAAACAAAAGAAAACCCAAAATCTAAACTGTTTACAGCAGGGTCATGGCAGGTGTAAATTAAAACAGACTGCGTTTCTCCTTTACCTTATAGGATAGCTTTTGTGAAGGAAAGTTGTTTTAGTTCTTAACCTGTTCCTTTTTTTATTCTGTACTTGCCTTTTTCCTCTTTTCCTATCAAATGCCATTTTTTTCCTTTTCCTTGGTAGATGATTTTCCTAAAATAAATGCGCTAAAAAGTTTACCTCCAATGCACTCTTATTCCCAGCTTATTTTCATGGATCATTAGGACATAACAAAAGTATGATGGTAGCCACAGTCTTGTGAAACCATCTTCTCTAACAGTATGTTTTAAAACAATATAAATGTCTGAAAACAATATAAAATTGTCTAAAACCATTCAAGACTAGTCTGCCAAAATGGTCTGACTGCCACTGCAGTAAATACCCTGTCCTCACTTATATTTTGAGAAGCAGTGGTTCCTGAGCATCACTAACCCCTCACCTTGTGTGTTCTGTGCATGTCCTTCAGGTGTGTCACTGAGAGGAGAGCAAGGCATCCCTGGTCCACCAGGCCCCGCTGGACCTCGAGGGCACCCAGGCCCGTCAGGACCACCAGGAAAGCCTGGCACCGGAAGTCCTGGGCCCCAAGGACAGCCAGGGTTGCCAGGACCACCGGGACCATCAGCCACTGGGAAGCCAGGTTTGCCAGGACTCCCAGGAAAACAAGGGGAGAGAGGACTAAATGGACCAAAAGGAGATATTGGACCAGCTGGTTTACCAGGACCACGGGGCCCACCAGGACCACCCGGAATCCCCGGCCCAGCTGGAATTTCTGTTCCAGGAAAACCTGGGCCACAAGGACCTACAGGAGAACCAGGTCCCAGGGGCTTTCCTGGAGAAAAGGGTACGTCAGGGGTCCCTGGACTGAATGGACAGAAAGGGGAAATGGGGCATTGTACTCCTTGCCGCCCAGGTGAGAGGGGCCTCCCAGGTCCTCAGGGTCCCACGGGACCACCTGGCCCTCCTGGAGTGGGGAAAAGAGGTGAAAATGGGTTACCAGGACAGCCAGGCCTCAAAGGTGATCAGGGTGTTCCAGGGGAAAGGGGAGCAGCCGGCCCACCAGGCCCTCAAGGCCCTCCTGGGGAACAAGGACCAGAAGGCATTGGAAAGCCAGGAGCCCCTGGAATTCCAGGCCAGCCAGGGATCCCAGGGATGAAAGGTCAGCCAGGGGCTCCAGGAACAGCTGGGCTCCCGGGGGCTCCCGGCTTTGGGAAACCAGGCTTGCCAGGCCTGAAGGGACAAAGGGGACCTGTGGGCCTTCCAGGGAGTCCAGGTGCCAAAGGGGAACAAGGCCCAGCAGGTCATCCTGGGGAAGCAGGTCTGCCCGGACCCTCAGGGAATATGGGACCCCAAGGACCAAAAGGCATTCCAGGCAACCCCGGGCTCCCAGGCCCTAAAGGTGAGATGGGGCCAGTGGGGCCTGCAGGAAACCCTGGGGCGAAGGGAGAAAGGGGCTCCTCTGGCTTAGATGGAAAACCAGGGTACCCAGGAGAACCAGGTCTCAATGGTCCCAAGGGTAACCCAGGGTTGCCAGGCCCAAAAGGTGACCCTGGAATTGCAGGATCCCCTGGTCTCCCAGGCCCCGTGGGTCCAGCAGGAGCTAAGGGAGTGCCTGGACACAATGGCGAAGCTGGGCCCAGAGGTGTCCCTGGAATACCAGGTACTAGAGGTCCCATTGGGCCACCAGGCATTCCAGGATTCCCTGGATCCAAAGGCGATGCGGGAACTCCAGGGCCTCCTGGCCCAGCTGGCATAGCAGTCAAGGGCCTTAATGGACCTACTGGGCCACCAGGGCCTCCGGGGCCAAGAGGCAATGCTGGGGAGCCTGGCCTCCCAGGGCCCCCAGGGCCCCCAGGCCCTCCAGGCCAAGCAGCCCTGCCCGAGGACTTTGTAAAGGCAGGCCAAAGGCCGTTTGTTAGTGCCAATCAGGGAGTAACAGGAATGCCTGTGTCTGCTTTCACTGTTATCCTCTCCAAAGCTTACCCAGCTATAGGTACTCCTATCCCATTCGATAAGATTTTATATAACAAGCAACAGCATTATGACCCAAGAACTGGAATCTTCACCTGTAAGATTCCAGGGATATATTACTTCTCTTACCACATACACGTGAAAGGGACCCATGCTTGGGTAGGTCTGTATAAGAACGGCACCCCTGTAATGTACACCTATGATGAGTACATCAAGGGCTACCTGGATCAGGCTTCAGGGAGCGCCGTGATCGACCTCACCGAGAACGACCAGGTATGGCTCCAGCTGCCCAATGCAGGCTCGAACGGGCTGTACTCCTCTGAGTACGTCCACTCCTCTTTCTCAGGATTCTTGGTGGCTCCAATGTGAGCATATTCTCACCGAGCTAACACAAATCTGCTTGAAAAGGCATTCCCCAACTCCACCCCATCCCACGAAATGCATATGGAGGTAGGCTGAAAAAAATGTGACTAATTTTCCAAAATACAGGTCTGAGCTCTCAGATACGGTAAACATATGTGAAGGCCCTCTTGAGTTTCTAGTCAGCAATCCTAAAACTCCTAAAAGTCTTCTGTGAACTCCTTCAGTATTTAAAAATTTCATCCTGCTAGGCTGAAAAAACGATCGCAAAAAACCCTGAAATGTGATGCTAAATCATGTCAAATTTGATTTCAGAAGTTCAGCATTTCCTTTTAAAAATCAGTCTGTTTCTGACAATTAACAGGAAAATTTCCAGGAAACATTCGGGAGATGTCATATATCTTTATGGGACTTAAATACTTGAATATTCAAATTTAAAAAACACTACATACCCTGAGATCTTTCTGATGGTGCATTACTCAAAGGTTTAAGTGGCCCCTTTTGTCAATATCTATTCAAGTATACAGGTGCATATAGACTTTTTACAGCTCTCGTAAGAAACCCAAAATATTAATGCTAAAGTTAATCTGAAATGCAAGGTGCTTTTGTCATGAACCTCTTCAAACTTTTCTGTGGATTGCTGAAAGCTTTCTATATACCCTTTACAACTTGGAAATGGTGTCTAACCTATTTTATTTATTTGACACAAGTGTGATTAATTTGCTTTAATGACTACTTGAGTCTTATATAATCTTAATATGATTTTGTGGGTTTATAGAGTATTAGCATATGTACCTTGGGCCTCCCATTCCAGTGAAATTGTAATATCAAGGGTTTCAAAATCTGACTAGAAATGAAAAGATATTATTTATTTCTGCTCTGTACTGTATTTTAATGTTTCTGTTTAAAACTCTTAAGCTGTGCCTCATGAAATGTTTTATCCACTCCTTATTTACAATGCAATAAAATAACATCAATAGATGATTATGTCGAATTTATTTGAAACCAGCAATTTGCCATTCTCAACCACTCTTTTAAGGGTTTTCATTTTACAAAGTTAATAAAAAGTAAAATGATAAACTGGTGGGTAGCTTTTCCAAGGGTCATGGATATAGCCTTCTACTGGAGATGGGCATTTCCATACACCCAAGTGCTCATTGTGGACTGAAAAGCCATCAAACAGAACCACATGTGATCTACAGGGTGAAGGGCTGGTGACTGGGAGCAGAAAAGTAAGACAATCACCCAAGTCAGTGATATTCTTCTAGGAAGGAAAGAAGCAGGCAGCAGAGAAACATGTCGTCTGAACAAATATTATGCAGTTATTCACTGCCTTGACATGTTTTTAGTCATAATATTTAGGATCATTTTGATGGCTTAAATGACATTAAAAGGCAGGCAAGAATTTTTATGCCAATCAAATGGCAACATTTTTATTTTTCTCAGCTGAAAAACACTGCCTGTGAGCATCCATCAATCCACTGGCTGAATTAGGACAGTCTGGTTCAAGTCACTCAGGTACCACACTATAAAGGCATCTCTTAATGCCTTAGAAGCAATGTTTGTGTGTAACTCAAGCAAACCTGTTGATGGAACTGTAAAAGCTTGGGCTTGGGTTGGTGATCTCTGCTCCCACTCTGTGTGAGCTCAACCTGCTTTTAAGCATTACAAACAGAATTTTCACTCTTCCTCTCTGACTGTAATTACTAAACTAATGGTTACAGCTGTCACCAAACTCATTTCCAAGCCAAGAGAGACCAAATTCTGGGGTATCCACAAAAGGGTCCTAGCGGTGAGCATGTAAAAGACAGCATCTCTTAGAATACTGGCAACGATGGCCATTAAACAGACATGAAGAAAAGAAGCTCTTAGAATATGACCAGTATCAACTTTATAGCAATATCTTAGGTCAAATTAAATCCTAATTAAGGTACATTAAGAACAGGTACCTTCTAAGTAATTCATTAGACACATAGCATTGAACAAACATCTAAAGCCTCTCTCCAAGAAATGGACACACAGACATAGAGAACAAACTTGTGGACACAGCCAGGGAAGGAGAGGGCAGGACAAGCTGAGAGCGTAGCACAGGCATACATACACGCTCACGTGTAGAACAGATGACTAGTGGGAAGCTGTCACAAAACACAGAGCTCAGCCTTGCACCCTGTGATAACTAGAGAGCCGGACGGGGTGGGAGGGAGGCCAACGAGGAAGGGGGATGTATGTATAATCATGACTGATTCGTGCTGACGTATGGCAGAAACTACTGCAACACTGTGAAGCAATGATCTTCCAATAAAAAAGTAAAAGAAATAAAGTCTCTCTTCACATTACTCACCTTTAAAAGCTGACATTTTATAATTATGTTGTATACCAGCAACTATGTCCTTCCAAAAATCAAATGGTTTTTGACCATTGTTCTGCTAAAAAAAAAAAAAAAACAAATCCAAATGTGACACATGTAATAATTGTGTTTTTAAGCATAGTAGAAAACACTTGGCAAACAACTATAATATTACTGTACTGTAAAACAGGGATTCGTGTTTGAGGAAATAGATCAATAAACTTCTCACGTTTCCAGATGTGATTGTAGAAAAATATCTTCCATGAAAATCATGGCTATAGAGATGTATATACACATGACTAAATATTAATGTAACCCATATAACCCAAATAAAATAAAAATTTCCATGCATTATAAAGTCTAAAAAATATACACTACTTTTAACACATAACAAATCTACAATGTTATAGCTTAGGAGATATCAGGATATGTCACTTCCTGTACCGTGGCATCAATGGAGCTAAAAGGCCCACAGCCTTAAAACTGCAAAAGCTGCTTACTTTACAGTTCTGTGCATATTTACCTGAGTTTCAGTATACAAGAGCAAGTAAACAGGAATATACACAACCCTATAGCCCCATGCTTCCTTGGAGATATTAACCAGTATCCTTCTATATAAACAAAGACCAACTACTAGATAGTATTTAAATTATATCAAGCCCAAAATACTTAAAGACTGGTACATTTGTTACAGTCACTATAAAATGAGAAGCTGACTCCATCCCATAATAATAACTTCTACAAGCCAGCACTATGGCTCAACAGAAACTTTCACAAACACATGACTGTAATTCTGACTCAAAAATAAATCAGCATCTAGTCCTATCAGAATGCAGAGTTCCAAAGAATAGCAAAAAGGGATAAGAAAGCCTTCCTCAGTGATCAATACAAAGAAATAGAGGAAAACAACAGAATGGGAAAGACTAGAGATCTCTTCAAGAAAATCAGAGATACCAAGGGAACATTTCATGCAAAGATGGGCTCGATAAAGGACAGAAATGGTATGGACCTGACAGAAGCAGAAGATATTAAGAAGAGGTGGCAAGAATACACAGAAGAACTGTACAAAAAAGATCTTCATGACCCAGATAATAACGATGGTGTGATCATTCACCTAGAACCAGACATCCTAGAACGCGAAGTCAAGTGGCCCTTAGGAAGCATCACTAAGAACAAAGCTAGTGGAGGTGATGGGATTCTAGTTGAGCTATTTCAAATGCTAAAAGATGATGCTGTGAAAATGCTGCACTCAATATGCCAGCAAACTGGGGAAACTCAGCAGTGGCCACAGGACTGGAAAAGGTCAGTTTTCATTCCAATCCCAAAGAAAGGCAATGCCAAAGAATGCTCAAACTACCACACAATTGCACTCATTTCACATGCTAGTAAAGTAATGCCCAAAATTCTCCAAGCCAGGCTTCAAAAATATGTGAACCGTGAACTTCCAGATGTTCAAGCTGATTTTAGAAAAGACAAAGGAACCAGAGATCAAATTGCCAACATCCGCTGGATCATCAAAAAAGCAAGAGTGTTCCAGAAAAATATCTATTTCTGCTTTATTGACTATGACAGAGCTTTTGACTGTGTGGATCACCACAAACTGTGGAAAATTCTGAAAGAGATGGGAATACCAGACCACCTGACCTGCCTCTTGAGAAATCTGCAGGCAGGTCAGGAAGCAACAGTTAGAACTGGACATGGGACAACAGACTGGTTCCAAATAGGAAAAGGAGTACGTCAAGGCTGTATATTGTCACCCTGCTTATTTAACTTATATGCAGAGTACATCATGAGAAACGCTGGACTGGAAGAAGCACAAGCTGGAATCAAGATTGCCGGGAGAAATATCAATAACCTCAGATATGCAGATGACACCACCCTTATGGCGAAGAAGAACTAAGGAGCCTCTTGTTGAAAGTGAAAGAGGAGAGTGAAAAAGTTGGCTTAAAGCTCAACATTCAGAAAACTAAGATCATGGCATCTGGTCCCATCACTTCAAGGCAAATAGATGGGAAAACGATGGAAACAGTGACAGACTTTATTGTTTTGGGCTCCAAGATCACTGCAGATGGTGACTGCAGCCATGAAATTAAAAGACACTTACTCCTTGGAAGAAAAGTTAGGACCAACCTAGACAGGATATTAAAAAGCAGAGACATTACTTTGCCAGCAAAGGTCCATATTGTCAAAGCTGTGATTTTTCCAGTAGTCATGTATGGACATGAGAGTTGGACTATAGAGAAAGCTAAGCGCCTAAGAATTGATGCTTTCCAACTGTGGTGTTGGAGAAGACTCTTGAGAGTCCCTTGGACTGCAAGGAGATCCAACCAGTCCATCCTAAAGGAAATCAGTCCTGAATATTCATTGGAAGGACTGATGCTGAAGCTGAAACTTCAATACTTTGGCCACTTGACTTGAAGAACTGACTCATTTGAAAAGACCCTGATGCTGGGAAAGACTGAAGGTGGGAGGAGAAGGGGACGACAGAGTATGAGATGGTTGGATGGCATCACTGACTCAATGAACATGAGTCTGATTGAACTCTGGGAGCTGGTGATGGACAGGGAGGCCTGAAGTACTGCAGTCCATGGGATCACAAAGTCAGACATGACTAAGCGACTGAACTGGACTGAATTGAGGCCTATCAGAAACATCACTGTCATTCTGAAAGACAACATAGGCAAAAAGGAAAGGGATTCTGGCATAAAACCAATTTATGTTCATAGTTCTTAAGCTCTAAGTATAAACTGATATAACCAGAGATCTATTTAATCCTGATACCTAGGACAAAGAAAAAAATCTATATACATTAAACTATGCTCAAAATGATCATTTCTAACATTTCATCCCATTTTTTCTGGTTTTGTACTATCTAACAATGCTTAAAAAGACACGTGGAATTTCTTTACATTTATTTATTTTAAAAACTCTGCTAATGAAACCAAGAAATATTTCTCCACATGTAAGTTTGGTATTTTCTTTTTCTAGATTTTTGCACCCCCTGCTGGAGAACAGGTTTATTATTCTTAGGTATGGTCGTTTTTTAATTTTCCAAAAATACTTTGACCAATTTCTCTATGTCTTTCCTCCTTGGTAACCTCTGAAACTACAAAGGAAATGGAGTAAAATCTCAACTCAAAAGACATATATAATTAAGTCCTCTGTGTGTGTGTGTGCTTAGTTGCTTAGTCATGTCTGACTCTGCGATGCCATGGACTGTAGCCCTCTGTATATGTAGGCTCCTCTGTCCAAGGGGATTCTCCAAGCAAGAATACTGGGGTGGGCTGCCATGCCCTCCTCCGGGGATCTTCTCAACCCAGTTCTCCTGCATTGCAGACAGTTTCTTTACCATCTGAGCTACCAGGGAAGCTCAAAATCCTCCGATTCATGGCCAAACAATATACCATGGTTTCTAAGAAATGAGTCCCCACTCACCTTTGTTAAAGAGTCTACCACTCTGGCACACAGAAGAGCTCCAGGCAGGTCAAAGTAGTTATCATAAAAGTAGTATTTTCCTAAAAAGAACACAATTTTAAACTGGGATCAAATTAATGCCTCATTTATGTCATATGGAAACTTAGCTAAAGAGGCTATATTTTGGTTTAGTTACTTAAAGGGGCTTCTATTTCAATTCAGAACCACTCTACTCCATCCTGTCATCCACTGTCTTTTAAAGAAGGCTTTTATTTATAATAAAATATGATATGCATAAGTTAAGCATTTTATTAAAAACATTTTAATTAAAGACTATATCATAAACATGAAATAGATTATGGAAAAGTCACAATTTGTATTATCAGTGTCACTGAATTTCAAAACTATCAACCTAACGCTGGAGTACCACGAAGTCCGTTCACTAATCTGTGTTGGTTGATCCCCTGGAGTCTCACATTCAATCTTTATGCAACTTCAGACAAATTTCAGTACAATGTAAGAACAGCCAGGGTGAGAAAAGGAATAAAAAAAACAATGTGTCCTCACATCACGCGAGGACACAGTGTGTACTTATCTTAGAAAAACTTGGAAGCACAGCACAGGCACACTCTAGATCTTGGAGAGCAGAGGGTTTGATTTATCCTCCTTGGCCTGAGGCTAGAGTTCAAGTGGAGCCCTTCCTTGGCACTGACAGCACTTTTGAATCTGCTGTCCCTGGGCAGAACCTTTTGAGGATCCATGTCACACCCCCTTGGTCCACGGCTGACCCCAGCCACAGCTGTGTTGAACACCACTGTCCTTCCTCAAGCCACATCTGTGTCATTCCCTCTCTCTGGAAGCCTCTAGAGCCCATGTGGCAAGCCTCAATGGACAGGTCAGGAATCAGTGAATGCAGGTCCCAACTTCCTATCCCGCAGGTTGACAATTCTGGGAAGTGCTCTCTGTGCTTCTCCTCAGAAGTCCTGGTGGAATCCAGGGCCCTTCTCTGTTCTTTCCTTTCACGTCACACTCTCACTGCTATCTCACTCCTGCAGACTGCAAGCAGGAGCTACCACTCTGCTTTGAGCACAAACCTCACAGAGTCCTCTCTCCTGAGAACTCCTGGTACAAAGAGGAATCAGGCAGGATCAACAGGTGGAGTCGGATTTCAGTTTAATGTAAGGGAGTACTTTTCAAATGGTCACAATTACTTTTGTGCAGATTATTGTTAACTGCCCGCCCCCTTCCTCCATTTGCAAGCTATGTATGAGGTTATTGAACATAGCGGTCTTGTGTCTCAGTGTCTACTATGCACAATTTCCAGTATATTGTAGGCACTCAATAAATGCTTGTTGAATGATCCAAAAATTGAATGGGTTACAGTCAACCTTTGAACAACACAGGTGTGAACTGCACAAGTCCACTTTTACATGCATTTTTTTCAACACGTAAATAAATACAATAAATGCTATAGCAGTAGACGATCTGTGACCTGCAGTGAGTTGAACCCACAAATGCAGAAACTGAGACAGGGAGGAACTCCAAGTAGGGAGGGCTGACAATTAAGTTATACTCAAGATTTTCAACTTCTTGAGGTAAGTGTCCCTAATTCCTGAGTTGTTCAAGAGTTAGCCGTATGTTGGAAAGAAGAAGCGTCACAGTAAATTAAGAGAAAACTCTAAGGTCCAGATGCTTATCCCTTTAAATGTTACTTAACGCCCTCATATCTTCATGTCAAATTACCAAGAATATAAAAGAAATAAAGTCAAGTTCTATTAATTCACAAACTGGCTGTATAGGTTTGTATGCCCTTTTCCTCAGTTAAGAATATTATGGTTGTCACAGTCTTCTTGTTTTTTAACTTTTTCACAGCTGAAATTGTTGGGGGGAACATCTCAGACTAGTTTCCATTCTTAAGAAAAGCTAGGATGTCTTTGTCAGTATGAGGAAAAGCAAGAATTTGGAGAAAAGGGAGAAGACGGCCCACATACATCTCTGCCCACCCTGCTATGCTGTCACACCACATGACACACCAGGGCTGCAGGGACCAGGACAGTGGACACAGATTCCCAAGGCTCACTACCCGTAATGCATCTGATCTCTCGGTCTATGATACCAGGGAGACCTGCCTGAGCCAGCCAGCTGGTGTAAGTGGACCTGCCCAGTTCAAACCCATGTTGTTCACCTCTATTTACAACTGCCTACATCTGGACAGGTGGGACAGTGGTAAAGAACCCGTCCGCCCATGTAACAGGCACAAGAGACGCAGGTTTGATCCCTAGGTCGGGAAGATACTCTGGACTAGGAAATGGCAACCCGCTCCAGTAAATTCCATGGACAGAGGAGACTGGCGGGCTACAGCTCACAGTCTAAAAGAGATGGACGTGAATACGCATGCACGCTTGTACACATACATCTGGACAGACTACAGGAGTCTTCCTTATCACTTGAATAAAAAGTAAATCTATCCATTTAACTTCCTAGCTATTGTAAGTTGAGTGTGAAAGCATTCTACACCTAACCCCAAGGTGAACTCTGTTTTTCCTATCAACTTATTTTATTATTAACACATACTTCCTGACGTTTTCTTCTCACTATGAGAAAACAAACCACCCAAAAACAAATATGACAAATAAAAACACGATAGCAATAAGGAATAACTCCAACTATTTTCCAGTTACTATACTTTTGAAAGGAAAATAGGTGTATTCAAAACTACAGTATGGGAGAAAATGACCAAAAAAACCTAGAACAAATGAAAAACTAACAATTAAGACTTTTAATGAGGTCTATTTATAAGTGTTTTAATCATTCTTTATTAATGACATCTTTTGTCTATAAATAATTTTTGAAAAATCTTTTCATGTTTACTCATGGTAAAACTCTTTAAGGAGAGTGGGAAAAAGTTGTGTAAAATCACTCGCAGTAAAGGGTGGCAAAAAGATGATGGTAGAAGATACTAGAAATGGCAGTAAAGAAAAGAATTCTAGAAAACAGGAGAGGTGAGGAATATGAATGTGGGGAGAAGCGGGGAACAGAGAAATAAAAGGATTGTGCAGGTAACGAATTAATAAAAATACAGAATAAGTAATGTATTATTCCTAAGTGCTAAGTCTTCGTTACTCCAGAACAAGTAAAAGGTGAATCAATAAAAACGTTAAATAAAACAGAACCAACTGCCAAAGAAAAACCAGACACACATGGGAAATAATAGTTTCTATGAAACCACAACTGCGGTCTTGTGCATCCTGCCCAGCAGGATGCTGGGTTGAGGGGTGAAATGGAGGAAGCCCACCCCTCAAGACTTCTCTGTGTCTTGATGTCACAGGTTCAGGGTTAAAAACAACATTAGAGGGAATGGCGCTGCCCCACACAGGAACCGTACCTGACCGGAAGGCCATTCCCGTGTCCGGCATGAAGTGCTTCCACTCCTTCCTGCCGAACTCCTCCGCCAGCGCCTCCGCAGACAGCATCTTCGTGCCGTGGCTGGCCCTGGTTTGAAGAGATGAGGTACACGGTTCATCGGTGGTTCCCTTGAACACTCCCTCCTCCAGCCTTGCTATTATTAACTTATTAATTCACCCTAATACTACTAAAGGGTTTTTTTTTTTTAAGAAAAAGGTTTTCAACGGGATGACTTCCCTATTTAGGATCCTATAAGGTATTTCTCTTTTTTGTTGTTATTTCTTAAATTTTTATTTTTAAAATTTTTATTGGAGTATAGTTGTTTGACAATGTTGTGTTAGTGTCTATTGTACTGCAAAGTGAATCAGCGATGGGATACATAAACATATATCCCCTCTTTTTTGAAAGGCATTTCTCTGAAAAAGGCTCTTTTTCTTCCTCCACTTCACCCCTCAACCAGCAAGTGATCAGGAGAAGCACACTCTGAGGTCAATGCTGTGATAGGTGTCCCAGACCAATCTATAAACTACAACTTCTCTGGGAGAAATAGGACAAGCCTTGCCTAAGAAGTTGTCCATTAACCATGCAGATAAGACTTCCCTAACGGAACAAAGAGCAAACAGCTGCAGGGACTAGGTGGGAAGCTGGCCTGTGGGGAGGAGGGAGTCCAAGTCAGAGCAAGAGCTAAGGCCTGCAGGAGGAAAGATGTGCCTGGTACCCAGGGCTGCGCAAGCACAGGGACTATGAAGATGAAGACAGGGTAGTAATGTGCCACTCAAGGACATAAGGTAGCTAAAAACACAATGGGAAACAGTAAGATGAACGTGGCAAAACCTGGAACAGGAAGACAAGAAAGTAGCTATTTTTTGAGCTCAAAATACTGCTTTTACATGGGTTGGGCCTGGTTAAGAGAATCTTACCCTATAGAAAAACAGTTAATATTTCATGTAGTTTACTATGAGAAATTATAATGCTAGATTGTGGTAGCAAAGCAAAATGAAGAAAATGGAAATGAAATAAGAAAGGCAAATGAAAGAAAATCACAATTAGGATCCTTTTTATAGAGAGGTTAACATTTATATAATAAAAGCTATATTAAAGGTGGAGGAATCTTGAGCAGGAAGTACGAAAAGGTATCTACTACATTGTTTGAAAGCAGGCATCAAGGACATAAGCTTATAAACTCAGGAGGAGCTGGCCGGTCGGTTAGCCAAACTTGAATGGAGATGGTCAGACCTTGGAGAAATGATGTTGGGAATGGGGACAGACAGAACAAAGAAAAGAAGCAAAGTTGCAGAATGATTTCTATTCTTTTAACCATGACTGAAGATAGCCAAGTACATTGTAAGAATCGGAAAGGGACATTAAAGGTCATGGTCAAAGCTGCATTGTGTGTATGTATGTATATATGTGTCTGCATATATATATCTATGTTTATTTATACATACAAATGAATACATACACTCATATCTCTAGCTGCCTGAGAAAAAAAGATGTAAATGAATTACAAAATTATCAGAAGTGGAACGACATCTGCTCTAGCTAGCTCCACCGTAGGGGACAGTCTGGGTAGAGTGTGAGCCTGTACTGTACAAAAGGAATGATGTACCCAAAGCAACGAGCATCCTCTTCTTGGACTCCAACTGAGTCAGCATAAATAATAAATCACACAACTGCACGGCCCTGTTAACTTGCCTGTACTGTCAGTACTGGAAGGAAAATAGACGCTTACCCCATGGTACCTTCTGTAAAACACAAAGCAGTGATGGCAGCTGCTTTTCCATTGCCTGTTCCGTGCTGTGCTAAGTCGCTTCAGTTGTGTGCAACTCTTTGCGACCTTACGGGCTGTAGCCTGTCAGGCTCCTCCGTCCATGCTTGCCCTACTCTTATTAACACTCAAAGTGTTGAACTCACCTTCCCTGGTGGCTCAGATGGCAAAGAATCTGCCTGTGATGCAGGAGACCCAGGTTCAATCGCTGGGTCAGGAAGATCCCCTGGAGAAGGGAATAGCAACCCACTCCAGTATCCTTGCCTGGAGAATCCCATGGACAGAGGAACCTGGCGGGCTGTAGTTCATGGGGTTGCAAAGAGTCAGACACAACTAAGCAACTAACACTAACTAACTAAGAAGAGGGGAGGAAAGGGAGTCAGCACTAAGCTTGGGACGGGGAGACGCTGATGAAGGCTGGAAGAATCTAGAAACACTTCCAGAAGCTGAGACACAACATGAGTCCTGTATGATGGGGGCAAATTTGGACCAAGTGGAAGAAAGAGGGGTGTGCCTAGACCACCAATTCTACCCCATGTCCATTCTTTCCTTCTTCCTTAATAAAGAGAGCTTCAATTTTACTCCAGGTTAACATGATAAAATTCCCAGGCTCTTTTGCAGTAGAGGTGGTCAAAAAGCAAGTTAACATTCTACTGTATTTCCTGTGCAAATATTTCTGATAAGCTAAATTTAAAGAATTAGACCTTTCAATCTAATGCTCCCAGATTTATATTTAAATGGCTCAAACGAGTCCTACAAAGACCCGCAGGCACACAGACAATCTCTCATCTGACTGACTCAAGTAATAATCTTGTTTAATCCATACCTTAACAGTCTAATCCTACATGGTAATAAAAGAGTAAAGTTTCGACACCACAACTAAATTCTATTACCTGAGCACGGTGCCGTTATCTGCAAGTTTAATGAAGTTCCCATCTTCCAAATCCAGTGCCAAGCCCTTGCAACTGAAACAGAAAAGTCTGGTTACCAGTCAGTTCACATACTTATTAACACTTAATCAAGAAATAGTAACTTATATTTTCAAAAAGTCATAATGCTAAAAAAAGACTCTCCCACCCAGGTGAATAACATGTTAATCAAACAAGTAAGCTCTTGAATTCTAAAATTAAATATCCTCAGAGCAAGTACATGAGGAAAACTGCTATGTGGGCAAAGGACAGCATATTTAGTGTCTAAACTCTTTGAGCTGAGAAAAAAAAACTCAGAACAAAAAATGAGCACCATTGTATGCCTCTGCTAAAATGTACAAATGTTTTTCATTAAATAAAACACACACAAACACACATTCATATTTTACAAGTTAAGATCTTAGCCAGAATCTTTTCTGTACTCTTTAGACTCTGCCTCAATTTAGGTCAGGCTATAGTAACTAGCCCTCTGGGCTAGGCATATTATTGAAAACCACTAAAAGAAAGTCAAACACTAAGTTTTAGGTTCTTCACTGTAAAAGACTTATGGGATTTGGGAAGAAAAGTGGGTTCAGAGTCATTATTATGAGTAATAAAAACAAGAAGGCATAATGGCCACCAAATACCAACAGAATGAAAAGAAAAGGACAGGATACTTTACAAACATTATTTACTTTGGTCCACAGTAACATTTCCATAAGAGTTTCATATAGCAAAATGTTTCTGTTTCTTCCTTTTCAGAAAGGGAGAAATCAAAAAGGACTAACCAAACACTGGAAGAATGCATAATAGATGAACACCGTTGCTGAAGAATTATTTCTGGACGTATTTTTCATGCGTTTCAGGACAACTGTTAATTTTTAACTGAACGATTTAAAGTGGTTTAATAGGACTTTTGTTTGATTTTATTGGTTAAACGAGGAAGAAAGACAAAGGAAACCTTGGGAAGTTGAGACTCCTAAGCCAGGAAGGGAGTAAGCTGTCAAGAGCCTCTGTTATAGGAATATCTACCCAAATTACACAAAAACAGATGTCCTAATTCAGACACTTATTAAAAACATGGGAATTCCCAGGTGGCACGATGGTAACAACTCTGCCTGCCAACGCAGGAGACACCAGAGATACGGGTTGGATCCCTGGGTCGGGAAGATCTCTTGGAGCAGGAAATAGCAACCTGCTCCAGTATTCTTGCCTGGAAAATTCCAGGACAGAGAAGCTTGACAGGCTATCGTCCACAGGGTTGAAAAGAGTTGGACACAACCGAGCACGCACATGTGCACACACACACGCATTCAAAACGTGATGATTTCCACCTCTTTTCACACAGTTCTGTATAGGAAGGGCAATAAAATAATCTTTTAATAAAAGATGTACATTTTAGAGACAGTTCTTAATCTCTGAAACTCTTAATAATGACAGACTTAACCCATGCAAAAATATCCAAATTAGTCACATTCGCTCTTAGCTTAATTTTCATACTTAACTAAGCAAGCCTAAAAATAGAAAGGACTTTAATTCATCAAATATAAAACTTTTAGTACAGAAGGCATTCTGTCCTTTGGCTCAACTTCACATTTCACCTTCTGTCTCCATGGAAGAAGAAGCATTAAAATTTTATCCACAATAATTAAAAACCAGAGGGAATGTACAGACCTTTAAAAAAAAGCTGCTTACCAGAAATCCCAATCCTCTGGGGTCACCGTGAGCAATCCCTTGTCATACCCTTTCTCCTTGACCAGGAACTGAGCAAAGCTATTATAAATGAGCTGTTAACAGAAAGGAAAAGAGATTAAATGTAAATTTCACTATGCCTTCTTAACTTCACAGGCCTGAAGACCTAATGGAATAAGCCACGAGATAGCTGGGAAGGAATCTGTATTACCTGTTAATTGTGAAGCTTGGCGGGTTAACATTCCTTCCTAGGAATTTATGCACTCCTGCGAGCCCCAGGTAGCTGCTGTCTTTTTTACACTATCAGTGTACAATTACACAACCAAGGACAATTATTAATCCTACTCCTGAAGCCCAGAGGGTTGGAGATCATTAAGACGACAAAGCTTTGTAAATTGATTTAACAATTCACCAGATGATAAACATACTGACCACTCTACATCCACCCCGTCCATCCTTTCCAGAAGGCCCCATGACAGCTGATAACGCTATTTTATGTACTTGAGCCCCAAACAGTGGAGGCCACCCCACTGGCCCAGACCTTGGCACAATCTAAACCTAAATCAGTGTGCACTTATAGAAAATCCCTGTCAAGGAAACCTAACACACACCAATCACAATCTGCCGTGTCAGCTTTACCTCCCTTACTTCTCCCTGGAGAACAGGACCCTCAGTCCCTATTAGGAAATTTCCAACCTCCTAGCCAATCAGACCCTGTTTTTGCATTGCCTCATCTAACACTATAAAACACGGTCATGCCCAAAATCTCTGGGGAAGAGTGCCCCACTGCTTGTGGGGCCACTGCACTCCCCCAATCCAGGAAACGTTTTCTCTAAATGAAGGAACATCCAATTCATTACTACTTTTAGTTTTGTCGTTTGACA
The DNA here is from genome assembly GCF_027580195.1 of Bos mutus. Taxonomy (NCBI): domain Eukaryota; kingdom Metazoa; phylum Chordata; class Mammalia; order Artiodactyla; family Bovidae; genus Bos; species Bos mutus. The sequence goes on from NC_091625.1 coordinate 34,668,891, forward strand.
CAGGGGAATCTCCCTTGTGGCTCAGCTGACAAAGAATCTGCCTGCAATGTGGGAGACCTAGGTTTGATCCCTGAGTTGGGAAGTCCCCTGGAGAAGGGATAGGCTACCCACTCCAGTATCCTGGCCTGGAGAATTCCATGGACTGTATAGTCCATAGGGTCACAAAGAATTGGGCACGATTTCTTTCTTCTATAGGGGAATCTCAAAGAGAAATACACACGATGACCGGGCAGATCATCTACAGGAGGAATCACGGCACCTCCTCAGACACAGGGACTCTCTCCTTTTATCCATTGTAAGAAAAGCTGAGGGGAAAAAAAAAAAAAAAAAAAACCTCTGGAAGCAAGCATAAAAGTAAACGCTCTTCTGACTGTCGATAGATTTCATTCTCAACAACAAAATTCCAGGTTTTTTGAGAGTGAACAGTGTCCAAGAGGACACACAGAGTATCCTGACCCTTCTTCTGCAGATGTTAGCCCATGACAGGTTTCAACAGCACTGGAATGGCACAGAGGGGAAGTGGGAATAGATACAGCAGCAAGAGTAGAAGGCCTCCCTGAGGGAGTGATGTCCACACTGGCTCCTGCAGGACAGAGCAGTTAGCTGGGTGAATCCAGCAGGGAGAGGGCCACACAAGTCCAGGGGACACACAGCTCACACAGCTCAAGTTGAGGATTGGGATTATGAGTGTCAGGAGATGAGTACAGAGAAAGCAAAGGCTCCTGGTCAAATAGAGCTGTTTCCTGTCATAAAGCTAATGAAAATGGCTATACATGTACCCCACACAATGAGACCCTGATCCAGGTCAGTTGTTCAGAGTTACATTAAGTCAACACTATGTACAAACAGTCCTCAACCCTGGAGGTGAGTCAGAACCACAGGTGATAGTTCTTAAAACCACCCAGAAATTCCAAGCCTTCAGGACAGGGTGGCTGCTGCTGCTGCTGCTGCTAAGCCACTTCAGTCGTGTCCAACTCTGTGCGACCCCATAGACGGCAGCCCACTAGGCTCCCCCGTCCCTGGGATTCTCCAGGCAAAAACACTGGAGTGGGTTGCCATTTCCTCCTCCAATGCATGTAAATGAAAAATGAAAGTGAAGTCGCTCAGTCGTGTCCAACTTATAGCGACTCCATGGACTTCAGCCCACCAGGCTCCTCCATCCATGGGATTTTCCAGGCAAGAGTACTGGAGTGGGATGCCATTGCCTTCTCCGGGACAGGGTGGGGCTCCTACCAAATTCCTGAAACTGTGAGATGATTGAAAATCACTGACTTCTATGTTATATGAATTTTCACTCATATGAATTATCAATCATAAAATGTACTGAGTCACTTGAAAGTACAAAGTACTATGGACGATAAAAAAAAAAAAAAAAAAAAAAAAACACGTCATGATCCTGCCTGCAAGAAACCAGTGCCCCGGGATTAACAGATGTAAATCCCATGTGTAATGTAAATCCTCAGATGCTTAAAGCAGTGCGTGGCACACAAGTAAATTCAATTTAGGTATTGCTATTATCCCCAGTCATGTGGTGGTTAATAAAAAAAAAGCCCTGACTCACAGCCTTTGTTCATTTCCATGGAACAGATGCCCCCGACCATGGCCCGTTTCAAGCTACCAATGGTTACTGCACACCATTAGACTTGCCTCTGATCAAGGTAAGTATTTTCAGCCTTGGACAACTGGAATTTCTCACCCTTTGGCAATATTGATCAAGACACGGATACGTGATTCTAATAAGGTCAGATTCCTTCCCAAGGCAAAGAGCCCTTTCCAATAGGGCTGCCTATGGGGGTGCCCACAGCTGTATTTGGAGGAGAAGGTTCTATAATAGGAGAGAATGGGGTCAATGTGTATGGAGAAGCAGAGAAGAGCAGTGCTGAGAAACACAGGGAAGGCTGTGTCTTTGAAAGCCCTCTTCAGTCCTAAGCCCTTGGCCCTTGAACCTTTTCCTTACATTAATGTTGACTCACCCCAGAAGCCCTCATGGCATAGGGCCTCCACCACCCACCCCTTCCTCTCCTGGTCTTAGCTGCTAACTTACTTTCCCAACAGTCTCACCTGAATAATGATCATGCAGAATCCCCAGCGGTTGCAAACTGGTGCCCTGTGGGTTGTAGGCAGACCACAAATTATATCTGGTTCCCACTGAAGGATGCCAGGTAAAATATGAAACTCCTAGGTCAATTGGATTTTCGGCTAAATAGCAAGTAATTTTTTAATATAAGCATATCCCATGAGATAGTTGGAACACACATACACTAAAAATGTTTTTGTTCTTTGAAACTCAAATTGAACCGGATGTCCTGAGTTTTTCTTCGCTATATCTGGCGACCCCATAATTCTGCTGTTTTGAAAATGAGTTGGCACTGAAAAAAACTGACAGACTTCTCACACAAGCTTCGATTTCTAACTTGCCTTGAGAGAATTAGATCTGGCAAGACTGAGCCTCTACGCCCCATGGCAAATGCCGGCAGATGAGCACAGCTGTGTATGTTCATTCTCCTGGCTGCCAGAGACCCCCACATTCCCCGTCGCACATTCAGGTTAACTGCCTGACCCCGAACACTCCTGAGTCTGAAACTCCAGGACAACACAGGTGTCATCATTTCCAGGATGCTTTTCCTGAGCCCCTGTTGAGGTGACGCACCCAGTTCCACACTGGCATAACACTCTGCACTTATTAAATGGCTTTCCAGGTGGCGCTAGTGGTAAAGAACCCACCTGCCACTGCAGGAGACACAGAGACTCTGGTTCAATCCCTGGGTAGGGAAGATCCCCTGGAGGGAGGGTGTGGCAACCCACTCCAGTATTCTTGCCTGGAGAATTCCAAGGACAGAGGAGCCTGGTGGGCTATGGTCGATAGGGTCACAAAGAATCGGACATGACTGAGGCGACCTAGCACACAGCACACTGCACTTATTAAATATGCCCATGAGGCACTCAGTGACCCACCATGCAAACACCACTGCCATCTCCAGTATCTTCTCCTGCCATTCCCCACCTTCTGCTTGATACCCAGCAGATCCAGGTGCTGTTTCTTATCTCTTGGTCCTTGCCTTGGCCATATTTCCTCTGCCTGAAATGTTCCTCTTTGCCTCCTCACCTGCCAATTGTCACTCCTGTGCTGGGACCCAGTTCAAGCATCACTCACTCCAAGGCCTCCCTTTTGGGCTTTATAGCACACAGAAAGCCTGTGGTAGGCAGCAGAAACCTGCCGGCCAGCCCACCATGCTGGGTGACCCTGGACAAGCTACTTACTTATCCTTTCTGTGACTGTCCTCATCTCTGCTGCTGCTGCTAAGTTGCGTCAGTCGTGTCTGACTCTGTGCGACCCCATAGACGGAAGCCCACCAGGCTCCTCTGTCCCTGGGATTCTCCAGGCAAGAACACTGGAGTGGGTTGCCATTTCCTTCTCCAATGCATGAAAGTGAAAAGTGAAAGTGAAGTCGATCAGTCGTATCCGACTCTTAGCGACCCCATGGACTGAAGCCCACCAAGCTCCTCCGTCCATGGGATTTCCCAGGCAAGAGTCCTGGAGTGGGTGCCATTGCCTTCTCCAGTCCTCATCTCTAAAGGAGGTTAATAACATCTACCTCATACAGCTGTTGTAAGGATCAAACCAGTTTGTATCAGCAGAATGCTTATTAGAATAGTGACTGTGAGTGCCATATTCAGTTACTGAAATACCTATTATTTATTCAATCGTTTCATAATTATTTACTGAACTCCGCATGTGCAGAGTCAGCTTGGCACACAGAACACACAATAAAGTCACAGATACTGAGGTCAAGGGTCATGGCTCTAGGATCTAGGGGAAGGTTCCAACAAGTAAATAGGAAAAATTCAAGGCAGTGTGTAAGTGCTGTGAGAAATTAAGGTTTTATGGAAAACTGGAGGTAGGATCAGGATAAGAAGGTAAACTTAAGGGGGCCCAGGCTATTTAATATGAGACCTGCCAGATGAGGGATCAGTGTGATGAAGAAAGGAGGGCCCCTGGCAGAGGTACAGCCAAGCGTCAGCAAGGGCCAGGCAAGCTGCCGTCAGCACAGGGGGCCAAAGCTCACCCTCCAACATCCTCACCCATTACAAGGCCACCGGAGGACCTGTGTGTTTCCTCTGTACTCCTAATTCTATTACGGTGCTCAGCACACAGAAAGATTACTGAACCAAACAGAAAGAAAATGCACCAGATAACCGTTTTCAACCTTTATATATCGCTTATATTTGAAGCTTGTAGTAAAGAACTCTTGCTTTTGGGAAATCTTGGATTCTGAAATTGTATGCTCACACATGCACAAAATTGACTTTTACCAATATTTCTTTCAAAAGAAGGGGACTAGAGAGGAAGTGCAAGAAAATGTTAATCCAGGGGAAGATTTGAAAGGCAAAAGAAGGAAAATATGAATCAAAGACCTAGACGAAGTAGTGGCCAGAGAATCGAGGAGAAAAGTCTCCTTCACTCTCAACATGAGGAGGGAAACATCTGTACTGTGGGAAAGCAGGAACACACATTAGGAACAATACACTTTTTTTAAAAACCATCTGTACACAGAAAACGGGAGTAATTCATACACTGTTTTGACCTTTGACAGGTACCCGAACTGCTAACTGGGGCAGTGAACCTCATCTTAATGAGGAGCTGTCCTGGCTGATGTCTATTCCAGCTACTTGGCACTCTATCCTAAGTGGTCAGGTTGGACAATGATTCCAGTAGTAACTACAAAAGCCACCATTTGTGTCAGAAACAGCTCTCAGCATTATATATCCATTACCTTTTTAATCCTTGCAACAACCTTTCCAGGTAAATCCAATTATTAGCCCAGTTTTACAGATGAGGAAACTGAAACTAGACACAGGTTAAGTAATTTGCCTAAGGTCACAGCGCTAGTAACAGAGGAGCTAATGCCTTAAGCTAGGCAGTCTGGCTGCAAATTCCTGGCTTTGACGACCATAGACAGTTTTTTTCTGTTTTGGATACTTAAATCTTTGACTTACCAAAAAAAAAAATTTTTTTTGGTTAATTTCTCAAAATCAGTTTCCATGTGAAACTAAAGGAATGGGGGAGGAAGAACAATTCACTTAAGGGTACAGATATGGAATCATACACACTCCACTTCCTGTTCCTTCCCTAAGTGCAGGAAGGGTCCGGGCTGTTGTTAGGATTAAAACTTGCGTGGAGCATGCAGTAGACGAGCAATACTTAGTTCCTTCTCTTGGTAAAAGGCAAAATTAGGGCTAAGATCTTAATCACTTTCCGGTTAGTCTTCTTCCCTAAGAAAAGAATACACCACACAATTTTTCCCCAGACGGCAGTATTTAAAAACTGACAGGTGGTCGCATGGAAATGCAAAAGAAAAAAAAAATGCAGCCAAAGACGAAGACAAAAATCGCTAACCAGGTGGCTGTATCAGCGCTCTGCTGGTAGCCAGGATGATTTGCTGAGACGTTTCAAAACCGGGGATCTGCAAAGGACACCGCGTTTCCCCGGCCCCGCCCTTCCTCTGCCCCAGGAACCGCTTCCCCAACCCAATCTTGCACAACTTGTCTTTCCTTCGCCCCTTTTCTTCTCTACCCATCTCTCAAACTAGGCTATGGGCTGGGCCAAAGAAGCCGGTTCCCAGAGCAAAGGCGGAGACGGCGTGGGGGGCGGGGGCCGAGGGGTGGGGTATGCACGCTTCATTTCGCCCCGCCTCGCGGCGGGAGGCCGAGTGGTGCGCAAAAGCGCGGCGGCTGCAGGGCCCGGAGACGCCCGCCGCCGACTAAACTGGGAGGAAACTCGAGCCGGCGCCACCAAGGAGGCTGCACGCCGGGCAGCCCGGCAGCCCGCGCCACTCACCCGGGCGCTCTCGGGCAGGTTGTAGCAACACAGAGTGTGGTCCAGGTCGAAGCCGACCACGTCGCAGGCGGCCAGGGAGAAGTGCTGAGCCATAGTTGCGCGCGGAGCTCCAGCGACTGCGTGGACGCCGGAAGGTGGCGGAGAGCACGCGGGGAAGACGCTGCGGGGCTCCCCAGCGGGGCGCGGCGGAGTGGGGCGGGGCTCCGGACGCCGCACGGCGGCCCGGCGCTCTTCCCGCGCCCGCGAGCCCCGCCCCCGACCACGCTTCTCTCCGCCCCTCGCAGCCGGCCTTCCAGGTGCCCGGCCTTCCAGGTGCCCAGCCTTCGGGTGACACGCCCAGGCGGGCTCCTGCCCTAGTCTCACCACTCTGATCCCCGCCCCTAAATCCGAAGGCGGGATATGGCCAGGAGCGGAGCCACTGCTGCAGGGATTGGGGGCGTCGCTAAGTCCCTGTTGGTGCATAGCCTTTGCCACAAAATTAACTCGGGCGCCCCAGCGTTATCAAAATACCAGGGAAACCGTGAGACAGCCAAGTTACACCTGACTCTGTACTCTTGGGTGCGAAATCATATAAGATTTTGCAGAAAATGTTATCAACTAATACCCCTCTGCCCCAGGTAGCCTATAATTTGGAAGATTATTATTTTGTCCTCAAGATCTCTAACCATGGATTGAATCAAAAATTTTACATCCCTTAGAAAATTCCTAAGTATATTTCTAAGTAAAATGGGGGACTTCAACATTTCACCCCCTGGAGCGTATTAGAAAATAAATTTGTTAGAAATCGTGAAGGACCATTTTTGCAAAGTGATGATGATTAAGGAAACCAATATTCGTTGTTATTTGATTATCTTACTTTTATTATAGTGAAGAATTTTTCCTGTGAAAGGACTTTAGAAACTTCCTAAAACATGCTGCAGAAAAGAAAACTTTATGCAAAGAAGTTTTAAAATTTATACAACACAGCGATTTGAATGACAATGTTCTCAATTCTCTCAAGGACTGTGTATAGCGAGTATCATTTTAGATGCAAAGAAGAAAAGTTAATTCATAATGTACACTGGATCCTCAGGGCATTTAATTCTGAGAACTCCTGGATATGAAGGGCTAGGACTCTGAGATTTTTTAAGTTGTTTACAAGAGAAAATACCAATCTTGACATTAAAAAGAGAATAGAAATGTATTATTTTTGTACTGCTTCTGTTTTAAATTTAAAAGAAGGCTTTGCCCAAAGGGGAAAAAACCAATAGTCATGACATAATGAAAATATAATAGATTGAGAATTATACTTAACCCTTACAAATACTAATCCTTATGAGGCTAATAGACCAATTAAGGAATTAATTTAGTACAATAAATAGTTCAACCTGGTAGGACACTTATTGTACCCAGTGGACCCATTTGAATAAATTAATAACTTGTTCCATTATGACTTGTGAAAGCCCCAAACAAATCTGTCTGGACTAGGAACAGGAAGGAATCCTCAAGAAAATCAAGCTATATTCACTGGTTAAAGCCCAACAGCCATGTCTTTAATACCTGTGAATCAAAAAAGAAAAAGCTGTATTATTTCATCACTTGAGCCTGTTTCTTTTTCGTGAATCTGTTGGCCATAGAATTGACCTTAGCATTCTTTTTTGGCCCCTGCATTAGAGTATGTCCCAAGGTCACACTACACATTGAAGGCCACAAGTCTCCTTGGGGGATATTTTGTTTTACTGTGGGACTAGGCACTTCAGGGACTTCTCTTAGTAATGTAAATGTACACATGCACTCATTGCTAGAAGGAAGAATATGAAAGGATTGGTTTTTCATGGCCTAAGTGGTCATGATCCTGGACTGGAGTTGGCCCTAAGACCTGGACATGCTTATCAATGGTCATATCTACTTGCCGAGAAACAACTCTTACATGCCTCATATTCCTCAAGGCCTTGTCTACAACAATGAGGAGGGTTTAGAAAATAACCTGACCCCATCATCCTGAATGAGCTGTCACTCATCATGACTTGCCATTCACCTTTCTTGGCCATTATCTTAAACCTCAGTCTAACTTCTGTAAGAACATGTGGGATGGTCTCCCTCTTTTCCTTCACTCTCTACATAACCTTGAACTTAAATACTGACATTTACTTCATTTCATAGGCTTATTTTCAAAGGCAGATATTTTCTTTCTTTGTATATATTAAACTTTTATCAAATATAGTGGCATGCACACTTCTTCTATTGTCAACCAGAAGTTCAGTGTTCTACTCAGACTCCAATTAATTTCTGTTTCTTTGAATGATATGTTAAATATGTCAGTATTAGGGACTGAATTACATCCGCTCAAAGTTCGTATGTTGAAGCCCTAAGCCCCAATGTGACTACATTTGGGTATAGAGATTTAAGGAGGTAAGTATGGTTAAATAAGGTGATAAGAGTGGGGACCTAATTCAGTATGGCTTGTGTGATTATAAGAAGAGGAAATAAATACACGAGGGATGCACATAAGAGGAAAGGCCACTTGAGCACACAGGGAGAATGTTCAACCTGCTAGCAAGAGGAGAGATTTCACTGGAAATCAGCCCTACCTGCACCTTGATCTTGGACTTTCAGCTACCAGAACCGTGAGAAAATAATTTCCTGTTATTTAAGCCACTCAGTCTGTGGCTTTCTGTTAAGGCAATCTCAGCAGACTGACGTACAGATGTTGTTCTGTCAAATGAGCAAATAACGTTAACATGTATTGTCTGAAAGATCTTTGGGGAAAGTGTTAGTTGCTCAGTTGTGTCCAACTCTTTGCAGCTGTGGACTGTAGCCCGCCAGGATCCTCTGTCCATGGAATTCTCCAGACAAGAATATTTCTGGTATTCTTGGGAAGGGTTACCATTCTCTTCTCCAGGGGATCTCCATGATTCAGGACTGAACCTGGGTCTCCTGCATTGCAGGCAGATTCTTTAACATGGGAGCCACTGGAAAGTGAAAGTCGCTCAGTCATGTCTGACTCTTTGCCACCCCATGGACTACTGGAGTGGGTAGCCGTTCCCTTCTCCAGGAGACCTTCCCAACCCAGGGATAGAACTCAGGTCTCCCACATATCGTGCTGATTCTTTACCAGCTGAGCTACCAGGGAAGCCTTAAATGATGTGAAATTTGTTTAAATTATTTGTTAGTTTTAAAAATTTTGATACTTTTATTTGTATGTAACGTCAATACCATGCTGTGGAGTTTTAGGGTTTTTTTATTTAGTGTTCCATGTACAAATATATATACATTTTTTCTTATAATTAGGAAGTTACAAAATAATTTTTAAATGCTCAGAAATAGGTTATGATTTTTATTGATCATTTTCTAGGTTTGAATATTATCATTATAACTGACCTATATTTTAATAATGAAAATACTATAATTTAGGAAATTTAACCTTAGGTATGCCTTTTACTTAATTTGTTAGTACCTAGGTAATAACTTTGTGATCAGCTAGCTTAAATTTTAGACGCTAAATAGCACATTAAGTGATATTTTATCGATTTATAATTCTGTATTTTAACATATAAATTGTAAATATTCACCAGGCTTATTAAGGGGGGGAGAGAGGGAAATAGTCTGTTTAATTTTTTGTTAGTTTAAAATGTGCTTTTCTAAATACTCCAAAATAAACATTATAATGTTCAACCTTTTATGTAATCTAAGCCAATCTATACATCTTCTCTGGATCATATAATTTGTTTAAAGGGGAATAATTAAGATTATTTAGTACTTTAAAATGTACAAATGCCTAAAAATTAAACTTTCTAAGTCATTTAGTGAAATAGAGCCAAAAACTTATTTATAATACTGGGCTGTGGCCTTAAGATGGCAGTAGTTCTGCATTAGGAATATTTTTCATTTGATTTCTTTAATCTTCAAATTTAAATACATTATTTTCTACTCTCCATTTCTCCTCTTGCCACAAGAAGAGAGGCCTACCTAGAAATTTTACTGTAAGTTTTTTTTGTGTGTATTTATTTTTGATGGTGTAGGGGAGAATGTGATAGAATGAAGTCCTTTGGTAAGAAATTGCTTATTAAGATGTGTGTGAATTAAAAAACCAAAATGTTTACAATGTGAAATGAGTGCCTCTTGGAGAGAAAACTAAAATACTAACTAGCAAAATTGTGACTCAAACAGATCTCAAACGATGTAGCAGTGGATTGAAATTTAATTAGGACAAATGTTAAGTTTGGGGTTAGGGTCAAGTAATCAACTTTATCAGTCTGTTATGGAGCATCTCGATTGATCAGATGTTAAGTCAGAAATAAAATATGGATAAACTCAAGGTGAACTCAGCTAGCTCTGATTTGAATTTAGTTTCTCTTTAATTGACTGTCACTTCACAATACTTCCCTTTGCCTTGGCTGTCTGAGGTATGAAGGTTCTAAATTGCAGAAGGTCTACCATGTTGTCAAGGAGTCTGGGAAGAGACTTTAGGTCCTTGGTTATTGGCATCCATGTAACTGCTTTTCCTCAGCTAGACCGTCTCGGTCAGTCTTTGGTTGCCTCTGGCCATATTGGCCACACTGGCCACACCATCAGCATCCATCCATACTGCATAAATTCTAAAACACCTCTAGTTACAGTGTCATCAGGAAAATGGTTAGTGTGACCCCAACCATGAAATCATCCCTCACTCAGCCAACCTCTGCTCCTCTCTTGAGCGGTTCAAGGAAAACTTCACAGGAGACTCTTGGCTTTGGAGCCACAGAAAAGCAAGGTACGTGTTATGGTGAGGGAAGGCCGGGTAGCTTCCTCTTTCTACGTAGCTGTGAGCTCACCCACTGTTCCTATTGTAGCGATGGCCCTGTGTTGTCATAGGACATTCGGCAAAGCTTTTGAAAAGAGAACTAGGATTCAATTCTCTCTGCTTTTGGATCCTCAAGCTCATATGGAAGGTTCTCTTCTTTCCCATACAGGGGATTTAACCTTGTAATGGGATAGAATGTAGGGTTCCTTTCTCAGAGACACACACAAGTGACTCACTCTGATGCTCTCCATTCTGTTTCCCTCAGGACTCACATTGTCAGATAAGATACAGAATGTCTTTCAAGTACAGAGGTGAGTAAAAGTTTTGAGTCTTCAAGGGCATCTAAATATGAACATATCTCAGAAACCCCTTACAAAGAGTGATCCAGTCAATGTGGAGGCAAGACTCAGGCATGAATCCAGAGTGTCTTTGTCTCCAGACCTCTTAAGCAGGATGTTTATTTTCATGACTTAAATGACTGAATGCATCTTACCTGTGTATTTTCATCTTTGACCATTTATCCCTGTCTAATCATGCATTTTTTATAATGTACAAAGTGTTTCATTAAATGGATAACCATACCTCTCATAATTTAATATTGTTTCTTTATTTTGCCACAGTTTCTTTATCTGTAGAATCAGATATTTGAAATTAAAAATAATACTGGTATCTATTCACTATTTTAACAATGACATTCAAAATTGATTGTTGCTTGTCCATCCTTCTCTACCATTGTTTTTTTCATAAATGCCTCTTAACAAAAATATTCACATCAACCCTTTTTTTCTCTTTCTTTTTTATTTTTTAAACTATGAAAGCATGATAACACATTTATAGTAGACTTGGAAAGTACAGAATAAAGTTACATATAGTCCCGTTATATATTATAATTATTTTTTAAGTAGACAAATGAAGATTTTTAGTTGAAGTTTCAATATCAAATCTCAAAAATCAATAGAATGAATATACAGAAAAGCATAAGGATATAGTAGACCTGAAAAGCACCATGAACTAAACTAATTCAATATAATTAAGGTTTATACAATTTTCACACAACAGTAGGATACAAATTCTATTCAAGTTCCCATAGACTATAAACTCAGAGAAACTGGAACATATCCAGGGACATAAAACAAGGTGTAAAAATTTCATGGTCTAAAGGTTTTGAAATCATGCAGCATCTGCTTTCTTATCATCCACACTAACCCTTTTGAAAAGCAATGTGCAAATATCAAGAGTCTTAGAGATGGTTTATATGTATTAACATCTTTAATCCAATTCTAGACATCTGTCCTAAGATTTCTATCCCAGAAAAACCTCAGGTAACAGGGTGATTGGGTAATGGTAGTAACATTTCCATAATCTACCCAACTCCTGTGTTTCAGCTAAACATTCCAATCACCATTCCTCTAAAATGGATTTTTGAAAAACAAAACAAAAGAAGGCAGAGAGAATAAAAATAAAAGGAATGCTAAACATTTGGGAGCAATAGAAATATTAAATTATGAGATGTATTGTTATCGATTTAATGAAACACTTTGTACATCTAAAAATGCAAAATAAGATGGAGATAAATCATCAAATATGGTAGATTTAAACACAAGCATAATAATTTTTTTATTAGAGTCTGGTTGCTTTACAATGTTGTGTTAGTTTCTGCTGTACAACAAAGTGAATCAGCTATATGTATACATATATCTCCTCCCTCTTGAGCCTCCCTCCCACTCCCCCCCAATGATAATTATATTAAATATAAATTATCTAAAGACTCCAATTAAAAGTTGTTAGTTTTGTTCAAAAAGTAAGATCCAAGTATGCCATCTAAAGAAACCAACTTTACACATGAAGCTATAATACCATTTGAAAAAATTGGAGGTGTACCATAATTATCTGCCATCATGGAAAAACTGTAGTATAGTGATTCATTTTATTAATTTTCTCTAACATATTTCTATTAATTTGACTTATTAAAAGCAAAAATAGAATATATAAATGAAGAAGGACTCTTGCTTAGATTTCTAAATTTCTGGATCATAAAGCAAAATCAGGTTAGTCATCAAAAGACTTGTTAGGAAGCAAAAAGGAAATCATGTATTATCTCCCCTATCTTTGTTTTTGAGTTGCTTTTAACCTCCTTTCTCCATTCTTCATACCTACCTGCCCAGAACTGGTATTGGGATTTGTGGAAACACAAATACATCTTATTGGCCAAGGTCGGTTTCCAGACCGCACCTGTCCACAGTTCCCACTCACAAGTGGCTTATAGTCCTTTAAAAACGTGGCCAGGCATGTCAGGATCAGGGATGAGGAAAACAATGAGCAATTCTCTGGTCTTTCGATGGTTGCTGCTTCTTAACCCTTTCACCATTTTTGTTAGCATAAAGAAAAGCTCTTGTCATTTTGACATTAACTAGTTTTGCCTCATAATAGGAGCAGTAGTTAGAAATGGAATTGAGTAATGGGAAATCCACTTGTGTAAGGCACACATTACCCAATACTAAGGACACTAAGTATTTTTCCTTCAGGGTTGTTTCATTATTGACTGTTTTTCTGTCAGACTTCTCTACCAGCTTGGAGAAGGAAGTGGCAACCCACTCCAATATTCTTGCCTGGAGAATGCCATGGATGGAGAAGCCTGGTGGGCTACAGTCCATGGGGTGGCAAAGAGTCAGACACGACTGAGCGACTTCACTCACTCACCCACTCTCTATCAGCTGTAAGTTATTTCAGACTGGGAACTGTGTCTTGTTCATCTTTATGTGTCTTAGTCTGTAGCACACAGCCTGGCACATAATGCCCATTGAATGAGTGAATAAATTTCCGTTTCCTAATTTCCATCTTCATCCACTGTGAATTTTTGAATGGGTGCAAGGAAGCTTTTATTTGGAAGGCAAGAGGCACTATATTTCGTTGACATTCTAAATCCCTGTTCTCAGTAATCAATAAATCAGGATTCACATTTCACAGATTTATAATAAAGATTTTAATCTCTTGGAGCCAGTTTCAGGCAGTGTTCTGACAACCATTAATTTTTAGTCCTGTCAAATACTAGTATAAGTGTATCAGGCACAATTTTTTATTTGACCTTCTATAGACTCTTCACTGTGTGCACCAAGAGCTCTGATGCAGGCTGTATAAATTATCACGGGGTAAAAATAGCGTACGCCAACATTTTGAGAACCTAAGAATTAACTTCCCCAGTCACACTTACTTTTTAACAGTACATCATGTAGAAAAATACTCACTTTAGAAACTTTGGTTTATATATTTAATGGTAAAGTTCACAGAACTTTTCTAGTTTCTATAATAGATTCTGCTTATATTGAGCTAATACTCACCATTAAACTCTTCATTAGGACTGTTGACCCTTGGAACGTAGTATTTTTTATACACTATAATTTATTCTTATTCTTCAAGCTATATTTTAAAAATGTCATTTGGACATGCAAACAGTTCTTAATGAGAATGGTTGAATAAATTCTCTTTTTGGCTTGCAGGGGAAGTGTCAATATATGCATAATTCATTATTATTAATTTCTTCTGGAAATCAGCCAAGTAGGCATTATAAGCAACATGTCCATTTTTTCCTTTTTTCCTTTTTTCCACCCACAAATTTGACAGTACTCCAAGGAGGCTACAAAGTGCTGCTGTCTCTGGGTGCACACGTGACCTCTGTCCTTCCTTTTGCTCTCTGTGATGTGTGGGTGTGAACACACGCACACAAGGCACTTGCATGTGGGTGGGGAGGGCTTGTCAGTGAGTGGAGAAATAGCAAACACTGAGCTTGTGCTGTGAGGACTAAAATACCCGATACAAGCCCTGGAACTATAAAAATTCCATAACCAACATTTGCTTTTAGGAGTCTCTTTTGAATCTTCCTCTATCCAATAACTGGAGTCCTGGCTGGCTACACTCATTTTTCCAGATGGGTCAAGGGGCATTAAAAGCAGAACAAGGCTGTCCGCATGGGAGTGCTCTACTGTTATTGATCTTGTGAATAAACAATAATATTAGCAAACAAGTTAAATACCTCTGTCTAACAAACCCTGGCATGTCATGTTCATACCTGCTGGAAGATACTGAGGGTATCCAGAAGATGTGACACTCTATTCCTGGATCAAAAAACTGTTTCCTCCAGTTTTCATTTTCCAAGGTATATTGTCTTGTAAAACACATCAGTGTTCAGCTTTGTGTAACTGCTGTAAGAGCATATGTTGATCTGGCAGGGCCAGAAAAAAGGAAGGAATCTGGTGACAGGCAGGATTTGCATTATGATCTATGAAGCAAAGTTAATTCTACATCTTCTCTGAAAGAAAGAAGCGTTGGCTTTCTCCACGTACAGTCCCTGGAATATAGGAAGTGGTCAAAAATGTTTGTTCAATGATCAAGGAAATGTGTAAATAAATACAATAAGCAGGAAAGAAGTTAGGGGGGTAATCACAATTTAAACCAGAGGAGAGGAGACCATAAACTTACTAAAAGATCATACTGAAATAGCTCTGTGAACCTACCTACAAGGATCAAATTACAAATTTGAATGAGGTAAGAGATGAGAAAAAAAGAGTTGTTATTAGTTTCCTAATTCTAAAACTTGGATTTAAATAATCACAAGAAAATAAATAATATTATTAACCATTGAGGGCTTCAGTTCAGTTCAGCCACTCAGTCAAGTCTGACTCTTTGCGACCCCATGGACTGCAGTACTTCAGGCCTCCCTGTCCATCACCAACTCCTGGAGCTTGCTCAAACTCATGTCCATTGAGTCAGTGATGCCATCCAACCATCTCATCCTCTGTTTTCCCCTTCTCTTCCCCACTTCAATCTTTCCCAGCATCAGGGTCTTTTCAAGTGAGCCAGTTCTTCGCATCAGGTGGCCAAAGTATTGGAGTTTCAGCTTCAGTGTCAGTCCTTCTAATGAATATTTAGGACTAATTTCCTTTAGAATGGACTGGTTGGATCTCCTTGCAGTCCAAGGGACTCTCAAGAGTCTTCTACAACACCACAGTTCAAAAGCATCAATTCTTTGGCACTCAGCTTTATTTATAGTCCAACTCTCACATTCATACGTGACTATTGGAAAAATCATAGCTTCGACTATATGGACCTCTGTTGGCAAAGTAATGTCTCTGCTTTTTAGTATGTTGTCTAGTTTGGTCATAGCTTTTCTTCCAAGGAGCGTCTTTTAATTTCATGGCTGCAGTCACTATCTGCAGTGATTTTGGAGCCCAAGAAAATAAAATCTGTTCATTGTTTCCACTGTTTTCCCACCTTCTGCCATGAAGTGATGGGACCAGATGACATGATCTTAGTGTTTTGAATGTTGAGTTTTAAGCCAACTGTTTTACTCTCCTCTTTCACTTTCATCAAGAGGCTAGGTTTTGTTTGTGCCCTCCAGGAGTCTGTTTCCCCAGTCCTATGTAAGTACTGAGGACTCTATGGTGGAGTTAATGGTGACCTCCTCCAAGAGGGCTTATGCCATACCCAGGTCTGCTGCACCCAGAGCCCCCGCCCTTCTGGCAGGCCGCTGCTGACCCATACTTCTGCAAGAGATACTCAAACACCCAAAGGCAGGTCTGGCTCAGTCTCTGTGGGGTCTCTGGGTCCTATTGAGGGCTTACTTTGTGTCAAAAAATTTTATAAGCATTTTACAGCTATGAACTCATATAATCTTCACAGTGATCCTGTGGTGTAGATACTATAATTATCCTCATTTTTATAGATGAGGAACTGGGCAAACAAGATTTAAAAAAACCCAAACTTGTTCATAATCACATAGATGGTAAGTAGTCATAGAAGAGACAAAACGTGGTGACCTAGCAGTCTATTTCATCTATTTCATCCACGAGTGGACAAATGAATTCATGACCATATAAGAGCCAGATTTTCTCCCCAAAGGGGAGAGAGAGTTCAACAAGCAGGTGGAAGAAGAGAAACTGAGGGAACTTGGTGAGAGCTGAGAACCCCATGGGTGATTGAAATGAGTCTGATCTCTGCTCCTCCTCTTCTAGCTGAGCATTCACAAGAGAGAGATGGTGGGGGCTCCCAGTGCAGGGAGTATCCTTTGTTTTCCAGGTTGTAACCAGAGAAGATCTCACCTAACAAGGTATGACAGGGGAAGGAGCCAAGATGGATAAATTGTGACAAACCACTGATTCTCTTGTGTCCTTGGAGAAGAGTAGTAAGTTTCCTATGTCCCTGAATAGAACTCTGATGTAAGGCAATTGAGAACCAAAGATGAGAAGAAGCCTTGGGATGAGACAAGGGGAGTTAGATCTCTCCAGTTTGACTTTTAGGCAAGGAAAGAATCAAGGCAAGTTTTCAAAATGGATTTTATGTCTACTGATGATCTCCATGGCAATTTGATTACTATATATGAACTTTTGCTATTTATGAACATTTGACCATAATGAAATTTTAAAAGATATTTTTAAAATAATTTTAACATTTTTGCTCAAATTTAGTTTTGTGTCATGTATATCTGATTACCTGCAGAAGTAAAATAACTGGTTAAATTCATTTTGTCACATAAAATAAAGAAGTACCAGTATATTTTGTTACCTAGAGGTAAGGTCACCATTAACTATATGGATTAGGCTGGGACTTCCTCATTTTAACACAGAAAGCCTTTTGTACCAGGAGATCCTCAGTCTTTGGTAAACCGGGGTAGTTAGTAAGCACCTGCATACAAATCACATTTCCCTAACATTAAGGGAGTTCAGATGAGTCAGTCCAAGTATGACTGGTTTTAGCTCTGCAGAATGTACTGATGTTCCATCTTAAGCTCTAGGTAGACGCTCCTCATTTGGACTCATTGAGGACTCCGATTCTTCAGCAGGTCTCTGAATTGTGGGTTTGAAATTTTTCTTAATATTTTCTAGGAAGATGCAAGATATCTAAATCTGTGAAACAGCAGGAGCTAGGTGATAGAGAAGCATCTGTGATAGCTTCACAGACCATGCAGGAGTAACATAGGAGCAGGTGCTTTTGACTTTTGTGTCTCTGGAGAATAGGAGTCAGGACAGGACAAGAAATTCTCTGACAGCCTCCTTCACCCTAGCAGGCGCCAGGAGCCAGGATTTTGAACTTTGTTGTCAGCTCTCTTATTAATTCCTTCAGCAGTCCTTGGCATCGTAGCCAAACATCATTTTAAGCTCTCAGTCTGTCAACTCTGGATAATTCTTAGCTATCTCACAGTGTTGTTGTGGGAATTGATTAATATTTATGAACACATTTAAATGGAGAAGTGCAGTATAAATATTATTGAATGAACCGAAAAATTGTTTCCTACATAATATTATACATAAAGGAAAATAAGCCATAGACTGTAGTGTCTTCTTGGAAGAGTTTTAAAATAATGATCAGTTATCTGCTGTTTCCCCTTTCATCTTTAATAAGTTTAGTGTTTTGTTATCTAATGTTTTGAACAATGATTTCTGCTAAATTTATTTATTTTTATTGTTTTTGTATTGATGCATTTTATTTCCTGTTAAGTTCATCTCTTTATTTCCAGTTAAGGTTTTCTAAATCATTGACCATGATTTTTCTTCCACTGAAATTTATCTGGTTTAAAAGGGACATTTGTCATTACTTAAGAGTAACTATTGAAACTCATTGCTTAAGAGAATAGATATTTCTGTAGTTAGGATCTTTGCATCAAATTTCTGTTACATGAATTCC
The DNA here is from genome assembly GCF_027580195.1 of Bos mutus. Taxonomy (NCBI): domain Eukaryota; kingdom Metazoa; phylum Chordata; class Mammalia; order Artiodactyla; family Bovidae; genus Bos; species Bos mutus. The sequence continues at coordinate 34,687,169 of NC_091625.1, forward strand.
TATCCCCTTCTTACATTTTTCTGTATAAAATTAAAAGTATATTTAGCTGGAAGAAAATGGGATTTTCAGCATAATAAAATTTTACTTAAGTTTTTGGTTAAGTTTATAAATTATGTAAAATAGAGAAGTTATACCTTTTAACAAAACACATATTAATAACAATTCTAAAAATATTCATAATGGTAGTATTTTACAAATGGCAAAAAATACATTACATGTTAAAAGACAGTCCATTTCAGAAAGATTATTTTAAAAAATTCTGTCTCATATGTTGTGACAGCAAGGAGAGCTACTTGCTGTTGTTTTAACAATTCAACATTTAACTGCTTAACTTCTGTATCATGTCTAACTTTAAGACCAAAATTATTATTGTAAATGTTTCTTTAATTTCTCATAACTTCAGCATAGGTAACTCTTCCCAGCCATAGCTGCTATTTAGTTAAGACACTGACAATGCTGTCTCCCATCACCAAATGCTGTGTCACTTAAGGGTGGCAGCCTTTTCAGACTGAGTGTCTTGGAGCATCAATATCTTAGTAGAGTCAATGCTGATGCAGGACCTGGTTCTCAATAATATATACTTAGAAACTTTTAAACAAATCAGTTTACTACAAATGATTAAATTTATAAAATATATCCTAGTTAGCCATATTCACGGGAGAATGACTTATGAAACACACATCAAAATTTTAATTCCAAATTAAAGGTATACGTGGTGAAACTAATAAGGGACATTCAGGAGCCCCACACAAAAAACAAACTGCTTACTGAACACAGAATCTGGAAAAGGAAATTGTTACCAAAAAGATGAGACTTCACTCTAATATGTTCTAGAATGAGAGCTTTTCTCATTCTTACCAAAATTCTGTAATTATAACTGATAACTAAAAGTAGAGTACCTACAGTAGAGACACACTAAAATATTCCTTTTGTTTACTCCTCTCTTTCAATTCTTCTTACCAGTAGCATACACAGAAAACCCTTCATAATTACCTAACAAATTTCCTCATCACGAACATATTACATTTACTAGAATCTATTTCAAAGGACTACTTCCTTTTTCAGGGAGCACCCTAAGTCTTTTGCTAAGGTTTCTCTAATCTTACCAGAGGTTTATTTTATGTTCTTCTACATGTCTCCCACTGCCCAACTCCCTGGTACAATTTCCACAGAGGTCTAACTTTATCTGCATTAGCAATCAGTTAGGGTTAGGTTAAGGTCTGCAAGAAACAATACTTAAAATCTTTGAGGCTTAAAACAACCAAGATTATTTCTCCTTTAGGTTATATGTATCTGTCTGGTAAGTGAGGCTCCTTTCCATGTTTTGCTCACTCAGGGATGCAGGCTAATAACCTTTTGTCTGGAACATTGCTGCCATGGTAGGGAAGGAAATGTAGTTAAGTGCACTCTTCCTCTTACAGCCTTCTACTTGGAAGTGATACATACTAGTTCTAATAACGTTTCATTGGTCAAAGCAAGCCCTGTGGTCATGCTTACCTTCAACAGGATAGGAAAGTACAATTCTACTATGTACTTGGAAGAGAAAAACTAGAAATATCTTTTAACAGCAATAATAAATACCACATCTAGTTATTTTGATTAATATTTTCATTTTTAAGGAGGAATGTTTTCTGATCTAGTTCTCAAATGAAAGGCTCAATCACTCAACAAATATTCATTTGAGTGTCAACTTTTTCAATCTATTTTGCCAAATGCTATGAATGATACAAAGATGCAAGAAGTGTGGATCTAAGGACTTTTGTATAATAGAGTACAACAGTCTTCTTATAGAGCTTGGTACTTCTGCTTCATAGTCCTTAGCAAGTAGTAATTATTTCTGCAACTATTTGTGTCATGTTATCTCCTACCTCAGTTTATATATTATATATAGGTTGTGGACTGTATCTCTTTTCATGTCTATTAATATAATCTCAAGAGCAAGCACCATGCCTAATACCTAGTAGGTGATATTCAGTGATTATCTACTGAATATATTATAAAAGAAAAAAAACTCATGAGGAAGTCAAAGAGAGAGACATTGCCTCCAAATAAATATATACCTTATTTAGACTTGTATCTCTCTTTGTATTGACAGTATTTATCTGGTCAGTATTTTGGTTTGCAATAATGTCCTTGTGTGTGTGCTAAGTCGCTTCAGTCATGTCTGGCTATTTGCAACCCTGTGGACTGTAGCCCGCCAGGCTCCTCTGTCCAAGGGATTCCTCTAGGCAAGAATACTGGAGTGAGCAGCCATTCCTTCCTCCAAGGGATCTTCCTGACCCAGGGACTGAACCCGTTTCTCTTTATGTCTCCTGCATTGGCAGGTGGGTTCTTTACCACTAGCGCCACCTGGGAAGCCAAATAATGTCCTTACACAGGAAAAACAATGCTTGTTTGACTTATTTTTTATCCCCAAGCACTAACCCAATGCCTGACACATGATAGGAACTCAGTAACCTTCGCTGACTCAGAGAAGCAAAGGAGATAAACCCTGAGGATGACTGAAGTAAATAACTGTCAATAGATAAAGTGAAGTGAAGTCACTCAGTCGTGTCCGACCCTCAGCGACCCCATGGACTGCAGCCTACCAGGCTCCTCTGTCCATGGGATTTTCCAGGCAAGAGTAATGGAGTGGGGTGCCATTGCCTTCTCCGTCAATAGATAAGCCACTGTTATATAGCAGTCACTAGAGTGTGCTTCGGAGAAGGCAATGGCACCCCACTCCAGTACTCTTGCCTGGAAAATCCCATGGACAGAGGAGCCTGGTAGGCTGCAGTCCATGGGGTCGCTGAGGGTCGGACATGACTGAGCGACTTCACTTTCACTTTTCACTTTCATACACTGGAGAAGGAAATGGCAACCCACTCCAGTGTTCTTGCCTGGAGAATCCCAGGGACGGTGGAGCCTAATGGGCTGCCGTCTATGGGGTCACACAGAGTCAGACACGACTGAAGCGACTTAGCAGCAGCAGCAGAGTGTGCTTTCTTCAGTCAGTCTATTAGTAACATATGGTTTAATTTTCTAAAGCACAAGTGTTACACACAATCGCTTCTGATAGGCTAGTAGATGAGTGTTTCAGTAATTGAACAAAATTCCAATTGTGTTGGACACACCTGGGCAATGGAGCTTTAACAGATGACTTCTAGTGGCTGGAGATCCACCTCCACTGGAGGACAAAGTTGAGAGTGACAAGAGGGAGGTTTGTCACATTCTATACAGTTGGGGCTAGGTTTGTAGCATGGATTTGCGTCTCAGTTCATATGTACTATTTTAAGTTTTGATATTCTGAATTTCTCTTAACTGGGGAAATGTAAAAATGTGTACAAGGGAGCCTGGTGGGCTACTGTCCATGGGGTTGCAAACAACAACAAAAATGTGTACAATCAACCATAGTATAATGAATACTTTTTTCTAAAGATGAATATAGCACGCAGATTATAGGTTTTTCATGTTAACATGAAGCAAATGTATGTATCACTCTGTACATAAGGGTCAAGATGTGACTTGTAGTTTAACTTCAACTGAGGAAATGTAAACTACCTTCTAATAGGCTTTTATTATATGCTGAAAATATTTTCTTTGATAATTCTCCAAGGAACATAAACACTGAGACTTGGTTACATTTCCAAGATGATCAACCATCTTTCAAGGTACAGGACAGCAATTACACCAAATATTACTCTGTAAATCATTGTGCCATTTGTACCTCTACATGTTATGTGGTTTAACAAGAGATTTTTTAATATAAATGTTGCTAAAACATCATTATTATGAGCTTAGTTATTAAAATGCCAGAAGTTTGAAAAAAAATCTAACCATCCTAAAGAGTATTTTGTTATTTTTGAAACTTTATTAGAGGTATTTATCTGAAGTCAACCCAAATATTTCCTTAACCTTGACTTTAAATAGTAGAAATTTATGAAAATAATAGGATTTGTCTTTCTTTTAAATCAAAGGAACAAAGGAAAAGAAATACTTAAAAATGAGACCATTAGATAATAACCACTTATTGGAAATATAAATGTTGTTACTTAGGAATAGTTCAGTATCAAAATAAAGAATGCCAAATATACTACTTATTGAGACAAAAAAAAAAGGGCTGGCTGAACAGGAAATTCTTGAAGCTCTGCCCAATTACTTGGCATGGACATTGGAAAATTCTAAATCTAGGAAGTTTAGTGTATTTAATAATATTTTCTTTGTGTTTATATAAAATCATGTATGTATAAGTAAGAACCAGTACATTTGTTATTATTGATGATGAATAACAGAAATAAACCTAATATAATCTCTTTTAATTGGAGAATGCCTGTTGGACATATGGCAATATTCTTTTCACCCTTTGGGTTAGGATTTTGTGAAAAAATTTTTGCAAGTTCTAGGAATGCTAAAAAAAAGTACTATTGGGACTTATAGTTATCATAAATGCATCATTGTAGAAAGGGAAGCCTGGGTTCAGGTTAAATGATTCATGGTCATGGAAACCATAATCATTGCTGCTGTTGTTGTTTAGTCACTAAGTTGTGTCTGACTCTTTGCAACCCCATGGACTATAGCCCACCAAACTAGGTAAGAATACTGGAGTGTGCTGCCACCTCCTTCTTGAGGAAATCTTCCAGACCCAAGGATCAAACCCATGTATCCTGCTTGGCAGGTGGATTCTTTACTGCTGAGCCACCTGGGAAGTCCAGACACCGTAATTCAGTTCAGTTCGGTTCAATTCAGTCGCTGAGTCGTGTCCGACTCTTTGCGACCCCATGAATCGCAGCACGCCAGGCGTCCCTGTCCATCACCAAGTCCCAGAGTTTACCCAAACTCGTGTCCATCGAGTTGGTGATGCCATCCAGCCATCTCATCCTCTGTCGTCCCCTTCTCCTCTTGCCCCCAATCCCTCCCAGCATCAGGGTCTTTTCCAATGAGTCAGCTCTTCACATCAGGTGGCCAAAGTTTTGGAGTTTCAGCCTCAGCATCAGTCCTTCCAATGAACACCCAGGACTGATCTCCTTTAGGATGGACTGGTTGGATTTCCTTGCAGTCCAAGGGACTCTCAAGAGTCTTCTCCAACACCACAGTTCAAAAGCATCAATTCTTTGGCATAATTAGAAGGATACAAAATAAGTTGTCCAGACTGAAAATAAGGAGATTGGAGTCCTATCCTGAAGCTCGCATAACCTGGTTCTGGGATCTTGAATAGGGCCATATCAAAATTATCCTTGGTCCTCTTCATCTTCTACTTCTTGATTCCTCTTCCCTCAACTATGACAACCAAAGATTGTATGGAATCCTCTTTTGACTGAACTTCTTGAAGCAGAATTCTATGTGGTGGAAAGGAAGGATCCCTCCGGGGCAGGAATGCTGGATATTCCTGACTTTATCATCAATAATAGCTCGGTGACCTGAAGCAAGTCACTTCTCATTTCTGAGCTATTTCCTTCATTCTAAAAATGAGGTTATTGGGGCTTCCTTAGTGGTCTAGTGGTTAAGAATCTGCCTGCCAATGCAGGCAGGGACATGGGATTGATCCCTGGACCAGAAAGATCCCACATGCCACAAGGCGACTAAGGCCCAACTGCTGAGGCTTGTGCGTCCTAGAGCCTGCAACAAGAGCACTCACTGCAACGAGAAGCCCAGGCACCACAAAACTAGAGAGTAGTGGCTGCTCACTGCAACTAGAGAAAGCCCTTGTGCAGCAGTGAAGATGCAGTGCAGCCAAAATAAAATAAACTGAATAAATTAAAAAAAAAAAAACAATGAGGCAACTGGACTAAAAGGTCTTTAAAATCCCTTTCAGGATAAAAGAAAAAATCTGAGAGACTAGACAATAGCATTTCTATCAAAGGTAACTGATTGCCAACTGAGCATTTATATGCTGGTGTCTTGCTCAGAGAAGCAAGCTGAGAGTTGTCACTAAATTTCTGCTACACAAACTGTGGTCTAGAAATCAGCAGCGAAGGCATCCTCTGGGGCCTTTTTAGAAATGCAGATTCCCAGGCCTCATCCCAGATCTACGGAATCAGAATTTATGTTTTTACACAAGCAGATTCAAGTCTGAGGAGCAGCTGGGCTAGATCAAATTCGTGAATGTTAATGCCGGCTCAGTTATGCTTTGGGTCAGAGGTGAGAGGGACGGAAGGAAGTCCAAAGCCCAGCCAATTTCCCTTGACCATCTTCAGGTCCCTCAGCCTGAGTCCTTTCTTGTTCGAAGTGAGAAGTTAAGCAGAGTTGAGACTTCTCTGGACCTGCATAAGATCTCCTGGAAATGTCAAGTGAGCGTGCTGCTGCTAAGTCACTTTAGTCGTGTATGACTCTGTGCGACCCCATAGACGGCAGCCCACCAGGCTCCCCCGTCCCTGGGATTCTCCAGGCAAGAACACTGGAGTGGGTTGCCATTTCCTTCTCCAGTGCATGAAAGTGAAAAGTGAAAGTGAAGTCGCTTAGTCGTGTCCGACTCTTAGCGACCCTATGGACTGCAGCCCACCAGGCTCCTCCGTCCATGGGATTTTCCAGGCAAGAGTACTAGACTTTAGTTTTCAAAGCACACCAGTTCTTCTGTTTGCTCTGGCTCTCTATGCTTGCTTTCCTTCCACCTGGCACACTTTGCATCTTTCACTCCCCCTTTCACTTATTCTTATTTCACTTATTCTTTCTTCAAGAATAAGAAATTCTTATGTAACTCTTATGAAACTCTTTAGTAACTCTTATTCTTTCTTCAAGTCTCAGTTTAGATGTCACTTTTTCTAAATGCCCCCTTTTCCCACATGCTTATCTGAGATATTTTTCTGTAGGTTCCAATCTATCTCATTAACAGAAATATTGTGATGTGTGTGTGCATGTGCACACAATAAAATAATGTGCATTATTTTATTGCATGTGCATGCAATCTATTTACTAATGACTCTGTTAACTTACATGGCTCATACAGACCCATTCTCAGACTTTTCAGAGGCCCTTCCATATTGAAAGCAAGAGCAAGAAAGAGACCCCTCCACCCCTTTCACGGGGCTAGGACATAACAGACCTGAACAAAGGCATTCTAGTGTTTCTGTAACATTATTTTATCATTTGAAACTTCATAGTAAATTTTGGTATTTTGGTGTCTTTCAACATCAAATCTTAAAATAACACAAAATATAAGATGGAAATGTATCTTAGTTGATCTACTTGGGTGATGCAGGTGTAATTTTAATTTTAGTTCACACAAACTTATAAATTGTTATTTTCCTGAAAGAAAAATGCAAATGAAAGAATAATGAGAGATGAGGAGAAGGGTGCAGTTGGGGAGGGTGAGAACTAAGAAATGATGGGTGGGATAGTAGTCATATGGAGAGAATTTCTGGGGAAAATCAGAGATTTTAAAGGATGTTTTCCCATGCAATCTGTTTCCTTCATATGCTCACAGAACAATAGTTTTGGCTATGTATGTAGCAATGCTTTTGAAACTGGGTATGTAGCCTGCCTTTTGCTTTTGCTTTAAGTGGGGAATGAGTTGGAAATGTGACAATTTCCTTAGTCGCTTTCAGGAGTACAAGGAGAGGGCACCTCTGGGTACCCAGAGGTGGCCCAGTTCATATTTTCACAATAATGACTAATATTTATTGGAACCTTTGTGTCCTGGACAGTGGGATAAATATTTTACTGTATTTCCACATTTAATTCTTATAACTTTATAGGGTAAACATTACTGTTTAGGAATTGTCAGCGTGTTACAGAAGAAACTGAGGCTCAGCAGTCAATAATTTATCCAAAACCACACAGCCAAAGAGTGCCAAGGGAACAGGAACTCTCACCCACAAGCCATGCTGCCTGTGACAGTACACCGGAACCCGCCACCCAAATGACATTGATTAACAAGCAGTGACATTTGGGTTCATTTCTTCAGCCAGTTGTGATTCTATCTAACTTCACTGTTATCTGATGTACACCAGAAAAATCTTCCTAGCAATGTTGATTAAGAATTAATCTTTTGACAGGAGTTAAACCCCAACAGAGGCATGGCTCCGCTAATCTTATTTTGCACATGAAGTTTGGAATTAGTCAAGAAACTTACAAGACTGACAGTAGGAAGCATACTTTAATACTATACATGCTCATGCTCTGGCTATCCAGCCAGAAATTTTCTATCTCAAGTTTGTCAAAATAACAGAATGGCTTAAGGAAAAAGCAAACAAATGAACAGAGACTTCTAGGTGTTTCCATTTTTTATCATTTGGGGAAATTGTGGTGGTCGCTAACAGACTAGAAAGACGCCTGGAGATTACTAAAATAATTTTGCTGCTAGATAAATGAGAACCTTGATGAATGAAACGTTTAAAAGGGAAGGACCAACCACCTGAGTGAACCATGCATATCTATCCTCGGCTTAGAAAAGGCTTATCAGCTGCTTCCAGGAGATTGTATATATGAGAATATTAACTCCTTTTTGAAAGCAAGTGGGACTTCCATTGGTGGGCCAGTGGTTAAGACTCTGCTTCCCCTGCAGGCTTGACCCCTGGTCAGGAAACTAAGATCCTACATGCCAAGTGGTGCCACCCAAAAAATTAAAGAAAGAAAGAAAATTCATTACCTCTTTACAGATATCTCTAGAATATTTGGTTAGTATCATGCTGAAATCTAGACATAGTATGTCTATTTCAAGTCCTTTAGTGCCAAGAACAAAACAAAGAGCTTTAAATAGGTTTTACCTTTCTTTCGTTAAAAATTTAAAAAAACTTTTTTACTTGCAGGTAAGAGATTCATATCAGTAAAGAAATTCACTGCATAGTTTACTGAGGGGGAAAAATGGTGGTTTCTGAAGTATGAGAAATGGAGTTTCCTGGTTATACTCTTGAAAACATACCCTCTGGATAGGACAAAATGAGTTCAGCATTTGCCTATGTTTAAAGTAGTCTATTGTCGCTGGTCAGGAAGGATGCCTTAGCTACAGTAAGGATCTAGCATGTCCCTCAAAATTCATACCCTTCAATAGTTTTACCTTGTTTCAACTAATTCTGAAACACAGGTTTGGCTTTGATATTTCCCTAAGTGCTTCTATCCAAGGTGGCCCAGTGGTAAAGAATCCACCTTCCAATGCAGGAGACGCAGGTTTGATCCCTAGGTTGGGAAGATCCCCTGTAGTAGAAAATGGCAACCCACTTCACTGTTTTTGCCTGGGAAATTCCGTGGACGGAGGAGACTGGCAGGCTATTGTCCATGGGGTCACAGAAGAGCTGGATACCACTAAGTGACTGAACATGCATGCGTGCACAAGTGCAACATTGTGAAACATTTTCCCTTTGCAAAAATTGGAGTTAATTTGGCTTTTTTTTTTTTTTTTTTTCATTTTTGAGTCCATGTTGGCGTCTAAAAATCAAGATGTCTGCTGAAGCTCTAGCCACCTCAACTCAACCGAGTTTCAGGCAAGAGGAAAAAGAAGAGAGGGAAGGGAAAAAGAGTAGATTCTCCAGCTGAGTCTGTTTTCTTAAGGGATTTTCCTGAAACTCCAACCAATGACTTTTGCTTACTTTCTTTTCTAATTTTAACTGGAGGATAATTGCTTTACAATGTTGTGTTGGTTTCTGCTGTACAAGGATGTGAACCAACCCTAAGTATTGATCACTTCTGGTTGTAAGGAAGGGTGAGAAATGTAGTCTCCAGCATTTCACTTCTGTAAAGGTAAGGTTCTGTTGGTAGGAAGAAGAAACTGGACACTGGGTAAGCGAGTAGATGTTTTTGTCTCAGAAGGAAAGAAGGTGCAGGGATTTGCAGAGGTAAATATATCTTTTTGATGCAAGAGAAGGACACTGAATCTGTTAATGTTGAAGAGATTTGGAATTTCTGTGAATTTCAGTGACAAGTTCATCACTAGAGAAAAGGGATATTTGCAGACAGTCTGAGAAGTATGGGGGACGATTTGGAATAGTGCTATGAAAAAATGACAAGAACCACATCTTAATGGACCGGAATATAAAAGAATGGTGATAAGGGCTTAGCAGGAGCTGGAGATCATTAATTTGTCCTGGAACAGAACTGAATAGCTGTGGGGTTTTCAGCTATTCAGTGCTTAACAAATCAGATATAGGAGCATGCTAAATTCGTTTAACATTGCCTGTGCGTTGGATGTGGGGTTGTAGGAGCTAGGGAAAAATCAAGGAAGAGAAAAATTATTTTGGCAGAAATGGACAAAGTAATTCCAAAGGAGGTGTGGGGTTTTTATTCAGGCCTCAAAATGCAGGCAGGAGTCTACTGAGAAGGGAAGGGACACCAAGAAAAAGAATGAAAACAGGATCAGAGATGGGAATGAACAAGACCTATTGGAGATACAGTAAGTCTATTTGGCTGAGTAGGAGGGTTAATCTAAGGCAGTAATAGAAGGCAGATATTGAAAGAGTACATCTGATAAAGACCGAATAAAGAACAAATTCTTTAGTCTTGAAGTCCAAGCCGTATTTTCCAGGCAATAAGGAACTGGTGAAGGTTATTGTGCGGGACAGTGATTTAAGAAGACTGATGTGGTGGCAGTGTGCTGTACGGATGAGAAGAGAGTGGTTGTGGAAAGGAAAACTGGTTTAAGAGGCTGGCAAAGGACTCTAACATTCGGGAGATGATGCATGGAAAGGAGGGGACTAAAAGGCAATAGATAGAAAGTCACTAACGTTCGTGCTCCCAGCTCTTTCCATACCTGTGCTCTCATTTGTGAATACTTGTCAAAGTGTTTATCTTACCACACTGTCTCCTTCCTCATCCTTCCTTCCTTCCTTCTTTACCCTCCCCTCTCCCCCACCCCTCTTCCCTTCCTTCTCTCCCTCCCTCCCTCCCTCTTTCTTCTTTCCTTCCCTCCTTCTACAAATACTTACTGAATATGTACTACTTACATACTGGACATTTTATAGGGCACTGAAGATTCAGAGAAGGAAATTTTATTCCCTTGGGGAATGCAAACAAGTAAGGAAATCAAGTGGAATTTAATAGGGGATCAAGTAGAAGTGTGTGTGCCAGCTTTTAAGGGCACAGAGGATAGGGTCCTCTAATCTATTATGGCAGAGAAGATGCTACTTTAACTTGCCTGGAAAAATCACCAGGGAAGCAGGTAGAAGAGGGAGCAAAGATGCAGCAGGAAAGAGGACCTTGGGCCTCAGGGGCAGCTGGTGGCTTGGTGAACCTGATCACAGTGTGTCTGTGCAGGAGCAAAGGACCGTGAGGTCCAAGAAATTACCAGAATCTTGTGTGCCCTGCTAAAGACATTAGATTCTATTCCAAACATGTTTTGGAATAGGATTTTACAAAGAAGAATATTAGCCTTTTAAAGAGTCACTGAAGGGGCTTCCCAGGTGGCTCAGTGGTAAAGAATTTGCCTGCCAATGCAGGAGACACAGAAACACAGGAGATATTTGTTCAATCCATGGGTCAGGAAGATACCCCGGAGGAGGAAATGGGAACCCACTCCAGTATTCTTGCCTGGAAAATTCCATGGATAGAGGAGTCTGGCGGGCTACAGTCCATGGGGTCACAAAGAGTCCAACATGACTTAGCGACAAAGCATGCAGGCAAAGAGTCATTGAAACAAAGGAGTTAAAATTTCAGGGCTGGAGTCAGATTGAGATGTTACTGGTGGTTCAGCTACTTGGGGACTGTGTGACCTCGGGCAAGTAACTTAACTTCTCTGCCTCAGTTTATTCTTCATTAAGAAAAGAAAAGAAACAACAACAAAAACTACCTTCCTTGTAGGTTGTTTTTTTTTTTCCTGATATTTAAATGACTCACCATTATCCTTAGCACAGTGCCTGGCACTGAGAAAGCCCTCAAAACTGATAGTACTCATATCGCCTCTGGCATTGTTACTACTACAATAACTGTTCTGGGAGTGGTGTGGAAGATGAGATAAGCTGGAGGAAAGGAGATTTGTTAGGAGGCCTCTGCAATAATCTAGGGAAGAATATTTGTTTTATCCGATACTTAAATGTCATTCAGAAGGAATAAAAAATGAAGAATAAATGAAAAGACCAACAAGTAGAATTTAGTGACTGATTAGCTCAAAGAAACCAAGGAAGGAGTGAAAGATGACCGCAAGGTTTCAAGCTCAGGTGACTGTAGAATTCTGATACTATCTACATAAGGAAGCTCTTTCTCTTCCCACCCATTACCTCAAGCTTCTCAGGCCATTGCTCGCCTGACATCTTTCGATGGTCAGTTCCTTTTTCAGTTTCATTTACTAGGTCGGTGACTGTGCTATGTAGGTCTGCCACTCTGCCTTTTTCTGGAATGCCTTGTCAAAATCATAATGAAGGCATATTTGAATTTAGAACCTTCAAATTTCTGAAGTCTTAAACTCCACTTAGAAATTGGGTTTGAATAAATCTTCCAATGCCTGCGTCCTAAGTCGCTTCAGTTGTGTCTGACTCTTTGTGACCCTATGGACTGTAGCTTGCCAGGCTCTTCTGTCCATGGGATTCTCCAGGAAGAACACTGGCGTGGGTTGCCGTGCCCTCCTCCAGGGGATCTTCCTGACTCCTGGGAACCTGCTTCTCTTACATCTCCTGCATTGGCAGCCAGGTTTGTTACCACTAACGCCACCTGGAAAGCCCATATATCTCTCTATATATGAGCCCATATATCTCTTTAGATGCTTCCAAATCTTATTTCATATTCTAGATCATATGTTTCATATTCTAGATATTCTAGATCACGTAGCTATCTCTAGAAAGACTTTAACATTTATGCCTCTGTTTAGAAGCATTAATAGAATTCTACACTTTTTATAATTTACATTGTGTTGGAACAAAATTTTATTATGGCTTCTTAATATTATATACTCTTTATTTTCTCTTCTGTTTTATACTGGAATTATATTTTTGGTTTCACATCACAAATAAAAAAGCAATCAAACCTGGCTTGGCTTTTGGCTTTTCTCTTTCTGCTCTTTTTGCTCTGACTCTGAGGGGTTCCCTGGTGGCTCAGTGGTAAAGAACCTACCTGCCAACGCAGGAGACACAGGTTTGATCCCTAGGTCAGGGAGATCCTCTGGAGTGGGAAATGGCAATCCACTCCAGTATTCTTGCCTGGAAAATTCCATGGACAGACAGCCTGTTGGGCTACAGTCCACGCAGTGGCAAAGAGTCGGACACAACTGGGTGACTAAGACACAAACACTTACACACACAATCTGACTCTGAAGACAGTTGGAGAAATCTGGAAGTATGACATGAGACCTTGTTTTAACCAAATGATCTGTTCATCATGAATGCCTGATTTCAGTACAAGGAAATAGGAAGGGAGACTAAGGCCACAGTTCTTTTCTTTCTTTTCTTTTTTCCTGTTTTTCTTGAGTTCAGTTATTCTGATTACTAAAAATGCTTTGCTGTTTGACAAAGAACAGAAATTCTGAGTTTGGATGGGGTTCAGGGATCCAGTAACATTCAGAGAAATTGTTTTTAAGAGAGAAACTTTAAAATAAATGCCTTATACAAAAATAAGTAACACAGCCTAAACAAGTTGGCAGAGTTCTCTGCTAGTGAAAATGGCCTTGTGTTGATGTGTCTAAACTCTCTGCCTAGGTTTCTTGGGATCGAGGGCACCTACCTGTGAGACAGCTGTCCTGAACTAGGGGAAGTAGAACAAAACTCACTGCCTATTGGAACCTCTGTCCAAGAGCTTGGCTTCCTTAGTTTCTGAGTTCCTGCTAATGAAGTTAGCAAGAACTAGTGCAGGCTTAGAGGTCAAAGTTGAACAGCAAGAGCTTCCACACCAGTTCATATGCAACCCTTGTACTCTTTCTCTCTACTGGTCACCTAGTCTGTGTGTGTGTGTGTGTGTGTGTGTGTGTGTGCCCCTGTATTTCAGAAATAGTACACGAAGGATGGGAAATTGTCTCTGTGGGAAAATGTACTATTTTGGGTTCTCAGCATTTTAGTCATCTGCTCTTGTATTTTTCCAGACTGTGAACTTATTTTGAGGCTATTAAAATCTATTCATGGTGATAAAAAAAAAAAGATAGGGACTCAATGACTCTTTCCCAATTGCCCTTTTGTCTAGTAGCAAATACCCAAATGCTTTACTTTTCCTTTCTATTTCCCTTAGTGGTGGCAAAACAATCCTACTCGTCTTTATGAAAGGACCTATCTCTGCCTTTATTTTCTGTGCTGGTAGCTCAGCAGGACAAAACAGTCCCTGGGCTAGTTTGTCTGTCCAGGAGTAAGGATTTTGGCAGCTGCTTCAAGAATTGGCTCCCTGGTGAGGGCGCTGGTCTCCCTTGGGTGTGGAAGAAGGGAGAGGCAGAGGGGACTGGAATCCCATTAAGATCACAGGCACAAAGGAACCAGGAAGTAAGAAGAAATTATTACAGTCTGTTCATCGCTCAGGATGTTAAAGGCAATAGCCTGGGCAGGTTGGTTAGTCATTAGCAGAAAAGAAAAAGCGCTGAGGGTCAGGACCGGTCAAACCTCTGAGACGGACTTGAGGTGGGGAGAGAGCTGCTGGCAAAGGCAAGACGTGGAGACAGGCTTACTTGGAGTTCGCCTGTTTCTCTTGGTAACTTTTTCCTGGGACAAGAACCAAGATGCCTCTTTTCTGTTCTCAGGCGTTTGTCTAAATAAAGCGTTCTCAAATTTCTTTTTGTGGTGGGAATCCTGAGAAACCTTCCCACCGATCAGCTGCCCACTTTCCACCTGGTTTTGCCTTGGGGGCCACAGAAAGCGAGCCGGTGAGTCTCTGCAAGCAGGTTGGCCGGACGGCTGTGAACGGGGCTTTGTACACTCTCCCAGAGCCGGCAGGACTGGTGCTGATTGCAAAGTTTCCGGGTGGAGGAAGAGAAAGTGGATCTGCAGAGAGTGAGGGGAGAGGGAGAAGCCCCTCTCCCCCACTCCCCCCGGGGGCGCCATGGGTAACCTCTGCCTGAGGCTCCGGACCTACCTGGATCGTTATTTCCCCTGCTGGTGGTCTGAGGAGGTGGACAAGCCTGGGGTGATTCAGAACCCATGGGCTGACTGCCCTCCTGATCCTCCCCGGCCTCCGGCTCCAGAGCCCGAGAGAAGCCAGGGCCAGTTCTTTGTGGCTCTATTTGATTACCAGGCTCGGACAGCCGAGGACCTGAGCTTCCACGCGGGTGACAAGCTCCAAGTCCTAGACAAGTCCCACAAGGGCTGGTGGCTGGCCAGGCACTTGGAGAAAAGGGCTGACGGCTCCAGCCAGCAGCTGCAGGGCTACATTCCTTCTAACTACGTGGCTGAAGACAGGAGCCTCCAGGCAGAGCCGTGAGTACCACACACACTATTTCTCAACTCTCTGAGGGCGGGTAATGGGTTTTTCTTTCTTACCTAGCTGCAAACCCATTAATTTTCAAAGAGCTACTTAGAAAGTTATGAGGAAGTACTGGAAAGATCCTTCTAATTGAAATCCACCTCCCCTGAGAGGTGCGAGTGAAACTGGAAGGTAATTGTTGAAGTGACTTCCGTTACAGTGGCATACTCCACCTGTCCTAGGGGCAGTTTCATCAATGTAAACAAACGGTGTATTTAATACTCTCTCTTTTCTTTGGCTGTAAAAGAAGTCAGGGCTTCCCTGGTGGCTCAGATGGTAAAGAATATGCCTGCAACAATGCAGGAAACCCAGGTTTTGATCCCTGGTTGGGGAAGATCCTCTGGAGAAGAGGATGGCAACCCATTCCAGTATTCTTGCCTGGAAAATCCCGTGGACAGAGGAGCCTGGCAGGCTACAGTTCATGGGGTCACAAAGAGTCAGATACGACTGAATAACTAAGCACAAAAGAAGTCATGCCTCACATTAACATAGAACTGTGTTTCTTTAGCAGGTAGCTCAGTCGGTTAAGAAACTGCCTGCAATGCAGGAGACCCGGGTTCGATTCTTGGGTCAGGAAGAACCCCTGGAGAAGGGAATGGCAACCCACTCCAGTATTCTTGCCTGGAGAATCCCATGGACAGAGGAGCCTGGTGGGCTACAGTCCACGGGGTCGCAAGAATCGGACATGACTTAGGGACTCCACCACCACCACCACCAGCAGGTGTATCACAGGTCTTCCTTAAACCACACTTTCAAACCTAAAGTCCAGCTCTCTCTTTTTCTAAACTTTTGAAGCATCAACTCCAGTCCTGATAGACACACAAAGGCTAACTAACGAATTAATAGAAGGTCACATTTAGAAGATGTCACCTTTTCCTAGTAAAATCATGACTGGATATTCTTCTTTGAATCCCATTTGGTTTTTATTATAATTAGAAATTAGCCAGCTACAGATATTCAAGAGGTTTTAACAAGGAAAATAATGACGTTATTTCTCCAGAGAAGGGGATAGACTTTACCCTGATATTTGAATAAATCCTATGACTTATAGTGGAACCAAGGAAGAAAATTTTATGTACTTAGGCACTTATCCGTCCATCTGTGCACCTATCCATCCATCCATGCAAGTGGCAGGTGGAGCAGTGGCATGGGGAGTTGGGGGAAGGGCAAGGTTATGCTAGTGGTGGTTTGAATATAAAACAGATAGAGCAAGGTCTAGACAATGGATTCTTGGGGTGTGGTGAGATGAGAAGCAGGCTCTGACTGTTACTTGCCCAAACTGTTTCCACCTCATTCCAAAGAAACCCAAGACTGGGAATGTTTCTCAGGACTCATTTTATAGAGTGTATATTCTTAGTGGAGGAACCTCTGGGGACTCACTCATTTTCTTATGTGTTTTCTCGTTTGATGTGAACTGCAGCATTTTTTACTGGTCTGGGGAAAAATATTGTAGGAAGAGCTATGGTGCATTGTTGCTGCTTTCCAAACTCAAATTCAAACACAGAGAGGGTTAGGGGACTTTGCGATTCTTTCCAATATCAGGGGTCTATGAATGTTAAGAAGTGCCTTATTTTAAACCTAAATAGAAATGAATTAAAATCTAGACTTCTGACAAATGGAATTGATCTGTTCTCAGATGAGAAAATCAGCTGTATGAACATTTATTTCTGTGATAATCTATATGAAATGTCTATTCACTGAATGCTTAGTTATATGCATTTATAATATGATTTTTTCTACTACGTGATTTCCATGTAAGGTATGGTATTATATATGTTTTATATTCAGTTTAACATACTATTAATGCTGCTGCTGCTGCTGCTAAGTCGCTTCAGTCGTGTTCGACTCTGTGCGACCTCATGGACTGCAGCCTACCAGGCTTGTCCATCCATGGGATTCTCCAGGCAAGAACACTGGAGTGGGTCATAATATACTAGTTTTGAATATATTAAATTCGTTTAACTGCTTAGGGCTCCGTTTCCTCATCTGTAAGTTCTCTGGGGTCTCCTAGTCCTCTAGATTTCTCTATTATATAGGAACATGACCTCCTATTTTCAAATGTAGTGGTTCAACTACATTCATACTTGACAGAACAATAAATGCTGAAGACAGCAAGTGAATTGAAATAAGCATTTCAAAAGCAATGATGTTTTGGGTAACAGGATCAAACACAGCACCCTTACTTACTTCTTTAGATTCTTTCTGCCAGTTACATTATCATGGCTATTTTTCGATTCTCAGGGGTTGTCTGTAGCCAAGAATACTTTTCTCCCTCTGTACGAAACTCCTGACCTTTCCTCTTGGAATTAGTCCTCAGCAGTGTTCCCATGTGTTACTACAATCCTGTATATTTGTGGTAGGTTTTTCTTGGGATCTTCACATCCACCGGCATAAAAACTTGCTGCCCAGGAATAGAGACGCAGATGTAGAGAACGAAGCTGTCGACACAGGGGCAGAAAGAGAGGGGGACAAACTGAGAGAGTAACATTGACATACACACTCCCATGTGTAAAGTGGATAGCTAGCGGGAAGCTGCTGTGTAGTACAGGGAGTTCGGCTGTTGCTCTGTGATGACCTAGAGGGGTGGGGTGAGAGTGGGTGTGTGGGAGGGAGGCTGAAGAGGGAGGAGATATATCTATACATATAGCTGATTCACATTGCCATATAGCAGAAACTAACAGAACATTGCAAAGCAATTATACTCCAGTTAGAAAATAATTTTTAAAAAAAAAACCTTTGATGCTCAGATATTGCTCTCATGCCTCCTGGTCAGCAAGAGCCACTTGTTTCCTTTTAAGTGTACACCATGACTTTCACCTGTGAACCCAGGTTGCTAATTGAGGTTCTTGCAACCAAACAGCTAAATTGCTTCAGTGCTGTTTATGCAGGTGGCTGTAGCCTCTAGAATTTCACCCCATTTCAAGTAGAAGCAATTTTAGTCTTCTAAGTGAAGGTATCCAAGTGACCCACAGTGCCTTAATACCCCGGGGAATTATTATTATTATTATTTTTAAAAGCTTCTTTTAATAACTTTCTTATGTGAGTTTTTAAACTTCTATTCCTTATGAATAAATAAATAAACTTCCTCTTTTTCCTTATGAATTCTATGAAAGTTAATGTTTATTTTACAAGGAGCTCAGTATATAGTATTAAGTAAAGATTATTATCTTCACATGTGTGAGATGAGAGGCAGTGGGGAATCAAGGAAAGTTATCATCCAGTTCCTTATTAGACTGGTTTAGTGCAATGCATTTTAGTATTTATTGTTAATATCTTAATCCTTGACTTGCATTAATAAGACAGTGCAAATACTTTTGGAGTAATTAGTGGCAGGGCGTGTCAGTTAAGTTTCAGTGTTGGTTTGTTCCTTTGTTTCTTTTAACATTAGGAAATAAAGATGTTAGAAAAAGAACTAGACTATTATTAAAAGACAAACTAATATAATCATTGATTACTAAATTCCACATAGAAATGCTTTACCTTTTCTGAATACTTTACATTAAATGATATAATAAATTCATTCTTAATGATTTATTTGTTTCTAGGAAGAATCACTGGTTTATCTTCAATTTTAATCCCTAGATCCTTTCATAGATGAGTGTTTTTCTTCCACATCTTCAACATGGAATCCCTCAAAAATCTTACTCTTAGGCTCTGATTACTCAGAACTCACTGCACCCTTTGAAAATTCAATGTTTAAAATTCAATGTTAGAGATATAGTTAAAGTTCTTCCAGAAAATAATGGTATGGAAATTACCTATGAATCTTGGAGCCAAGAACAATGGCTTTAAATTCTATTGCTAAAAATTCAAGTGATGAAATATATTGGTGAAAAGCAAAAAGATCAGTAATCGTATGCTGCTAAGCTGCTAAGTTGCTTCAGTCGTGTCCGACTCTGTGTGACCCCATAGATGGCAGCCCACCAGGCTCCCCCGTCCCTGGGATTCTCCAGGCAAGAACACTGGAGTGGGTTGCCATTTCCTTCTCTAATGCATGAAAGTGAAAGTGAAGTCGCTCAGTCGTGCCCAACTCTTCACGACCCCATGGATTGCAGCCTACCAGGCTCCTCTGTCCATGGGATTTTCCAGGCAAGAGTACTGGAGTGGGTTGCCATTGCCTTCTCCCCAGAATGCTGCTGCTGCTGCTGCTAAGTCGCTTCAGTCGTGTCCGACTCTGTGCAACCCCATAGACGGCAGCCCACCAGGCTCCCCCGTCCCTGGGATTCTCCAGGCAAGAACACTGGAGTGGGTTGCCATTTCCTTCTGCAATGTGTGAAAGTGAAAAGTGAAAGTGAAGTCGCTCAGTCGTGTCCGACTCTTAGCGACCCCATGGACTGCAGCCTACCAGGCTCCTCCGTCCATGGGATTTTCCAGGCAAGAGTACTGGAGTGGGTTGCCATTGCCTTCTCCCCAGAATGCTGCTGCTGCTGCTGCTGCTAAGTCGCTTCAGTCGTGTCCGACTCTGTGCAACCCCATAGACGGCAGCCCACCAGGCTCCCCCGTCCCTGGGATTCTCCAGGCAAGAACACTGGAGTGGGTTGCTATTTCCTTCTCCAATGCATGAAAGTGAAAAGTGAAAGTGAAGTCGCTCAGTCATGTCCGACTCTTCGCGACGCCATGGACTGCAGCCTACCAGGCTCCTCCGTCCATGGGATTTTCCCAGCAAGAGTGCTGGAGTGGGTTGCCACTGGCTTTTCCCCAGAATGCTAGTTACTCCTAAAGGAAATGTACAACATCTTAAGAGTCAGGTACTTAATCTAGTTCAAGAACTGTCATCACTGATTTAACTTTCTTTTAAAAGGTATGATTCTGATTTGTTCTTGCAAAGTCGGTCATTGATTGAGGGCAGAATTTGACATAGGGTAGAAATTGCTTTTGACTCAGCAATTAACACTTTCAGTCGTGTCCAACTCTTTGGGACCCCATGGACTGTAGGAGAAGGGGGTGACAGAGAATGAGATGGTTGGATGGCATCACTGAGTCAACGGACAGGAGTTTCAGTGCACTCTGAGAGACAGTGAAGGGCAGGGAAGCCTGATGTGCTGCAGTTTATGGGGTCACAGAGTCAGACATGACTTAGCAACTCAACAAGAAATTGCTTTCAGGGAACTGAACATTTATAAAGGCCAAAGATAAACTAAAACATTTATATATTAGATAGAGACACATACCAAGTTGTTAACAACAGTTACCTCTAAAGAGGGATGGTGGGGGAGGGGGAGACCTGAAGAAAGATTTTCCTTTTTCATTCTGTATTAACGGCACAAATTAACCAAGTTTTCAATTTTTGGTAGCATGAAGTCTTTTGTAATGTAATGCTCAAAGCTGTATAAAGACTCGTTTTAGTTTGTCCTCTTTTTCCTATCAATTATATCTTCCCTTTTTTCCTTCTTTCCTCAAATAAAAACTTATTCTGAATAAAGTTCATGGGGTTGCAGTGACTGTATAATTTCTGCAAAGCATCAGTCATCTATGAAGAGTTTAAAAGTTGTTCCCCTAGTTGTTTCTGTGCTTTTGGTGGTTCCCACCTTTGATGTTAAACTGGACTAGACTCAGAAGTACTTTGTGAAAAGATTTGCCTACTCTTATTGCCATGTAAAGGTAGATTGGGCTTCCTTCCTTCATGGCTCAGTGGTAAAGAATCTCCCTGCAATGCAGGAGATGGGTTCGATTCCTGGGTTGGAAAGATCCCCTGGAGAAGGAAATGGCAACCTACACCAGTATTCTTGCCTGGGAAACCCCATGGGCAGAGGTGCCTGGTGGGCTACAGTCCATGGGGTTGCAAAAGAGTTGGACATCGACTTAAGGACTAAACACAACAGCAAAAGGTATATTGTTTACAGTTCCTCTCCTATTCACCATGATATAGACGGCCTTGAAAAAGAGCACAAGAATAAATATTTGTAACTTGTAAATTTGTTGTTAGTTTATGCTTGTCAGATACAAGTGTTAGAATTTTATAAAGTTTTAAGATAATAGACTTTCTATTTGTTTAAGGACTATTTTTCTAATCATGCTCCTCTTTAATGTGTCAGACTAAAATTCTGTCAAGATTTTATCTAACTTAAAGTCATTGCTAAGGTCTGAAGAAAGTCATTGCTAAGTCATTGCTAAGGCTTGAAGAAAGTAGCATGGGGAAATAAACTAGTACATGCTCAGAAAGAGAATTCTCTTACACCACTATCTAAAAATACAATTGCAACTTTGCTACTTGGTTATTTGAATACTGTTGAATTTAATAATTATCCAATATAAGTTGTACACAATGTTCCTAGTTATTTTCAGCCTGCTGCTGCTGCTAAGTTGCTTCAGTCGTGTCCGACTCTGTCCAACCCCATAGACGGCAGCCCACCAGGCTTCCCGTCCCTGGGATTCTCCAGGCAAGACCACTGGAGTGGGTTGCCATTTCCTAGATGTCAGTAGATGTCTTTCTTTACTAGGATATGAAGCCTGCATTTGAATCTTAAAGAGAGAGGAACAATGTGTTTTAAAAATTATTTACCATCAATAAATAAATAAAGAAAAAGGCATCAGGATATTCACAAATCAATCTAACATATCTACTTTGAGTAGTTGAAATCATTAGAAAATCACCTATGGGTAAGCAGTCGCATAAATATTCTTAATCCACATCATTTATTTCTTTTCCTTTGTTCTAGTTTTCAGGGAAGACTAAATGCATATAGGTAGAATTGGAAAATAAAATATTTTCAATTTCTCTCTTTGAAGACAAAGTATTCTTAGATCTATAGTTTAAAAAGCTAAGTTAAGTGTTTATTTTTATATAAAAGTAAAATGCATTATAAAAATACATGTGGCTATTTATCAAATTAAATGTTTTGGGTAATCCCAAGATAAGAATTTTCAGGCAAATAATTTAAATCAACAAAAGCATACTTCTATGCTGAGAGTAACTGGAAAACTTTGTAATTAAATGACTGCATTTCATTTAAAATTATGATATTATCTTATTTCTTTATCCTTTGATATAAAATAACAGTGTGATAAATTTATTGCTCAAATACTTTGTAAAAAATTAAGACCCAGCAAAGCCAGAAATAAATAAATAAAATTTTTAAAAAAGAAGTAAGTACTTTTAAAATTTATTTAAAAATTACATTTCAGGTATAGTATTACATGATTTTTCATATTAATATAATTGTACTACATTTATGTTTATATAACTGTGTTTATGTCCATTATTTAATGCATTATATATATTTTTTCATCATTTTTAAGAAAAATGATAATTAACTGCTACATTAAATACATTTTATAAGAACAATGGCAAAATCATAGAAATGGGGAAAAGAGAAATCAGCAGAACTTCATTAAAATCAGAGTAAAAGTTTAAGTGTAATTAATAACAGTTAAAAATAGTTGATTAATAGCTGTAAAACTTGATTACATGCATCTCAAAATATTATTTCTTTGAGAAGCAATGAAGTACCATAGTATGGAATTATTAAAATAAATCAGGAGTCAGTCATTTAATTGGTAAACTTAATTTGGAAGTTTCAGCTGCAATATGCCTTTCAGAACCAGTCTCTCTTAATAAAAGTATGGGTTATTTTTTCCTTTTCAGGTTTTCAACAAATTTTTAGTGAGGGAAAACATTATATGTGCATGGAATATTAATAACTCATAAAGTACTGTGCTTCAGTCCTAAAGATTAGAACTTAAATTCCAGCTTGATTGAATTCATTCTTTGAAAAAAGAAGAAAGATTCTATTGGTTTTTTTTTTCAAACTGGTTTGATTTTGTTCAAGTGAATTTATTTAAAGGTTTGGTTTGTCTCTGTAGATAGATCCTAGTATTACTTTTTCAAGCATTTCACCAAACTGACATAAAAGTAGACACAACCTTCTATATAGTAAAGCAGGACTATTGTTAAGCAACCACTGTGTCCTATGGACTAGATCCTGAGGCTTCCCAAAGAGAAGCAAACAAGACTTTGCCTCAATTAAGTGTCTGATTTTCAGCTCAGAAAACTTTGCATTTCACAACTGCCTATACCACAGTGAGAATCTATACAGTAAATAAAAATCAGAGACATTTTTTAGTTCTTCTGGTGGATATTTTAACTTGGTCCAAATGTTAATGGTATAGAATTTTGATTGAGGTATAATGTTGGTTGCCTTTTTTGATTTGGCCTGTGGTGTGCTTAAAAACCAGGCTATGGGTCCCAAAGATCTGAATTTGAATCTGGCTCTGTCATGACCAAGCCATGTGACTTTGAGCAACTTACAGTAAACAGGAATAAAAATGACCCCTATCTCATTGGATCAACATGTGACATAAATTAATTAGGTTGTTGTGCAGAAAGCATGCACCATAGAGAACCTGACACATAGTCAAGGCTTAAGAAATGTTATCTGTTATTTTGCTGGCCAGCTCTTCCTTTACCTCTGCCTAAGTGGATAACACTTTGGACACCCCACTCCAGCCTCAACTCACATCTTTCCCTATAACAGCATCCACACAATGATGGATGTTGTTACACAATCTTTCCATCTTTCTTCCATACTCTCTTTTCCCTGTGGTCTTTAGCTTCCTGTATGTGCGTGCTCAGTCGCTCAGTCACTTCCGACTCTTTGCGACCCCACGGACTGTGGCCTGTCAGGTTCCTCTGTCCAAGGGATTTTCCACGCAAGAATACTGGAGTGGGTTGCCATTTCCTTCTGCAGGGGATCTTCCCAACCTATGGATTGAACCTTAGTCTTTTGCATCTTCTGCCTTCTTTACCCCAGGAGTGGGTTATTGCGCTTGCAAACTCTCCCTCTTTTTTTTTTCCTGACCAATTCTCATTCATCCCTCAGGTCTTACCTTGCTTGTTCCTCTCTCCCTGAAGGCTTTCCTGACTTTCTAGAAGACATCAGGTCTTCCTGCTCAGAGCCTTTAGTATCAGCTTTCATTATTCTCGTTATTTTCTCTAAGGCTCTAAGCTCTGTTTGTGGGAGGTGGGGAGATGAGCTATTGCCTTGGGCTCTGAAACTTCGTGTAGTGCCTGTGCATAATAAACACTCATAAATGTTGGTTGAGTAAATGAATAATTAAATAGTGATTGCTTATCTATAAATCTCAGGTCTTTTATTGAAATAAGAAGCACCTCTTTTCTTTGACTTTTTCTCTCTGAGTTACTTTTTTTTCAACCTACCAAGAAAATCTACTGAGTTTCCTCATTTTAGGGATAGGCTATTTTGCATTTTTTTTTTTCAATGAATTGTCCATGCCTCAATTTCTGGTTATACTCATAGTCATAATAACATAATTTCCAGGCTCCTAGAAATTAGTGGCTTCATTCGGTCCCTAAGGGAAAAATATTTAGGGAGTTATAGACTGATTTGAATATTCTTTGTAAGGTAGAATGAATACCTAAAGGGTATGTATATATGTTATTTTTAGATATCACTTCAGTGAGATTCACAATCAGTTCCTGGCTTGGTATTCATTGCGACTGAACTGAACTGAACTGAAACTATATTGTGGTTAATTTAAAGTAAAGGAATCACTGGCCTGAGCTTTTAATGGATGGAAAACCAAAACCCAATTTACAAAATTAATGTTGTGGGACCAGAGTTATAATTTCAATTTTTATGCTGAACATATACAACTTCAAATTATTATGTGTAT
Source organism: Bos mutus (assembly GCF_027580195.1). Lineage (NCBI taxonomy): Eukaryota > Metazoa > Chordata > Mammalia > Artiodactyla > Bovidae > Bos > Bos mutus. The sequence goes on from NC_091625.1 coordinate 34,712,072, forward strand.
GAAATATTTTTCAGTTTGTGCATGCTGAAAGTTTGACTTTTTTTTTACTGAATATTAGGATTGTCACTATTACCTTCTAAAACATTACCAAACAAAATAATTGTCTTTTTTTTACTAGCTTTCTTACTAATTAGCTGTTAATTTCTCTGCAGCATTCTCTGACTCCCAGTTCTTAGCACATCATAGCACTGGAAGGACTTTCTGGGGAAGGTAGTTGTGCAGATTAATTGCAGCTTGAATAATATTTCAGACCTCCTAAGGCTATTTTCCTGAAGACTGCAACTTTAGCAGTTAGTCTATGTGAATGTTTCTTTGAAGATGAACATAACAGAAGAGTTTTTCTAAAATGCATAGATTCAAACGTAGAACATGTGATCTGTATTACCCAACTTATTGCTCATTTGGCTAATTTCAGATAAACTACCCTCGTGTAATATCTTTGTCATGTCATTTTTTCCCACAAGGTTTTTCAGTTAGATTTTTTTCTTATTTAAAAACTGAACTAATTTTAGTGTTAGCCTTTAATTTTTTTCATGTTTTCTTTTTTATTCATATGACATTATTTTATACAGCCTTTAAATTCAGAATAAATTTCTCAATTAGAGTTTTTATCCATTAATTTTGCACCTTCTTAAGGGTAAAATGAAAATACAATTCAAGAAATATTGTTGCTGAGAACTTTTGAACTTTATGAAAAGTGAAAGTGTTAGTTGCTCAGTTATATCTGACTTTGTGACCCATAGACTGTATAGCCTGCCCGAATCCTCTGTCCATGGAATTTTGCAGGCAAGAATACTGGAGTGGGTAGTCATTCCCTTCTCCAGGGGCTCCTATTGACCCAGAGATTGAATCTGGGTCTCCTCCATGGCAGGCGGATTTTTTTTTTTTTTTTACCACTGAGCCACTAGGGAAACCCTTGAGCTTTATATTAGGTTTCTAATGTGAAGAACGTTTAGAATTTTATTTTAAAATAAATCTTTCCACTAACACAAATCTTGCGTAACACACTGGCAGTTGATTTGGATGATTTGGTATGTGTGCTCAGTTGCTTAGTGGTGTTGGATTTTTTATGACCCCATAGACTATAGCCTGCCAGGCTCCTCTGTCCATGGAATTCTTCAGGCAAGAATACTGGAGTTGGTTGCCATTTCCATCTCCAGGGGATCTTCCCAACCCAGGGATCAAACCCAGTCTCTTGTGTCTCCTGCACTGACAGGTGGATTCTTTACCACTAATGTCACCTGGGAAGCCTATATAGTTCCAGTGAAAGGCCAGTAACTAGATAGACTAAAGTCACTCCGGTATCACCTATATCTTTTAGCCATTTCTGAAAATTAGTTACAACATACAAAGATTCCCATAAGGGACACTATTGCAAGCTCCAGAATTGTGCTTCTTGCAAAGTCGCTGCCAGAACGTTGTCTCTGGAGGTGCCTATGTTATTTCTGTGAAATTGGACTCAGGATACTTTCTGCAAATCGTTTCAGCATTTCTAGTTATTGAAGAAGTAGAGTCTACCAGATTCACGTATCCATTGAATACACTTTTTGTGTCTATTTACCATGTTTAAAGGCATTGTTTTTTGAACAATGGGAGATAACAAAATGAATAGGGCAGTGCTTTTTCTCCAGATAATTTTACAGTTTCTGGAGGTAAGACTATTAAACCAAGAATGTATGTCAATGCCTATTAGACAAAGACTACCAAGAACACACCTACAGTAGTTTATTATTCATTACAAGGAAAGAGACGACACTCCATGGACAAGAGTGGAGCATCTCAGTAGGAGTATTAGGACACACGAGAGGATTTGGGGCATTGACTTTGGGGAGAGTTTAGGAAGCAAGACTGCTCTGGATGGATTACTGTCAGGAAGCAGGGTAACTGTATGATTTTGTATCTTAGTTAATCTTATTGAGAAAGAGGGAAGATTAGATCAAGATTAAAGCTATGGTTGGTAAAGAAATAGCAGTCACTTATGTTAACCAAAATAGGTGGATGCTTGGTCATTTTTGTGCTTGGACAATGTCCATTTTTTGGTGAGTGTTCAGATATGATTAAGGGTGAGCTGATCTTGTTTTTGTCTTGATCCGTCAGGGTCACAGAGTGGCCTTGTCTGCTGTTGGTGTTCTGTGAGGTTGTTTATGTTCAACAGAAGAACTCCCAGGCCTAGTCTGAAGTGGCAGGCAAACTCTTTGGTGCCAGGGCTGCTTTTCTCTCTCAGCCAGCATAAGACAGATGCTGATAGATGCCAGAGAGTAGCACAACTGTCTGTCATATAGCTTGCACTTAAAATAGTATTTTAAAGGATGTTGAAGAAACAAATACATGAATGAATATGTGCAGAGGTAGAAGAGATATATTCTGGTTTGGGGAAAATCACACCTTTCTTTCAGGGTTCCGCTCTCATGACCCCCTTCCAAGAGTCTTTTTCTAACCTTTATAAAAATAATTCATAATTTGTTTCCCCCACAATCTTGTATATCTTGTTAGTAGAACAATAGTAAATAATGTGCAAGCTAAGTCTCTTCAGTTGTGTCCAGCTCTTTGTGACCCTATGGACTGTAGTGCCCACACACTTTTCTGTCCATGGGATTCTCCAGGCAAGAATAACAAAGCGGGTTGCCATGCCGCCTCCAGAATAATAATTAATAACTGGTATTTATTGAGACTTTATCATTATCCTACTCAAAAAATACAAAATAATTGCACTTGTATTATCTTTATATATTACAACCTGCTGAGGTACCTACTTTCCCTGGTGGCTCAGAAGGTAAAGAATCTGCCTCAATGCAGGAGACCTGGGTTTGATCTCTGGGTCCGGAAGATCCCTTGGAGAAGGGAATGGCAAACCACTCCAGTATTCCTGCCTGGAGAATTCCATGGACAGAGGAGGCCAGCCAGGTATAGTCCATGGCGTCGTAAAGAATCGGACACAATGGAGTGACTAGCACTACACTTCACAGATGAAGAAATTGAAGCTAAGAGAATTTAAGCAAACTGCTCAAAGTTACACAGCTAATAAATGATGAAAGTGAGATTTGCCTGCCTCCATCCTGCCTCTGGAGTCTCTACTTTTATCATATAATGGCTAGTTGCATAACTTCTGTCTTTCATATGAGACTGTGAAGTCTTAGAGGGCAGGTTACTTACATTTCCTGCATCATGACTGGAAAACTGTTTAAGACAATGTCTGTGCTCCAGACAATTTGTAATCCCAGGAGGTGAGACTCTCTATTGTGTCCTGAAATTGTAAATTCCCTGTGGTAGAAGCACTGTCTGATTTAATTTTACTCAATGCTTATCCCTGAGATAATTCAGTACAAATTGTTGAACATGGGGGAAAGGAAGTAAAAGTACATTCAGGGAATGGGAAGTTGAATAATTTAACTGAAGTATTTATGGAGAGAGCTATGAGAAATAAATCTGGAAAAAGAGGTTGGGACAAGGTTTTGGAAAAGACCATGTGTGCCAGGTTAAAGACTCTGGGTTTTGTCTGATAAGAAACAGATGAAAAGTCATGCTTTGAAAAGGCAGTGATGATGTGGAAGTAAAATGGAGAAGAGACAGGCTAGGTGGTGATAGAGAAGCTGTACCCAATGTCTCCAGCATGAGTTTATCAGGGTTTAATTTCTAATTGTGGTACTGTTGAAAAAGGAAGAGTAGGAATATAGGAATTCCATGAATGAAAAATCAAGAGGACTTAGGGGAAGAGAAATAATTAACATTTTTAAGTATCTTTGATGTGCTGAACACACAAAACTGTATACATGAGCTAATTTAATCTTTGTAATAGTCCTGCAAGGCAAGTTTTCTTATCACTGCTTTTAGGACAAGAAAGCTGAAACTCAGATTTAAATGAATGCAAGAGCATTCTTATCTGGTAAATACTAGAGGCAAAAGTAATTAGAAGAAAAAGAGAGAGGATTTAAAAATATGTTTTTGAGACCACGTGAAATATTAAGAGAAATATACATTTCATAAAGTCCTCTTTTTATTGGGGGCATGGTTGAATCAGAAAGAAAGACAATACATTCACTTTTAAGAAAGTTGAATGTGAAGTACTAATGAGTCATCTCAGTGAAAATGTCCAGGAGAAATGCAGAAATAAAAAAATATGAGTAAAAAGAGGTCTATTTTATAAAGATAGATATTTGAAGGAATTCACATTCATCTGTTATAGATGTTTCAGGAATATGAGAAATGCAGGCATTGTAGATTTCAGAACTACAGTGTGAGAGGCTAAGAAACAGGAGAAGGAGTCTAAGATGAACTCTTTAGAAATGCCCATAGTTTAGGTGAGTAGATGTGGTGAGTAGATTGTAATAATAACTGTGTTGTTCACACCTCCTTGTTATACACTCTTGGGTAATCTCCTCCCATACAAACTCTCAGTTGGCCAAGAAACTTGCTTTGTCCAGTGGAACAATTATAAACATGACAAAAATAGAGATTGAAAAGGGCTTACATGTTGGGGCTTGCTTTCTTATTGTTCTTGGAGTTCTGCAACTACTATGAAAAGCTCAAGCAACCTCCTGGAGGATGGAAGACTATGTGGAGAGAGGCCCTGTTTGTCCCAGGTGGCTCACAAGCTGAGTGGAGACTCATGATCAAGCCCAGCTAAGATCAGTTGAACTCACTCCAAATTGCTCACTTTTAGATTCCTGAGTTAACCAAATATAGTCAGCTCTTCATATCTGTAGGTTCTATATCTGTGTACTGGGGTCGCAAAGAGTTGGACACGACTGAGCAACTGAACTGAACTGATTCAACTAAATATGATAGAAAATATTTGGGAAAAAAAGTTCCAAAAAATGAAACTTGAATTTGTCACATGTTGGCAACAGTTTACATAGCATTTCTGTTGTATTAGGTATTATAAACAATCTAGAGATGATTTAAAGTATCTCTAAAGGATATGTGTAGATTGTATGCAAATAATATATAATTTTAACTAATATAGGGGACTTGAGCATCCACAGATATTGGTATTCTGGAACCAACCCTCTCCGATAAGGAGGGAAGACTAGCTGTTAGAAAGCAAAACCTAACTAATACAGGGAAGAAGAGCTCCTGAAGGAAACTGAAGAATTCAAAAAGTAGAAGAAAAACAAACAGCATCTTATCAAAATAAGCAAATGGAATGTCAAGAGGGAGGTTTTGGGTCAAATGCTAAGCAAAGGTCAGAGTAATGAGGAAGAAGTAAAGACCATGAGATTTATTGCAAGACTGCTGGTGATACTAAAAAGCAGTTTTATCATGTAATTATGGATGAGATCATGCAGTGAAGAGTGTAAGTGAGTTATAACAAGGAACTTCATGCTCTGACTGGGACTCTGCACTGGGAGGTGTAGGGCTGAGCCATAGAAGTTTTGTATGATAGGGCTCTACTCATGGGACTTTCGTCCATCCTGAGAATCAGAGCTGAGGAAAGGCAAAATCAAAAGAGGCAGTGGAACTTAGCTGCCTCCATCTCTGAGCAGAATATTCAGGGTCTTAAGGACTATGTTTGGTTGGGATTTTCCAAAAGTTTCACTCTCTTTAGGGCATCAGAGTTGGTGGCTTTGCAACATCCTTCGGTGAATTAGATATTTGATTTGGAAGTTAAGGCAGAATGAAGATAAATAAAGGGTTCAGTTTTAGTGCAGTTTGGGTTTTCCAAAACTGTTGGAAAAATTAAAGAATTTTCTCTTGGGTGCTATACTCTCAAGTTTTAGGGTCATGTGGAAAGACTGAGCTTAGTTCAAGGTCTTAAAGTAGAAGCAGCAAATACATAAATAACTTTTAAAGAAGTTTGTCTGTGAAGGAAAAGAAACATATAGGAAAATAGAGATGGTCCCTAACTTTCAATGGTTTGACTTAAGATTTTTCAACTTTATGATGGTGTGAAACCAATATGCATTTGGCAGAAATCATAATTTGAATTTTGAATTTGAAGTTTTGAATTTTGACCTTTTCCTGGGCTAGCATTACAGGGTCCTATGCTCACTCATGATGTTGGACTGCGGCAGTGAGCCTTGGATCCCAGGCAGCCATGCGATGGTGAGTTTTTAAACAATCCGTACTCTTAAAATCATCCTGTACCCATACTCCCATCCTGTTTTTCACTTTCAGTACATCATTCAATACATTACATGAGATATTCATCACTATATTATAAAATAGCCTTCTATTAGATGGTTTTGCTCAACTGTAGGCTGATGTAAGTGTTGTGAGCACATAAAATGTAGGCTATGCTAAGCTATGATGTTCAGAAGGTTAAGTGTAATAAATGAATTTTTGACTTATAATATTTTCAACTTATGATAAGTTTATTGGGACATAACCTCTATCCTAAGTCTAGGAAGATCTGTATATTAAATAGGCTTAATGATCAAAACTTACTTGGAAATACTTAGTCACTTTAAAAGCTCTTTGAAAATACTTAATACTTTATTATAAATCTTCATCTACATTGTTAATCCTTTTTTATGGTATAGTTGTAGTACTATTTTACAAATAAAAAGAATGAACTCAGATACACCTGTTGCAGAATAAAAAGGCATTATGTAGTCCTCCTTTGAATAAAAAAGCAATATGTAGCCCTCTGCATTTTCTTAGAAGACAAATAGGGCATCTGTTAGGTAAGCCCTGATTATCTTCTATTATGCTGCTGCTGCTGCTAAGTCACTTCAGTCATGTCCGACTCTGTGTGACCCCATAGACGGCAGCCCACCAGGCTCTCCTGTCCCTGGGATTCTCCAGGCAAGAACACTGGAACGGGTTGCCATTTCCTTCTCCAGTGCATGAAAGTGAAAAGTGAAAGTGAAGTCGCTCAGTCGTGTCCGACTCTTAGTGACCCCATGGACTGCAGCCCACCAGGCTCCTCCATCCATGGGATTTTCCAGGCAAAAGTACTGGAGTGGGGTGCCATTGCCTTCCCCATCTTCTATTATATACTATATTTATAGGATACTCCTGGTTTAACTTCAGGATATTATCATAGAGAGAATAGAATAATGTTTCAGATATAAACAGTACAAAAGTGATTCAGTTTCTTGTATCTATCTTATGCAATAGTTTATAGGCACCTATTGGTTTTCATATGAATCACTCTGAACTCTGTACTATCTCTTATCAAAAACTTTACTTTAACAAGCAGTAGTTTAGGAGAATGGAAAGTCTCAAGCTATTGATTTTGTAGGTCCTGGTAAAGCAGTAGAAAGTGAAATAGTTACATGAGAATTAATGGACATTAAAGGATCTCAATAGATGATTTTTCTCTTATGATAGTGTTGGTGCTTAGTGAAACCACTGATAGCTTTTAAAGCATCATGGTTCACTTTATGAAAAATTTAATATTACAAAATATTCCAGTTTACCAATGGCTTTTAAAAAGTTCTATTTGAAAAACACATTTTATAAATACAAAAGAATGTGTGAAGCTTAAGGTAAGATTTAAAGCATGATGAATAATGAACATCCACTTAACCAGCCAGCTCATGACCTTGACTGTTACTAACAAATAATCTATGAGTTCTTCCCCTCCCCCTTCTCCATGGTAAATTTAACTGTTTCCTAGGAAATGTAGATAGCAATTCAATTTCTAATAGTGAAAGACTGGAATCAATCCAAATGTCCATTATAAGAGAGGGATAAACTGTGGTTTATTTATTCAATGAAATATTATACATTAGTGAAAATGATGAATTGAGTGGCATGCAACAACATGGGTATGTTCTCAAAGTATAATGTTGAGTGGAAAGAAAATTTTAAGAAATGCATATAATATGATTATATTTCCTGAAGTCTACAAATAAAACCAAACAATATATTGTTTGGGCATATATGTTAGTAAACTATAATATAAGGTGAAGGAATGACAAACAACTGCTGGATTTGCTTATCTGAGTGTTGTAGATTCTATGCTTCTGTTGAACATTTAAAGAAATGAGTAGAAGAGTGATTTTCATGCATCAATCAGGAAAATTAAAGGTAACAATGTTGGCCAAAAGGTCAAATGTAGATATTGTGATTAATCTTACGTCGTTCATGACTATGCCTTTCTCACAATATGGTTTTCACTGAATTATTCTTTAATATTGTCCTCCTAATATAAGAAAGACCTAAAAATAGAGCTTTTGCAATTACTGCTGTCTTTATCCACTACGACTTTTAAGATACTCCTCCAAATTTTGGTGACAATAATTCTTAACCTATAGACTGTGGATTCCTAAAGGTTCCAGAGAGGGGCCTGAGAGAGTTCATGAGCCCTCTGAAGTGGCAGACAAAATTTGTGTGATATATATTTGTGCATTTTTTAGGATAAGGTGTTATAGGTTTTATCATGTTCTAAAAGGAATCATGTTTTAAAAATATAAGAACCTGCCATTAAATTAGTACACATAGTTTGCTTCTCTTGAGAAATTGATTTACTTCCTTATAGCAGATAGTAAATTCTTAATTTATTACACATCACATTTTTATTCCTAGCTACGAGGAAGCTCAGAGTCCGGTTAAATGTGTGTTCATAATAATTGGATTTGACCTTAAGGCTAGCTTATTTTCTTCCTTCTCTCTCTTTCTGTTTTTGAATTCTTTTTCTATTTCTACTCTCAAGAACATATATTGAGTTTTGTAGGGGTCTGTAGAGGTCTAGACATGTTTAATGTTTTGGGATCTTGAATTATAAAGAAAAAAATTTTATGTCTTAATCTACTTACTGATTAAAGAGTACTTAAAAAAACTGTATTTTTTTTGAGCTTTGTCAAGAGACTAATTCTAAGCCAAACTAACAGGTTGCTTGATAGAATACAATTAAAGACTTGGCCAAAAACCTACCTCTGCTCCCTTACCTTGCTCCCACTTTGCGTTTCTGGGTCTAACACTAGTTGGTGCTGTCTCTCCTGCCTCATAATTGTTTGTTTCATTTCTCTTCAATTTCAACCAGGGGCACATATCTTTGTCTGCTGGAGAATTTGATGCAACCTCCCGGCCCTTTCTCCTTGTTTCCAGGGTAGCAGTCAGTGTGTTTGTGTATGTGTGTAGGATTCATTCTGGTTATCTCTTGATCCGTAAGGCAAGGCAGAAAAGTGCCCTCCCTAGAGGCTTTAGCCTTCTGTGAGGCCCACGTGCGTTAGAGAAACATACAAAGAGCCAAGAACAAAAGGGAAGGAAGGCACGCAGAGGTTTAAAATGTGAATAAAAAGGCAGATGAATTTTTTTTTAACTTCTTATTTTACATTGGGGTATAGCCAATTAACAAACAATGTTGTGACAGTTTTCAGGTGAAGTAGTAAAACAGAAGACTTCTGCAGGGACTTAGAGGAATTAGTAGCCTTGCTCATTCGCACTGATTGAGAAGGTCTCACAAAGAAAGTCTGACATTCTCCATTTAGGCAAACAAGAAGGATTTGTTTTTATTAACAAACTATTAATTGCTGATTTAATAGTCAAATACTATGTTCACAATAGTAAAACCACTTTTGTTCTGATGGCATGTTCACATATAGACTATGAAATCTCCTTTTGAGGATTTAAAAGAATAGATGGTTGAGTATTTATCAGGTCAGGTTTACGTAAGCTTTTGCACAGTTCCAATGATGACTTTTCACTTTTCATTTACTTTGTTCACCTTATCTCTACATTTACATTTGCAGTTAAGAGGACTCATATTTATCTTATAAAGCTATTTCATTTATATAATGGACAAAATAGTATTTTTTTCCTTTCTGGAACTTTTTCAGTTAATTTGACTTTGAAATTAACTTAATAGAAGCTAATCTTCAAATGCAAAGGAAGAACATCTCCCAGGAATTTTTGCTCAACTGTTCTGGGAATATAAAATATTTAGAAAGCATTTTGTTTTAGCATTCTAACTGCATTGTTGCAGCTGATGGAGGTCACTGAACACGCCTAGTGATTTAGTTTTGTACAGAGGGTATTGTGAGAAGAGTGATCCCAAGATGTTTTTCAAACCTACATTCTAATTCGTTCGGCATATGTCAGCAACTTGTGGTTGCTATAGTTTTGGGCCATTGTAAAAAAAAAAGATAGGAGTATAAATAACATATGGTTTAGTTTGATCCAGCAGAAAGTAAGTATATTTGCTAAGTGTAACCCAAGTAATTGGCAAGGTTACTGCATTCCTGGAGTTTACCTTATCTGCTGGATCTTAGTCCCTGCTGAAAGAGGGGAGCAAACTAATCTTATCACTGGAAGATTTGTCATGAGAGAAGCTTTGTCCAAGCAAAGAAAGTACCTGTTATTACTTCTTAAATTGCAGATCTATTTTAGAAACCAAGTATTTTGTAAGACAAACATTTTAAAAAGGCAGATGGATCTCCTACTGGATGATCCTTTTTTTTTACAGACACTTTGCCTAGAATAAAAAATTAAAATGAAATCATGTTTAATGGAACCTAGAGGTAGTGGTCATTGAGAAAGAGTCAGATGAAGAGAAAGAAAATAGAATGAAGATAAGATGGAAGAGATGAAGGAAAGGATAAGAAGGCAATACTTAAATTTCTATGACAGAGGAAAGTAACATGTCAAACAATCGTTGTGCATGTTCTTCTCTACTGTAAACAGAAACCATAGAAACAGACATTCACCTGCTCACTATTTATTTGTGAGAAGTTGTTGCAACACAAAAACTACCTGTTAGTTTAGCCACCAATATTGAAAAAAAGTCAGTACAGTGGAGTATTAAGGAAAATCTTTAATAATAACTCTATTAAGAGGTTAATGAGTTGGAAAGCTTGATTGTAAAGAGTGGCTACACAATTTAAATGACAATTTCTCTTGCTTCTACCATTTTTGATTCAGTCATTTGTTACATTTAATTAAAATGAATTAACTATCATGGACAATACTTGGATAACCAAATATCTTAGCAGATTATAACTTTGAAACTGAATTTTCAATCAATGTTGTTAGGTAGAAGGTTTCTGACAGTATGTTTTTGGTAAATGGATAAGAGTGAATAATGGCTGTGGGCATATTGGAAAAGAATTAGCAAGTTTAGAATGTGCTTGAATCTTTAGCATTCTGTAGGTTCAACTGAAATTGAATCTATGGATATTGATTTCTTATAAAAATTCTAGACCTCTCTTAAGTTCATCACTATAATTTACATCCCAGTTAGTAAAGAATTAAATTATCTTTCAGAACTAATTTCCTCTTGGAAAGCTATGCAGCAGCAAGCAAATAAAATCAACATTCTTAAATCTTAAAAGCAACCCTTCGATCCTCTCTGCCTCTGGCTATTGCACATTAATCTCCTCTCCTGTACAGCAAACTTTTGAAAAGTTGCCTTTACTTGGAGTCTTTTTCTTTTTCTCTCTCTCAACCATGGTCCTCTTTTAAATGTTTTTCACAGAAAATTTCAAACATTTACAAAACTATAGAAAACTATATCCCATGTCTCATCACTCAGCTTCAACAAATTTCTTGATAATCCTTCTTCCAACTCCTACTCCCACCCTACCAATGGGTTCAGTCCAGTTCAGTTCAGTTGCTCAGTTGTGTCCGACTCTTTGCAACCCCATGAATCGCAGCACGCCAGGCCTCCCTGTCCATCACCAACTCCCGGAGTTCACCCAGACTCACGTCCATCAAGTCAGTGATGCCATCCAGCAGTCTCATCCTCTGTCGTCCCCTTCTCCTCCTGCCCCCAATCCCTCCCAGCATCAGAGTCTTTTCCAATGAGTCAACTCTTCGCATGAGGTGGCCAAAGTACTGGAGTTTCATCTTTAGCATCATTCCTTCCAAAGAAATCCCAGGGCTGATTATTTTGAAGCAAATACTAGGCATCATGGGCTTCCCTGGTGGCTCAAGTGGTAAAGAATCTGCCTACAATGCAGGAGCCACAGGAGACGCAGGTTCAATCCCTGGGTCAGGAGGATCCACTGGAGGCAGGAATGGCAACCCACTCCAGTATTCTTGCCTGGAGAATCCCATGGACAGAGGAGCCTGGTGAGCTACAGTCTATGGGGTCGCAAAAAGTGGGACATGACTGAAGTGACATAGTATGCTCTCAGTAGGCATCATATAATTGTATCCATACATTCTTTTGTAGCTAGCTCTGAAATATAATACACAAAATACTTTTAAGAAACAAGAAACCAAACATAAGTACAATATAGTGATCACTCCTAAAAATATAAAATAACCCTAATATCATCAACTACCCTGTTAATGTGAAACTTCCCAGTTTTATAAATGTATTTTTAATACTTTGAATCTAAATTTTTATGGATTTACTTTGGGATTTGTTCGTCAATCCATTTAAAGCCCACATATTGCAATTGGTTTATCTCTTTTAATATCTCTTAACATGGATTCCTCTTCTATGTCTATTCCTTGCTATGTATTTCTTTTGCTTCCCAAACTGGATTTTGCTGACTGATTCTTTCTTGAACTAACTGCAGTTAGACTTTTATCACTCGGGAAGCTGCTCTTATTAAAAGTCAAAGTCCATTGGTCAGGTCTTAGTCCTCATCTTAGTTATCTTATCAATACTATTTTTTAAATTAATTTACTTTAATTGGAGGCTAATTGCTTTATAATATTGTAGTGGTTTTGCCATATATTGATAAGAATCAGCCATGAGTGTACATGTGTTCCCCATCCTGAACCCCTCTCCCACCTCCCTCCCCATCCCATCCCTCTGGGTCATCCCAGTGCACCAGCCCTGAGCATCCTGTCTCATGCATCGAACCTGGACTGGCGATCTGTTTCACATATGATAATATACAAGTTTCAATGCTATTCTCTCAAATCATCCCACCCTCACCTTCTCCCACAGAGTCCAAAAGACTGTTCTATACATCTGTGTCTGTTTTGCTGTCTCACATATAGGGTTATTATTACCATCTTTCTAAATTCCATATATATGTGTTAGTACACTGTTTTGGTGTTTTTCTTTCTGGCTTACTTCATTCTGTATAATAGGCTCCAGTTTCATCCACCTCATTAGAACTGATTCATATGTATTCTTTTCAATGGCTGAGTAATATTCCATTGTGTATATGTACCATAACTTTCTTATCCATTTGTCTGTGGATGGACATCTAGGTTGCTTCCATGTCTTGGCTATTGTAAACAGTGCTGTGATGAACACTGGGGTACATGTGTCCCTTTCAATTCTGGTTTCCTCGGTGTGTATGCCCAGCAGTGGGATTGCTGGGTCATATGGCAGTTCTATTTCCAGTTTTTTGAGGAATCTCCACTTGTAAAAGAATGAAACTAGAACACTTTCTAACACCATACACAAAAATAAACTCAAAATGGATTAAAGGTCTAAATGTAAGACCAGAAACTGTATAACTCCTAGAGGAAAACCTAGGCAAAACACTCTCTGACATAAATCACAGCAGGATCCTCTATGACCCACCTCCCAGAGTAATGGAAATAAAAGCAAAAATAAACAAATGGACCTAATTAAACTTAAAAGGTTTTGCACAACGAAGGAAACTATAAGCAAGGTGAAAAGACAGTCTTCAGAATGGGAGAAAATAATAGCAAATGAAGCAACTGACAAAGAATTAATCTCAAAAATATACAAACAATTCCTGCAGCTCAATTCCAGAAAAATAAACGACCTAATTAAAAAATGGGCCAAAGAACTAAACAGACATTTCTCCAAAGAAGGCATACAGATGGCTAACAAGCACATGAAAAGATGCTCAACATCACTCATTATCAAAGAAATGCAAATCAAAACCACAATGAGGTACCATTTCATGAGGGTCAGAATGGCTGCTATCCAAAAGTCTACAAGCGATAAATGCTGGAGAGGATGTGGAGAAAAGGGAACCCTCTTACACTGTTGGTGGGAATGCAAACTTATCAATACTGTTTAACACACTTGATAATTCCACTACCCTTGATACACTTCTTTTAATTGATCACAAGGACACCCACTCACCTGGCACCTGGTTTACTCCTACGTCACTGCCTGAGACATTTGTGCTGCCACCTTTTCTTCTTCCTGACCATTAAATATAGGAGTGCTCAGTCCTTTAACTTTGATCTTCTTCTCAATCTGACCTCATTTTCTGTGTCAGTTCACTCAACCCGATGCATGTATATTCAGTGATCTACTTGACATCACTATATCCTCGTGAAAGTTTCCAAATTCCAGGCATTTCCAACATTCCAACGTTTCCAAAACTGAGCTTCTGTGTTTCTCCTGTGAACCTATCCCACTGTCTTCCCCAGCTCTGTCAATAACAATTTCTCCATTTACTCAGGCTAAATATCTTGGAATCACTGACTGCCATTATCTGGTCCAACTCACCTTGATCTTTCAGTCTGGCTTACTGTGATAGCATTACTGTGGCCTCTCTGATTTGACTGTTGGCCTTAAATAGAGTCTGTGCCCAACCCAGAAGGCAGAGTGACTGTTAAAATGCCAAAAGTTAAAATGACTTCTCTGCTTGAAACTCTCCAGCAATTTCCTATGTCACTCAGAGCTAGTGACCCCAAGTCTCCTTGAAGCGACCCGCCATGCCCCCCTTTACTTCTGACTTCACTCTTCATTTCTCTCCCTTTGGCTTATACTTCTGCCACATGACTTTTTTGGGAAGGTGCGGGCAGAGGGAGTGTGGGTCTAGCTGAAAATGATTTGTAAAGTTTTGTTTACAGTCTGGAATTTGAATTAGTATTGCTCATTAAACCTATAAGAAATAGGGAGAAATGAAGAACCTTGTAGATGGTCTCACAGATGCAATATCTTGCTCTACCCTGAACCATTGATATACAAGGTGTGGCTAAAATACTCCCAAAGTATTATTTTGATATTAAGGGAGACATCTTTCTTGGTCCATGAATATGTACATTCATCCTAAGAATATTGGAGAACGTAACCAGTTTCAGTTGTATTAATTCATGTAGGAAAGATTATTATTTTCACTTAGATTTTCCGAATTGAAGAGTGGCCTTTTAATTAGCTTGTGCTGATGTTTCATCTGTATTTGGCATTTCAAACAGACTCTTATTAATAAGGGGCAGCCTGTAGGCCATTGTAAAGTTTTGAGAGCACAGTCTTTCTTGCCCATGGATGCTGAGGGCAAAAATGGAAAATCTGGGAGTTGAACAAATTGATCCCTTGTACTTCTAACATCAATGAAAGGCTGTGTTATTAATAAATGGGTATCTAGATTTCAGTCCTAGGCATTTCAAAACCTTTCATATTGCATTTAATCTTCTCTTATTTATGTCTTTTATAAGAGAATTTTTCTTAATGGATTCAATGCAATGTATGCACATCTAAAAATAGCTCTGAACACAAAAATATTATGAGTAATTCTGTGTTGTCATCATGTAAAATTATCCTGTGCATCTCAAATATGTTTCTCCCTCCCCTAAGAAATTAAACACAAACATGAAATATAAATAAATATGTGTTTGCTGTAATGCTACTTGACATTTTAGTTGTAATTAACAGGACTACGAATATTGGCCGACATTAATTAACAATGTAAAATGCCTTAAACATGAAGCGTTGTAACAATGCTGAGTAGATTAGGCACATTCGTCAATATACCTCATGGTAGTAAAGATTTGTTTTTGAGTACTGCATTATTAAACAGGTTTATTATGTCTCCCACGTGAATCTTTGGTTTCTGCTGTATTTGTTCTGTAGATATTACTCCTTCCCGAGGCTATTGTAGTGTTGAGCACAGGCTCCATGGTCTGCGTATGCAGGGTGAGAGGCTGATTTGAGGTGTGGTTTTGGGAGAAGCAAAGCTGCCTTCTGTTTTTGATTTTGGTTATGTTAGTGTTTTATTTTTCTTAAGTCTCAGAGTGAGTGAGGCGGGGGAGGGGAGAGCAGAAAGCAGAGAGAATGACCCTTCAGGTGTCCCACAAATGCTATTTCTTTGGGTGTGGTATGCCCGGCCTCTCTATGAGATTGTAAACTTACTTCCAGTGAATCCAAGAACTCAGATAAAAGCGTTTCCCAGGTGGTGCTACTTGTGGATTCTATTCACTCATAACATCGATACCATTAGTTTTCATTCAAGGAGCGTGTGTCTAGAATGGCTTTGTGCCTTAGCTGCCCATCGTCTCATGACATTATGTTATACAGTCCCTGCCTTGGACACTTTTTATGAATATTACAATGATTTTCACTTTTCCTTGTAGATACTGGCTGGCTTCCCCCTTGAGCCCTGATCCTACTTCTGAATAGTTCTTTTTGATTAGTGTCTCCAACTATCCTGCCTTACTGCTGTGTGTGTGTGCGTGTGTGAAGTTGCTCAGTCATGTCCAGCTCTTTGCA
Organism: Bos mutus; assembly: GCF_027580195.1. Classification (NCBI taxonomy): domain Eukaryota; kingdom Metazoa; phylum Chordata; class Mammalia; order Artiodactyla; family Bovidae; genus Bos; species Bos mutus. The sequence goes on from NC_091625.1 coordinate 34,728,336, forward strand.
ACACCATGGACTGTAGCCCAGCAGGCTCCTCTGTCCATCGGATTCTCGAGGCAAGAATACTGGAGTGGGTTGCCATTTCCTTCTCAAGCGGATCTTCCCAACCCAGATATGGAACCCATGTTTCTTAAGTCTCTTGTACTGTCAGGCAAGTTCTTTACCTCTGCGCCCCCTGGGAAGCCCCCTTACTCCTGTGCATTACCATGAAAAAAAAAAAAAAGCCTGCAAAGTTCTTGTTTCACTTTTCTTCTAACTGATCTCAATCTTTTTAATCATATTTTTTTCTTCTTTAAGCCATTAACATATTTTTGTTTATTGAATCTGTTGTAGACCTATAATACTGGATTAAAAATCTCCTGTTTTCACTTTTAATTTCAAATAGTTCTTTCTTTATGTTATTTTGATTTATCCTATTATATATATGAACATATTTTAATTTTTAACTATAATTTTTTATCAATTACAATGACTTTATTTTGATGCTATTAAAAAACTCCAAACTCCTCTTTTTCTAAATTAGTGTTTTTTTGAGATTAAAAAATTTAAGTGGATAAGCATCTATCTAACATTTGACTTTTATTATTTCTAGGTCTTTCTATCTTTAGTGCCCCAAACAATAAATCATGCAGTTAGGTCTGGTCTTTTAAACTAGTCTTAAATTCTATGACTTGAAGGACCATTTAGGCTGCTTATATCCATTATTCATTAAATAATATTAATTTGCTTATATAATGTTTATTGTTATAGGTATTGTCACTTATCATTCTATTTGACACTTTTAAAAATTATAGCTCCTTTTCTTGAGGGTCTTTATTTGAGACTGTTTTATGTTGCTCTACTAACACGATGGATGGAAGTTATTTCATCTTAAAGAATGCTGCTGCTGCTAAGTCGCTTCAGTCATGTCCGACTCTGTGCGACCCCATAGACGGCAGCCGACTAGGCTCCTCTGTCCCTGGGATTCTCCAGGCAAGAATACTGGAGTGGGTTGCCATTTCCTTCTCCAGTGCATGAAAGTGAAAAGTGAAAAGTGAAAGTGAAGACCCTCAGTTGTGCCTGACTCTTAGCGACCCCATGGACTGCAGCCTACCAGGCTCCTCCATCCATGGGATTTTCCAGGCAAGAGTACTGGAGTGGAGTGCCATTGCCTTCTCCATCTTAAAGAATAGGAGTGTTTAAACACTGCTAGATGATTTAAATATGTTTTCTTATTAGTCCCTTCATCATGTGAAGTCGTTAACACTAATATCTTCAACATAGCAGTCAGTTTAGGACGTCCCATGGCCAGCTCTTTAAGGCCCGATCCTAACCCTGTTGTGAGCATATCACTCTGCATAAAGCAAATATGATGGCCATGTGCAATACGTTTTGAGATTTATTACTCCTTATCACCCCTTCCCTGATCCATACCCTTATTTCTTGCCCCATTTGACTCATTTCTTCAGGTCCCAAGTCATGCCATCATTTATTATAGGCTGTGTTTCCCTTCTTCTGGTAAATCAGTTGTAAAGATTCTCTTTCTAATAACTCAGTTTTTGTCTTCTCAAAACCTTTTCTTTCCTAATTACTCTTCTTGGAAGAGTAGCCAGCTTTCTCTAACTTAAGTCCTTAAGAACTTGGCTCCTTGAAGAATGTATTATTCACACTCGACACTTTTTCATTAGTGAAAACAAATCTAATTTTCTATTTATTGATCTATCATCTATTAATATTACTTTCTTATAGTAACTGATGTTTGATCTACTTTGGCCCCTTTATTGTGTCTGTTATGCTTTTACCACAAATGTGGTAACTATTTAAAAACCAGTAATAGCAACACTGAGCTTCCCTGATAGCTCAGTTGGTAAAGAATCTGCCTGCAATGCAGGAGACTCCAGTTTGATTCCTGAGTCAGGAAGATCCCCTGGAGAAGGGATTGGCTACCCACTCCAGTATTCTTGGGCTTCCCTTGTGGCTCAGCTGGTAAAGAATCTACCTGCAGTACAGGAGACCTCAGTTTGATCCCTGGGTTGGGAAGACCCCTAGAGAAGGGAAATGCTGCCCACTCCAGTATTCTGACGTGGAGAATTCCATGGACTGTGCAGTCCATGGGGTTGTAAAGAATCGGACACGACTGAATGACTTTCACTTCCACTTCACTTTCAATAACGTCAAATTTTGGGGCATTATTACTCAAGAATTGCTCTAGGCACATCTCTTCTTCAATCACTTAGAATTTTCTTACTAATCAATAGGTCTTGTTCATCATCTCACTGACTTCAAACATTTAACTGGGAAACTGGAGCACAGGAATTGGTGCCCTGTGGCTTTTTCCTTGTCCTCTTTCTAGAAGTGGATGTTTATCTTCTCGTTTTTTCTTTACTTTTTTTTTTTTCTCTATCAATATATGTTATTTTTGTTTGCTGTTCCAATTTGGTTCCTTGAAAACAGTAGCAGATCAATTACAATTAATACTAATAATTTGGATACTTTTAAACACAAGACACAGTTGATATTTCAACATCTTGTACCACAGTAATTTGTAATTGCTACAACTACTCATGCCTGTGGCACAGATGAAATAAACCTGTTTCTTCTTTCTATTAATTTTATTAATATTTTTATTAATTAAACAATTTTATTTATTAACAATAAAGCACATTGAATTATAAGCAAGTGGGATAACTGATTCCACTCTGAGTTTTAAGAAACTGGGTGATCTGTAAGCATCAGTTTTTTGTTTTGTTTTAAATTGAAGGATAGTTGATTTACAATATTGTGCTAATCTCTGCTGTACAGTAAAGTGACTCAGTTTTACACATATACACATTTAAAAAATATATTATTTTCCATTATGGTTTATTCCAGGGGCTTCCCTGGTGGCTTAAATGGTAAAGAATCTGCCTACAATGCGGGAGACCTGGGTTCAATCCCTGGGTAGGGAAGATCCCCTGGAGAAGGAAATGGCAATCCACTCCAGTATTCTTTCCTTGAAAATCCCATGGACAGAGGAACTTGGTGGGCTACAGTCCGTGGGGTTGCAAAGAGTCAGACATGACTAAGTGACTAACACTTTACTTTTTATGGTTTATTCCAGGAGATTGGATATAGTTCTGTGTTCTAACATAGGACTTTATTGTTTATCCATTCTAAATGTAATAGCTGTAAATATCAGCTTTTGAGTTAATCATTTTATTTTGAGAGAATGGTAAGTTCACGTGGAGTTGATAGAAATTATACAGAGATATTTGGTATGTCTTTTGCCCTCTTTTCCCTAATGGTAACATCTTTCAAAACTGTACTGTTGGGATTCCCTGGTGGCTTACTGGTAAAGAATCTGCCTTTACCAATGCAGGAGACACAGGTTCGATCTCTGATCAAGGAAGATCCCACGTACCTCAGAGCAACTAAGCCCACGAGCCTCAAGTGCTGGGTCTGTGCGCTAAGCCCGGGCGCTGCAACTACCGGGCCCTCATGCGGCCACTACTGAAACCCACGCGCCCTTAGCCTGTGCTCTGCAAGAGACTTCCCTGCAACGAGAAACGTGCACACCACGATGAACGGGACCTCCACTCACCGCAACTAGAGGAAAGCCTGCATGGCCAAAGAAGACTCAGTGCAGCAAAAAAAAAAAAACACCCAAAGAACTGTGCTGTAATGTCAGGACCAAGAAATTGATATGGACGCTGTCAAGACTCAGGCAGTTCCATCACCACCAGAATCCCTCTTCTTACTCTTTTGTGTCAACTACTGCCCTGCTTCTCACCAGTCGCGGCCCTTCCAGCCCCTGGCCCCAACCCCTGAAAACTATTAACCTCCATTTCCTTAATTTTACCTCAAGAATCTTACATAACTGAAGGTATACATTCTGAGATTAGATTGCTTTCCTGCCCAGTACAGTTGCCTGGCAGTTCATGTAGGTGGTTGCGGGTATTAGTAGTTTGTTCTGTTTCATTGCTGAATAGTATTCCATGATGTGGATGCACACAACCATTCACCCACTGAAGGGCATTTGAGTTATTTTCATATTTTGACTATTATAAGTAAAGCTTCTATAAACATTCTTATTCAGGTTTTTGTGAATATAAGTTTTCATTCCTCTACGATGCATGCCCAAGAGTACAATTGCTAAGCCTATGGTAACTGCATTTTGTTGTTCAGTTGCTAAGTCATGTCTGACCCTTTGAGACCCCATGGACTGCAGCACACCAGGCTTCCCTTCCTTCACTGTTTCCTGAAGTTTGCTCAAACTCATGTCCATAGAGTTGATGATGTCATCCTACCATCTCATCCTCTATCATCCCCTTCTCCTCCTGCCCTCAATCTTTCCCAGAATCAGGGTCTTTCCCAATGAGTCAGTTCCTCGCATGAGGTGGCCAAAATATTGGAGCTTCAGCCTTAGCATCAGTCCTTCCAATGAATATTCAGTATTGATTTCCTTTAGGATTGACTGGTTTGATCTTGCTGTCTAACCTGCATTTTAGTTTTGTACAAATCAGCCAAACTGTTGTCCAGAGTGGCTGTGCCATTTTATGTTCCCACCAGCAATGTATGAGTGATCCAGCTGCTCTGCATCTTCACCAGCATTTAATATTGTCATTATCTTTTATTTTAGCTATTTTGAAAAGTAGTAATGATTTTTTTTATTTTGTTTTGCATTTCCCTAGTGGTTAATGATGTTGAACATCTTTTAATGTGTTTATTTACCCTTTGTATGTCCTCTTCCATGAAGTGTCTCTTTATGTCTTTTGCTCATTTCCTTGAGGGACTTTTTCTACTATTGATTTTTAAGAATTCTTTATACATTCTAGACACTAATCTTTTGTCAGATACAAAGTTTGCCTATATCACACACATTTTCTTTCAGTCTGTAAATTGTCTCATCTCCTTAATGGGATCTTTCACAGAGGAAGAGTTTTTAATTTTGCTGAGGTTAATTTTATCATGTTTTCCTAATATGTGTCATACTTTTGGTGGAAAGTTTAAGATCTCTTTGTGTAGCCCTAGATTCTGAAGATTTTGTTTTTGATTTTACCTTGCTGCTAAGGTATTTTAATTGCATTTTAATTGGAGACTTACTTGCTACACTCTTCTGAACTGAAATCAGTAGTCTTGATTCCAAAGTCATAAACTATGTAAATGAATACATGGATGAACTAGCCATAGTCTCTGTATTTGCTGGAGTCTTTAAAAAATATCTTTGATGGCTCTAGCATTGTAAAGAAATACAGAGTGCCTCAACTGTAGGTATTGTCATGGAGGAAGAAGAGCATGGAAAGTTAGGACCCTTGCTCTCTGTGCCTTATAGCGCTGTTGGTAGATTACCAGAATAAGGGACATCCAATAGAAATGTTGATAAGGAAGCTGAGGTCAGAGGTCATACAGCATGTGGAACATATTTATATCCAGAGATTAGATGGAAGACTTTGGACTCTAGCATCGGTGGAGAACTTTTAGCTTGTTCTCCTGAGTGTTTACCATCCTGGATTATGAAATCCATGTAACATGACTCATAGTATTAACAAAGGATTATGACAGATGAAAGATTAGTAATAGTTGAGAACATTGCTGAGAAATAGACTATCAGAGAAAGATGTCATCACATACGTTGAGTATTTGGGGCTTCTTATAAGCCTGGTCTTTCAAAAGGTCAAAATTGTAAAGGTGTGGCTTGCAGCTTCATTATTTCTAAAAAGGGCTTGATAACTTTGAAAATATGTTTGTAGTTCAGGCATAAGTTCACAAGGACATCATCAGTAGGGGTGGTTTCCTTTTAGAATCGAAATTTAAAGTAGTTTTTTATAGTTAAATAAGCACAGAGTCCATGTATAGATTTTAATATGAAAGTTATGGTCATTTTTCAAAGAGTGACAGCAAACAGTGTGTTTTTGTTTACTTCTTGGCCTTAATATTTCCTTTCTAAGAAAACTAGCTAACCAGAAGCACAGCTTTGTATGACTTATTGAAGATTAGATACCTGCTTTCCTGTCTTCTGGCTTTAAGCCCCACGTTAGTCCCCTGAAAATATGTATCTATACTGTCATAATCCAAGAAGCAGTAGCAGTCTATGTGGTATCATTTGACAGATGTTATGAGGTTGCACTAATCCCAACTTTCCTTTACATGGAGCCTGGAATTTTTGCTGTCCTTTGAGTTAAAGCCTTCTTTCCAGAAGATTTTTTTTTTTTACAAAGGAAAATAACTTACCAGGGAAGTAGATATTAATATCGCCAAGAGATTCACATAGCCATACCAGCCATTTTCCTGAGAATATGACCCTAAGGAAGCACAAGCCAGGACAGTCATATTCATGTGGGGCATCTAAAATGTGGGGGTTTCTAGAAAGCTGAGTGCTGAAGAATTGATGCTGTTGAACTGTGGTGTTGGAGAAGACTCTTGAGAGTCCCTTGGACTGCAAGGAGTTCCAACAAAGTCTAACCTAAAGGAAATCAGCCCAGAATATACATTGGAAAGACTGATGCTGAAGCTGAAACACAATACTTTGGCCACCTGATATGAAGAACTGACTCACTAGAAAAGACCCTGATGCTGGGAAAGATTGAAGGCAGGAGGAGAAGGGGATGACAGAGGATGAGATGGTTGGATGGCATCACTGACTCAATGGACATGAGTTTGAGTAAGCTCCAGGAGTTGGTGATGGACAGGGAGGCCTGGCATGCTGCAGTCCCTGGGGTTGCAAACAGTCGGACATGACTGAGCAACTGAACTGAACTGAACTGATGGTAGCGAAGGTACATTTTATTAAAGGGACATTTCTGAGAAGCTCAGACTTTCCAAGTGAATCTTTTTCACAAATGCCAACCTATGTATTTTCAAGTTGAACTAAGGAAGAATTGGCATTATAAAAACTAAATAGTATTGGCTTTTGAAAAAGTAAATTTTACGAAGTACAGAGTACACACCACAAAATGCACATATCCTAAACTTCAGTGAACTTTGGTAAATGTGTACTTATGCCTGTACAAACGACACAGCAATTAAGATGTAGAACGTTCCCATCACCTGAGAAAGACCCCTCACAGTCCTTCTCCAGACACCTCCCTTCTTTTGTCTCTGGACAAACACTGTTGTGAGTTCTTCATTTTGCTGTCTCTTCTGGTCCTTCACATAAATGGAGTCCTACAACATTTACTTTTTGGGGTCTTGCTCCTTTTGCTCAAGATGATGGTTCTGGGCCTCAGCCATGTCGTTGCATGTATCATTAGTTTGATTTCTAGCATTAAGTACTAGTTCACCGGATGACGGTTCCACAGGGTGCTTTTTCATCCTTTTCTTGATGGATGTTTGGGCTGTTTCCCATCTTTGCCCATTACAAGTAAAACTGCACTCAGTATGGTCTATTTATGACTATGTTTTCATTTTTCTGAAGTAAACACCCAAGAGTGGAATGGCTGTGTCATAGGTTTACCCTATGTATGTTTAAGTTTATAAGATATTGCCAAATAGGTCTCCAAAGGGTTGTACTCCTGCAACAACAGATGAAAGATGCTTTGTATCTTGCCCGTGTTTGATATTCTTGGCTTTTTAAAAATTTTAGCCTTTCTACCGGGTATAAATATCTCGTGCTAAGTTGCTTCAGTTGGTCCGACTCCGTGTGACGCTATGGACTGCAGCCCACCAGGCTCCTCTGTCCACAGAATTCTCCAGGCAAGAATACTGGAGTGGGTTGCCATTTCCTTCTCCAGGGGATCTTCCCAACCCAGGGATCAAACCTAGGTCTCTTATGTCTCCTGCATTGGCAGGAGGGTTCCTTACTACTAGTATCATCTGAGAAGCCCATATAGTTGAAATAATCTTCCTGCTCATTAGTAGTAGAAAAAGTAGTGTTAGTCGCTCAGTTGTCTGCGACTCTTTGAGACTGCACAGACTGTAGCCCACCAGGCTCCTCTGTCCATGGGATCCTCTAGGCAAGAATACTGGGTTTGGTTGCCATTCCCTTTTCCAGAGGATCTTCCTGACCCAGGAATCAAACCCTGGTCTCCTGCATTGCAGGCAGACTCTTTACAGTCTGAGCTACAAGGAAGCCCCACTCACTGTCGTTTAAATTTGCATTTCCTTAATGACTAATGATGTTGAGCACGTTTTCTTGTGTGTGTTGGCCAGTCTTATACCTCCTTTTGTGAAGTGTCTGTTCTTTTTGTCCATTTTTTTAACCCAGTATCTAGGCCTACTTGGAGTTTATTTCTATTGACTGCATTAGTTTTTTCTTGAGTGTGAATCACACTTTCCTGTTTCTTTGCAGTACTGCTAACTTTTGAATGAATACAGGATATCCTTGTAGCTACTCTAGATTCTGTCACATTCTTCTGAGAATTAGTGGCGTTCTATTTTAGTAGGTAGCTAAAATTACTGGGCTCTAGAGGTAAACTTTGCCTCCTACAAGAAATATAACTGCTTGTATCTTTATTCTGTAAGATATATCATTTTACTACCACATGGGGTTTATACATAACTATATAACCTAACCTAATATTGAAGTCAATGGTAAAATCAGAGTGTATATATATATATATATATATATGTATATATGAATATATTCTTGGAATTATTTTACCAATATATTTTAAAGGTCCTGCATCTGAGCTAATGAGAGACATTTTTCTTGAAATGTCTTTGATTTTGATACCAGGTAATTCTGACCTCATAAAATAAATTGGAAAATATCCTTGTATTTTCTGAAAGGGTTTGTGTGTAAGATTGATATTATTTCTTCCTTAAATTTTCACAGAATTCACCTGTAAAGCCTTGGGGATATGGAGTTTTCTTTGTGGGAAGGTTTCAAATTACAAACACAATTTCTTTAATGAATATAAGGTTATTAAGATTTTACATCTCCTTGTGTTTGTTGGGTAAGATGTTTTTTATCAAGGGACATGTCTATTTCATCCAAATTGTCAAACTTATTGACATATAGTTGTTAACAATATTCCTTTATTGTTATTTTGATGTCTGTGGGAATTTGTGGTGGTTCCTTCTTTAATTATAGATATTGATATTTTGTTTTTGATTGTTTTCTTGAGAGATATTGCTAGAGGCTTATACCTTTTATTAATCTTTGCAAAAAATCAATTTTTGTCTTGTGGATTTTTTCTATTTTTTGTTTTTCCCACCATTGTTTTTATTATTTCTTTCTGACTGTCTCTTAGGTTTAATTTTTTCTTCTATTATTTTTAAAGGGACTATTTGGTATGATTTTGAAAAAGCACTAGAGAGATGTATATGTATGCTTAGGAAATTTGTTAAACAGTTTTACAATCTTATTCTTGTTATCAAGGATATCTTTTTAAGTAACCTAATTATTCCTATACATTTAATTTTAATTAATTACATACAATAGACATGAATATTTACAATAGAGAAATAATAAGGCAGAAAAGCCTTGTTTTTTGTTTGTCAAATCAAACTCCTAAAAATAGTACTTTAATTTGAAAGTAGAAATATAGTTATGTATTTCAAGCAAGTATACTGCATAGGTCTTTTTTTTTTTTCATAGTCTCTGTCTTATCAGCCATTATATGTGAAATTTTGTCTGCACCATTGATCATACATGTCACATTATGAAGTACTTTCTCACAATACATTTCTTTTAAAATGTATTTCTCCAATTATCTGACATCATAATGATGTATGATATGGTTAGGTAGCATATGTTTTTTGACTTTTTGTCTTTTTATACTGGTATACATGTATGTTTTTCCAATTATAATGTAAACTTGTAAGTAAGCCTAGTCTTGGAGTAGGTCTCAGTAAATATTTATTGTAATGTTTTTCATTTTAGAGAATTCTCAACGTTTAAAACATTTTAAAATCTACTTGTTTAGTTTCTAAAGAACAAGGAGAATCTGATTTTAAATATTAGTGGATCATAAAATATCATTTTTAAAAACTAACATAACACCATTGAAATTTTTGTGGTTAATTTTTTTCACTATAATTTTCTCACCAAATTTTGGAAACCACCTGTACTCGTATCAGTTAGATATATACAGGCATGTGCTGTGCTATGCTTAGTCGCTCAGTCGTGTCTGACTTTGTGACCCCATGGACTGCAGCCCGCCAGGCTCCTCTGTCCATGGGAGTTCTCCAGGCAAGAATACTGGACTGGGTTGCCATGGCCTCCTCCAGGGGATCTTTCTGACTCAGGGATTGAACCCAGGTCTCCTGCATTGTAGGCAGATTCCTTACTCACTGAGCCATTAAGGAAGCCCAAGAATACTGGAGTGGGTAACCTATCCCTTCTCCAGGGGATCTTCCCGACTCAAGTATTGAACCAGGGTCTCCAGCATTGCAGGCGGATTCTTTACCAGCTGAGCTACCAGGGAAACCCCATATACAGGTATACCTTGTTTAAATTTGCTTTGCTTTATTGCATTTTTCACAAATTAGAGTAAATCTGCTAGGGCCATTTTTCCAACACCTTTTGTTCATTTTATGTCTTTGTCACATTTTTGTAATTCATGCTGTATTTCAAACTTTATTTTTATTAATACATTTATTATACTGATCTGTGATCAGTGAGCTTTGATGTTACTATTATAATTGTTTTGGGACTCCATGTACCACATACAAAACAGAGAACTTAATTGGTAAATGTTGGTTGTGTTCTGACAACTTCACCAATGGGCTTTTCTCTCATCTTTCTGCCTCTCCTCCAGCAGACATCCCTGTTCCTTGAAACACAACTATAATGAAGTTAGGCCAGTTAATAACCCTACAGGAATCTCTTAAGTGTTCAAGTGAAAGGAAGAGGTATATGTCTCTTGCTTTAAATAAAAAGCTAGAAATGATTAAGCTTAGTGAGGAAAGCAAGTTGAAAGCCAAGATAAGCTGAAAGCTGGCCCTCTTGTGCCAAACAGTTAGCCAAGCTATGAACAGAAAGAAAAAGTTCTTGAAGGAAATTAAAAGTACTGCTTCAGTGAGCACATGAATGATAAGGAAACAAAACAGCCTTACTGTTCATATGGAGAAAGCTTAAGTGGTCTGGTTGGAAGATCAAACGAGCCACAACATTTCCTTAAACCAAAGCCTGATTCAGAGCAATGTGCTAACTCTCTTCACTTCTAGAAGGCTTAAAGAGGTGAGGAAGCTGCAGAAGAAACTTTGAAGCTAGCACACGTTAATTTAGGAGGCTTAAGGAAAGAAGTCATCAATCATTGTGGCAAAATTTATTGTTGTCTTATTTTAAGAAATTGCCACAACTGTCCCAACCTTCAGTAACCACTGCCCTGATCAGTCAGCAGCCATCAAGCCATCAACATCTTGGCAAGACCTTCCACCAGCAAAAAGAATACAACTCACTGAAGGCTCAGATCCTAGTTAGCATTTTAAAGCAATAAAGTGTTTTTAAATTAAGGAATGTAAATTGTCTTAATTAGGCACAATGCTATCCCATACTTTATTGTTGTTTAGTTGCTAAGTCATGTCCTACTCTTTCAAGACCCCATGGGCTGCAGCCTGCTAGACTTCTCTGTCCATCGAATTTCCCACACAAAAATACTGGAGTGGGTTGCCATTTCCTTTTCCAAGGGATCTTCCTGACCCAGGAATTGAACCTATGTCTCCTGCATTGCAGCTAGGGTCTTTACCACTGAGCCACTAAAGAAGCCCATCACATACTTAATAGGCTACAATATGTGTAGACATAATTTTATATGCCCTAGGAAATTAAAAAATTCAGTGATTCACTTTATTATTGTGATGAATGAGTGAGTGTGTGCAAGTCGCTCAGTCGTGTCTGACTCTTTGTGACCCCAGTCCATGGAATTCTTCAGGCCAGAATATTGGAGTGGGTAGCCTTTCCCTTCTCCAGGGGATCTTCCTAACCTAGGGATCGAACCTAGGTCTCCCACATTGCAGGTGGATTCTTTACCAGCTGAGCCACAAGTGAAGCCCAAGAATACTGGAGTGGATAGCCAATCCCTTCTTCAGGGGATCTTCCCAATCCAGGAATCGAACCGGCATCTCCTTCATTGCAGGCAGATTCTTTATTATTGTATATACACTTTATTATTGTATATACACTTTTTACATACACTTTATTTTGATGGTCTGGAACCATCGAAAATGCTCAGTATCTCCAAGGTTTGCCTGCTCTACAAAAAATAAGACTTCAAAAATGTTGATAAAGTAACAATTGGGTAAAAGTAAGTCATTAAACTATTCTTTCTACTTTGGGATATGTCTTAAAATTGCTATAATACTAAGCTTAAAAATTTGTTATGAGTATGAAACCAAAGGAAATGGGAAGCTTGCGTCTTATTAAGATTTTTTTAAGAAAATATATCTGAACATGGGTGGATCTAGGTTTCATGAATCTACAGCTTACATAGTCTAGAGGAGGAGCTTCTCTTTAAAAAAAGAATTAAAAACTATATGGACCAAATTTGTAAGAAGGAGAATGTTTATCTAGAAGGTTAAAGCACTGCAAATTATTTAAAGAAGCTGACAAATAATAAACATAACATCACATTTATTAGATAAACTACCTTCTCTATGAGTTTTTTTCCTTCATATTTTGACTTCATTTTCTTTGATTGGCTCTTCATGTGAAAATGATTTTATAATACCATTTTGTATAGAAAGAATAAGTAATAATTTAGTTTTATTTTTGAGATGTCTAATCAATTTTTGGTTGGTAGTATAGAAAATCTGCTTTAAGCTTCATAATTCATTATCTGCAATATCATCTATAATTTTAGGGCTGTTTTACTTATTTAAATATTTATTTGAATCTTATTTTGCTTTCCATTTAAAAATTTTGATCTTTGTGCAGCCAAGTCTGCCTCTGAACAACAAACAGGAATTAGTGTTTAACTTTTTAAAAGTATATTCTGTTATTCTATGAGAACATTTTTAATAAGTTGATTCATAGTAAGTCTAGACTGTTGAAAGTCCTTTGTGTTGTATGTAGTATTTTTTTAGGCAGGATGTCAAAGAAAATAAAAGGCAAATATCCTCGTGTGATTTTCTAGTTTTGTAGGAAATCAGTGAAGTTGAAGAGAAATGTAAAAAATGAAAAACAAAAATACATGATTTATTACAATAGTCCAATGCGATGGTTCACTCTGTTTAGCACTCTCTCTGGAAGATAGCATAAGAGATTATGTACTCACAATGAAAACGATGTATCCCTAAATATCCTGTTTTTTATCAAGACCATATTTTGGGGGCAGTTTTCTACAAATTTAAGTAAAATTTTTAAAATATCTTTTTATAATATTTTAACCCCTTTATGCAATCATCTCTTTTTATTTCTGACCCACTCTGTAGAGTAAAATTTTGATTTGTGGACAGGTTTCTTCCTCCACATTCTGCACCATGTTAGAGAAATTGCACCGAAGTGCTTTGCACATCTGCTAACACTCTGGCACTGCCTGTTACGTACAAGACTTGACCAGGTCAAGCTGTTTCTCTTGGCTCTAGTTTTCTCCTCCACACGATGAGGATACTGAAGCACCTGCTTTGACTACCCCAAGATCTGCCATGAGAATGAGTTCCATGATGTAGGTTTGATGACACTGTGACTTGTGAAGTGAAATCCAGGTGCTGTCCTTATGGTGATTGCTGTTATTATCCCCTTATTTGTAGGACTGTGATCATCTGATTAGCCAATCAGATAGCCAATATGAGAATATTAATGACTGATAAAATCTGACTTACTTTTTTGTTCTCTGTTCCAAACCTTCAGACGATTCTCTCTATATTAATGTCTTATTTTTAGAAGTCATTTGGTCAGCTTTAACTTTGTAGGACTCTTTGACTCGGTAAGACTCACATCCCCAAATAGTCATTTGTTCATTCATTCATGGTCTTTACTGAGAGTATATTTAATACCAGGTGTTGTGGTAGGCTCTGAGCATTGGAGTGATGAGCAGAAAAATAGGGTTTTGCTCTCTTGGCACTTACAAATATGGTAGGGAAGTGAGAATTAATAAAAAATATTTTTTAAAAAACAACAAGGAAAGGAATGTGGTGCTCCTATTCACCTGGCCTGCAGACAAGGATTTCTTAGCCTGAGATACTTAAGCTACAATCCAAAGGAAGAGTAGGAGTTAAGTGGGAAGGAGGGGGTCTTATACAATAAATCTATCATCACTCAGTCTGGTAAAAACCTCATGCCTATTGAGAGTCCAATCTTGAAGCTCTTGAGTGTTCCTGTCCTGTGTTGTCATTTCAACAGCAGGTCTTTTCAAATCTGTAAGTTTTAAAAATCTTTTCTGTAGCACTGAAACATATACATTACCATATGTAAAATAGTAGGTAGTGGAAAGTTGCTGGATAACACAGGGAGCTTGACCTGGTATTCTGTGATAATAACTTAGAGGATGGGATGGAGGTTGGGAAGGAGGCTCAAGAGGGAGGGGACATATGTATACTTATGGCTGACTCACATTGTTGTATAGCAGAAACCAGGACAACATTGTAAAGCAATTATCCTCCAATTAAAAAAAAATCCCTTTTCTGGGATACAACTGACAGGTGAGTTTACTATACTATATATTTCACTGAGTTCTTTAATTAATCCCAGGCTACTAGTATTTTAGTAGGTGGGAAAGTCTTTGTATCACGAAAAGTATGAAATAAAATCTTACTGAATTACAGTTGGTTAATTAGTGAGGTAGCCATCCATGCAGGGCATAGTTCAGCTTCTTAGAACACATATCAATTTACCAGTGTGTGCGTGCTCATTTGTACTGGACTCTGTGACTCCACAGACTGTAGCCTGCCCATATTCCTCTGTCCATGGAGTTTTCCAGGCAAGAATACTGGAGTGGGTTGCCATTTCCTTCTCCAGAGGATCTTCCCAACCCAGGGATCGAACCTGCACCTCTTTTATCTCCTAGCTTGACAGGTGGACTCTTTAACACTGACGCCACCTGGGAACTTGTACACAAATAGCTTATATGCTATTTATAAATAATATTTACATTGTGTATCATTGGAATGTATCCCCTTATTAAGACACTTTGAGAGAGCAAATATTTTAACCTAATTCAAGAAATCCATTATTTTAATATTGCATTATTTAAAGGATAATTGTAACTGGAAGACACTCTGCCCCTTCACCCTTAAGCCTGGGTGTGTCCTTGCCCTTGACACAAGAATATACATAAGTACGCGGCCATGCTCTGATATGGCCAGTGGTGGGAGAGCTGCTTGCCTAAGGATTTGATGTGCTGAAGAAAATTCTGTTTTCAAAACTCTCACTTTGGTGTTGATGAGAATCAAGACCTGGAGTTCCCGAACCTTTACTGAAAGAATAATTTGATGTCTGTTGGAATCTCCAGGAGGCCCAGACCAAATTGCCTTGCCTACAGAAGCAGGGTTTATTTTACTGTAAAACTCTGTAAAAGTAGGGCCCTGGATCTGAGGGAAAAGAAGGTGTTGGCAAGTTTTCTCTTTAGGGGAAAGAATATTAAAATTTTAGGAACGAAGATTCTGGTATGTGTGAGCTTGCTTTCTATTCTAGATTGTCCCTAAATATTTGCTTTGAATTTTTAAATTTATGAATCAGTTCTAATGAGATGGATGAAACTGGAACCTATTATACAGAGTGAAGTAAGCCAGAAAGAAAAACACCAATACAGTATACTAACGCATATATATGGAATTTAGAAAGATGGTAACAATAACCCTGTGTACGAGACAGCAAAAGAGACACCGATGTATAGATCAGTCTTATAGACTCTGTGGGAGAGGGAGAGGGTGGGGAGATTTGGGAGAATAGCATTGAAACATGTATAATATCATGTATGAAACGAGTCGCCAGTCCGGGTTCGATGCACGGTACTGGATGCTTGGGGCTGGTGCACTGGGACGACCCAGAGGGAGGGTGGTGGGGGGCAGGAGGAGGAGGGTTCAGGATGGGGAACGTGGGTATACCTGTGGCGGATTGATTTCGATGTTTGACAAAACTAATACAATATTGTAAAGTTTAAAAATAAGATAAATTAAAAAAAATTAATTAATAAAAAAAAAGAAAAGAAAAAAAAAAAAGAAACGGTGGGGCTTCCCTGGTGGCTAGTGGTTGAGAATCTGTCTTGCAATGGAGGGGAGGTGGGTTCTATCCCTGGTCAGGGAAGTAAGACCCCACATGCCATGTGGCAACTAAGTCTGTGTGCCACAACTATAGTCTGTGCACAGTGAAAGATCCCACCTGGCGCAACTAAGACCTGATGCAGCCAAATAAATAAGTAAATAAATATATTTTAAAAGTTAAAAAAAAATTATGACTTGTTGGATGGGTTGAAAATAAGAGAGTGGAGTCCAACATGGAGCAGAGTAGACCAGAGAGAACAAAGGTGTGAGGTTGAAGATACAGATGTAAGAGAAAGGCTGTCTCCTCAAAACACAGAGCTGAGCGCTGAGCTGAGCTCCCTGTGCTTTATAGCAGCTTCCCACTAGCTATCTATTTTACATGTGTATACACGTCAAGTTGAAACTCCAATACTTTGGCTACCTGATGCGAAGAACTGACTCATTTGAAAAGACCCCGAGGCTGGGAAAGATTGAAGGTGAGAGGAGAAGGGGAAGACAGAGGACGAGATGGCTGGATGGCATCACCGACTCAATGGACTTGAGTCTGAGTGAACTCCGGGGGTTGGTGTTGGACAGGGAGGCCTGGTGTACTGCGGTCCATGGGGTCACAAAAGGTCGGACACGACTGAGTGACTGAACTGAACTGAACTGAGACATGTCACCGCTGCTCTCTCAATTCGTCCCCCCTCCCCCAGTTCCCCATCCCATGTCCACAAGTCCATTCTAAAAAATAAAAAACAAAACCTAAACAAGGCTGTAATTTTCAGATCCTGGGTACTTGGCTTCCTGCCTCTGAATTGTGTGCTACACTTGGGAACTTTCAGCATCCTCAGCTCCACCTCAGCCTGGGTGCATTCGTCTGGGACCTGCTCTGCCTGATTCTTATGCAGACTTAGGCGGTTGGAAACTGAGGCCCTGGAGGAAGTTAAGTGGTGCTGGTTGGTGTGTGTGTGGCGGGGTGGGTGTTGGGTGACAGCTTTATTCTCTCAGACAGCCTTTCCTACTAACAGTTCCCAGGAGTGAGGTTTTAATATACTTTTGCAACCGCTTTTTTCTCTAACTCTAAGCAAAATCAGGCAGAAAACCAACTTTCAGGTTCAGAAACATCCACCAGGGCTGGCGGAGCCTTCTTTTTGTTTCCTGACAAATAGCTTGTTGACACTGAAAACAAAAGGTGTATTTTCTGGCACTGCTTCTGGCTTTCCTTTTGACAAGAACCAGCTGCTCTATGGACTGCTCAGCTTCTAGCATTTCAAAGTCCAGTGGGTGGCATTTACGAAGGTTATAAGCTTCAGTTATTTATGCTAGGGTTATTATTGGTAATTGTTAATTATATCCAATTTTAGTGGGTAGCTGCGTACACAGGGTCAGATTATGGAAAGAAAAAGGAAAAGCAATGTTTTTTCTGACCTTTACTGAATTCTTTGTCTCACTCCTTGTCTGCCTGGGAACACCTGTTTCATTTAAATCCCTAAAATGGCAGTGCAATTAGTGCACACCTGATTAATGCTAGCTGCAGATGCATGCCCCTCCCCCCCACACACATATTTACACATCCATTTCCACACATATGTGTGTGTCTTTGTGCCATGTATGGGTTAAGATTAGACAGAAATTTTGTTCTTCATTGTATATTTGCCAAATGTGAAAGATAATTTTATTTAAATAGTTTACTTTTATATGGCTTTAAGAGATATCTATGAACGAATCCTACTTTATTTATTCTACTATAATCAGAAATAGGATTTCTATCCTATGTATAGTTATTTTTCATAAAACAATACTCTTCCCGTTAAACAGGTTGCTCACTTTTCTTTGGCTAAAGAGCCATTGCTTCCCAGGAAACCCTTGGAGGATACTTGTAGCTCCTGGTGTTTTGCATTTTCATAAACGTCACTGAAAAACATGTGTGAAGTGGATGGGCATTGTTTGTTCTTTAATTAGAAAAAAAATCTTCTAACAGATCTTGGCCAAATTGCAGTTGAAAAATCTGGATATTGGCTTCAGTCCTAGAGTAGATTATGATCCTTACTCGTTTACTCCTCTCAAAGATGCAGTTCAGTTTTTCTCCACATCTCTATTTATTTTGATTACTTTGAGTTTAGGAACACAAGACAAAACCCTCTGGAATTCCACCTGCCACATACTGCTGCCTACTAAGAGTGATTCTAAAAATGCAATCTCCCTCTTCCTTCCTTTGCTTCTTTCTCTTTCTCTTTTGCACATATCGCCTTTGAACACAATGTATAATTACTCCTGTATTTTGTTTGTTGCTGTCCTCCCCCATTAGTATGCAAGATCCACAGAGGCAGGATTTCGTGTTCCTTCCATTCTCAGCTGTAATTCTACCAGCCTGAACTGTGCATGCACAGAGTAGGTGTTTGCATGAATCCTTGTCGCTGTTGAGTGAAAAATGAATGAGTGGATAAATTTTATGCTGGTAGACTGTAGTTATAACTTTGTCACCAGTTCTTGTGTGAACCTGAAAAAAACCACTTAAACTTACTGAGGAAGATGAGTATTTTCTGTCATAGGCATCATTGATAATTTAAAGAAATGATGGATTCATGTCCCAGAAAAATGCATATACTCATTAAAACACATTTACAGTGAATTTCAAAGATTTACTCGTGGACCCACATAAAAATTTCTTTGCACCGCTAAATTTCTGATCAACTCTCCTGTGTTCCTCCCACAGAAGAACTCTTTCTTGTTCCCACACTCCATATTGTCATCTCTTAAATTTGTTCGTTAAATAATTTTTAAAGTACAAATCGAAATTTTCTGTCATTTTTGCTGGTGTGCCTCAAACTTAATACTATCTCCCATTTAAAATCTTAAGTGGAATATCTTACCCTCCCAATGAACTTTTAAAATTTTGCTGATGATCTGCTTCTCCCATTGAGTTAGTGGTTTCCACCTGCAATTACCTGTAAACATCAAAGAACTGGTTTTCTTGTTTCTTCCTTTAATGGTCCCTCCGCCGCTCACTGTGGCCAACCAAACCACCCTGCTCACAGACACCTTGCTGGTTCTTCAGCTGTGCACATGCCCTTGCCCTTCATTTCTTTGGATTTCTCATCTTTTCCAAACCTGTACTCAAAGTGTGTTTTCTTTAAGAAGGTTTCCATCATTGACTCACTGTTAGTTGTTCATATCTCTGACAGTACACCTCGGTGATTAAATGTTCTTTTTGTTTGATCATTTTCTCTTTGAGTTATTACTCAGTTAAAATGATCTTTTGTCCCTCCCTTGATACTCTAAGATTCTCAAAGGAAAAGAAATGTACTCTTCTTTTCCTCTTTTGCTTTGTCATCTGTTCTTCATATACTTATGAAGCAAATATAACTGATATATTTCAGCATATAGAAAATTATATCAATATTACCCTGTATGGTAATGAGAAGGTAAAGATACTTTAAAGATGTTTCCTATCTTTTATATGGGATAAAGAATTCAATGAAAGTGAGGGATGACACAGTGCATCATTTAGTGTTAAAATGATAAATACCATGTTTGAAAGTTAAACATCAGCCTCTGGTTTTGCTGGTGTCTATTCTAATAATGGGTACCTGTGCTGTATCAATCACAAAATATTTTGAATATAATCTCTGATATTTATAAAAAGGATATAAATGCTCCTTCTTTTTTCCTTTTTGTATGAGAAACTTTTATCCAGAAAATCCAGACTGGCCTGCCAAATCCAAAACATGGCTTTATGAACCCATCCAGAGCAGGCACACACAGCGACCACCCACTGATTAGACCCAAACCTTTGGTCTTGTTTTTTTTCATGAAGATGGTTCTCAAAGAAAAAGTTATTTTGTAGCTTTTTAAAGAATACTCAATGCTTTAAACAAAGTGGGTTGAGATAAATATCATTCATGACACTGGAAATTAAAATTCTATAAAGTGAATTAAAAAGTTCCTTTTAGCTTTCTGTCTTGGAGTGAGAAAGAAAATGATTCATGAAGGAAGGTAACTATTTTTGAAGGGTACGAAACTAAGTCACTCTGAAATTAGTGACCCATATAACCATTAAAAAGAAACCTTAGTACCTCAAAGCTTATTCATGTAAGAAAGAAATGTGAATGAACATGTGTGGTGATTTGTGAAGTAAAGCATTTCCCCAGGAATTACAAAATCAGTTTACTTTCTTTGGATGTGACAAAGATAGAAACTATTTAATGTTTAACGCTTTCAACTCTAATCCATATTCTGCTACTTTCTAGGACAAGCATTATCACAAATGTACAAAAACAGAGTACATAGGTTAAATTTTACACTTTCATTTCAGGCTTGATGATTGGAAATACCATCATATATGTACACATTTTGTTTTTTATTTTAACAATATTAACTTTTATTTCCTTTTACACTGTTGAAATGGTTGGGACGCAAAAACAGTGCCTTGAGACTGAATGCTTGTGTAAACTTGGTTGTATTCTTCCTAAACTTTTTGTGAGGAATTGTGTACTTTTGATGACTAGACTCAGGGAAGTGGATTCAGGTTACAATCAGATGCTCTCATAAACACGTGGTGCTGTACCTTCCTCAGTGGGGAAAGTACCAGTTAGTTAACCTTACTTCCTCCCTGAGAAAATTCTTTCAAAAGTCCCCTTTCATGATGACTACAAAGGTGAACAATAGCAACAACAAAGCTTTATCAAATGACCCATACAAGGAATTTCCTGGTTTTTCTGTGACTGCAAGTTCTACTTCAGATACTGGATGTGACATTGTCACTTTAACACACATGCTTTTCCTGTGTGCAGCCCTGATATCCCTGTGTTTTGGAGGACAGAAAAGTCAGTCTCATTTTTGGTCTCTACATTCACGCAGAACTGTTCCCTTTGGCAGAAGAGTTGGTTAGATTGAAATC
The DNA here is from genome assembly GCF_027580195.1 of Bos mutus. Lineage (NCBI taxonomy): Eukaryota > Metazoa > Chordata > Mammalia > Artiodactyla > Bovidae > Bos > Bos mutus. The sequence continues at coordinate 34,749,253 of NC_091625.1, forward strand.
TGTGGTCTGAGGCCAATTAACATTTGAATCTGTGCTGCGACTGGCCCAGAGCAGATAAGGCTTCTTCTTTAAATGCTTTGCCCTCCACACTCTTTGGCAAGAACAAATGAAAGATTACGTGAAACACAGGCATTAAGTCCAACATTCGGTATAAATCAAAAGACTATATAAAATGCCCACACTGAAATACAATGTGTTAACTGCTTCATCAGCAAGTATTTATTTGAACTGCTCTCAAAAGCATATCTGGTGTTATCAGACTCAGTCTTTATGCCAGGGAGGTCTGCAGCCTCAGGTGAACACAGGGACTAATCTCAAAATAAAAAGTAATACTGTGCAGCACTAGCTTTTGTGTGCGTCTCGCCAAACCAGAGGAGTGGTGGCTGAGCACTGAAGGAATGCTAGGGAGGCAGATTTTAAGTGATGCTACCACCAATAGTGGGAAGAGGATGTGTCTAGCTGGAACAGAATTAATATAGGGAAAATAAGGCTGAAGAAATGACTAGTGGCCACATGGAGGTGAGTTAAAAAAGGTTTTACTCCATGAGCAAAGGGAACCCTTAAAACTTTTTTATGTGTATGTACTGGTGAGATGTACCAGGTCATGTTTTCTGATGATTAATCTAGCGGTGGTGGTGAGCAAGTGGGAGAGAGACTGAGGTGATGCACATAAAGCTTGTAGCCACAGTGCCTGGCTCCTTGTGTGTGATCTGGAAGCAGAAGCTATTAAGATTAAAGGTAGCAGTAAAACGTTTCCATAGTCCAAATGGTGATGATGCATGGGACAAAGGTTGTGGTGGGGGAAATGGAAAGGAGGGAAAACTAAGAGAATACATTGATCAGCATTATTATTATCTTTTTGTCCTTACCATAATAGGGGAGTGGGGAAAAGTGACAGGGTTAATTACTACAAGCCAAGAGGGATGCTGAGCCAAAGGGAAGGGAAGGGGAGGGAAGGGGAAAGGACGTGAAAATTACCTGGACCACAGGGAACTTTAAGCCAACTTTTTCACTCTCCACTCTCACTTTCATCAAGAGGCTTTTTAGATCCTCTTCACTTTCTGCCATAAGGGTGGTGTCATCTGCATATCTGAGGTTCGGACACGACTGAACTGAACTGAACTGAATAGGGAACTTTGATAGAGGCTTTCCTGGCAATGTTACTGAAACACAGATTAGTGCAGGCAAGTCGTATAGAACCTCCATAGCTTAAGGGGTCATGATTCGAAGCCTTAAGTGAAAGTGAAGTCGCTCAGTCGTGTCCGACTCTTTGCGACCCCATGGACTGTAGCGTACCAGGTTCCTCCCTCCATGGGATTCTCCAGGCAAGAGTACTGGAGTGGGTTGCCATTTCCTTCTCCAGGGGATCTTCCCGACCCAGGGATCAAACCTGGGTCTCCCGAAGTCCAGGCAGATGCTTTAACCTCTGAACCACCAGGGAAGCCCATTGGAAGCCTTAGGTACCATAAATGGCTAAATGTGATTATGAATGTACCCTGCAAACTGTAGATATTTTGCAAAAATGTTAGTCTTGCTGATTCTCCCAAACTACACGGGTGGGGACAATAGGTGGTTTTTTATCCATAATAACCTGTGTTACCGTGATGACAGCAATAAAAACACCCCTAACCTGCATTCCATCAGGGGAGTCATCCCTGGGTACTTTCCCATTGGTGGCTATGCCAAGTTGATCTACCCACTTCCTTTTCTGCTATTTATGGGGAGGATACAAGTATTGGTATTAGAGATCTATTTTTTAGAGTCTAGCTAGCCATCTTTAGGAGAAGGCAATGGCAACCCACTCTAGTACTCTTGGCTGGAAAATCCCATGGATGGAGGAGCCTGGTAGGCTGCAGTCCATGGAGTCGCTAAGAGTCGGACACGACTGAACGACTTCACTTTCACTTTCCACTTTCATGCATTGGAGAAGGAAATGGCACCCACTCCAGTGTTCTTGCCTGGAGAATCCCAGGGATGGGGGAGCCTGGTGGGCTGCCGTCTACGGGGTCGCACAGAGTTGGACATGACTAAAGTGACTTAGCAGCAGCAGCAGCAGCCATCTTTAGAGTTTAAGGCTAGCTGTCTTAGTTGTTAGGGAGACATTGGGAAAAGAAATTATTTGTTAAATTTCTAAACATTAGCCGGGAATTACTGAGAATGAATGCCCCCTTTTAAAAAGATAGGAGGAAATCACCTCCATCTTATTGGAGTTATGAGTGTCTACTTTGTGCCAGTCAGTGAGGCAGCAGAGCGAATAGAATAAGGCTCTAGTAAATGAAATAAGGAAACATTAATGGAGATACCACAAGTATTCACAGGTTTATTTTCCTAAATTTTGATTGATATCTATATTATTTAGATGTTGGTATTCAGTTACACTGCATAAATTTTGTTTTTTAAAAAAAGACACACTCTGTCTTTTTTGTAAAATATAGTCCAGTTAACCACACTATAGCTTTAGTTAGCTTAATATATATTTCTATAGCTAGCTTAATATATATATATATATATATATATAGTTATTGCTTTAATTTCATGAAAAGGTGGGCACAATAAAGGACAGATATGGTATGGACCTAACAGAAGCAGAAGATACTAAGAAGAGGTGGCAAGAATAACAGAAGAACTATACAAAAAAGATCATGACCCAGATAACTACAATGGTGTGATCACTCACCTAGAGCCACACATCCTGGAGTGTGAAGTCAAGTGGCCCTTAGGAAGCATCACTAAGAACAAAGCTAGTGGAGGTGATGGAGTTCCAGTTGAGCTATTTCAAATCCTAAAAGATGATGCTGTGAAAGTGCTGCATTCAATATGCCAGCAAATTTGGAAAACTCAGCAGTGGCCACAGGACTGGAAAAGGTCAGTTTTCATTCCAATCCCAAAGAAAGGCAATGCCAAAGAATGTTCAAACTACCACATAATTTCAGTCATCTCACATGCTAGTAAAGTAATGCTCAAAATTCTCCAAGTGAGTCTTCAACAGTACGTGAACCAAGAACTTCCAGATGTTCAAGCTGGATTTAGATCAAATTGCCAACATCCATTAGATCATTGAAAAAGCAAGAGAATTCCAGAAAAACATCTACTTCTGCTTCATTGATTACAAAAGCCTTTGACTGTGTGGATCACAACAAACTGTGGAAAATTCCTCAAGAGATGGGAGTACCAGACCACCTTACCTGCTTCCTGAGAAATCTGTTAGGTCAAGAAGCTACAGTTAGAATTGGACATGGACTAATAGACTGGTTCCAAATTGGGAAAGGAGTACGTCAAGGCTGTATAATGTCAACCTGCTTATCTAACTCATATGCAGAGTACATCATGCAAAATGCCAGACTGGATAAAGCACAAGCTGGAATCAAGATTGTTGGGAGAAATATCAATAACCTCAGATATGCAGATGACACTACCCTTATGGCAGAAAGCGAAGAACTAAAGAGCTTCTTGATGAAAGTGAAAGAGGAGAGTGAAAAAGCTGGCCTAAAACTCAGCATTTAAAAAAACTAAGATCATGGCATCCGGTTCCATCACTTCATGGCAAATAGATGGGGAAGCAATGGAAACGGTGAGAGACTTTATTTTCTTGGGCTGCAAAATCACTGCAGATGGTGATGGCAGCCTTGAAATTAAAAGGCGCTTGCTCCTTGGAAGAAAAGCTTTGACAAACCTAGAGAGCATATTAAAAAGCAGAGACATTACTTTGCCGATGAAGCTGCATCTAGTCAAAGCTATGGTTTTTCCAGTAGTCATGTATGGATGTGAGAGTTGGACCATAAAAAGGCTGAGCACCGAAGAACTGATGCTTTTGAACTGTGTTGGAGTTGGTGTTGGAGAAGACTCTTGGAGTCCCTTGGACTGCAAGGAGATCTAACCAGTCCATCGTAAAGGAAATCAGTGTTGAATATTCATTGGACGGACTGATGCTGAAGCTGAAGCTCCAATACTTTGGCCACCTGATGCGAAAAACTGACTCATTGGAAAAGACCTTGATGCTGGGAAAGATTGAAGGCAGGAGGAGAAGGGGACAGCACAAATTGAGTTGGTTCGATGGCATCACTGACTCGATGGACATGAATTTGAGCAAGCTCCCGGAGTTGGTGATGGACAGGGAAGCCTAGTGTGCTGCAGTCCATGGGGTTGGAGTCAGACACAACTGAGCGACTGAACTGAACTGAACTGAACTGATTGCTGTAGTTCGCTTTTTTGGATTAGTAAAATGACTACTGCCACCTAGTGGTGGTATGGCGTAGTCAAGACTGGACAGGCAGGACAGAGAAGTCAGTTCAGACACAGAGACCTAAAAACAGGTTCACATATTCAATTGTGTTCTATCATTTCCTCCAAGCCACCATGTCTAAAAACAAATATATAACTTGTCCCTTCAATAAGTTCTCTTAAAGTAAGTGCTATTTATTAAGTGTGAGTGTGGCCAGGCATTGATCACTTTACACATAATTTTCCTTAATCTCAAAACAAGACTGCAGGGTAATGATTATTAGTCCCATGTATGAATGAGGAAAACGAAGATCATGGCATCTGGTCCCATCACTTCATGGCAAATAGATGGGGAAACAGTGGAAACAGTGTCAGACTTTATTTTTTTGGGCTCCAAAATCACTGCAGATGGTGACTGCAGCCAAGAAATCAAAAGACACTTACTCCTTGGAAGGAAAGTTATGTCCAACCTAGATAGCATATTCAAAAGCAAAGACATCACTTTGCCAACAAAGGTCTGTCTAGTCAAGGCTATGGTTTTTCCTGTGGTCATGTATGGATGTGAGAGTTGGACTGTGAAGAAGGCTGAGTGCTGAAGAATTGATGCTTTTGAACTGTGGTGTTGGAGAAGACTCTTGAGAGTCCCTTGGATTGCAAGGAGATCCAACCATTCCATTCTGAAGGAGATCAGCCCTGGGATTTCTTTGGAAGGAATGATGCTAAAGCTGAAACTCCAGTACTTTGGCCACCTCATGCGAAGAGTTGACTCATTGGAAAAGCCTATGATGCTGGGAGGGATTGGGGGCAGGAGGAGAAGGGGATGACAGAGGATGAGATGGCTGGATGGCATCACTGACTCTATGGACGTGAGTCTGAGTGAACTCCGGGAGTTGGTGATGGACAGGGAGGCCTGGCTTGCTGCGATTCATGGGGTCGCAAAGAGTCGGACATGACTGAGCGACTGAACTGAACTGACAAATGAGGAAATATAGGCATAACTTCCCAGTGAGATGCTGCAGCTCTTACTTCTCATTACACTCTGCCTTCTGATGTGCTGCTGAGTACGTTGTCCTTCTGTGATGCAGTTTTGGTACCCTGGTGTCATGTTTGATCTTCCATCTGTTTCACTGCTTATCCACTTTCACTTATTTCATACTCCTTTGAGATTTTTCTTGTAGCTTTCAATTCTAACTGCCCAAATTTCTAGTCCAGATCTTTATAACGTGCAGTTTTTTCGTAGTATGTACCTGATTGACTTCTTTCAACATTTTTTGTGAATAAATTGTGAAATGATATAACTGCATCTTATTATAAACCTCCAAATTACAGAGAAGAATGCAGAATAAAAATGGAAAGTCCTTTGTCATCATTTTTTATCTGTCCCTAATCTCCAAAGAAGTAAGCACATATAATTTTTTGACTTGTTGGCTTTTGGAATATAAATAAAACTATAATATTCCTCAGTTCAGTTCAGTTCAGTCGCTCAGTCCTGTCTGACTCTTTGCGACCCCATGAATCGCAGCAAGCCAGGCCTCCCTGTCCATCACCAACTCCCGGAGTTCACTCAGACTCACGTCCATAGAGTCAGTGATGCCATCCAGCCATCTCATCCTCTGTCATCCCCTTCTCCTCCTGCCCCCAATCCCTCCCAGCATCATAGGCTTTTCCAATGAGTCAACTCTTCGCATGAGGTGGCCAAAGTACTGGAGTTTCAGCTTTAGCATCATTCCTTCCAAAGAAATCCCAGGGCTGATCTCCTTCAGAATGGAATGGTTGGATCTCCTTGCAGTCCAAGGGGCTCTCAGGAGTCTTCTCCAACACCACAGTTCAAAAGCATCAATTCTTCAGCACTCAGCCTTCTTCACAGTCCAACTCTCACATCCATACATGACCACAGGAAAAACCATAGCCTTGACTAGACAGACCTTTGTTGGCAAAGTGATGTCTTTGCTTTTGAATATGCTATCTAGGTTGGACATAACTTTCCTTCCAAGGAGTAAGTGTCTTTTGATTTCTTGGCTGCAGTCACCATCTGCAGTGATTTTGGAGCCCCCCAAAATGAAGTCTGACACTGTTTCCACTGTTTCCCCATCTATTTCCCATGAAGTGATGGGACCAGATGCCATGATCTTCATTTTCTGAATGTTGAGCTTTAAGCCAACTTTTTCACTCTCCACTTTCACTTTCCTCAAGAGGCTTTTTAGTTCCTCTTCACTTTCTGCCATAAGGCTGGTGCCATCTGCATATCTGAGGTTATTGATATTTCTCCCGGCAACCTTGATTCCAGCTTGTGTTTCTTCCAGTCCAGCGTTTCTCATGATGTACTTTGCATATAAGTTAAATAATCAGGGTGAGAATATACAGCCTTGACGTACTCCTTTTCCTATTTGGAACCAGTCTGTTGTTCCATGTCCAGTTCTAACTGTTGCTTCCTGACCTGCATACAGGTTTCTCAAGAGGCAGGTCAGGTGTTCTGGTATTCCCATCTCTTTCAGAATTTTCCACAGTTTATTGTGATCCACACAGTCGAAGGCTTTGGCATAGTCAATAAAGCAGAAATAGATGCTTTTCTGGAACTCTCTTGCTTTTTCCATGATCCAGCAGATGTTGGGAATTTGATCTCTAGTTCCTCTGCCTTTTTAAAACCAGCTTGAACATCAGGAAGTTCACGATTCACGTATTGCTGAAGCCTGGCTTGGAGAATTTTGAGCATTACTTTACTAGCATGAGAGATGAGTGCAATTGTGTGGTTTTGAGCATTCTTTGGCATTGCCTTTTTTTGGGATTGGAATGAAAACTGACCTTTTCCAGTCCTGTGGCCACTGCTGAGTTTTCCAAATTTGTTGGCATATTGAGTGCAGCACTTTCACAGCATCATCTTTCAGGATTTTAAATAGCTCCACTGGAACTCCATCATCTCCACTAGCTTTGTCCATAGTGATGCTTTCTAAGGCCCACTTGACTTCACATTCCAGGATGTCTGGCTCTAGGTGAGTGATCACACCATCATGATTATCTGGGTTGTGAAGATCTTACCCTTTCTTATCTAGCAATATGTCTTGCAGATCTTTCTATCTCAGGGCTATATAATTTACACACAGTAGACACTCAAATGTTTGCAAAATAAATCGTAGATTTCAATTACATACTCCTTCTGTCTAAAAAAGTATTGTATTTTTTCCTCCATTTTCATCTAATTGAAGCATTTTTCTCCAAGGTTATAGGTTACTACGAAGCTCCTCTTCTTTTTGGCTAGTCTTAATCAAGGTCTCTTTCATGGTGGATAAAGCATAGTAATAAAGGTTATTTTCATTAAATATCAATAAAATGTATATGTGTGTGTGTGTAGTGTCATTTTATTGGATAGTTATTCACATGTAAGTGCCAAATCTAACTTATTCTCTGATGTCTTATGTAGATTTCTAACCTCTTTACTGTTTCTGTACCTCAGTAGTTCTCAGTCTTTGGTGTGCATCAGATTTACTGGGGGACAAGTTATTAAAACCCAGGATGCCGGGCCTCACCTTCAGGCTTTCTGATTCAGTAGCTAAGATGTAAAGCATGCAAATTTCCAAGTTTCCATGTGATGCTGACCCACATTTTGAGGATCAAGCTCTATAAGACTCTTCTTTGATGTTTTATATCCTCTTAGGATTTCTTGATTTCTTCTTGGCATTCACTGTTTGCTGCACATAAGAACCAAAGCGTACAGAGAGCGCTGAAAATGGCTGCGGTGGATGTACTCCTCCAGAACGCGGCCAGCAAGGGCTCTGAAGGCAGAACCGAGGAGGATGACAGTTGTGCCCAAGGCTCGGACCACAAATTAAGGAACAATTTTCACATATGCAGAGGGTGGACTGCACTATCAGTTGCCCATTAATCCATACAACAGCATACGCTCTAGTGATCACAGTCTATAGCAGATGCATCATCTTTGAGTGTGAAAGATGGCATTATAATGCCGCTGCATCCAGAAAACTATTTTTATTCATTTTCTTCACTTCTTTTAAATATTTATTTGTTTTTTGGCTGCGGTGGGTCTTCATCGCTGCACAGGGGCTTTCTCTAGCTGTGAGGCGTGGGGGCTTCTCTCTAGTTGTGGTTTCTCATTGCACTGGCTTCTCTTGTTGGGGAGCACGGGCTTCAGTAGCTGCGGCTCATGAGCACAGTAGGTGCAGTTCCCGGGCCTTTAGGGAACAGGCTCAGTAGCTGTGGCGTGCAGGCTTAGTTGCTCCAATGTATGTGGGATCATTCCAGATCACGGATCAAACTGGTATCCCTTGCATTGCAAGGCAAATTCTTTTGACCCAACAGGGAAGCCCTATTTTCTTCATTTCTTGATGGTAGCTCAGCCAAGTCAAATTCCAGATATTAAGTGAGCTGATACATCCAGTTAAGTATTGGGGTGGTCAAAAAGTTTGTTTGGTTTTTTCCACAAGATGTTATGGGAAGACCTGAACAAACTTTTATGCCAACTTAATAGTTTCATGTATTTCATTGTTATTATCAATTTTTCCCTGGTGTGATTTGCCTTGTAAAGTGATTGTCCAAGAATCCAGAATGGGTGAGACAGAAGTTCCTCTCTTCAAATGTCGTAAAATGACCGTATCTTTAACCATTTGATTTACAGAACTGTTTGCTTATAGGTATAATGGGCAGAGAAAACATGTCATTTTATAAACTTGATTATCCAAAATACAAATGTAATGTTTGCATGTAAAACTTACATAATGGAGTGTTTATTCTTTAGAAAAATGAGATATAGGAGATATAGTTGTACTTCTAAGAATTTAATCTATAAGATGAATTATAATTCTCATAGAGGTTTACATATTTACATTTGGACCAAACATTTTAATGTTGCTGGATAATTAATGCACCAGAAATCGGGAAAATGTACGGGATTGATCAATATATTTGATCCATGTTGCTTCTTTGCTTGAAATATTTGTCTGAAGAAATTTTGCCATTGTTGGAAATGGAGTCTAAAAAGAAATTGCCTGAGTACTTTAACTATCACTTCAACAGTCACTCAGTCCTGTCCGACTCTTTGTGACACCATGGACTGCAGCACGCCAGGCCTCCCTGTCCATTGCCAACTCTCAGAGCTTGCTCAGACTCATGTCCATTGAGTCAGTGATGCCATCCAACCATCTCATCCTCTGTCGTCCCCTTCTTCTCCCGTCTTCAATCTATCCCAGCATCAGGGCTTTTTCCAATGAGTCAGCTCTTCGCATCAGGTGGCCAAAATATTGGAGTTTCAGCATCAACATCAGTCCTTCCAATGAACACACAGGACTGATCTCCTTTAGGATGGACTGGTTGGATCTCCTTGCTGTCCAAAAGACTCTCAAGAGTCTTATTCAACACCTCGGTTCAAAAGCATCAATTCTTCGGCGCTCAGCTTTCTTTATAGTCCAACTCTCCCATCCATACATGACCACTGGAAAAACCATAGCCTTGACTAGATGGACCTTTGCTGGCAAAGTAACGTCTCTGCTTTTTAGTATGCTGTCTAGTTTGGTTGTAACTTTCCTTCCAAGGGGTAAACGTCTTTTAATTTCACGGCTGCAGTCACCGTCTGCAGTGACTTTGGAACCCCCCAAAATAAAGTCTGTCACTGTTTCCACTGTTTCCCCATCTATTTCCCATGAAGTGATGGGACCGGATGCCACAATCTTAGTTTTCTGAATGTTGAGCTTTAAGCCAACTTTTTCACTCTCCTCTTTCACTTTCACCCAAGAGGCTCTTTAATTCTTCTTCACTTTCTGCCATAAGGGTGGTGTCATCTGCATATCTGAGGTTACTGATATTTCTCTCGGCAATCTTGATTCCAGATTATGCTTCTTCTATCCCAGCATTTCTCATGATGTACTCTGCATATAAGTTAAATAAGCAGGGTGACAATATACAGCCTTGACGTACTCCTTTTCCTATTTGGAACCAGTTCTGTTGTTCCATGTCCAGTTCTAATTGTTGCTTCCTGACCTCCATACAGGTTTCTCAAGAGGCAGGTCAGGTGGTCTGGTATTCCTATCTCTTTCAGAATTTTCAACATTAGCTTTCACTAAATAGGCATTTATCCATAAAAATCTATGTGTTTTTTTTTTTAATGTGTTTGCTTAAATTTTGTATAAATGGCATTATAATGTTATGGATCATTCTTGAACTTCCTTTTGTCCCTCAACAATATATTTGCTTTAACTCCCATATAGTAATCTCTTTTATATGCATAATTAAGTTTATGTATCAATTCCCCTGAAGTGGACATTTAGGTTGTTTCCAATTTTCAATGTGAGAATTCTTTAGTAAATGTTTTTGTGGTATATTTCCTTGAGCACATAGAGTATACAACCTAGAAAGGAAGTTAAGTAGTATACAAATATTCAGTTTTACCAAGTATTGCCAAATGCTCCCTGAATGAATTGTACCCATTACCTTGCCACTAGTATTAGTACTGTATAAAGGTTCTTGTTTCACATTTTCCCCACTGTCTGAATGTGAAAGTTTTAAATTTTGTCCAGCCTGAAAAGTGAAATCACTTCTCATTTTTATATTTAAATATTCTTAATATTCATAATTATTGGCAATAGATAAAGGCTGTACTACCTTCCTTTTTTTTTTTTTTCTTTACTGGTTATTAGGTTTTTTGTTTTTCTGTCATCTATCAGGTATATACTATGTCAATTTTTGTCATAGTATATACTGTGTCTTATTTACTTTTTAGTGAATATAGATTTCTATATAATCTGAATAGTAATCTTATTCTTGGTTATATGCTGTGCAAGTACCTTTTCCAGGTCTGTGGCTTATATTTAAATTTTATTTCATGGCAATCTTGGTGTTGTTAGTTTTTAATTGTGATGCAATAAATGTCATCAGTCTTTCCCCTTAAAGCTTATATGTCTTCCTTTTCTTTTTGTATTGTTGAGGAAAACTTCCCTACTCCAATATCCTCAGAATGTTTTAAAGTTTGCCTTTTATATTAGGTCTTTAATCTATGTAAAATTATTGTGTATGCTGTAAGTAGCATCAATTAATATTTTCATATGGAATATGAATGGTACCAGCATCATTTATTGACTAATCTATACTTTCATCACTAATTTGTATGTTTGGTTCTGTTTGAGTTTTTAATTATGTTCCATTATTTTATTTACTTATTTATGCAGTGATGGAAAAAATAAATTTCTATTTTTCTATGAATTTATTCTATCCCCACCTTAGAACATTTCCAATCAGTTCAGTTCAGTTACTCAGTTGTGGCCGACTCTTTGAGATCCCAGAGACTGCAGCATGCCAGTCTTCCCTGTCCATCACCAACTTCCGGAGTTTACCCAAACCCATGTCCATCGAGTCGGGAATGCCATCCAACCATCTAATCCTCTGTCGTCCCCTTCTTCTCCTGCCTTCAATCTTTCCCAGCATGGGGGTCTTTTCAAATGAGTCAGTTCTTAGCATCAGGTGGCCAAAGTATTGGAGTTTCAGCATCAGTCCTTCCAATGAATATTCAGTCCAACTCTCAGATCCATATGTGACCACTGGAAAAACCATAGCCTTGACTAGATGGACATTTCTTGGCAAAGTAATGTCTCTGCTTTTTAATATGCTGTCTAGGTTGGAACATTTCCAAGCCTTTTATAATTTCAGTTGGGCAAACAATAGTCTATGGATATTAATTTGGTTCCTGTTATTGAATCAGTGTGGTAGTCATTAGTGTAGTCCACCCAGTGTTTCCAAGTTTTCTGCCTTCGAGGAAATAGTAGGATTGTATTTTCTCTTTGCATTTAGGCATGAACATACAGCCCTGGGATTTCTTTGGAAGGAATGATGCTAAAGCTGAAACTCCAGTACTTTGGCCACCTCATGCGAAGAGGTGACTCATTGGAAAAGACCCTGATGCTGGGAGGGATTGGGGGCAGGAGGAGAAGGGGACGACAGAGGATGAGATGGCTGGATGGCATCACTGACTCGATGGACATGAGTCTGAGTGAACTCCGGGAGCTGGTGATGGACAGGGAGGCCTGGCGTGCTGCGATTCATGGGGTCGCAAAGAGTCGGACACGATTGAGCGACTGATCTGATCTGATCATTTTTGTCCATAGGCTCATTCTTGAGCAGAAGCTTTAAATAGAAGCTCCAGAAGCCAGCCTGTGATTTGCCACAGTTTCCAATCCTGCCTTCCTGGCCAGTCATGGAAGCATGGAGGTGGAAATTCTTTGGTAGACATAGAGATGGATGTAGCACAGATGAGCTTCTGTGTACATGCAGCTGAGTACAAAATAAATCTCTGGTGTCTCTAAACCACTGAGATTTTTGGAGTTGTTCATTGCTCTAACATAATCTGGCATTTCCTGGCTAATACAGTTAATATTATATAATTTGAAATTTGATAATTAGGAAAATGGTAAACAAACATCTTACTTTTGTCAGGAGGTAATTATATTTTAATGTCCTTTTTTCCCAACTTCTTCCACTTCTTCTTTCAATTATATCACCTTAGTGCCCTCATACTCCCTGATACCTGTGCCCTCTTCAAATAACTGGAGCCAATTTTGAGGGCCTCTCCCAGCCTGCAGTTCCTCACTCAGCCTGAATCTTTTTCCTCAAGCCTACATTTCCTTTTCAGTGCTTATATTTTAAAAGATGATAACCTGGAAAGATAAATGTTTTACCTAAAATCTTTAATGATAAAGATCAAAATTATGACCCCATAGTGAAAGTTTATTCATGAAAATCTGGCTATCTCAGTTTCCTCTTTATCATATTGGTGTCTACTTACTTGACATAGCCAGTTTTAAACTGGCTGTGATATTAATATCCATAACTCTTTGTTGGATTTGATCATATTCACCTTTATTGACTCTTGTAGTTCTGGAATTTTTTGGATAAGAGGGTAAAGATAAGAAGTGAAGGGGACACTGAGAAGATACTACTCAGGCAGAAGTATCTTTTCCATATAATCTTTCCACAGATGAAGGGGCTTCCTTTATAGCTCAGTTGGTAAAGAATCCACCTGCAATGCAGCAGACCCCAGTTCAATTCCTGGATGGAGAAGATCTGCTGGAGAAGGGATAGGCTACCCACTCCAGTATTCTTGGGCTTCTCTTGTGGCTCAGCTGGTAAAGAATCTAGCTGCAATGTGGGAGACCTGGGTTCAATCCCTGAGTTGGGAAGATCCCCTGGAGAAGGGAAAGGCTACCCACTCCAGTATTCTGGCCTGGAGGACTCCATGGACTCTATAGTCCATGGGTTGCAAACGGTCAGAAATGACTGAGTGACTTTCACTCATTCACTCCATGGATGAAAACTTCCTTCTAAACATGCAAAATCATCTTACATTACTGGAGGAGTTGACAGCAATGGATATGGGGAAAGGTGGAAATTAAAGCCTAGAGAGGGACTTCCCTGGTGGTCCAGTGGTTAAGAATCTTGCCTTATAATCAGGGGGCATAGGTTTGATCCCTGGTTGGGGAACTAAAATCCTATATCCCACATGCTATGGACAGCTAAGCCTGTGTGCTGCAAAAAGGAATAATAAAAAGAAGAAGCAGAAGAAAAAAAGCTCAGAGAACTACATTTTTGACTGTTCACAGTTTGATATGAAATATATGAATCCCTGGATTGGAATGTTTGCCTCCTAACACCTGGTGTTAGGAGAGTTAGTGGACAGTCTGATGGTGATGATGAGCAATTTTGAATCATGGAGCATGGCAAACTTAACTATGTGGTGGTAATCCCACCTTGGATGGAAGCTTTGCATTTGACAGAAAGTGAATACAGGATTTCTCAGAGAGAATGCATGTGTGAGAAGGGTTGTCATAACAGACATCACCCAAATTCCTATTTTGTAATGTATTAAAGACTCTTGATGAGGATTGAAGACATCCAGAAGAACCATGTCAAGTATCGAAAGCTACCATTTGTACCTGTTATAGTTTCACTGAAGAGTATCAAGTCTCTGTGATATTGAAATACTTTCTTGACAAACTTCTTCCTCCTTAAAAAAACAAATGTTGATTGGTTAATTAAAATTTATATCTCTCTTTTTAGGTGGTTCTTTGGAGCAATCAAGAGAACAGATGCTGAAAAACAGCTATTATATTCAGAAAACCAGACGGGAGCTTTTCTAATCAGAGAAAGTGAAAGTCAGAAAGGCAGTTTCGCCCTTTCAGGTATGGGAATTGTCTGTGTGATTTAAGTATGGATTTGAGAGTCTGTAGTCATGTTCTTCTGTGTGAACATGGACATGTTAATTTTAAGTTTGCCTTATTTATCTTCAGAATAGTATCAACAATAAGTGTACTGAACCGCTCTAGTAATATAAAAATTAGCAAAAAAAATTTTCTATGGTTAGAAGTATCTGTAAATAGTTTCAAATACATACTTTCTAGGTATGAAATGAAAACTATATGGATCTGCCTGTGTTTTCACACTTTTGCATTATCTACTAGTCTATCCTTCTAGAGAAATGATAAGCAAGAAGCAGAGTCTAAACTTGTCAGAATTGATCTTGCCATAATACTTTTTTTTTTGTTTTACATTTCATTTGTATTTGCCTGGTAAATAGAAAATGAATTGAAATCCTGAATGCCAATGTGCTTAATTAACCCATGACATGTAACATTTGGTCAAATGTAGTTTTCTGGCTAAGGGTCAAGTATGTGTTTACTTAATAATATCTTAGAAGACAAGAAGTGTAGGGAACCTCAGAGTTATCTTTAAGCATTACAGGTGCTTATATATTAGGTAGTCATCAGTCAAAAGCTAGATTAAATGTTTTAGATCCTAGCATTAAAAATCTAGAAGAAGAATATTTCCATGAGAAAAACCCAGGAAAAGTAGGATTACTTGAGTCATGTCTTTAAATAATTCCCAGGCTACAGTGACTGTTCTGAACACTTTATAAGTAGAATATTATGGAACAAAACAGCTTTATAGGCTTAGAATAAAATTACAAGGATATTGGCTGTTATGTGCTGAGAATACTCTAGCGCTTGCCTATGGATTTAGGAAGCTTTGTAGGCTCTACTTGGAGACCAGCATATCATTATAGATTCCTTTTCAATGAAGTCAAGCCATTTAGAGTCTTGCAAACAAATTATCTGATTGCTGTGTATTCACTGGGGGGCAAATAAATGCAGACCTTTATGTTCTGCTGAAAGGGAAATTTTCTCATTAGCCAGAAGGAGGGTGATACAGGAGAAAAATGGGGAAAACGGGTCTTTGATATATCTACATTCAAACAAACAAATGACCGAACAAGCCAATTGCTGACTTTGATTACCACTAACGATCTTCAGGTATATCAGTCATGAATTTATTTCTTAGTGCAGTTGTCTCCTAATCAGTCTGAATTGATGGTCTTCAATTTTGCTGACAGTTGTGCCACTAAAGGAAGGCAAATAATATCCCTTTTCTATCTCTGTCTTTCCCACATGAGTTTTCCTTCGAAGTATTGTCTTTATTCCTCCAGCAGCAACGGTTCGTAGCTGTCAGAGAAGAGCTTCACGAGGAAGCGTGATTTATTGATGCTGGGGCAGGCGCTGAGAAGCAGCAGCCCAAGGTTGGGGTGGGTGCTAATTGGCTTGTTGTGATCCTTGCACGGCTGTCAGCTCTTGTGAGGTCTGCGCTGATCTGGGGAGAGAGTTGGGGCCGTGACACCTCTCATAATGGCATGACACTAATTAGCTGTGGATTAGAGCAGTGCTTTTGGATATTACATATTATATGTGGTAGCCGGAGAATCTGTCTTCATTAGATGCATGACAGGTAGTTTTAGTGGCCTTACTGTTATTTGTCATTGGTAGAGAGTTGTTTTTCTGATGAAAAATGTAAAATTCTGGCTTCATGTCAACTGGTTCGGCTATTTCTTGACTTCAATTACTCTAAAGGAAATGATCATTGTTATTGCCATTAATATTAATTCAATGTTTGGTGTCCCATAAGCATTTATATTATTGTTTAAGGTACACTTTCAGAAAAATACATCTTGAAGGCTGAAAAATGACTTTCAGTTGAGTTTTTCAGAAAAAACACTGCATTGCACATAGTGATTTTACTTTAGATAACTGCATGGAAAAATCTCTAGAGGAGGAGAGGGAGTTCCAGATTCATCCTCAGTGAAACCCTTTCAAAAGCAGGTGATACTAGACTGAAGATAGTCGAGAAATGACCACCCTGAGGACATGAGACAAAAGGGTTCATCAGCAATATTCAGGTTGATACATCTAATAGCTGATATCATTTTTTAATACTATTTCTGGAACAAACGTTTGAGTGCCTACTCTGTGCCAGGCCTTTGTTAAATCAAGGGCATCAGGAAGAGCAGGGCACTGTCTCAGGAGGGTTATAACCCTCCTGTTGTGAGATGAGAGAGGGCAGGGGCCAAGTCTAGGAGAGGGCATTCGGAAGGCTTCCCAGAGGAGGCCGCATTTGTGTTCAGTTTGCCTCACAAGGTAGCGGGGTGACAGTGATTATTTCTGGCAAGGCCAACGCACAGGGTTGTGATATGTCCAGTGTTATGTGGAATGGAGGGTGGAAAGGGGGAAGGATAGTGCAGGGGGTGTGTGTGTGTGTGTGTGTGTGTAAAGCAGTGATGGAGGAGAGCAGGAATGGCCAAAAATGAGCCTGAAAAGTTGGAGCTGAACTGTTCAGGGCCTTGTATACCAGCGTGAGAAATGTGGACCTTTTTCTCTAGGTTCAAATATAGAAGGAGGTGTTAGGTAGAAAGTGCCTTGGGCTAAATGTTGGTGGCAATGTGGAAAGCAGAACAGGTGAACAATTTATAGGTGATGGTCTGGGGAGCAGGGCTTCCCTGGTGGCTCAAATGGTAAAGAGTCTGCCTGCAGTGCAAGAGACTGGGCTTTGATCCCTGGATCGGGAAGATCCCCTGGAGAAGGAAATGGCAACCCACTCTAGTATTCTTGCCTGGAAAATCCCATGGATGGAGGAGCCTGGTGGGTTATACAGGTCATGGGGTAGCAAAAAGTTGGACACAACTGAGCGACTTCACTCACTCTGAGGAGAAATGACAGGTAAACACAGAAGCATCATCGCTGCTGTCTGAAATCACAGGTGTGAGACAGCAGTCAGTCAGCATTCCATGGAGTGGGGCCTGGGAACCTACAGTTAGCCAGCTGCACTGATGCTTTGCTTGTCCCCAGAAGCCGCACGGCCCCTTTGTTACTCTCCTTTTTTTATGGGGCAAGTGCAGGAGTGGCCTTAGGGCGCTCGAGAGCAGTCTGAGTTTGTTGTTGTTGTTCAGTCGCTAGGCCATGTCTGACTCTTTGTGACCCCATGGATTGCAACACACCAGGCTTCCCTGTCCTTCACTCCTGGAGTTTGCTCAAACTCATGTCAATTGCATTGGTGATGCCATCCAACCATCTCATCCTCTGTCTCCCCCTTCTTCTCCTGCCCTCAGTCTTTCCCAGCATCAGGGTTTCTTCCAATAAGGTCTGTTCTTTGCGTGTGGCCAAAATATTGGAGTGTCAGCTTCAGAATAAGTCCTTCCAAAGAATATTCAGGGTTGATTTCCTTTAGGATTGACTGGATTGATCTCCTTGCTGTCCAAAGGACTCTCAAGAGTCTTCTCCAGCACCACAGTTTGAAAGCATCAATTCTTCAGTGCTCAGCCTTCTTTATGGTCCAACTCTCACATCCATACATGACTACAGGAAAAACAACAGCTTTGACTATATGGACGTTTGTTGGCAAAGTGATATCTCTGGTCTTTAATATGCTTTTTAGATTTTTTACAGTTTTTTTCCAAGGAGCAAGTGTCTTAATTTCATAATTGCAGTCACCATCAGCAGTGATTTTGGAGCCCAAGAAAATAAAACCTATCACTGTTTCTACGTTTTCCCATCAATTTGCTATGAAGTGATGGGACTGGGTGCCGTGATCTTAGTTTTTTAAATGTTGAGTTTTAAGCCAGCTTTTTCACTCATCTTCTCCTGTGAGCACACTAAAACTGCAACTAGCGGCAACATCCATCAACAGGAGGACGTTGGAACCCACCAAAAAAGATACTCCATGTCCAAGGACATAGGAGAAGCAGCAATGAGATGGTAGGAGGGTACAATCACATTAAAATCACCCGCCAGGTGGGCGACCCACAAACAGGAAGAACAATAGTACCAAAGAATTTCTCACACTGTTGCAAATGTTCTAGGCCCCACATCAGACTTCCCAGCCTGAGGATCTGGCAAAGGGACTGGGAGTCCCCAGGGAATCTGACTTTGAAGAACAGTGGGATTTGATTACAGAACTTCCATGGGACTTGGGGAAACAGAGACTCGTGGAGGGCACAGACGAAACCTTGTGTGCACCCGGAGCCTGGGGAAAGGAGACTGAGCCAGACCTGCCTGCCAGTGCTTGAGGGTCTCCTTCGGAGGGGTGCGTTGGCCGTGGTCTGCTGTGCGGACACGGGCACCGGCAGCAGCAGCAGTCCTGGGAGGCGCATGTTGGCATAAGTCCTCTTTAGCTCTGCCATACAGCCCATGGGCTCCAGGACTGGTTTGCCTTTCTGGGAATGGGTCGCCTCAAGCCAAACACCTAACAGGGAGGGAGCACAGGCCCACCCATCAGCAAATTGGATTAAAGGTTTACTGAGCATGACCCTGCCCACTAGAGCAAGACCCAGTTTTCCCCACAGCCAGTCCCTCTCATCAGGAAACTTGCACAAGCCTCTTAGCCTGATTTTGGATATCAGCTGTTTGCAGGGTGGTTTGGAAAGCCCAGCTCCTCTGGGCTTTGGCACTGTGGGAAATTGTAGCTCCTCTTTTGTGGAAAAGGAAACCATAGGACCTGTCAGAAGTATAATAGAATTCAGGTGCAGCCCTTCTTACTGCTCAAAGCGGGTTGTGGGGGGACAGGCCCAGTGGGCCCAGTATCATGCAGTTTAGAAGGAGCTCCTGGGGCTTTTTGCTAGAGAGTCCTGTTTGTCTCTGTCAGTGATGGCTTGAATCAGGGCAGAGGTTTAGCAAATAGAGGATAGGGCATGGAGGTGAGAAATATTTAAAAGATAAAGCTGACAGGAATTGGTGGCTGATCAGAAATGAGATAAAATAAGGGAGAATGGATAATCTATGGTAACTGTGATTGGGGGAAACTAGTCACCTGAGCCATGATGAAGTCCATGCGAAGACATGCTTGGAGAGAGGAGAGGGAACCAAAGGAAATTAGTTCAGAGGTGTTTGAAGCAATTGCAGGAGGGCATATCTATTTTTTAACTTGTGTCTGCTGAACTGAGAACTCACTGTGATACATCTCCATTACATTGAACACATAGGTCCCATGGAATGTGCAACACTTTTATAATAGTACTTTGTGATTGCTTTGAAGCCTGCTATCTACTCTTGAGAATATAAGGTAGGTCTCTGCAGCAACATAATTTAATTTTTAAAATAAATATACTAGAATTTTTAGAACTGAAGTATCACACAAATAGCAGAACTGCCTTTACAGAAAGGATATCACTTTATGTGAAAGGCCATAGCTGGGGCAATTTAATATGTTAATATGTTCATTAAGGGCAGCTTCAATACTTGGAAGTGGCCAGAATCACTGAAAGAAATTTCTGAATCATATGGCTGATTAACCTGAGTTATACCATGGACTTATAACTTGGTAAATATATCTGCATGCCTTCTAAATTCATTCTGAAGGCAATTCAAAAAACAATGCGAACAGCAGCAGCTTCGTCAGGGAAGAAGTGTACCCTTTCATGTTGACCTTGTGTGTATCCTTCATGTTGAACTTACATATTCAAAGACTCATTTACATTTATGAGTTACTCTTTCAGTGTAGGTAAAAACGTGCTTTTCAAACTAGGTGATACACTCCTTGAGCCGAAGCAACATACTTTTATTGCTTCTGTTTCATGCTTCTTCTCTATCTCCATGGTTTCTAGAACAGTTTGTAAAGATGGTAGATGCTCAAACACTCATGTATTTACCCTGTCGTCTACCAGCAGCAAAGATAAGCAAGGCCATTGTCGCTTTGTTAAACCTCAGAGGTCTGGACCATGTAAGATCACAAATAATCCTGTGTGCTGTGTTTCAGGCTTCTTTTAGAAAAAAGACAGCTTCTCCCCTTAACAAATTAGTTGTTTGCAGGTAATAAGACTTGTAGGGGAGACAGAATTGGAGAAGGATGTCATTGGCACTGTGGCCCTGTATCTCTCTGCCTGGCCCAGAATTCAGACCCAAACCCACCTTTCACTAACCGCTGAGATACCACTATCGCTCCCAAACTTTCTAAGACCTGCTGACTCATTCTAATCGGATGCTGACCAATGGCCAAAGGCTGTGTGTTTCATTATCAGTCCCCCCAGCCTCCATTTAGTTTTCATTTAAAATTAATGTGGACATAGTGGCCACAAGAGAATGTCAGGAATTCTATTACTATTAGCCATGGATATAAATACAATCGTATATCCCAAGGAAGGGCAAGTAATAATTGGTTGGGAAAAAAGTGCTCCTTCAATTTATTATGCAATGAAATGTCTATGGATTAGGGAGCATTTTGATATTGGTTAGAGATGTTTTGCTTTTTAAAAAGTGCAAACGGTGCAGAAAGAAAATTCTATGTTAACAATTCCAGTATCTCACATAAAATGTATTAAATTTTAAACATGTTGGTGCCATCTTAGAAAATGCCTTTTAATTAAAGTCATAATTTAGTTGTGTTCAACTTAATTGCAAATATCACTGCCCATAATAGCAAGTGGTGTTTTTTGGTAAGTAATCATATTATGCCTGCCTTTTCTTAACATTACTACTGATAAATTATATTTCAGATGTTTTACTCTATAAAGTAAAATTAACATTTTATTATGTAGTACATATATCTATGTTTATGTCTGTATACACATACACACACACACACACACACACACACGATACACAGGCAAAAAACTTTTGTCTCCAGGCATCCAAATTCAATATGGATTATATTTTTGGATAGTAGGACATTGCCAGACCTGAGGTGTCAAACCAGTTCTTTCTGGATCTTGGGCTTTGATAATATATGAACTTGATGCTTTCAAACTGGGGAAAAGGGGGAAGGATTAGGACAAGAGTTGAACAGCGGAATACAAAGGAGGCATAGATAAGGAAGAACGTTTGAGGCATTGTGCTGAGTTTTTGATTGAACAGGAAACTAAGATATCTTGACTTTGGAAAGGAAAGTCAGAGACTCAAAGGCCTTCCAACTCCTCCTCCTTACCACCAGCCTTGAGAAAGTTAGTTTAGTTTATATCTCAGGGAAATAATAACTAAATAAATGTTTATATTTCAAGGTTACCTGATTCTTAAATAAAGTGTCCAGTTTCTTTTTGTTACACTAAGTGGAGAAAACATGTTATTGAAAAAACAAAACAAAACAAAATTGTAACATTAAGCCTAACAAGAATATTTCACACGATGTTTACACAAACATGGATGTTGTCTACAATGCTGAATGCTATATGTGTACCTTTATTTTAAAACCAAAATACTAGGCTGACTTCTATCTTCTGGTCCCCCCTCTTCGCAACTGCCGCCAAGCAGGGCTTTCAGTCAAGCATGTGCTCTCTCTAGTGGCATATCAAGAAATAGCATGCCGTTATGGAAACAATAGAGGTTTTTTTGGTTTAGATTTTCTGTTTCCACGACTCATTAATTTATAGAAAGGGGAAGAATATCTGATTTTTAGTTGAAAAGAAGTTTCTAATTTTAAAATATCTCTAGCATCTTGTGCTATAAATAAAACCACATCCAACTGGCAATAATTTTATTAATTTCAAAAAATTGACCAAGCTTTGTATTTTCTTAATGATTCAGGTTATCTATTTTCCCTGTCCTGATAGTTACATAAGATGTGTTCATGATATACAAAGTAAATGAAATATACACAATCCAATTTAATAAATGAGTAGCTCTAATTTTTAAACTATATATTTCAAATGATACATGTATATTAGCTACTTTATAACTATTTGTCAGCATTGCATCAATCATGAAATCATTTCTAATGCATCTTAGAAACATGCTTTGCCTCAGGTTATTAGATGCTTTGGCAAGGGAACTACAAATTAAGAAAGTATTCTGTTGTCTTAAAAGTCTAGCCATGGCAGAGACTAAATTTATTTTCCTATTTGTTTCAGTGGGTCAGGGGCCTTCCTTAAATCCTCTTTCACAGCTATCTCCTTTTCACTTGCAGAAATCTTTTTCCAGAAGTAAAATATGGAGGAAAAACCATAAAAGGAAAGAAGCAAAAATTATATTTCTATTTTCATGTACTTTTAGTAAGCATCATTTTCTTTATATCTTTTATGTGTATAATCCTGAACAAAATGATGATCCAAGCCTTAAAGAACTTGTGATTTATTCATTCATTCATCAAATACTTATTTAATGCCTACTATGTGCAGTTGGTATTCAGAAGGCTGGGCTACAATGGTAAACCTGACAGTCCCTGCCCTCATGAAGTGTACCTTCTAGTTGGCAGTGGAGGGGAAATACCAACTAAATAGAAAAGACACACTTTTATAGGAAAGGTATCTACTTATTTGTTGTGTTAACTGTGGTTTTTACAAGACTAAGCGAATAGTTGAAATCAGGGAAAACATTTTGATTTTCTGTATTGAATAGTGATGGATTGGAGTAGAAATGGGGATTGCTTCCTTACACTGGAAATTTGAGAGAAATCTGGAAGCAGAATTTTATTCTGAGGTTATCTAGGTTGGGACAATGAGGTCATCAGAGTGACAGTTGGATTCTCCCGTCAATAGTAATAAACTCAGCAGCATGGTTGCATGGGTTTGGCTTTTTTCTCTTAGTAGCAATGTGGCTTTGGGCAAATCACTCAGCCTCTGTGTGCCTCAGGTTCCTCCTTAGCAAGCAAGAAAGAGTTAGTTGCTCAGTTGTGTCCAACTCTTTATGACACCATGGACCTCCTCTGTCCAAGGGATTCTCCAGGCAGGAATACTGGAGTGGGTTGCCATTTCCTTCTTTGGGGGATCTTTCCAACCCAGGGATCGAACCAGGGTCTCCAGCCTTGCAGGCAGACTCTTTCCTGTGTGAGCCACCAGGGAAGCCCTCTTTAGTAAAATGGAGATTAAAGATAGTATCTACCTCCTGGTGGTATTTGGATTAGACGAGTTAGACCAGTTAATGCATGAGAAGTGCTTAGAACACTGCCTGGCACTAAGCTGGCAATGTAAATATATGTTATTGTCATTAAAATTCAAACCTAAGCCTTTGGAGAGCTTGTACCATGATCCTAGCTTAGTGTCATGGCTTAATGATGGGACTCTGAAACTGTCAATATGGTCATTGCTGTCTGGGATGGCAGGAAGAAGACATTGGCTTTGTTCTTTTCTCTTTGAAATTTGTGCTGTAACTTCAGCACTTTGCTATATTTATTTTGGTAATTTAGGTTGCAAAAAATGAGGGTTGGATACTTTAATGAAGCTGCTATTGGGTGGGAGGGTTGCCCAGTAGACAGGGCAGAATCCTAAGCGTCAAGCACTATACTCCACATGCAGCCCATTGTCTTTTCCTGCAGGTGCCTTTGTCATAACGATGAGTCTTCAGAATTTTCAGATTTTATATAAATGTTTAAGTTTGTGTCCCAGTTTTCTCTTCTGGAAAGTAGCAGTCATAATTTTTCTCTACCTCATTCGAATGTTATGATGACTATGTTTATTTCCTTGTTAGAATGCTAGACATTAGAGAATCTGAACTGGAAAGGACTTTCAAGACACTTATTTTGTAATTGATGGAATTGGAGACAAGACAGAGTAAGTTGCTCATCAAAGGTAACCTAACTAGATCTGAGCATGCTGCTGCTAAGTTACTTCAGTCGTGTCTGACTCTGCGACCCCATAGACGGCAGCCCACCAGGCTGCCCGTCCCTGGGATTCTCCAGGCAAGAACGCTGGAGTGGGTTGCCATTTCCTTCTCCAATGATGAAAGTGGAAAGTGAAAGCGAAGCCGCTCAGTCTTGTCCAACTTGCAGCGACCCCAGGGACTGCAGCACCAGGCTCCTCCATCCATGGGATTTTGCAGGCAAGAGTACTGGAGTGGGGTGCCACTGCCTTCTCCAAGATCTGAGCATAGCTAGTTCCAAAATTGGATCTTTGGGCAGCTTTTAAATCTTGTTCAGAAGTCACATTGCTTTCTTTAAAATATCCTGGATCAATCAGATGTTGATCCTGAATCTCAGTGGTTTACTCCTGTGACACGTTGATTGGTCACACTTGGTTAGATTCTGTCCCAGATAGAAAGCCTAGGTTTATTTCCATATAGCTTTCGTTCTGGGACTTAGGTCAAAGTAGTAGCCACTGACCCAGCTATGGCACTCTCCTGGTGGAGAGCAGAAGGTTGAAGGGGCAAGGTGGGAGGAGACCTGCTATTCAAACTCTTTACAACTTTTCCTGGGATGTGCCATATGTTGTTTGCCCCCACTCCATAGCAAGTTACACACCCACATCCTAAGTCAAAGTGATGGGGAAGGATGCTGCACCTATTAGAAGCCAAGAAAGAATGATTGATTCACTGGCCTCATGTCTCACATAATTGTGTGTATGTGTGCATGCTCAGTTGCTTAGTCGTATCCAACTCTTTGCAACTCTATGGACTGTAGCCCACGAGGCTCCTCTGTCCGTGGAATTCTCCAGGCAAGAATACTGAAGTGGGTTGCCATTTCCTTCTCCAGGGGATCATCCTGACCCAAGGATTGAACCCATGTCTCTTACTTCTCTTGCACTGGCAGGCGAGTTCTTTACCACTAGCGCCTCTAATTAAATGCTATCAAAGGGCTCAAAAGCCAGTAGGAGAAGGCCAGTGTAAATACGCAGGAGCAGCACTGTGGAATGAATTCAACAGCAGAAGTCTATTAACAGTGGGATATGAAGGACCAAGTGAGTCACTGCTTGCTCAGGTCTGGAGGCTTAATCGAGGAGGAGAGCCTGAGCTGGAGCTTGAAAAATGAACTTGTCTCTAATATATAAATAGAACAACATTCTAGTTGGAGTAAATAGTTTGTGCAAATGCACAGAAACAGGAAACATCATGGTGTCTTCCAGAAACTACCAATAAGTGTTTAAACCTTGAGGGTAGGGTGCAGAAGAGAATTCCATTAAGGTGTATGACCATTAGGCAATGGGGCACACTTGAAGAGCTTTAAAAAGGAGAATCATAAATTCAGATCTGGGTTTTAGAAGGTGACTCTGGTGACTGTGGAAGATAGACAGAGATGTTGGAGACAGGAAAGCAGCGGCCCAGAAGAGAGAAACTGAGGGGACACGCCATAGGGTGATGGTGACGGGGAGTACAAATAGATAGGATATAATGCTCAGTTGGAGATGAGAAATCAGGAAGACAGAGGAATCAGGGGTGATCCTTGAATCTCTAGCTTTGCTGTCTGGGTTTCAGGATGGCAATGCTATTCGCTGAGAGAGAATATTCAAGTGGGGAGGAAACTGGGGAATAAGATCATGGGAATTAAAGTTGTGACTTGGTACATCTGAGGTGCCGCAGGGGTCAGGAAGGTGCACTGGAGAGAGAGACTGGGGGGTCATCGCACCTCTAGTACAGTCAGCTGAAGCCGCGTGTCTGCAGTGTTATCAAAGATAGTTGTGAGAGCTGAGGTGGTGGTCCAGGTCAGAACCAATATAGAAAGAAGATGTAGGCAGAGAAGACTCAGAACGAGTAAATAAGAAAAGTGGAATCACAGCATTGGATGGAAGAATGTTCAACCTGTGTTTCCCTTAAAAGGTGTCAGTTGCAGAAATAGACCTTCTCTGTAGCATTATCCTAATCTTGGGATTAAATAGTACCCATAAGCCTACTTGCTCCCTGAGCTGTGAGCAGTGACTTGTGAGGGTAGCTTAAAAATACTTGCTGTTTGGCAATAGAAGGAGACAGTTGGTGGAGGGATTAAGTGTGTGGTATGGGATTCAGCATTTTGTTGCCTGGTTTCAACTCATAGAATGAAAATTTACCTGCTTTGTATCCAGGGGAAATTTACTTAATCTCCCTCTACTTTGTTTTCTGCTCTGTAAAACAATGAAGAAATATCCACATCCCTTAGGGTTGGTATGAAAATTAAATAAAATATGACATAAAAAGGCACTTAGCACAGTGCTTGCTTAAGGCGGGTGCTCAATAAAAATCCAGTTGGTTTTATGTTTGTGCGTAAAGAGTACTACCTTTTGCACAGGAAGATGGAGGTGTTGCGCCCCCTTGCACTGAAACATGTACTTTAAACTCTTTTTCTGGGGATAGTGATGAATCATGGTGAGTATCCATGGTTGTTCACCTGATTTATACCTGAACTAGTCACAGGCATTAGGAAGATGGTTGGCCTGCCTTCCAAAAGCAGCCTATGACTAGGAGATGGCTTGTCTTTATGTGACATGTTTACTTGAACATGACCAGAGCTGTGTTTGCCACCAGCTATGACAAATGAAGCCAAATCTGAACAGACCTGTGTACACTTCACCTAATACTTGTCTGAACTAAACAGCAGGAACACATCTTATATCAAGGGTCCTCATTGGGTATGGAGAATGAGAGCTCTCTGCTTTTGGAAATGTGAAGGAATAATGAGCAAATGACCAAAAGTTGTCTTGCATATGTGAAAACAATGAAAAATGGAAGGAGACAGTATTCTGCTATGAAAATCAATTAGTTAATACATGAGAAGGTCCTTTGTATTTTCCCAAGGAGGTAAAAATTCATTTCAAAGTATTTCAATTATCTTTCATTACATTTCTCCATGACTTTCATGTTCATTCTGTTTAACATGTCTACTACTCACTGAGATGGGGTGCAAAGAAGGAGAACAGGGATTCAGGGCTTGAGTTCTCCATCACAGAGAAGGCTTCCTGAGAGTTTGGGGTGAGTTTGATAGGGAAGATAAAGGTGGTATTCTAAAAGTCCTCAAACATTCTCCTAAGAAATCAGTCAATTTCTTGAAAAAAAGAGAAACAAAACAGGAAACAGGAAATAATTGTTAAAGGTTTCTCCTATTTCTACTGTCATTAACAGGGCACCCTAGATGACTAGACGTGGATTCCAGCCCTGCAAACTACTAGCAGTTGATTTTGAAACTCTAGGTTCATTAGTAAAAGAGGGATTTAGACTCAGTCATATGTAAAGTTTCTTGCCATTCACGTTTCATGTTTTCCTTTTTTTGATAGACTAGTAGAATTTGCAAAAGCTGTCTAGACTAATATTGCTTTTCCCAAGAAATCCCTTACAATTTTAAGTTTCTAAGTGGAGCATTAAACCTCCCAGAAACCCCAGAGAACCAGCCTGTCCCAGTGTTGGGCAATTCATTTAATTAGAAATTCTTTCTTATGTTTGGCAGATATGCCATTTTATTTGATTGTATATCATTTCATTTGTGAATGTGTTTACTTCTACAAAAGCTTTCAAGTTGGCTTACATTGCTGAAACAGAGCTAAACATAAAAAAATAAGCAAACATTAAAAAAAAAACCCGTAAAATACAGCTAAACAGTAAAAAAGACAAATCAATGAAAAAGAACAGAGAAATAGATCTTGCTGAGCCTCTAATGGGAGATAATTATCACAGTTTAGAAATCAGTTTAGCTTGGGGTTCTCTTGCAGTTAAGGCAGAAATGGAACCATATTGTGCTTCTCACTGGGTGATGTGAGAAGAGATGCATTATGATTTTAAGTGTCAAGTTCAAAGAGAAATGAGTTCATAGAGGTCTTTATATAAAGAATATCAAGTATCTTAATAGACAGTCTTGAATAATGTGTGTGGACATTGTCTCAGGTGGTTAATTATGTTGCCTCTCTATAAAGTGGGAAGCATTATGTATATGCTTTTATTTTAAATTCACTATACTTTTATTACAGTTGGTTTGAAAAAACAGAATGAGTAAAATATTCACAAATCTGCCAATCTAGCACAACTATTATCCTGTTGGCAAATTAAATCATCTCAGCCCTCATGCAATTATGGTTTTCACAAGAACCTCAGCTGGGTTTCTTCAGCAGGAAAGGACCCCAGGACATAGCAGCAGCCAAATGTATCCTCATGTTTGTAATTATACTCTTAATTTTTTACCCCACTTATTACACTGAACACATGATATATTTTTCTTGTTACTACACAATTTTTATGATTTTATTTTTAATTCTCAATTTTAAGATTTACTGCAATTTACCAGTCATTTCATGCTATAAAAATGTTGCATAAATATCCTTACACTTATTGCTTTCCCTGTTTTGGATGATGAACAGTGGTTAGTTTCCCATACAATGCTCTCATTGAATTTCAAGTTGGAAACTGGCTCACCTTAGTGGCAGTCTAATAACCAGCCCTTTGCAATGTGTTGATGTATTTACTCTTAAGAATGTTGATGGTGATATTGCTTATTACATTTTCTGTGTTTTTCTTTATGAGGACTCATGTGAGAAATTTCTCTCATTTCAGTACCAGAAATCATGTGTTTTTTTGAATAAGAATTTATTAATATTTTCTTCAGGGAATCAGGTAACTGAATGATTTTCCCTCATGGCTGTGAGCTGTCAAAAATGCAGAGAGCCAAATCTTCGGTGCATATCTAGCAAACATGAATGGAATGGAAATCTAAAGAATACCTTACATACAGTATACCAGCCTCGTTTCTGGAGTCATCATCCTTTTCTTTCCTTTTTGTCCTATTTCCTTCATCCACTTCCCTTAAATTTTATTCTATTTTGATGATTTATGCAAGCTTTTGGAGCTTTCTGGAACAAAGCAGAGATATAACTAAATAAATACATGTAAATACTTGAATTATTTCCTTAGGGTAAGTTTTGAAAAGTAGAAGCACTGGCTTTCGTGTCACATTAAATCTTAACCCAGTGAAAAATTATCAGTAGGAAACTGAGATAATATAATCCATGGATGTAAATTCCTGGTGATTTATTGCCCATGTAATACTAAGTGAGAAGTTAGAGTCCTGAGAGGAATAAACAGTCAAATTGATTCCCAGAGACTTTCTGTGCAATGTCAGTTCAGTTCAGTCCAGTCACTCAGTCGTGTCTGACTCTGCGACCCCATGGACTGCAGCACGCCTGTCTATCGCCAACAGGCGATGTTGAGCTTACTCAAAGTTTGAGTTTACTCAAACTCATGTCCATCGAGTTGGTGATGCCATCCAACCATCTCATCCTCTGTCGTCCCCTTCTCCTCCCACCTTCAATCTTTCCTAGCATCGGGGTCTTTTTCAATGAGTCATTTCTTCGCATCAGGTGGCCTAAGTATTAGAGTTTCAGCTTTAGCATCATGTCTCTAGCTCTGTGCAATATCAGAGGCTGCGAATGCTTTTTTCGTGTAAAACTGTGGTAATGTTTTTAAATTAAATTATGACAAAATATCGATTGCTATAATTATGTATTAATTAAAGTGATGCTCATCTTTGTATGATATTATAGGTATAAACAACAAAATTGATTATTTTGTTCTGAAAATTTAAGAGCCAGCTTTGACAGGGATTGGCCTGCCTTTGTAAGGAATTAGACCATATAGGTCTTGAGGATAAGACCAGTGGTTTTCTCAAAAATATTCTAAGTATTTGGACAGACATATGATTCAAGCTCATGGATTTCTATGCTATATAATATGGAAGAGGCAGTTGATTTTTGCCTGTAAGTATAATTGCTTATATTGTCTTTGACTAAAACGTACGTCAACGGGTTTCCTGGACCAGTAACAATGCTGGAAGACCTCAGGACACGAGAGCTGCCAGATGTATCCTCAAATAGCTTTTCTCAAAAAATTCTTAACTGGAGTATAATTGGTTTATAATGTTGTTTTGGTTTCTGCCACATAACGACGTGACTCAACCATAAGTATACATATGTCCCATGCCTCTTGAACCTCCCTCCCATGCCCCACCCTTCAAATAGCTTATTTTAGTTAAGTTGTTTGAGTCACCTAATATAGATATTCTCTTAAAGAGTCTTCACTTAACCTACCAGTTTAGTAGTCAGACTTACTGACTGATGTTCGCAGCTCACTGAATATGCCTTGCAGGGAGGCAGGTGACCTTGGGGACCAACACAGTAGTTGAGTTTTATGCATGAAAAGAGTCAAATCTGTTTGTTCTCTTTGGTTTTGGTGGATTTTTTTTTTCACCAAAAAGAACACGTCTTCTACATGATGCCACTTTAATATTTTTAGATAGCTGTATCAATACTTTGTTCTTCCAAAACTACTCATACTGGAATTCTACTCTGTTTGCTGTAGAACAAAATACAGTGCAAAATGGATGTTTGTTTGGATTCTGTTTTAATGGGAGCTTCCCTGATAGCTCAGTTGGTAAAGAATCCTCCTGCAATGCAGGAGACCCCAGTTCAATTCCTGGGTCGGGAAGATCCGGGGGAGAAAGGATAGGCTACCCACTCCAGTATTCTTAGGCTTCCCTTGTGGCTCAGCTGGTAAAGAATCTGCCCGCAATGCAGGATACCTAGGTTCCATCCCTGGGTTGGGAAGATCCCCTGGAGAAGGGAAAGGCTACCTACACCAGTATTCTGGCCTGGAGAATTCCATGGACTGTATAGTCCAGGGGGTCACAAAGAGTTGACAAGACTGAGCGACTTGCACTTTCACGACTTTCACTTCTGTTTTAATGGGGGATTCAGTGTAATGACTCAAAAATTATTTACTTACTGGTGTAGAACTATCTTGACATAAGTTCTGAAGCAATGGCATAGTAGGTGTTATCATGAGCATAATAGTTTAAAAAAGTACAAACCAACCTACTAAAGAGAAGCCAAATAAACAGGGGTTTACATGTGTAGGAGTTCTCTCACACGAATTTATAGCAGTTTCTTTACTTAATGTGTTTGGTAGCCACTATGTTATGTAGTCATTATTGTGCAAAGAGTGGAAAATTTTACTGTGGAAGTGGCTCTCTTTTGTTGACAATGCTATTTGATAATACTGATATTCTAATACAGTACTCACAATTGGACATTTAGAAATATCTATCATCCTTTGTGAATAATGACACTCAAACTACCCCTGTGGGAGTGTATAGATAAGATCATTATTTTCATTTTCTAGATAAGGAAACTGAAATGAAATTCTTTGCCGAAGGTCAAAGAACATATCACTGGCAGAATAAGATTAGAGCAGTGAGTTCTTGATTTTCAATCATTTGCTCAATCATCTAAGTCACATTGTTTTACTCAGTATGAGAGCAGATTATTATCAGTCAGTAGGAATAACGCTATGCCCAGATGATGCCAGAAGACCAGCTGAAAAATGAAAATCTGCTCACTCAACCATTTGTTTATCTGCAAAATGCCAAGCTGCTCATTCTGATATTTTTCACTAAGCCTAATAAGTCGTCTTCATGTCTTGCAGACACAGCCTCTAACTCAATGTTTATACTGCCTTCTAAAGTTAATTTCTGGAGGCTCTGTCTTTTAAAAACAATTTTGGGGTATCAGAATTATTTAATATGTTCTGAATATGTTAGTCGTGGTAAATTGAGGAAAAAACTCTTCGAAAGTGTTTTTTTGATGAAATACCACTCCTTTGTGCAGTGGTGAACAAACACCTTTTCTAACATTAGAGACTAAAATAAGATCTCATCATTAGGAGAAAACTGGGCTTCCATAACTGCCACCAACTCCTTGTAAATGCTTTTGGGCCGGCATATGGGACTGAAATCGTAAGACTGCATCTATATCACATGGATTTCTGCACAATCAGTTGCCTTCATTGTGAAGGTGGCCAAAAAAAAAAAAATAATAATAATAATCAGGTAACCAGTGTTACAATCCAAAAATAATAATAATAATCAGGTAACCAGTGTTACAATCCTTATAGAAGGTCTTGGGCAGAAATAGCTGAATTCTTTCAATGTTCAATAAGCCTTTATTGTACTCTGCATACATGCCTACCTGCATCGCTGCAGTATATCCTACTTCTTGGACATGTTTTGGTAGATTAATCAGTTGACAGGTGAAATATTTTCCCCTAGGTCAAACACTATAAATGCAAGTCAAGATGCCAATTTAGGATGTCTGGCCTTCTAGTAGCTCAATTCATTCAATTGTGCTGCTCCTGAGTTTGTTGATGGATGATTCCATTGTATAGCTAGCCTTGTATGTTTTGTAGTTAAACTACTAAAATACTTTAACTAGTCTGAACTCAAAGTAATTCACAATAAGAATGGCATAAGCATTATCATTCACTTATAGCCTGTAGAATGTAGAATAGATTTGGTTCAATAAAAGAGATCACGGTGAACTAGAACAGGAATAGAAAATTCATTTTTCCTTGGTTCTGAGATCTTCTGAATTCAATCTTTATTAGGAATGGGCAATTTACAAATGTGTGGACCCATTACTAACAAATTAAAACCACTTTAAGAAGAAAACAACATGAATTTTGGATTTGATTACTCAGGAATATAACTTAAAGTGCTTTCATCCTAACCCAGTGTATTGAATTTACCTTAGGTGGCTTCTGTGATCTAATTAAAAAAATATATATGTGTGTGTATATATATTTTAGTCTTGCCTAGACTGAAAACTTGAATGAACTATACATAAATAATCTGTGATGTTGATCAGAGATGAAGTACACATCCTGTGTTATTGCAAAACTTAAAAAATTGGATATAAACATGAATGATTGTCTTTTAATGGTATTTATACACTGGGGTTAGGTTTGTTTTCCTCTATTTAAAAATAAAATTCTGGAGGAGTCTTGACTTCAAAGTACTTACAATTGTAAAATTTGTTGCTGTTGTTCAGTCGCTAAGGTGTGTCCGACCCTTTGCCACCCCACAGACTGCAGCATGCCAGGCTTCCCTGTCCTTCACTATCTCCCAGAGTTTGCTCAAATTCATGTCTGTTGAATCAGTAATGCTAGCTATTTAATTTTGCAGCAGACATTTAAGAAACTTACATTTTATTTCAAATCTAAAAGTTAGTGACATCGTTCACTCAACTAGCAAATATTTGTATTAGTTACTCTGTCTCAGGCTCTGAGTAGGTATTAGTTCATGACACAGAGACCCTCCAATTCACAGAGCCACCTCTACTGAGATAAATCCATCATCACAATTAACCTGGGTGATGTGAGAGAAAGGAGCTGCAAGGGTACATGCAACAGGGTGATGGGAGGAGGCTGGTTCTGAGGATTTAAATTGAGACCCGAAGAAGATCTGGCTTTTAGAAAATTCATGGGAAAACCATTTAAGGGGTATTTAAGGTTGTAAGGTGGGAATGACTTTTTCTTTTGGTAATGTGTAGTTTTCACAATTTGTAGTCTTCTGAAAGGACTACAAAAAGAAATTAAAATTCAGAAAGAGAAAGCAACAGTTATTAGAAATGTTGGAACATTACGGTAGAAACGTTTGGAAATTTTGAAATTTTTTAAGGCCTGCTCTTTTATTTTAATGTTGAAGACATGGCTGTTCAGTGACATTGCTGTGTTTTGGTCACATACTAGTTAGAAAATATTGGTTTTTACAGTTAAGAGTTTAAATTTTTAACTATAAATAGTTGGTAAACATTTACTTAGGTTTTCTCTATAATCAATAGCAATTGCCAAAGCCATATCAATCATTGGGATTTACATCCCTTGTTGAGAAAATCACGAGTATTTTGACCCTTCAGTCATCTGTTGACTTTAGTCTCTGGCTTAGAAGTCACTAGGCCTTTTGTGATGCGTTAAAAGATAATTCTTAAGTTTAATTTCCGGGTATTCCATTTTAGTTTGGAGCCAGATATGGTCCATCTTGATTAAAAAAGAATTTTTTTATTGGAAAAAAATGTTGATGCTTCCTATCATTTCCAGTTGGAGACATATTGCTTTGCTAGACATCTCAGTTATAATTTATGTACTTTTCTTTTTGCTAAATGGCAACTGGAATTTTCAGGCCAATATTTATATAAATTGCAGGTATAATTTATAACATAGCTACCTACTTCTAATATTTTTTATTGGTTTGTGGAGAAATACATTGAGGTTAATATTGTTTACATCTGTTTTTTTTTGTTTTAGCTTTTTAATCCATATACAGAAATCTGTATGCGTTTAGTTCTATATCCTAATAAAACCCCTCTATTTGGTGATGATTATATAAGGCAATTAACATTGCCTCAAGAGTTATTGTCAAAGGGAATGGTAACTTGACAGATCAGAGTACAAGAATGTGTTCTAGACACTTAAAAAATTATGATTTAAGAACCTTATGTTATTTTTAGAAGAGCTAAATGTTTGCCTGCCTTCTGCATTTATTTATTTATTTATTTTTTGCCCTCTGCATTTAATATAAAGAACTGAAAGTAAAATATTTTCATGATGCAGATGATGTGATTTTTTCAGTTTTATGGAGGTTTAATTGACAAAAAGATATTTAAGTGTACAACATGATGATTTGAAATACATATACATCATGAAAGGATTCCCTCTCCCTACACTGAGTTAATGAAAATATCTGTCACCTCATATATTTCTCTCTTTTTTTGGTGAGAACATGTGACAATCTCAGCAAATTTCGCCTGTATAATATAGTGTTATCCCCTGCTGTCACCACGTTATATACTAGATGTTTAGACCTTATTCCTCTTACAGCTGAAATTTCATGCCCTTTTATCAGTTCCTCCCTATTCCTGGTCCTCCCATCCCACCCCCAGGCAGCATTTGTCTACTCTATTTCTCTAAGTTCATTTTTTAAAAATTCCACATATAAACGATACTATGCAGTGTCTTCCTCTGTCTTATTTTACTTAGCTCAGTGGCCTCCAGTTCCATTCATTGTTGCAAATGACAGGATTTCCGTTTTTTTCTTTTTTTAAAGGCTAAATAATGTTTGTCTCTGTCTCTCCTTCCTTCCCTTCCTATATCTGTATCTATATGTCTATACATAGATTTTGTTTCCTGAGAGCGCTTTTATTTCAGTGTCCATGTTATATAATTTAATGGGAGAAAATTATCCTTTGTCTCTGTACCAGAAAGAACTGTTTCTAAATATCTTGTGTGATTTTATCTTATGAACACTGTGATTTCTGAAACTATTTCCTTCTTTACATTGCTAGAATAATACAGTCACTTTTATAGCTTGTTTTAAACAAGTATACTAAGCCTCAAAGCATAGTTTTTTAGTGCTAACCATACTCTTTTATTTTTATATTTCCTTTAAAATATAATTTTCCCATTCTTTTTTCCTTTTTATTCTGCTATATGCTTTTGTAAGCCTCCTGAAGCCTTTTCTGAAAGAAAAGTTGAGAAATAAATAGAATTTGTTAAAATTTTATTCCATGCATGGAGCTATCATCATAAAAAAAAAAGCAAATCTCTTTTGCTTTGGCAAGTTTATTAAAAGGACTTATTCTGGGTTCCAGTTTTAGATGAAGGGGTTGTGAAACACTACAGAATCAGAAGACTGGATGAAGGGGGCTTTTTCCTCACCCGGAGAAGAACCTTTTCAACACTGAATGAATTCGTGAGTCATTACACCAAGACAAGTGATGGCCTGTGTGTCAAGCTGGGAAAACCATGCTTAAAGGTGAAATGCTTTCAAGCTGTGTTCCTTACTTTTGAAGTTACTTTTTTCCTTCAGATATAGGAGTTTTTTGTCATATGATATGCTAGCTCAGGAAAAAAAAAAGGTCATTGAATACCTAAGGCATGGATAGGCAAACTATGGCCTATGAGCCAATACTACCCCACACTTATTAATATTTTTATGAAAGTGTAAAGTGTTAGTTGCTCAGTCGTGCCTGTCTCTTTGTGACCCTATGTACTGCAGCCCACCAGGCTCCTCTGTCTATGGGATTTTTCCAGGCAAGGATACTGGAGTGGTTTGCCATTTTCTTCTCCAGGAGATCTTCCCGACCCAGTGATCGAACCCCAATCTCCTTCTCTTCAGGCAGATTCTTTACTGACTGAGCTACCAGGGAAGCCCCAGTATTTTTATAAATAAGTTTTATTGGAACATAGATACGCTCATTCATTTACAATCGTCTTTGCCTTTTTGCTATAATAGCAGAGTTTGGTAGTTGAAACAGACTATATGGCTCACTAAGTCTAAAACATTTATGATCTCATCCTTTGCAGAAGAAGTTTGCCAAGTCCTGACCTTAAGCAATCACTGAACACAGAAAATATTCATTCTTTGCACTAAGACACTAATCTAATATCCTGATATTGGAGCATTTAATGATACAGCTGGAGGAGAAAAAAGTGTTGGAATATAATTCTTACTTAGATGATCTGTATTCAAGACTATTAACATGAAATGACCAGGTTCATTATCCAGTTGTCTGCATATAATAGATATCATTTAACTGTTTAACAGTTTGTTTGGCCTGGTGTTTGGTGGAAGGAGATAACATTTATAGAAATTTTATCTACATCTGTCATTAAATTCCACTGTTTGCATGTTTTACCTAAATGTGTTTAAAATTAGATAGTGGTCAGTCACCTTAGTTGGGCAAACCCTCAGCTCCTCATCAGAGTTTAGGTCTCATGTACCGTCAGTGGTATAGCCAGTCCTATGGTTTATAACTGGATGACTGCTGAAAGCATCCTGGTGATGCCTGATTATAATACTATAGACAAGTAGAAGCTGAAGAATCCTGATCATTATGTAGGGAATTTATTGAGTTAAATCCTGCCAAGTGAATATGCAATTTTGATATAAGTATATACATCTTAGGGTATCACCAGTGGCTCAGTGGTAAAGAATCCACCTGCCAATGCAGGAGATGCGGGTCTGATCCCTAGGTTGGGAACATCCCCTGGAGGAGGAAGATGTAATCCACTCCAGTATTCTTGCCTAGAAAATCCCATGGACAGAGGATCTTGGTGGGCTGCAATCCATGGGGTCACAAAGAGTCAGACATGACTGAGCCACTGAGCATGCATGCATATACATCTTAGATGGTACAGAAATGACCTCACAAGAAAATCTAAGCTTATGCTAAGAAATATCTCACCTGATACCAAGACATGACTTAAAAATACTTAGTTTAACTCATAGTTTTGAATTCAGATAGGGAAAAGATTTACAAAACATGGGTGACCTTCTGTGCACTCAAGATGCCAATGACTTAGTGGAGGAAATAAGATAAATATCTAATGACGGATGACAAGCTAGACTGTGAAGTATGAGAGCAGAGGCCTTGCCTGCTTTGTTTACACAGTGAAGCCTAGTTGGTGTTGAAAAATATTTATTTATTAAGTAAATGAATGAACAAATAAGTAAATGAAATTGAAAAAAGATGAAATTAATTATGAGAAATTTGATGATACATATGGTAGATGCTACGGGTCAGAGAGTTGGGGAAATAACTGTGGATGAGATGGAACTTCATTTGACCTTGAACCTTGATTTAGGTAGGCAAGGATACAGAGAGAATGCATACCAGATAGGTGGGAGGGGACATTGGGGTTTGGGGTGGGACAGATGGACAGCAAGGTGCCTGATGCAGCAGGATCTGGGAGGAGAGCAGCTGGACGAGGTGATAGCGCAGATTCTACCACTACTGCTTTTCATTTTAAGGTAATTGGGATAAAATTTACAATATTTTGTTTTTAAAAGTGATGACTCTAAAAGTACCTAGGTTATTTTCAACCAAAAAATTGTTAAATATAACTTTTTTCTTACCAGTATTCTAATTATTCTGTGAAACAGATACAAGTTCCAGCTCCCTTTGATTTGTCATATAAAACTGTGGACCAGTGGGAGATTGACCGCAGCTCCATACAACTTTTGAAGCGATTAGGATCTGGTCAGTTTGGTGAAGTGTGGGAAGGCCTGTGGAACAATACCACTCCGGTAGCAGTAAAAACATTAAAGCCAGGTATGAGAACCAGAATGGCATACATTGATTTTTATAACCTACTTGCCATTATAAATGTTCAAGAGGTCATGGGACAGCTGGTTTGGACACCAAGCAAGTGTTTTGCTAGGTGACCACAGTACTCAATCCCAGCACCTGAGATTTTCACAATTACTGCAGATGTGTGGTTTTGAATCCTAATCCTGTTGAAAACTGAGACTAACCTTTACTGTCCAATCTTATCATCTTTTTTTCCAAAAAAGAAACAGCCAGCTATCCATCCTAACATCACTCTCTAAGGAAGGCCTTTCACAGGTCAAAAGAGAACAAAAAAATTAGATTTCTTTTATTAAAAAAAAGCTCCACGATAGTTTTCTCTCCAACAGGAATAATTATTATTGATTTACAGTGTAATAGCAGCAAACAGCTTTGGTGATTGCTTAAATGTCTTCACTTCACTGGGGTCATTAATCAATCTTCTCAGCTATTTATTGCTTAGCAGACTGCCATGCAATAAAGACGAGCCTGAAATCAACTCCCACAGTAGCTTTGACAGGCAAAAATTAATATTTAATGTTGCATTACTAGCTGAGTTGAGATTGGGTCTCTCTTGCTGTGCAGCTGGTCAAGCTTCCCCTGCAGAGGCTCCTGATGTGCTGTAGTTCCAGCTCTAGTGGATGGTCTGATTTGGCAATGATTTAAGCTTCCTTGGTGGCTCAGATGGTAATCAATCTGCCTGCCATGCAGGAAACCTGGTTTTGATCACTGGGTTGGGAAGATCCCCTGGAGAAGGGAATGGCAACCCGCTCCAGTATTCTTGCCTGGATAATTCCATGGACGGAGAAGCCTGGCAGGCTGTAGTCCACGGGGCCACAAAGAGTTGGACACAACTGAGCAACTAAAACATACACATACATAAGTGGCCTGTATTCCATGAATCTGATGACCACCCAAAGCATCAACATAAAAACGTATTGTAGATAAATTGTCTGAATGAAGATCGTAATTGTCTGAATGAAGTTTCTCACTGGAAACTTCATGAATCAGATTATTTGGGGGTGGGGGCATGATACCACTATATATGTAATTGACCATAGGCCAAACTAATTATAACAACCCTAAGTGGTCCCTTATTATGGTGTGGGTGCCTCTTTTATTCTTAGCTCCATTTTGCCACAGTCTTAAATTAAGTCTTG
This sequence comes from Bos mutus, assembly GCF_027580195.1. NCBI lineage: Eukaryota > Metazoa > Chordata > Mammalia > Artiodactyla > Bovidae > Bos > Bos mutus. Next base: position 34,788,493 of record NC_091625.1, read on the forward strand.
ATTCAAGACTTTAATCCTATTTGATTATGTGGAGCAAACCAGTGGTAAAAACTGAAATAAGCGAGCTCAGTAAAAATTGATGGAGAAGAGAATAGGCCATTTCCCCATATTCTTTCTCTGTAAGTCCTTGCCTCTTCTCCTTAGTCAGTGAAGAGATATTTATAGTTGATCTGTTTGGTTTTCCTAAGAATGTGATTGCTAATAATAGTACAAATATGGCCAACACTCATTGAACACATATGTGCCAGACAATATATTACCCTGACACTGATTCTATGGTGTCAGTGGAATTATTAGCCATGTTTTAGAGATGAAGAAACTGAAGTTCAGAGATGTTTGGTAATTTGTTTAAGATCACAAAGTGAGGTAGGGCTTGATTGAGCCTGGGTAGTGAACTTCTAGAGTCTCAAATGGCATACCAAAGGATAGATTGCCTCTGTGAAATAGCCTGCATTTCATTAATACAGCCTGCATTTCATTAATAAGGCTATTAATAAATAACCTTACTAATGAACAAGTCAGAGTGTTAGCTTGGAGTGTCAAAGCTTACCCATGCTTGAGGTTCAAATAGTAGCTGTGAAGTCTTCAAAACAAGAGAATAAGGAACAAAATGGACTCTCTGAGCATCACTGAAAATGTTTGCACTATCTATAGTGAATACTGAGAGGTGAAATGACAGAATTCCTTCAATTACATCAGTGAGTCTGAAACATCATATTGTATAAGAAATAAAAGATTTTAAAATGACTAATGAAATGTAAACTCCAGGTAGCCTTTTTTCTCTTAAATTCTATGTGATTGTAACTACTTGGCACTCTGCATGGTGAGTCAGAGTCGAGCCAATATAAATGCAATTTAACTTAGATGAGTCTTCAAAATAGGCTCCAATGTCTCTCTTATCAAGCTATTACAACTCCAACTGTGGAGGTATTAATACATGAGAAAATGTGGAATGCAGTTTCAAGTGGTGAAAAAAACATTAATTTGTGGGAGGGGCCCATGAATGTTTTCTGCTTGGCCTATACTCTATGTCCCTACAGAATTAAAGACACAAATGTGGTAGATGTCATTGTTTTTTAGGATAGTTATCCAGCTCTTCCCTCAGTGGGTCCCAAGGACAGGGCAATGATTAGTCTTTGGATCCTGGGCAGAAAAACTCGCTGCAGTGATTAAACATTCAGTGTCTTCCAGCGTTCATGTTAATAGAATGTCTTCTCTTTGTGTTCCTAAGATGCCTGCCTTGTTTTATCAATTAGACTGTCAGTCTCTCCTTTTTCCTTAATTTTTCATATGGACCTGAAGCAACCTCTCTTCACCGACAGGTCATAATACATAAGCTGCACAGCCCTGATGCACCAACACACCAGTTATTATGTTGCCCTGGTTGAACTGATTCTCTTCCTTGATAAATCTGAAGATTTGTGACACCAATGCTCTTACTTTACTGAGAGGCAGGAAGCAATCTCGGTGATTCCCACCAGGCTGCTCTGAGGACAGGAATGCCTCAATAACATAAAGTGATTTCCCCCTCTTCTTGTTTCAGGTTCAATGGATCCAAATGACTTCCTGAGGGAGGCACAGATAATGAAGAACCTAAGACATCCAAAGCTTATCCAGCTTTATGCTGTTTGCACTTTAGAAGATCCAATTTATATTATTACAGAGTTGATGAGACATGGAAGTCTGCAAGAATATCTCCAAAGTAAGCTGAAGACTTAATGAAAGGAAAAAAAAAGAGGAATTTAGTTTAGCGAATCCTATAAATGTCATTTAGCAAGCCTTCTATAACCCAGAGGATATTTACTATGGCATATCTGTGACAATGAATGTCTTAACATTGAATTGCTCAACTACTCTTTAATAGGCTGTATGCTGTGTACTCAAAGGGAGGAAAAATGTTTATGTAGTCGAAGAACAAACTGTTCACCACAGACATATCAGAGTACTTAAACGCAATGTGAAAACTGAAGAGTAGATGTTTTGCCTGATGCTTTGTTTCCTACAGTAAGTAATTGAACAATATCAGTCATGGAGCAGTATTTTCCATGGCCCAGAATTAGGAGACATAGAATAGTTTGCGGGGAAGGGAGGGAAAGTTACCCTCATTTTTGTCTTTGCCAGTTTTTGACAACACTGTGCTTGTTGGTATTTAAAATACTTCCAACTGCTAGAAAACATTAGAATGTTCAGGCTAAAAAGCAGACACATACTATTACCTTATTTTTACATCTGCTTCCTGTAGTCTGAGAAGACTTAAGGGTGCTGTAGAATTTTGGTGTTTATTACAAATGAATAATTTAATAAACAACAATATTATAAGCATTAAAATGAGATGTTCAAAGAAATGGAGATCAAGTACTGAGAGAACAATTCATGCTTAAAGAAGAGGCATTTTCTATACTTTCTTGACATGCCAGAATGGGACTGATACAATGTATGAGGTAAAGGGAGGTGAGAAAAACAGAACAAAGATGTCAGAAAGATAGAATTTTCTTATTTCAGGGTGACTGGTGAAGCTGGTGATATTAAATTGCAAAACTAGATAGGAACAAAGAGCATAAGACCTGCTAACTGTTAAAAACCAAAAATATACCTAGCTCCCTTGCATAAATATATCATATTTAACAGTATTGTGTTACCCACCATAGGGAGACTAACCTCAGCACTGACTCCTTTTGCCTTATCCCCAAGGACAAAAGTACAGGAGCCATCTCAGGTCATCTCTAACAAAAATGTTTTGTCAAATGATAAGCCTTCAGGCTGTTAAACAGCAACGTCAATTCTCAGTCCTCAAAACTAACAGCAGTGTTCAATTCAATGGATACTCTCTCCTTCTGGAACCACTACCTTCGTTTGGCTACTGGGACACTTCATCCAGTGGCCTTTTCTCCTTTCTTTCTTTCTGGTTTTTCTCAGTTTATGTGATTTCCCTCATCTCCCCTACCTCTGGATATCTTGGGATTTTCCAAAACTCTTTTGCAACATCACTAGATTCCTTGCTAATCTCAACACTCTTATTGTTTAGTAACACTTATGTGTTACCAATTGCCCAAATCATATCCCTCCATTACTTCAGAGTCGTAATCTAACTGCCTTTATAACTTCTCTATGTGAATGCTGTATCAGTCTGGATGATGTGGGATAATGTGGGTATAATGCAGTAATGAACTCCTGCAAATCCCAGAGGCTTGACACAAGTATTTATTCTTGCTCATGCTACATATGAAAAATAGACTGGCTAATGTCTCAGGTCTGTTGATCACCTTGTCAGGAGTAGGAAATATGACTAATCTCATTCTGTCTGTTAAAGTTTCTGACCAGGAGTGACAGAGGTAACTTCTGTGCCCTGTTTATTTGGTTAAATCAAATCAAAGGGATAGGAGAGCACAACCCTCTAAAGTGCTTAAGAGCAAGAAAAAAACAAAAGTTTATAAATAGCCCTCATTTCTATTACATATGTCTATTGGATATCTCAAAATAACATGTCCAAAAACCAATCTCTGATATTATCCTCGGTAACCTGCCCCTCTTGAGGTTTTTCCTTCTCTCATGATGCCAACACACAGGCTTACTATCTCAGTCTTCTCTACTCTCACATCCTATGTCAGACCAACCAGCAAATCCCACTGGCTTGCTTTTGAAACATATCCAGGATTTTACCACTTCTCAACGCCGCTACTCCAGTGCAAACCATCATCAACCCTCTCCTGGATTCTGCAGTAGCCTTCTAATTGATGTCCCTCTTCAGGTTCTTGACCCCTTACATTTCTTCTTAACACAGTAGCTGGGGTGCTAAGTCTCTTCAATTGTGTCTGACTCTGTGTAACCCTAGGGACTGTAGCCCACCAGGCTCCTCTGTCCATGGGATTCTCCAGGCAAGAATACTGGAGTGGGTTGCCATGCCCTCTTCTAGGGGATCTTCCCAACCCAGGGATCAAACCTGCATCTCCTAAGTCTCCTGCATTGCAGGTGGATTCTTTACTCACTGAGCCATCTGGGAAGCCCCTACTCATTTTGTAATTAATGATTTATTTAGATAGCTTATTTTTAGTCTCTTCTAAAATACAACTCAGTTTTAGTGCTTGAACAATGTCAGGGGCACAGAAGGTGTGCACTAACTCTGTGTTGACTAATTGAATGAATAAATGATGAATAGATTAAGTTGGGGCTATTGTGAACCTAATTTGAGACTTGGGGTTACACTTGTTTTAAGACTCTTGATATTCAGCTTGAATGCCAGGTACACTTATATTATGTTGCAGACTCCTTTGACATTGAGGATTTCTGTGGCCATTGTGTTTTACTCAGGGTTGAGCATGAACTCTGTTGTCTTCTGGGTTGAGCCATCAGGGTCGAGTTGACAAAGGCCTTCATTTGCCATGATTCTTAGTAGCCAGGGGGAGTAATGAAGGTGTGTTCATTACAGGCAATTCCTTCCCAATCAAGAGGGTTTCATTTCAACAAAGTGGTCTTAAAATGAATATTCCACTCTTAAACAGCCCATCATGATAAATATTATTAAGCTGAAAGGCTCTTGAGTAATGGAACATAATGAAAATATTTCCTTGCTGCAGATGTAAATTGTCGCAGGTCTGTGAACCCTTATATCAGTTTTGACATATGGCTGTTGTATTAGAAGTGTGCTCTGAGGTTGTACACATTTCCTAGGCCACTGCACTCTTTCAGGGCAGGAAATGTATTACTCAATTTCCTTCACTGTTGTGCCTGTCAGTGAAAACCTTTTTATATCCACTGTAATAGGATTAGATGTTGTATTTGATAGTTGAAATAACACATTTTTCTATAGAACCATCTTTGTAGTCCCTAAGCTTGGCTGAATTTTTTTTTTTTTGTAATAAACTTCTCCAAAATGGGAGAAGCCTGTCAAAAAACTTTAGCACTATGGGTAATTGATGCCTGGTATTTCTTATTGAAACTTAAAGAGGATAAATACCTGCATCTTTTTAAGTTTAGTTGGGCTTGTTTGCTTTCCAATAAATACTTGTAGAGCATCTAGTATATGTCAGTATATTTTCTTTTCCTACGAATCGAGCTCCAGCATGTAGTTCATCATTCTCATGGACAGTCCACCTAGTGGACTGATGCAGACAGGGATGTTTTGACTGAGATACCCTTTAACTGAACAAAACTATAGAGCTATTTACTGTTTGTATGAATGGAAGTCTCTTCATCGCCCCTGACTTTTGGGTGCTCTGGAGTGTAAGGCGGATTTTAGAGAGGCAGTATAGAATAAATTTGAGTCATGAAATTTCAGTCTCCAGCATATCCTGGATTTGAATCTCTGCAATTTATTACAAGACAACCCCGATGGTCCAGTGGTTAAGAATCCACCCGCCAGTGCAGGGGACATGGGTTCGATCCCTGGTTGGGAGGATTCCACATGCAGCTAAGCCCCTGCACCACAAGTATTGAGTCTGTGCTCTGGAACCTGTGAGCCCCAACTACTGAGCCCAGGCATCCTAGAGCCTGCGCTCCCCAGCAAGGGAAGCCACAGCAGTGAGAAGCCTGTGCACCACAGCTGGAGAGTAGCCACGGCTCATGGCAGGCAACCAGAGAAAGCCCACATGGCAAGGAAGACTCGGGGCAGCCAAAAATCAATCAATAAAATATTAAAAAAATATTATTTGTTCCTCTGAGTCCCAGGAATCCCTATCAAACAGGGCAAACTACTTCCTGTAGTTTCTCTGAGTATTAGATGAGGTGACTTACTGGAAATCAACCATATGGGATGGTGGTAGGAGAGGAGCATATATTTTTAATTTTTTTCTTTAAAGAAAACTTTATAGCACTTACTATGTGACAGCAATGTTTCTAAGTCATACACAAGCATTAATTTAGTTCATTCTTCTAACAACCTCATGAATTCTTATCATCATCATCCCCACTTAGCAGTTGGAGAAATTGAGGTATGGAGAGGTTAAGTATAGTAACTTATTCAAGATGGTTGCGTGAAAATTCAAACCTAGGAAATCTGGCTCCATAATCCATTAAAAAAATAATTTTATTTATTTATGGCAGTTCCGGGTCTTCATTGCTGCCCAGGCTTTTCTCCAGTTGTGGCCAGTGGCTACTCACTAGTTGCTGTGCAGGGCTTCTCATTGCTGTGGCTTCTCTTGTTGCAGAGCACAGGCTCTAGGGAATGCAGGTGTCAGCGGTTGTTACTTCCCAGGCTCCAGAGCACAGCCTCAGTTATTGTGGAGCACAACATTAGTTGCTCCGTAGCATGTGGAATCTTCCCGGATCAGGGATCAAGTACGTGTCTCCTGCATTGGCAGGTGGATTCTTTACCACTGAGTCACTAGGGAAGCCCCATGGTCCATGTTTTAAATTGTATACATAGCACTGATATTTTCCGGATATCAAACTTCTATCTATTGCTGCACAACAAATTACCCCAAAACTTAGTAGCTTAAAGCAGCAAACATTTATTTCCTCACAGCTTTTGCAATCAGGAATCCAGGTGCAGATGAGCCAGGTCTCCTGGCTCAGGGTTTCTCACAAGGCTGCAGTCTTTTTATTTGCTTGTAAACAGGATTGCTTTATTGTCTTCTCTTTCTGATAGTTCATTATTAATGTATAGACATGTAACAGATTTATGTATATTAATTTTGTATCCTAAAATTTTACTGAATTTATTTATTAGCTCTAGGAGTATTTTTGATGGGGTCTTTAAGATTTTCTGTATACAGTGTCACGTCATCTGCCAATAGTTAACGTTTTACTGCTTCTCTTCCAGTTTCTTTCTTTCCTTGTTGATTGCTCTGGTGTGGACTTCCAATACTGTGTTAAATAGAAGTGGTGAGAGTGGGCATCTTACCTTATTCTGGACCTTAGAGGAAAAACTTTCTGCTTTTCACTATTGAGTATGATGTTAGCTTTAAGTTTGTCATCAGTTCAGTTCAGTCGCTCAGTCGTGTCCGACTCTTTGCGACCCCATGAATTGCAGCACGCCAGGCTTCCCTGTCCATCACCAACTCCAGTTCACTCAGACTCATGTCCATTGAGTCAGTGATGCCATCCAGCCATCTCATCCTCTGTCATCCCCTTCTCCTCCTGCCCCCAATCCCTCCCAGAATCAGGGTCTTTTCCAATAAGTCAACTCTTCGCATGAGGTGGCCAAAGTACTGGAGTTTCAGCTTTAGCATCATTCCTTCCAAAGAAATCCCAGGGCTGATCTCCTTCAGAATGGACTGGTTGGATCTCCTTGCAGTCCAAGGGACTCTCAAGAGTCTTCTCCAACACCACAGTTCAAAAGCATCAATTCTTCAGCGCTCAGCTTTCTTCACAGTCCAACTCTCACATCCATACATGACCATTGGAAAAACCATAGCCTTGACCAGATGGACCTTTGTTGGCAAAGTAATATCTCTGCTTTTCAATATGCTATCTAGGTTGGTCATAACTTTTCTTCCAGGGAGTAAGCGCCTTTTAATTTCATGGCTGCAGTCACCATCTGTAGTGATTTTGGAGCCCCCCAAAATAAAGTCTGACACTGTTTCCACTGTTTCCCCATCTATTTCCCAAGAAGTGATGGGACCAGATGCCATGATCTTCATTTTCTGAATGTTGAGCTTTAAGCCAACTTTTCACTCTCCTCTTTCACTTTCATCAAGAGGCTTTTGAGTTCCTCTTCACTTTCTGCCATAAGGGTGGTGTCATCTGCATATCTGAGGTTATTGAGATTTCTCCCGGCAATCTTGATTCCAGCTTGTGCTTCTTCCAGCCCAGCGTTTCTCATGATGTACTCTGCATAGAAGTTAAATAAGCAGGGTGACCATACACAGCCTTGACGTGCTCCTTTTCCTGTTTGGAACCAGTCTGTTGTTCCATGTCCAGTTCTAACTGTTGCTTCCTGACCTGCATATAGGTTTCTCAAGAGGCAGGTCAGGTGGTCTGGTATTCCCATCTCTTGAAGAATTTTCCACAGTTTATTGTGATCCACACAGTCAAAGGCTTTGGCATAAATCAATATTACTCAAGTCCTATTTAAATACACTGCTGTATTAAACACACACACACAATGCTTAGGTCTTTCTCATTTGAAAACTTTCCTTGACTCTATTTAATTTCGTTTTCTTAATTATAAAAGATGACAGACATGTAGAATGGAACATGTATGATTTATGCCCTTTCTACATATATATTTATCATGTAATTGTAAAGTGAGCAAATAAACAACTATGCAGCTGATATGCAAATCAAGAATAAGATACTCAGCATTCCAGAAACTGCTCTAGTACCTTATCAATGACAATCCCTCACTATCATAAACTTCAGGATAATTGCTCTCTCTTCCTTGACTTCATTTTCCTCTGCTAGCGTTGTTATTTCCCTGTCTTAATTAGGCTTTTGGAAATTGATTTCTCTTCTTGCTATCTCCATGTCCTCAATTCCCATTCAGCCCTTCACCCTTTATACCCCATCTCCAGTGGGATTTTCTTCCTGTCACTAGTGTCTCCAATGACTTATTAATTGCTATATTTAAGAAATGCTTTTTAGCTCTTATCTTGCTGGATTTATTTGACACTAGTGGTGACTTTCTCTTCTCAAACTTTTGACTGTTAGGATGTTCCCTTCTGGTTCTTCTCTTGTTCTGTAGGCTGATTCCTCTCAGTTTTCTTGCAGGTTTATTTTTCTATGCCCACTGTAAATGTTGGCCTTTCTCATGATTCTATCACCTTGTAGCAATCTCAGCAACTTTTAATGTTTAACTTCCACCCATAAACATGACCCTTAAATCCATATCTCTAGCTACATGCTTTCCTTTGAGCTTCCAAACCATATGCTTGTCTTCTTTTAGACATTTCCACTTGGGTAATCCACATGCATCTCTAGTTTCACAGATCTTAAACTGTTTAATTCTGATAAGGCAGCAGCAATGATAGCTAATAAGAACAGGTAGACTTTACTGTGTTCTTCCTATGTCAAGTACTATTTTAAGTGCTTTATGTGTATTAACTCATTTTAATTCTCTTTTAACAACTAATCCCATGAGGTAAGGGCTTCCCTGGTGGCTCAGATGGTAAAGAATCCACCTGCAATCTGGAAGATCTGGGTTTGACCCCTGGCTTGGGGAGATCCCCTGGAGCAGGTCATGGCAACCCACTCCAGTATTCTTGCCTGGAGAATCCCCATGGACAGAGGAGCCTGGCGGGCTACAGTCCATGGGGTCACAAAGAGTCGGAGACGACTGAGCGACTAAGCACACCATGAGGTAATGGTAATTATTGCTGTATATATGGGGAAATTGAGGCACAGGAGTATTAAGCAGCTTGCCCAAAGTCAGGAAGAAATCTAAGGTGGAGCCCTGATTCAAAGCTGGCACTCTAGCTTCAAACCAGTGTTCCCCCTCTTATACTGTAATTACCTCTAAAGTCAGGAGTTGTGTGTAAGACTCTTGACCATAAATTCAATGCATTTTTGGTAATGTTTGGCTTATTCAGACAAGGATAATGATAGTTTGGATTTATGTGAGACAATTTCAATTCTCCAAAAATTTGAAGGTATATATTAACAGTATAGCATCTCAACTATCCAGGGATGGCTGACACTGTTTCACAAAGTCATCATAAGATAACACTAATCTCTCTGTAATTATCAGACTGGCTCTACTATATAAATTTCCTATACTTCATTATGCAGAATCAGCAGTAGGAGAAACTATGTCTATGAAAGGTATACCATGCCTGGAGAGACGAGCAACCTATTCTAAGAATAACAGACTAAGAAAGAAACTTTAACACATGCATCAAACTTGATGGAGTACAAATGTAATATACACAGTTTATAACTACACATATAGAGCCTTCATTTTTTTGTGAGCTAGTTTTTAAGAACAATATGATGGAAGAATGAGACCTTTTCATTGGCTCAACCATGCAAATTAGCATTATTTTTAGGTTCAAAGACTAAAGCAAACTATACAATGAAGGAAATCCAGAGGCAACCAATTAATTTCCAGGAAGAGATGAGTCAGTGACATGTGGTATTCAAAATGGCAATAGCTGGACTCTTTCAGATATTTATAGCTGTGTTTGGATAATGTGGTACTTTTGCTCCTTTCTCTCAGTAATGTTCATTTAGGGAAGGGAGGGACTCAGCTTTGAAATGTGTTTGAACTCTGAAAATTGTTGCCTCATTAACCCTTCACAGCAAATAGGATGGTTTGTACTGATTATATTTATTTTCTCAACAGATCAGTGCTATGGCACTTAATCCCACTGAGAGCTCAGTCATCAGAATTCTTAGAATTTGCTTCAATATTTCAAATATTCTCCAAATTGAACCTCTTATTTTCTCTTTTTGCCTAGATGATGCTGGATCAAAAATCCATCTGACGCAGCAGGTAGACATGGCAGCCCAGGTTGCCTCTGGAATGGCCTATTTGGAATCCCAGAACTATATTCATAGAGATTTGGCTGCCAGAAATGTCCTTGTTGGGGAACATAATATCTACAAAGTGGCAGATTTTGGACTTGCCAGAGTTTTTAAGGTGGATTTGGCTTTGTTTTAATTAGTTGGTAATGAGTCAAAAGGCTCACAGGCCAGGAGACTAGTAGTATTCCTGCTGTTTTTTTTTCCACAATATTTCTGAGAGTCCTATGGTCCATAGATCCTGTCAGGATACCAAGGCCCTACAGACAAAACTACCTTCTATTTCTGTTTCTTCATCAATTTGAAAGAAACAGAGAAAACAATGACCAACCACATGGGAAAGTATGTAATTAAGTTTGTGGTTGAATTAATGATCAGTTTTTCATATCAGTCTCTGGTAGCTCAGTGGTAAAGACTCTGCCTGCAATGCAGGAGAGGTGGGCTCAATCCCTGGGTCGAGAAGATCCTCTGGAGAAGGAAATGGCAAGCCACTTCACTATTCTTGCCTGGAAAATCCCATGGACAGAGCGCTTGGTGGGCTATAATCCATGGGATCTCAGAAGAGTTGGACATGACTTAGCGACTAAACAACGATAGCCTCTGTCTGCCTTTGTTTATTTATAAGCAGCACACTTTGTATAGCCACTGTATGTATTGCTGTTCACTTTGTGCCAGACTAATATGCATGCTGCCAGAACTCTACAGCAATCATTGGTTTTTAAAATACTGCCTTCCCCTACCTCCCTCAATTTTGTGACATCAGGCCAGAAGACACTGATATGGAAAGTGTAGTATTAGCTGTTTTTCTCTGAATTTAAATATTTATTTCTGCATTATATCCTAAAATATGAGTGTGGAGCATGAAACACAAGTATATGATTCTCTTTTGATTTTATGAAGTTGTCTTTCCTCTTTGTAAATTAATTAGATCCCCAGTGAGTTGATATAGTAATTTAAATCATTTGGATCCTACATTTCAGTATTAGAAAATGGTTATATGGTAATTCTCAAAGTCAGTGGCTCTTCAATACCAGCAGTAAAAAAAAAAAAAAAGGCTTTGTTTTCACTTTTTTTAGTTTGTTAAAGACCAGGTATAAAACCCGTGTCATCACAGACGAATTTCCCGTATGTAATATAATGCTCCTTCCAGTACTACTTTTAGCACATAGTAGGATCTCAAAGGGCTTCCCCACTGGCTCAGCAATAAAGAACCCACCTGCAATGCAGGGGCCACAGGAGTCTTGGTTTCCATCGCTGGGTTGGGAAGATCCCCTGGAGGAGGGCATGGCAACGCACTCTAGTGTTATTTGCTGGAGAATCCCATGGACAGAGGAGCCTGGTGGGCTACAGTCCAGCCAACTGCAAGTCAGACATGACTGAAGCAACTTAGCACGCATACACAGGCTCTCAAATAGGGCTTCCTTGGTGGCTCAGATGGTAAAGAATCTGACTGCAACGCAAGAGATGGAGATTTGATCCCTGGGTCAGGAAGACCTCCTGGATAAAGGAATCGCTACCCACTCCAGTATTCTTGCCTGGAGAATTTCATGGACAGAGGAGCCAGGGCACTACAAAGAGTCAGATAGGACTGAGTCACTAACACTTTCACTTCAGGCTCTCAAATAATGTTTCATTAATGACTAATTTGCTGCTGTACTTATCACCTGAACTAAACTCATTTTGAATCTTTTCCCTCTATATTTTAATGAGAAGTAGATTACAGATGAATGAGGGTGGCCAAAAAAAATACCACTTTAACTTGGCTTGATTCCTTAATGCATTAACAGGTAGAGAATGAAGACATCTATGAATCTAAACATGAAATAAAGCTGCCGGTGAAGTGGACTGCGCCTGAAGCCATTCGTACTAATAAATTCAGCATTAAGTCCGATGTGTGGTCATTTGGAATCCTTCTTTATGAAATCATTACTTATGGCAAAATGCCTTATAGTGGTGAGTAATTCTAAAGTGGGCCTTTCTGCTGTAGGTCACTTACTTAGGTGTGACTTTAACTGCTTTGCCCAGACTTAGAGGGCAGAGTTATGAGGCTGACCACACCATGCGCCTGTGGGAGCATAATAGATAAAATTTGATGATAATGATTTGCATTAATGAGGTGCTTTATTGCCTCCTTATCCTTTGCTCTTGAATTGCAGTCTTATAGACAGTACTTGCTGCAGCATTTAGTCTTGACAGCCTGGGAAGCGAATGGTGGACTTCACAGTTTCTCCGAGGAAGTCAATTTGCTTTGTCCTCTAGGGTATCAGTATCTGTGGATTTAAGACTCTGATTTTCAATTTGTTTTTTGTTGGTTCCATTGTATATGTTTTAGGTATGACAGGTGCTCAGGTAATCCAGATGTTGGGTCAAAACTATAGACTCCCTCAACCATCTAACTGTCCATTGCAATTCTACAATATCATGTTGGAGTGCTGGAATGCAGAGCCTAAGGACCGGCCAACATTTGAAACACTGCACTGGAAATTTGAGGATTATTTTGTAACAGAGTCTTCATATTCGGATACAAATAACTTTCTATGAGGAACACTGAAGAGGAAGAACAAATAATGAAGCAGCAATAAAACCGAATAATCAGTTCAGCAATACAATCATATTAACCAACTGTAAAAATGAATTTCTCTTCACATATTCAAGTGATAAGGTAAATTTGGCCATATGCTATAAAAAAGATTAAATGTGCATTTTACCAACTGGGCAATACTGAAGGACAGTCTAAGATGAAATATCATCTCCCCACTGCCTGGCCAAATCAAACGTACTAAACAGAGTTATTTTTCTTTTTAAAAGAGACATACATTTCTATTTATTGTTTGAAATGCCGATCAAGAGGATCAAGAGATGATAGTCAATTTTTACTCAGTGACTGTTGTAGCATTTTCCTGTTTACTGATTAAAGTGGTTATTCATTATTCCTTGGATTGCTGAATCCCATCAGACTGTTGTTATGAAGGAATTTGATTGCTTTGCTGCACAGCAGGACCTGTGCTTTGAGATTTTTTTTTTCTCATTTAAAATATCCTGTAACTACAATGATGGCAAAGCCATGTTAAATGACTTGATTGTACTTGGAGTAATTGCACATATTTTTTTCTATGCATAAAAAAATGAAGCAGCTGTTGAGAAAAAGAATTAAAATCTCCCTCATTTTGTAGAAGGAAATGATGGAATTTTTCTATACCTCGATGTGTGTCATCTGAGATTCATCTACATTAGTTTTAGTCTCTTAATGTTAAGAATCAGATTGCAAAGCTGATGACTTATTATCTATGGAAATATGCAAGAAACATGTAATAGCCTGTAAGATCTGAGAAATAAGTATCAAGATAGTTCAGGAAAATGAGAGGAGATCAGTAGGATTGTTTTATGACCTAGGATTTCTGAATAATTAAAAAAAATGTACCTTTGGTATATAGGCCAGATTTTCAAACTGACTACAAAACAGGTCAAATTCTGCTTCAGATCTAGAGAGTAAGAATCAGGAATAATAAGGTTTCATAACCTTGGTTTTAAAACTGTATTTTTTGTCTGGTTAGGCCAAAATGAGTTTTTACTCATCTTGAGTTTTAATTAACCTTTGCAAGAATCTTTTTTCTTTTAAGCAGTTGGTTTATCAAGTTTTGTGCCTCATTAGATAAGTGTAGAGAGTCCTCAAAGAAGGTTTCAAATAAAAATATATATTTAAAGATCTTCTAATGTAAAGCAATATGAATGAAACAATAAGAAAATTTTGAGTACATTGAGAATATTTTGAGTATATTCTCTCTTCTTTCTTTAAAGGGAAGGAAGAGCATTTCTAAGCAGTTACAGAAGCCCCAACACAAAGTAGATTAAGCACTAAGTAAATCTGTAACTCTCTAATTGGAAGACAGAAGTGGTTAAAAAGGAGATAACAGGCCCCGGATAGGGAGTCACTCGTGCTAAGCCCCATGTCAGCAAACCTAGACTTAACACTTAACCTAATTGCAGTTTCAGCCTCTCCCAAGAATGTAACCTTTAACCAACCAGTCAACCTGGAATCACTGGGCCAGCACGAGGGAGGTAATCTTCCTGATAGACCCCTTCCATCCCACTTAGGAGGACAACCTTGTCCAAAACAATGCATTCTTGGCTAATAACTTCCTTTGCCCACTCTCTTTTCTGTTTTTAAAAGTCCTTCCTTTTCTATGGCATGGCCTACCTGTTTTCTATTTGTTAAATGAGATGTGGTCTTGATTCAAGAATCACTGAATAAAGCCAATTTGATCTTTAAATTTACTCAGTTGCATTTTTGTTATTTAACAAAGGAGACAGGGTTTCATGAACAATACCATTAGCAATTCAGTGATGCTCTTGTTGTCCAACTCTTTTGAGGCCCCATGGACTGTAGCCTGCTAGTCTCCTCTGTCTATGGGATTTCCCAGGCAAGAGCACTGGAGTGGGTTGCCATTTCCTTCTCTGGGGCATCTTCCCGACCCAGAGATCCAACCTGCAGCTCCTGCACTGGCAGGTGGATTCTTTACCAGTGGCCACCTGGGAATCCCATCAATGGTGTTAACAAAGATTGAAGCCCTTTCCCAACCTTCCCTCTGCCATCAGCATTGTTCTCATTCCTATGATCATAGACGGCCATCAGAGCCAACTGGGGTTGCCTTTTCTCCATCCAGCAAGAAAAATGGGAAGTCTCTGTCTTTGCATTTTCAGCTTGTATAAAAATCATTCTTTTTCTTTTAAGGCAAGTTGGGGTCATATGCCCAGCCCTAGACCAATAATAGACTGTTTTGTGCTGACTTAGAATAAGTTCTAGGCTTCCCTGGTGGTTCAGATGGTAAAGAATCCACCTGCAATGCAGGAGATCTGGGTTCAATCCCTGGGTCAGGAAGATCCCCTGGAGAAGGAAATGGCTATCGACTCCAGTATTCTTGCCTGGAGAATTTCATGGACAGAGGAGCCTGGTGGGCTAAAGTCCGTGGGGTCACAAAGAGTCAGACACAACTGAGCGACTAACACTTTTGCTTTTTTTTCAGAATATGTTCTGCCACTGAAGCTGGGAATATGGGTACCTTTTCTGGAGATAGGCTGGGAGGCTGGCTTATCTGAATAAAATTAGAGAAGCCTGGGTAGGTGTCCGTTAAGAAGAAAGTCCCCTAGAATAAAGTAGCTATGCAATATACATATAATAGTGTGTGTGTATATACACTTAAACTTTTTGAAACTAAAATGGGCCATGTGGAGCTAACAATTATAGAGTCATTTGGTTCCTTTATGTGTGTGTGTGTGAGTATGTGTGTGTTAGTTGCTCATTGGTGTCTGACTCTTTGCAATCCCATGGACTGTAGCCTGCCAGGCTCCTCGGTCTGTAGAATTCTCCAGGAAAGAATACTGGAGTGGGTTGCCATGCCCTTCTTCAGGGGATTTTCCCGACTCAGGGGTTGAACCCTGGTCTTCCGCATTGCAGGCAGATTCTTTAAGGTTTGAGCCACAAGGATTATTGAATAGCAAATATTTGTAAGGGAAGGTCAACACTAATCTTTCTAATTATTTGACTATGTATATTCAAAAGCAGAGACATTACTTTGCCAACAAAGGTTCGTCTAGTCAAGGCTATGGTTTTTCCTGTGGTCATGTATGGATGTAAGAGTTGGACTGTGAAGAAGGCTGAGTGCTGAAGAATTGATGCTTTTGAACTGTGGTGTTGGAGAAGACTCTTGAGAGTCCCTTGGACTGCAAGGAGATCCAGTCAGTCCATTCTGAAGGAGATCAGCCCTGGGATTTCTTTGGAAGGAATGATGCTAAAGCTGAAACTCCAGTACTTTGACCACCTCATGTGAAGAGTTGACTCATTGGAAAAGACCCTGATGCTGGGAGGGATTGGGGGCAGGAGGAGAAGGGGATGACAGAGGATGAGATGGCTGGATGGCATCACTGACTCGATGGATGTGAGTCTGGGTGAACTCTGGGAGTTAGTGATGGACAGGGAGGCCTGGCGTGCAGTGATTCACGGGGTCGCAAAGAGTCGGACACGACTGAGCGACTGAACTGAACTGAACTGAAGGCAACTTCAGTTACTTAAAGTCAAAGAGTCTAATGCAAAGAGCAAATTATAAATAACCAGTTATTAGAAATTAAAAGAAAATAGCTCATTTTCTTTGAGCTTATTTCTAGGAGTTCAATCCTGATTGAACATATACAGAAATGAATTAAAATATTCCCATTTCATTTTGAAAATTCAACTACTATATCATTTTCTTTTTGTAGTAGCTAATAACAATAAATTTTTTCGTAAGGTCTGATTTTGAAATGTAAAAAGAAGGTTATCCTTTCTTGTTTTTATACTACCTGAAACCCTTTGACTTAACACTTTTGATTCTTGGAGACATTTATGTTCAAGTTTCTGTCAAACCAATCTATTATTCTTGTTTTTACCTGATGGATCATGGAGAAAAATAATAGATTCAGTTATGAGAAGCAGGAATAGATTTTTAAACTGATATAAAGTTCTTTTCCTGTATAAAATAAAAGGATCAGGTAAAGATAAGTTTAATTCTCCTACAATGAGCCAGCTCTTGTTAAATTTACCTCCCATAAATTGAAGCAAAGCATTTTCTATGTAATGTTTTATTTATGTAATTCAGTTATTTGGAGGTGGTGGTGAGGGATGTGAGTACATAATTTCATGTGGTATTTCAAATCTCTGTTGACAAAAATCTAAGGATTTTTAAAATAGAAAAAACCCTCAAAATTCCAATAAGCCTCTCTTAAGAAGGTTATGAAGGAAATAGCTTTATGTTGTCTAAGGTCAAAAGAGGCATAAATCTAAGTGACCAGAAATCTGCAAACTGGGCTGCGCAACGGGTCGTCTTAAAGGACACCAAAGAACAAGCCATGGGGAAATATCAGGCCGGCCACATCAGCTCGCGTATTTTGCTCACAATGTGCGTCCGCATGGTGCCTGCACAGATGACTGAACTATAGGGGCCCAAGCTCTTTCCATTCTCTGGTGGCCCAATGGGAACCGCTGCCCTTGGAAGGATGCCGGCTGTCACCCAGCTGGTGTTTCCTAGAGGAAGCAAGGCTCAGCTGGTGATCCGTAGCTTTGCCAAGCATATGCCCAATCTGCAATCCTGTTTTTCGTGAACTCGAGCATGTGGTTTCTGGTCCAAATGGTCTGGTTGGTAGTGTGTTTTCTGGTGACTTTTCAGGACTCTTCACAAAGATATGTGAACTACAATGGCGATAATTTGGATACTTATTCAGATTGTGTGAAAGGCCACTTAAAAAAAAAAAAGCAAATGAGGCTTTTATACATGGGGAGTGGAATTGCCAGTGAGTTCATCTGGAAATATTCAGTTTTTGTATTTCCTGGCTCATTACAGAGTTTTGGTCTACAGTCTTCAACATAATCCCCAAATTCCATGGAATGGGCTAAAAGAAAAAAGGTGGGAGGTTTGATGGAGAATACTTAGAAATCTTTTAAATCCATGACCCCAGAAATATTTTAATTTTCACTGTATCATCCTTTTACTGCCTACATTGCCCTATTAAACACCTTCAGATTTGCTTTTTTTATATTAAGGAACTGATGGTAAAACTCTTAGATTATTTATGACATTTAGAAATGAGCTGGAGAATAAAAATAATGTACAAATGTTGAATCTCAGAACTTTAACTAGTTTAGCTTCAGTCTGCACTCAGGTGATACTATCTATATAGAAGTTATAAGATTAAGTCATAAGGAAAGAGACACCCAATTATTTCCTTTTACTTTTCTTGCTTGGGTAGTTAATCTATTAGTCGTCTAAAGCAACAGACTTCAGTGTAACATCTTTTTCATCCTCGTAGAAAGTAGTCAACTCTTCCAGAAAAGGGTAGCAAATCTTGAACATGCCTTAACCATCTAGTTATATGTATTGCTATGCAGGAGATTCAAATCAAATAACATAGGAATCATGGAATTGTATGTTAGGGTGAAGTGGTTAAAAACAACTAAAATTGCTTGGTTTGGAAGGATCTAAACATCGTCTAGTAATAATTTATTGAAATTTTAGAATAGAGGCTTTAATTGTATTAATTGTAAAGGAAAAAGTTGGTTGATATTAGCCAAATTAGATTTAATTTTTATGGTCCACACAATTGCAGAATAAAATATATCTTAGCTTTCAGTCGTTTTTCAAAATCTACATTTAATTATAGATTCAGAAAGTGGGAAGCAAAGCAGATTAGCCAGGTTAGTATATTTTAAAGGTATCTCAGTGAGATTTTTTTCTCTAAAAATGTGTATTTCTATAGTGTACCCTTTAATAATATTTATGTTGTACAATTACTTGTGAATATATTACACATCTCTGTAACTTATCTGTGTAATAAAAGGTTAAAAAATACCTCTTTTAATTGTACCACTTGTTATAAAGCTATTACTTGCTGTTCAGTTGCTCAGTGGTGTCTGATTCTTTGCGACCCCATGAACTGCAGCACACCAGGTTTCCCTGTCCTTCACCATCTCCCAGAGCTTGCTCAAACTCCTGTCCACTGAGTGAGTGATGCCGTCCAACCATGACATCCTATGTCATCCCCTTCTCCTCCTGCCTTCTATCTTTCCCAGCATCAGGGTCTTTTCCAATGAATCGGCTCTTCGAATCAGGTGGCCAAAGTTTTGGAGCTTCGGTCCTTCCAATGAATATTCAGGACTGATTTCCTTTAGGATTAACTGCTTTGATCTCCTTGCTGTCTAACGGACTCTCAAGAGTCTTCTCCAACACTACAGTTCCAAAGGATCAATTCTTCAGTGCTCAGCCTTCTTTATGGTCCAACTCTCACATCCATACATGACTACTGGAAAAACCATAGCTTTGACTAGATGCAGCTTCATCGGCAAAGTAATGTCTCTGCTTTTTAATACGCTGTCTTAATATGTTTGTCATAGCTTTCTTCCAAGGAGCAAGTATCTTTTAATTTCATGGCTGCAGTAACCATCTGCAGTGATTTTGGAGCCCAAGAAAATAAAGTCTCTCACTGTTTCTATTGTTTCCCTATCTATTTGCCATGAAGTGATGGGACCAGATGCCATAATTTTAGTTTTCTGAATGTTGTTTTAAGCCTGCTTTTTCACTCTCCTTTCACCTTTATCAAGAGGTTCTCTTCGTCCTCTTCACTTTCTGCCATAAGGGTGGTGTCATCTGCATATCTGAGGTTATCGATATTTCTCCCGGCAGTGTTGATTCCAGCTTGTGATTCATCCAGTCCGGCATTTCACATGATGTTCTCTGCATATAAATTAAATAAACAGGGTGACAATATACAGCCTTGACACACTCCTTTCCAAATTTTTAATGAATCCATTGTTCCATGTTCAGTTCTAACTGTTGCTTCTTGACTTGTATACTAGATTCTCAGGAGGCAGATAAGGTGGTCTGATATTCCCATCTTTTTAAGAATTTTCCACAGTTCATTGTAATCCACACAGTCAAAGGCTTTAGTGTAGTCAATGAAGCAGAAGTAGATGTTTTTCTGGAATTCTCTAGTTTTTTCTATGACCCCATGGATGTTGGCAATTTGGTCTCTGGTTCGTCTGTCTTTTCTAAATACAGCTTGAACATCTGGAAGTTCTCTGTTCATGTACTATTAAAGTCTAGCTTGGAGGATTTTGAGCACTACCTTGTTAGCATGTTAAATGAATGCAATTGTGCAGTAGTTTGAACATTTTTTGGTATTGCCCTTGTTTGGGATTGGATTGAGAACTGACCTTTTCTAGTCCTTTGGCTGGAGTTTTCTGAATTTGCTGGCATATTGAGTACAGCACTTTAACAGCATCATCTTTTATGATTTGAAATAGTTCAGCTGGAATTCTATAACCTCCACTAGCTTTGTTTGTAGTGATGCTTCCTAAGGCCCATTTGAATTCACAATCCAGGATGTCTGATTCTAGGTGAATGATCACACCATCATGGTTATATGGGCCATTGAGATCTTTTTTGTATAGCTCTTCTGTGCATTCTTGCCACCTCTTCTTAATATCTTCTGCTTCTGTTAGGTCCATATCGTTTCTGTGGTTTATTGTGCCTGTCTTTGCATGAAACGTTCCCTTGATATCTCTAATTTTCTTGAAGAGATCTCTAGTCTTTCCCATTCTATTGTTTTCCTTTATTTCTTTGCACTGTTCACTTAGGAAGGCTATCTTATCTCTCCTTACTAGTCTTTGGAACTCTGCATTCAGATGCATACATGTGCAAGTATTAAATTAAAAAAATTAATTGTGTTCTTCAAAATACTAAAGCAAAGGGTTTTCTTAAAAATATATTTTACCCTAAGTGTTCTATCTTCATTCGTACTGGATTTGTTTATTATGCTAGTTATTTAAAATTAAGGATTTTAACTTGACTTTTAAAGTTGATTTTGCTGTTTCAGAGTTCAAGTTGGTTGTGAATTCACTAATTTATTTCATAGCAAGTAAAATATTTCCTCAGTTGATTATAGTAAAAGAATTTATATTTGTGTGATGGGTAAAGTACATCTGTGAACCTTGGGAATATGGTCTTTTTTTATGCCACATATTTATAGCAGGCTAGCTGCTTTATGCCACCTTTCTCAGAAACCCAAGCAAATGGAAAAACTACCAGCTCTTATGTAGTTTGTAGCTGTGGCAGTGGGAATGACAGTATTGGTAGGTCCCGTGTTGGCAATTAAATCCTTGGCTTGCAATTCATTGGCCATAGTGACATGACTTCACCCAGACACAAGGAGCACTGTATGTGTAATCCTACCATGTGCCCAGTGACAGGGTGCCAGAAATACTTATATTAGTGTTAGTAAATAGCACTAACACTAGCATACCACATTAAAATGTCAAGTAATATTTAAAGGATGTTGAGTGGTGGAAGGTCATGTATACTCATTTACCCATTATTTTTCCTTAATTATTTTATTCATTTGTTAAGCAAATATATATTGATTGCCTGTGAGTAGCAGATAGTGAGCAAAATGCTTGGATAAAATTGTGAACATGAGAGAAATAGACCTTGCTTTCCTAAGTTTATGATCTATTGGGAGAGGCAGATTCAGTTCAGTTCAGTTCAGTTGCTCAGTCGTGTCCGACTCTTTGCGACCCCGTGAATCGCAGCACGCCAGGCCTCCCTGTCCATCACCAACTCCCAGAGTTCGCCCAAACTCATGTACATTGAGTCAGTGATGCCATCCAGCCATCTCATCCTCTGTCGTCCCCTTCTCCTCCTGCCCCCAATCCCTCCCAGCATCAGAGTCTTTTCCAATGAGTCAACTCTTCGCATGAGGTGGCCAAAGTACTGGAGTTTCAGCTTTAGCATCATTCCTTCCAAAGAACACCCAGGACTGATCTCCTTCAGAATGGACTGGTTGGATCTCCTTGCAGTCCAAGGGACTCTCAAGAGTCTTCTCCAACACCACAGTTCAAAAGCATCAATTCTTCGGCACTCAGCTTTCTTCACAGTCCAACTCTCATATCCATACATGACCACTGGAAAAACCATAGCCTTGACTAGGCAGACCTTTATTGGCAAAGTAATGTCTCTGTTTTTCAATATGCTATCTAGGTTGGTCATAACTTTCCTTCCAAGGAGTAAGTGTCTTTTAATTTCGTGGCTGTAATCACCATCTGCAGTGATTTTGGAGCCCCCCAAAATAAAGTCTGACATTGTTTCCACTGTTTCCCCATCTATTTCCCATGAAGTGATGGGACCAGATGCCATGATCCTAGTTTTCTGAATGTTGAGCTTTAAGCCAACTTTTTCACTCTCCTCTTTCACTTTCATCAATAGGCTTTTGAGTTCCTCTTCACTTTCTGCCATAAGGCTGGTGTCATCTGCATATCTGAGGTGATTGATATTTCTCCCGGCAATCATGATTCCAGCTTGTGCTTCTTCCAGCCCAGTGTTTCTCATGATGTACTCTGCATCTATATTAAATAAGCAGGGTGACAATATACAGCCTTGACGTACTCCTTGTCCTATTTGGAACCAGTCTGTTGTTCCATGTCCAGTTCATGTGAACCTCAACCCATAAACCTATAAGCAATCTTACTTTCTCCTATTCTCCCTAAGAATTAATTTATTGTCTCCAATCTGCTATCCACTGTTCATTCTCTCCTTGCCCCTTAACAACAGAATCTGTGTTCTTGGATCCCAGCTAAAAGATCACATTTCTTATCCTCTTTTTATAGCTAGGAGTACCTATGAGATGTAAGAGAAAGTTGTTTGGCAGGACTTCTAGGAGTGTGTGGAGTGAGGGGGAGAGGCACAAATTAGGGCTGGCCAGGCCAGTCCTGCCCCAATTGTGGGAGGCTGTGTAGTCCAGGTTAGTAATGGACAGACATTGATAGCCTTTAAATTGATAGCATAATCAAATTTGAACTTTTAAAATATTCTTTTCACTAATCTATGGAGAATGGATATGGGGAGACAATTTAGGAGGACTGATTGGGGGAGCAGTGATAATGGGTCAAGTGAGTGGATGGCAGGAGACAGAGAAAACAAACAAACCCACATGAGACTCTGGAGGTAGAAGCAATGGTACTGTTTGTTTCTGTGAATGAGGAATACTTAGGTATCAAGGAGGACCTGTCCTCTAGGAGAAACTAGATATGACATAACAGAAAAGAAGCAAGTAGGGGAGACAATGATCATAGGAGCTAATTAGCTGACTGGTCATCATAAAACATCCAACTTGAAATGTTAATTAAGGAGTTGAATATTTGCACCTGGAGTTCAGAAGTGACGTGTGAAGTGTAAATTCGGAGGAGTTGGCATAAGAAAATCACATGAGAAAAGGGGGCCACTGAAGGAGAGGGTGGAGAATAAGGGCCAAAAAGGGATCAGCGCTTTTCCCTGGGGAGGTGGACATTTAAATTTGGGTGGAAAAGAAGAAGCCAGAAAAGTGGTGAAAAATCAGGAGTGTTATCACAGAAGCTAACAATTAAGGAGCAGACATTTGTATCAAATGTTAATGACAGGTCAAAGACTTTGGAAAGTGAAAGTTTTCCACTAGCTTTTAGCAACTTGGCCCTCCTGAGGAAGTGTGTTCTTGCTGGAGAAACAGGATCAAAAGTGAGACTGGAGTGGGCTGAGGCAGAAGTGAGTGAGGAGTGGGGACCACGTCTAGGGCCCTGGCAGTTTCTCCCCACGGGGTTGTGAATGTCAGAGAGAGGCATCAGCTCACTGGGAATGTGGGATTCGAGGTGGGGGGTGTGTTTCTAAAAATCGGGGAGACCAGATATGGTTTGGCTGCCATTAGGATGCTTGTTGGACCTTATTTCAGCGGGAGTGGAGTCTGCAGTGTAGGAACATTTACCGATTCAAATAAATCTGAAAGAATAACTGCTGTCTTGCTCACTGCATTTGTACGAGCTATCTAATATGAATATTTCGTTGTTAAACTAAGTATCTTTGCCTTAGGAGAACTAAGGCCTGGAACCTATAAAAACACATTTTGAACAGACACATCTCTTATTCCAGGACCATTTAGTTTTAAGGCAAATGTCATGGTAAATTTTTCTTAGCTGTTTGCTCAAGATTGATCTAGTTTCCTAACATTCTGTAGTAGATAGGTGGCTTTTCTTTGGAAATGTAAGTTTTATCTGGATTAAAGAAATAGGGCAAAAAAAAAAAAAAAAATTCAAGTAATTTCAACTAAAGTATCTATTCATTTTCCTTGAACATGATGTCAGGTCTAATTGTTCAAAATATTACAATAAGGCTCATTGTAGAGGAATTATGAAACCCATTTAAAGAGGTGATAAGAAAACTGGGGTTTTAATATTTCAGGGAGAAGACATTTGAACTACCCCCAAGAATATAATTATAAGAAAGAATAAAAGGGAAAAAGAAAGGAAAATAAAGCAAAGAAAGGCAAAACTGTTTTAAGAAAACCTATCATCAAATCTTAGGAAAAATGGTTCTTCCTTTATTTGGCTATTCATCTTATGAATAATGCAAAAACGGTCTTATTTGATTTTAACATATCCTTAGTTCAAGCTGAGTTTTAGGACCTGCGTCAAACAAGTGATTTTGCCATAGAATCTTTCCTGGGCATTATCTGCATCGATCTATTTTCACAGAATTGCAGAATTTGAGAGCTGGTAGAAACTTTGGAGATCATATTGTCAGTCTCTCAGGAGTTTTCTTTCTTTTGGAGTGAAAACTCAGAAACAAAAATAGTAAAAAGCAAGGGGTATTTAGTCATTTGAGAGAGATTTTTTTTTTCAAATAAAATTGCTTCATATACTCCTAAAATTCTTGCAGAATTACTTGAAAATCTCAGAAAAAGGCTTGGCATAAATAAGATTGTTTCAAGTTAATTATCTCTTCCCTATATTTCTGGAGAAATGTACAGCACTTAATTTAGAGAATAGTAAGGATAAGATTCAAGAATTGATTTTGTGGCTGCACATTAAAAATATTTTAAAGCGTGCAAAGTGTGCAATGTTGTGCAAATAGGAATGAGTGCCAATCTTGAGTAATAAAAACAACAGGATAAATGAATTCCACAAGTTCTCAAACTGACCAGCAGGTGGGGGCCCAGATTGCTGCCAAACAGTTTATAATTAGGAGAGAAAAAGAGACCTTAAAGTATTCTAAAATCCTTATATTTAGTCTATGTGGAAAAAAAAAATTCTGGAAGTAAGCTCACTTGATCATAAGTACCTCTGCTCAGACAGAGGTGAAGTGAAGACATTGATACAGATTATGACACAGTGCTCCCAGTTTGAGAGAAGTGCAAGATGACATAATTCCCTTCTCATCAAACTCTAATTATCAAAGTAACTGAGTGCTCCTCACCAAAGTAGAGTTAATGGCATCCCACTCCAGTATTCTTGCCTGGAAAATCCCATGGACGGAGGAGTCTGGTAGGCTGCAGTCTATGGGGTCGCTAAGAGTCGGAAACGACTGAGTGACTTCACTTTCGCTTTTCACTTTCATACACTGGAGAAGGAAAGGGCAACCCACTCCAGTCTTCTTGCCTGGAGAATCCCAGGGACCGGGGAGCCTGGTGGGCTGCCGTCTATGGGGTCGCACAGAGTTGGACATGACTGAAGTGACTTAGCAGCAGCAGCAGCAGTCCTCATGAATGTTACTTTTTTGATATACAGTTTCTAGTATTTCAGCTCTTATTTTTATGTGCACTCTGGTTATCTTCCTACAATGCCCAATTATGTTTCCAAAGCACTGAAATATTTTTTATGTATCTTCACTTGTTTTCTTTGCTTATCCATTCTTTTAACAAAGAAGTATGAAGAGAATTTTGTAAAATTAATTTTAAAAAATTACAGGTGTTTAGATTGTTATTAGCACAAAAAGTAAAACATTTTCAGTACTAACTTGCAAAGCTGACAACTAATCATAGTCCATTTTTTCAACCATAGGAGAGTTAAATTATTATACCAGTGAAAAATTGAACAATTTTCCCTACCGTGGTTTAGAATTTTGAGTTCATGAAACAGTAAAAATGATATGTTGTTTGTGGCATTAACTCTACTTAATTTGGAACCTTATAATAATTTTGTTTTCTTCCATTAAATCTTTAATGCATTTTCAGCACAGAATTTAAATATTTTAATATGTCAAATATTGATTTTGTGTTAACATTTTAAGGCTATCTAAATCACATCGATACTTTTTGGTGGCTCTGAAAACAAGTTGATCTGTACTTTATTATCTACTCAATATTATGATTTTAAGTTAATTTGTTGACTGAAGAAGAATTATGTCCTTCAAGTTCATTCGATTATGATAATCAGATTTCTAATATTGTGAAAAAGACTTAGTAAGATTCATGCACTTTTTCTGAATAAATGATACAATTGTATTGGGCTGGCCAAAAAATTTGTTCAAGTTTTTCCATAACATCCTATGGAAAAAAACCTGAATGAAGGTGAATCCAATATTTTCTTTTTCACCTTTGATATTACGTGGTTAAATTCTGGTAGTCTCTTCTTTAGTGAGAGGGCTTTAAGAAAGGAAAGCACTACTTGATTAATACTAGAAAAATGCCAATGAAAGGTTGCTTTTGCATCTCATTGTTCTTATTTCCGGGGTAAAATGGATGAAAAAATATAGAATGTTAGAATCCCAGTCTGGTTCTGACATAATGCTGTGCTAAGAGAAAATTTGCTTTGGGGTCCATTTAAGAAAACACTTGATTTACTTATTTTTAAAAATCTTTTTATTTTGTATTGAGGTACAGCCAATTAACAATATTGTAACAGTGTCAGGTGAACAGTGAAGGTATTCAGCCATTACTTATACTTGTATCCATTCCCCCTCAAAGAGTCAGACAGGACTGAGTGACTAATACACACACACACACACAAACATTCCCCCTCATAAAACCTTTGTAATTACTGAATATTTAGGGAAAAGACATGGGTTCCAGAAAGGGAAAGGGTGATGCTTTCTGAGGAATTTAGGGATTTTTTTTCTTAATGGATCCGACAAGGGGTCCTATTTCCCCTACAACATACTTCCTGTGTTTGGCAAAGGGTAGGAATGAGATAAGAGGGAAAAGAGAAAAAGGGACGTAGGAAGAAGAAAAAATGTCGTTAGCAAGATGGTGAGCTAGTGGAAGAAAACTAGTTCTTCTCTCTTGAGACCAAGTAGTCAGATTTATAGTATCTATTTTGGTCTTAGCTAGAGATTTACTGACAGATCTTTGCCAAATCAAATCACTTAATTCTATAAGTCTTTTTTTTTGCTCTTGGTGAAATATTATTGTTAGTATTTATGAAATGCAATGAGGATTTCATAAACATAAAGCCATGAATATTTCATGAAGATCTGGAGATATTTCGATCTAAGTATGTGTTATTGAATACAGCCAACTCTCAAATCTCACTTAGTGGGTTATGTGTGGATTTAGTTCCGGACTGATATCCCCTTGCTACGAAGTATATTTCTGAGCTGTTGCCCTTCACAAGTTAGTCAGTGTGTAGTTAAGGAAAGCAATCTAATTTAATTTCAGTCTGGGCAGTAAATCTCCTGCAATGAAGGTTGAGATATAAGGAAGTGGGGGAGTGGAGGAGGAGGAGGAACTAATTTGGGCTTTCATTCAATCATCATTCCAACACTTATTCAGCATCTGCTCCATCTGAGGGACTGGGTTAGAATTGGGAATAAAAATATGAATACTAGAGAAAGCCTGATGTGGTTATATGGTAAGGCTTTGAGCTAGATTTGGGTTACTAGTCCTTCGCCTTGAGCATGGTACTTAATGTCTTTGACCCGATATCTGTAAAATGAGGATAGTACCTAGGTCAGAGAGTTGTTTTGAAAATTAAATGAGAAAAGCATTTTCAGTATGCACTCAGTATATGTTAGCTATGAAAATCAAGTCTCAGGCATCTATGGGGAATCTGGGTAAGTAACTGATGAATATAACATTGTGGTAAGTTGTGTCACCCAGACACACATGGTCTATTAGGAAGACTGGGGAGACACACTGAAATCAGACTAGAAGATGAATGCAAATGGAAG
Source organism: Bos mutus (assembly GCF_027580195.1). Lineage (NCBI taxonomy): Eukaryota > Metazoa > Chordata > Mammalia > Artiodactyla > Bovidae > Bos > Bos mutus. The sequence continues at coordinate 34,816,380 of NC_091625.1, forward strand.
AGGATGTTAACACCAGATTTTGAAGAGAATTTCATGCTAAGCCAAGGACCTATATTCTAGTCTGAAAAAACATTGGTGTAAAATTTACAAGCATCTAGTCTGAGTTTCAAGCTCAGATGATCTTTGAAAACTGTTTCCCTTGAGACATGAAAAAACTTAGTTTTACATCTTAAGCTTTTGACTCTTTAGCCCATCAAATATTTGATTTAATTTTTAGGGATCCCTTTATCCAATAAAATTTTTAAAAATCATTTTTACTTTTGACCAGTTTCTATCTACCTTCATTAGCCATATTTTTCAATTTATTCTGTACATTTTTTTTCTATTTTAAAATTAATCTCTTTATTTAGAGGATTTTGGAATTTCTTAGTCCTTGCAAAGTATGTTTATTTGCCTCACAATTTCCTTTCAGTATGGGATATATTGTAGAAGAGAAAGCAGTGATTTAGGACAGGTGGCTCCAGGGTAGCAATGTAGCATGCAATGAATTTTGTGGAAGAGAAGTCCTGTTCCCTAACTCTGTCACCTCTAGCAGACTAAGCAATCACTCTCAGCCTCATTTTTAAGACTCTTAAATATATGCATATCACATGGGATAATGAACATGAAAATGGCCACCACACCAAAGATTCTGAACGATCTAAGTTGGTTCTAGTTTGTGCTCATGGACAGAACTCCCCTTGGAGTTTACAATGATTTTCTTGTCCTAGAGGAAGCTGGCCTTACATTACAGATGACCAAATCTTAGTATAGCACTGGCATACATAGGCAAGCAATATATAATATTTGCATTAATAAACTAAAAAGTGAGACAATGAAAACCTCCATGACTAAAGCACAGCTTCTGTCTCCCTCAGCAGGTTGAAGGTACACACTAAGGGCACACTGGAAATGGTGTGGTTTGCTTATACCTAGATTAGTTGGTGTCTGGTTGTCCCATGGTAAAAATTTGTTTCTAGTTAAGACATCATGCATTTGGAGCCATAGAGCAGATGTGAATAATGGAGCCTGAAAGTCAGGTCAAAAGACATTTTCCACTAGTCATCTACTCACAATCCTGCTTCTACAAAAAAATTAGGTGATAATAAATCTTTTCTTGAAAGCTGTCTACTAAGAGACACATGATAAGGTTCCTGATACATTCATTAGAGCACGGGTATACCTGTGGTGGATTCATTTAGATATTTGGCAAAACTAATACAATATTGTAAAGTTTAAAAATAAAATTTTAAAAAAAAGAAAGAAAAAAAAAGAATACTTGCTTCCAGAATAAATAGAAACAAAGGTATTATTAAATTCTTTTTTGTTTAGGGTTATATTTTGCAAGGATTCTTTATCTCCATTCCCTTCTCTCAATGTGAAATCAAACAAGTTAACTGTGGCTGGGATCGATAGAATCCAAATTTAGTAATAAAAATGGATCATCTCATTTACATAAATTAGATACAAGAAGTACTTTTGTTGTTTCTATTTCCCCCCATGCTAAGAACAAAAGCTAAGTGCTCATGGAGTCTACCTTGGTTGATATGTTTGTCAGGATTGTGACTTAATAATTTGAGGAGACTTGAAAGTCAGAATAGGGAATGGTCTGTCAAATATTAGACTGAGAAGTTTCCACACTATGAGCTGGTTCTTAAAAAAGAGCTCCCTGAGTCATAAAGGAAATTTTCACAAATTTACTTTTATACTTAGATCCCAGGGTGATTCACTATAAGTGCTTTTCTCCATTCTGAAGATACATGTATTAGATCAGGTGTGGGCAGGAATCCCTTAGAAGAAATGGAGTAGCCATCATGGTCAAAAAAAGAGTCCAAAATGCAGTACTTGGATGCAATCTCAAAAACGACAGAATGATCTCTATTTGTTTACAAGGCAAACCATTCAATATCACAGTAATCCAAGTCTATGCCCCAACCAGTAATGCTGAAGAAGCTGAAGTTGAACGGTTCTATGAAGACCTCCAAGACATTTTAGAACTAACACCCCAAAAAGATGTCCTTTTCATTATAGGGGACTGGAATGCAAAAGTAGGAAGTCAAGAAACACCTGGGGTAACAGGCAAATTTGGCCTTCGAATACTGAATGAAGCAGGGCAAAGGCTGAGTTTTGCCAAGAGAACGCAATGCTCATAGCGAACACCCTCTTCCAACAACACAAGAGAATACTCTATACATGGACATCACCAGATGGTCAATACCGAAATCAGATTGATTACATTCTTTGCAGCCAAAGATGGAGAAGCTCTATACAGTCAGCAAAAACAAGACCGGGAGCTGACTGTGGCTCAGATTATGAACTGCTTATTACCAAATTCAGACTTAAATTGAAGAAAGTAGGGAAAACCACTAGACCATTCGGGTATGACCTAAATCAAATTCCTTATGATTGTACAGTGGAAGTGAGAAACAGATTTAAGGGACTAGATCTGATAGATAGAGTGCCTGATGAACTATGGATGGAGGTTCGTGACATCATACAGGAGACAGAGAAAAGCCCATCCCCATGGAAAAGAAATACAAAAAAGCAAAATGGCTGTCTGGGGAGGCCTTACAAATATCTGTGAAAAGAAGAGAAGTGAAAAGCAAAGGAGAAAAGGAAAGATATAAGCATCTGAATGCAGAGTTCCAAAGAATAGCAGGAGAGATAAGACAGCCTTCCTCAGCAATCAATGCAAAGAAATAGAGGAAAACAACAGAATGGGAAAGACTAGAGATCTCTTCAAGAAAATTAGAGATACCAGGGGAACATTTCATGCAAAGATGGGCTCAATAAAGGACATAAATGGTATGGACCTAACAGAAGCAGAAGATAGTAAGAAGAGAATATCTCTTAATATTGGCAAGAATACATAGAAGAACTGTACAAAAAAGATCTTCACAACCCAGATAATCACGATGGTGTGATCACTGACCTAGAGCCAGACATCCTGGAATGTGAAGTCAAGTGGGCCTTAGAAAGCATCACTAGGAACAAAGCTAGTGGAGGTGATGGAATTCCAGTTGAGCTCTTTCAAATCCTGAAAGATGATGCTGTGAAAGTGCTGCACTCAATATGCCAGCAAATTTGGAAAACTCAGCAGTGGCCACAGGACTGGAAAAGGTCAGTTTTCATTCCCATCCCAAAGAAAGGCAGTGCCAAAGAATGCTCAAACTACCACACGATTGCACTCATCTCACACGCTAGTAAACTAATGCTCAAAATTCTCCAAGCCAGGCTTTAATACGTGAACCGTGAACTTCCTGATGTTCAAGCTGGTTTTAGAAAAGGCAGAGGAACCAGAGACCAAATTGCCAACATATGCTGGATCATGGAAAAAGGAAGAGAGTTCCAGAAAAACATCTATTTCTGCTTTATTGACTATGCCAAAGCCTTTGACTGTGTGGATCACAATCAACTGTGGAAAATTCTGAAAGAGATGGGAATACCAGACCACCTGACTTGCCTCTTGAGAAATCTGTACACAGGTCAGGAAGCAACAGTTAGAACTGGACATGGAACAACAGACTGGTTCCAAATAGGAAAAGGAGTCCGTCAAGGCTGTATATTGTCACCCTGCTTATTTAACTTCTATGCAGAGTACATCATGAGAAATGCTGGGCTGGAAGAAGCACAGCTGGAATCAAGGTTGCTGGGAGAAATATCAATAACCTCAGATATGCAGATGACACCACCCTTATGGCAGAAAGTGAAGAGGAACTAAAAAGCCTCTTGATGAAGTTGAAAGAGAAGAGTGAAAAAGTTGGCTTACAGCTCAACATTCAGAAAACGAAGATCATGGCATCTGGTCCCATCACTTCATGGCAAATAGATGGGGAAACAGTGAAAACAGTGTCAGACTTTATTTTTTTTGGGCTCCAAAATCACTGCAGATGGTGATTGCAGCCATGAAATTGAAAGACGCTTACTCCTTGGAAGGAAAGTTATGACCAACCTAGATAGTATATTGAAAAGCAGAGACATTACTTTGCCAACAAAAGTCCATCTAATCAAGGCTATGGTTTTTCCAGTAGTCATTATGGATGTGAGAGTTGGACTGTGAAGAAAGCTGAGCGCTGAAGAATTGATGCTTTTGAACTGTGGTGTTGGAGAAGACTCTTGAGAGTCCCTGTGACTGCAAAGAGATCCAACCAGTCTATTCTAAAGGAGATCAGTCCTGGGTGTTCTTTGGAAGGAATGATGCTAAAGCTGAAACTCCAGTACTTTGGCCACCTCATGCGAAGAGTTGACTCATTGGAAAAGACTCTGATGCTGGGAGGAATTGGGGGCAGGAGGAGAAGGGGATGACAGAGGATGAGATGGCTGATGGGATCACCGACTCGATGGACATGAGTTTGAGTGAACTCTGGGAGTGGTGATGGACAGAGAGTCCTGGCGTGCTGCAATTCATGGGGTCGCAAAGAGTGGGACACGACTGAGCAACTGAACTGAACTGAAAGTGATTGTTCATTCATTCATTTTCATTCAGGAAGTATTTTTTGAGTGCTTATTATATGCCAGGTATTTTCTAGGAATAATGAGGCAAACAAAATAGAGCAAGTCTCTGCCCCACATTCTAAGGATGATTTCACCCTTACCCTTACTATGATCCATTATTTCTGCCTGAATCCTGCAGTTTACACAATCAGAAGGGTCGTATTATGGGAATACAAGCATGCGTGTGTGTGTGCTGCCTCACTTCAGTCATGTTTGACTCTTTGTGATCCTATGGTCTGTAGCTTGCCAGGCTCCTGTGTCCATGGGATTCTCCAGGGAAGAATACTGGAGTAGGTCGCCATGCCCTCCTGCAGGGGATCTTCCCAACCTAGGGATCGAACCCGTGTCTCCTGTGGCTCCTGCATTGCATATGGATTCTTTGAGGCTCAGCCACCAGGGAAGCCCTATATAAGAGTGAAATAGAACCAAAATGCTTCTAATTATGTAGCTAATCTTCAAAGTTCTAAAAGACTCTGTCTACTCACACTGCATATATGGTTGAGTTTTACCTCAAGCCAAATTCCAAGGGCTTGATGATTGTTTGAAACTGGTATCAATTGTCCTATGTTGGGAAATAGAGAACTGACAATCCCATCTCTTTGGTGAAATAAAGATTACTAGACTTTTTTAATACTATAAAATTTCTAGGAATATTTTAGGCAGAACTCATGAAATGATCTAAGTGCCTACATGTAACATTTTTGTTTTGTAAAAAATGTAACATTTAAGGCTTAGATTATCATAGTGTAAATTAGAGGAGCTACAAGAGAGCACTGTTAGCAATTACAGGTCTTTTAATAGAGAAACTGAAAATACAAATACTGCTGATACAAATACTGACAAGCATCTCACTCAGTTTTTCTATAAGGGTCTATCCAAATTTTGTCACTTGGAGTGTTTCTGCAACTATAACAAAAACAACAATAATTCTGTGTTCTATGAAATATCTGATCAGTAGACCAGAGCTGAAAAGGGCCTTATGAGATTTCCTGTTGCCAAGAAGCTTAGATCCTGTCTTGAACTCTGGATCTCCAAAACTTTGCAAACATTCTAATTAATTTTGTTGTAGGTATTGTACTCTAAATAGATATTGGACCCTGTAGGTAGGATTCTCTATAGGTTTGAAATGGAATTTCCTTTTTTGTCTGTTATCTTTTTCATGATTGTTTGTCCCCCTCCTTTTCCAGCTTCTCTGATGAAGCAGGACATTTCGATATCTACTTACTTCACCTTTTCCAAGTTTGCTTTTATAGTTAGCTAGTGAAACTAATTTGTTTAGTGATATGGTGATTGCAGTCTCTTGATTTCCCCCTCTCTCTTTTTTCTTTTTACTACATTTATAATTTTTTTTCCTCTCCAGTGGACTCAAAGGCAGAACTTCACATTCTAATAAACACCACAAGCTTCAAAATGGATGAGAAATGTGTCTCAACTGAAATGTGGGATGGGAAAGTTGGTTATTGAAAATACTCAAGGGTAAAATTATAGAATCAGCACATGAGAAATAGATATGAAAAAATGGGTGACATGCAGCAGATATCACATTCCTTCCTTTAAACTTTTTTTCTTTTCTTGGTCCCTAAATCTGGTCATAAGATTTGCTCCTGGATTTTCTGTTCATTTCTAAATATACTTCTGCTAGAATTCTGGTCTATGCTTTTGGCTTTAATAGTCATCTCTACATTGATTAAACAGCTACTGGTGCTCACTGGATGCTGTGTTGGTTATTCTCTTATTGCCCTTGAGTTCTTCTCTGCCCTGCTTTGTGCCATGAGAGGCTGATTGCCACAGACTGCACTACCCTGGCTCCTTGCCCTGCCCTCTGGTTGTATTTAGACAATGGAAGGATGGGAGGAAAGTGAATTAGGGTCATTATACATCTTCCCTTCTCACTGTTGAACCTTGATTCTGGCTTTAGCTCTTGTTGCCAGGTCTCTTCTCTACCACCAGCTCCCACTGGGCTCAGGTAACGTGACTTTCTTCTCTTGCTCCTTTGTATCTGGAGTTAACTGCGGTTTCCTTCTGTTGCTAGTTTGTGTGACTTTCTCTTTTGAGTCCCTTAATCCCGCCACACTTCGGATCCTGACAGTGGCTGCTTGTCTTTGGGCACCAGGAATCATGTATGCGTTAGAGATTCAGTGGTGAACTAAACAGGTTCAGTGGAATTTAACATCCTAGTTTTGTCTCTGTGGAATTTAACATCCTAGTCTGGGCATAGTTGATGAGCTAGCAAACTAAAACTAAGAACAACTGCTACCATTTACTGTAAAATTTATGGTACCAAAAAAAAAAAAAAAAGGGCGCTTAAAAAGCAGACAAATGTGAGGATATGGAGCTAATTTAGACATGGAAACATGTTCCCATGGGGGTAATACATGAGGTAAGACATCAGTGATTAGAAGTAAAGTAGGCATTGGGAGGGCAGGAGAAATAAATCAGCAAATATGGAGAGCCTGAAGCAGAAGTCAATGATACTTCAGTCTATACCTAAGTAGAAGGCCTCATATGTAAAATCTCTTTCTGCATTTGAAGCTGTTTACAGATGTATATTTATATAACAAAGACTTAGATTGTACTTGCCAAGTGCCAGACACTGTTGCAAGTGCTTAGTATTATCTCATTTAGTCTTCAATTATATCCTAAAAGCTGAGGCTATTTCCCCCACTTTATAGAGGTGGAAACTGTAGCACAGAGAAGATATATCCTGTTGTCATCTCAGACTTAGCAGATCCAGTACCAATTTGATTATTTCTCCTTTTATCAGACTCACTTATATGAATGGAATTCTCATTATTTTAATCCCATGGTGTAGAAACTTTGCTATTTCACTTTTTTTCTTTCCTCTCATTCCCTTTATCAGGCATGAGCCTCCATAAATTGTTGCTTCAACAGATGTCTTACACATGTCAGTATATTTCCATTCTTAGCAGCAATGCCCTAATGCAAGCCCACTTCTTCCCTGGGTCACTGGATTACCACAACATCCTCTGATTGTATGCCCTCTCTCCCCCCGCCACACCCCAGAAGGGGATGGTCTGAAGAAGCTACCAGATTATGTCTTCCTAGAAAAATCAATTCATCATGTTAGCCCCCCTTTAAAAAAAGCTGCTAAAGTCTTCACAATTTCAACACAAAGGACCCATCATTAGAGTGCATTGCAATCTAACCTCGTTCTCTTTATCCTTAATCCCCTATTTTTTCAGTGTAGGTCTTCAGTACCTGATTTTCTGATTTCTGTACTCTTTTCTGAACATGGAGGAAACAGAAATTCCATGAATATCACTGTCTTCCAGCATAAGTGAGGTGAACATGTTAGTTGTAGGGGAAAACGTATCAATTTAGGAATCTTCTGTTATTTGGAAGATTTAACTAATATATATTACAAAAAGATTACATACATGTGACTGAGAACACATTTATAAATAGGAGAATTGACTCCTTCCTGCATCCACCATGCAGATTAAATAACAAGGTTCAGTTCAGTTAAGTCGCTCAGTTGTGTCTGACTCTTTGTGACCTCATGGACTGCAGCACGGTAGGCCTCCCTGTCTATCACCAACTCCCTGAGCTTACTCAAACTCATGTCCATTGAGTTGGTGATGCCATCTAACCATCTCATCCTCTGTCATCCCCTTCTCCTCCTGCCTTCAATCTTTCCCAGCATCTGGATCTTTTCAAATGAGTCAGCTCTTCGCATCAGGTGGCCAAAGTATTGGGTTTCGGCTTCAGCATCAGTCATTCCAATGAATATTCAGGACTGATTTCCTTTAGGATGGACTGGTTGGATCTCCTTGCAGTCCAAGAGACTCTCAAGAGTCTTCTCCAACACCAGAGTTCAAAAGCATCAATTCTTGGGTGCTCAGCTTTCTTTATAGACCAACTCTTACATCTATACATGACTACTGGAATAACCATAGCTTTGACTAGACAGACTTTGTTGGCAAAGTAATGTCTCTGCTTTGTAATATGCTATCTAGGTTGATCATAGCTTTTCTTCCAAGCAGCAAGCGTCTTTTAATTTCATGGCTGCACTCACCATTTGCAGGGATTTTGGAGCCCCCCAAAATAAAGCCTATACACTGTTTCCCCATCTATTTCCCATGAAGTGATGGGACCGGATGCCATGATCTTAGTTTTCTGAATTTGAGCTTTAAGCCAACTTTTTCACTCTCCTCTTTCACTTTCACCCAAGAGGCTCTTTAGTTCTTATTCACTTTCTGCCATAAGCATGGTGCCATCTGCATATCTGAAGTTATTGATATTTCTCCCGGCAACCTTGATTCCAGCTTGTGCTTCTTCCAGCCCAGTGTTTCTCCTGATGTACTCTGCATATAAGTTAAATAAGCAGGGTGACGATATACAGCTTTGATGTACTCCTTTTCCTATTTGGAACCAGTCTGTTGTTCCATGTCCAGTTCTAACTGTTGCTTCCTGACCTGCATACAGATTTCTCAGGAGGGAGGTCAGGGGGTCTGGTATTCCCATCTCTTTCAGAATTTTCCACAGTTTGTGGTGATCCACACAGTCAAAGGCTTTGGCATAGTCAAAGATGTTTTTCTGATAGTGTGTTTTAATTGTGTGTGATTATCACAATTTCATTTTCTTTAGTTAGCACTGCTTTTGCTAACTTGAATGTTATATTTAACTGGGAGGAATGAATTTAAGGAAATTAAATCCATTCATTTAATATAGCATATTTATTGAGTCATTATGATGTGAAAATTCTATTTTAAGAGTCTTAGGGAATGGGAGAATAGGATATACTTTTTCCCCTAAAGGAACTTATAGACCACCAGCGTCCAAAATGAAGCTTGTAAAAGTTCACCTGGAGGGTTACTGGTGAATAGTGAAGGAGCTGTTAGACGAACCCAGGCACCAGGTATGTAAAAACCACTCATTAATTGATATGGTTTTTGTATTTACCACTTTGTAATGGAGTTTGACTTTCTCTCCCTTTAGCCTAAAGCTGCTTTCTGGTTCAGTGCTTAATCTTCACTCATACCTTTTAGCATGAAGAAACTGCCAATATTTGCCTGAAATTAAGGATTGAGAAATCAATGGTTTTAAAAAAGTGCATAGTAACCAATTTCCTTGGGTATTTACTCACTTTCAGAATCACGTCTACTTCAATCAATGCGAAAGCTCTGGATTTATAGTCCTGCCTCGAGAGCTAGTCCCTTTTCCTCAACATGACACACTCTTGTGTCTGCCTAACTCCCTCTAGAATGATGCCCCAGGAGTTCTAGTTCGTGGTGGTTTTTGTTGTTCTCTGCACCTCAGGGTAACTAGGGGTCAGGAGAAGGAATCCTGGTGTTTCAAATCCTTTAGAATTCTTTAGGGTGGTCATGTCCACCCTGATTTCAGTTCTCCTTTGAGGTCTCTCCATTAGGATAAGTTGTGTATACGCCTCTTAGTTTTTCTCAGTGTCTAAAATAGTTACCATAGGAACACACACAGAGTCACTCCCAAAGACCAACATTAGCTCTCGTAGACAATACAGCTTACACGTGGGGGTCCCAAATCTGAATGTGCTGAGGCCAGCCAGGAAGACCAGGTGAGTGTGGGGGCACAGTGTTTCAGGGAGAGATGGGGACAGTGACAACCTCTGCTCGGCTCCGTCTTTCTGTTACTACATGGGAATGAGGGTCTTCGGTGCTGCCGTACAATCTGAATTATGTCAAGAGGAGCTAGAAAGCCATATTTTCAAAGTAAGTAGGAAAACAGTTTAAGTATTGTAATGGTTAATTTTATGTGTCACCTTGACTGGGTGCGCAGACATCTAGTCAAACATTATTCTGGATGTGCTTGTGCGGGGGTTTTTAGACAAGATGGACATTTAAATAAATAGACCGAATATAGCTGGTTGACCTCCCTAACACGGATGGGACTCATCCCATTAATTAAAGACCTGACGAGAACAAAAATACTGAATAAGAGGGAGTTCTTCCTGCTTGAGTGGTTAAGCTGTGACATTGATGTTTTTAAGCTTTTGGATTCAAACTGAAAAGTGGATCTTGTTGGGTCTCAAGATTACTGGATTTAAAGTTGGAACTTACACCATCAGCATCAGCATTTCTGGTTCTCAGGTCTTTAAACTTGGATTGGAACTGTACATCCTTGGCTCTCCTGGGTCTCCAGTTGGTCTCCATCATTATATGAGCAATAATTCCAATCTCACTCACTCTCTCTCTCTCCCCTGCTCTCTCTCTATATACATACTTACACATATATACATATAGTGCTTATTGGCTTTGTTTCAAGTAAAACACAACAATGGCATGAAGTCCTATACGACGTGCCTGAAGACCAGTGCCATCATTTTATATTAAATATGTAAGAGTACAGGTCAGCATTTCTTGGCTGCTCCCTACATTTCAAAGTTCATTGCATCTCAAAATGAAGATATGATCTTGGGTTAATATGTAGAATAGTGTTAGTGACTTTTCTTTCTTCACCTCCCTTTTCCTTTTAGTGACCTTTCTAGATCTTTCTAAAGCTTTCTAGGAATAAGAGCCACTGCATTACTGGGCCATATACTTGTCAGTGACTGTCCTCTTAGTGACACAAGAGCAATGCCAAAGCTTACTGGGATCAGTAAATTCTTAGCCCAGAAGTCTCTTCCTCTTTAATCCCCATTAGAGGAGGTATTAGGGAAGTAGGGAATGGAGTTTCATTTTTCCAATTTGGTAAGTAAAGAGGCTTTACTTTTAAACAAACCAAGCCATATACATCAAAAATGTTGTTGATCATCAAAATAGTCTCCTTGAAAAATTGTTCTTATTTTAATAAAGATTCTGCCATGTATTCAAAAAATATTTGTTATTCTTTCAGAATTGCCTTCTAAAACAATTTCACAAGAAAATTTTGGACAATGTAAATTAGTTATTCTTTTTTTTTGACTAAAAAACATGAATAACCAAATCAGAATATTCACCTTTTTAAATAACTTTTGGTTATGAGAGAGTCAATTCCTAGGCAGGTTGACAAGAAGTCCGGGGTCCCTGAGGAGGAGAGAGGGGTCTAGGACTCTCAAAGAGGAGATAGGGGTCTGGAATTCTCAAGGAAGAGGAAAGGACAAATGTATTTTTTTTTCTCTACATTCCTTAGTCTTAGTCACATAAAACATTTTTTTCTTTAAGCCCAGAACTGATGATTACACAACAAACAACTCAGTTAAACTCTGTACTAAGGATTATATAACAACAACATATCCTGCTTGAGGACAGTTTCTTTTTCTTGAAAACCTTCTGACCAATCCTGTTATCTTAAAATGTATATTATGAGAGTAGGTCTGGTAAGATTTTTGTATTATTAGTTCTAATACTGTTATCTTAAAATGTAAATTGTGGGAGTGGGTCTAGTAAGATCTTTACAACATTGAGACATTCTTTTGATTTCTTGTTAATAACTAATTAAAAAAGTATATAGCTCCCTTGCTAAAGATTAGTGAGGGGGTCACTCTCTGTCCCCCTTCTGATGTCTATGTCAGAAGCTTTCTCTCTTTTCATACTTTAATAAAACTCTGCTACACAAAAGCTCTTGAGTGATCAAACCTGGTTCCAGGTCCCAAAGCTAAATCTTCTTTGGAGATCAAGAATCTGACAACCAATCACCATAAGCTATCAGTTAAAAGGTGAATTTAAATATCCCCTTAAGGAAAAAAATTGCTACCACTAAGACTACATAAAAGCCATTTTAAGCAATGGCTATATCACTGGGATAAATGCATATTATGCAAAGATGCCTGCTCTGAAAGGGTCCCCTGGAATGAGTGGTTTTGGTGTATTTGTTTAGAACTCAGTCTTTTTACCACAAAACAGGGTTGCAGACTCACTGAGTGACTTGGGTTGGGAATAAGACAGCAGGAAATACCGTGAGTTTGAGAACGAGGCTCTGGCAAGAGCAGGTGGCTGCTGTTCAGCAATATCAAATGTTGTAGGGAGGCTCCGAACCGTGTCTTCCCACACTGCTGGTATTTCAGCCCCTGTGAAGAATGCAGAGGAGTCTGGTTACATGGGGGTAACTGGTACCGCTGGTGGGTATGTTTTAGTCATGTGGTGGCCAGAATAAGGAGGAGGAGGTAGAAACCCTGAGTGCAGATTGTGCACTTGAATTTGTCTGTAAAAGGAAGAAAATAAATTAGGACATTAGCAAGGTCCAGGTGGCTTTTCTTTAAGGTGGATATAAATGGGAAGGAAGGATTCCAAGGGTAGGAGAAGAGTAAAGTGATTGGAGAGGAAAGAGTGGAAATGGCGTGGACCGCAGGACTGAGGCAGGTGGAACCAGGGAACTCGGAAAGGATTAAAGCAAGGGCTCAGGAAGAAGGGAAGGTGGTGGGGATGAGGAAGGAGATCTCATCCTCTGAAACAGAGATTGATTGTGGTAGAGTGAGATGATCAATTACTTGGATAAAAATAGAAAACACACTTATCAAATCTGTGCATGCTACCAATCTGTGTGGAGTAGCTAATGTGATTGATAATAGACGTAAGATTCAAGAAGTCATGCTGGAATGTGGAAATGATGAATTGAAACAAAATGAAGTTTAGTGGTGATAAATGCAAAATTTTCCCTTGATACCGAAATAAATCATTTAAAGTACAGAAAGGAGAATAAATGACTTATACCATTTCATGTGGAAAAGAGTAGCATTTTACTTGATAAAAAGCTTACATACTAGTATTACTGGTATTACAGAAGGGTAACATACTTGCTACAAAGCTAATGCAAACCTAAGTTTAATGACTTGGGAGAGTCTAGAGTCCACCGCAGGAGGGTCTATAATTATGATATGTGAAATGTCTAAAATTGGGGCAGAAGGAGCACTATCATTAGGGCACTAATTAAACAGACTCTGATACATCCTCAAAATGAAATACTCAGTGGTTCTGAAAAAGAATGGCTCTCTGTATACTAATTGGGAAGGATTTCCAGAATATATTGTTAAGCAAAAGATGAGGGTGCATGATGTACCTATAGCATGCTACCTCTTATTTATGAAATCGATAAAATAAGAGTACGTAATTTTATTTTTTAAGTTCACATAAAAAAATTCCAAACTAATAAAAAAAGGAATTAAAACAATGTGGAATAAAAATAATAAAGGAATTAAAGCCCAGAGCAGGCTGAGTAGGAATAGAATAGTGAGAGGGTAGGAATAAGGTTTCTCAATGTACCTGTTTAAATTTAATTTTATTGTGACCACGTTAAAGTATTATCAAATTTAAAAATATTTAAAAGATGAAACTGGTGAAGTGGGTGGTTGAAATTTACAATGGAGTACGTAAGCTACAGAGACACTATCCAAATTATATTCTTCCTAGTGACAGGGTTTGCACTTCATTTATCTGTTCTTCTGTAGTGTCTTCAATAATACTTGTCAGGTAGAAGGCTATCATTAAATATTTGCTGATCAAATGAGTAAATGAATGAATACATGAATGATATGACATGAGATGACATCTCTCCTCAAATGTAGAAATGACTTGTGTCAAATAAGACAGCCCTGTTTTTAGTTCTGTGTGATCAAACTAGAATGAATGAATGACAATTGTGGGGAGAAAAAAAAAAACACAACAGTTTGTTCTTTCAACAACCATTTTTGAGAGACTATTTTGTAGCAGGTACTGGAATTCTCAAGCAGAATAAGACATGATTTAAGCTTTCAAGTGGGTTCCGGTATAGAATCAAGGTGTCATGCTCAGAGATAATTTTATAACAAAATGGACACAAAATGGTCATAGAAAGTGCTGAATAAACCTGGGATGAAAGTGTAAGTGTGGGTTGGGGGTAGTCATAGTTTGCTTCCTGGAGACGGCATGTCTGAGCTCCATTTTAAAATAAAGAAAGGAAGGGAAAGAAAAGGGAAAAGAAGGGATAATCATGGAGAAGGAAGGCAAAGGCAGAGACTCAGGGCAGAAGAGAGTGGAGCATGTCGTGAGGAACATCAACCAGTTCATCTTAGTGGGAGCATAGAGATCAGAGCAGGGATGGCAGGAGATGTGACAAGAAAGGGACACGAATAACTTGAACTCAATGTAAAAAGAGGTTTCTAGCAGGCTGCATCATCCAAAATGGGAATGGTTCTCAATGGAGGTTTTCATGTTCAAGCCCAGGCAGGCTACAAGTGCTATAGAAAATAAAAGAGCGTGGGCTCAGAATTTAAAGTAGACTTTTGTCTTTTACACAAACTGCATTGCAGGAAAAAGGAGTGTGGGATGTTTACATCTGAGTTCCTTGACACATCAAAATTACCGGTTTTCTTTTGCGCAAGTGCTACTTGAGACCACGTCCCCCCACTGCCTGCTGGTTAGCAGGAGGGGAGGGTGTCATGACACCCAGGGAAAGGAGAGGAGACCTTATGATACTATGTGATGTGGGGAAGGTGGATCTGGAAGTGAGTAAACCTGAAAAAGATTGTTTGCAAAAGGTGTTGATTTCATGCATTTCAAAAAACCTTGAAACCAGTGAAGTATTAAACACCTATCATTTTGTTAAGGCTTGAACTTTCTCTAAGGTCTGTCACATAGAACTGTCTTACTGTGGAGGAGCTGATTTTTTTTTTTCCTTCAGAAAAGATAGTAAAGAGAAGGAATCAAAGGGCAGTATAAGGGGTTAGACTAGATGGTCTTTTATGATACTTCACAGTCCTGTGTTCGGAATGTGAAAGATTGCTGCATTAGGATTGTCTGACTTCATGTCATTTTTAGAAAGAATCTCCTTGAGAGGAAGGAAGGTTTTTTTGTTTGTTTTTGCTTCCCAGGACTTAATACAGAAGCCTGCTACCTAGTAGGGCCATTAAATTATTTGTTCTTATGAATGGATGTGTTAGAGGCACACCAGTAGTTCTCTGATGTCTTCTATTTTTATACTAATAGCTAACAGTGCTATATGCTAAGTCATTTCTATGAATCTTCGAATACACACACAACACACATGCACACCTTTTACAGGTGCAAAAGCTGAGGAGTAGCGAGGTTAGGTGGAGAAGGAAATGGTAATCCACTCCAGTATTCTTGACTGGAGAATCCCAGGGATGGAAGAGCCTGGTGGGCTGCCGTCTGTGGGGTCGCACAGAGTCAGATACGACTGAAGCGACTTAGCAGCAGCAGCAGCAAGGTTAGGTAACCTGCCTGAAATCACACAACTGGTCAATGATGGAGCACGTGAGGTTTTCAAACTTCTGAGCTCATGGTCAGAGACTACCATACTGGGAGATTAATTTGGCTTCTTCTATTCTTCATTCTTTTTCTATATATTTTAGATTTTAAATTATTCTCAAAACTACAAAAGGGAAACAGGGTGGGATTCTTTCCCCTTAAATTAAACTGCAAGGTCCTCGTGCTTGTTAAGAAGGAATCTCAGGATAGCAGACTGCATCCCATGGGGAGCCTGTGTCTGCTTTAGAGATTTGTCCTATAATTTGAAGAACTGCTGGACGCTGACAATGTAGTGAAAAGGGTACAATCAGCTTCTTGACACGGGAAGAAAGCCTGTTAAGAGGTCAACTCCCTGGAGACTCTGGGTGCCAAGTGTGGGACAGTGCTAACAACTTCCAGCGGGAGTTGGGGCCAGCTCTCCCTGTCCAGATGGCTCATTGCAGGATGGTGGGTCCCACAGTGGGGGGCAGTGGAAGGGGCTGTCCTGGAGACAGCAGCAAGAGATAACAATGAGGAACCCTTTCAACACCAACTGGGGCATGCTATCCCTGAAAAAGAAGGATCCAAATGACTGTCGCCTCACACCAGGAAGCTGTCTCTCACACTGCTCAGCTGGACTCACCCTGGCACTCCTTCTGATTGTGAATAATTATAAATATACCAGATACAATCTTGCGTATGTTTCATTCTTTGGCAAAGGTAATTATACTAATTACTAGCATTTTGAGGCTGTGTCATTGTAGCCAGACACTTGAGGTGAATACTTATTTTTTATCTCATAAGAGAAGCTACAACACCCTACACCTGTGGTACTGTGTTAATGAGTTACAGAGAATATAGTTTAACTAATTTGGGCTGTTTTCCTCCTATGCCTATTATTTTCCTCCTACTCACCTGAGGGATTGTGCTGCCAAAGTCTGCAGCAAATGGAACCTTGTAGCCATCATTTTTCTAACAAACAAGAAGAGAAATCAAATATAAATTGGTTTTGCTTCAAAGCTATGATTTTCTATCTTCCTCCTCTAACTAAAATCTAAGTGAAACATTACTTTCCAAGAACGTTTTTTAGTCTTTCTAAGATTGTAATCATGAATTCAGTTTTACCTTTGAGTTCTATGCCTAACCTTAAAGACCTACAGTTGCTGACATGAAATTGAACACACCTGGAAACCACTATTTGACTCATCATTTCATTATTGCTAATTTGTCAAAATTGGTATAACGCTATACGCTTTTTCTTTACTGGGAGAGGAGGCGGGGCCCGCCCCCCACCCGCTAGCTTTCCCGCAGACCTCACCGCCTCCCAAGGCTTTAAGACCCCCGCCCTCTGACTGCATTGAGACCTTGGGTAGGTGTGGCTTGGGGGGACTGCACAAAGCCACCCCCCACCCCGGCCCTCCCGTCACAGGCATGGTGACCCCGGTCCAGCTTTCCAACCCCAATCTCAGCTACCACTCAGACGACACCCGCCGGCTGAGCGCAGACCTTGCGCCTTAGGTCTCAAGACCCGCTGAGAAAGAAACCACCTTCCCTTTTTGCAGGTGAGAACACTGGGACCAGGAGATCAAATGACGAACGAAAGTCACACTGAATGGGGTCAAATACACCTGGGACGGACCAGGCTGGCCGCCTCCGAGGCCCGAAGCTGGGCGGTCTCACGAGGTCCCCGCAGCCCGCCTGTCCCCGAGGGCTCCGAGGGGGTCGCGCTGAGACGCCCTTGGGTGAGAGGTCCCAGGTTCCCCACCGCAGAGACCCAGAGACTCCGAGTCAAGACCCAACGTCAAGGCCGACCCAGAGCAGGCGGTGCAGGCGACAGGTAGGGGAACCTGAAGGGGCGTCGCAAAAGTGACGCTCCTCACCTCCACTATGCCGTTCTTCCAGAGTGAGGCAGAAATGGACCAACGTTGTATACTTTTAAGACAAACGGCATCTGCTCATTTAAATAATTAGTCCTGTTTCATAGCTAGAATCTTGACTCAAGGAAGTTGAGTGACTTGTGTTTTGGCAGATGGTAGATGCAAACTGGGCTCTGATTTGATTCCTGTTAGATAAAAATCATCTGAGGAGATTTGTTGTTGTTGTTGTTGTTATTTTTATTTATTTTTAATTGGAGGATGGTTGCTTTAGAATGTGTTGGTTTCAGCTGTACAACAATGGTGAACTAGCTATAAGTATACATATATCCCCTGCCTCTTTAAAAACATGTTTTTTTTTTAATTGGTGGAAAATTGCCTTACAATTTTGTGTTCGTTTCTGAGGTAGAAATATGGGGAATCAGTCATAGTTATGTATGTATATCCCTTTTCTCCTGAGCCTCCTTTTCCTACCCCCATCCCAGTCCCTGGATCATCATAGACTGCCAGGCTAGGCTCCCTGTGTTATTTAGCAACTTCTCACTGTCTGTTTTACATACGATAGTATATATATGTCAGTGCTACTTTCTCAGTTCATTCCCCTCCCTCTTGAGCACCATCATCCCATCTCTGGGCAGGAGATTCTTAATTGTAAAGGTCCAGATATCTCAGAGTTACTAAACTTGAGACTTTGCCCACTTTAATAAATTTCATGCTGAAATGTATGGAAAATTTCCACAGAAAGTAGTGTTATTTGTTGTTAAAGTTATCAATTCAGTAGACAGTAATATGACACATTTTCCTGTTTTTTACTAAAGGAAAATATCCCCCATTTGTGAGAGTCAAGCAATTAGGTAAGACTGAGAACAAAATGCCAAGCATGGAGAAAAACTTCAAGAATCAACCGGCTCTATGAGTGGGGAAAATGGCGGCTTGGGATCTCTGTGTGAATGTTAAGCTTTCCAGGTGGCACAAGTGGTAAAGAATCTGCTTGCCAATGCAGGAGACACCAGAGATGTGGGTTCCATCTCTGGGTTGGGAAGATCCCGTGGAGAAGGAAATGGCACCCCTCTCTAGTATTCTCGCCTGGGAAATCTGGACAGAGGAGCCTGGTGAGCTCCAGTCCATGAGGTAGCAAAGAGTCGGACACGACTGAGCAGGCATGCACTTGCTAGTTGTACTGCCTGTGAATATTTAAGGCAACAACTGGAGGGAAAACCCTAAGTACTTAATACTAGAATTTATGCTATTAGTTTAAGACTCTCAGGAAGATAAGATTACTAAGAAGAATTACAACTTTACATTAACACTACTGTGGCAGAAATTGTTAGCTGTCTATCCAGTATCCACTTGTTCTTTCATTTACTCAGTAAAAGAAATTTTATATCAATGGATGTATTTCTACCCAGTTAAAAACCATTTTCCAGCCTCTCTTTAGACACAAACCTTAATGAGCTATAAGCAGGAATTTTTACTAAGGGTACTCATGCAGTGCTAAGTGCATTTTGTGCCTCTTTATCTTTACTGTTACCTGGGGTAGACGTGACAGATGGAGAACAGTGGCTGTCTTGTGACCACAAGATGGACTTCAGCACTGGGGCCATGGGACTGGTAGGCCAAAAGAGAGACGAGCCGAAGTATCAATAACACCTTGGAGCTTCCATGCCAACTTTGGTGTACATTACATCAGAGAAATTTATCCCATTTATACATATGTGTATTTCATATATATGTGTGTGTATATATATATATCATAATCAATTTGTATATTTCATATATATATGTGACCCCATGGACTGTAGCCTGCTAGGCTCCTCTGTCCGTGGAATTCCCGAGGTAAGAATACTGGAGTGGGTTTCCATGCCCTCTTCCAGGGGATCTTCCCGACCCAGGGATTGAACTCCAGTCCTGCATTACAGGCAGATTCTTTATTGTCTGAGCCACCAGGGAAGCCATATACATACATACATATATATATATATATATATATGTATATGTGCTAAGTAGCTTCAGTGGTGTCTGACTCTTTGTGACCCTGTAGACTGTAGCCTGCCAGGCTCTTCTGTCCATGAGCTTCACCTGACAAGAATACTAGAGTATTCTCCAGGGAATCTTCTCCAGGAGTTCTTTCTGACCCAGAAATCAAACCCATGTCTCTTATGTCTTCTTCATTGGCAGGTGGGTTCTTTACCATTAGTGCCACCTAGAAAGCCTATATATATACACATATTTGGTTGATTCCGTCAATATTTCTTCTCCATCTTTCAGCAGTCTCCGTGACATTATACTGTTCTACTTTTTCTTTTTTCTGTACACTTACCGCTTTTTCAGTACTCTACAGTCTTTTGTATTATGTTTATTGTCCATCTCTGTTAAAATATCAGCTCTACTAGGGCAGGGGTCACTGTCTGTTTTGCTCACTAAAGTATCCTAAGTGCTTAGAACAAAGTCTGGCCCATGGTAGGTGCTTAGGAAATAATTATTGAATGAATGGATGTGCTGCTGCGTACAAAAAATGTTAGTGAAATACTTGACAACATAAGAATAAAGTATAAATAATAGAGAACATAATCTTCCATGCATATGTGGAATACGTCCCTGGACTTTGTGTGTAATGTTGGTTATTAAAACTTAAGAAAGCATAAAGGATTGGAGAAGGACTACAGAAGGGCAGCTGGAGAGGGCTGGGTATTAAGGTGAACTTCAAAGGATTAAGATTGCATAGTTTGGCCAGCCAAGATGAAAGGAAGATTAATCAAAGTTCATAAATTCTGCATGGAGGATTTCTCCACCATGAAGTGTCTTGTTCAGTCTCAGTCGCCCTCTGTCTCCAGCTCCACCAGGCAGAGTTAGAGGCTCCTCCTCTATCCTCTTTTCTACTTTCATGAAATCGCCTGCCTTATAGAACTTTTGAATGTTTCACTTTCTAAAGCATACCCTGTGAAGCTCATGTATTAATAGGTGTTATGCAAAGAGAAATCATGTAAATAACTCCACAGAAAGTCTAAATGAATCATTTTGGATTCCTAATAAGTAATTTAAAAGAGCTAAGGCTCTTTAGAATATATTGATGACTTTTGGAAGTTAATGCCTATGGAACAATCCTACCTCTCATAAACTTGTTTTGGAGTCACTCTCAGAAAAGTGTACAAACATGAAGAACTATAAGTTTATCAATTTTTGTTTTTAAGTTAATAGGTTAAGCCACAAAAGAGAAAATACAAAAATTTCCTGTAGAATGTTAGCATTTAGTATCATAATCATTACTAACTCACTTATTTGTAGTTTTTCTCCTTTGGCTTACTTTTCATACTTCTGTGAGGAGAATTTGAAAAATTACTTTGCTCTGTGCCCATTTTTTTATGCCAATAGGGCAAAATGTTTATCTGTACAAGTATCTCACAATATGTCTTAAAGTTTGTTTCTATAAATGCCTTGATTTTGTGTGTTTTTTTTTTTTTTAATAGGCTGTATTCTAAAGGAAGACATTGTGGCATTAATCAACCATTTTTTGAGAAAGTATAACATGGTTGCTGTTGTTTAGTCATTAAGTCATGTCTGACTCTTTTGTGACCCCATGCAGTCTATGTAGCCCACCAGGCTCCTCTGTCCATGGGATTTCCCAGGCAAGAATACTGGAGTGGGTTGCCATTTCATTCTCCAGGGAATCTTCCTGATCCAGGGATCGAACCCACGTCTCTTGCATTGCAGGCAGATTCTATACCACTGAGCCACCTAGGAAGCCTCTAACATGGTTGGATTTACATATATGTGCAAAGATTATTTATATAGAAATGGTCTCAGGGAATAATGAATCCATTCTCAGGCATTGAGGTATATTTACCTCAACAAATGTTACTATTAATGATGGGCATCCTTTTGGATCCTCACTGGCTACATCCAAGGAATGACTCCGGTTTCTAGGGGTGATAATTTGATGGGGAGTTTATTTTCTGCAGATGGTTCTTTGCCAGTATTCTTCAGGATGGTCTTCATGCAAGGAAGATTGGCCCTACCTATAAGCCAGTAATGTGAAAAATCATTATTAAAAAAAGGAATGGTCCTTTTGCCAGCTAGGGAAACTAATACTTTTTACCCTCCTCTAGTCACAATGATCAACACATTAATTCACTGTGTACAAAGGGCTTGCAGCTCAGTTATTTACTAGAGGCATAAATTAAATGCTGAGCATATTTCAAGAGGCAGAGCCTCTTTCTTTCTTGAAAAAGTAAAAGAGAGAAAAGCTTTAGAAGTTTCTAATCTTGCCTGTTCATATTATAGTGAACAAATCAAGTTTAATCCTTTTCAGGGTTGAGCTTTAAATTTTTATGTTTTCTACCTGTTATTCAGTAGAAACCGGCATGCAGACCAGCCATAGTGCTTGTTTCTTTTTATCAGAACAAATGTCTCCATTCCCACCAAAGGACTTGTGTATTCTTTACCCTTTCTCTTCCAAATGACCTGTCAAAACTCAGAAATGTCATGTTAATGTTTTATGGACAGACTATCCCAGCTGCTTCAGGAAATGGCAGCATCCCTTCAATAATTTACATGCTGTTTCTGCTCTACTTTTTCTGGTGTCTGTAAAGTTTCAGCAGTGAAAAGCCAGACAGCAGTAGGGCTTCTCGGCAGTGTGTTTGTCTCTAGAGCTTTGTCTACTTCTAATCCTACTTTTTCCTTCTTAAAGCCCAGCAATTTCCACTTTCTAGTCTAGTAGGAACCATCAGTCACTTTTCATACAGGGGCTGTGTTTCAAGTTCATTTTGTGATTCAAGTTTCACACTTGTTTTTACCTGTGGAATTTATTAACTGTACTTTGTAATTAGCAACTTACTTTACATTAACTTGTTCATCAATGATTCCATCCATGAATATCTTTGTTTCCTTACCTTGAAGAAAATGTTCTGGCTGAGAAGAGAGTGGATATTTCTTTTGTGCCGGTTTGATTTATTCATCTAAAATCTAGCACATTAAAGACCCGAGTATTTTTCAAGCTTAAAAAACACTATCATGAACAAAATTTGCATTTGGTTTAAATATGGTGTGGTGGAAAGAATAAAGGCTTCACAGTCACGAGGGCTAGAATCAAGTTCTAGTTTTGTCCCCGACCTTTTGGGAATCATAGTCAAGGATGGCTTTTCATCTGTGAGTTGGGAATTCTAATAATTGTCTGACGACTCCTAGGACCTGTGTGAGGATAAAATGAGATGCTGTATTTAAAAGTTTCATAAATAGAGGATCTTAAAGCATCACTATGAACAAAGCCAGTGGAGGTGATGGAGTTCCAGTGGAGCTATTTCAAATCTTGAAAGATGATGCTGTGAAAGTGCTGCACTCAAATTGCCAGCAAATTTGGAAAACTCAGCAGTGGCCACAGGACTGGAAAAGATCAGTTTTCATTCCCATCCCAAAGAAAGGCAATGCCAAAGAATGCTCAAACTACCACACAATTGCACTCATCTCTCATGCTAGTAAAGTAATGCTCAAAATTCTCCAAGCCAGGCTTCAGCAATACGTGAACCGTGAATTTCCAGATGTTCAAGCTGGTTTTAGAAAAGGCAAAGGAACCAGAGATCAAATTGCCAATATCCGCTGGATCATGGAAAAAGCAAGAGAGTTCCAGAAAAACATCTACTTATCCTTTATTGACTATGCCAAAGCCTTTGACTGTGTGGATCACAATAAACTGGAAAATTCTGAAAGAGATGGGAATACCAGAACACCTGATCTGCCTCCTGAGAAACCTATATGCAGGTCAGGAAGCAACAGTTAGAATTGAAACAACAGACTGATTCCAAACAGGAAAAGGAGTACGTCAAGGCTGTATATTGTCACCCTGCTTATTTAACTTCTATGCAGAGTACATCATGAGAAACGCTGGGCTGGAGGAAGCACAGGCTGGAATCAAGATTGCTGGGAGAAATATCAATCACCTCAGATATGCAGATGACACCACCCTTATGGCAGAAAGTGAAGAGGAACTCAAAAGCCTATTGATGAAAGTGAAAGAGGAGAGTGAAAAAGTTGGCTTAAAGCTCAACATTCAGAAAACTAAGATCATGGCATCTGGTCCCATCACTTCATGGGAAATAGATGGGGAAACAGTGTCAGAGTTTATTTTTTGGGGCTCCAAAATCACTGCAGATGGAGATTGCAGCCATGAAATCAAAAGACGCTTACTCCTTGGAAGGAAAGTTATGACCAACCTAGATAGCATATTCAAAAGCAGAGACATTACTTTGCCAACAAAGGTCCATCTAGTCAAGGCTATGGTTTTTCCAGTGGTCATGTATGGATGTGAGGGTTGGACTGTGAAGAAAGCTGAGGGCCGAAGAATTGATGCTTTTGAACTGTGGTGTTGGAGAAGACTCTTGAGAGTCCCATGGACTGCAAGGAGATCCAACCAGTCCATTCTGAAGGAGATCAGCCCTCGGATTTCTTTGGAGGAAATGATGCTGAAGCTGAAACTCCAGTACTTTGGCCACCTCATGCGAAGAGTTGACTCATTGGAAAAGACTCTGATGCTGGGAGGGATTGGGGGCAGGAGGAGAAGGGGATGACAGAGGATGAGATGGCTGGATGGCATCACTGACTCGATGGACATGAGTCTGAGTGAACTCCGGGAGTTAGTGATAGGCAGGGAGGCCTGGTGTGCTGCGATTCACGGGGTCGCAAAGAGTCGGACACGACTGAGCAACTGAACTGAACTCCTGCCTGGAATCTCTCATTCACGTTAGGGCACACACACAGTCATATGGAATTAATGACTTTATCATTCTCTCTGTGTCAAATTTCCCTAGGTCTTCCTTACACATTTGAAGTAGAAATTAGGTGGAAGGAGGAATGTATGTGTTTGTGTGTGTAAGAAATGGGAAAATTGTTGCAAAAATAGACTTTTTTTATCTGTAGGTGGACTGATTTTTCTTATGTAAGAGAAGAAAAGGAAATTAATATGTTGAACCAATAAAGGATGATTTGCTGAATTCTTAAGAATTCTCCTGCTACCTGCAAATTAGGACACTGAGACATGGGAGACCTACAACATCTTGGAGGGATAGCTGCAGAGAATAGGGAACCTGTGTACAATTTTGGGGAGGATATCATTCTTAAAAATATGTGATGCAACTAATATTGTTTATTCCAAGGAAATGATTTTTACCAGTTAATCTGAATATATTGCTGAGACTTGCAAGTGCCATAACTTTAAGTTCAACATTTTTATAATGGAATATATGATTATAAATGGAGTTGATTATTTTTCACTCATGGTTCTTTTTGCTCCTATACTCCGTGGCAGTGTCTTATTGCCCACCCTCCCGCTCACATTACAGTAGAGAGAAATATATTCCTGGCAGTCATCATGAGGATGTTTATCCTAAGTGTGTGGGTGCCAAGGCTCTTGTGTTGCAGAGTTCCAACTGTTAGCTCTCAATTTTGATCTTGGCTTAAGGAACGACCACCCCCCATCTGCTACTTGCAGGAAAAAATAAACCACTCTCCATTGCTGCTACATGACTGTGTCAGGAGATGTTACTACTGCCTTTAACTGGGCATGATCCCTAACATTTATTTAATGAAACAACTCATGTTGTAAAATAACCTATTATTTGGTTTTCTGTTTTATGACTTCTTAAAGAAACAAGCAAATAAGAGACTTTGCCTTTCCAGAGGGAAGTAGAGTGGAGACAGTTACCAATTTGGTTGTCTGTTATAATAAAGTAATTAAACCTAGATAAATATTGTGGGTCACTGTTATAGAAAGTGAGGCATAAATATTAGGTATTGAGGACTTCTTGAATGCTGAAACACCTAGCTGTGACATCTCCCTTTTAAAGGAAGCTGGGTGCTAAGAAGTGTGCTACACTTTTGGCAGAGAGTCGCTGGCTCAGTCACTGAGCGGTTTGGTCCCAGCTGCGGGTTGATTGATGGCACTGCATCAGAGAGCACTCTTAGGGGAGCTGTTTACCCCCATCTTCCATCTGGAGCTGCTGGGATATACTTCACTGTGATGATGGCTACTGAATGAGCTGCACTGGCAGCACCTCGGAAGGATGGTGGCTGGGGAGCCGGCCCAGAATCAAAGGATGTCAGGGTAATGAATGGAGCTGAGCACAAAACGTCCAGCGCTTCTCAAACATGACGGGGTGGCAATTCGAAAAGAAGGATGGCGCACAGCTTGTAAAACTACAAAGCAGGGAAACGTAACATTCCTTTGTTCTTTCGTTTAGGGATCTTACTTTCTAGAGATTTATATCCATTCAAGGAAATATGGTAGTTATGACTGAAATACAGTGACTTTGTTGACAACGACCTATTGTTTAAAATTCATTTGACCATATTAGATTATAAACTTCTTTTAAGGAAGGTATTCAGTATTTTGGGGGGCACATAGACAACCAGTATGAGAGGTGCATTCCTGATCCACAGCTTCTTTAGGAATCTGTAATTACTATGTATTATGGAAATTATATGTATTTCCATTTAATGGGAAACGGTACAGAAAGTCCATAAAAACAATACAGAAATGATAGTACAGAAAAGCATTTCTAAGAGGTGGACACACGCAAGCACCTGCTCCACCAACCACAGGTGGAATTGCGGTGAGTGCTAAGTGTTACAGAGAGGCTGTTGTACAGGTGAGGACATGCCTGGGCATGAAGCCAGCAGGCCAGGGTCTAGAAAATCTCTGTGGAAGAGAGTTGTAAGGCAAGATCACGAGGAAGGAGAGATGTGAGTTTGAGGTTTTTGAGAGGCTAGTTTACCCTGTTGCTTATAGCTATATATTATCACTCTGGCACTCTAGTTTTTCACAGTATTATTCATAACTTTTCCTTTTAATAATAAAATCTATTTCCTAAACTGTGCTGTTACAGAGCATGGCATGTAAAACATCCCAGAGATGAAAAATATAAGACTTTTAAGAAGAGTGAATACTTAGGCTAGATCCTGAGTTGGGTTTGAACTGGGGAAGTTTGGTTGGAGGAATAAAATCTGTGAGCATTACTTGCAACTTGATAGATAATTGCAGTGATGAGATCAAAGTGGTAACTGAGGAAGGTGGACTTAGCTGTGTTGAGTTCCTTAGGATTGTTTCTGGAAAGGAGGGATGGAAGGAAAGAAGATCCTTAGGGAGGGTGGTTTGAAGGAAGGACAGCTGAAGTAGTGAGAACACAGCTGAAGTATCTACATACCTTGGTTCTAATGCAAGCAAGGAAGGACCAGCCCGAGAGAGTCATGTTTGTCAGCATGTTCTTTTATGAAAGCTGTGTTCATCTTGCTATTGAGAGTTCATGGATTGACTCTGCTTCTTGTTATCCTGACTATACCAAATAGAATCACTTTGCTTCCCATGTTTGCACAAAGTTGATGTAGTACTTTCAATTTTTTTTTTTGCAGTAAAATCCATTTCTTAAACTATGCTGATTAGGTAAAAGAATGTGCTTTTTGGAAGTGAAATTGCATTGTGTATTCTTTTGCTTGATAGGCAATATTTTTTAAGGTCTGCATTCATAGACACTGAGATTCTCATTAACTGAGGCAAGTACAAACAGGCTCAGGATCATTAACACTTGAAAATCAGTAAAATTACGAACTAGGCACCTAATTTTGGCCCACTGCTTTGTGTTTGCCTGCTTCTTAACCTCTCCACAACAATACCATGATGTAGGGATGTAGTTAGTGAAAGGACGAACAGAGATGTCTGAGTGGAAGCCCACCTTTATCCACTTACTCAATTTTACTTGGATTTTTCTATGCTTGATGGTATAGAGGTTGAGTTTCTCAATTTTTTTGACATCCTACCAGCTTCTTGTTAGCTACCTGCCCCAGGGAAAATCAAAGAAGGTAGGATATAAAATTCATCATTCTTACTACTTAGTATAGCTCTGATAAAAAAGTTTTGCTAAAGAGGAAATTAAAACAAATGCCTTGCAAGAATATACAATGGATTAAAGACAATCTTTTTAACAAGTGGTGCTGGGAAAACTGGTCAACCACTTGTAAAAGAATGAAACTAGAGCACTTTCTAACATGATACACCAAAATAAACTCAAAATGGATTAAAGAGCTAAATGTAAGACCAGAAACTATAAAACTCCTAGAGGAGAACATAGGCAAAACACTCTCCGACATACATCACAGCAGGATCCTCTATGACCCACCTCCCAGAATATTGGAAATAAAAGCAAAAATAAACAAATGGGACCTAATTAAACTTAAAAGCTTCTGCACAACAAAGGAAACTATAAGCAAGGTGAAAAGACAGCCTTCAGAATGGGAGAAAATAATAGCAAATGAAGCAACTGACGAACAACTAATCTCAAAAATATACAAGCAACTCCTACAGCTCAATTCCAGAAAAATAAAATGACCCAATCAAAAAATGGGCCAAAGAACTGAATAGACATTTCTCCAAAGAAGACATACAGATGGCTAACAAACACATGAAAAGATGCTCAACATCACTCATTATCAGAGAAATGCAAATCAAAACCACTATGAGGTACCATTTCACGCCAGTCAGAATGGCTGCGATCCAAAAGTCTACAAGCAATAAATGCTGGATAGGATGTGGAGAAAAGGGAACCTTCTTACACTGTTGGTGGGAATGCAAGCTAGTACAGCCACTATGGAGAACAGTGTGGAGATTCCTTAAAAAACTGGAAATAGAACTGCCTTATGATCCAGCAATCCCACTGCTGGGCATACACACTGAGGAAACCAGAAGGGAAAGAGACACGTGTACCCCAGTGTTCATCGCAGCACTGTTTATAATATCCAGGACATGGAAGCAACCTAGATGCGCATCAGCAGATGAATGGATAAGCAAGCTGTGGTACATATACACAATGGAGTATTACTCAGCCATTAAAAAGAATACATTTGAATCAGTTCTAATGAGGTGGATGAAACTGGAGCCTATTATACAGAGTGAAGTAAGCCAGAAAGAAAAACACCAATACAGTATACTAACACATATATATGGAATTTAGAAAGATGGTAACAATAACCCTGTGTATGAGACAGCAAAAGAGACACTGATGTATAGAACAGTCTTTTGGACTCTGTGGGAGAGGGAGAGGGTGGGATGATTTGGAAGAATGGCATTGAAATACGTATAATATCATATATGAAATGAGTCGCCAGTCCAGGTTCGATGCACGATACTGGATGCTTGGGGCTGGTGCACTGGAACGACCCAGAGGGATGGTGTGGGGAGGGAGGAGGGAGGAGGGTTCAGGATGG
Source organism: Bos mutus (assembly GCF_027580195.1). Classification (NCBI taxonomy): domain Eukaryota; kingdom Metazoa; phylum Chordata; class Mammalia; order Artiodactyla; family Bovidae; genus Bos; species Bos mutus. The sequence continues at coordinate 34,845,109 of NC_091625.1, forward strand.
GGAACACATGTATACCTGTGGTGGATTCATTTCGATATTTGGCAAAACCCATAGAATATTGTAAAGTTTAAAAATAAAATAAAATTAAAAAAAAAATAATAAAAAAAATATAAAAATAAAACAAATGCCTCAAACTAAAACTGGGCTTAATAACTAATTTTAAAGTTTAAAAATTCCCTTTCTGATGTAGAAAACTGTGACTCAAAAAAGGAGTCACAATGTAAAACCTATGAATCTAAAGTCAGTATTTTAAGGGAATAAAAGTTTTCCATTCTTTCTTATGCTTGCATAAAGTATGATTGACCCTGTTTTATTGGATATAAATATTGCTAGATATACTAAACATTCTTTTAAAGTATTTAGCTCAAATTACAGTTTTTTTTAAAGATATTTTTCATTTTAAATGTGCTTGCTGTTTACTTTCATCTTAAATGGTGTTAGGAAGGGGGTTGTGCTTTGCTTGGCTGGGGTTAGAATTTATGTACTAATTTTGGCTCACCCATAACTTGGCACACCAGTACCTGTGGACTCAGGCAAAGTCTCACCCAGCAGGTTTCATCTGGGTTTTTATTTTTATAGAAATTGAGTTGTAACTTTCATTCCTTATTTTTTTAAAAAACAAATGTGTCAGTACATTGCTTCCCAGGTGGCTCAGTGGTAAGGAATCCACCTGTCAATGTGATCCCTGGGTGAGAAAGATCCCTTGGAGGGGGAAATGGCAACCCACTCCAGTATTCTTGCCTGGGAAATCCCATGGACAGAGGAGCCTGGCGGCTATAGTACACAGGGTTGCAGAGTCGGTTACAACTGAGCGACTGAGCACATGTTTACCTCTGAATAAATTTATGGAAGGTTATTGTCTGCCTTAACTTCTGAAAAATTCATGGGAAATTATTTTCTGAAAAGGATTATGCAGAAATTTATATTTGGATCTGTTCAGTACATTTGAGTCAGACATTTGTTGTGGGCTGGATTGTGTCACCCTAAAATATATGTTCAGATCCTAACCTTTGAATGTGACTTCATTTGGAAATAGGGTTATTGCGCATGAAACTAAGTTGAGGTCAAACAATTACAGTGGACCCTAATTCAGTGACTGTGTGTTTATAAGGAAAGGAAAATTTGGACATAGGCACAGAAACACACAACGGAGAATGCCACGTGCAGACAGAGGCAAAGGTTAGAGTCAATATGTGTACAAGCTAAAAGACAGCAAGAATTGCCAGCAACTCCCACAGTTGTGGAGTATGTGGAGAAGGAAATGGCAACCCTCTCCAGTATTCTCGCCTGGAGAATCCCATGGACAGAGGATCCTGGAGGGGCTACAGTCCATGGGGTTGCAAAAGAGTCGGACACAACTGAGAAACTCACAAAGACAACCACAGTCTAGGCGATACTCACCTTCAGAGCCTCCAGCAGAAATCCACGTTGCTAACATCTTGATTTTGGGATTCCAGCCTCAGAACTATGAAAGGATACATTTCTGTTTTTTTTAATGCCACCCAGCTTGTAGTACTTTGTTCCAAAAGTCCTTGGGAACAGATACAGTTACAAAAAAAACAACAAAAGTGCATTTTCCTCCTCTACTGGGTATTTTCTTTTTCCAGTTTTATAGTTTTTCTGTAATGATATTGATAAACTCCTAACAGGGAACAACCAAGCAATGTACATATATTCCTTCAAAACATTTTTTTTGAAGGCAAAACATTTCCTAGTGTAGAGGCATTTCCAACGTCATAGTTCTGAGTCCATCTGGAATGCATTTTAGTTTTAATATAGCTACCCGTTTTTTTTGTGAGGAGGACTTTTAAGACTTCTAGCAATTTTCAAATATGCAATACAGTATTAAGTAGTTTTACCATGCTGTGCATTGTATTTTTATTTAGAAATGGCAAAGGAAGCCTTCCTGGTTCAAGATAAAAGGATTCAAAACATTTGTATGAATTCTTAAGCAGCCAATATCATCTACATAATAAGATGTAGTAGATCTGCTACTGTTAGAAATCAATGTGTGATCCTGTCTCTCAGAAAAGAGGAAGGTGTTGGGAAAAAGGATGGTGAACACATACTAGCAAGGAGACACTTATTTTGAAAAGTTTGAATCTCCACACTTAACCAACCTTGCTTGTATTTTGTCATTTATAGCTGGGGAAAAATATCCTTCACTTGAACATCAGTTTGTTGAATAAAAAATGACTAAAAGCAAAACTTAAGATAGCTATGACTATTAAAAAAAGATAAAGTCTGATTTAGGAAACCAAATACTAACTAGGTACTATATATTAGTGCTTTTGCATATGTGGTCTGATTAATCCTTCAGCATGCCCCATGAGGTACAAAGATTATGGACAATTTCCCCTATTGTTTTTTCAGTCAAGGAAATAGCATCAGGGCTGTTTAATGACTCAGTTGAGGCCGCACAGCTTGCCATTTGCAGGGTCAGGATCCAAACTTGTAATCCAAGTCTTTGGACTCAGAGTCACCAGTGGCCTCTTTTATGCTACACTGCATTGAGATGATCTCTCCACTCTTCTAGAATACAGAATGTTTATCAAACATCCAGACTGAAAGAAAGTTCAATGAAAGAGATGCAGAAATGGCTTCTTACTTGGGGACCAGAGACTGATCTGAAAGATCAGGTCTATGTAGTTTAAACATTTATATGAATTAACTTGAGCATTTTGAAAAGATCTTTCCTTAGTGCCCAGCACCTACACTAAGGAAAAGTGTAAATAATCAGCAGACATAAAATGAACTATATGCAATGAGTTCTGATATTATTTTGTAGTTTTTGCTTATGAAGAGTTTGCTGAAAATGCATTACTTGAGGCTGAGATTTGTCTGCAGCTGGTCATGTGGGTTCCTCCATGGAGTGCCTCAGGGAATTCACTCCTGATAGGGTTGCTTGCAAGGCCTTAGACATTTAACTAAGTCTCAGTATTGACTTTTGCAGTGGACCCAACTTCAGAGAATTGAGTACTGGGTCTTGACCAATTGACACCCACAATGGTGGCGTAAGGCACGTGTTATCCATCATGCCCTAAATTGTGCCGGTTCATGTTCACAAATGCCCTTTTAACCCTCCACCCAAGATAGAACGATTTACAGACCCTTTTCTTTCCTCAGCTTGTCTGAATATTCTCTTATCTCCTAAGCCAAGAAAGCCCACCTGAGACTTTTGCCCCAGCAAAGGTATATTGACATATAAAAATACCTTTCTTTCTTCTTTCTCTTTCTCACATAGACTTTGTTTTGACTTTGTTGTGCTTATAACAAACTTTCACCTTACTTTTACTTTGAATATGTCTCTGCAGGAAGTATGTTTCTGGTCATTGCAGTCAGACTGCACTGCCAAAAAACATCTTCTGGGGACTCTGAGTGGGTCATGGCAGCTATTAGGTTCCTTTCGCCATTCAGAAGTCAGTTTGCTTTTTTATATATTTTGTATGAATCTAAGTCCATTTAGACACAAGATTTTCAGATTTTCTATTCACTCTTCCATTGAGAACATACTCACCCTTAGAGAATTTCTTTTCTTACAAAATGTGCAAATTTTCAGAATTCTGTACATAAAAATAGAAGACAAAGTAGAAACTAAAATATACCTCCTCCCTCCTCATGGAGAGTTCCCACTAGAGGGTGTCATTGAGCTGTTGCGGTGTACAATGACCCACTCCTACAGAGGGTTTATTGCCTGACAGTCTTGCTCCTTGGATGGACAATGTGGATAGTCTGACATGCAAGTGGGGAGGTAGTGATACTCTATGGTCCTAAGATTCTACATGTCCAAATGGGGAAAAAATGAGGGGTTTTGTATATATTTTTAAATTTGTTGAACAAACTCACGAGGCAACTATTCTTCACAAACAAGTACACACTAGTATACACATACACACTTAAGCTGCACAAAAGCTAAAGATACTTGGCTTTAGTAGAGGTACTGTTTTCTCTAGAGCTCGATGATCCTAAGACCTGAGATACTGTGTTTGGTCACACAGATTGATGCTTTTTTTTTTTTTTTAACCAGGAAGATTAACAGAAAGATTTCCTGAAGCTTTACTGTATATTACTTCCTGTTACCTGGCCTGGAGAATTCCATGTACTGACTAGTCCATGGGGCCACAAAGAGACGGACACGACTGACTATCACTACCCCTAATTACTAGGTTTGACTGTAAAAATTCCTATCTGGATGCTTCTTTTTCATTTCTTGTCTCAGATGCCTTCATTCTCTAAGTCGTTAATATCAGAAACGTAGGAGTCAGTTCCAATTTTTACTTACCTTTAACCTCTTTGGAGGTTAAATTAGTCTCTAAGTCCTATCTCTCAAATATACTTCCTCTCCAGCCTTATCAATAACACGGACAACAGCCCAAAACTAGTACCCTTTTCCCTTTAAGTGTGTATTCACCCTCCATTTGCCTTCTAGAGTTAGCTTAAAAAAAATCTAGATAGTATAAAAGTGACCTTGGTTTTCTGTGTTAGTGTTTTCATTATAAAATATTGTAAATAATGTTTAAATAAAAATACTTCATTTGGCTATAAAGAAAGATGGACCACATAGCGTGGCATTCAGCATGCTCTTGATAAATTAAAAAAAAAATCAATTCTCTCCCTAAAGCCCTTGCCATTTTATTGTATTCATTAGGTGATATGTTAACTTAGTTTTCATTTCATTCCCAGGGCATAACATAATGTCTGAAACACAGTTGATGCATAATAAGTATTAATTGAATGAAGAAAAATTTAGACTTAGTTTTATTGCCTTTCATGTTTTTGGTGTTTTAATTCATAAAGATGCTACTAATTATCAGATAATAATAGTTTAACAAACATTACATAACTATATAAATAATTAAACCATGAGCATATTTCCCTCAAGTGGGCAAATTCCCTAACCCATTTTTAAAAATGCACTTCTTTAAAAGCCCTAAAGGAGCAAGTCTTAACCTGCCTGTAAATGGGCATAATAAGGGGTGCAGAAAGCTCCCAGAACTTCTGAAATTATTCACAGTATTTAGTGCATATCACCCATGCATTTTTGTTTTGGTGGTAGGAGTAAGGAGGAAGGGTCAGATTCTCAAAAAAAGAGCTGTGACAAGACAAAATAAAACTGTAACAGAAGATGGCAGGCAACAGAGTACGAGGGCTTGCAGGTTCCGGGACAGCCTAGTGAGATGTATTTTTCAGCAGTGAACAGTTTTGGAACACGTCAGATCACATAATGAAGGCAGTTGTCCCATACTTAGGACAGAATTTTGAAAATAGATTATCTGAAGTCCATGACCTTGAACTCAAGTACCTGACTTCTTAGCAAGAGCCAACAAATAAAACTATTAACTCACAGTCTTAATCCTGTTCGTGCTTATTCAGACTGCCTCTTGGGTTTATTGCCAGCACGGCTAGGGTTCACACAGAGCCTGTCATGTTCGTAACCTTGGGTTTTGTTTCTTTGGTATGTCTCCTGACTTTTTCTTTCATTCTTTATATATTCTCAGTGTAATGCCTTTTCTTTTTTATTTTTAGAATAGAAATCAGAATAGATCTAAAAATAGAACATTATAGATTCCCCTTTTTAAAAAAGCTTGAGCAGAGAAAAGAGAGCTGTTATTTGATCTTATAATAGCTTTTGAAAAAAAAATGTTTGCCACATGTTTTCATCATGCTCCTTTTGAACTCTGAACTTGCTATTTAGATAGTTTAAAATAGTAAAATATTGAAAGATTCACTTGGATGAAACATAGAGTCTAAATGTAAGGTCATAGCCAATGGGACAGAAATGGGCAAAGTCTAGAAACAGTGGAGAGAATGCCAAAACTACCCATAGTGAGAGTTTCACACTAGTACCTCTGATCTGAAATTCCACAGGCATGGTTCGTAAATACCAGACTAGATTAGAATCTAAGACTGGGCCCCTCTCCATTGGGTATATGTTTCCATTTGCCCAAGACAATCAGTTGATAACCATTGTCCTAGAATCCTGTTGTTTCTTTTTTCACTCTCAAAAGTGTCTCAGTTTGGACAGCAAATTATATGAACTAGCTCTCTCTGCCCCAGTGTTCAAAGTCTACTGATGGGATTTCCCTGACAGTCCAGGGGTTAAGACTCCACCTTCCAATGCAGGGGGTGCAAGTTCCATCCCTGGTTGGGGTGCTAAGATCCCACATGCCTTGTGGCCAAAAAAACTGAAACATATAACAGAAGGAATATTGTAACATTCAAGAAAGACTTAAAAAATAGTCTGATGCTTCTATAATTAGGTCCATTTGCAGTGCTGATTAAAAGTGAAAGAAAATTGAGATATTGAGATGGCCAATCATTATGCTCCTTTTGTAGAGGGGTTAACTCGTAGCCTGGAGAAAAGGCCATAGATTGTGTTGTCTTAAAGGTTGAGCATTATGTTGGAGACATGAAGCATGACTGTATAGAATAACTTGACCTCATCATTCAGCGTGTTCTTGGTGGACAGCCCATGGCTCAGTGGTCTGTTCAGAAGGATTGTGATCAAGATCTTGTCAACAGAAAATGGAGAAATGCCTCAGTGGCTGCCACAGTCAGCCTTTACAGTCAGCCTTTTTTTTTTTTTCTCATGATGTATTTCATTACGGCATGCGTGCATGTTTGCTGAATTAACTTAGAAGACTTGAATCTGTGATGAAGTTGTGGGACCACAGGTGACCTCTGGTGCTTCAAGAGGTCTGATTGATAAAGATGTGTTTTAATCCAAATTCCCCAATTATCTGTTTTTTCCTTATTTGTGGCTTCTGTAAATAAAAAGTAGAACCCATTGTTAAAATGTATCAAAATGAATGTGTTGCTAAACACTTTAAAATTAATGCATGTCTTGAAATAGATTAATGAGAACAGCAGCTTTTATATGGTGGTTTGCCTTCCTGACTCTCTACTTTTCAGATTCCCAGTCCTCTCTTTTTTCATGTCTGGCTTCAGAGAGAGACATTTTGGGCTGTTGTATTTATCAATTGCTCGCTTTTTAAACTGCTGGAGTATCTGTGGCCCAGGTCTGTGAACATCCTTGGTTCCACTTCTGGCTGTGAGCACACTTGTCCCTCAACCAGTCCTGAAGACATATGGGGCAGACAGGTGGGTGAGTGGGATGTGATTCCTCCTAGGGTGGAGACTCCTTCTTAAACCCACTTTATTTATTTACTTTTCCTGTGAAACCGGAAACAAATGTCATACTTGCTATCAGTGGAGTTCTATTTACTTTAGAGTTTTCACTGCAAATCTTCTTTCCTTCTTTTTTGAAGAGAGAAATAGCTCCCGACTCTTAATGTTGTTTTTACTGCCTGTCACTGGAGTTCATGTACATTGAAATTTAAATTCCTTGCAATAAATCTTAGTCACGGTTTCGTTTCAGAAGCAGACTGCATTTTGACACAGAGCTTCTAGTTTTGGCACTGGATTTTAAAAATGAAAGCTTTTAACCTTGCTTGATTTAAATATTGGTTTTAAACAGGCTTAGTGCTGTTTTTGTTTAGTGCTGTTTTGTTGAGGTATTTCATCCATGCTTCACATTCTACCAACAGCCAGGAAAATGTTCCTTTCTTTTCTTTTTTCCCACTTATTCCTACGAGTCAATATGGAATGGCTGTAAAACCTGTGACTTAGCCATGTCCATATGGGCAAAGTGTTTCAGGAACAGAAGAATATGCGGGCAAAGAACAATTAAATGTGGGAAATATTGATTGATACTAATATTAGTAAGTGATAAGGAGTGTGACCCTTTAATGAAAAGCTAGCTAATGTTCACTGAGAAGCTCTGTGAGGTGGGGGATACTGGACAGTACTCCTTAGCATGCTTGCCTGTGGGAATCTTGTCGAGGGATATCTCTTTGCTTTTGAATATTTCATGGGAGCAGTGGTGCAGGGTAGAGATTTGGGGAAATGCTGTGTTTCTATTGAATGAAAACAGGTGTGGTAGTTGCATATGTGTGAATACTTCTGCATGCATCAAGGTCTGGCTGTGTGTGTTCACGCATGCATATATCTATCTATAATGACTGCTGGCTGTGGGAGGCATTATTCTCTTGGCTCCCTATCTGCATGTGTGAATTGATGCCTGCATGAGGGAATGTGTCACTTCTTGAGTGAGTGTGCAGGTGGGTGTAGATGGATATACTTTATGCCAGTAGTTCCTGTGTAAGACAAGGTGAGAATCGGTTTTCAGCATGACTGGTTTCAGGCCAGCATAAGATGGTGACTGGCGTTAAGCCAAGAATACTATTTCTTTACCAAATTTCACATACAGATCTGCTGGCATATAGGATTTATATTTTAAAAATTGCAAGAAAGTTAACTGTGAGCTTAAAGTGGAAATTGAAGCTGTGTTGAAGAGAACATAATGTAATTGAGGTGCCAGGGGTGCCAGGACCATGGGTACTTGTAGCTTCGTTGCATAATGGATGTGAAATTTGTGTGGACTAGGGCAGGATTATTCCTATTTATGCATTTTCTTTTGTTTATATGGGCAATGACACACCAATTATCACCGTTCAAATCACTTAGTGCCCCCATTACCATTCATTCCGAAGTGTGTGCTTTTGATTTCGGTGCCTAGATCAGAGGGGAACTTGGAAAATTATGCTGGGCTAACCCCTAAGAGCGCTCTCCTACCTCCCTCTTTTGATAACAGTGCTGCCCTTATTGTGTGCTTTTGTACTTGAATAAAAATACAGAACTGCTTCCGAGGGGAAGCGAGTAAGTTATCTGACATAAGGGCCTCCAGTGCCTTTTCCCTCATGGAATCTCAGTGTCTGCTTGTATTTAGAACCCCTTTGGGTCTGTGACAGATTATATAATCACAACTGGGTCCCAAGAGGAATGCTTCCTAGATTATCACCATTTTAAAAGCAGATCCATGTCACAAAGGAGGCAGAGTTAAAGTGACCCGAGTGGAAGCTGACAGGTCCTGAAGGTGAATTAGCCGCTGTGGTGTCAGTAGGTGCAAATCACCGCGGGGGGTGTTGACCATGGAGGGAGAGGTTGCTGCTAGGTTAGCTGCTGGGCCAATTAGGTGCTAATGGCGGCAGAGAACAATTCTTTTGGTGGCATAAGAGGCCCACTGAGATCAGTGTCAGTAGGATTGCAAAGATGAGCATTTTGTCATGATATGGAAACAATAGATGGTTTTAACCTTCTCCTTTTACAGCATGCTGCAAAAGCACACAAGAGCTAGCCTGTCAATGAAAATTTTACTTTCCTAAGGATCTTTGCCTCCATTAAAAGCAAAATATTTCTCTTCTTCACTGTTTTATTTTTGTGTGTTTTCCTTCCCTTACCATTATCCTATTCAGTCATGTGCAATTCAGCTATGCCCTTGCTTTATAGTGAGAGTCTGGTTTTGAAATATATTTTCTGGTTGATCCATCCACTCTTGGAATATAGTATATGAATTCCTTTAGGAAATAGTTTGTGCTCTGGTTATAAAGAAATAACATACATGTGATTCAAATTTGGCAAATCTATTTTAAAGTCACACATTGTAAAAGGCAGGTCAATTATTTTATTAAAGTCTTTTGGCATTATTTGAATAAAATCATGATTATGATGCTGTAAACAGATTCCACAACAGACCCACAGTATTTAAAATTTGTGATGTTTACTATCTGGTAAGATTCAGTAACATCAGTTTGTAAGTCTTGGGATGTTTGATTTTAGGGGCAGTCCTGGTCAATAGAGGAAACTTTTTAATCTCCTGTATCGAGTATCTTTTGCTTATGTACCATCCTGGCACTAAGTGCACAAAAAGGAATCTTACAAAGACATTAATCAGACAGGGAATAATTGAAAGAATGAAACAGATTATTTTGAATGTTAAAAAGGACCAAAAAGATGGCAATGCTTAGGTAATAAGAATGAGTCACCACACACACAGAGACACACACACATGCACACACATGATGTATACATACAAACAGTTTACACAGAAACAGATCTTTTTGGTGGAGGGGGAATGGCTTTTTTCACTACCTTTTTATCAGTTTCATGAGTACATAGTCTACTTCATGTCCCCATTCTGTGCAAACTTTGTAGTATTTTAAAAAGAATCACTATTTTATCTTGGAAGCTTGTAAAATATTGGATAAATGTACTCAATCCTTTTAGTGAGCTGGGGAGAAATTATTTTAAAAAATTAATTGTTTTTTGAAACTGCCTATTAATCCATTAATCTATGGGCTTCCCACGTGGCACTAGTGGTAAAGAAACTGCCTGCCAATAATGGAGACTTGAGAGATGTGGGTTCAATCCCTGGGTTGGGTAGATCCCCTGGAGGAGGTCAAGGCAATCCACTCCAGCATCCTTGCCCGGAGAATCCCATGGACAGAGGAGCCTGGTGGGCTACGGTCCATAGGGTCACAAAGAGTCAGACACGACTGAACTGACTTAGCAGCAACATAGTTGATGTATTGAAATAGTCTCTTCTACTACAACTCAGTTGCAGTGCTTTCAGGAAACATGTTATTAAATTTGCATTATAAAAGTAGTATTTCAATAAGAAAAAAGAGGGAAAGGATTAAATACTTTAGACCTACAATAATGAAGTTATTGTTTTCTTTCTGAAATTTCAACAGTGAGGGACTTTTATATAGCTCTAAGCATAAAGCCCTGACACCTAAGTTCAGTTCAGTTCAGTCACTCAGTCGTGTCCGATTCTTTGTGACCCCATGGACTGCAGCATGCCAGGCTTCCCTGTCCATCACCAACACCTGGAGCTTATTCAAACTCATGTTCATCGAGTCAGTGATGCCATCTAATCATCTCATCCTCTGTCATCCCCTTCTCCTCCTGTCTTCAGTCTTTCCCAGCATTAGGGTCTTTCCCAATAAGTCAGTTCTTCGCATCAGGTGGCCAAAGTATTGGAGTTTCAGCCTCATCATCAGTCCTTCCAATGAATATTCAGGACTGATTTCCTTTAGGATGGACTGGTTGGATTGCCTTGCTGTCCAAGGGACTCTATGTCTTCTCCAACACTACAGTTCAAAAGCATCAATTCTTTGGTGCTCAGCTTTCTTCACAGTCCAACTCTCACATCCATACATGACTACTGGAAAAACCATAGCTTTGACTAGACGAACCTTTGTTGGCAAAGTAACGTCACTGCTTTTTAATATGCTGTCTAGGTTGGTCATAGCTTTTCTTCCAAGGGGCAAGCATCTTTTAATTTCATGGCTGCAGTCACCATCTGCAGTAATTTTGGAGTCCAGGAAAATAAAGTCTGTCACTGTTTCCATTGTTTCCCCTTCTATTTGCCATGAAGTGATGGGACCAGATGTCATGAGACCTAAGTATCAGACCTAAGTATTATGAGACTAAATATCAGGGAGCAAAATCCAGCATTTGATCACATCCATTTCTGCTCAAGAGGAATGGAGAATTTCCATTCACTTTTAATACCTGTATTGCTCATTGTTGTGAAGAACAATACACATGTCACCTCAAATTCAGCAGCCCCACTACAGCAGAACTTTATACCTAGCTCTGACCCTAGCAAAACTGTTTTCTCATCTACTGTGGTTAGCATAATGCAGAGCATCCCAAAGTAATCTCTTCTTTTATTATACCCAATACTAGTTATGAAAATAATAAGCTGACATAGAGATGGTATTTTTTTTGGAATGGAAGCAAGTGTTCATGATAGACAACATGTGGTACGTTGGGTCGTTTCAGGAAATACAGACTTCCTTGCAAAGACCATTAAAAGGATTCTGAAACTGGATTCAAGAAAACACTAATTTATGTGCCCTCGAAGAGGGGATAGTGCCATGTGTAACTTACACCTCCTTTTCCTTAGACATAGGAGAGGGGAGAATAAGCTTTTTTGTGTTTCTAATTCACTCTGTGGCTCATGAACTTACTCATTTCTGCTTTGCTTTCTTTATTTTTTAACCTTCAACAATAAAACCTGTTTCTAAACTGAACTTTGTATCTTACTGATTTTTTAAAAACTATTTTACATTGGTGTATAATTGATTAACAATGTTGTGTTAGTTTCAGGTGTACAGCAAAGTGATTCAGTTACACATACACATGTACACATGCATCTATTTCTTTTCAAGTTCTCTTCCCATTTAGGTTATTACAGAATATTGAGTAAGCCATTACTTTTGGGAGGTGAGTATGTGGACTTATTTGAAGCTTGATAAGGAGCATCTAAAGACCACAAAGTGGGAAGCAAGAGCACTTATGGGAAAATGGAAACATTGGGAAGAGGAATAGAAATGAATAGAAGTCTGGGAAGAGAGAAAAACCCCCAAACCGAGTCATTATTTTTTTTATTTGCTGAAGAACTTGGGGTAACTTCCTGTGTTCAGTGCATCACTTGCTATCTTTGAATGCCCGTGTCTTTTCTGGGCTTTTGACAATTTCATCTCCATCTTCCTGTCTTCTTTGTCGCTGGCGGCGGCTTGGGCCCCTCTGTGCTGGTCAACACACAGTCTGTTGCTCTGTCACTTGCTTGTCATCTTTACGTGCAGTGCCACAGGCATTCACATCTTGTCAACCATGTCGCTGCGCTGTACGTACCAACATTCCAGTTGTCACCTTCTTGATGGATGCCTTTGGAAATTGGTTAACATTTCACTTTCGCTTTAAACCATGTAAGAATGTCACTTTATGCACCAGGTAGAAAATAGACTAAGGTATTAGAAAACAGGCAAAATAAAGATCACTAGGAATAAAATTTTCCCATTAAAATGCTGAGCTTGAGAATTATTGAAGCCAAAATGGTTGATGAAAACTGCCCCTGACATACTGGATCTGACTGAAGTCTCCAAAAAATATTTCAGTCTCTTTCCATAAAAATTATCATCTTGTGTATCTGTATTCTACGTCATACAGTCAAGTCGTCCGTTTCAATTAAAAGTGTTTATGTTGTCCATATACCTAGAAGAAAGAAAATTAAATATTAATAGTGATTGCCTCTGGATGGTAAAATTATGGGTAATTTTGTTGTTGCTTTTAGAAATGTTTCTTTAATGTTCAGATTTTCCACTCTGAGCATTAAAAGAATGCTACTCTATGACTATAAAAGAAATGCTTTTATAGTCATAAGAAATTTAAGTAAGAAACAATTGATACAGATGTGTGTATATATATATGCCTATTGTTTTTATCATATGCTTGTCATTTTTGTGTTTTGTCAACTGTATCATTACTCAGTGCTTTTGAATAAGGGATAAAACAGCAATAAACTGTGAATCCCCTGAATCCATCTTTTGTCAAAGGTGATGTGAGCATTCATCTCCATCATATTTACAGCAAATTATCAATTTTCTCACACAATCTGCTGCTCCCTGGACTGCTGTCTCCTTCAGGCCAATAATTATTTTATTTATCTTTACTTTAAAGACCCTTAGTTTGTGTTTGAGGTATATGGGAAAAAATAGTTGTTAAATGATTAATGAATAAAGCATTTGAATTACTTTTGGGGATTTTGGCAAGTTAAAGTACTTTCACAAAAAAATCTGTGTACATGCACTAATGTGGACTCACTAATGTGAGCCCTAGTTTGTATAATACCACCAAAAAATATTACTTATTCCCACCTGGATATGATATATTTATCTTATATACTTATTGTTTGCTTTTTCCTCTCCCATCCAACTCAAGTAGAAATAAAATAAAAAGTCAAGTCTCAAGAAGGCAGGGACAACGTTTCTGTGCCAGTTCTGTAGCCCTTATGCCTCAAATAGCACCTAGCAGGTATTCAGTAAAAATTTGTTGGATGAATGAATATCTTTCTTCAAAATGATGAATTGATAGATAACTGATGAGGATGTACTGTATAGCATAAGGAACTCTACTCAGTGCTCTGTGGTGACCTAAATGGGAAGGAGTTCCAAAAAAGAGGGGATACATGTAAACATATAGCCGATTAACTTTGCTGTACAGAAGAAACTAACAAAACATTGTAAAGCAACTGTATTCCAATAAAAATTAATACAAGTAAAAATAACATAAAAATAAGAAAAAATATAAATTGAGAAATGTTTAAAGTTAAAATAATTAGCATATATAGAACTGTTTAATAAAGACAATAAAAGTCACTCACAACTCAATTACTCAGAGATAATCCCTGTTAAACATTTGGTGTGTGCAAAGAAAAACCTTGGAAGGAAATGCATTACAAATATGGGATTGTAATTATAAAAGTGAAATTATACATATATGGTCACGTAATCTTTAGTTTTGGTGGTTGAGTGGCTAAGTCATGTCTGACTCTTGTGACTCCATGGGCTGTAGCCAACCAGACTCCTCTGTTCATGGGATTTCCCAGGCAGTAATACTGGAGTGTCTAGCCATTTCCTTCTCCAGGGGATCTTCCTGACCCAGGGATCAAATCCATGTCTCCAACATTGCAGGCAGTCTCCTGCATTACAGGCAGATTCTTTACCACTGAGCTACTAGGGAAGCCCAGAAAATTTTATCCTCACTTTCAAAACCTCTTCTGCCCTCATCTTTCATAACCAGTAATCAACACATCACAGATACAGTTTTAAACATAATCATCTTTCTTAATGGAGCTCTATGTTCAGAAGATTCTGGCATTGATATCTGACTACACTGGCCTAATGCTGAGATTATGAGGTGTCAGTATCAGCAACGAGTGATTTATGGTCCCCTCTAATGAATATTCTTTAAGTTTTGCACTAGTTGGTTTTCTGCCTTAGTTATTCATAGTTTTAAAGGAGCTCATTATTGGTTATTTCATTTGTCAGGGCTTAATCACTCACCACTTATCTTCTTTTGTTCCTTAAACTTTTGTCATTTAGAACCACATCCAATTTTAAAATCTATTTTTCTGGAGCATTAACTAATAGGCCACTTCTTTGGAGATATATGAACTGCCTAGTAGGTGATCTTCATGGTATACTTTTCTTTTTTTTTTTTTTAAGACGCCCAACCTTCCCCTTTCCTCCACCTCAGTCCAGTCCACAAAATACTCCTGCCCCACCTCGGTCACTGTAATTTAGGGTCCTTTCTGACTCTTCAGTTCTGGGGATAAATGTTATCTTAAATCAAATAGATACCTACCATTACTTGCTTGATGCCAGGATGTATTTTAGAGCCATTACTGTGTGAGTGATTCATCAGGAAGTAGGCTATTACAGGAGACCCTTTATTTTAGGTTTTGCTTTAGGTTCAGAGGCCTCAGTGAGGTTCTTTTCTGATTGAGTTGTTAGCTGGTAACATCTTCTCAAAATAGTTCATAGAGAGAAGGATCTTAGAGTGAAATCCTGCTTGTGCAATTGCTTCAGAGACCAATTTGAACTATTTTCTCCAAAGAAAACCTTGGTTCTTCCAGTAGAGGCCAAGGGCTTAGGCCCTAAAAGTTGTTTTATTTGGGAGAAATCATAGATCCAACTCCCAGACTTTCACAACATAAAGTTGCTCTCTCTTGGCTTCTTTGTTTTAATTTTCAGGAAGGGAAGGGTCTTTCCAAGAAGTGCTGCTGCTGCTGCTGCTAAGTCGCTTCAGTCGTGTCCGACTCTGTGTGACTCCATAGACAGCAGCCCACCAGGCTCCCCCATCCCTGGGATTCTCCAGGCAAGAACACTGGAGTGGGTTGCCATTTCCTTCTCCAATGCATGAAAGTGAAAAGGTGACCAAGTAGCAAAATGACTACCAGTAAATGGCACCCCACTCCAGTACTCTTGCCTGGAAAATCCCATGGACGGAGGAACCTGGTAGGCTGTAGTCCATGGGGTCGAAAAGAGTCGGACACGACTGAGCGACTTCACTTTCACTTTTCACTTTCATGCATTGGAGAAGGAAATGGCAACCCACTCCAGTGTTCTTGCCTGGAGAATCCCAGGGATGGGGGAGCCTGGTGGGCTGCCATCCATGGGGTCACACAGAGTTGGACACGACTGAAGTGACTTAGCAGCAGCAGCTCCTGGTTTGTATCCTATGAGCTTAGTGATGCCAGTGAAAGAGACCTCTTTTCCTCAAGGTCCTGTAACAGTTTGGGACTTGTATCTCATTGGTCCAGCCTAGGTCATGCATCTTTGGCACGGATGGTGTGATGAATGTAGACACACCACACACAGGCCTGCACATGTACATACACATATATATACACAACCTAAACCACAAGATTGCTCCCTGGCTAAAGAAAGGGCTCATCATTCAAGCTGAACTGACTAGTCTCTTTCCTGAGAATTTAAATCATTTTGTGGAGACAGAGCACAAATGTAGAAAATGATTAAGGAGGATCCATCCTTGGTAATGGTATCCTAAGAGTGCTGAGGAATTGATGCTTTTGAACTGTGGTGCTGGAGAAAACTCTTGAGAGTCCCTTGGACATCAAGGAGATCAAACCAGTCAATCCTAAAGGAAAATCACTCCTGAATATTTACTGGAAGGACTGATGCTGAAGCTCCAAGAGTTTGGCCACCAAATGTGAAGAGCCGACTCATTGGAAAAGACCCTGGTGCTGGGAAATATTGAGGGCAGGAGGAGAAGGGGGTGACAGAGGATAAGTTGGTTGGATGGCATCACCAACTCAATGGGACATGAGTTTAAACAAACTCCAGGAGACAGAGGAGCCTGGCATGCTACAGTCCACAGGGTTGCAAAGAGTTAGACATGACTTAGCCACTAAACAACAACAAAGATGTCGATTGTTTTCTGTTTCCTCTAATAACCAAAGGGCTACTTGGTGGCAGCTTTCTAGTGGCCCCTGGATAATTAATTACCTTAGCATTCTCAAACTCAAGACAGTTGGTAGCCTTCTTCTACAACAAAATTATGAAAAAAAAAAATCAAGCTGTAGTGTTTATTGGAGAAGGAAATGGCAACCCACTCCAGTGTTCTTGCCTGGAGAATCCCAGGGACGGGGGAGCCTGGTGGGCTGCTGTCTATGGGGTCGCACAGAGTCGGACATGACTGAAGCGACTTAGCAGCAGCAGTGTTTAACGGCTTCTCTGATAGCTCAGTTGGTAAAGAATCCGCCTGCAATGCAGGAGACCCCGGTTTGATTCCTGGGTTGGGAAGATCCACTGGAGAAGGAATAGGCTACCCACTCCAGTATTCTTGGGCTTCCCTTGTGGCTCAGCTGGTAAAGAATCTACCTGCAATGTAGGAGACGTGGGTTCAATCCCTGGGTTGGGAAGATCCCCTGGAGAAGGGAAAGGCTACCCACTCCAGTATTCTGGCCTGGAGAATTTCATGGACTGTATATAGTCCATGAGTTAGACAGGACTGAGTTAGTTTCACTTCACATAGTGTTTAAAATAAGAGAGAAAGAGCCTACTAAATTTTGTTTAATGTGCTGACATAAGTTTTTCAAGTCTAATTGTTCTTAGGACTTGGGACCCAGATAGAATGACCAGTATTATTTTTCAGAGTTGGGTTCAGAGCATTTGTATCAAATGCAAACCAGTATTTATTGGATTAACAAATTAATTATTAGAACTTGTGAGAAAAAGTTTTAGGTTAATAAATTTCAAACTTTTTCTCCAAAGCATAATTAACCAACTGTTAAAATAACATGATAATAGGAGGAAGTATAATTTATTGCAATGTATTTGTATTTCTAGATCTCTGATTTCAAAATTATTAAGATGAAAGCTAAATGTCTACTCAATTTGCTAACATTAACATACAAGAAAACCCATTGGAAAGGTCATTACCAAAAAAGGTGTTACATAGGCAAAAATAGCTCTGAATGGAGGTCGTCATGTCCTCTTTCAGAACAAAAGTATGACACAAAATACAAAGTGGAAGTTAAGATAACCTGTTCTCTTCCAAAGGAGATACAAAGTTGTTCTGTGCCCATTTCATTATATTAATTCTTTAGCCTGATTGCTCCTTTCTGGTTTGCTCATACCCCATCAAACATGGACCCTAGAACTGCTATACTAAGTCAGATATACTATGTCCTGTCATCAGCTGAGTGAGAGGGTTTCACATCCTTCCCGCAGTGGCACTAGTAAAGTTGAGGCCAGTACCATCCTCTTTTTGCAGACTCTTATGGCTTATGTTCATAGATCTATTCAAATCGCTTTAGCAGTAACTTCAATTCTTGTGCAAAGTCATGTATATTTATTACTCTCAGTGTAAAGTAGGACTCCATGTTTTATTTTTAGTTTCGTTTAATACTGTTTGAATGTCTCTTATCAAGGATAGGCATTATGTTAGAAGCTGGAGATAGTGAGATGTAGATGTCTTTGAATTTTGATTCACAGTCTGGCAGGGAGATTAACAAGTCAAGAGATAAATCTGGTAGAGTGAGATGAGGACAGTAATAATAGTGACTAAGCTTTTAAGTGCCTAATGTCACAAAGTTGGCAGGTGACAGAGCCGGGAGTCAAAGCCAGTGCTAAAATCCTAGGACTAAACTTCATTTTCTTAGCTACTGTGTGAGTCCAGCAGAGCAGGTGTTAATACCTACAGATGGGGGTGTACAGGAGCACAGAAGCTCTGACCCAGCCTATAAATCCAGGAAGGCTTTCCTATGTGGTCCCCTAAACTAGCCTCTCAGGAGTTAGGCAAGTGAAGGTGGCAGAAGGGCATTCTATGCAGATGAAAGATCCCAGGAAAGGTATTGAAGTGAACACATAGGATGTGTTTAGAGTAGCAGGACTGATTTAGTAAATTAGGGAACTAACTTGCAATGGCCCTGGTTTCTACCCAAAAAAGATGAGAAACATTCTTACAGGTCAGGGAACTCATTGATGGTTTTAAAACAGAGTAATGCTTTTAGATGCCTATTTTAGAAAGTGCAGTGAGGAAGATGAGGTAAAATTGGAGGCCAGGAAACCAGTTAGGAGATTCCTGCCATAGCCCAGATGTTTGTTGTTGCTGTTATTTCAGTCACAGAGTCAGACAGCCTGGATGACACATGCCTAAATAAGATGTAGCACTGATGATGAGGGCATGGAGGAAGCAATCAAGAGATATTTAAGAGGTAGAGTTGACGAGTTTTATAAAGGGGCAATATAATATGGTAGTATCATACAGGGTAGGCACAAAATCTGGCTCTCTTATATATTGGTTATTGGACCTTGGGCAAGTTGCTTAACTTCTCTGAGATTCAGTCTTTTCTTCTGTCAAATGGTGGTAATAGCAGAACCCACCTCATGGGATTGTTACCAAGATTAAATGTTAGTGTGTGTGTGCATGTATGTAATATTATTCAACCATAAAAAGAGGGAAACTTTGCCATTTGTGACAACATAGATGGCCCTTGAAGGCATTATGCAAATTGCAATGTCAGAAAAACAAATACTGATCTCACTTACATGTGAAATCTAAACAATAATAACAAAACAAAACAAACAAAATAAACTCATGGTTACAGAGAACAGATTGGTGATTGCCAGACGTGGGGACAGGGTAGAAGAATAGGGTGGGGAATAGGAAAAATGGGTGAAAGAGGTTAAAAGTACGAACTCAAGCTATAAAGTAAATCATGGGTATGTAATGTACACCATGGGAGCTATAGTTAATAATACTGTGCTGTATATTTGAAAGTTGCTAAGATAGTAGATTTTTTTTTTTAGCTTTATTTATTTTTTTAATTTTATTTTATTTTTAAACTTTACATAATTGTATTAGTTTTGCCAAATATCGAAATGAATCCGTCACAGGTGAAAAAAATTGTAACTACCTATGGTGATGAATGGGGCTTCCCTGGTAGTTCAGTTGGTAAAGAATCCACCTGCAATGCAGGAGACCCTGGTTAGATTCCTGGATTGGGAAGATCCCTTGGAGAAGGGATAGGCTACCCACTGCAGTATTCTTGGGCTTCCCTGGTGGCTCAGATGGTAAAGAAATTGCCTGCAATGCAGGAGACCTGAGTTCAATCCATGGGTTGGGAAGATCCCCTGGAGGAAGGCATGACAACCCAATCCAGTATCTTGCCTGGAGAATCTCCATGGACAGAGGAGCCTGGTGGGCTACAGTCTACGGGATCACAAAGAGTCAGACATGACTGAACGACTAAGCACATTGTGGTGAAGAATGTTAACTACACAATTAGGTGATCATTTCACAATATATACAAATGTTGAATCATTATGTTGTACACCTAAAACTAGTATAAAATGTCAATCATATCTAAAATTTTAAACATGTTAATGTGTGGAAATATTTAGAACAGTGTCTGCAATGTCTTGTTTCTTAATGGATGTGAATTATAAGGAAGTACTTATAGGTGATTTGGTGGATGGTGGTACCACCAGTTAAGATAGAAAATATTGAAGGGGCTGGCTTCAAAGAAAAAATCATGATTTAACTTATATATTAATTGAGCCTGATGTGTTTGAGTTGCATTTTCAGGTAAAGGTGTTCAGTAGTCAGTTACTTATACTAGTCTGGATCTCAGAAGAGACTTTTGAGAAGCTGATATAAATCTGGGAGTTGCCAGTATTTATATGTGAATGCTATTGGAAACAACATATGAATTAGATTGTTCACAGAAGAATTCAAATAAGAAGGGAGGATAATGAAGAGCTCGACCTTGGCAATAAGAGTTGATGGAGGGACTGAAGTAGAACCAGGAAAGATTGATGTCTTTCCTGTGAATAACCAAAGATACCTGAGGACTGTTAGATTACTTGTATCATACCCTCTGGAGGAAATGAACATAAGGGTGAACAACAGGCATTCTTTTGAATCTCTGAGCATAAGTGGTTGATAAGACAGGAAGTTTCCATTTCTAGGAAGGTTCTACTGAAACAAAGTGAGCAAAAATTTCACCTTTCACCTACCCCATGATTCAGCTTCACTTTCCATTTTCCATGCTCTGCCTCACTGCTTTTCTTTCTGCTAGGCATTCCCTAATTTCACCAAGCCCTTTTTTTGAATGGTAACTAGAATGAACAGAGCTGTTTAGCTATGAACAAACCTCAGCTTTATGTAAAGAAATATATTTTTCTGAGCCTTCCCTGGTGGCTCAGCAGTAAAGAATCTGCCTGCAATCCAGGAGAAACTGGAGACTCAGGTTCGACCCCTGTGTCAGGATGATCCCCTGGAGAAGGAAATGGCAATGCACTTCAGTATTCCTGCCTGGGAATCCCATGGACAGAGGAGCCTGGCCGGCCACAGCCCATGGGGTCTCAAGAGTTGGACACAACTTAATGACTCAACCACCATCAACAAAACTAGACAGTTGACTTCATCTACTGCAAAAGCACATTGTTCTGATTTTGTAAGAATCTTTCTGCTATGACTCTTGGTTCCTTTACTAGGTTGTAAAAAAGCTCTCAACTCTTTATTTTGTATGCCCTTTGCAGACATGGATAGAAAACAAAAGCAGTCAACTTTTCCTCCACTTCCTCTGAGGAATTCTTCCCTATTCTAAATTTCTCCTCTCTCACAGAGCTTTCCTCCATGATTTAGGATTGTAAACATTCCTACTTGTTCACACAGAGCAATGTTCAGTGCATCTCATTTGTTTTTTATATGACACATGGATGGGACAATAAATAGATACATGAACAAATGAAAGCAGTTTGATCATGCACTCAATGGTGCAATTTATACATACAACATATTAAGGTATGGCATGAGACATGTTCCTATTAGCACACTATTTCTTTTTATATACATTCAGAGTTCATCATTTTATTTATGTCCCTAAACTGAATCTTTTTAACTTCAACTTCAAGAGTGCTTGAATTTGTTTCCATTGATTAATGCTATAGAAGCTATCTGCCATCTTAGTGAAATGAGTATTTTAATACAAGGTAAATGTGTCTATGAGCATAAACTGCTTTTATTCTTCTTCTTTGGGTTTTATTTTTGAGGCAAGAATAAACCACAAAACAAAAAAAAATACCTGGGGGGAAAAATGTAGCACCAGTTTCATAAACAGGATTTCTTTCACAATATAAAAGCATCTTCCTTTGTGAAAATCACTGAATCTTGGTATCTACAGATCATGTGTGCCTTCCACCTGTGATGTAAACCTTGAAACCTGAGATTAGCAGGTACTCCTTCCTATTTACCATCACTGAGCAAACTGACTCAAACACTGCTTGGCATCTTTGAGAGAACTGTGTGCATATTTACACTATAATTATTAAGGATTTGGTTCCTGTGGTTTAGTGTAATTATGGGTTCATGCTTCTCCACAAGGTAAAGAAGTTAGCCGGTAACAAAAGAGTAAGGGCTAAGCTATATTAAAAGTGGCTTTAATTTGTAAAATGTTGAAGCTGTCTTTAATTTCTTGGACATGATGAAAAATCTGGTATATCAGGTATCTAATTTTTATTCTACTTCTTCTTAAAAGCTTGTTTCTACTTAAATATGCTGCTTATTGCCTAGCAACCATGTTAGTACTGCCAAATTAGTTTCTCCTATAACTCAATAATAGGGCATGCAGTAAATAAATTTCTCATAGTATCCTACAGCCAGGAGCTGATCAAGATACTAAAATGCTGTGAAAGGTAGGCAAGCAAAAGACTTTGGCTGCAGTAACAGCATTTGGAGGCGCCATCAATTTCAAACATGAGTTCAATCATACCATGCAAGTCTCATTAATAATTGTGGTCTGGTCTCTCATCCAGGTTTAATTTCCAAGTGCATTGTTATTAACTGTAAAGTATTTCATTTTAATGTTACCAGTTGCTTACTCTTAGCTGTAGACAACGGAGAAGGCAATGGCACCCCACTCCAGTACTCTTGCCTGGAAAATCCCATGGATGGGGGAGCCTGGTGGGCTGCAGTCCATGGGGTCACTAAGAGTCAGACACGACTGAGTGACTTCACTTTCACTTTTCACTTTCATGCATTGGAGAAGGAAATGGCAACCCACTCCAGTGTTCTTGCCTGGAGAATCCCAGGGACGGGGGAGCCTGGTGGGCTGCTGTCTATGGGGTCGCACAGAGTCGGACACGGCTGAAGCAACTTAGCAGCAGCAAGGTTAGGTAGAGAAGGAAATGGCAACCTGCTCCAGTGTTCTTGCCTGGAGAATCCCAGGGATAGAAGAGCCTGGTGGGCTGCTGTCCGTGGGGTCGCACAGAGTCGGACACGGCTGAAGCAACTTAGCAGCAGCAGCAACTGTAGACAAAAGGTGGTTCTCACTTCAAACATTTCTTTTAGTGCTGTGATTCACCAGTCAGTTTTACTATCTGAAGTCAACTTTCAAATGATTTTTTTCAGGAATGTTTCTGTTGAGACTACTTTACCCATGTGTATATACCATCCTTCATAAGTGGATAAGGGTCTGTGTTAGAAGTTCCCTCTGCTTTCTCTTAAAATTTGTTGAATAAATGTAGTAACAATTATTAGGGCTTTACAGCAATTTTCAATCGAGTGTTCCTCTCTCTTTCTGCATGACTTCCGTGGCCAGGTGTCATAAAGAGTTGCTCAGGAAAAAGCAAATGGGATGATGTAAGAAGAATATGTTTATCTGTGATTCTATTTCTGTTTTGTAGATAAGTTCACTTGTACCCTTTAAAAAATTTTTCACATGTAAGTGATATCGTATGATATTTGTTTTTCTTTGTTTGACTTCCTTCACTCAGTAGGACAATTTCTAGAGTTACAGATGTAGAAAACAAGCTTACAGCTACCAGGGGGTATGGAGGGGGAGGGATAAACTGGGAGAATGGGGCTGATATATATACACTATTGCATGTAAAATAGATAACGAATAAGGACCTACTGTATAGCACAGGGAACTCTACTTAATACTCCGTAAAGGCCTATATGGGAAAAGAATCTAATAAAGAGCGGATATATGTACATGTATGGGGCTTCCCTGGTGGCGCTAGTGGTTAAGAACCTACCCACCGATGCAGGAGACCCAGGAGATGTGGGTTCCATCTCCGGGTCAGGAAGATCACCTGGAGGAGGGCATGACAATCCAGTATTCTTGCTGGGAGAATCCTTTGGACAGAGAAGCCTAGCAGACTATAGTCCATAGGGTCACAAAGAGTTGGACACAACTGAAGCAACTTAGCACACACGTATGTATGTGTATGATTGATTCACTCTGCTGTACACTGGAAACTAGCATTGTAAATAGTACGTTGTAAATCAACTAAACTCCAATAAAAGTTTTTAAAAAGAATATGTTTATTAGATTCCTTTATCTAAATAATTTAGCATTAAGAAGACTTTTCAGAGTCTCATTCACTAGTGACTGCTCAATGAGCATCACTGATGAATTGGGTAGTAATTCCGCCCCAGGGTCCAGTCCCATCAGCTGTCACAGGCTAAGCAGAATGGAACTGGCTACTCAATAAGGCCAGCAAAGACTCTCAAGGTCCTAACTAGAATGCTGTTATTGATTCAGTTGGTGGCTCATCTTTCTACAGTTCAATATCTTTAACTAGGATTCTAGTCCATTATTTTTAGGTAACGTCTCTTTTCTTTGCTTTTTTTCTCTCAGGGCAAGAGAAAGCCTGATTCCATTATAGTTTAATATAGCTGTGTTGGGACAATCCTGAAATGATTAGATGTAAATGGAAATATTCTAACAGTTTAGGTATGTGCTGGCATTTTTGCTTGTTTGATTCCTTTCTACTCTTCTTTGCCAATGGTATAACTGGTATGATCCCTTTTGTTCCCCATGTGATTGCTTGGTATGATTGTTTTCTTTTTGTTGAGTTGACCATGTGATGGAATTCTCTTTCTCTTTTGAACTTTGGCTGTTCTTGTGATCTGTAACATAAATGGATTCTAGAGAAGGATGGAAATTTGGAGTTCACTTAGTCTGAAACCTCACCCCTAAGCAAGAATTTCCTCTCCAAAATATAAAATGTTCTTTGGGTTCTGTTGACTATTTCCAGCATGGTGGTTCCCATTTCTTCAGGGGGCAGCCAGTTTCATATTTATATATTCTTTCTTTTATGAGTCCAAGTCATCTCACCATTACCTTCTCCTCTCCCGACTTCATTGTTCCCAGTTTGGTGCTCTAATACTTGCAGATTATATTTATTTCATCTCATATGACTGCTATTATAGATATTTGAAATTAACTCCAAGTAGCCTCCTTTTCAGTTTGGATATCAGTAATTCTTTCAACCATTCTTTGGTAGGAGAATGAAATTTGCCTCCCCCAAACATCTCCTTGGCATACGGATTATTTCAAGCTGTAAACAGTCAAGGCCCAAAAAGACTCAGGAAGAAACTTTGACCTTCCTCCTAACTGCCTAAAAGAATTTAGATGGAGGGTTTGTTCCTGGAAAATCTCCTGAGACACTTTCTAAGAATATGGGCTAGCTGGGGTGGGAGAAACTGCAGGGCCTAGAGATCAGGGTTCACTCTGTGTCACTTTGTCTCTTCATGGCCCAGCAAACATTTGGTTATCAAACATTTGCTTTTTCATTTTCATGTTATTACCTTCCTCCTCTTTGATATCTCAAACCATTACCCCCAACGTTCTTTTTTGTCCTTAGCTGAAGATGGTATTGAAGCTGAGAGTTTCATTCATTATGGCAAGTTACTCAGTTTTCCTGAGTCTTTCTCATGTGTACCTTTTATTTAACTTCTGTTTGATTTTCTCTTGTTAATCTGTCTCTTGTCAATTTAATTCTTAGTCCAGTCCAGAAGAACCAGAAGGTTAGAGAAACGTTTCTTCCTCACTGACATTTCTTACCTTTATAGTTTTCAATATTTAAGAATCCATGTTATTTTCTAAATGTTCATGAGGTAGTTCTAATACTCACTAATCTCTTTCACATATACTTTTAGGACACTTACTCTAACTCTTAGTAAAGTTCTCATGGATGGTCATTATGTTCTGTCTTTCTTGAAATTCATTTGAGGATCTAGTACAGATTGTGTCTTTTACACATACACTTAAAAGAAACATTTTTAAAGGATTAAAAGAGTATTACTAAAATAGAATTGTCAACTTTCTAAATCAAGGAATTGTCTGAAGCAACTAGTTGTTTTTATATCTACCCAGATATAGCCTCACAATATTTCATAGACTTAGAGGGATGAAAGGAAACTCAGAAACCTAACTAGCCCAAGCCTGTTGTCACTGGGGCCTGGCATGAGCTAGAAGCCTTGTTTTCATGGAGGGAACCGAATCTCTGTATGTTTCACAGGATCCTTCTCTTTATCCTGACTTCACTGGATATATAACTTCAGAGTAATAAAGATAAAATTATGTTGAAATTGTTAGGATTTGGTGTCTTCTTACTAGATTACTATTATTTTAATAGATTGAGGTGACTATTTACATGATCATGCTTAATCCTCCTATTCTTTTTTCTGACACAGAAATTGAAGCATATGCATGGTTAGGTTAAGAAGACAAAGGAGACAAGAATATACAATGGATTAAAGACAATCTCTTTAACAAGTGGTGCTGGGAAAACTGGTCAACCACTTGTAAAAGAATGAAACTAGAACACTTTCTAACACCATACACAAATAAACTCAAAATGGATTAAAGATCTAAATGTAAGACCAGAAACTATAAAACTCCTAGAGGAGAACATAGGCAAAACACTCTCCGACATACATCACAGCAGGATCCTCTATGACCCACCTCTCAGAATATTGGAAATAAAAGCAAAAATAAACAAATGGGACCTAATTAAACTTAAAAGCTTCTGCACAACAAAGGAAACTATTATCAAGGTGAAAAGACAGCCTTCAGAATGGGAGAAAATAATAGCAAATGAAGCAACGGACAAACAACTAATCTCAAAAATATACAAGCAACTCCTACAGCTCAATTCCAGAAAAATAAATGACCCAATCAAAAAATGGGCCAAAGAACTAAATAAACATTTCTCCAAAGAAGACATACAGATGGCTAACAAACACATGAAAAGATGCTCAACATCACTCATTATCAGAGAAATGCAAATCAAAACCACTATGAGGTACCATTTCACACCAGTCAGAATGGCTGCGATCCAAAAGTCTACAATCAATAAATGCTGGAGAGGGTGTGGAGCAAAGGGAAACCTCTTACACTGTTGGTGGGAATGCGAGCTAGTACAGCCACTATGGAGAACAGTGTGGAGATTCCTTAAAAACCTGGAAATAGAACTGCCTTATGATCCAGCAATCCCACTGCTGGGCATACACACTGAGGGAACCAGAAGGGAAAGAGACATGTGTTCATTGCAGCACTGTTTATAATAGCCAGGATATGGAAGCAACCTAGATGTCCATCAGCAGATGAATGGATAAGCAAGCTGTGGTACATATATACAATGGAGTATTACTCAGCCATTAAAAAGAATTCATTTGAATCAGTTCTAATGAGATGGATGAAACTGGAGCCTATTATATGGAGTGAAGTAAGCCAGAAAGAAAAACACCAATACAGTCTACTAACACATATATATGGAATTTAGAAAGATGGTAACAATAACCCTGTATACGAGATAGCAAAAGAGACACTGATGTATAGAACAGTCTTATGGACTCTGGGAGAGGGAGAGGGTGGGAAGATTTGGGAGAATAGCATTGAAACATGTATACTATCATGTATGAAACGAGTCGCCAGTCCAGGTTCGATGCACGATACTGGATGCTTGGGGCTGGTGCACTGGGACGACCCAGAGGGATGGTGTGGGGAGGGAGGAGGGAGGAGGGTTCAGGATGGGGAACACATGTATACCTGTGGTGGATTCATTTCGATATTTGGCAAAACCAATACAATATTGTAAAGTTTAAAAAAAAAAAAAAAAAGAACCCAAGTCTAACAACTCTTAGGGGACAAAGATGAGTGATCTAGGATTTGTTATCTTTGCATTTCCAGCACAATATAATGCTCAATACATATTTGTTGCTTCATACATTAATGTCTTAATAAATATTGGAGGAATAAATATATTTGTTTTCATTTAAAATTAAATTTATCTTTGTATCATCAGTTCAGTTCAGTCACTCAGTCATGTCCAACTCTTTGCGACCCCATGGACGGCAGCACAACAGGCCTCCCTGTCCATCACCAACTCCTGGAGTTTACTCAAATAATCTGTTCCCAAATCTAATTTTCAGTTCAGGATTTAGTTGTTTGAGAACGCTGAGACATTTTGTCCTCTTCAATTCCTTTGTAAAGCTATATACTGTCCAGCTTGTTAGTGTGATTACTTGTCCATCCTACCTCCTATTACATAGATCTCTTTTTTGATGTTCCACATCTTCAAGATGATTTTGACAGTCTGCACTCCTATGAAATCTTACTCAAACCATTGATTTTTATAATATTTATTTTTTCTCATGGACTGACTCCTTATTGAAGTCATTCTTTCACCAGAAGGCCTGGTGTATAAAATCCATAAATTCTGTCCCTAAGAACTTGTCCAGATAAACTAGCTCTGTTCAGCACTACTAATATTAGAAAATCAGAAATGAATGATTTAACCCTGAGTGTCCAAAGGCTAATGGTTGGATTTAACTGGATGCTGAGAGCATTCTGGAGCGTGCCTTCTAAATGACTAAGATTTTCCTGGAATAGGAGATTCAAAATTATTGGTTTACTGAAGTGTTGACTTTTCAGTTCAGTTCAGTTCAGTCACTCAGTCGTGTCCGACTCTTTGTGACCCCATGAACAGCAGCAGGTCAGGCCTCCCTGTCCATCACCAACTCCCGGAGTCCACCCAAACCCATGTCCATTGAGTTGGTGATGTCATCCAACCATCACATCCTCTGTTGTCCCCTTCTCCTCCTGCCCTCAATCTTTCCCAGCATCAGGGTCTTTTCCAATAAGTCAGCTCTTCTCATGAGCTGGCCAAAGTATTGGAGTTTCAGCCTTAACATCAGTCCTTCCAATGAACACCCAGGACTGATCTCCTTTAGGATGGACTGGTTGGATGTCCTTGCGTCCAAGGGACTCTCAAGAGTCTTCTCCAACACCACAGTTCAAAAGCATCAATTCTTCAGCACTCAGCTTTCTTTATAGTTCAACTCTCATGTCCATACATGACTACTGGAAAAAACATAGCCTTGACTAGACGGACCTTTGTTGGCAAAGTAATGTCTCTGCTTTTGGATATACTATCTAGATTGGTCATAACTTTTCTTCCAAGGAGTAAGCGTCTTTTAATTTCATGGCTGCAGTCACCATCTGCGGTGATTTTGGAGCCCCCCCCCCCCGCCCCGCCAAAAAGTCTGACACTGTTTCTACTGTTTCCCCATCTATTTCCCATGAAGTGATGGGATCAGATGCCATGATCTTAGTTTTCTGAATGTTGAGCTTTAAGCCAACTTTTTCACTGTCCTCTTTCACTTTCACCAAGAGGCTCTTTAATTCCTCTTCACTTTCTGCCATAAGAGTGTTATCATCTGCATATCTGAGGTTATTGCTATTTCTCCTGGCAGTCTTGATTCCAGCTTCTGCCTCATCCAGCCCAGTGTTTCTCATGAGGTACTCTACATATAAGTTAAATAAGCAGGCTGACCATATATATATAGCCTTGATGTACTCCTTTCCCAGTTTGGAATCAGTCTGTTGTTCTTGTCCAGTTCTAAATGTTGCTTCCTGACCTGCATACAGATTTCTCAGGCGGCAGGTCAGGTGGTCTGGTATTCCCATCTCTTTCAGAATTTTCCACAGTTAATTGTTATCCACATAGTCAAAGACTTTGGCAAAGTCAATAAAGGAGAAATAGATGTTTTTCTGAACTCTCTTGCTTTTTTGATGATCCAGCAGATGTTGGCAATTTGATCTCTGGTTCCTCTGCCTTTTCTAAAACCAGCTTGAACATCTGGAAGTTCATGGTTAATGTACTGTTGAAGCCTGGCTTGGAGAATTTTGAGCATTACTTTACTAGCATGTGAGATGAGTGCAATGTTGTGGTAGTTTGAGCATTCTTTGGCATTGCCTTTCTTTGGGATTGGAATGAAAACTGACCTTTTCCAGTCCTGTGGCCACTGCTGAGTTTTTCAAATTTGCTGGCATATTGAGTGCCGCACTTTTACAGCATCATCTTTTAGGATTTGAAATAGCTCAACTGGAATTCCATCACTTCCACTAATTTTGTTTGTAGTGATGCTTCCTAAGGCCCACTTGACTTCGCATTCCAGGGTGTCTGGCTCTAGGTAAGTGATCATATCATCGTGATTATCTGGGTCATGATTATTTGTATCATAGTTTTTATGTTTTGAACCTAAAGATTAAATAGTTTTGCAAGGTTTATTATAAAAAAGTATTTGCTTCTCTCACCTACTCTTTCCTGTCCTTAATTATGATTTTGAGGGGCAATTTTAAGTATTTTTTCCTGCTGATTCTGGAATTTATCCCCAACTGACTAAAAAAATACATGTTTTGGATATTTAGATTTTTTTTTTTGACTTTTTGCTGTGAAGGGTAAGGACTTAGTTTCTTAACTCCCTGCTGCCACACACATGTATTCACCACCCATCTCTTATCCTTCTAATGTAGGTATATCACAACTTTTATTAATTAGTGTTGGTGGTTACATTATTGTGACTGTGAAAATATTTTTCCTTCCAGTCTTATTGCAATATAATTGACATACAGCACTGTATAAGTTTAAGGTATATATTAATTTTGTATCCTTCAGTTTTACCAGATTCATTGGTAAGTTTTTGGTGGTGTCTTTAGGATTATCTACGAATTGTATGTCGGTTGCAAACAGAGACAATTTTACTTCTTCCTTTCCAATTTGTCTTCCTTTTATTTCTTTTTCTTGTCTGATTACTGTGGCCAAGACTTCCAATACTATGTTGAATAAAAGTGGAGAGAGTGGCATCCTTGTCTTGTTCCAGATCTTACAGAAAGTGATTTCAGCTTTTTGCCTTTGAGTATAATGTTATCTGTGAACTTGTCATATATGTCCTTTATTATGTTAAGTTATGGTCCTTCTATACCCTCTTTGTTGACAGTTGTTATCATAAATGGATGTTGAATTTTTTCAAAAGCTTTTTCTGCATCTATTCAGGTGATCAAATGATTCTTATTCTTTAGTTTGTAAATGTGTATCTCTTTGATTTATTTGTTGATGGTGAACAATCCTTGCACTCCTGGGATTATTCCCACTTGATTATAGTGTTCAGTTCAGTCACTCAGTCGTGTCCGACTCTTTGTGACCCCATGAATCGCAGCACGCCAGGCCTCCCTGTCCATCACCATCTCCCGGAGTTCACTCAGACTCACGTCCATCGAGTCAGTGATGCCATCCAGCCATCTCATCCTCTGTCGTCCCCTTCTCCTCCTGCCCCCAATCCTTCCCAGCATCAGAGTCTTTTCCAATGAGTCAACTCTTTGCATGAGGTGGCCAAAGTACTGGAGTTTCAGCTTTAGCATCATTCCTTCCAAAGAAATCCCAGGGCTGATCTCCTTCAGAATGGACTGGTTGGATCTCCTTGCAGTCCAAGGGACTCTCAAGAGTCTTCTCCAACACCACAGTTCAAAAGCATCAGTTCTTCGGTGCTCAGCTTTCTTCACAGTCCAACTCTCACATCCATACATGACCACTGGAAAAACCATAGCCTTGACTAGACGGAACTTTGTTGGCAAAGTAATGTCTCTGTTTTTCAATATGCTATCTAGGTTGGTCATAACTTTTCTTCCAAGGAGTAAGCGTCTTTTAATTTCATGGCTGCAATCACCATCTGCAGTGATTTTGGAGCCCCCAAAAATAAAGTCTGACATTGTTTCCCCATCTATTTCCCATGAAGTGATGGGACCAGATGCCATGATCTTCATTTTCTGAATGTTGAGTTTTAAGCCAACTTTTTCACTCTCCTCTTTCACCTTCATCAAGAGGCTTTTTAATTCCTCTTCACTTTCTGCCATAAGGGTGGTGTCATCTGCATATCTGAGGTTATTGATATTTCTCCTGGCAATCTTGATTCCAGCTTATGCTTCTTCCAGCCCAGCGTTTCTCATGATGTACTCTGCATATAAGTTAAATAAGCAGGGTGACAATATACAGCCTTGACGTACTCCTTTTCCTATGAGTCCCTTAATGTATTGTTGAATTCAATTTGCTAATATTTTCTTGAGAATTTTTGCATCCGTGTTTATTGGTGACACTTACCTGTAGTTTTCATTTTTTTTTGGTGTCTTTGGTATTGGGGTGATGTAGAATGAGTTCAGTAGCTTGCCTTTATCTTCATTTTGGGGAATATTTTGAGAGGAATAGATGCTAGCTCTTATTTAAACATTTGGTAGAATTCCCCTCTGAAGCTGTCTGGTCCTAGACTTCTGTTTGGAGTTTATTTTTTTATTACTGATTTAATTTCATTACTGGTAATTGGCCTGTTCATATAGTTCCTATTCTTTCTTGATTCAGTCTTAGAAGAATGTATGTTCCTGGGAGTTTGTCTATTTTTTTCTAGGTTGTACATTTTATTGGCTATGTCTATTTGTGCACCCACAGTAGTAACCCTACCACAACAGAAGGACTGTGCAGTCCACATGGAGGACAGCCCTAGAGCATGTAGCTCTGGTGATGAGAAGAGAGGGCTCTGCTGGGTCCCATAGGATGTTTCCTGTATAAGCCACTTCTCTGAAATTAGGAAATGTAACCAGCCTACCAAATGCACAGAAATAAAAAAAAGAATTAGGCAAAATGAGGTGACAGAAAAATATCAAGGAACAAAATAAAACCCCAAAAAGAGAACTATGAAATAAAGATAAACAATTTACCTGATAAAGAGTTTAAGGTCATGATCCCTCAAAGAACTTGGGAGAAGAGTAAATGAACAGAATGAGAAGGTAGAAGTTTTTAACAGAGTTAGAAAATATAAGGAAGAATCAGAGTTGAAGAGTCCAAGTTGAAGAATCTTCCTTATATAGAAAATATAAGGAAGAATCAGAGTTGAAGAATCTGAGTTCACAATTAAAAAATATACTAGAAGGATCAGCAGTAGATTAGATGGCACAGAGGAATGGATTACAAACTGGAAGACAGATTAGTGGAAATGACTCAAGTTGAACAGAAAAAAGAATGAAGGAATTGTAAAATAGGGCAATTTAAGAGACCTCTGAGATAACATCGGGCACACTAACATTCACATTACAAGGATTCCGGAGGGAGAAGAGAGACAAAGGAACAAAGAACATATTTGGTCACAGTAGTTGAAAACTTCCTAATGTGGAAAAGGAAACAGGCATCTAGGTCCAGGAATCACAGAGAGTCCCAAACATGATCAATCAGAAGAGGACCATCAGTTCAGTTCTGTTCAGTCGCTCAGTCGTGTCCGACTCTTTGTGACCCCATGGACTGCAGCACGCCAGGCCTCCCTGTCCATCGCCAACTCCCAGAGTTTACTCAAACTCATGTCCATTGAGTTGGTGATGCCATCCAACCATCTCATCCTCTGTCATCCCCTTCTCCTCCTGCCTTCAATCTTTCCCAGCGTCTGGGTCTTTTCAAATGAGTCAGTTGAAGAGGACCATAGCAAGACACGTTGTAATTAAAATGACAAAAATTAAAGATAAAGAGAGAATATTAAAAGCAGCCAGGGAAAAGCAACAAAGTTATATACAAGGAAATTTTCATGAGGATGCTAGGTGACTTTTCAGGAAAAAATGCAGGCCGGGAGGGAGTTGCACAATATATTTAAAGTGATGAAAGAGGAAAGCCTATAACCAAGAGTATTCTCCCTGGCAAGGCCTTTGTTCAGATTTGATGGAGAGATCAAGAAGTTTTACTGAGAAGCAGAAGCCAAAAGAGTTCAGAACCACAAAAGCGGGCTTTACAAGAAATGTTCAAACGACAACTCTCAGAGAAAAAGAAAAGGCCACAACTAGAATGTGAGAATTATGAGGCAAAAAATAACAGCCTACTTGGAGCTTCTTTTCAGATTCAGAAATCATTTTAGAATTTTAAAAACTCTACAGGATGAAAGGGTCAAATTTAAACTTATGGTTAAAAAAAAAAAAAAGGGAGGAATGGGTGGTGGCTGGGTCAATAAAGATGGAGGTGTTTCGTGTGCATGCAAATATTGTAATTGATTTCCTTGATAGGATAGAATTATGAGACATCTGGGAATTTATACCAAAGAAGAAAATATGTGATAGAAAAGATACAGTTAAAGAAAACAATAAATGTAGTTTTAGGGTATGCTGTATCTTATCAGGAAGTGATGCTGCAGCTGAAGTGAAGCAGTTACAATGGCATTACTTGCTTAAGGTAACCCTGTTTAAAAGTTCATGTCAAGGAGAGGGAGAGGGTGGGATGATTTGGGAGAATGGCATTGAAATATGTATAATATCATATATGAAACGAGTCGCCAGTCCAGGTTCGATGCACGATACTGGATGCTTGGGGCTGGTGCACTGGGACGACCCAGAGGGAGGGTATGGGGAGGGAGGAGGGAGGAGGGTTCAGGATGGGGAACACATGTATACCCGTGGCAGATTCATTTTGATATATGGCAAAACCAATACAATATTGTAAAGTTAAATAAAATAAAATTTAAAAAAAAATTAAAAAAAGGTAAAAAAAACAAAAGAACATGCTGGCATTCATTCTGTGTAAATAAAATGTTCCCTACAAAAGCATAATATTTACAGGTAGAGAAAGTTTGCTTTTTTTTAAATGGTCTTCACTATTGCAAAATTTTCTGCTTCCGCCCCCGCACCCCCTCCCCCCATTTCATTTTCAATTGGCTTTGACATTCGGGCTGTCAGGGACATCTCTGGGTAGCTGTCAAGCAGACAACCACCTTCAATGATAACCAAGTCTAAATAGAGACAGAAACAAACCTTTCAATATCCCAATGGATTAATGCTTCTTGGAGATGGTTTCCTTCAATAATTGATTACTTGCTGTGGTTTGACTGTGTGTATTGGGAACCGTATGTCTGTTGCCATAACAAACTAATTGAGCAATTCAGTTGACACGACTCCTGGTTCCTCCAGTGTGGCCAACTTCAGGCATGACTGCCGAACAGGACTGTGCTCTTAAACAATACATCTGGGAGACTTGAGACTTTTCCAGTTCCCTTCACCTGTGACCCACTTTATAGATTTTAGACTTGTGTGACTGTGATCCCAGAAGGGACAGCTCACTTCAGTACCCTGTCCTGTAGGCAAAAGGAGTAGACCATCCATTACCATCTCCTTCTCTTTCTTAGGTTAATGACTATATTAAATATTAAACGAGTTTCTGTCTCCAGAGTGCCCCTGTAAGTGATTTTACATTAGCTCATCCACTTTTGGCACTGTCCTTTCTTTGATTTCTGATAAAGCATGTTGCTCTGTGTAACATAACTCAGAGGAAATCATGATTGATTTGACAACTGTTAATGTGATGCTTAATATTAACCTTCATTTTTAGATATGGGGGAGGTTGGTGAAGGAGGAGGAGAGGGAGAAGAAAAAGGAATCAGAGAGAGAGATGTGTCTTAGGCTTCTTTTAAGGTGACAGGGATGAAGGATCTCATTAACATAACACAAAAAGTTAACACGTTTCCCCTCCTTTTTCTTCTTTGAGACATCTCAGAATCTCTGATGGCTCAGATACTAATTCTAACTCCTCCCTATCAGAGCTTTGATGACTGCACCAAGAGGGTAAAGATCATTTGGGGATACGGATATCTTGGGAATAAAACCTGTGGGATTTGCTGCAGCTTTTCAGAAAGGGTTAGGGTTTTACCTTCAGCTACCTTCTGATTTAACATTGAATGAGAAGGGATGCTGTGAGGAAAGTAGAATTAAGACATAATCTCTACTCACTGAGATTAGTATCATAGTAGACAGACAGGCAAGACCCCTGGAAATTAGAGAGCGGAGGCGGGAGCATCAGGGAAGGTGGTTACCTGTGGGACTTTAGCTGGGAGAGCGTGAGGCCTCTGTCAGCAGCTGTTTTCTAAAGCTTCAGCCAGTAAACAAAAGGCATCCCTGAGGCTTTTCCTTCTCAGGCAAAGCTTATTCTTAAAAAAGTCAGCCTCTTTTTAACCTGCAGAAGAGTACAGTTGCCTA
Organism: Bos mutus; assembly: GCF_027580195.1. Taxonomy (NCBI): domain Eukaryota; kingdom Metazoa; phylum Chordata; class Mammalia; order Artiodactyla; family Bovidae; genus Bos; species Bos mutus. The sequence goes on from NC_091625.1 coordinate 34,880,954, forward strand.
TGCCTCTTTTGACTGTTCTTTTGGGAAAGGAACTAGATTTATATATATTTTCATTTCTTTTCAGTAGACAGAGAAGTGGAAAGCAAAAAAAAAAAAAAAAGGAAAGTGATAGTCGATCTGCCATGTCTGACTCTTTGCAACCCATCTACTGCAGCCCACTGGGCTCCTCTGTCCGTGGGATTTCTCAGGCAAGAATCTTGGAGTGGGTTCCCAGGCCCTTCTCCAGGGGATCTTCCTGACCCAGGGATCTAGCCCAGGTCTCCTGCATTGCAGGTGGATTCTTTACTGTCTAGGCAACCAGGGAAACCCAGAGAAGTAGAAATCCTTGGGTAATTGCAGAAGTTGGTGTTTTTGGAACTCAGTCCTGCAGCATGGAGTCCATTCTCACTCCAAGTTGGCAGAAAGAGACCAGCAGTTATTTGAGTCTGTGTGACAGGTTTGTTCTTTGTCATCTCTCGGAGGCACTTTTACACACATTTTAGCAAGATTAGGAGGAGGGAACACGGGTCTTGTAACATTCCATGTCTCAGTTTTATTTATTAGGGCTTGGATATTGAATGAACTAGGCCTTGATGAAAACTTTTATTGGATTTATATAAATTTTGCTCCCTAAAGAGCCAATATATAAATATGTTACTTAAGTGCTGGAGATATGTAATTGAGTAAAGTTTTACAATGGGAAGAGAGCTTTTAACTAGATCAACTTCTTCATTTGGCCCATGAGGTCTTAAATGAGAAAGTGGTCCTCTAAGGCCTCACAGCTGGTGATATACAAAATAGGGAGACCCAGCCACAGAGCTCCATGTATGCAAAACCATGCTGAGATAAAAAACAGACACAACAGGGAAGAGAAATATGATTGGGAGCAGGCTAGCCAGTTCTTCTCTTGTAAAAGAAAATATTACGAATATTCTAGTAGAAGTATATGATGATTACTTTTAAAAAAAACAATATATTATGAAAAATTTATCATTTGCTGCACAGGAGGGCTGGTACAATCAAGTAGTAAGATTTTTAAAACAATGATTTAACAGAAAGATCCCTATCTGAAAATCCAGTCTCTTTTGATGCACGCTGCTCTTCTGTCTTCTCAGTATGCGTATCGACAAAACAAAGATATTAGTGAGATTCAAGTTTATGCAGATCGACCAATATGAATTGTACATGGCAAGCCTTGGGCAAGATCTCTGCTGCGTGATCACTGGCAGTAGTTTCAGATTCCAAGTAGTCTCTGTGACCTGCAGTAACTCAGACACATCTAGCAGCTTGAAAGTGTGGGGTTTTGTATCATTAGATCAGAAGTTCTCAACTGATTGCTGACACTTTGGGCCTGAGAATTCTTTTCTGGTGCATTGTAGGATATTCAGCAGCATGCATTCCTGGCCTCTGAACACTAAACGCCGGTAGCTTGCCACAGCCCACTGTAACAACCACGTCTCTAGACATTGTTCCCTGCAGATGGACAAGAAGCAGACTATCCCCCGCTGGAGAGCCAGGAGCTGCTGCATTAGATGATATTGCGGTCACTTCAGAATCAACCCATGTGGCCAGTTTGTCCCAGACCACAGAAGCCTGCCTTTGTTCTTTAAGCAGGAGAGAGCAGCACAGTGCATTGGTGTGTGTTCCTGGGTGTGTGAAGGAAGGCAAGCTAAGCAGGTCTTTGCTAAACCAGTCAAATGAAAGGCAGAGAGGAAAGAGATTACTGGATCAATCAGGGTCTAGCTAGGAAAACAGAAACCACAGGGGAATAAATGCAGGGAATTGTTTACATTGGTGATGTGATGAGCTGAGAGTTAGTTTTGGAATTGTAAGGAAATCCAGAAATAAGCAATGACAGCCATTGCCCTAGGCTGGAGAGAGAGAGGTCCTTAGGGATCAAGTCATCCCAAAAGAGGGACCAGGATGGGCCGCTCTGGTGGGAACTGAAACCGTAATGGAGATGTGAAGCTGCCCTAGGCAGAGGGAAGAGGAGAAATACCCTGTTTTCCCTCACCCTCCAACCTATTGCCACACCCTCTCCATTGCAAGAGCTAGTTTTCCACTTGCCATATCCATGGTATATAGAGTACAGTGGGATACTTGGAAATGAATCTAAGAGCAAGCAGGCCCCGGACTGGCACAGATAACTATGTTCAAAAGCAGCAAGTAGCATATTCTGTTTCCTGGAGAACTAGAACTGGAGGCATGAACTTATCTTGCTTAATGTCCAAAACACAACACACTTTCTGCTTCTTCAGTGACTTAATTTTGCAGCCCCCCAAAGCTAATGAGGTACAAATACAAGTGCCAGGTAGGTGAGGGCATCCGTTTTGGGGTAATACCCAAAGAATTGTATACTTTTTTACAATAAAAAACCCTACCATAGTGAATGACTTACTTTTATGAAGTATTTATCATATATAATTTAATTGTAACTTTCTGAAAAATTTTATGATATAGGCATTATTCCTTTTCTAGCAACAAGAAAACCAAAATAGGAAGAACTTTAAGCAAATTGCCCAAGGCCACATAACTTGTAAGCAGAGGAGTGTGATTTGAATTCAGGCCTGTGATACTGTGCACCTCACACTCTTGGCTACTATGTTATCTTGCCATACTGTGGGGATATGATGACTAATGATAGCTAACATTTATCAAGAATTATTGGATGTCTGGCTATGTTTTAAGTGTTTTTCTACTTACTATTATTAACTCATTGAAATCACACAGTAGACCACTTTACAGGCTCAGAGAGGTGAGGTAACTGGTTGAAGATCACAGAGCTACTAAGGGGTAGAACTAGGTTCTGAACCTAAGCAATTTTGGTTTTAGACTGTGCTTTTAACTGCTAAGTGATTAAAGGTTCTGTGTGTATATGATTTATTTTATTCATTGTTCATTTCAACCAGTTCCGTTCTATGCTGAGCACTTTCCTAAGCTGCGAAGTTGAATATGATATCAGTGAGGAACTTACCATTTAGTGCAGCTTATCGTTTAGTGGAATGCTCACAAACATGTAAACAAGTGATGATGATTTCATGTGACAGATATTGTAAGAGAAGTTCATCCCAGGAGATATGGAGGGATAGAGGAAGATTGGGAATTTTCTGTATGTAGGATGGAAAATTGAAAGTGGAAAGTAAAGGAGCTTTTCATAAGAGAGCTAACTCTTAAGATGTGTGTATTTGTGCTGCAGAAGTTAGGTAGTTGTGCAAAGACAGTGACAGGGAAGGAAGTGGAATTGAAAGAATATTCATTTGGGTAAGGCCTGGATCAGGAGAGTTGGGCAAGGAGGTCAGAAAGGAAGACAGGCTCCAGATTCTCCGACGTCTCATATGATCCAGTAAGGAGCTGGGAAGCTTTCCTTTTGCCATTCCTTACAGTGCTTGATGCATTTATTTTTCTATCTTCTACCAGTTGTAAAATTATATTCTTTGGTGTCTTTGAGTGCAGTATATGTTGTTGGTGAGAACTACTGAAAATTTTCTCTTTGTGAGTGATACATATTATAGCTGCTTTGTGAGTGACACACGCAAAAACTCAGAGATTGAGCCAACGGGCATTTATGAGGCTCTAGTGACCCAGACTTGGAACAGGCCTTGACCTAAGGTTGTAAAAGTCCTTATGGAGAGATTGCTGTGAGGGAGCTGCTGAAATGTCACTCCAGCCTCACGTCGTTGCAGCCTAGCTATTCTCCAAATGACTTTCTTTGGTAGTTAGCTTCACATTGAGTGTTCAGACCCAACAGACAAAGTGGAAACCTGCGATTTGTGATTGAAATGCATCATTGGAACTTTAGCCTGATGTCACAGCTTCTATTCTTAGAATATGCATAACATAGAAAAATAATTAAACCCCCTATCATGAATACCATGCTTGGCTCAGTATTTAAGGAGGAGATTCCCTAGGCAATTTGACCTCTACCTTGTCCACTGGGCATGTGTTTTGACTTCTCCTGTTTCTGAAGCCCTGTGGTAGAGTGAATCAATGCGAGAGTTGGGGAAGGTGAATTTAAGGTGATTCAGTGTGATGCCATCGGCTCACTTTTGACAAGCTGAGCAATCTAATGCGCCCTACTACTTCTCTCCCAAGGTGTAGTTCTTTTGTTCCTTGGATATTGATAATAATATAGTGAATTAGAAGGACATGTAACTTTTTGAAACAGAGTGAAAATAACAGAAGAATGTGCATTTGAATGTCAGTTCTCCTGGTTTTTTGTTTAACCATTGGGAAATCACTTAACCTATAAGTTTTAGTTTTCTCATCTATAAAATGATTCCTGTTTTATGTCGTTGGTGTGAGGAATATGAATTTAACACATATGACAGTGGTTTGTGAACTGTGAAATACTGTATAATTTAACACATTAGTGTTAACAAATTGACAGGCTCAATAGCCTGTTAGCTCCAAGTATTTTCGTAACATTTGAGATCTTAGTATGAATACTGGGTAGTACTAACTGTACCTTTTAGAAGGTTCTTTTTCATAAAAAAAAAAATATTTCAAAGAGCCTACCCTTTGTTCCTCAGTTTGTAACCATGGTCCAGAGTTGGCCAATTTTAGAATAAATGTTGCTATTGAACCACAATAATCTCATCCTGACTGACAAATGACACAGGAGCACCTGGACCCCTCTGGCTTGAGTCTGCTGCATCTGAAGAAGGGGAATAATAATATCAACAACAGAGGGCAGTTTTTAAGACTAAATGAGTTAATCCTTGCAAAATACTTAGCATAACATGTGAAACTATTTTCAATGACTGTTAACACCTGTTTTTATCGTCATTATTATGATACCCACAGTCTGCAAGCCTTCCTGAGGACTGCTGAATTTCCTCCTGGGCACCGTGGAGAGCCACTGTGGGATTTTTAAGCTACTTTTGAGAAATTAGTTCAGGTCTTGAAAATCGCTTTCATTTTGCACAACTCAAGGTAATGTCTGAGCACCATGTATCAAATAGCTCCTATTCCCTGTTTTTTGCAGAGAATAATGTGACCTTGTGAATCTGATATAAAAAGCAAGTTTAACTAGATAATTCACTTATTAAATAATGAATGGTAGCTGATAATTTAGTGAATCCTATAGGGAATTTTTAGAACCCATTCATAAATTTTTTTGATGAATAACCCTTTGCTAACTTATTTGATCATGTTTAGCTTTTTATTGTATAACTGATCCATATTAAATACAGAATCTTTAGAAAAGAAAACTAGCAAAGAGAAAGAAATATAAAAATTTCCTATTGCCCTCATTAGCCAAAGATGATCATTATTAATATTTTGGCATATACCTTTTTGGTTAAAATTTCCAAAATTATACTTACTTGAATTAGGCATATGTCTTTAGCACTGAACTCTGACAAGATAAAAGGCCTGTCATGAGAACTTTACTTAAAATTCAAAAGGAATAAAATTAAAAAAATCCTAACCCAACCCACAATCCCATTTTTAGTTCAGTTTAAATATGTAATTCAGATTAAAAATATAGGAAATCTTTTGTGGATTGCTTTCTCAAATTGCAATAACAAACTTTTCTGTATATTTTGCCTTCTTTGCATCATAAGCAATAAATCACAAATTGTCACCTCTGTATGTAGTGCTTTGTGGCTAAATTATCCTGAAATATCCAAAAGGAGAGCCATTTACAGAATAATTTAAAAGAGGACTGTAAATCTGAGTCATATACATCACATAAAATGAATCACAGAACTTGTCTTTTGTGAATTCTTGAATGACACTCTGAACATATTTTGTCTCCATCTTTTTTGTTGGCTTTATCCCTACACTTCTAAAAATTGCTGTCAATTTGTATTGACATACCTGTTCTTACAGCTTACCAATACTATTTACGCTTTGTTTGATACAGTAGACATTGGGAAAAAATGGGCTAGAATATTCTAATGGAATGGTTGGAAAAATATATTTTAGAAGTGTGGATACAGAGGAGCCTGCCAGGCTACAGTCCTTGGAGTTGCAAAAAGTCAGGGTTTTTGTGACTGAGTGACTGAGCACACAGGTGTGTGCACAGAGACATACACACACACCAAACACACACAGATAGTTTTGTACTTACCTTAATTTGTGGGTGTGTGGACAGGCTTAAAAGATACAAGGTTATGCTATCTAAGTTGAGTGTCGAAGAATTGATGCTTTTGAACTGTGGTGTTGGAGTCCCTTGGACTGCAAGGAGATCAAACCAGTCCATTCTAAAGGAAATCAGTCCTGAATATTCATTGGAAGGACTGATGCTGAAGCTGAAGTTGAAGCTCCAATGCTTTGACCACCTGATATGAAAAACTGACTCGTTAGAAAAGACCCTGATGCTAGGAAAGACTGAAGGCAGGAGGAGAAGGGGATGACAGAGGATGAAATGGTTGGATGGCATCACTGACTCCATGGGCATGAGTTTGAGCAAGCTCTGGGAGTTGGTGATGAACAGGGAAGCCTGGCATGTAGCAGTCCATGGGGTCGCAAAGCGTTGGACACGACTGAGTGACTGAACTGAACTGATGCTATCTAAATAAATGAATGGGTCTGCTCTGTTTCCTAAACTGTAACTAGTCGAGAGTAAATCAGACTTCCTTTAATTAAAGCACCAGGACATGAACAATTATTATAGTATCATCATAAGAAATTATTGGTTATATTTATAATGCTAAGAGATTTGGGGGGAGAAGTGGAACACAACTAATTCTTTCAGAATAAATTTCCATTTATTTAAGAGTATTTCTTCAACTGAATGTAATCCCAGAAGCAATAAGTGGGATTCCTTTTCTCCTATTTACCCTTTGCGTATGACCGCAGGATCACAGAGGTGGGGACATTAACCACCTGTCATCCCAATTTAACTCTTATCAAAGGGTGATAGAGGATGACACAGTGAAACTAGCCTTACTTAAATGGTCAGCAGCAGTGCAGTAGCTTGCTCAGCTTGTCAAGTCAAAGAAAAATTGCATGAGACAAGTTAAATAGGCACAGAAGACTTTATTCAAGACTGCTGCAGTAGGGGTCACGACTATTGAAATAAGGGAGAGAGACTGAACTCAACTCCATTGAAACAAAAGGCAGAGAGAGTTTTGGAGCAATGGTGTCAGCTAATGGAAAAGACCTGGAGGATGTTAGGGGGAGGTTGTCAATGTGACTGGGATATCTGTCTTTGCTGATTGGCACTTATCTAAGTCAGGCTCTTAATTTCCCACAGAGACTGTGGGATAAGGGTACTGTCTTCCTACATGATGGATTTCAAAGGGATGGGTCTCAGGTCCTTAAAGTCCTCTGTTATAAAACTGGCAAAAGGCTGACAAGAGCAGGATGGGAGGTCAGGTGACAGGGACACAGGCTTGTGGTCAAGAGAGTCAGAGATGGACAGGAGCGAGAACTGTATTTCTGTGCTAAGGAGTTTGTTTTAATCTTTTAACAATTTGTTGCTATTATCATCATCATTGCTATTTACTATTTGCTTAGTTGAATTAAGTCTATTAATTTCTTAAATAGCCATTATAAAATGGCATAGTGAGTGAGAGAAATTCCCTAAAGAGCTGTGTTAGCACATAATAATCAACACAACTTCCCGTCCTGCTACTCTATAAACTCTACTTGACAATAAAGTAATTGCCTTTCTCTTTTTCTAGGCATCACTACACAGTTTTCATTGCAGAATTATAAGGTTATCTCTTAATCATTTACAAACCTTGAGAAGCTGTCTCATTTGACATCTGAATAATAACACCTTTTAATAGTTTTGTTTCCTAACCTATTTTCTTCTACCCTCTTCCTAGAAATAAAATGTCAGGAGACATCTTTGCAAAATTACAATAATGGTGTTATTGTCATATTTCTGGTGTTTATCTATGCAAAAATTAGCAAACTGATAAGACTGATCTCTGTAGATCCTCTTTGTATTGGCCAAACATCTTGGGTTATGAACCTGGAAGGAAACAAGTAGGAAGTTTCACTCTAAAAGAGCTATTATATGTTATTTTTTGGAGGGTACCCCAGAACCTCTACCTGGCGTCACACATCCGCAGTCTCCAGGGCGGCTCCAGGGCAGTCTTCAGGTAAAATTCCTTTAAGAGCAAATAGTAGGTGATCCATTACTAAGCTGTTACATTTTTTCCACATTAACTTATTTCTAAGATAAAACCTATCAGATGGATTTAGATTTTATCAGTTAAGAGTTTGAAATATATCCTTTTTAGGGTATTCTCAACTATTTATGTGTTGGCTCAGAGGGCAAAACGTGTGCCTGCAATGCTGGAGATCCAGGTTTGATCTCTGGGTTGGGAAGATCTCCTGGAGAAAGAAATGGCAACCCACTCCAGTACTCTTGCCTGGAAAATCCCATGGATGGAGAAGCCTGGTAGGCTACAGTCAGTGAGGTCACAAAGAGTCGGACACAACAGAGCGACTTCACTTCAACTTCAGGGTATTCTCATATTCATTCTGAGCTTCCCTGGTCACTCAGTGGTAAAGAATCTGCCTGCCAATGCAAAAGACTTGCAGGTTTGATCCCTAGGTTGGGAGGATCCCCTGGAGAAGGAAATGGCAACTAACTCTAGTATTCTTGTGTGGGAAACCCCATGGACAGAGGAGCCTGGTGGACTACCATCCAGGGGGTCGCAAAGAGTTAGACATGACTTAGCGACTAAGCAACAACAAATATTCATTTTATCTCTAAGGAAAAAAGAGAATTTATCTAAATTCTCAAATTTATACCCAACGTATTACTTTGGAATGATGTATGTGTAAAGTACAAAGATAGAGCACGTGAACCACAGGGAACCCTTATGAATACAGAGCTTGCATCCATTCTGGGCTGTATCCTGGCTCCCTGGCAGGAGTCTTATGAGTACAGGGACCCCAATGAGGAAGGTCTCCTATAAGTTTCACATGCTGGTTTGCATGTGCAAATTGATCTTAACATAAATTCTCTCAACTTGGGAACATTTTCATTAATAAATATTCTTAAATAATCTGTTCTCAAATTTAATTTTCAGTTCAGGATTTAGTTGTTTGAGAACGCTGAGACATTTTGTCCTCTTCAATTCCTTTGTAAAGCTATATACTGTCGAGCTTGTTAGTGTGATTACTTGTCCATCCTACCTCCTATTATTACATAGATCTCTTCTTTGATGTTCCACATCTTCAAGATGATTTTGACAGTCTGCACTCCTATGAAATCTTACTCAAACCATTGGTTTTTATAATATTTATTTTTTCTCATGGACTGACTCCTTATTGAAGTCATTCTTTCACCAGAAGGCCTGGTGTATAAAATCCATAAATTCTGTCCCTAAGAACTTGTCCAGATAAACTAGCTCTGTTAAGCACTACTAATATTAGAAAATCAGAAATGAATGATTTAACCCTGAGTGTCCAAAGGCAAATGGTTGGATTTAACTGGATGCTGAGAGCATTCTGGAACGTGCCTTCTAATAACTAAGATTTTTCCTGGAATAGGAGATTCAAAATTATTGGTTTACTGAAGTCTTGACTTTTCAGTTCAGTTCAGTTGCTCAGTCATGTCCAACTCTTTGTGACCCCATGAACTGCAGCAGGTCAGGCCTCCCTGTCTATCACCAACTCCCAGAGTCCACCCAAACCCATGTCCATTGAGTTGGTGATGCCATCCAACCATCTCATCCTCTGTTGTCCCCTTCTCCTCCTGCCGTCAATCTTTCCCAGCATCAGGGTCTTTTCCAATAAGTCAGCTCTTCGCATCAGGTGGCCAAAGTATTGGAGTTTCAGCTTCAACATCAGTTCTTCCAATGAACACCTAGGACTGATCTCCTTTAGGATGGACTGGTTGGATCTCCTTGCAGTCCAAGGGACTCTCAAGAGTCTTCTTCAACACCACAGTTCAAAAGCATCAATTCTTTGGCACTTGACTTTTAGAGGATAAATTTTATTACATTCAAGGCTCCTTCTTGCTTCTATTCCTTATACGAATCTAGCCTTGCAGGAAGTAAATGTGGGTTTACTCTTCTGTTTTTAGATAATATCAGAGGGATAAATTCTGAATTCCAAGCCACATCTGATGAAAGTCTTTCTCCAGATCTTAATCTTGCTTTGCAATAAGATATGTATACACACAGATGGAGAGGTTGATGTCTATATTCATGACATACACATGAACACTTTTAAAGTAGCTTGGTTTGAGTTTTTTCCTTTTGTAAGAAATATTCTCTGTTCTTTCTGAACACTCAGACTTTACACATCTCCATTGAAACATTTAATATTATTTTACCTTTTAATGCCTATGTTTTATTGATAACCTGTTTTCTTCTACTGTCATTAGTCCAGTTGCTTACATAGATTTGATTTCAGGGTATGTAAGGTATGTGCTTATTTTCTGAGAATGTGTGGAGATGGTCTATATGAAGTATGCATAAGTGGCCTTGTTATCTACAGGTCAATACTATGACTTTAAGAATTTTGTAAGAATTTTTAAAACATTGTCCCTCTTCCATGCTTATTCTTTTTCACTTGTCCATCAGTTTCCTCATAGCAGTTAACAATAAAATCCTAGAAAAACAGAGAAGACATGTTCTCAGAATTCAGCAAGGGAAGGCAAGCTTGGAAGACAGTGTCCCTCTTCCCAGGCAGTCTGTGAGAGGGCCAAAGAAGTCTCTAATGGTATATTTGGTATGTGTGCATGCAGGCTAAGTTGCTTCAGTTGTGTCTGATTCTTTGCAACCCTATGGACTGTAACCTGCCAGGCCCTTCTGTCCATGGGATTCTCTGAGCAAGAATACTGGAATGGGTTGCCATGCCCTCCTCCAGGGGATCTTCCTGACTCAGGGATCAAACCTGCCTCTCTTAAGTTTCCTGCATTGTCAGGCAGGTTCTTTACTACTAGTACCACCTGGGAAGCCCATATTTGGTGTTAAAAGCTTTAAAAGGTAAAAGAAAGCTGGTTGTATTTGTAAGCCTGCTAAATGGGTAGAGAGGTGAGAGATGGAGTTAGTATGGGCATGAACAGTTGAGGTTATGAGTTGTTCTCAACCTGGACTCTTCATGACAAAAGAATAGACAAAAGTTTTATTCTGTGCTTTAGGGAGACCTGTAAGCATCAAACAGAGTATCATCATACATAAGGGGAACAAAGCAAGAGTCTACATACAAAAGGGAACTAATGTCTGTCTAGGCAAGTAGATATGTCCTTTTGTAGAAGGCAGGGTTGAGCTTGAATGGGGCTGAACAGCAGACCCCAGGGCAGAATTTGGATGCAAAGTGTTGGAGAAGGCACCATCATTACAAGCAAGTCAAAATCCTCTTAAGATATGAACAGAATTACCACAACAGGTTCAGGGATATGTGATAAAACAGGGCTTACATTCTCAAACTTCTGAGTGTTCACTTCTCAGAGACAGGACAAAAGTATGATTATTGGAAGTACTTTGTGAAGGTTATCAGAGAACTAAACTATCTCCAGGTAGAATTGAAACTTAATTCCAGATCTTTTCACATTCTTATACAGCGTGATGTTCCTCAATTTCAAAAACTGAAAAGCATGCCTAGGAGCTAAGAATGAATGTAAACTAGGAATTACGGAAGCACAATTTACCTTGATGACTGTATGAATTGTTTCTTTAGACTTAATGGGTATTGATTTTTCTCATCCTAGAATTTCGTATGGAAGTTTTCTCTACTGTGTAGTGCCTTGTTCATCCCTATCCTGGCCTCTGCCTCCAGCTCCATCAGGCAGAGTTAGAGGCTCCTCCTCTGTCCTCTCTACTTTCATGAGATCTCCTAACTTATAGAACTTTTGAATGTCTCACTTTCTAAAGCATATCCTGTTAAGCTGGTGTATCAATAGTTGTTATGCAAAGAAAATAATTTCATCAGATAAGCTTGGGAGCTTTTGAGTTAAATGTATTTCCCTGCTGCATGCTGTTTCAGAGACCATAATTGGCTGGTGTCATCTTGAATCTCTAAGACGGAATGTTGAACATTTCCCACTCTTTCCAGTCTGCTGACCACTTTGTTTTGGGTAGCATCTCAGATGCTAGTGTTTTCTAAAACACGTTAGAAAATGCTCCATATCTCAGGCATTGATCTTCTTTTCTTTTCCTTACCAGTTTGTGTTAGTTTTTTTTTTTTTGAAGACTAGGACTTGTTTTGTTTGTTTCCCAAAGCTGAGTATAGGTACTTAAATGTACTCTTTTTTTAAAATTATGATAAATATACAAATATTTAATTTACCATTCTAACCATTTAAATATACAGTTTGGTGGTATTCAGTTCAGTTCAGTTCAGTCACTCAGTCTTGTCTGACTCCTGCGACCCCATGAATTGCAGCATGCCAGGTCTCCCTGTCCATCACTAACTCCTGGAGTTTACCCAAACTCAGGTCCATCAAGTCGGTGATGCCATCCAGCCATCTCATCCTCTGTCGTCCCCTTCTCCTCCTGCCCCCCATCCCTCCCAGGATCAGGGTCTTTTCCAATGAGTCAACTCTTCGCATTAGGTGGTCAAAGTACTGGAGTTTCAGCTTCAGCATCAGTCTTTCCAATGAGGACTGATCTCCTTTAGGATGGACTGTTTGGACCTCCTTGCAGTCCAAGGGACTTTCAAGAGTCTTCTCCAAAACCACAGTTCAAAAGCATCAATTCTTTGGCACTCAGCTTTCTTCACAGTCCAACTCTCACATCCATACATGACCAATGGAAAAACCATAGCCTTGACTAGACAGACCTTTGTTGGCAAAGTAATGTCTCTGTTTTTGAATATACTATCTAGGTTGGTCATAACTTTCCTTCCAAGGAGTAAGCGTCTTTTAATTTCATGGCTGCAGTCACCATCTGCAGTGATTTTGGAGCCCTCCAAAATAAATTCTGACACTGTTTTCACTGTCTCCCCATCTATTTGCCATGAAATGATGGGACCAGATGCCATGATCTTCATTTTTTGAATGTTGAGCTTTAAGCCAACTTTTTCATTGTCTTTCACTTTCATCAAGAGGCTTTTTAGTTCCTCTTCACCTTCTGCCATAAGGGTGGTGTCATCTGCATATCTGAGGTTGTTGATATTTCTCCCAGCAATATTGATTCCAGCTTGTGCTTCTTCCAGCCCAGCATTTCTCATGATGTACCCTGCATATAAGTTAAATAAGCAGGGTGACAATATACAGCCTTGACGTACTCCTTTTCCTATTTGGAACCAATCTGTTGTTCCATGTCCAGTTCTAACTGTTGCTTCCTGACCTACTTATAGGTTTCTCAAGAGGCAGGTCAGGTGGTCTGATATTCCTGTCTCTTTCAGAATTTTCCACGGTTTATTGTGATCCATACAGTCAAAGGCTTTGGCATAGTCATTGAAGCAGAAATAGATGTTTTTCTGGAATTCTCTTGCTTTTTCGATGATCCAGTGGATGTTGGCAATTTGATCTCTGGTTCCTCTGCCTTTTCAAAACCAGCTTGAACATTTGGAAGTTCCATGGTTCATGTACTGTTGAAGTCTGGCTTGGAGAATTTTGAGTATTGCTTTACTAGCATGTGAGATGAGTGCAGTTGTGTGGTAGTTTGAGCACTCTTTGGCATTGCCTTTCTTTGGGATTATAATATGCTTTCATCACTACTGTCCATTTCCAAAACTCTTCCGTCTTATAAAACTGAAACTCCGTACCCATTAAACAATAACTTCTGACACCTGTTCTCCCCAGCCCCTGGAATCACCATGCTGCTCTGTGTCTCTGATTTTAACTACTTCTGGGTACCTCATATAAGCAGAATTATAAAGTTCTTGTTGTTTCGTTACTGGCTTATTTCATTCAGCTTATGTAGACTTAATATTTGTTGAGTGTATTATTGAAAAATAAGAAAGTGAGAAAAGCTACCTCAGAAGATCTTTGGGGACCAAAAATATTGACATCCTAATTTGAAAGATGCGTATTTACTTATATATAGTGTAATTACTTTCACTTTTCTCTCATTTATGTACTCAATAAACCTTCATTAAGCCCCTCATACGTTCCATGCCCCTTCATCAGCCCTGACCTTTAACAATGACTGAGACAAAGAGGGATGGCATTGAAGCAGAGTTTATTACATTTTCAGAAAAAATAACCCTTTGACAAAATTAGTAAGCCATTATTTGTTTAGACATCAAATTTTACCAGTTTACCAGACTTGGACTTTCAATCTCATATTTTTTCATGAGGAATAAGAACATTTTAAGTATATCAGTTTTCCTGTTGAGCATTGTTATGCCATTATTATATTTCTAAGTCAATTAAGAACAACATAAGAATTTTCCTGCGTTTATTGATCTGGTATGGACTGCTGATTCCACAGAAAGTGTCTATGCTCCAAGGTCCATGATTTTGTTATAGAATGAATCATAACTTTATTTTAACTCTGATCCTCGATTATTGATGGAATTTGTATGAGTGGAAATGGTATTCAATTTTAAACAGAGTACAAATGACTTTGCCCCAGTCTGTCATGTTTTAAATACATGACTAAACAACTTTGTTGAATTTTAGATGAACTGGATCCATGCCTTTCTGGCAGAACAAACTGGAAAAAATTAGTTTACTTTATAATGATATTATTTAGGTGTTTATCAACAGACATTTTTTGAGGGGATATGTTTATAAGATACTACATTAGGTAAGAAGATTCAAAATTATAAAAGATATAGTATTCAAGGACCTCCTCATTCTATTGAGAGAAGCCAATCAGTGAAATAAAATGACAGTACTGACTGTACCAAGCAATAAAAGAGGTATGTGCAGAGTGTGGTGGAAGTACAAAGGAGGAACAATGAAAACTTTGCAAGGGAGAGGAGAGTATTCATAGAGTAGTTAACATTTGAGTCATTAAACTGAAAGTTGAAATTTTCCTGAGAAAGAAAAAAAGAAAGGCATTTCAAGTAGAGAGGATAGAATGTGACCAGAGCCTGAGTTGCGTGACATGGAATCCTACATCATGAGATTGAAGAGACATTTTAGAAGCTGATTATGAAAATCCTCATGCAGTATGGTACAATGTTTTGGACCAGGTAGCAAAAAGTCAAAGAAAAAAGATACGCAGGGAATTGACAAGATACTCATTATATTTACAAAGACATCTGAAGTTTGAATATAAGTAATGATACAGTTGCCATGGCCCTGGCAAGAGATGGTAAAGATCTGTGTTAAGGCTACACAAGTGAAAAGGAGGGAACAGGGAATTTTGAAAAAAGACTTGATGGCTGATGGCGTGTGATAGTTGTGGAAGAGATAATAATAACAGTAATAATAATAATACCCTCAAACGCTTCTACTTTAGACAGATATGATAACATTAACCTACCTTGTGAGGGCAGCTATGAGAAAGAAGAGCAGAGACTTTTTTCTTTTTCTTTGTGGTTTTGTTGTTAGTTGATTTTGGAGGTGGTGAAATGGGTGAGGTTTGTGTTAGTTAAATAGAGTATATGAGATAAGGCAGAATGCTCATGTACAAGAAAAGGATCAAAGTAGGGGGGAAAAAACTGATGGATAGTGTTTACTATGTGTGAAGAGGAATAGGGATTAATTAGAGAGACCAGTTAGAGAGATAGGCTTCCCTCATAGCTCAGCTGGTAAAGAACCTGCCTGTGATGCAGGAGACCCTGGCTTGATTCCTGGATCGGGAAGATCTGCTAGAAAAGGGATAGGCTACCCACTCCAGTATTCTTGGGCTTCCCTGGTGGCACAGCTAGTGAAGAATCTGCCTGCAGTGTGGGAGACCTGGGTTGGGAAGATCTCCTGGAGAAGGGAAAGTCTACCCACTCTAGTATTCTGGCCTGGAGAATTCCATGGACTGTACGGTCCATGGGGTCTCAAAGAGTCGGACATGACTGAGCGACTTTCACTTTTAATTAGTGAGATGAGATGGTTGGATGGCATCACTGACTCAATAGACATGAGTTTGAGTAAGCTCCGGGAGTTGGTGATGGAAAGGGAAGCCTGATGTGCTGCAGTCCATGGGGTCACAAAGAGTTGGACACAACTGAGCGACTGAACTGAACTGAGAGAGACCAAGCATGAATATTTAAAGAGCTGGGAAAAAGAGGGTAGAAAAGTTTTAACTTTGCTCTGTTGAGTTAAGATTCCTCCTTGTATTTTTGTGTTTTTATTTATTTATTATTTGACTTAATATTGTTCTATTGTATGTAGTACCATAGTTTGCCCTTCACTTACTGAAGGATATCTTTGTTCTTTCCAAGTCTTAGCAATTATGAATAAATATGATAAAAACATTCATGTGTGGGTTTTTTGTCTAAATTACCAGCTCATTTGGACAAAGGAGTATGAATGCTGCATTATATGGTGAGAGTGTGTTTAGTTTTGTAAGAAACTGCCAAGCTGTCTTCAAAGTGGCTGTACCATTTTGCATTCCTACCAGTAATGAATAAGAGTTCTGTTGCTCCACATCCTTGTCACATTTGATATTGTCAGTTTTAGATTTCAGCCACCCGATAGATGTGTAGTGATATTTCATTATTGTTTTAATTTGCATTTTCCTAATGACTTATGCAGTAGAGCATCTTTTCATATGCTTATTTTTATCTGTATGTCTTCTTTGTAAGATGTCCAGATCTTTTGTTCACTTTTTAATCCGGTAATTTTTTTTTTACTATTGAGTTTTAAAAGTTCTTTGTATTTTAAATACTAGTCCTTTGTCAGATATGTGGTTTGCAAATATTGTTTCTAGTCTGGGGTTTGTCTTCTCGTTCTCTTATCAGTATCTTTGGCAGAGCAGCCATTTTTCATTTTAATGGATCCCAACATATTAATTCTTATTTCATGGACCATGCTTTTGGTATTGTATTAATATCTAAGATATCATTACCAAATCCAGTGTTTTTAATGCAATGGATTTTGTTGTCTTTTGCTGAGAGTCAGTGTATGAAATGATAATTTGAAGCATATTTCTACAGCTTCTAGAGACCAGTTGTTGAAAATATTATTTTAATATTTTATTTATTTTTAAAAATAAGAGATAATCTTATGAGGTCTTCTTATAAATTAATTCTGGGGAATGTTTGCTTCTAAGATGTGCTTTTAGGATTTCTTTCATTAATTAATGTGATTCAGTTTATCCATTGGAGAAGGAAATGGCAACCCACTCCAGTATTCTTGCCTAGAGAATCCTGTGGACAGAGGAGCCTGGTGGGCTGCTGTCCATAGGGTCGCACAGAATTGGACACAACTGAAGTGACTTAGCATGCATGCATGCATTGGAGAAGGAAATGGCAACCCACTCCAGTATTCTTGCCTGGAGAATCCCAGGGACAGAGGGGCCTGGTGGATTGCCGTCTATGGGGTCACACAGAGTCGGACATGACTGAAGTGACCTAGCAGCAGCAGCAGTTTGTCCATTGCCTAGAAATTCTAAACCTATGACTTTTTGTTTTGACTTCCTAAAAAGCTAAATTTATTCCTCAGTGACAGTAATTATCTCAATCTTATTACCGTATGTGTCCCTGTCTCCCTTCCTCTATGTGGATATCTGGCTTTTTTTTCCTTTAAGTTTTAATATAGTTAACCTACAAGAAATGACTAAGTTATTTAAGTCAGTTTTAGAATGGCATGACATCCTGGAAGAAGGGCCATTAAAATTTGCTTACTATATGGTAACTTGGAAACTTAACTGCCTAAATCAGTTTGGTTGCTTTAGCCAGAATGCCCAATTTTAAGTCAGAAGCAAATGGTCAAAAAATAGATTTTCAAAAACATTAGCTCTATTTTAATCAGTAGCCTGTTGCAGCTGCCTGACAGGGGGCCCACGTCACATTCACCTGTGAGAGTATGTGATAGGTGAGCACTGCTGATGGATCTGTGATGGAAGCTGTGCAAATCCTGCCCTGTGAGCTTATTTGAGAGTCTTCTGAGGGCTCACTGAAGGAAACTGCTCACAGTATTTGTTGCATAGCCCATAAGTAGAAAGATTTCTCTAACAGCTTCAAAATATATCTGGGTTTTGTTCATATTTTTGGTGTATATTCCCATTCCTTTCTTTTGTTCTGACAGCACCTAGTGGAGAAGATAGTGTCAGACAAAAAACTAAAAAGGGAATTATGACTAATATCCTAAGTTCTGTAAAACAGCTAAGGAAGGGAGCTAGCATATAGAAGGGAGCTAACATATAGAAGGGCTATATATAGTAGCTTTAGGATCTTGCTAGAAACTTGTATCAATAAGATCCAATCCCTGAATTCCAGGGTTAGCAGTCTACTGAGAAGATAGATAATTATAATAAAATGTATCAATTGCTACTGTGTAAGATGAAGAGAGAAGAATGAGTACGGAAAACTGTAAAATAAAAGCGTACATGTAGTTTCATTGCAATGTGCTGAGAAGGCAGCATAAGGGCTTTAGGTTAAAGGCAAGAAAAAATTTCCTGCCAGTGAGAGCTGTTAACATTTCATGAGCATCGAGGAAATTTGTTAAACCATCCTGGCTGAAAGGTCTTCTAAAACCAGGGAGATTTTCACATCTGAGAGGGTAAGTGTGGGCCTGCCTGCAGCCTGAGGGATGGATTGGATGACCTCTTCGAGCCCGGCAGGGCCAGGACTCTCTGATTCTATTAGTGAATTTAGAAGTGGAAAATTCATCTTGTGTATTAGATGTTACATTAAAAATGTTAAATCTGTCACAAAGTGATAATCAGTGACATATTTCACGCTCAGTGAAGCAAGAACCTTGAGGCTCTTTGTGAGCCTGAAACAGTGGGGTGATGGCTTACTCAAGAGTCTGATATGCAGCTCTGAGGTCCTTCAGACTTGTTAGAGAGATAATAGTTTCTGCCTTGGAACCTGAGATTTTGACATTCAGATGGCAATTTGCCATTTGTGCTGTGCTAGGTCATTCATCAACTTGGGCGGCATTGATATTCTGCATAATGTGCTTGCATAAGAGACCATCATGATGTCTCCACGATAATTTTTTGTCTGGATCACAGTTTGTATATTCCATTTGTATTTTTGATATATGTGGTCTTCATTTGTTTAGGTTTTCCTGTAAGTGGCCAGCATGGTATTTTTAAATAGCAGAAAATTTTAGACTACTTTCATGTTATAGCACCTTATCATAGGATATGGCTTCCCTGATAGCTCAGGTAAAGAATCCACCTGCAATGCAGAAAACCATGGTTCGATTCCTGGGTCTAGAAGATCCTCTGGAGAAGGGATTGGCTGTCCACTCCAGTATTCTTGGGCTTCCCTTGTGGCCCAGCTGGTAAAGAATCTGCCTGCAATGCAGGAGACGTGGGTTTGATCCCTGGGCTGGGAAGATCCCCTGGAGAAGGGAAAGACTACCCATTCTAGTATTCTGGCCTTGTGAATTCCATGGACTGTATAGTCCATGGGGTTGCAAAGAGTCCAACAAGACTGAGTGACTTTCACTTTCACTTTCATAGGAAGGGCTGTAGTGGATAGGCAGGACTCTTCAGCAGGGGATGGGGCAAGAACTTGGCCAATTAGGAAAGTTCTGCCAGGAACTCCATTCAAAGAGCCAGAAGCTAAACTCTGTTGAGCAGATAGGACTGGCATGTGGTGACCTACTCAGGCCCACATGGGGAGGTTTATTCTGGGGGAGTCAGTCAGGCAGGTAGGAAGGCAGGTAGGTACCAGCAAGGTAGGAAGGTCATGGTCTTAGGGAGTTCAGACACAGCAGCTAGGTCCTGGAGACAAGCCACAGAACAGTAAACCTTGAGTCAGGAACAGGGATTGCTTTATCTCTGCTAGGCCTGGGCAGCCTGGAATCTAAACTGTTAGTACTAGAAAGACAGAGGCCAGAGGCCAAAGTGATAGAGGAAGGGGAGTATATGTTCTCAGGGACGGAGTGGAGCACAGTGGGGAAGAGTGACCACTGGAATCAGCAAACCCGGCTAAACAGTTCTGTTCTTTACCATCTGGGTGACCTCAGCCAGATAAATTAAACTCTTAGAGCTTCAGTTCCTACATCAACAAGGTAGGGAGAATGCAAGTCCCTTCATTTGGTTGTACAAAGTACAGTGCACAGCACATTGTAAGTACTCCATTGTCAAGTGAACCATTAACTCCGTAAACACACACATTCACATGTGCACACACTAGTAACATGGTAGTGAAAATTCCAGAAGTCAAGTCAGAGTTTGGGGTGAGAACATTATCTGGCATATCCTGTCTTGGTAAAATACTTTAGAATCTCAGTGTTGGTTTCTTTCTATGTCAGAATGAGATATTTTTAGATTATGGAGTTGTCGTAACGTAGGGCAATGTAAGTAAAGGGCCGGGTACAGTGCTTGACAAATAGGGGGTGCTTAATAAAAGACACCCTTGCTTCTGTTGTTATTATTATTATAAGACACCCTTGCTTCTGTTGTTGTTGTTGTTATTATTGCTATTACTGTTAAGCCACTTCGGGATGAAATAACTAGACTCCATCTACTGAAACAGTGGCACCATTAGTCCCAGCGTTACCAACTCTGATTAGGCAGCACTATGGAAAAGCAACCCTACACAACAGGCCTGATGAATCTGCCCAGAGAGAGCCTGAGCTAGGAGGCTACAGACTGTGCTTAGGAGAAGCAGAGGATGAAGCCCCACAGGGTAGCACTGGGTGGGTTACCCTGGGCTTCCCAGACGTGTTCTAAGAGTTTTAATTTTTAAAAATATATTTTTTCTAATGACAAAAATAACAAATTTAACATGTTTGAGAAACAGATGAAAGTGTAAGAAAATAATCCATAATAGTCTCCAGGTATCCTCCAAGAACTAAAGTCACTATTTCAATGTATATATTCTCAGTATTTTTCTAATCATATATATCATAAAGATTATAAAAGTTCTATATTCTACATGCTTTTTTCTTCTCTAATAGTTCATGAATATTTTTTCCATTTTGGTAAATCATCTGTTGTACTTTAAAATAATTGAACAATGCTGAATTCCTGTAATAGAATTAACCAGTTCTTCATGGTTTGGCTATCAGTATTTTCTAATTTTCATGATTTTCCCTTTTGTGTCTCTTAAAAACACATGTCAAATAGAAAGATTTCTAAGTGAAATTCTGTGGAACCATGTGCAGATAATCAGTAGTAAATAATTTTACTCTTTATTCACACACCCACTGAAGAATATTACACAGTGTAAGAGAAACCAGTTTAGAGAAGTCCTGTAAGCAGAACTTTGCCATTTGGTGGTCCTTGACTACCATGCGGGGTGAGGAGTGAGCAAGTCTCACTTGCACTGCAGAGGCCAGAATGCATCACAGTTTCTAATCTGATGAGTCTGGCAGATTAAGTTCTAAAAAGTCACTACATCCATCCTTCTACAGGCTTCTATTATTATTCTCCAATTGGAGTAGATTGCATGTCAGACTTTGCCCCTTGAAATGTGACAAACAGAAGCTGTGGTCAGAGGCAGGCTATAGCCTGACCTGTCTCTGATTGCATTTGGGAAGAGGCAGGGGTTTGGATTCTAATAACCCCAGAGGTTTGGGTTGTACAACCCTTATCGGTTTGTTTCCTACTGCTACTTTCACAAATGACCACAAATCAGTGCCTTAAAACAACCCAAAGTTAGTATCTTAACAGTCATGTAAGGCAGAAGACCAAGGTCGGTCTCGGGGGGCTAATGTCAAGGTATCAGCTGGACTGTTTCTATTTTGTTCTGAAGCCTCTAGGAGAGAATCTGTATGTTGCCTTCCCCAGCTTCCAGACACAGCCTGGATTCCTGGTCATGGCCCTTTTCTCCTGCTTCAAAGCCAACAACCTAGCATTGTCATAACTCCTTCACTGACTCTGCTTCTATTGTCATGTCTCCTTTTTTATTCTGGAACTCCTTCTGCTTTACAAGGACTCTAGTGATTACGCAGGACCCACCTGGATAATCAGAGAATCACGGTTCAGTTCAGTTCAGTTCAGTCGCTCAGTTGTGGTCGCTTGGCGACCCCATGAATCGCAGTATGCCAGGCCTCCCTGTCCATCACCAACTCCTGGAGTTCACCCAGACTCACGTCCATTGAGTCAGTGATACCATCCAGTCATCTCATCCTCTGTCGCCCCCTTCTCCTCCTGCCCCCAATCCCTCCCAGCATCAGAGTCTTTTCCAATGAGTCAACTCTTCGCATGAGGTGGCCAAAGTACTGGAGTTTCAGCTTTAGCATCATTCCTTCCAAAGAAAACCCAGGGCTGATCTCCTTCAGAATGGACTGGTTGGATCTCCTTGCAGTCCAAGGGACTCTCAAGAGTCTTCTCCAACACCACAGTTCAAAAGCATCAATTCTTTGGCACTCAGCTTTCTTCACAGTCCAACTCTCACATCCATACATGACTACTGGAAAAACCATAGCCTTGACTAGACAGACCTTTATTGGCAAAGTAATGTCTCTGCTTTTCAATATGCTATCTAGGTTGGTAATAACTTTTCTTCCAAGGAGTAAGCATCTTTTAATTTCATGGCTACAATCACCATCTGCAGGGATTTTGGAGCCCAAAAAAATAAAGTCTGACACTTTTTCCACTGTTTCCCCATCTATTTCCCATGAAGTGATGGGATCAGATGCCATGGTCTTCCTTTTCTATATGTTGAGTTTTAAGCCAACTTTTTCACTCTCTTCTTTCACCTTCATCAAGAGGCTTTTTAGTTCCTCTTCACTTTCTGCCATAAGAGTGGTGTCATCTGCATATCTGAGATTACTGATATTTCTCCCAGCAATCTTGATCCCAGCTTGTGCTTCTTCCAGCCCAGTGTTTCTAATGATGTACTCTGCATAGAAGTTAAATAAGCAGGGTGAGAATATACAGCCTTGACGTACTCCTTTTCCTATTTGGAACCAGTCTGTTGTTCCATGTCCAGTTCTAACTGTTGCTTCCTGACCTGCACACAGGTTTCTCAAGAGGCAGGTCAGGTGGTCTGGTATTCCCATCTCTTTCAGAATTTTCCACAGTTTATTGTGATCCACACAGTCAAAGGCTTTGGCATAGTCAATAAAACAGAAATAGATGTTTTTCTGGAACTCTCTTGCTTTTTTCATGATCCAGCAGATGTTGGCAATTTGGTCTCTGGTTCCTCTGCCTTTTCTAAAACCAGCTTGAACATCTGGAAGTTCACGGTTCACGTATTGTTGAAGCCTGGCTTGGAGAATTTTTAGCATTACTTTACTAGCGTGTGAGATGAGTGCAATTGTGCGGTAGTTTGAGCATTCTTTGGCATTGCCTTTCTTTGGGATTGGAATAAAAACTGACCTTTTCCAGTCCTGTGGCCACTGCTGAGTTTGCCAAATTTGCTGGCATATTGCGTGCAGCACTTTCACAGCGTCATCTTTCAGGACTTGAAATAGCTCAACTGGAATTCCCTCACCTCCACTAGCTTTGTTCGTAGTGATGCTCCCTAAGGCCCACTTGACTTCACATTCTAGGATGTCTGGCTGTAGGTGAGTGATCACACCATTATGATTATCTGGATCGTGAACATCTCTTTTGTACAGTTCAGTGTATTTTTGCCACCTCTTCTTAATATCTTCTGCTTCTGTTAGGTCCATACCATTTCTGTCCTTTATCGAGCCCATCTTTGCATGAAATGTTCCCTTGGTATCTTTATGGACTGAGGTTCGTGACATTGTACAGGAGACAGGGATCAAGAGCATCCCCATGGAAAAGAAATGCAAAAAAGCAAAATGGCTGTCTGGGGAGGCCTTACAAATAGCTGTGAAAAGAAGAGAAGCAAAAAGCAAAGGAGAAAAGGAAAGATATAAGCATCTGAATGCAGAGTTCCAAAGAATAGCAAGAAGAGATAAGAAAGCCTTCCTCAGCGATCAATGCAAAGAAATAAAGGAAAACAACAGAATGGGAAAGACTAGAGATCTCTTCAAGAAAATTAGAGATACCAAGGGAACATTTCATGCAAAGATGGGCTTAATAAAGGACACAAATGGTATGGACCTAACAGAAGAATCATAAAGTCCTGAATCACAAAGTCCTTAATTATATCCATACTGTCCCTTTTGCCATGTTATATAAGGTATTCATGGAGAAGGCAATGGCCACTCACTCCAGTACTCTTGCCTGGAAAATCGCATGGACAGAGGAGCCTGGTGGGCTGCAGTCATGGGGTTGCTAAGAGTCGGACATGACTGAGCTACTTCACTTTCACTTTTCTCTTTCATGCACTGGAGAAGGAAATGGCAACGCATTCCAGGGTTCTTGCTTGGAGAATCCCAGGGATGGCAGATCCAGGTGGGCTGCACACCTATGGGGTTGCACAGAGTCTTGCTTGGAGAATCCCAGGGATGGCAGATCCAGGTGGGCTGTGCACCTATGGGGTCGCACAGAGTCAGACACGACTGAAGTGACTTAGCAGCAGTAGCATAAAGTATTCATAGGATCTGGTGATTTGGCCACGGGTAACTTCAGGGCCCTATTTCTGCTTTATTGACTATGCCAAAGCCTTTGACTGTGTGGATCACAGTAAACTGTGGAAAATTCTGAAAGACATAGGAATACCAGACCACCTGACTTGCCTTTTGAGAAACCTATATGTAGGTCAGGAAGCAACAGTTAGAACTGGACATGGAACAACAGACTGGTTCCAAATAGGAAAAGGAGTTCGTCAAGGCTGTATATTGTCACCCTGCTTATTTAACTTATATGCAGAGTACATCATGAGAAACGCTGGGCTGGAGGAAGCACAAGCTGGAATCAAGATTGCCGGGAGAAATATCAACAACCTCAGATATGCAGATGACACCACCCTTATGGCAGAAAGAGAAGAGGAACTAAAAAGCCTCTTGATGAAAGTTAAGTGGAGAGTGAAAAAGTTGGCTTAAAGCTCAACAGTCAGAAAACAAAGATCATGGCATCTAGTCCCATCATTTCATGGGAAATAGATGGGGAAACAGTGGAAACAGTGGCAGACTTTATATCTGGGGGCTCCAAAATCACTGCAGATGGTGATTGTAGCCATGAAATTAAAAGACGCTTACTCCTTGGAAGAAAAGTTGTGGCCAACCTAGATAGCATATTCAAAAGCAGAGACATTACTTTGCCAACAAAGGTTCGTCTAGTCAAGGCTATGGTTTTTCCAGTGGTCATGTATAGATGTGAGAGTTGTACTGTGAAGAAAGCTGAGTGCTGAAGAATGGATGCTTTTGAACTGTGGTGTTGGAGAAGACTCTTGAGAGTCCCTTGGACTGCAAGGAGGTCCAACCAGTCCATCCTAAAGGAGATCAGTCCTGGGTGTTCACTGGAAGGACTGATGCTGAGGCTGAAACTCCAATACTTTGGCCACCTCATTCGAAGATTTGACTCATTGGAAAAGACCCTGATCCTGGGAGGCATTGGGGGCAGGAGGAGAAGGGGACGACAGAGGATGAGATGGCTGGATGGCATCACTGACTTGATGGACATGAGTTTGAGTGAACTCCGGGAGTTGGTGATTTTCAGGGAAGCCTGGCGTGCTGCGTTTCATGGGGTCGCAAGGAGTCGGACACAACTGAGCAAGTGAACTGAACTGAACTTGAGGGTCCAGCATTCTGCCTACCATGCTTTCCCTCCTGGTGGTCATTTGTGATTCAATGTTTAGGTGGATATTGATATATCAGGAAGATGTTAAAGTTGATATTATTTCTAGGTATACAGTTATTAAATTTCCCTGAAATCACAGTGAGTAGTTCTGTAATAAGATGTAAAAAGACTGAACTGGGCCCTGAGACCCAGACTGCTTTCATCTCTGTGAGAATGTCTGAGCCACAAATAGAGCGTCACTAGCAGGGTCCCTCCATTAAATCTTAACAACCTGCAAATTTACAACTCTGTCAGCGAGGCCCAGGCTTATCCACATACACTGATTGAATATGGAAGGAAAATAATTGGTGCTGTTGTCGGTAGTTGGCAGAAAACTTGAACTTGGAGAACAATCTTTCTTAGAATGAGCAGCAAAGGCTTATAGGCTTGCTTATATGTACTGATTGATTGTCAGACTTAAAACTCTAGCATAAAATTTCTTACATGGATATGAAATGGTTATTTCAGAGCATGAGTCTGGTAGGCTTTAAAAGTTATCTGATTGTACTTCAGATCTGAGTTCTTTTTGCAATTCTGATAAAGTGTTTCAAAAAACTAGTGAAATAATACAAATGGGTGCTCTTTCCTTACTGGTTTCTACGTGACTTGCATTGTTATTATGCTTATACACACGGCAACATATGCCAATTTAACAGTTTTGGTAAAAACAAACAAAATTCCTGAATTTTATGCTTGTCAGAAAACATTTGAAAATCCTTTGGGTTCTGGTGATAAAAGGAGCTTAACCTTCATGATTCAGTTTTGGGATCTTATCTTTATTTCTACTCTAAGGTTAGGGAAACTGTCAAGGGCCTTGGAAAATGTGTACTTGATAGAGAGATTTGTGAGATTTTTTTCTTTCTGCAATTTTCAACTTACTTCAGTGTCTTGGTGATAGGAATCTAGACTAGTTGGGCTAGATGAAATTCTTTGTTTCATTGGTGGGGGGATGTATCAGCTAGGGTTCAATACAAGAAATAGAACATTTTTGATATAGAAAAAATAATTTATCATAGGGTCTAGACATTATGAAATTGAGTGAACTGGTAAAGAAATATGTGGAAAGCTATTATCTCTGATATAGCTTGAGGTAGCTACAGGTCTGCAGGGCTGGGGGCCCAGTGGAAAAGCTGAATGTGAAGTGGAGGAGGGCATAAAGACAAAAGAAATGTCTATTTCTTACCACCTCAGTGGACCTCAGTGATGCAGGTGACTGGCAGGAAAATCTAGAACTTTCTATTGGATATATAAGACTTTGAGAAGTCTCTGCAGAGGTCAGGTGTCAAGGTGGTGTCAAGGTGGGCCATTAGGTCATGATAATGTGAGCCCTCTGCTCTGGTGCCTCCCACTCTATGCATTTCAGAGTATGATGGTTACTGTTTCACTTCTGCCTTTAAAATCTAACATTTCTCCAGTAATCAAACCAAACTTAGAACTACATAGCAAATGGAATTCCAGGACATATAGTTCCAGCTCATTTAAGTGGACTCAGTTAAAGCCACCACGGGAAATTTCACAGGCACTGTGGACTGATGGTTAAGATCAACCCATAGTTAGAGGCACACACCATATTAAACACTTCAGAAAGAACAGTGAACAAAAACAGGTGAGAGAGCAGTGAATAGAAACAAAGAAGATCCTTGTCCTCATAGAACTCGCAGTGTTGTGAAGATAGATAACAGAAGAACTGTATAAAGCCACAAAACTGTTAGAATTTTGCAATGCACAAGGAATTAAAAAGGTGCTATTATAGAGAATAATGGACTTCTCGTAGCTCAGTCGGTAAAGAATCTGCCTGTAATACAGGAGATCCAGGTTGGATTCTGGGTCGGGAAGATCCTCTGGAGAAGGAAATGGCAGTTCACCCCAGTATTCTTGCCTGGAGAATTCCATGGACAGAGGAGCCTGGCAGGCTACAGTTGATGGGATTGCAAGAGTCGGACATGACTTAGCGACTAAACCACTACAGAGAGAATAATAGAAGAATGATCATTCTAGAGAATGAATTGGGTTGGGCAAGAGACAGAATCTGGTGAACAGAAAGGATTATGGCTTGAATTAGTATCAGTGAAAATAGGAAGAAGTGGAGAAGGTGCTTTGTTGTATTTCAGAGGAAGAAAAATCACCATTTGTTATTAGATTGGATGTTGAGAAAATAGGAAAGAAAATTCAAGGATGATCCTCAGGTCTTTAACCTGAGGTCTTTATGTGGGAAATTCAAGAAAGAACTGTTTTGGGAAGTTAAAATTGATTATAAAGTTTTCAACATGATAGTTTAGAAATGTTCAATTTGAAATACCATGTGTGGTGGTCTATAAACTCTGGAGCTCAGAGGAAAGGTTGGAGAATAGTGCAGTGAATATGAAAATTTGGGGATTATCCTTATAGAGATGGGATTTAAAGTCATAGTAGTATATGAGATCTTGGAGAAAGGGAAATGTAGAAAAAGAAGATGGAGGATCTAGCATAGAGCTCCAAACCACTCTATAATAATTAGTATAATTTAGAGAATGGGTAAACAGGAGGATTGTGTGTTGCTGCTGCTGCTAAGTTGCTTCAGTCGTGTCCAACTCTGTGTGATCCCATAGACGGCAGCCCACCAGGCTCCGCCATCCCTGGGATTCTCCAGGCAAGAACACTGGAGTGGGTTGCCATTTCCCTTCTCCAATGCATGAAACTGAAAAGTGAAAGTGAAGTCGCTCAGTCATGTCTGACTCTTTGTGACCCCATGGACTGTAGCCTACCAGGCTCCTTCGCTCATGGGATTTTCCAGGCAAGAGTACTAGAGTGGGGTGCCATTGCCTTCTCTGATATATACACATATATGTATATAAATCAGGGAAGTGGAAAATTAGTAGATCATGGTATTATAAAAGCAAAGAGGAAAATTATATTGGGAGGGAGAGAATGCCAGTTATTACTGAAATTAGATTGGAGGAATATTTTCCAGGATTTTGGTTTCAGCAAGTCTTTACACTCCTAAAAATTATGGAAAACCCCAAGGGGCTTCTATTTTTGTGGGTTGTATCCATCAATATTTACTTTATTAGAAATTAAAGCAGAAAAAATTTAAGTATGTATTACTTTAAAAACAGCAAAAATAAATCCATTTCACATTAATATAAGTAATATGCTTTTTTGGAAAAAACTATATTTCTCAAAAATATTGAGAATGGTGACATTGGTTTATGTTTTTGCAAATCTTTTTGGCTTAATAATTCTGCTTCTCTACCAGTCTGTTTTGTTCTGTTTTGGTCGAAGCATATGAAGAAAATATAGACTCACAAAAAATGTAGTTGGAAAAGGGAGTAATATTTTAGCAGTCTATAATAATAATTATAGATATTCTTTCTTACTATAATAGAACTTGGTAAGTGGCAATTTCTTAACAATTAATTGGAATATAGAATCTAAAACCATATCAGTGAAAATTTAATACTCTGCCATGTTAAAATCTATCAGTATACTTTATATTTTGAATGGATATTTTCACCCATGCGTGATGTTGTAATATCATCATCACCTAGGAAATATGGGTTTACTGATTTCTACATATTGGTGAAATATTGTTATATTCCATTTGACAATGTTTTTAGAATCACATTAATTAACATCATCTCTGATGTCATCAGTATTATTATAAGAATAGATTTTATAACATAAACCCCTTTAAAAATTTTTTTAGTACTCCAGGGATCCCTCGATCACATTTTGAGACTGACATTTAGTTAGAAAAAGCTAGAAAAGTATTCATTGGATTTAACAACTTGGTCGTTTGGTGACTTTGGTAAGAACAACATTGATGGATGGAGACAAAACAAATTGGAATGAGTTAAACAAAGTAAGAAAGTATTGATTTCACAAAAGAGTACTCTCCAGAGACATTTATTTGTAAAAATAAGCAGAAAATTCAGACAGTAGCTGAGGATGTGTGGCTAAAGGAAGATTTAGTTTCCTTTGCTTTGCTTTGTTTTAAAAACACAACCACATTTGCATATTGATAGAAACATTTGAGAAGACTAGAAGAGATGGCTGGTGTAGGAAAAAGAAATAATTGCAGGAACAAAAGCCTTGTGAAGACATGAGAGGATTATACTTGATAACATGGATTTGCCTTCAATAAAGGACCTATGATAAGAGAATGGGTTCAGATGCAGGTAGGTTTGTAACTGTGGACTTAGATGGCTTTTATTTTCTCAGTGAAGTGTGAAATGAAATAAATTACCAGCCGAAATTTGGGCTAAGAAGAAGGGGTTTTGGAGATTTAAGAAAAGATATAAGGTATGAAATGTTTTCGGGAAGGAGGATATGAGTTAGTAAGAGAAACATGATAAGATTGCATGGTTGTCTGGACAGGGGAGGCTTTTATCCATAAATTTAAAATGAAATCAATTACTTATGTGATTTTTTTCCAGGAGTGTTCAGTTATTTGGGTGTAGACATGGAGAACGAGATGGGTAGGTTTATACAGGATTGGAGTTTTTGAGATGATAGATGATAAACAGGGAGAGAAAAATAACCTGATATTTTCAGAGGATTAATTATGACTATTTGCATAGGATTAACTGTGATATATCATCATATGATCTAGACAGACCAATGAGGAAACTGAAGCTAGGAAGGGGTTGATGGAAAATGATAAAGGTCTGGGATCAATGAATTGGAGATCACTGTTGAGGAGGGGCACTGGGAAAAGAAGATAAGGAGATGGAGCAATGGTCAAAGACTTGGCTTTTTAAATTTAATTTTCATTAATGCAATTTCTGATGAGTTATATGTGGTTACACTATGAGAATAATTGTTAATTGGAAGAAAGATAAAAGAGTTGCTGAGGTAAGGCAGGAAAAAAACCGAATCTAGTATATTTATGTTATTCCTGTAGTTCATTGATGGTGGTGGTGTGGGATGGAAAAGAAGACTGAGTTGTGTGTTGAAATCAGATAACAGGTTAAGCAAGATTGTGTTGTGACACTAGTCAAAGAGAGAATGAAAGATTCAAAAAGTGATGTGGCGAGCCAAGACACTCGGCATGTCAGGAGTCTAGGAGGGCTAACAGAAGATAGGAAGACTGGGGTACCAGTGATGAAATGAAAATGAAGCCATTGAGAATAGCTCGGCAGAGGTGACTCTGATAATAACACAAGAGCTGATCGGAGCCAAGAAAAATAGCTTCTTTTATTGTAATGGTTCTTGCCCTGGCATGGCCAGAAACTTATAGACAAAAAGTATCCCTATAAATGAATCAATTCAACCTATCCCATCAGCTGGAACTACTGATACTGCTTGTCATTCTTCTCTCCCTGTTTGAAGTTTAATATCTTAAAAACAAAAACAAACAAAACCAAATCTAGCTAGCAAATCACTTCATATTTTTGGCCTGCAATTTCCAAATCTTTAAATAAAAGGGTTAGAATAGATGATTTTGAAAGTTTCACTCAACTATGAATTTCTTTGAATTTAAGAGGAAAACATTGGAAAAATGTAGAATAAAGGTGAAATTAAAAAAAAAAATTTAGCTCAATAAAGATTTACCTTGCTTGCTTACCACATTATAAAGATGTTTCAGTTCAGTTCAGTTCAGTCTCTCAGTTGTGTCCAACTCCTTGTGACCCCATGAATTGCAGCACGCCAGGCCTACCTGTCCATCACCAACTCCCGGAGTTTATTCAAACTCATGTCCATGGAGTCAGTGATGCCATCCAGCCATTTCATCCTGTCGTCCCCTTCTCCTCCTGCTCCCAATCCCTCCCAGCATCAGGGTCTTTTCCAATGAGTGAACTCTTTGCATGAGGTGGCCAAAGTATTGGAGTTTCAGCCTCAGCATCAGTTCTTCCAATGAACAACCAGGACTGATCTCCTTTAGGATGGACTGGTTGGACCTCCTTGCAGTCCAAGGGACTCTCAAGAGTCTTCTCCAACACCACAGTTCAAAAGCATCAATTCTTCGGTGCTCAGCTTTCTTTACAGTCCAACTCTCACATCCATACATGACCACTGGAAAAACCATAGCCTTGACTAGACGGACCTTTGTTGGAAAAGTAATGTCTCTGCTTTTGAATATGCTATCTAGGTTGGTCATAGCTTTCCTTCCAAGGAGTAAGCGTCTTTTAATTTCATGGCTGCAATCACCATCTGCAGTGATTTTGGAGCCCCCCAAAATAAAATTTGACACTGTTTCCACTGTTTCCCCATCTATCTGCCATGAAGTGATAGGACCAGATGCCATGATCTTCATTTTCTGACTGTTGAGCTTTAAGCCAACTTTTTCACTCTCCTCTTTCACTTTCATCAAGAGGCCTTTTAGTTCCTCTTCACTTTCTGCCATAAGGGTGGTGTCATCTGCATATCTGAGGTTATTGAGATTTCTCCTGGCAATCTTGATTCCAGCTTATGCTTCTTCCAGCCCAGTGTTTCTCATAATGTACTCTGCATATAAGTTAAATAAGCAGGGTGACAATAAAGATGTTTAGAAATTGGTAATTCTTGTCTCTAACAAACATACAATGAAACTCTTCAGTATACCACTGAAAATGTGTCAATGCTTATGGAAATGTCTTAATAGCTATTATAATTACCTTTCACTCTGTTATGGGAATTTTATAGTAAGGAATAATTTTAAATATGGAAAAATGTTATTCAGAAGTATGTTGAGATATGTAGTTTATATATTGAAAAATTGGAAAAGTTTTAAAAACATGTACTTTAAAAATTAAAAGTTTATTTCTGGTGGAAATTATGGTATACCTAGTAAATGAAAAACAATAAGAAAACTATTGCTTTTTATAATAGTGCTCATGAAAAGCAGAAAATTTTAAAAATGCTTAAGAGATTTTCAAATGAAAAGGCAAGATGAAAATTATTTACACTGTGTGATTTTAACCATATAAAAAGCAAGACAAACCTATGTATAGAAAGTAAAAGACCAGAAAGAAATAGCAAAATATTGAGGTGATTGTGTTTGATAGGGGGACCTGCAGGTTATTCTCTCTACATCTCTGCAGATTTTCTTTAATAACTACTGTAAAGGAAACATTAAACGATTATTGTAAAGCAAACATTCCTCAGGGCTCAGGAGGTAAAGAATCTGCTTGCAGGGCAGGAGATCCAGGTTCAATCCTTGGGTAGGGAAGATTCTCTGGAGAAGGGAATGGCTATCCACTCAAATATTCTTGCCTGGAGAATTCCATGGACAGAGGAGCCTGGTGGGCTGTAGTCCATGGGGTCGCAGAGTCGGGCATCACTGAGTGACTAACTTTCAAACGTTAAATGGTATTTAAAACAAAAGTGCAGCTCTTTTAAAAACTCTGTGTCTGGTTTCCAGTCAGAGTCAGAGACCTTAGGTGGGACAAGGTCTTCATTCTTTGCCAGAGATTTAAAGTGATTCATTCTAGTTGACAGGGAGCAATTGCACAGTATTTCATTTTTAGAATTCAGGTAAATATTCCTTCCTCCACCAAACACAACTTATTGCAAACTAAATACCTACTGTATAATTAAGCTGGTATAATTAATAAAGGGCAGAGGAGACTTGGAATGTGTGCTTCA
Organism: Bos mutus; assembly: GCF_027580195.1. Lineage (NCBI taxonomy): Eukaryota > Metazoa > Chordata > Mammalia > Artiodactyla > Bovidae > Bos > Bos mutus. Next base: position 34,913,992 of record NC_091625.1, read on the forward strand.
TTTATGAATAATCAAGTAGAAAAATGTTTTCCAGTACATTGAGCTATTCATATAAAATGCATGTGACAGTCAAATGGCTTTTGATTTGCAAGTTTGCTGTCACAGATCTAGAATTTCTTGTTTTTGTTGCTGACTAGATAAATGCTTCCAGGATCTTATACAAAAGATTAAAGCCCTGATATTCTCACATAGTCAGCCCTGCAGAAGTCAGAAGGGTACCAAATGTTGCTATTCTTCTTCCGAATCAGAAGGAGAAAAGTTAAGCCCATATCTTATTGAGTGCAATATTTTGTCTTTCCATTGGAATTCAGATCTGATCAGCAATGAGTCAAATAAAAAAAGGGCTAGCAACTGGATTTTGATCCAAATTTGTGCTTTTATTCAAAAGCAGCAACAGCTTGTATGCTTGGGGAGTTAAATTTGCTTTATTATTTGGAATCAAACCTCTGTTCTGTGCCCCTGGGCTGGATAATTATTCTTTTAGAGAGAATTAGTCTTCTGATGACACATTAAGAGGTTCTTTTAGAAAACAATACATTTTTAACATTGGACTAAGTCCCAGGATATTTGAAATTAGTGTAAGTAATGGTTGGAAAGCCCCCAAATGATGGCTGTAAATGACACCCAGAGTGGCAGGGACTTAATGGGCATAGAGACAGACACCCTATAGGAGCAGAATGCCATGCCAAAGGATTAAATGACCAGTGTCTAAGAGGTTGGATGCTACCATTTGAGATTTACTATGGCTGTTCTAGAATAATTTCTCCAAAACCAATGCTGGCATTTTGAACAGTGCTTCCTGGAGGGTTGACTTACAATGAAATTTGACTCTACTTAAATTAAACATTTTAGATATGCTGGCTAGAAACACATTCGCCTTATATTAGTCCATCTTTGTGTGTGTGTGTGTGTTTGTGTGTGCATACTTTCTTTCCTGTGGGGTAGATGCTGTGATGCTAAGCAAGTATTAGTGCTGGATCTGTGCACACGAGTCCCATATTAATGAGCTCCCAGATGGGTTATGAGAATGCACGTGAAGGGTGTAGATGAGTCACACAACGCTGTTAGGTAGAAAGGTGTTTTACAAACATAGGAAAGCATTATATCATTACACAAGAAGTAATTTTTCTTTTCTTTTTCCTTTGGCATTTTGTGTCAAGTGCCATGTATTAATTTGTGAAATAACAGTTGATGACTGAATAAAATTGCTACAAATATATTCTGTCAAAAATATGAAATCAAAACTGGTCCCCAAAGGAAGCTGATAATATGTAAAATCATTGACTATTACCCTCTTATTTTTTAGGTTTGTTAAAAAATATTCCTCTGGATGACTCTTTTTCTTCTTCCCATTTACCGTTTGTGAACAGTAATTCCCCAAGGCTTTAGCCATCATTCAGTTCTATTTCCTTCTCTGTCTATCCTTTCAGCCGATGCTGCTAACTTTCCATTATAAATGAGTAAATGCTGCTAACCTAATGCTCTAAGACCTTGGTGCCATGGCCTAGGGGCAGGAAGGAGAGGTGATGAATTTTCTGTCAGTCATAACCTTTGTCCGTTTCCTTGTCTTCTTTGGAATTTTTTTTTTTGCTCTAATGTGCATACTGTTGAAACCAGTGCATAAATATATATTTACAAGCTGTGGTGATCTGAACGTACATATTGGGATATACTGAAGAGAAGTGAGAGACTGTTGATTCTAGATTCTAGTTGAATGTCTCACGCTAGTCATATTCATTTTTTGTAATGGTTCTCTATTCATATTTATCTTACAGAATGGTTTTGGTACTGTGATAGAAATTCAATAAATATCTTTTATGTACAGCAATAATTTAAATGGTTTTAGAGAAAGTGTTATATTTTCTACTTCTTTATGTCTTTGGTGCTATATTGGGTATACTGTTGTTTTAAGAGATGAGGGAAGGATCAGTGAATTAATGCTCCCTAAATACTCTATTAGATGTTAACTGGGATGAGTAATATGGAAGGAAGATAGAATGACAATGACATCTGTAACCTAGTTTGAGTAATTTGAAGCCAAATACCTATAGGTACAAAGTTGCATCTATCAATGCAGATGGATGCAGAATGAGCAGGTAGTGGGATCTTTTTAAAATGCTGTTTTCTTTGTATAAATCACAGCAATATGTTCCTACTAATATAAAAAACACTTCTTATACTTATGTGGTCCTTTATGGTCAGTTATTTCCATACTTATCCAGTCTAATTTTATCACTCCATCCTTAAGAAACTACTTTTAATTGCTCCAATGTGGCTGGACTGAAAGCTGTAGAAGAAAGTTTCAGGTTCCTTATTTTATAGATAAGGAAACTGAAGCCTTGAGAATGCAAGGGGATTCATCTAACATTATATGGAGCTGAAAGAAGGGAGCTTGAGCACACCAGTTTAAACCCTTGTTGATTACTATAGCCAAGCTCTGTTTACTGAACATTGTTTTGTTGGGGCTGGAAAAAAATCTCGAAGTCTTGATCTGGTGGTTCTTTATTTTGATTTATGTATACATGCATGCTCAGTTGCTAAGTCATGTCCATCTCTTTGGGACCCTGTGAACTGTAGCCTACCAGGCTCCTTTATAAATGGGATTCTCTCAGCAAGAATACTGGAGTGGTTGCCATTTATTCCTCCAGAGGATCTTCCCGACCCAGGGATCAAACCCATGTGTCCGGTATCTCCTGCATTGGCAGGCAGATTCTTTACCACTGTGCCACCTGGGAAGCCCCTTATGTATGTATGTATGTAAAATATACATATACTTGCTTATATATGTGTATAAATACAAATATGTATGTGTGTATGTATATATATATAATACATTATATACATAAACTTTCAAAATGGGTATTTTGGGGCATGTAATTCAAAGGGAGGCTGCCTTAGCACCTTCTCATACCGCTCCCCAGAAGCAGGTGGAGAGCATTCATGCTATAATCAGGTTTCTTAGTGTCCTTGCAGACCACACTGGGACTCTCTATCTTCAGGCCCATCTGCTCATCTTTGTTTCTTTGGAAGTGAATGAAATTAGAAAAGTTTCAGGCACACTATCTTTTTCCTTTTGTTTTAGCTGCTTAGCATATTTTTATTCAAACAAATGATCAATAAATACAAGTTGGGTTGTCTTTATTTTCCCTGTTAGAAGATAAAGTGAACTTGTTCATTTCTTCTTAAAGAAAATCTGTATTATATATTTCTTTTGTTGGGCAGACTTTTAGTGTTTCTTTCTTTATGCTTAGCATATTTTTATTCAAACAAATGATCAATAAATACAAGTTGGGTTGTCTTTATTTTCCCTGTTAGAAGATAAAGTGAACTTGTTCATTTCTTCTTAAAGAAAATCTGTATTACATATTTGTTTTGTTGGGCAGACTTTTAGTATTTCTTTCGTTATCCTGTTGCAAGCATCTGTTGTTCACGCGCCAAGCTGTGTTTGACTCTTTGCGACCCCGTGGACTGCAGCATGCCATGTTCCTCTGTCTTCTACTGTCTCCGGGAGTTTGCTCAGATTCATGTCCGTTGAGTTGGTGGGGCTCTTTAACCATCTCCTTTTCAGCTGTCCCCTTCTCCTTTTGCCTTGAATATTTCCTAGCATTGAGGTATTTTCCAATGAGTCCTGGTGGCCAAAGTATTGGAGCTTCAGCATCAGTCCTTCCAATGAATATTCAGGATTGATTTCCTTTAGGATTGACTGGTTTGATCTCCTTGCAGTCCAAGGGACTCTCAAGAGTCTTCTCCAGCATCACAGTTCAAAAGCATCAATTCTTCGGCGCTCAGCCTTCTTTATGGTCCAGCTCTCACTTTTGTGCATGACTACTGGAAAAAACCATAGCTTTGACTGTAGCTGTTATATGATATCCTTATGTGATACTTGGTTCTCATTTTCCACTGTACCCAGGTCAGATTCTGTGGATTATTATTATTTTCAATCCCTTGACAACTATCTAACTCTCTCATCTCTCTTTCCTACTCTCAGACTAGTTTAGTTAGATTTGACCTTGGTTATGCTCAACTATCTGTCTTAATATACATCCAGAAGAAAGAACAATCAGTTCTGCTTATTATTCTACATCTGAATTATGAACATAAATCTGAAAGGGCACTAAATATTCACCTGCATTTGTAGTTTGCCAGGCTAACATGCTCTGGTTCTTCTATGCCTCACAAAGACCACATTGCACCTCCCTTCAAAGCTCCTAGACCTCACCACAACTCACTCACCTTTTGTGACCTTGCTCACACATCTGCAGACAACTGAAAATTATGAATTGCCTCATAATCTCACTCCAATCAGATCTACCAGCCAACCTTCATCTGAAGTTACAATTTCTGCTTACTGCAATGCTCCCATCAAAGCCTTCCTTCTGGGATCTTCTGTTCGTCTTCCTCATAGGGTGAACTCAAAGGAAGGTAGAGGGCTGCTGCTGCTGCTAAGTCACTTCAGTCGTGTCTGACTCTGTGTGACCCCATGAACTGCAGCACACCAGGCCTCCCTGTCCATCACCAACTCCCGGAGTTCACTCAAACTCACGTCCATTGAGTCAGTGATGCCATCCAGCCATCTCATCCTCTGTCGTCCCCTTTTCCTCTTGCTCCCAGTACCTCCCAGCATCAGGGTCTTTTCCAATGAGTCAGCTCTTCGCATGAGGTGGCCAAAGTACTGGAGTTTCAGCTTTAGCATCATTCCTTCCAAAGAACACCCAGGGCTGATCTCCTTTAGAATGGACTGGTTGAGACTAGGAAATGGGGATGCTATCTTTCTTGATTACAATTCAAAGAGATGGCTCCCAGTTCATTCAGAAAGATAGTCTTTTTTTATGAGACATAAAGAGCCTTTAAAACGTTACATTAAAATGGGTCAGAGAATGAATTTATGGCTGTAAGTGTTCTAATGTAAATACTCTAAAAGGGAAGGTCAGGAGTCTATCAGGAAGAAGCTTGTCTAAAGTTTAGTAAAGATGAGCAGAACTTTAAACTGTCTTGGTCACCAGGTAACATCAGCATGGTGTATATTAAAACAAACAGAACAAAGTATAATTTTTTCTCCTGCTGGTACTGCTCCATTTCTCCACTTGTCTTCAAAGCAAAACTTCTTGAAAGAGTTGTTTATAGTCATTGGCTCTGATAAATCACCTTTTGTTCACGCTTCAATCCATTCTATTTCTCCATGTCAGGTACTCTCTTGTGATTGATCATCATGTTGGCAAATCCAGTGGCCAGTTTCTCTGCCAGTTTCTTATTTGACCTTAGAAACATTCAACAGAGTTAACCACTTTGTTCTTGAAATGTTCCTCTCTTAGCTTCTGTTTTTTTCATCCACTTCACTGGGTGTTCCTTCTTTGACTTTGCTGGTTCTTCCTCCCTGATGTTTAAGTTTGGAATGCCCCAGGGCTTAGTCTTTGGGTTCTTTGTTTTTGGACTACACAGTCTTCCTAGGTAGCATCATCCTGGAACATTAACTATATACCATCCTTATGCTGGCTGCCATTCAAGACATTTTTCCAAGACTCTGGACTCAGATATCCAACTCTCTGATTCTTGTAGGATATCTAAAAGTCATTCAAGCTTAATTTGTTCTGAAATGTATTTCTCATCCCTTAACTCAAATTGGTTTCTCCCTCATTTTTCCATCTCAGTAAATAGTTTTACCACGGATAGAGGAGTCTGGCAGCCTGCAGTCCATGGGGTTGCAAAGAGTTGGACACGACTGAGTAACTAAGCACAGCACACCTACCCAACTGCTCAAGTCAAAAATCTATGAGGAGTCTGCACTTCCTCTTTCCCCCTGCTTTCCCACATCCAAATTGTAAGCAAGTGAAATTGATTCTACCTGCAAAAACATATCTTCTCTACTTCCAACAATACATGGTCCAACCCATCATTATCCCTCCCTGTAATACTTGTCTATTTGCACTTCTGCCTCCCCATAGTTCATTCTCCACAGATCAGCAGAGGGATCTTTTGAAAGACAGACTTTAAATCATGTAACTTCCCACCTACACTTAGAGCAAACTTCACTTCCTCCCTTGCCCTACAGTGTCTCGTATGGACTGGTCTCTGTCTCTGGATAAGTCCTGGACTTCTTGCCTCAACACCCTCCCTTTGCCCACTGACCCCAGCCACATTAGTCTGTGTGTTCCTGGAATTCTGTCTTCTGATCTTTTCATGGCTGTGTGTGTGGGGAGGTGAGGGTGTGGGGTGGGGGGAGGATAATTCAAGTTTCAGTTTAAATGTCATGGGAAAAGATTTCCTTGAGCACTTAATCTAAGGTGACCCTGACACTATCACATTACTTTAATTGTTTAGAGAAGATTCACTATTCTCTGACATTTTCTTCTTCTTTTTTAATTGTCTGCATTATTGTGCTTGAATCATGAAATCAGATCCTTCATTTTATCCACTGTCCTTGGAACATGGGCTAGCTCATAATAATTACCATATAAAAATATGTTGAATTAATGTTAATAGAGGAGTGAAGGTTACATATTCAAGTATATTCAATTTCCTGACTGTATCTCAATCATGAATCTAAATCCATATTCTATAAACTGACATCACCTTTTTTTTTTTTTTTTTGGTATTAGCAGTAAATCAGTGTACGTCAATTAAATCAAAGAAAAGCCTAAGATTAAGTGATTAACCAGCAAAAGGAATTGCCATATTGATGGAATGACTTTTTCATGTGACACAGAGGTCCTTATCTGGAAGATTTTATGGTGATGGTCTTTTCCTTAGTGGTGCATTACATAGATATATGTATATATTAGGATTAGGATTTGAGATTTACATGAAATACCATGTTCATTATTGATAGTACTTTGAACATCGAAATAAATAAGAATGAAGTTGCTACATGGTAAGCAACTATTTTAAATGACTAGGACACAAGTAGTTAATACTGGTAAGATTTAATTTGGCTGAACAAATTATTTTTAAAATTCTTAAAATAAATACCCACGTATTACATCTTTTGGGATCATTAATGAGGATTCTCCCAGAGATATTTTTTATCCTTTTTGATTTATGAAATTAGATTAATTTTCAATAAATAATAGTAATTTACACATGCAAATATGAAAGTATTATATAAATACAAATTGACCATAAAGATGATCAGTCTTTAGGGAGTAGATGTTAGGATTTATGAAAATCTGAATGGGCAACTTATATGGCCACAAATATAATATTCAGGAATCAAGTATATTTGAAATACTCAAGTCTAACACTAATTAGAGCAAGTTTGTAATAAATTATATTTGACTAGCACAGTTATTTTGCTTAACTTACATAAAGCTTTAAAAAATCTCTAGATTGCAACTGAAAATCCGTGTTTTTGTTTTTGCTCATGAAACCTAATGCCTCTCCTTCAGTGAGCCGCCGTTGCCGCATGGCAGCAATCAACTGAGTAAACTAGCTTATGGTTCACTCTCTACCATTCCCTATGCAGTTCTTGCCCAGTTTCTCACTTCACTATTTATATTTAATTGCCTGGGCTCTGTACATATTATATTGGCAAATCTGTCAATTACTCTAGCTGATAGCTGGCTAAGTAATACCCAATTCATATGGGAAATATCCAATTGTTTTACCTGTCTCAATGGCACAGAAAAATTATATATTTTTTGCAGAAAACATTTCAGAATTGGTGGATTAAATCAAAGGTTAACTGAAATTTTGAGTTACTTAACAATATAATAATACAAAATGCAGAATAATGTTATTAATTTTTTAATTTTTTAAGAGATTGGCCTATTTTTATGTGAAATGACATCTTAATTTTTTTTAACTTAAAATTGCCTAGGAAAAATGATTAATTCAAGAAAATTATTAGAATATGAATTAGCACAGCTCTTCCACATTGGTGAATGAGGATTTACATTTATTTTGTTACATTTTAAAATTATAAGCTATATATATTTACAGTAGAAAAAACTTACATGCAGAAGAATTCAGAAAAGAAAGAAAATTACCCATATTCCAACTATATTATTATGATGATGACTATGTATGTGCATGTATGTGTTTGTGTGTTGTGTGTGAATATGTATCTCCAAGTATGTATAAGAATTATATATTTATATTGCATATATTTTTAAAGCAAAACTAAAAGTTAAAGTAAAATTTAATATTAATGTTTCAATATCTGCTATATTGTCAACAATTTCCTGTGTTATTGTATTGAATAGACAATTCTGAGAGAGGAGGAAATCAATCTTTCTTTGTATTTATGACAGACAACAAATAATAACTTTTCATTGAATTTTTAAACTAACCTTGTTAGGGCCAATCAGTCTTGCTCAGTTCATTTCAAAGGGAAAAGATCTATAAAGAAAACAAAAAGTTATAATGAGTAAATAAATTTATATCTTTGCCCACAAAGAAATAAAGACTTATTTTCTCCAATTTTATACTCTTTACTAAATTTCTGATATGCTGTTTTAAGAAAACTGCTACTAACAGCTAAAAGATTCTATTTTGATAAAAATAGAGCCATAACTGAAAATGAATATTTCAAAGAAGTGATTTCATCATTTGCTAAATGGGGACCCCTTTCTTCCTTTATCTTATTAAGCATGAGAACCAGTGAGTTGGAACTGGGGCAAAGTTTTAATTATTGTGTGTATATTTAGAACTAAGTATGAATCCATGTATATTTCACAGCACTTGAATTCACAGCTCCACTTGTTTTACTCAGCTATAAATCAATGAGTTTTACTCAGTATGTCCAATAAAACTCGTGTAAAATTCTATTTCTAAACAGATTTGATAAGATTTTTATTTTTATAATTTCACTGTATAGCTGAGAAAGCAGATCCAAAGAAACAAGTAACTTGACCTAGTAATCTAAGAAGTTAGCAAGATTTGGGGTCTCAGAACTCATCACCTGACATAGTGCTTAGCCACTGAGTCACCATGTTCCCTGAGGTTCATATTTCCTGGCTTCAGATCAGATCAGTTGCTCAGTCGTGTCTGACTCTTTGCGACCCCGTGAATCGCAGCACGCCAGGCCTCCCTGTCCATCACCAACTCCCGGTGGTGATGAGAGAGATGGAGACTCACATCCATCAAGTCAGTGATGCCATCCAGCCATCTCATCCTCTGTCGTCCCCTTGTCCTCTTGCCCCCAATCCCTCCCAGCATCAGAGTCTTTTCCAATGAGTCAACTCTTTGCATGAGGTGGCCAAAGTACTGGAGTTTCAGCTTTAGCATCATTCCTTCCAAAGAAATCCCAGGGCTGATCTTCAGAATGGACTGGTTGGATCTCCTTGCAGTCCAAGGGACTCTCATAAGTCTTCTCCAACACCACAGTTCAAAAGCATCAATTCTTCGGCGCTCAGCCTTCTTCACAGTCCAACTCTCACATCCATACATGACCACTGGAAAAACCATAGCCTTGACTAGACGGACCTTTGTTGGCAAAGTAATGTCTCTGCTTTTCAATATGCTGTCTAGGTTGGTCATAACTTTCCTTCCAAGGAGTAAGCGTCTTTTAATCTCATGGCTGCAGTCACCATCTGCAGTGATTTTGGAGCCCAGAAAAATAAAGTCTGCCACTGTTTCCACTGTTTTCCCATCTATTTGCCATGAAGTGATGGGACTGGATGCCATGATCTTCATTTTCTGAATGTTGAGGTTTAAGCCAACTTTTCCACTCTCCTCTTTCAGTCTCATCAAGAGGCTTTTTAGTTCCTCTTCACTTTCTGCCATAAGGGTGGTGTCATCTGCATATCTGAGGTTATTGATATTTCTCCCGGCAATCTTGATTCCAGCTTGTGTTTCTTCCAGTGCAGGCCATGTGTTTTCCAAAATGGTGTTAAAGTTTTCTAGTCTATTAAATACTGTTTAAACTTGCCATTCATTTTCTCTTTCCTGACTCCAGTGCTATGGTTTTGATTTGACTTCATATGCCTGTGAAGCATGATAATAGCAAAATCCAAAGTTTGTGCTTATTTTAATTAACTGTGCAAAAACTGAGTTATTAAAAAGAAAAATAACATATACTGTTTTATGTATCAAGAAATAAATTTCTACTTTAAAAGTAGAAAATCAACTTATTATTAAATGACTTTCTATCCTTGGTGCTTTCTATTTTCTATATTTAATGCAATAAATAAAAATAAATGAAAAAATATCAAATATTACAACAAGCAATGCCTAATTACTATTTAACTAAAGCGAACAGAATAGAAATTATGCAATAGTAATTTCTCTTTGTAAATCAGTAACTCTAGGGACAGTCTTTTAGGAAAAGCATTGTACTGTAACAGATACAGCATCACCATCTCAGACACATAAAAATTTAGGTGTGCCTTTCAGTCTGGTAATACCCTAAACAATATTTCAGGCAATACAGACATTTACTGTGATCTTACCATTTATAATCTGAGATTTTAGTAAAAATAATAGAGTGGATTACATGGCAGTCATCAGACCATCCTCAGTGGTTTTCTAGAAGTCACTCTTGACTGCTCATCCCCCTTTCTACCACCTCTCCTTCCTGCTCTTGTACCCATTCTCAGCAGCCATATTATTTACTTGGTTATTGTTTTTATATCAAAAGTTCAGTGATCTCAATTGGGTGTTAGAGAGTAAACCACTGCTGAGGTCCAGAAGGGCTACCTAGAAAGTACAAGGCGCCATTTTAACTTTCCCACGTAATAGGTTATTTTGTCACTGATGCTGCTGTGCTCCCCAAGCCCTAACAACTAGGCTAAAATAACTCCATTTGTTTCACCACCCTCTGACTGTTGAACTGTGGAACCATTTTCCTTTTGTTTCCCTCTAACCCTTTAGAAAATAAAGTTATTTAAGTCTAGTTCTGGGATTCTTATTGTCTCTAAAGGTCATCTGCTCTGGCCAGAAAGGTTTCTAGGCAATGAGAAATTGATTTAACCAGAAAACAGGGAGCCTCGTTTTTAACTCGTCCTAATGGCCTTCACGAGGGAATTAGAACATCGTCCTCAGAAAGGCTGACATGCTCTGGCGTAGATGCGGGTCGAACTGCACTATAAACATGTTAGTGTCTTGACTGTGAATTGCTTGCCACCTAGATGAATGCTCATCACACTTCCTGGGAGACACTGTCACAGCCTCACGAAGACCTGCTTATCATTCATGTGGTCACTTCCATTACCTCTACTCAGATGGTGCTGACCTGCTATTAGTGACTCTAATTTAATTTCCCTCACTAGTGTCATGGGTTATTTCTTCCATTACTTGAGAGATTTAATTTACAGGGTAAACTCCATCACATGAGAGAAGGAATTTTTCATGACAGTAGGAACAAGTACCTTTTGAAGATTAAGATGATGCTGGCTATTTATCTTGGTCATCTCAGTAGCTGGCAGTTGAAACTTCATTGAATGGTAATAGATTCCTGTATCGATGGTGCCTCTGACAGGAATTAAGCAGTGTATGTTTTACTGATTTTATGGAGTCACTTTTTGGTGCTATTCATTCAGAGAATCTTAAGTAACAGGTACAGCATGACTTACGTGGGAGGTAGAGAAAGAACAAAAAGATATTATTTCCCTTTGTTCCCCTGTGGATTTTGGAATCTGACTTCCTTCTGTTTTACTATGCTATAATATTTCAAAAGAATAATAGTGGGGAAAAGTTTCCATTGTGTAAGTTCAGATTAAAAGATTGAAAGATGTTATTCTTCCTGTTTTTCTATTTGATTTGAAGGACTGCCTGATAAGGGGGGTCCCTTTAGAGTACAAATAATGAAAGTAGAACTGATACCTCAGGATTGGAGGCTGTTAATATAAAACAATTAAAGTGTACTCCTTATTTTGTTTTTCTGTTTTGATCACTAATTGTCAGAATAATTGAATATTTTCACTGATTTTCCTCTTATTCTGCAATCTCAAGACATTGCTTAAATGGCTTATTCTTTTCTCTAAATTCTTGGCTTACAACCACTCAACAGTCCTTACAAATGATCACGGATTTCCTTGGTCTGAGTAATTCCTCCAGAGGAAAGGACTGGTGCCTTCATTGAACTTAAATAAAGAAAAACAAACAAAGAACAGAGAGATCTTTGTCTGTGGGCTGAGATGTTGAAAGAAAGTTGAGTATCTTTTCCTTTCCTTTTTCCCATTTCTGTTGTTGGCTTTCTTGTTGTTCAGGTCCCAAAACTGATTTAATCCTCATCTCTCTTCTTTTTTAATGCCATAGATCTAATTCTTCTATATATACTCTGCTCTCAAAATTGATCCAGAATGTGCCTATGTCCCTCGAATATGAATTTCTCTAAGGGTGAGGGCAGACATCTATGGCACTCTCAGAGAACAGGATGCTGGGCACCACTGGGTAATGTGAGGGGTAGGAAAAGGGAGACAGAGGAGGAGGCAGGGTGCTAAAGTTTATTTTAAACTTTCAGTCCTAAAAAAGGGGAAAGGAATTTTCTTCACATTCTTTTTCAATCCCAATCTCAACTTTTCTATTCTGCTCCTTCTCTAGAGGATGAGCAATGGTCCTTTTAAATCAGTTATGATAATTTCATTCCCCTTTGTGAAAAATTGGCCTGGAGTGGTCATGTAATTTTATTCTGACCAATGAGACACTCATAAAACCTGTTGAGGGGATTTCATTCTAAAATTACAAGGAGAAAGCTTTCCCCAAGCTTGCTTTCTTTCCTGGAACGTTAAAATGATATGTGAAGCCAAGGAAGCCATATTGGGGTGGAGGAAAAAGCAGGGAAATAAGACAATGTAAGAAAGACCCAAACGACCTGGGTCCTTGGTGACACTGCTGAGACTCAGCCAATCCTCAGAATGTCTGCTTTTGGAATTCTAGTTAAATAAATAATAGAAGCCTCAGTTCAGTTCGGTTAAGTTTGGTTTGCTATCTGCAGCCAAAACCATTTCTAACTGGTGAACTCGCATGTGATTTTTGCCTTGAACTTCTTATCATTATGTTCCACCCAATGTTGAGTGATTGTGGTCTTTCCACTTGGAATCCTGGTACATAGTTTATTTGCCTAAACTTTGAGTAGAAATTGCATCCTTGGTTCCTGTGTCTTGTCCCATAGATAAACTTCAACTAGACTTCCTGGACTTAGTGCTTTTTACTTTCCCTGGGTCATAAGTTATGGCATGTGATAAAGCTTGGTCTTCAGCTCTGTTCTCTCTCTCATTAGCCAGCATGTACTGTTTTGAGGTACCCAAATGTCCTAAGTAGTTTTTAGATTTATGGCTATATTTTATTTCTCTAAGTGAGATAATGTATGTGAATACATTTGTTCATTATTAAGAATTGAATATATGTGTGGTACCATTTTTATTGTTAATATAAATTATCATTACTGTTCATCATTGTCCTCTGCCTTCTCCATGTACCTGATGGCCTCCAACTCACAAGATAAGAATTCTGACTAGTACTTTAGTGCTGTGGTCAGTGTGTGGAGTTACAGTAAGACTCTTTTAAGATGTTGGGAATAAGAAAAACATGATTTCATTCTGAGAGTTGAGTTGGAAAATTAATGCAGGATAGACCACAACTTTGGCCACCTCATATGAAGAGCCAACTTACTGGAAAAGACCCTGACGCTGGGAAATATTGAGAGCAAGAGGATAAGTGGGTGACAGAGGACGAGATGGTTGGATGGCATCATTGACTCAATGGACATGAGTTGGAGCAAGCTCTGGGAGACAGTGAAGGACAGGGAAGTCTGGCGTGCTGCAGTCCATGGGGTTGCAGAGTCCAACACAACTTAGTGACTGAACAACAAGACCAGAACATTGCAAGTATAAAGAAGCCCCAAGGCTATAAAACTTGATTGTGACCTGAATGAATGTATCAACATACATAAAGAAAAAGGTAGGAAACATAAGTGAAAAAGTGTCAAGCATTGGCAGTGCTCTTCAACACCATCCAGGGGAGAAAATCTGAGCCCATAGACCTTGAATATTCTGGCTTTTGAAGCTTTCTTAGATTGTGTCTTTTTCATGTTATTAGGACTCCTCAGCTCTTGAGACAAGGTTTTCAAGCTGCTTTGACAAAGTCAGTTGCTTCCTTCGGAGGCATGCTGACTGAATTTTATGATTATACAGATTTTACTTACTTTTGATGGTTGAATCCTTTCTTGGAGTATGATTACTTACTAGGTCCCAGAAGAAAATACTCTGTATTTCTTTTACTTGGAAAGAAAGAGAGTTGCTTTTTGAGACAATGGAGCGGTCTGTATCTTGATAGAAGTGGATTGACTCGGACAGTTGTACCTGTAGAGTCATTGACCTTCAAACTGTTGTGATGTTTGGGAAAGTGCTGAGCTTCTGAATAGCAGCTTATAGACAATTTTAATAAATCTATCACTTATGTTATATACTAAAAACTAAAGTTTGTGGAGACAAGATGGTTAGTATTGTAACATATACTTTTTGCCAGTTCTTTCCTATTACTGTATGTACAATATTTTATTTTAAATGAGTAATTCATTGTGGGTTTACTTGATTAATTCTTCCGTGCACTCCTTTGTCCTTGGAAACCCTGAGGAATAAAATATTACATCTGTTCTTGTGCCTGTCCATGAATGAGTGGATCTAAATGCCTAGTTGGTCAGTGATTAATCAGATCTAGCTTGCCCTGAAGCAGCTGTGTCCAGCATATCTCCCCTCGGAGTTGGTCAGAGCATAATTTACCCCTAGGGATGGCATATGTCTCAATTTATTTTATAACTTAGCCCAGTTATTTTTTAAGCTTTCAAATGCAGGTGACATTTTGGTAAAGTATTAAGGGAACCAGATTTGTGGTCAAAGATCAAGGTTCTAGGTTTGTCTCACCCCACTGATTAACAGGCTGACCTTTGGGAAATCACTTGTTAGCACTACATTATACTCTAGGGCACCATTTAGTACTTTCCTCCTTAATTACCTTTCCATGTAGTCAGAAGTGACAAAGAAATCTATCTATCTACACACACACACAATATATATATAAACACACACACATATATATGTATATGTGTGTACACACACACACACACGCACACATATTCTCATGGGCTTCCCCAGTGGCTCAGTGGTAAAGAATTTTCCTGCAGTGTAGGAGCTGAAGGAGATGCAGGTTTGATCCCTGAGTTGGGAAGGGACCTGGAGGAGGGCATGAAAACCCACTCCAGTATTCTTGCCTGGAGAATCCCATGGACAGAGGAGGAGCCTGGCAGGCTACAGTCCATAGGGTCACAAAGAGTCGGACACGAGTGAAGCAACTTAGCATACACGCATGCATACAGAGAGCTTTGAAGTAGTTAAAAGGTATTGTGTTTCTAATAAATAAAATTTATTGTCATTATCATATAAGTGTATAAGTGTTGGGTTATAGTTTTACGGCATGTGCTCATGAACAAAATTATGAAGTTTTTTTCTTATGCCTAAAAATACTACTGGAGGTTCTCATTTCCTTTGATGGAAAACCACTTGATCTATGATATCCTAAGGAAATCCCAACATTTCAAAATTTGTCTTATTGCATGTGCTTAGTTGCTCAGTCATGTCTGACTGTTTTCTACCCCAGGGACTGTAACCCTCCTGGCTCCTTTGTACATGGGGAATCTCCAGGCAAGAAGATGAGTGGGTTGCCATGCCCTCCTCCAGGGAATCTTCCCAACTTAGAGATCGAACTCAGGTCTCCCGCATTGCAGGCAGATTCTTTACCATCTGAGCCACCAGGGAAGCCTCACTATCTTGAGTTCAAATTTAACTTAAGAGAGTGAAAATTTCTCCTTCCCTTTCCTCCCCTGAAAAAAGTAGCTCTAAACTCCTGGGTTTCTGTCATACAAAGGTGTGTTGGTGGGGGAGGAGGAGGCATCTGGCCCATGGGTACCTTTTGTCCACCCTGGCCATGCTCTGGAAGGTTTAGTCATCTTGTTCATTTCTCCTGGTTTGTGCAGGGTTCCTGCATCCCCACCTAGTGCTCGCAGTGACTGTCTATAAGTTTATATCAAGTTCCACTGCAGTATCCCCTTGTCCTGCCTGTGAGACTTCTGCTTTGCTCAGCCTACACTTCTCTGCCATTCCTGGTCATGTGGGAGGGGCAGGATGGCTCCCCAGGCAGCCCTCTCTTACTTTCTATGCATGAATGGTGAGGAGGTTGCTGTCCTGATCAGAAAGGAAAAGAGGAATTTGGTTTTCTATTTGTTTTTCTATTTCCAAACATTCTTGAGCATTTAGCTCTTCTCCCCCTAGACTTGGAAAACCTGGCAGGGTGCAGAGCTGTTCCTTTTGCCATGGTCCAATTCCAGTTTGTTTTTCTCTTTTGTTATTAATGAATATCTAATTGGGAGGGAATTGGAGAGAGGGAGTGAGTGGCTGTTGATTTTTCTGGTCATATTCCTTTCAAATCTTATCTATCTTAAGTCTGGTCTGAGGCATTTTGAAACTAACAGTCAAGAATTTATAGTCTTTTACTGTAATTTCTCTACCAGTAATGGGTGACTAGGCACTTGGTAAAAGTAAGGAAACTCAATGAAAAAGGTGAGCAGGGGAACAAAACATTAATTATAATCTGTTGTATAAATTAATGCTTAATTTTTTTTCTGACAAGAGATATCTCATAACATCACTCAGAACAGTGATTTCTTAGAAAGATGGAAATTTGAAATGTGAACATTGGACATATGGATCTCCAAAAGTTTAAAAAATATTGCCAGAGATATAAACTATAAATCTGACATATACTACAGTAATTTCATCCCTGGTTGCTGCTGCTGCTAAGTCACTTCAGTCGTGTTCGACTCTGTACGACCCCATAGACGGCAGCCCACCAGTCTCCCCCATCCCTGGGATTCTCCAGGCAAGAACACTGGAGTGGGTTGCCATTTCCTTCTCCAATGCATGAAAGTGAAAAGTGAAAGTGAAGTCGCTCAGTCGTGTCCGACTCTTTGCGACCCCATGGACTGCAGCCCACCAGGCTCCTCCGTCCATAGAATTTTCCAGGCAATAGTACTGGAGTGGGTTGCCATTGCCTTCTCCTCATCCCTGGTGGCCAGTGGTAAAGAATCAGCCTGCAATGCAGGAGATGCAGGTTTGATCCCTGGGTCTGAAAGATCCCCTAGAGAAGGAAATGACAACCCTCTCCAGTATTCTTACCTGGAAATCCCATGGACAGAGGAGCCTGGCAGGCTACAGTCCATGGGGTTGCAAAGAGTCAGACAGACATGG
This sequence comes from Bos mutus, assembly GCF_027580195.1. Lineage (NCBI taxonomy): Eukaryota > Metazoa > Chordata > Mammalia > Artiodactyla > Bovidae > Bos > Bos mutus. The sequence goes on from NC_091625.1 coordinate 34,931,169, forward strand.
CTTAGTGATTGAACAGCAAACAGCAACAATAGTAATTTCATTCTATTTCAATAGATTTGAATAAGCTTTATTTTTCTTGGGTCCTTAGATACATTCAACAACTGTTTGTTGGATGACTGCTACATTTTGAGAAAGTATTTTTCCTTATATATTAAGTGGTATATCATTTAGTAGGACTTCCTAGGTGGCGCTAGTGGTAAAGAATCCACCTGCCATTGCAGTTAATGCAAGAGATAAAGGTTTGATCCTTGCCTCAGGTAGATCCCCTGGAGTAGGTAATGGCACCCCACTCCAGTATTCTAGGAAAATTCCATGGGCAGAGGAACATGGTGGGCTACAGTCCATGGGACTGCAAAGAATTAGACGTGACCGAGCACAGCACAACACAGCAAAGATCTCTGCAAAGTACTATGGACATCGCTGAGGTGTTATGTGTTTTAATTAATGCCAATCACTTGCATACACACCACGGAGGCTTGATAAATAGTAAATAATTATCTTTAAGTATTTGAAGGAATGTGAAATGGAAGTCAGGATGTAAATCAACTTTAATTTTAAAAAATTATTAAAACTAATAGATTATATTTTATGTGGTACCATATTTGTAGAAAGAAGACAGCTTGAGGAATAGGAAATAGAATGAGGAAATGGAGATTCTGAGAAATACTAAATTTGAACCAGTTTTGACTTAGAACACATTTTTTTCTGATTTTTGTCATAACAACAGATATATATTGGTTGTTGATTTTGTGAGTGGAAACAGTGGCCCTGCCTCTCTGAAGTTAATGGTCTATTCAGAGCAATAAGCAAATAAATAAAATTAAAGAAAACAAACAAAACTCCACAAAATATAATGCTGTAAATAGGTCATGACCAAGTAGTATCACAATTCTATGAGAGAATCACTAAGATATCAGTTTCATTGTAAAACTGCATTATGTCCTTGTGCTATTTGAAACTCTGTTAATACTATGAAAATATATCACAGTGTCCTGATACAGATGATATTTAACTTGATAACAACTTTTAATTAACATCAACCAAGCTTTGTTCAATGAAAGGTGTTAAAGTTACATGTTATGCTGCCAGTAACATAACCGGGAGATGTGACTTTGATATAATGATCCATTAAAAGTATTACAGTTTTTGTGTAAACTATTTCTTATAGGGGAAATTTGGAAAGGAAAGATGTGCTGTTGGTTTGGTAAAGACAAAAAAACAGTACACTGCTGTGAATAGTTTAGCTGAGAAAGCCTGTCCCTTTTAGCCTGTTCCAGGGATAAGTTACTAAATCAATGCTCAGAGGCAGTCCAATCCAGTCTAGCCCAGTCTAGGAGGTATTTTATGCAAATACCTATTAACTTATTTGGCTGAAGCTGAAGCTCCAATACTTTGGCCACCTGATGCAAAGAACTGACTCATTGGAAAAGACCCTGATGCTGGGAAAGACTGAAGGCAGGAGGAGAAGGGGACAACAGCAAATGAGATGGTTGGATGGCATCACCGACTTGACAGACATGAGTTTGAGCAAGCTCCGGGAGTTGGTGATGGACAGGAAAGCCTGGCGTGCAGCAGTCCATGGGTCTTCAAGAGTCAGACACGAATGAGCGACTGAGCTGAACTGAACAGTTTATCAGTTACATGTCCTGTTTATCTTGAGGTACCTGCTAGTATACCCACAGCTGACATGTAGCAACATGACCTGGCATCTTTCCAGTTTCTCTGGGTCTGTCTTCATCAAACTTCCTAAATCTTAAGCTTTGCTTTCTCTGAAACTGAAGCCTCAGGTTTCACTTTAGCATCTGCATGGGCAGAAGCACCGTATGGGTCCCTGGGTGCTGGACATTAGGAACAGTGAGAGGCAGAAGCAGTGAGTGGATAATAAAACTGTTTTGCCAATGCATCCCCTGAATAGTTAACAAACCAAAAACTCACCTAGACTCTTAGAATGAAATTTATCTTTTAGTGCTTCTTTCAAACAAGACTTCAATGATTCTTCACATAGAGCCTTCCTTCTCTGAGCTTTTATTTGTAAACAGTGAATCCGTTTCCTGGCACGTGGCGAACAACCTGGAGTATTGTATTCTGTGGCTACCTTAGCAATAGTTGCTATAAAACGAACTATTTAAACGATAAGAAAACCAGGTCCAGAAGCCTGGAACATTGAAGAGTGATTATTATTTTTTAACAGACTTTCAATTTTAGAGTGGTCTCAGAATTAGAGAAAAGTGAAGATAGTAGAGATAGTTCCCATAAATTCCACACTCATGTCTCCTCTTACTAGCATCTTATGTTTCAATGGTACGTTTGTCATAATGAACTGAAATCAACGTATTGTCTTTAAACTCTATACTTAATTCAGATTTCCTTTGTTTTTATTGATCATCTGTTTTCTGTTTCAGAAATGTAATGGATCTTCCAAAAATCTACATTAAATTTAGTTGTCATGTCTCCTTAGGCTCCTTTTGGCTTTCACAGGGACATTCCCCTCAGTTTAACTAAGGGGAATGTCCCCTTCCTTAGAGAATTTGGTTTAGAAAACATGCAACTGTAAATATTTCTCTGCACCTTGAAAATGTAATATAAGTTTTCTCCTAGCTTTTTGCCACTTTTATAACCCTGTGAAATTTTTCTCAAGGAAGCTGGGAACCATCGCTGAAATATAAACATGGAAGGAGTGAGTGTCCCTACCTCCCAGTCTCTGTAGGAGGGTTGGAACCTGACTTGAACTTCATACGTGCCAACTAGCAAACACAGAGGACCCACTACTAGAGAAAAATACTTGCAAACTCTAAAAAGTCAGTACACTTGATGTACCTCATTGACAACTTTTCTCCCCTGGTATCTTCCAGTAACTTTTCAACTAGTTCATCCCAGCTCCTAAAACTCTCTTGCCTTTTTTCTCCCCCCATGGAGTTGAGTTCAGTCTTTTGACCATATTGCAATAGTCTTAAAGTCTTCTTCCTTGTGTGTTTAGCTTTGGTGCAGTTTTTGCTTTGACAACAAAAATTTTCCCTTAAAAAAAATTTTTTTTTTTGATGACCTTGGCACTTTTAAGAAGTCGCAGTCCGGTATTTCCTAGAATGTTTCTCAGTTGGGATTTATCTGATGTTCTTCTCATGATCAGATTAGAGTTGTGGGTTTTGGGGAGCAGAGCATAAAATGCTGTTTTTTATCACGTCATATCAAGGATACATGATATCAATATGTTTTATCACTGTTGATATCGACCTTGATCACTTGGCCAAGTTTGCTTTTATCAGGTCCCCCTCTCCTCTCTTTCTATACTATATTTATTATGTGTAGCACAGGAAAAAGTTATGCTCTTGAAGGTGGAGTGTTCATATATATGGTGTAGAATTCTTTTTCAGAAAAGATTTTGTCTCTTCTCTACTTTTTGTCTTGTTCAATCATTTATTTATGCCTTTTTATTTTTTTTATTTTATTTTTTAAATTTTTAAATTTTTTTTTATTTTTAAACTTTACAATATTGTATTGGTTTTGCCAAATATTGAAATGAATCCGCCACAGGTATACATGTGTTCCCCATCCTGAACCCATGTCAATATCAATGCATGGGTATTTTTTTAACTTCAGGTTATAATTCAATGCTATTTTATTTTGTTGCTTTGCTATTGGGAGTGCTTCCAGTTGACCATCTTTATTATTTATTTGTTTATTCATTCATTCATTATTTTATTTTAGTACTGCTTTACTTTCTGACACTACAAGATGCCCCAGACTCATCTTGTAAACTTTCTACCTCAGTCCTGGATTCAGCCATTTTTTTGAGGATTCTTGGTTCCTTTCATTGGAGAATGATACTAGAAATTACTAGCTGGGCCCTACATGTGCTAGTTGTTATTGGGATAGCCTTACTTTCAGGATTTCTCAGCTCATAGAGCAAGAAAAACATGTGTCAATAACATTTCTATCTGTAATCTGTACCTACATTAAGCCAAAACAAAATCATGATAAGCTAAATCAATCTTCCTTCATAGCTCAGTCAGTAAAGAATCTACCTGCAATGCAGGAGACCCAGGTTCGATCTGGGGGTTGGGAAAATCCCCTGGAGAAGGAAATGGCAACCCATTCCAGTATTCTTGCCTAGAGAATCCCAGGGACAGAGGAGCCTGGCAGGCTCCAGTCTATGAAGTCATAAAAGTCGAACACGACTTAGCAACTAAACCACCACCAAGCCAAATCAGTTCATATGGAGTCTTCAGCTCTCATCCATTAACACACGGATTAGCTTCTTCCCATGGCTTATTTATAAACTACCACTCCAACAGAGAGAAACCTGGCTCCCATCATCTATCTCCCACTTACTTAATTGTTCAGTTCCATTATGTATGTAGTGATATCAGCATTGTTAACCAGTGTTTCGATGGGAAATAACTTTGTCAACAGGAGCATAGTGCTTATGCACAGTTCTTTTGCCTTTAGTTTTACACCATCCATTCATTTCCAAAGTTATTTAGGTCAGTTGTACCCACCCCTCCCCGTTTCAGTGAGTTTTTTCATACATTTGTAATATAGTTAGATTCATTAAAAAAAATTGTTTTTTACTTGAAGAATAATTGCTTTATAGAATTTTATTGTTTTCTGTCAAACAACAAACAGGGGCTCTGTATCAGTCTAAAGGGGTGGGATGGGGAGGGAGATGCGAGGGAGGTTCAAAAGGGAGGGGATACATGCATACCTATGGCTGATTCATGTTGAGGTTTGACAGACAACAACACAATTCTGTAAAGTTAGATTCTTTTTCACATTCTACATTTTATTCTGGGATTCTCTCAATCTCCTAAATGTATTTTTTTTAAATTGCATTAAGGTGTCTCTTTGTGATTACTGATTTTAGATCTCTCTTCTTTAATATATACGTTTAATGCTATAACTTCTAAGCACTGCTTTTGCCACATGGACAGGAATGGGTGAATTTAACTCAGATGACCATTATATCTACTACTGTGGGCAGGAATCCCTTAGAAGAAATGGAGTAGCCATCATGGTCAACAAAAGAGTCCAAAATTCAGTACTTGGATGCAATCTCAAAAACGACAGAATGATCTCTGTTTGTTTCCAAGGCAAACCATTCAATATCATGGTGATCCAAGCCTATGCCCCAACCAGTAAGGCTGAAGAAGCTGAAGTTGAATGGTTCTATGAAGACCTACAAGACCTTTGAGAACTAACACCCTCAAAAGATGTCCTTTTCATTATAGGGGACTGGAATGCAAAAGTAGGAAGTCAAGAAACACCTGGAATAACAGGCAAATTTGGCCTTGGAATATGGAATGAAGCAGGGCAAAGGCTAATAGAGTTTTGCCAAGAGAACGCACTGGTAACAGCAAACTCCCTCTTCCAACAACACAAGAGAAGACTCTACACATGGACATCACCAGATGGTCAACAGTGAAATCAGATTGATTATATTCTTTGCAACCAAAGATGGAGAAAGTCTATACAGTCAGCAAAAACAAGACCGGGAGCTGATTGTGGCTCAGATCATGAACTCCTTATTGCCAAATTCAGACTTCAATTGACAAAAGTAGGGAAAACCACTAGACCATTCAGGTATGACCTAAAACAAATCCCTTATGATTATACAGTGGAAGTGAGAAATAGATTTAAGGGACTAGATCTGATATATAGAGTGCCTGATGAACTATGGGCAGAGGTTCGTGACATTGTACAGGAGACAGGGATCAAGACCACCCCATGGAAAAGAAATGCAAAAAAACAAAATAGCTGTCTGAGAAGGCCTTACAAATAGCTATGAAAAGAAGAGAAGCAAAAAGGAAAGAAGAAAAGGAAAGATATAAGGATATGAATGCAGAGTTCCAAAGAATAGCAAGGAGCGATAAGAAAGCCTTCCTCAGTGATCAATGCAAAAAATAGAGGAAAACAACAGAATGGGAAAGACTAGAGATCTCTTCAAGAAAATTAGAGATACCAAGGGAACATTTCATGCAAAGATGGGCTCGATAAAGGACAGAAATGGTATGGACCTAACAGAAGCAGAAGATATTAAGAAGAGGTGGCAAGAATACACAGAACTGTACAAAAAAGATCTTCAGGATCCAGATAATCACGATGGTGTGAGCACTCACCTTGAGCCAGACATCCTGGAATGTGAAGTCAAGTGGGCCTTAGAAAGCATCACTATGAACAAAGCTAGTGGAGGTGATGGAGTTCCAGTGGAGCTCTTTCAAATCCTGAAAGATGATCTGTGAAAGTGCTGCACTCAATATGCCAGCAAATTTGGAAAACTTAGCAGTGGCCACAGGACTGCAAAAGGTCAGTTTTCATTCCAATCCCAAAAAAGGCAATGCTAAAGAATGCTCAAACTACCACACAATTGCACTCATCTCACACGCTAGTAAAGTAATGCTCAAAATTCTGCAAGCCAGGCTTCAGCAGTACATGAACTGTGAAATTCCAGCTGTTTAAGCTGGTTTTAGAAAAGGCAGAAGAACCAGAGATCTAATTGCCAACATCCTCTGGATCATAGAAAAAGCAAGAGAGTTCCAGAAAACAATCTATTTCTGCTTTATGGACTACGCCAAAGCCTTTGACTGTGTGGATCCCAATAAACTGTGGAAAATTCTGAAAGAGATGGGCATACCAGACCACCTGACCTGCCTCTTGAGAAACCTATATGCAGGTCAGGAAGCAACAGTTAGAACTGGACATGGAATAACAGACTGGTTCCAAATAGGAAGAGGAGTACGTCAAGGCTGTATATTGTCACCCTGCTTGTTTAACTTATATGCAGAGCACCTCATGAGAAACGCTGGGCTGGAGGAAGCATAAGCTGGAATCAAGATTGCCAGGAGAAGTATCAATAACCTCAGATATGCAGATGATACCACCCTTATGGCAGAAAGTGAAGAGGAACTAAAAAGCCTTTTGATGAAAGTGAAAGAGGAGAATGAAAAAGTTGGCTTAAAGCTCAACATTCAGAAAACTAAGACCATGGCATCTGGTCCCATCACTTCATGGAAAATAGATGGGGAAACAGTGTCAGACTTTATTTTTCTGGGCTCCAAAATCACTGCAGATGGTGATTACAGCCATGAAGTTAAAACACACTTACTCCTTGGAAGGAAAGTTATGACCAACCTAGATAGCATATTGAAAAGCAGAGACATTACTTTGCCAACAAAGGTCTGTCTAGTCAAGGCTATGGTTTTTCCAGTGGTCATGTATGGATGTGAGAGTTGGACTGTGAAGAAAGCTGAGCACTGAAGAATTGATGCTTTTGAACTGTGGTGATGGAGAAGACTCCTTAGAGTCCCTTGGACTGCAAGGAGATCCAACCAGTCCATTCTAAAGGAGATCAGTCCTGGGTATTCTTTGGAAGGAATGATGCTAAAGCTGAAACTCAAGTACTTTGGCCACCTCATGTGGGAGAGGGAGAGGGTGGGAAGATTTGGGAGAATGGCATTGAAACATGAAAACATGCTTTTTATGATTTCTGTTTTTCTCAATTTTTTAAGGTCTGTTCTCTGGCCCAGAATGTGGTCTAATTTGGTGATAGTTCAATGTGAGTGTTAGAAGATATCTGTTATGCAATTGTTGATGGAATAATATATACATATCAATTCAGTTCAGTCACTCAGTTCTGTCTGACTCTTTGTAACCCAATGGACTGCAGCACGCCAGGCCTCCCTGTCCATCACCAACTCCTGGAGTTTACTCAGACTCATGTCCATTGAGTTGGTGATGACATCCAACCATCTCATCATCTGTTATCCCCTTCTCCTCCCGCCTCAATCTTTCCCAGCATCAGTGTCTTTTCAAATGAGTCAGTTCTTCGCATCAGATGGCCAAAGTATTTTTAGTTTCAGCTTCAGCATCAGTCCTTCCAATGAATATTCAGGACTGATTTCCTTTAGGATGGACTGGTTGGATCTCCTTGCAGTCCAAGGGACTCTCAAGAGTCTTCTCCAACACCACAGTTCAAAAGCATTAATTTTTCAGTGCTCAGCCTTCTTATAAAGAGGAGAGTTGTCCAACTCTCACATCGATACATGACTACTGGAAAAACCATAGCTTTGACCAAACAGACCTTTGTCAGCAAAGTAATGTCTCTGCTTCTTAATATGCTGTCTAGGTTGGTCATAACTTTCCTTCCAAGGAGTAAGTGTCTTTTAATTTCATGGCTGCAGTCACCATCTGCAGTGCTTTTGGAGCCCCCCAAAATAAAGTCTGTCACTGTTTTCACTGCTTTCCCATCTATTTCCCGTAAAGTGATGGGACCAGATGCCATGATCTTAGTTTTCTGAATGTTGAGCTTTAAGCTAACTTTTTCACTCTCTTCATTTACTTTCATCAAGAGGCTTTTGAGTTCCTCTTCACTTTCTGCCATTAGTGTGGTGTCATCTGCATATGTGAGGTTATTGATATTTCTCCCGGCAATCTTGATTCCAGCTTGTGCTTCCTCCAGCCCAGCATTTCTCATGATGTACTCTGCATCTATGTTAAATAAGCAGGGTGACAATATATAGCCTTGATGTACTCCTATTCCTATTTGGAACCAGTCTGTTGTTTCATGTCCAGTTCTAACTGTTGCTTCCTGACCTGCATACAGATTTCTCAAGAGGCAGGTCAGGTGGTCTGGTATTCGCATCTCTTTCAGAATTTTCCACAGTTTGTTGTGATCCATACAATCAAAGCTTTGGCATAGTCAATAAAGCAGAATTAGATGTTTTTTTCTGGAACTCTCTTGCTTTTTCAATGATCCAAAGGATGTTGGCGATTTGATCTCTGGTTCCTCTGCCTTTTCTAGATCCAGCTTGAACACCTGGAAGTTCATGGTTCACATACTGTTGAAGCCCAGCTTGGAGAATATGAGCATTACTTTACTAGTGTGTGAGATGAGTGCAATTGTGCAGTAGTTTGAGTATTCTTCCTGAAGAGCTAACATTTCTTTCAGGGCAAGTCTGCTGGTTATGAATTCTCTCAGTTTTTGTTTGATTATATGTCTTTGTTTCTCCTTCATTTCTGAAGGATAATTCTAGGTTTTTTTTTCTTATTTTGAAAGTTAAATAGCTCATTTCTCTCTCTTCTTATTTGCATGATTTCTGAAGTTAAGTCCCTTGTAATTTCTATTGTTGTTCCTCTTTAGGTAAGGTATTTTTGTCTTCTGGTTTCTTTCAAGATGTTTTTATTCATTCTTAATTTTTATTTGAACTATGAATTTGATATCCCTAGGTGTGATACTTCTGGGTATTTATCCTGCTTGTTTTTCTTTGAGCTTCCTGAATCTTGGCTTGGTATCTCTTCTTAATTTTGGAATGCTCTTGGCAATTAGTGCATCAAATATTTCTTCTGCTTTGTTCTGTCTTGTGTGACATTTCAGTTCTACATATATTACACCTTTTCAAATTATCTCTGAGTTCTTAGACATCTTGTTCTGTTTATTATTTTTCTTTGCATTTCATTTAAGGAAGTTTCTATTAATGTATACTTAAGTTGACTAATCCTTTCTGTGCCAAATCCACTGATGAGTCCATCGAAGGCATTTTTTCATTTCTGTTGTAGTATTGAGATGTCTAGCCTTTATTTTAATTTTTTTTTTTCTGAGAGCTTTCATCTCTCTGCTTATATTATCCACTCATTTCTGTGTGTTTTCTACCTTTTCCACTAGTGTCTTTACCAGATTAATTACAGTTATCCTAAATTCCCTGTCTAATAATTTTAAAATGTATATAATGTCTGAGTTTTTAACATGTATATCATGTCTGAGTTACATTCTGATGATGATTGATTTGTGTCTTCACACTATTATTTTCTTGATTTTTGGGACGCCTTGTAATTTTTTGTTGTAAGCTGTATATCTTGTACTGGGAAGAGGGTCTTGTATAAATAGTTCTTTAGTGTGAGGATGTATGTTAACCTGTTAGAAGTTTGGCTACTTCTAGTGTTTCCTGTAGCTATAGAGGCCAAAGACTTCAAATTATTTAGTGACCTTGCTTTTGTCTCTCTCCTTTTGGGTTCCCTAAGTAGGGAAGTAGGCGTCTCTCCGACCCAGAGAGAGTCTAGACTTTGCAACCCTTCCAGATACTCTGTTACTATACTTGAGCTTTGTTGGTGTAGTGGCAAGTAGTGACCAGTGCAGAGAGAAGGCATTTTATCATTTTCGGATTAAATCTTAATCCTTAAATGGTCCTGTGACCTTCACAATTGGATCTCCAGCGGTATAGTTTTTCTTGTCCCCTATACTCTCCGCTGGATTCAGTGTTCCCAATCTATCTCCTTAAGGCAGTTAACTCTGTTGAGTCCTTCTTCCGTTATGTGAGGCAGGAAAACTAGAGCAGGATGGAGTGGGGAGAAAGCCCTTCCCTCAGAATCTCTACAAAATTCTTTGTCCTTGGAGAATAAACTTTTATTATGGAAAACACTCTGGATATGTTTCATAATAATTGCTTTTCCCTTTCTCCTGCTAGAATTATAAAGTTCCTTTCTTGGATCTTCACATAAGGAACTGGTGGTGTTCTTGGAGGTAAAAACCATGGCAGTGTAGGGGACCGCACTCAGAGTGTGGTCCTCAGGAACTTAGTCTCAAGCAATTTATTAAAATTACCATTGACCTGTTTCTACCTGCTTATGCCTTCTGCAGTTTTGACATCATCTAAACATATCTCAGGTATGACTCTCTAGATGCACTGTTTCTCCAGATTTTGGTATGGCGGTAGGCCTGGCAGCCTGTTTTTTGATGGATCTAAGAAAAGTTAATTTTCAGTTTGTCCAGTTTTTTCTTGTTGTAATTATGGGAGTGATTACCTCCAAGTTGTTAGAGATAAAACTGGAAGTCCAGGGATTATTTTTTATGTAAATGTCTTGACCAGTAAATCTCCAAACAAGACAGATAATTTGTCTACAATCACTCTGAGGAACAGAATCAAAGAAAAACATCCTAACTGGGCAATAGGAAATATCTTGGAACACTTGTTGTCAGTTGCTAAGTCATGTCCAACTCTTTGCGACCCTGTGGACTACAGCACGCCAGGCTTCCTTGTCCTTCACCATCTCCTGGAGTTTGCTCAAACTCATGTCCATTGAGTTGATTATGACACCCAACCATCTTATCGCGTGTTGTCCCCTTCTCCTCCTACCTTCAGTCTTTCCCCAGCTTCAAGGTCTTTTCCAGGGAGTAAGTTCTTCGCATCAGTTGGCCAAAGTATTGGAGTTTCATCATCAGTCTTTCCAATGAATATTCAGGGTTGATTTCATTTAGGATTGCCTGGTTTGATCTCCTTGCTGTCCAAGGGACTCTCAAGAGTCTTCTCGAGGACCATAGTTTGAAAATATCAATTCCTCAGTGCTCAGGCTTAAATCACTTATGAAAGGTGATGTAGAATCATCACAGCACAAGCAGGTACAGAACTTAACATGAGGTCAAGTGTTATACTTTCTTGACCCCATTCTACTTGCTTTCCCTCCTTTTACTTAGTCTTAATGAAAACAAAATATGTCTGTATTTCTCACTATGGAAGTTATAAGTGGGAGCTCTTGGCTAAGAGATCCTCCAGTAGTTGTGGTAAATTTGACACATATTGTGCCATTTATTTTACCATATTATCTTTGCTTGTATTCTAATCCCAAATGATCCAGTGCTGCTCAACTATTGCAGAAAAGCACAACAGTGAAATCTCAAGGCCTTTATATGCTGAGATTTGATTGATTTGACTGTGTTAGAATAGAGCTTGAAACTTTAAAATAGGTGTTCAGTGATACACTCTTTGTGTCCTATAAAGTCTCCAATAACTGGTGTAAATGCTTAAGCATCCATTCAGGGAATTAAGTGTGAAAAGTGGGGAATAAGAACCAAGCAGATTCTCTCAAGGGCAAGACAGCAAGTGTTAGTAAGGCTATTCTGCCACAGATCAGAAATGGGTAAGCGTGCATGTGTGCTAAGCTGCTTCAGTCATGTCTGACTCTACGCAGCTCTATGGACTGTAGCCTGCCAGGCTCCTCTGTCGATGGGCTTCTTTAGGCAAGAATATTGGAGTGGGTTGCCATGCCCTTCTCCAGGGGATCTTCCAGACCCAGGGATCTAACCCACATCTCATGTCTCCTGCATTGGCAGGGGGGGGTGGTTCTTTACTACTAGCGCCATCTGGGAAGCCCCATGTGTAAGCTGTGCTGTGCTAAGTCGCTTCAGTCATGTCCCACTCTTTGTGTCCGTATGGACCGTGGACTGCCAGGCTCCTCTGTTCTTGGGATTCTTCAGGCAAGAATACTGGAGTGGGTTGTTATGCCCTCTTCCAGGGGATCTTCCCAACCCAGGGATCAAACCCTCATCTTCTATGCCTCTTGCATTGGTGGGTGAGTTCTTTACCACTAGCACCACCTTGAAAAGAGACACAGCCCAGGTGTGCAGCTCTGTCACACCTGGTTTCCTGAGTTATCCAGGGCTCTCGGTTAGTGAGGCTTAGCTCACAGGTCTCAAGAGTGAGATAAAGAAGAGTGGATTCGATTGTGGTGCTGACCCAGCAGTATGGGACAGCACACAGCCCTGGAGCCTGCGGCAGGAGAGCAGCTTATTTGACAAGGTTCACGAATCTAAAGTGATATGCAGGATGTCTCCTGTCTCAGGAGCAACCAGCCACAGTGCGGAGTGTCAGCAGAAAGAAAGGCAAATGAATTTCTTTATTTTCTATTGTTCTCTTGGAAGGCCATAATAACCAAGGTCAATTGTTATGTTGTGTTAATTATCCTAAATTATAAGTAAAGAATATTGTTTGTTAGTGGTATTAAAATTCTGTTCCCAAGTGGCAGAAAGGTGAAATAGTGTGACAAATGACATCTTTGAACAAAGAATGTTTGGAGAGAAAAAGTCTTGAGTCATATATTTTACAAAAATAGGTTTGAACAAATGTTCATTTCAAGGAAGGCTCAATTATTAAAGAAAGAAGAAATATATATATGAAGAAAATAGCTTACTGAGAACAAAGTGGCATAAGCTAAAAATTATAGACTGCTTTTCTATTGGATTTGAGAAAAATCCATGATACAATGACTGAAATAAAAATATAGGAGGATGCTGGTGCTAAATAATTTAAAGAATAGAGGAGATATACATTTAGAAAATGGACTCTTGACCGTCATTTGCTTTTCTTCCCCTCTAGTTCTTTGTACAAGATGACTCTGAAGGATACACTGCCCTTACAAAATCAATTACTGAATTACTACTGAGGGATAGGCAGAGAGGAAAAGTTTTGTGAGTTAGCATAAAATGTCCCCTCTGCCATAAACATGATCCTGTTTAGATGTCATGGTTGCCAAACTTTGCAAATCAGAAAGCAGTTCGGGATTTAAATCTACCGCCAGGCGAGCAGCAGAGTTGTCCTGTGTAATAGGAAGGGAAAAGGGGTGGGAGGAGCCCTCATTTGTAGTGTTGCTGATTTCTGTGGTGTTAAATATTCCCACCTCGGCTCATTTTAAACTGCTAGTGTGAAATTGACTATCCATCAAAGTTCCTATAAATTTATAATCAGTGATTGCAAATTTATACAGGGTTGCTGCAGCACTCCACTGGCTCAGACATTGCTTTGAGCTGTTATGGCTAAGACATGCATTTTGGAGAAACTGGAAATTATGTTGAATACTAAGGGCTACCCTAGTGGCTCAGCAGTTAAGAATCTGCCTGCAATGCGGGAGACCTGGGTTCGATCCCAGGATTGGGAAGATCCCCTGGAGAAGGGAATGGAAAGCCACTCCAGTATTCTTGCCTGGAGAATTCCATGGACAGAGGAGCCTGACAGGCTGCAGTCCATGGGGTTGCAAAGAGTTGGACATGACTGAGTGACTAACACACACACACACCCACACCCACACACACCCACACCCACATACAGTGTGAAGAAAAGTTTTGGATTGGGGGGCAGTGAAGGCTTTTAATTCAGGTAGGAAATTGATCATGAGCCCAGACCAGAATTGGCAGTGCCCCTGAGTGAATAGAACAGAATGAGTGCCCTGGAAAAAGGGATCTGATGAAAGGATATAGAGCTGGAAAGAAGACATTAAAATCCATATACTGTCCTAAATGATAAAAGGAAAATGTAGTGTTTTTGCTTGAAGTAATGGAGAACTGTTGAAGGTTTCTGTCACTTAAGATGATATAAGGTAATGAATTGTGGAGATTGGGCTAGAAGAGAAGGGACTGAAGGCATTAGAGAGCTGAAGCACGGAGCAGTTTTTGCCCTAGCACATTGTCAGTTCCCCAGGAAGCACTTCTGAGAGAAAGATTTGCATGCAGGCCATTTATTGGGGCAAGCTCTCAGAATTAATACCTAGTAAGGGAATGAAGGTGGTGGCACCCCACTCCAGTACTCTTGCCTGGAGAATCCCATGGACGGAGGAGCCTGGTAGGCTGCAGTCCATGGGGTCGCTAAGAGTCGGACACGACTGAGTGACTTCACTTTCCCTTTTCACTTTCATGCATTGGAGAAGGAAATGGCAACCCACTCCAGTGTTCTTGCCTGGAGAATCCCAGGGATGGGGGAGCCTGGTGGGCTGCCATCTATGGGGTCGCAAAGAGCCGGACACGACTGAAGCGACTTAGCAGCAACAGCAGCAAGGGAATGAAGGAGATGGCTTTGGCACAGAGAACTGTTGGACTGCAACACAGTCAGTCACAAGGACCTTGGTTGGAAACTGAGGGGAACTCCAGCTGTGATGAGCCTTTAGAGATTTCTTGAATTGGGGTGAGGATGGTGGGTCTATTTATTGTGACGGCAACAGGTTATAAGACATGAGCTGCTCTCAGCATGAGATATGACCTTAGGAGGCATCTTTCTTGAGCAAAGGACAAGTCCCAGAGAGGTACTGGCTGAAATGTGTAGTCAGCCAACCCTCCAGGCATCTGAGAGAATGAATGTTGCATTCCTGGAATGGGGAATCTGGGTGGCACATCAATGTACCACATCCCTTTTCTTAAATGCAGGGAAATTAATGAGACACTATTAATAGTCTAAGGTGACAGTGGTATCGGTAAGGAAGTGGTATCTGTGAGATGCAGACACTTTGCATTGCAAAATCATCTTTCACTTTTATAAGTTCTATTTACAGTCTCTTGTTGCTTACTCTTTTGTTATTTTGTTTTTATTAAAGTTTCCTTTAAAATGTTTAGTTTTCAATATTATGCACATTAAATGGTATTTCAAATATTTTAGATACTTAGTACATAAATTCATTGTTTGTTGGTTCTCTAGAATCTCACTAATGATGGCTGGTCCCATTGTGTGTTTGGTGATATTTGATGAGGAAGTCATGTTTATTTGACCACAATCAGTGGGAATCCTGGGGACCAAAATTGAGATACGCCTCTCCAGAGAGGATTTGCAATTGCTCCCAAGGCAGCCAGGTGCTCTAGCAACCTAAAGTCCCTTCCAGCATCCCTAGCTCAGTGCAGGTGTCTCAGAGCCAGCAACGCTTACTCATGGGTTTACTCTTAGGGCAGTGGTGCCTTTCTGCTTTGTCCAATAGTCATTGCCCTCTGCTCCCCACTCCTCTCCCTGGTTTCAGTTTATTGAGTTTTTGTATTATTTTTTTTAGGGGGTGAAGACAGGGGTTTCTATCATTTTGGGGGAGTTCTCTGGTGCACTAAATAATGAGTTTTTATGGAGGAGGTACTTACTCTGTAGTTGGGAGAGTCCACTGAAATATTTAGGTAATCGTTGGAGGCCAAAGTGACTGGAGACATGACATAAGGAAGATGAAGACATGAAACAGGAGTTTCAAATTTCTGGATTATAAAACTGGAATAATGGATAGAAGTATGGAAGTCAGGAGAGAAAGTCTTATTTTCTTGATGGTTTGGCAAGAAGATAGTGTGTTCTAATATATTTCACTATATTATGGGCAAAATATATAAAATTTTAAATACTTGAGTGTAAACCAATATTAAATTTTTATACAAAAATATTTCAAATAAAAGCTAGCATAGCCTTCAGGGCTATTTAGTGACCTATAAGTAGTGCAAATATATTCAATTTTAGATTTCCCTTACTATTTGGTGTCAGAGAACACTATATTTAGTATGGGACATGTGACAGAAATCTGATGTGTCAAGGAATTGTATGTTAACAGTGTGATCAGCTGTGAATGATAGTATGCTAAGTTGCTTCAATCATATTTGACTCTTTAGACCCTATGGACTGTAGCCTGCCGGGCTTCTCTGACCATGGGATTCTCCAGGCAAGAATACTGGAGTGAGTTGCCGTTTCCTTCTCCAGGGATCTTTCCAACCCAGGGATCGAACCTGTGTCTCTTATGTCTCCTGCACTGACAGGCAGGTTCTTTACCACTATTGCTACCTGGGAAGCCCGTGAATGACAGTAGCTTAAGTTAACAGTCAACACTGGCTGTTTACATAAAAGATACTTTATCAATATAACTTCAAAGAAGGCATATATCAGAAATATTTTGCATCTTATACTAGGATATCCTCAAATGAACTGTTTTGACTGAATTTATATGGGGTAAAATTTTAATTTATAGACTAATTTTTTGCTTGATTAATATTGCACTATTAATTTTAGGAACTTTATTATATGTTATAATACATTGTAGGACACATTCTCCTTCCCCTTTGCTTTTATTTATCAGATTCTTTTCTCTTGCTTATTTTTGAAAATTACACAAAAACTTTAGAATCAGTTTGTTCATTTTGTTTCTAAAATCTTATATTTTTTGTTGTTATTGTGCTGAAGCTATGAATTAACCTAGTGATTTATGTCTTTACTATATTTTTCTATTTGAGGATATGTTTGACTTATTTGTTGCTTACCAATTAGTTTTTGTCCTTAAGAATTGTTTACATTTTTGTACAGTAGGTCTTTTATGTTTCTTGCCAGTAAAATGTTGAATTATTGTGATGAGAGTGGGCATCCTGCTTTATTCCTGATTTGTGGAAAATGCATCTGAGGATCACCAGTGTGATTGAGCCAGAATGCAAGGCCTAAGTTCTTTCTGTTATGACACACTAACTCTCAGCAAAGCTTTATTCTTAGGTGAAAATGTACATTTACATAATTTTATAAAAACATGTATCTATAAAATATATAATGAAATAATAATACATGTGTGCACACTAAATCACTTCAGTCATGTCCGACTGTGTGCAGCCCTATGGACTATAGCCCATCAGGCTCCTCTGTCCATGGGATTCTCCAGGCAGGAATACTGGGGTGGGTTGCCATGCCCTCCTACAGGGAATCTTTCTACCCAGGGATCGGACCCATGTCTCTTATGTCCCCTTTGGCAGGCAGATTCTTTACCATTAGTGCCACCTGGGAAGCCCATAAAATATATAATGAAATAATAATAAAGGGAGTCAAATAAAAATAATTCAGTGCAATTTAATATATGCCTGTGATTATTAATATTGTCTTTTAAAATTTTATTGAGTCTGAGGTAAAACAATTGCATTTTGAAAGGGTCTTTATTTCCCCAAATTCACTTAAAATAGCACTTTCTTGTAATTTTAGCCATAAATAGTCCCTTGATATTTATAAATATAGATTAGAAGAATATGACAAGTGGTATTTTCCAAATGGTAGCAATAAAGTCCTCTTCTCATTTACTGTTCTACGATGTGACTTCGCCACTCCTTCAGCAAGAGGTGGCTAATTTGCTTCTCTTTGGGTCTGTGTGGGCTTATGTTTGTTTTGACCAGTAGAGTACTATGGAAGTTACACTGACTTCCGAGCCTGTGTCATAAAAGCATCACAGCTTCTGTCTTACTCATTTGAACATTTGAGCTCAAAGCCCTGGGCCAACATGTAAGAAGTCTAACAACCCAGAGGCTGCTGTTCAGTGAGAAAACCGATCTACGTGAAGAGGCCACATAAAGGTGTTCCACTTGGCAGTCAGTCTTTAAGTCACTCAACCCAGGCACCAGAGATCATGGAGCCTATATAGATAGAGCCATTCTCCACTGTGTCTTGCTTGGATTCCTGACTCACTGAGTCCATGAGCAGGGACAATGTTGAACTTTACCTGAGCCCCCTGATCCTGGGAAATTGAATTAATTAAGAAATCTTCTCAACCTGTGTGTTCTGGGAAATGGTTTTATTCCGGATATTTCATTTTTTCTTGTTTGTTTTCTTTGCTTAATTTGCTTGCCTCCTGCTTTAAATAGATGCTCAATCCGTATGTTTTCTCTCTGAATATCATCAATAGTCTTAAAAATCAAGTTTCTGTAACAAAGTTCTTATACAATTTATATCATTGTTTTGTGCTGTGTCTTAAGACAAAGTCAGACACAGACCCTCCAAATTCCAATTCTTTGGCTCATAAATGATTATTGTTTTTCAGTCACTGAGTCATGTTGAGACTCTTTGCGATCCCATGAACTGCAGCACACCAGGCTTCCTTGTCCTTCACTAGCTCCCAGAATTTGCTTAAACTTATGTCCATTGAGTCAGTGATGCCATCCAACCATTTCATCCTGTCACCCCTTTCTCCTCCTGCCCTCAGTCATTTCTAATGAGTCAGCTCTTTGCATCAGGTGGCCAAAGTATTGGAGCTTCAGCTTCAGTATAGTCCTTCCAGTGAATATTCAGGATTTATTTCCTTTAGGATTGACTGGTTTCATCTCCTGGTTGTCCAAGGACCTCTCAATAGTATTCTTGAGCACCACAATTTGAAAGCATCAATCCTTTTTCTCATAATTGATTATTTGAAACCTTTATCTTTACTGACCAATATGGATAAAATGCCTGTTGACTTGACCAAGAAAATCTCTTCCCTCTTTCACTGAGAGATGCTTGCAGAGTTTATGGTTTGGGGCTTCTCCCCTTTGCAATAGTATCGTCCGTTGTATTATTTCAAGAGTGCTTTTAACAAAAATTTTCCTTATTAATGTAAAGATTTGTACTTTTTCTTTGATAGCATACATAACAGAATGATTAGTTTAATTCACTATTAGGTTAATTGACTTTTTCCCTCAACATAATCAAAACCCTTTTTAGTCAGGAAAATGTTATGTCAGTATTGATTGAAAAATTAAGCACTGTAGGCCAGATTATTTCACCACGAAACTATCAGAAATGTTTACATTTATATATTTACTGGATAATAATTTAAATGACTTCCAATTTTTGTATTTACTTGAGTGAATAGAATATTTCATAAGTATGTTCTAGACATTTTAATGATAATTTTCATCTTAATTGAGCATGATACTGATAAATTTTATTTTGAGCTATCCAAAATGTTATCTATTAGTAGGTATATGTGAGTGTGCATGCTCAGTTGCTCAGTCATGTTCAGCTCTTTTCAACCCTATGGACTGTAGCCCACCAGGCTCCTCTGCCCATGGAATTATCTAGGCAAGCATACTGGAGTGGGTTGCCATTTCCTGCTCCAGGGGATCTTCCCGACCCAGGGATCAAACCTGCATCTCTTTCGTCTCATGCATTGGTATAACAAGATAGGCAATGGCACCCCACTCCAGTACTCTTGCCTGGAAAATCTCATGGACGGAGGAGTCTGGTGGGCTGCAGTCCATGGGGTCGCTAAGAGTCAGACATGACTGAGCGACTTGACTTTCACTTTTCACTTTCATGCATTGGAGAAGGAAATGGCAACCCATTCCAGTGTTCTTGCCTGGAGAATCCCAGGGATGGGGGAGCCTGGTAGGCTGCCGTCTCTGGGGTCGCACAGAGTCGGACACGACTAAAGTGACTTAGCAGCACATTGTATAAGGACTATGTTACACAAACTTGATTTTCAAGACTATTGATGATCTTCAGCTAGAGAATAAATATGCTAATTGAGCAACAATTTTGTGCTCAGTCTTTCACATTCCGTACCTCATTTCACCCACAAAGAAGCCCAATGTTTTTAATTACATTTTTATAAATGATAAAATGGTCTTCCTCATGATGATAGAATTCCTTCTTCGAAATTTTACTTCTCTTTTAAAATAAAACTAATCTTTCACATAATATGCAAAGACAGAATCAATACTGTGGAAGCGGAAAAACATTTTCTTAGTATTTTCATGGCAAAGATAAGAGATGATTAATACAATTATGTAAAGTTTAAAAATAAAATAAAATTTAAAAGAAAAAAATAAAAGATAAGAGATGACTTTTTAAAACCTGATCACATTTTTTCTAGCTGACAACTAGAATTTTAGGGAACAACAAAGATTGTGGCCCACCCACAGGCTTAGTAAAAGGGCAGCAATATGGATTTCCAATCTGGATTGTGCACTTATTAGCATGATGGAGTTTCCCTAATTTCTTTTCTTCTCTGAGTTTCAGTTTCTGTCTCCTAAGTCTAGACATAAGATGCAGATGCTAATTTCTAATACATACAATTCCTGAATATTGTAAGGTTCAAATCAGAGAATGTGCTCATTAGTGCTTAGATACCAGAGTGCTCTACAAAAACTTAGAACTTAGACAAAAGCAATGCACATAGAATCCAAGTGTGTTCACATATATTCTCTCATTTGACTTTTACTTCCAAACCATATTTGCTGAAACACTCCTTCTACTTGGAAAGTTCTCAGATATGAATACAGACATCTTAGCCCAACTTCAGGCTCTGCCTCGAATACCACCACTTAATGCAAAATTTTTCCTAATCCTAATACTTGTACTCAATCCATCCTCTTAATACATTTCTATGGTCAGCTGCACGTTTTTTTTTAATGTAACATATAGATAATTCTATTTTTATCTTTTTTTCTATTTATTTACAGCTGGAAGCTGTTTAGGACTCTATTTATTTTTTAATATAAATTTATTTAATTTAAATTTGAGGCTAATTTACAAAATTGTATTGGTTTTGCCATACATCAACATGAATCCGCCACGGGTGTACATGTGTTCCCCATCCTGAACCTCCCTCCCACCTTCCTCCTCATACCATCCCTCTGGGTCATCCCAGTGCTTCAGCCCAGCTGCACTTTTAAAAATAATACTGTTTAAAAAATAATAATACTGTTTAGCAATTAGTTCTGTTGTTTACAAGTCATTTCCCACATCCAGGGTGAAATGTCCTAGAGGGAAAGAACTGCTTCTTATTTCCTGAAGCTTCTATAGTACATTGCCCTTATCCTTTGTGGAGAGCGGGGAGCTCAGTACATATTTTTTCAATTGAATTCTATAAATCAGTTATTAATGACTTTTCTCTGAGATATTGTAAGAACAGCAACTTTAAACTTTGCACATAAAAATGTAGGGTAAATAATAAAATGAAGGTTAGTAAGGTTCTATGTCTGATTTATCACTATTGTGAAATAATCACGATTAATATGATTACATCCATATTCCCTGGCATGTTGTTATAGTTTTTTATGTCCCTGTTAATGAAATTTTATCTTCACAAAGTGATAAAAAATACACCCTGTGATCTCAGGGTATATTTTATTAATATTCCTCTTTAAAGAAGATCTAAATTAAATCGAGTTCTTGACATCAGTAGTATATTTTGCTCAGTTTCTATTATTAGTTACTTCAGGGTTATTCTCATCAAAAGTAGTGGTTAAATTCTTTTTTTTTCCTTGAAAGTCTTTGACAGTCCTTGGTGCCACTGCTGGATACTTTATTGTCTGTTCCCAAGGAATGTTAACGTGATCAACATCTGGAGTGAATTACCTGAAGACAACCAGCTCTTTTGATGTGATTCTCATTCTTTTAATCCTTTCTTTTCAGGTAGAAAACAACTTTGATTCCTTTCTTTTCAGGTAGAAAATGAAATACATTATAGTTTTAGTTGCTAATTAGTTGCTTATGATAGTAGAGCCTTTTTTTTTCTTTTTAATTTTAGTTAATGGTACCTTTCTTCCATTGCTGGCTGAAGTCTCTTAATCTTACTTAACCTAACTGATTTGTACAGAATATGAAATTTATGTATCACATACAATTTTTTATGAAACTAGTTTATCTGTTTGTGATCCTCCAAAACTATCATATGTGAAAAACTCTACTAACTCCTTTTATATGATAATCACTTCAGTCCCTCAGTCATGTCTGACTCTTTGCGATCGCATGAACTGCAGCACCAGGCTTCCCTGTCCATCACCAACTCCTGGAGCTTGCTCAAACTCATGTACATTGAGTTAGATGCCATCCAACCATCTCATCCTCTGTCATCCCCTTCTCCTCCTGCCTTCAATCTTTCCCAGCATCAGGGTCTTTTCCAATGAGTCAGCTCTTTGCATCAGGTGTCCAAAGTATTGGCGCTTCAGCTTCAGTCCTTCCAGTGACTATTCAGGACTGATTTTCTTTAGGATAGACTGGTTGGATCTCCTTGCTGTCCAAGGGGCTCTCAAGAGTCTTCTCCAACACCACAGCTCCAAAGCATCAATTCTTAGGCACTCAGCTTTCTTTATAGTCCAACTCTCACATCCATACATGACTACTGGAAAAACCATAGCTTTGACCAGACAGACCTTTGTTGGCAAAGTAATGTCTTTGCTGTCTAAGGTTGGTCATAACTTTTCTTCCAAGGAGCAAACATCTTTTAATTTCATGGCTGCAGTCACCATCTGCAGTGATGTTGGAGCCCCCCAAAATAGTCTGTCACTGTTTCCATTGTTTCCCCATCTATTTGCCACGAAGTGATGGGACCAGATGCCATGATCTTAGCTTTCTGAATGTTGAGTTTTAAGCCAGTTTTTTCACTCTACTCTTTCACTTTCATCAAGAGGCTCTTTAGTTCTTCACTTTCTGCCATAAGAGTGGTGTCATCTGCATATCTGAGGTTGTTGATATTTCTCCTGGCAATCTTGATTCCAGCTTGTGCTTCATCCAGCCTGATATTTCGCATGATGTACTCTGCCTAGAAGTTAAACAAGCAGGGTGACAATATACAGCCTTGACATATTCCTTTCCCAATTTGGAACCAGTCTGTTGTTCCATGTCTGGTTCCAACTGTTGCTTCTTGAGCTGTATATAGATTCCTCAGAAGGCAGGTAATAGGAATGCTAAGAAGCAATCCAATATAAAAAGTGATTTTTCCTAAATATTGTATATAGACTGGGAACTAATTGGTAAAGAAAAATAAAGAGGAGTTGGTTATTTTATTCATTTTTTTCATTTTTATTGAAGTCTAGTTGCTTTACAATGTTGTGTTAGTTTCTGTCGCACAGCAAAGTGGATCAGTTATATGTATACATATATCCCCTCTTTTTTGGATTTCCTTCCTATTTAGGTCACCACAGAGCACTGAGTAGAGTTCCTTGACCTGTACAGTAGGTTTTAATTTGGTATCTATTTTATATATATTAGTGTATATCTTATTCTGTATGAGTCCTGCTATGATAATAAAAGTAGAAGTTATCTTACCATATGAAGAGGCATGTGAAAACTCACTTTATGGAGCATAGTGACACCCTCTATTGTTTGTTTGTTTGTTTTTTAAATTTTATTTTATTTTTAAACTTTACAATATTGTATTAGTTTTGCCAAATATCGAAATGAATCTGCCACAGGTATACCTGTGTTCCCCATCCTGAACCCTCCTCCTCCTCCCCTCCCCATACCCTCCCTCTGGGTCGTCCCAGTGCACCAGCCCCAAGCATCCAGTATCGTGCATCGAACCTGGACTGGCTACTCATTTCATACATGGTATTATACATGTTTCAATGCCATTCTCCCAAATCTCCCCACCCTCTCCCTCTCCCACAGAGTCCATAAGACTGATCTATACATCAGTGTCTCTTTTGCTGTCTCGTACACAGGGTTATTGTTACCATCTTTCTAAATTCCATATATATGCGTTAGTATACTGTATTGGTGTTTTTCTTTCTGGCTTACTTCACTCTGTATAATAGGCTCCAGTTTCATCCATCTCATTAGAACTGATTCAAACGTATTCTTTTTAATGGCTGAGTAATACTCCATTGTGTATATGTACCACAGCTTGCTTATCCATTCATCTGCTGATGGGCATCTAGGTCGCTTCCATGTCCTGGCTATTATAAACAGTGCTGTGATGAACATTGGGGTACATGTGTCTCTTTCCCTTCTGGTTTCCTCAGTGTGTATGCCCAGCAGTGGGATTGCTGGATCATAAGGCAGTTCTATTTACAGTTTTTTAAGGAATCTCCACACTGTTCTCCATAGTGGCTGTACTAGTTTGCATTCCCACCAACAGTGTAAGAGGGTTCCCTTTTCTCCACACCCTCTCCAGCATTTATTGCTTGTAGACTTTTGGATCGCAGCCATTCTGACTGGCATGAAATGGTACCTCATAGTGGTTTTGATTTGCATTTCTCTGATAATGAGTGATGTTGAGCATCTTTTCATGTGTTTGTTAGCCATCTGTATGTCTTCTTTGGAGAAATGTCTATTTAGTTCTTTGGTCCATTTTTTGATTGGGTCGTTTATTTTTCTGGAGTTGAGCTGTGGAGTTGCTTGTGTATTTTTGAGATTAGTTGTTCGTCAGTTGCTTCATTTGCTATTATTTTCTCCCATTCTGAAGGCTGCCTTTTCACCTTGCTAATAGTTTCCTTTGTTGTGCAGAAGCTTTTAAGTTTAATTAGGTCCCATTTGTTTATTTTTGCTTTTATTTCCAATATTCTGGGAGGTGGGTCATAGAGGATCCTGCTGTGATGTATGTCGGAGAGTGTTTTGCCTATGTTCTCCTCTAGGACTTTTATAGTTTCTGGTCTTACGTTGAGATCTTTAATCCATTTTGAGTTTATTTTTGTGTATGGTGTTAGAAAGTGTTCTAGTTTCATTCTTTTACAAGTGGTTGACCAGTTTTCCCAGCACCACTTGTTAAAGAGATTGTCTTTAATCCATTGTATATTCTTGCCTCCTTTGTCAAAGATAAGGTGTCCATATGTGCGTGGATTTATCTCTGGGCTTTCTATTTTGTTCCATTGATCAATATTTCTGTCTTTGTGCCAGTACCATACGTCTTGGTAACTGTGGCTTTGTAGTAGAGCCTGAAGTCAGGTAGGTTGATTCCTCCAGTTCCATTCTTCTTTCTCAAGATAGCTTTGGCTATTCGAGGTTTTTTGTATTTCCATACAAATTGTGAAATTATTTGTTCTAGCTCTGTGAAGAATACCGTTGGTAGCTTGATAGGGATTGCATTGAATCTATAAATTGCTTTGGGTAGTATACTTATTTTCACTATATTGATTCTTCCAATCCATGAACATGGTATATTTCTCCATCTATTAGTGTCCTCTTTGATTTCTTTCACCAGTGTTTTGTAGTTTTCTATATATAGGTCTTTGGTTTCTTTAGGTAGATATATTCCTAAGTATTTTATTCTTTCCGTTGCGATGGTGAATGGAATTGTTTCCTTAATTTCTCTTTCTGTTTTCTCATTATTAGTGTATAGGAATGCAAGGGATTTCTGTGTGTTGATTTTATATCCTGCAACTTTACTATAATCATTGATTAGTTCTAGTAATTTTCTGGTGGAGTCTTTAGGGTTTTCTATGTAGAGGATCATGTCATCTGCAAACAGTGAGAGTTTTACTTCTTCTTTTCCAATTTGGATTCCTTTTATTTCTTTTTCTGCTCTGATTGCTGTGGCCAAAACTTCCAAAACTATGTTGAATAGTAATGGTGAAAGTGGGCACCCTTGTCTTGTTCCTGACTTTAGAGGAAATGCTTTCAATTTTTCACCATTGAGGATAATGCTTGCTGTGGGTTTGTCATATATAGCTTTTATTATGTTGAGGTTATGTTCCTTCTATTCCTGCTTTCTGGAGAGTTCTTATCATAAATGGATGTTGAATTTTGTCAAAGGCTTTCTCTGCATCTATTGAGATAGGTTTTTATTTTTCAATTTGTTGATGTGGTGTATTACATTGATTGATTTGCGGATATTGAAGAATCCTTGCATCCCTGGGATAAAGCCCACTTGGTCATGGTGTATGATCTTTTTAATGTGTTGTTGGATTCTGATTGCTAGAATTTTGTTAAGGATTTTTTGCATCTATGTTCATCAGTGATATTGGCCTGTAGTTTTCTTTCTTTGTGGGATCTTTGTCAGGTTTTGGTATTAGGGTGATGGTGGCCTCATAGAATGAGTTTGGAAGTTGACCTTCCTCTGCAATTTTCTGGAAGAGTTTGAGCAGGATAGGTGTTAGCTCTTCTCTAAATTTTTGGTAGAATTCAGCTGTGAAGCCATCTGTACCTGGGCTTTTGCTGGAAGATTTTTGATTACAGTTTCAATTTCTGTGCTTGTGATGGGTCTGTTAAGATTTTCTATTTCTTCCTGGTCCAGTTTTGGAAAGTTGTACTTTTCTAAGAATTTGTCCATTTCTTCCACGTTGTCCATTTTATTGGCATACAATTGTTGATAGTAGTCTCTTATGATCCTTTGTATTTCTGTGTTGTCTGTTGTGATCTCTCCATTTTCATTTCTAATTTTATTGATTTGATTTTTCTCCCTTTGTTTCTTGATGAGTCTAGCTAATGGTTTGTCAATTTTATTTATCCTTTCAAAGAACCAGCTTTTGGCTTTGTTGATTTTTGCTATGGTCTCTTTTGTTTCTTTTGCATTTATTTCTGCCCTAATTTTTAAGATTTCTTTCCTTCTACAAACCCTGGGGTTCTTCATTTCTTCCTTTTCTAGTTGCTTTAGGTGTAGGGTTAGGTTGACTTTTTTCTTGTTTCTTGAGGTATACCTGTATTGCTATGAACTTTCCCCTTAGGACTGCTTTTAAAGTGTCCCACAGGTTTTGGGTTGTTGTGTTTTCATTTTCATTAGTTTCTATGCAAAGTTTGATTTCTTTTTTGATTTCTTCTGTGATTTATTGGTTATTCAGCAGCGTGTTGTTCAGCCTCCATATGTTGGAATTTTTAATAGTTTTTCTCTTGTAATTGAGATCTAATCTTACTGCACTGTGGTCAGAAAAGATGCTTGGAATGATTTCTATTTTTTTGAATTTACCAAGGCTAGATTTATGGCCTAGGATGTGATCTATCCTGGAGAAGGTTCCATGTGTGCTTGAGAAAAAGGTGAAATTCATTGTTTGGGGATGAAATGTCCTATAGATATCAGTTAGGTCTAACTGGTCTATTGTATCGTTTAACGTTTGTGTTTCCTTGTTAATTTTCTGTTTAGTTGATCTATCCATAGGTGTGAGTGGGGTATTAAAGTCTCCCACTATTATTGTGTTATTGTTAATTTCTCCTTTCATACTTGTTAGCATTTGTCTTTATATTATTGCGCTCCCGTGTTGGGTGCATATATATTTATAATTGTTATATCTTCTTCTTGGATTGATCCTTTGATCATTATGTAGTGACCATCTTTGTCTCTTTTCACAGCCTTTGTTTTAAAGTCTATTTTATCTGATATAAGTATTGCTACTCCTGCTTTCTTTTGGTCCCTATTTGCATGGAAAATCTTTTTCCAGCCCTTCACTTTCAGTCTGTATGTGTCCCCTGTTTTGAGGTGGGTCTCTTGTAGACAACATATGTAGGGGTCTTGTTTTTGTATCCATTCAGCCAGTCTTTGTCTTTTGGTTGGGGCATTCAGGGGCATTCAACCCATTTACATTTAAGGTAATTACTGATAAGTATGATCCCATTGTCATTTACTTTATTGTTTTGGGTTCGGGCTTATATACCGTTTTTGTGTTTCCTGTCTAGAGAATATCCTTTAGTATTTGTTGGAGAGCTGGTTTGGTGGTGCTGAATTCTCTCAGCTTTTGCTTGTCTGAGAAGCTTTTGATTTCTCCTTCATATTTGAATGAGATCCTCGCCAGGTACAATAATCTGGGCTGTAGGTTATTTTCTTTCATCACTTTAAGTATGTCTTGCCATTCCCTCCTGGCTTGAAGAGTTTCTATTGAAAGATCAGCTGTTATCCTTATGGGAATTCCCTTGTGTGTTATTTGTTGTTTTTCCCTTGCTGCTTTTAATATTTGTTCTTTGTGTTTGATCTTTGTTAATTTGATTAATATGTGTCTTGGGGTGTTTCGCCTTGGGTTTATCCTGTTTGGGACTCTCTGGGTTTCTTGGACTTGGGTGATTATTTCCTTTCCCATTTTAGGGAAGTTTTCAACTATTATCTCCTCAAGTATTTTCTCATGGTCTTTCTTTTTGTCTTCTTCTTCTGGGACCCCTATGATTCGAATGTTGTAGCGTTTAATATTGTCCTGGAGGTCTCTGAGATTGTCCTCATTTCTTTTAATTCGTTTTTCTTTTATCCTCTCTGATTCATTTATTTCTACCATTCTATCTTCTAATTCACTAATCCTATCTTCTGCCTCTGTTATTCTACTATTTGTTGTCTCCAGAGTGTTTTTAATTTCATTTATTGCATTATTCATTATAAATTGACTCTCTTTTATTTCTTCTAGGTCCTTGTTAAACCTTTCTTGCATCTTCTCAATCTTTGTCTCCAGGCTATTTATCTGTGATTCCATTTTGATTTCAAGATTTTGGATCAATTTCACTATCATTATTCAGAATTCTTTATCAGGTATATTCCCTATCTCTTCCTCTTTGGTTTGGTTTGGTGGGCATTTATCCTGTTCCTTTATCTGCTGGGTATTCCTCTGTCTCTTCATCTTGTTTAAATTGCTGAGTTTGGGGTGTCCTTTCTGTATTCTGGCAGTTTGTGGAGTTCTCTTTATTGTGGCGTTTCCTTGCTCTGTGTGGGTTTGTACAGGTGGCTTGTCAAGGTTTCTTGGTTAGGGAAGCTTGTGTCGGTGTTCTGGTGGGTGCAGCTGTATTTCTTCTCTCTCCTTTCGAAGACTTGGGTTGCTTTTCTGGGTGCCTGATGTCCTCTGCCGGCATTCAGAAGTTGTTTTGTGGAATTTACTCGGTGTTTAAATGTTCTTTTGATGAATTTGTGGGGGAGAAAGTGTTCTCCCTGTCCTACTCCTCTGCCATCTTAGCTCCTCCTCCTCGACACCCTCTATTGTTAGATAAGATGACTTAGAATTAGTCTCATTTATCAAATTTTGAGTGCCCACCATACTCCAGATATCATAAAGTTTTCTAGGAGTGCAACATGAAGCAAAACAGATATGGTCTTCATGGACCTTGCCCTTATAGTAGTTGGACAGTTTTCTCCAGATAAAATTACTTAGTTTTGAAATTTAAGGTGAAATAAATTACTATTTTTCATCCTTTATACTAGCAAGTTCCGTATGGGCAAGAATCTTTGTTTTTTCATTCACCAACTTATTCCCAGTGCCTAGAACAGTGCCTGGTACATAGTAGATTTTCAATAAATATTTGTTGAATAATAAGTACTTTCAACAAAGGGAACCTTTGGTTAAATTTCTCTTGTATACTATACATTTACAAGACCCCGTCTGCTAGATGTCACTGGGTAGGCATAGGGGTTGGTACAATTTTATCACATTACCAGTAGAAAGTCATATATCCCTGACTCCTCCTCTTACCTGTGTAAGTCATAACTTTGAAATCTCATAAAAATTTCACTCATTTTTTTTTAATTGCTTGTTATTTTTGTGCTTCATCTGTAATTGCCACACACATCTGGTAGATTCTTCCCCTTTTTGATCCAGGTCTACTCACTGACTTCTTCTGCCAATGAAACTGCTGGAGGGTGTTTGTCGCTGACGTTCCTGCTGGACAGTCCATCTCATCGGGATAATGGTGTAGTTTGTGTCTCGTGTGCTGTCTCCTAATTTTTCTGAAATGCAAACCTGCTTTCTCCACTCTGTGTCACATTGCACCACAGAAACTCTGAAGTAGCGCTGCTCATTCTCCGGGTCTTTCAGGCTCTTTTTTACAGAAGAAAACCTTCAGATTTTATGAGCAGTGCTCTCTGTGTAGAGCTCTGACATAAACCGCTAAGTAGAGGGATGGTACAGGTAGACCTTGCTGCTTTTCCCATTCCTCTATGTTCTCTTCCTTTGTAAACTGATGTTTGGACATGCTGGGTGCAGTGTGGCCCAAGCCTGGACCTGTAGAAGTAACTTGGTAGTAACAGGCTCAAAGTGTAAATTACAAAACTTGAACTCAACAGGGGACAGAACTGTTACCATCATGGGGGCAGCCACTTCTAATCTAAATTCTCTCATTTAATTTGACCATCTCCTTAAAAGTTATTATTCCTAATTTCAGGAAACTAAGTGTCCAGGTCCTTAAATAAGCAAACCGCCTAGATAGATAGAAAGAATGTCAACATAAAAATACACTCGAAATTTCTGGCTACGTGTTATTCTGTTAAAAGTCAGTTTGAATAAAACTGATGAGTTAATCAGGCATTTGTTTGTGTCTGGCATTGTTGACTATAAAAGGAGAAGACAAGGTATTTTTAACTTGGGGATTACTTGGTGGAAGGGTAAAAAAAATCCCAAATTGCAGGCAGATATTTGTAGCATGTATAGCTATGTATGCGTGTGATTTGGGGGCTTTTAATAAGATCCTGTGTACCTACAGTGCTTCCTTGTCCTGCATCCTTATACGTGACATCATTTTAGGAGTAAAACATTTTTCAGTTTCAGTTAGTTCAGTGTAAGCTGGTCACAAAGGAATAAAGGAGATTTTCATGGGTTTGGGCATAGAGATGCTTGGAGCCATCAACACACTGGTTTTCTGCAGAGGCAGGGGAGAGAGGGAGGGTGAAGTTAGGGTGGGTTGAAGGTAAGCCACAGTTACTGCACAAAGTTAGTAAAAAGAATTTCAGTGAGGATTATATCTGAACTGTACAAATGTTAAAACAAGAATTAGTATCATGAAATGAATATCTCAAACTAAATTCAAGAGATGCAGGTTTTAGTTCTGACCTTGACCCTTGCTGGCTGTGTGATCCTGGGCAAGTCACTGAAACTCACTGGGCTTTCTCATTCTAATATCTCCTGGTTCAGTTCTAAAATCTTGTGATTCAAATGGCTGTGTTGTGTGGATGGATGTTAAAAAGAAGAGCAGTGTAGGTTTGTAGACTTTGTGGGAAAGGTAGGTGTTATGGATTGTATGTTTGTGCCCCCCTGAATTCTTACATTGAAACCTGATACCCAGTGGGATGGCATTTAGAGGTGAGGCTTTTGGTGGGTGATTAGGCCACAAGAGTGGAACTTTATAAAAAATATTTTGGAGAACTCCCTTACCCCTTCTTCTGTGTGAAGACACAGCGAGAAGATAGCTGTTTATGAAGCAGGAAGAGGGCTCTCACCAGACATTTCAGGCACCGAATTTGCTAGCACCTTGTCTTTGACCTCTAGCTTCTGACACTGTGAGAAATACGTTTCTGTTGTTTATTTGCCACACAGTCTGTGATAATCTGTTACATCTGCCAGATCAGACAAGTCAGTAAGTCTAGAGCTGGATCATCAACAAATCCAGTAAAAGGGTTTTGTACCTAGTTTCCAGTTTGGGGGGAATCCCTGCAGTACCAGGCAATTCTTGGGTATCAGTGGGGCATCCTTCAATTCAGTTCAGTTCAATTCAATTCAATTCTGACACTGTCTACCCAGAGAGAGTCCCAGCTTTCACAGGCTAAGGGCTCAGTCCTATAAGGCTGCATCCCCTACCCACACTTCAGATGCCCTTTGCAAACTCAGGTTGTCACCTGGGCTTCTACCTAACCAGCTATAGATTGGAGGTTCCACTGGCCCTCCTCCAATTTAAGAGTGCCAATCACAAGTCCAGGTTGTCACCTGGGCTCCTGAATGAGGTGCAGATGCATTCAGTTGTGTCTGACTCTCTGTGACCCCATGGACTATAACCCACTAGGCTCCTCTAGTCAATGGGATTTTCAAGAATACTGGAGTGGGTTGCCACTTCCTACTCCAGGGGATCTTCCCAACCTAGGGATTGAACCTGTGTCTCCTGCACTGACAGGTGGATTCTGTACTACTGAGCCACATGGCAAACTGGAGGTTCTGACAATCCCTTTCTTGGTTTCTGTTAATTTGCTATAGCAGCTCACAGAACTGAGAAACAGTTTGCTTAATAGATTACTGGTTTATTATAAAATATGGCTCAGGAACAGTCAGATGTAAAAGATGTATAGGGCAAGGTATATCAGTAGGGGCTCTGAGCCTTCATGCCCCTCTGAGAACCCTGTTCTCCAGAAATCTGCACCTATTCACCAACCTGGACGTTCTCCCAACCCTGTCCTTTTGGGCTTTAATGGAATAAGCATAATTGATTAAATCATTGGCCATTGGTGATAGAATTCCAACCTCAAGCCCCTCTCCCCTCCTCAGAAGTCAAGGGTTGGGGGTGGGACTGTAAGTTCTGACCCTCTAAAAAATACCCGGTTGGCTCCATTGGCAACCAGCTCCTATCCTTAGGGTCTAAAAGTCATCTCATTAACAAAACAAAAGCTCCCTTTATAGCTCTCTTCTGTTCAGAAATCCCAAGAAATTTAAGAGCTCTGTGTCAGAAATAGGACAGAGACCAAATAGACTTTTCTTATTGTAAATCACAAGGATCACATACAGGAACTAGATTATTGGAGAAAGAGAAGGAGAGGGGATTTCAGTAAGAAGGACACCAAGGCTGGAACAAAACACAGATTGTAGATCTCAAGGAAAGTGATCTGACTGAAAAAAGGTCAGGACGGTTGTAATAACACTGTATTATTAACAACGTTATACTGCATTTTCCAGAATGACCTTTATGATTCCAATCACAATTACTCTTTTGCAATTGTGTTGTAAAATATTAAATTACCTACTCTCTTTCCTATTGTTCCTACACTGTCAATGCCCTACTTCCCTTAAAATGCCCACTTTGTGAATTTGTTTCAGTCACTACTATCATGATTAACTTGTTGTTCTAGTTTCCGTGACTGAGGTGTCCTTTTTCTGTGCAAAGCCAAGGAACATTGTGATGGCATTTTCACTTTTTGCAGCAGGGACTCTTAGTTTGGGATTGGATTTAAGGGCTCACAGTGCCTGTATTTTTCTACTCCTTTACCTTGGACTGGGCTGAAGTTTCTCATCTCTGCTCTCATATTAACCTGTGCATTCCTATACTGCTTCATTGATGTTTAAATATCTACATACGTGTTACTCTTCTCACCAAACTCTGAATTTCTTCAGGACAGCTCTCTGTTTTTCATCTGTAGGTCTAACATAGCAAACAGCATATGGTAAATGTACACCTGGTTGAGTGAAGAAGTTACCTGTTGTTAAGCTATACATCCCATGTTTTGCAGTAGAAATGTTGGACCTGAAGGAACTTTTGAACTCAGGTATATTGTAACACAATCCAGCCCTCAATTTTTTCCCGCTAATATTCTTTAGACTCTAGCTACATTTATTAGCGACTGAAAAAATGTGAAGCTCTATTAGCAAAGAGAAAATATTCAGACCTAAAAGACCTCAAATAGAAGATCAATAGGCTGTGAAGGCAATTATCTAATTCATCTGGGTCACCCTCACCTTTATTGCTAGAAGAACTGGCTTTATTTCAATTCAGTCATAAAACCAGTGGGTTATTAGCAAGAAAACAGGCAAGCAGTTTTTCTACTATAGCTACAGTTAAGAACAATTATGGTATTAAGTTCATGGATACTGAAGAGATTAATAGACTTTTCAAGGAGTTTATGGACGATTATATATGAATGATAACTGTACTATATGTTAAGGGGAAAGATCATATTTCTGCATTTCCTTAAATGTGGACAAATTTTGGAAGGAAAAGAAATCTTCTTGAATAAAGCTATTCTTCCTACTTAAAACTGCCAAAGTCCTAGAAAAGTCTAGGTAAGGTCAGGATGCAGCCAGTTCCATTAAAATGCTTTGCATTAAAGGTTTCATTAATCTTTTATAGATTGTATGGTAATAGGACTATTTTATCTCAAATGATCCTGGCCTGGATTTTGCTTGACACGTGTTTTATTAAGTGCTCTTATCTGTCATCTTAATAATCCAGTGCTGGTATTTATTAAAAAGTTTTGTTAAATCACATTTTTCTCTGCAGTTTTTTCTTTTGAAGAAGTTGAAAGAATTTTATTGTTATCTTATTAATATATACTGTCTTTCTCTGTTTGAGATGTCTAGACAATGATTCTCTTTCCAGTATCCTATTATGTCCTTCTATTGTGCATCTCCTCTGGTTGTTATGTTTCTCCCAAGACAGTGTCTAGTAAAGGCAAAATGACTTTTTTTCTGTTGGGTTTAGGGAACTATTCAACACCGCTTCCTCATTTAAAGGAAGATTGAAGGAAGTATACAATCCACAGAGAGTTGCCTAGAAAAGAAATAAACTTTAAACTGTTTTAAAGAATAATAAGCATTTTCATGCATTCCAAGGATAGGCTTTAAGTTATTCTAATACAAATTGAGCTTTTATTTTGAATGGCACATTTTGTAAGAGGTAAATGTAGTAAAGGTATGAGTATCACGGGTGAGCTGATTTGGGGATTTTTGAGAGATTGTTCAACTCTTTAGAATGTAGAATTCTTAGTCTTTTAGGGAGTGATTAAGTCGCTAGGAACTGATTCATTTTTTTAAATATAAGAGATGGATCTTATAAAGCATTATGACAATTTATTAATTTATAATATGTAGTATAACATTGTGCAGAAGATGAAGGAATATATAATAAAGCATACTATCTAGAATAATGCGTGAAATTATACACACACACACACACTCCCTTAGCTGAATCCTTGGCATTTAAAAAATAAGTAAGAAATGTTAGCTGCATCTGAAGTAGCAAGATACCTGGGGAAAAGACTTGAATAACCAGAGGTTGTATTTGAAGTTTAGCTATTCTGAGGAATCCATGAAGGGCTTTGCTTTATTACATGGCTCAAGTCTCCAGAATATGAAGGATAGTTAAAAACCCTGCTGATACAGTAACTTTCAGATTCCAAAATATTTTCATGTATGTTAATACTGTTCCGATAAAAATTATGTTAATTGACTACTAAATCCCTTTTGAACTGTGTTATGGAAGCATTGGTGAAATTATTTTTCCCAATTCTTTATCATGCAACATAGTGAAAACATTTCTCCAGTTTTCCTCCTTTTTTTAAATTTTGAAATCTTCTGGACATTGTAAGTTTTATTCTCATCAGTAAGTTATTGTCAATTTCAAATAATGTATTACTTTGGGGAACTTTCCTACTGATGGCAAAGCATATCTGGGGAGCATGTATTCTTAGATGCTTTGGTCATGTAGGAGAGTCACTTAATCAGTTGACCTCATTCCTTCTCCTGGTTTTCTTTTTAGATTTGGGATACAAGTGTGCTTTTGGTTCAGAACTCTTTTTGTTTTTTCAGCAAACATTGTTCACTACTTACTTGGCCCCTGACAACCTTAACGCATCTGAAATGGAACACTCCCTATGTGCATGGCCATGTCCAGTCACTGAGCAAGAGAGGAGCAACAATGCCTGACTTTACATTAGGAGCTCATCTTCATCAGTCAGAGGAATTTGTTTGTTCCTTGTTCTCAGAAAATTGGCAATATCTCCCTATTTAGTCTTCTCTCACCATATGATAGACTACTTGCTTTGGCTTCTCATTCTATTTGGAACTGGGGCTTCATCCTAGTTCTCGATATCAACTTTATTTCGAGGGACTGAACCTGAAATTTGCCTAACCTATACCTTGTATACCTACATGATGCTGAGAACTGCTGCCCTGGTTTCACGTCAGATCCATCAGTCAAAGATGCCATTCCACATCAGGCTAAGGGTTACCAAGCAACCTTTAAACATATCAATATAAACGGCTGCTTCTTTCTAAAGAGGGTCCATCTAGTTTAATGTCCTAAATCCTGCCTGATATGGCATTAAGGGGAAATTTATTTTTTATATTGCTAGTACTTTGGAGAAGTTCTGTCATATAGCAGGCAATGCTAAGACATCTCTGCTCTTCATTCCTTCTGGTCAACCCTATGCTTGTGTGTAAGTCACTTCAGTCATGTCCAACTCTTTGCGAACCAGTGGACCATAGCCCATCAGGCTCCTCTGTCCATGGGATTCTCCAGGCAAACACTGCAGTGGGTTGCCATGCCCTCCTCCAGGGAATTTTCCCAACGCAGGGATCAAACCCATGTTTCCGTCTCCTGCATTGCTAGGCAGGTTCTTTACCACTAGCGCCACCTGGGAGGCTAAATGACTCCGGCAGAGTACTGCAGGTCTATCTAGGTCTCAGTTTTTAAGATGTGATTAATTGCTCATTAATTCTAAAGCTTCCAAATGAAATGAAACCGTTGTGTAGAATGAGCAAATGGTACAAAGAAAAAGAACCATAAAATTTAGTGTGCCTAATAATATACCAGGGGTGCTTTTTCATAAACCAAATTCCATGATCCAGCCCAGAGATTCTGAGTCAGCAGCTTGAAGCATGACCTGAGAATTTGCCTATTTCACAAATACTTTTGAATATCTGATGCCAGAGGTTTCAGAATCCCATTTACAAACCTGTGCCAAAGAGTGTGTGGATGGCAGAGGAAGACAGAGCAAGACAATATGTGTTCCGGGACAGGCTGTTTATAAAGGAGAGTGGTTTTTGAGGTTGATTTTCTGGTCAGTTCCCATGTTTTATGGTCTGAGTCCGAGGCAAAGTGGGAATGAGAGATGGAGCACTCTCCATCTCTCGACATTTGGAGAAAATTTTGCCTTGCAGGTTAACATTCGGAATAACTATGACAGAGTGTGGCGCAGAGTCATTTGAAGGGTGAGGAGGGAGCCGTTCTCCCCATATCAGCATCAACAGGCCAGCTTTCCGGCCTCGAGGCACTGATGCCATGTGACTTCTGCACCAGCAGCAGGAGAGGGTACTAAGTGGCCCCACTGAGGCACATTCTCTTATACTATGGTTGTTGGGATTGTCAGAGAAGAAAGGGAAGAATCAGTCCAGTGCCATGTTGACAGAAATGCTTTCAGAAGCATTGTGAAGACTTCCTTGACAGGGAAGGGTTTTTTTTTTTTTTTTAATTTGGGGTCCTGCAACTAAATGAATTAGAGTTGGAAGGATGTTTTTCACACCTTAGGATATAGAGTATTATGTGTCCTAATATATGCCACTTGTATAAAGGCATATTTTTCAACAAATTCAAACTAGGGCAGTGTACATTAGAAACTGTAAGAATGTGAGCATTTAAAAAACACAGTTGTGTTTAAAACCCATTTGTGGGAACATTTTCTATATACTAAGTGATTTTCTTGTCTAATTTAGGTGACTTCTGCAGATACATTGTAACAGATCTGGTGTAAGTGTTAGAAAAATTAAAATTTCTTTATACCTTTACCTAATTCATTCAGATATTTATATGATTATAGTATTGAAAGGGCCTGTATAGTATTGAAGATATCTATAAAACCATAATTGGAAAAAATACACGCACCCAAGTATTCACTGCAGCACTGTTCACAATGGGCAAGACATGGCTGCATGGATGAATAAAGAAGATGTGGTACATGTATACAATGGAGTATTACTCAACCATTAAAAAAGAATTGGAATGGACCTAACAGAAGCAGAAGATATTAAGAAGAGGTGGCAAGAATACACAGAAGAACTACACAAAAAACATCTTCATGACCCATATAACTCACCCAGACCCAGACATCCTGGAATGCAAAGTCAAGTGGGCCTTAGGAAACATCACTATGAACAGAGCTAGAGGAGGTAATAGAATTCCAGTTGAGCTATTTCAAATCCTAAAAGATGATGCTGTGAAAGTGCTGCACTCACTATGCCTGTAAATTTAGAAAACTCAGCAGTGGCCACGGGACTTGAAAAGGTCCGTTTTCATTCCAGTTCCAAAGAAAGGCAATGCCAAAGAATGCTCAAACTACAGAACAATTGCACTCATCTCACATGCTAGCAAAGTAATGCTCAGAATTCTCCAAGTCAGGCTTCAACAATATGTGAACCACGAACTTCCAGATGTTCAAGCTGGATTTAGAAAAGGCAGAGGAACCATAGATCAATTGCTAACATCCACTGGATCATCAAAAAAGCAAGAGAAAACCAGAAAAACATCTACTTTTGCTTTATTGATTATGCCAAAACCTTTGACTATATTCAGTTCAGTTCAGTCACTCAGTCGTGTTCGACTCTTTGCGACCCCATGAACCGCAGCACGCCAGGCTTCCCTGTCCATCACCAATTCCTGGAGTCCATCAAACCCATGTCCATTCAGTCAGTGATGCTATCCAACCATCTCATCCTCTGTCATCCCTTTCTCCTCCTGCCCTCAATCTTTCCCAGCATCAGGGTCTTTTCCAGTGAGTCAGCTCTTTGCATCAGGTGGCCAAAGTATTGGAGTTTCAGCTTCAACATCAGTCCTTCCAATGAACATCCAGAACTGATCTCCTTTAGGATGGACTTGTTGGATCTCTGCAGTCCATGGGACTTGCAAGAGTCTTCTCCAACACCAGAGTTCAAAAGTATCAATTGTTTGGCACTCAGTTTTCTTCACAGTCCAACTCTCACATCCATACATGACCACTGGAAAAACCATAGCCTTGACTAGACGCACCTTTGTAGACAAAGTAATGTCTCTGCTTTTTAATATGCTGTCTAGGTTGGTCATATTTAGATCACAACAAACTGTCTAAAATTGTTCAAGGGATGGGAATACCAGATCACCTTCCCTGCATCCTGAGAAATCTGTATGCAGGTCAAGAAGCAACAGTTAGCACCAGACATGGAACGAAAGACTGTTTGCAAACTGGGAAAGGAGTACTTTAAGGCTGTATATTGTCCCCCTGCTTTTTAAACTTCTATGCAGTGTACATCATGTGAAATACCAGGCTGGATGAAGCACAAGCTGGAATCAAGATT
The DNA here is from genome assembly GCF_027580195.1 of Bos mutus. Classification (NCBI taxonomy): domain Eukaryota; kingdom Metazoa; phylum Chordata; class Mammalia; order Artiodactyla; family Bovidae; genus Bos; species Bos mutus. Next base: position 34,969,855 of record NC_091625.1, read on the forward strand.
GCTGGGAAAAATATAAATAATCTCAAATATGCGGATAACTCCACACTTATGGCAGAAGGCAAAGATGAACCAAAGAGCCTCTTGATGAAAGTGAAAGTGGAGAGTGAAAAGCTGGCTTAAAACTCAACATTTGGAAAACTAAGATCATGGTATCTGGTCCCATCACTTCATGGCAAATAGATAGGGAAACAATGGAAAGAATGAGAGACTTTTTTTTTTTGGGGCTCCAAAATCACTGCATATGGTGATTGCAGCCATGAAATTAAAAGATGCTTGCTCCTTGGAAGAAAAGTTATGACCAACCTAGACAGCATATTAAAAAACAGAGACATTACTTTGCTGACAAAGGTCCATCTAGTCAAAGCTTTGGTTTTTCCAATAGTCATGTATGGATGTGAGAGTTGTACTATAAAGAAAGCTGAGTGTCGAAGAATTGATGCTTTTGAATTGTGGTGGTTAGAGAAGACTTTTGAGAGTCCCTTGGACTGCAAGGAGATCCAACCAGTCCATCCTAAAGGAAATCAGTCCATATTCATTAGAAGGACTGATGCTGAAGCTGAAGCTCCTATACTTTGGCCATCTGATGTGAAAAACTGATTCATTGGAAAAGACTCTGATTGATGCTAGGCAAGATTGAAGGCAGGAGAAGAAGGGGATGACAGAGGATGAGATGGTTGCATGGCATCACTAACTCAATGGACTTGAGTTTGAGTAAGTCTGGGAGTTGGTGACGGACAGGGAAGCCTGGTGTGCTGCAGCTCATGGGGGTCACAAAGAGTCAGACACGACTAAGTGTCTAAACTGAACGATAAAAAAGAACAAAATAATGCCATGTGCAGCAACATGGATAGACCTAGAGATTGTCATACTGTATGAAGTAAGCCAATCAGAGAAAGACAAATATGATATGATATTGCTCATGTGTTGAATCTTAAAAAAAATACCAACGAACTTCTTTACAAAAGAGAAATAGAGTCACAGATGTAGAAAACAAATTTAACATTATCAAGGAAGATAAAAGTGGAGGGATAAATGGGGAGATTAGGATTGACATTTGGAGAAGGCAATGGCAACCCACTCCAGCGTTCTTGCCTGGAGAATCCCAGGGACGGGGGAGCCTGGTGGACTGCCGTCTCTGGGGTTGCACAGAGTTGGACACGACTGAAGCGACTTAGCAGCAGCAGCAGCAGGATTGACGTATACACACTACTCTAAATATAACAGATAACTAATGAGAACCTACTGTGTAGCACAGTGAACTCTATTCAATACTCTGTAATAACTTATAAGGGAAAAGAATCTTAAAAACGAGTGTATATATGCATATGTATAACTAATTCAGTTTACTGTACCGCTGGAAACCTAACACAACATTGTAAGTCAGCTCTACTCCAGTAAAACTTAATTAAAAAAAAAACTGGCATATTTGATTACAATTTTATTTTGTTGTAAATAACTGGATGAGCTCTGTGTGTAGACATGGCTTTACTGTACTCCTTTTTAGCACTCCGGTACTACATGTCTTTGGTCAGAATGTGGTGAAAATGCTGTTTTCATACTACTTCCCTGTAGTGGTGTTTCTCCAAGTGAACTCTCTGGGCATCATGATTTCTTTGGAAGCTTGTAAAGCATGTGAATTCCTAGGCCTACCCTAAACTCTGAATGCGAACCTCTGGTAGTATGAATTTGTATTTTTAATATGCTCCTAATTGACTCATGTATACTAAAGTTGAGAACAAATATCTCAAAGACTGACAATAAAATGAAATAATAAAAATTCCTAGTGCTTATATATTTATATGTTGCTCAAAATACTTTCACATGTGTTAACGCACAGTTTATTGGTGAGGTAGGTAATGATTTTTTTCCATTTTACTGATGATGAAATTTAGTTTCATTTTGATGGATGGGTCTGGTCCAAGATGGTAAGCAAAATGTGTCTCGATTTTTTCTGGATTTTAGGGGAAAATAATTTCTTTATTCATTTCCTTGTTATTTATATTATTTATCCATCCATCCATCCACACACCTATCCACTTGTTCAACAAATATTCACTGAAGATGCATTATGTTCCAGGTAATGTGTCAGGTGCTACAGATAGAAAAATAAGCAAGGCTCAGATTTCATCTGGCAGGAGTTTATAGTGTAGAAAGTGATGGGGGTAAAATAAGAAAAAGTAAAAAACCCCATAGAAATAGGTATTGGCTATTTTCCTTGTTAAGAGTGGGTTTTCTGGGCATCATTATATACTGAATGGAGTATATTCTTCCCCATTTACACTCCCCATCCCTCCTCACCCCTCTGGGTGCACACACTGGGGACTTCCCCTTTCATATCATCATCATAGCTTTAGGTATTTAATCACATTGTCCGTCACTGAGGTTTACCAGTATTTACTGGACTTTGGTTTTTCAGATGTGACTAAGGCATAGATAAAGCTCATTGTTGCTGGACAATCAGCACACAATTTACTATTGGTTGTTCTTCCTGAGTGATAGTGACAAGGGCGATAATTATTGCTTCTAAGCACACATGATGTATAGAAGCTACTTAAATGCCTACTAGGTTTTCTACAAGTCTTGAATCAACTACCATGTGCTAGAAGCAGCTAGCACGTTCATCAGACATTCAGCAGGTAGAGGGTCTGCAGTCTGTCCAAGTCAACCCTTCTGTCTGCTTCACGTGCTCTCTGTTCCTCCCCTGAATCTAGTGGAATCATTAGCTCCTCTAGAGTCAGGGAGTCCAGGTCCTTTTTTATTTCTCCCAATTTTTATGCTAAGTCAATTCAGGGAGTTGCTGATGTTTGCAGATGGGCAAGAATGTCATTTTTCTTGTGCATTCTTTTTTGTGTGTATATACATTCTTAAAGTAGCAAGTAAATTAGTTGATTTTAAATTTATAGTTTAACATTATTCACTAACTTAGGAAAGTAATATTTGTGCTATTTATTTTTAAACCTAAAATACGTATGGTTACAAATTTCCCCCTGTTTGGTTTTTTGTTTGGTTTTTGGTTAAGAAAAGATACATCTTTTCTTGATATGGTAGAATTATTAGAACAGATATTGATGTTGGAAGTAATTTGAAAGAAATGAAGACCCACATGGATTTGTACTTCTTTTGTATGGAAGTGTGATCTTTCACACTGAGTTGAAGTTTGTAACTAAATTTAGTGGTGAAGTGCTAAATCACTGAGTGTTATTTGCACAGTTGTACTGGCTAATGAACACATAAAGTCTCTGGAACTGAAGTGGCATTTACATATAAAGCATAAATAAGTTGAAAACCAGAAGAAATTCTTAGGAGAAGAACTTTGAATTAAAGAAAACCAACAACAACAACAACAAAAAAATAAAACCAACAGAATCAGATGTTCCGTATGTCACATAAGTGATTTATGGCTCTCTTATAAAGTAGCCCTTTGTGTTTAGAAGACTAAGACACTACAGTCAGTCACTGAGAGATGTTTACTTACACATGTTGGTGAATCTGCAGCAAAGGAAGTAGGTCAAGTACTACTTTCTCATGACACATTAGCTTGATATATTCAGTAACTGGCTAATGGAACAGAAAGCCAAGTCAGAGAACAAATAAAGTGGGCACATATGCTTATTGAAAATCAGAGAACAAATAAAGTGGGCACATATGCTTATTGAAACTTGATTATTACACAGATATTACTAACATGGTCATTATTTTACTATATGTGTGATGTAAATATTATAGTGATAAGAAAGAATTCTTTTTTCTAGTATATTGTTGATAAACACTACTTGCTCTGAAATGTAGAAAATGAAGCCAGATTGCAAATATACGAATACATTTAGAAATTTAAGTGTGGTGGAGGAATATTCTGATGGTCCAGCTGGAATGACAATAAAAATCCTGGAGTAGTCACTCACATTAAGGAGCTTCCCAGGAACGGAAGTCAGCATTATGCTTCCTTCATCCAAAAATGTCTTGCTGTGAAAAAGAAGCTATACCTGCACTAAACAGAATGTTTAGTGACATAATAAAGATTGTGGATTTATAAAGGTTATTGCATGAAATTTGATATTCTCTATTGCTACATCAGATGAAAGTCAGAGATGGCTTGCTGAGGTATGATAGTTTTCAGGGGAAAAATATTTCAAGAAAGTATAACTATAACAAACGTCTAGTGATTTTATAAAGTGAGAGAATAGTTTGGTCTCAGTTTTTTAAGAATGTGAATTGGACATCTGAACTTACTTATCTTACACATTTGATATTTTAAATGTGAAGCAAATAAGGCAACATTTTTTGTGTGTCAGATAAGAGAAACATGAAAATGGAAATTTAGAGGCTTTGAAGAACACAGTTTCTATAGATTGTTATGACATATGCCATGATAAATAGCAACTTTCAATGGTATAGATAGTGATCTTGATATTACCCATTTATGAAAAAATTATAACTGAACCATACAAATTTTATCAAACAGTTTGAATTTCATTTTTCATCAAAAGAGCCACATATAAACATAAATCTGGAATGCAGTTCTTTCATTGAATGATAACTCAAATGGAACCACACCTTTATATGCTAGATCATTGGAACTACCTGTTGATGAAAGATTGGTGAGGAATTTTATAAATACATCACTTACATTAATTTGAATAAAAGCTTAAAATAAATATCCTAGATTTTCAGAATTCAAAATGAGTTTTAAAATCTCTTCTTTACATTTTCATCAACATGCCTTTATAAGGCTGGTTTCTCTACTATGAGAGTTATTAAGACAAATCATAGAAACCATCAGAGATAATTTACCCTCTACAATAGCACTGATGCTAGTCCAACTTAGGTTAGAGAAGTAAACATTCAAGAATCAAGTCCGTTTGTCAAATTTGAAACTTTAAAGATGGATGTGAAAAATGTTCATTCAGATTCTTCTTATAGACATTTAATAGGGGAAATCATTGTTTTTTTTTTTTTGAATACAGCTTTTTGAATAGTTATGTCTGTGAGATGCAAAATTTTCTGAATTTATAGTGATTTTCTACATTGTTTACCTGTATAATTACTTACTTTAAGTCAGTATGTCAATTTTCTTTTCCCTCTATTATTTTTGTTCTGATTATATTTATTGAATATAACATTGTTCTATTAACTTTAATAATAAAAATATATTTATATTTTGCATATCCTTAAATGTTATTTTCTAATTATTTATATTTTATTTATAAAACTAAGATCATGACATCCAGTCCCATCTCTTCATGGGAAATAGATGGGGAAACAGTGGCTGCCTTTATTTTTTGGGGCTCCAAAATCACTGCAGATGGTGATTGCAGTCATGAAATTAAAAGACGCTTATTCCTTGAAAGGAAAGTTATGACCAACCTAGACAACATGTTAAAAAGCAGAGACATTACTTTGTCAACAAAGGTCCATCTAGTCAAGGCCATGGTTTTTCCAGTGGTCATGTATGAATGTGAGAGTTGGACTATAAAGAAAGCTGAGCACTGAAGAACTGATGCTTTTGAACTGTGGTTGTTGGAGAAGACTCTCGAGAGTCCCTTGGACTGCAAGGAGATCCAACCAGTCCATCCTAAAGGAGATCAGTCCTGGATGTTCATTGGAAGGACTGATGCTGAAGCTGAAACTACAATACTTTGCCCACCTGATGCGAAGAACTGACTCATTTGATAAAACCCTGATGCTGGGAACAAATGAGGGCAGGAGGAGAAGGGGATGACAGAGGATGAGATGGTTGGATGGCATCACCGACTCAATGGACATGAGTTTGGGTAAACTCCGGGAGTTGGTGATGGACAGGGAGGCCTTGTGTGCTGCGGTTCATGGGGTCATAAAGAGTCGGACATGACTGAGTGACTGAACTGAACTGAACTGATTTATAAAACTGTTGATATGTGACTGATTGTATTACATTGAAAATAAAGTAGATCCTTCACGTTAGTTATAGAAGCACTGATTTAGAATATAAAGGGAGCAAAAAAAGTAGCAATAAATAAAAGATAATAGGAAAATTAGCAAAAATTACAAACAGGCAATTTGTAGGAGAAGAGATAAAAATTCTAACATACATTTGAAGAGATACTTCAATTCATTAAAAATCAGAGAAATGAAAATAGTGATGGAATGTGCTTTTTATCTATCGTGTAGGCCAAAGTCAGAAATCTGGAGTATACCAATTCCTGACAAGGATATGAGGATACAGGAATCTTTATAGACTGCTGGTGGGAGTGTGGAATGGTCTAGTTATTCTGGAAAGCAATTTGGCACCAAATGGCAACCCACTCCAGTGTTCTTGCCTGGAGAATCCCAGGGATGGTGGAGCCTGGTGGGCTGCCATCTACGGGGTCACACAGAGTTGGACACGACTGAAGAGACTTAGCAGCAGCAGCAGCAGTAAAATAGAGTATTTACATATGTATAGACCCAGTAATACTGTTCCTGGCTAAAAACCCAAAGAAATTACCACACTGTTTCATAAGGGAATGTATCAGATGCCCCCTTGATGCTGTCTCAGAACCTTTTATCCTCATGGGCTCTAGGACCCCTAGTCACTCTACTGCCCAACAAAGTCCCTGCCAACCTACCCTATTCAGAATTTGTAACCACTATAGCAGCAATTAATTCTACAGATTGCTCAATTCAGCCATGGGAATCTACCTGGATTTCTGAGTCCTCCCACCACTGTAGGACACAGGGGGAGGTCTCTTCCTAATTAAGTAACTGAGTGGATGGGTTACCTTTTGTCTCCAGTGTGCACTCTCTTTCCCCTTTTTCCTATAGGCAACTTTTCCTGTGTCTTTAATATGCATTTATTTTTTGTGTTTATGTTCCTGCATACTGTATATTCAGAGAAGGCGATGGCACCCCACTCCAGTACTCTTGCCTGGAAAATCCCATGGATGGGGGAGCCTGGTGGGCTGCAGTCTACGGGGTCGCTAAGAGTCGGACAAGACTCAGTGACTTCACTTTGACTTTTCACTTTCATGCATTGGAGAAGGAAATGGCAACCTACTCCAGTGTTCTTGCTTGGAGAATCCCAGGGACAGGGGAGCCTGGTGGGCTGCTGTCTATGGGGTCGCACAGAGTTGGACATGACTGAAGTGACTTAGCAGCATACTGTATATTGTTTTATATATCTTAAGTAACAAATTATAAATCCAGGGATTTTCAAGGCATGGTCCTGAGTCTCAGGAAACTTCTTAGTCTGGAATAGAAAGCCTGAATATTTCATTGTTTGACAAGTTACTTTCTCCATGTGGGTGTGCATGCTAAGTGGCTTCAGTCATGTCCTGTTCTTTGTGACCTCATGGACTGTAGTCTGCCAGGCTCCTCTATCCATGGATTTCTCCAGGAAAGGAACTAGAGTCAGTTGCCAAGTCCTCCTCCAAGGGGTCTTCCCAACCCAGGGACTGAACCCGTGTCTCTTATGTCTCCTGCATTGGCTGGAAGGTTCTTACCTATAGTGCCACCTGGGAAGCCCCTGTTTCCTCCATATAGCTTCCCAAATTGTCTTCTAATCTCTGATTTTAACTAAGCAACTTAATCCTTTGTAATTTAATTTCTGGCTTTTCCCGCTAATTTGTCAATGGACCTCTTTTTCTTAATCTCTCCTTTAATGTTTATTCTGATTTCTGAAACTCGGTACTGATTCTGACAAAACACTGCTATTCTCAAGTATCTTTGTGATATTTAGCATGTATCAAATAACAACTGTACTACAACAAAACAACAGTATATTCAATGCATATATAACTGGAGAGAGGGCTATGTATGACATTATGTAATCCGTATAGATGTGGAAAATACATGGAAAAACAATGTGGTTGGAAAAGTTAAACATCCTTGCTAATCTTTCTAAGTCAAATAGGAATTATCTTCTTAGCTGTTCCTACAAAGGCATTTGTACTCTGTGCTACTCATCTTCTGGTTTTTTAATTTTTCTCTTTTATTTCCTCTTACTTTGGTGGAATATGGCTCAGAAAGCACAAAAGAGAACTGGTGGTCTTTTGAGTTTCTTCTCTAAGATTCTGAGACTCTGTGACCGCTATGGCTCAGTGAATGACCATTGGAATAAAAGTTGGGCTAGCAGGGGAAAAAAAAACAGCTAAAGAAAGCTCTTTCATGCTGAACTGACTATTCTCCAAGTCACCAGAAACTATAGTAAATCATTTGGGGGAAAAAGACAAAATACAAGAAAGTTGTACTGTGCAACTTTCAATTAACAGTATTGTTCAGGATTTTTTTTCTTAGTATGTAGCTAACAAAATTAGTGCAGGAACATACTTCTGGACAGATTACTAAATACTTTGCCTATGCCTCCTGTTTTACACTTCCTTGCCTTTCCTTGTTTCAGTGCAAATTTTTCATTTTCATCAAATGAGTCCTTGAAATGGGATTGCTAGTATGTTTGATAACTCTGTCTGAAGAAATAGATTTCAAAGCTCTGGACTAGCATATTGCATTACATAAAAGTCACTTGCATTCAGATTAAGTAATATTTATTGGTTGATATACTCTTAAAATGGAATTAAATCCCTTTGTTTCATACCTGTTTCTCTGCCAGCTTTTCCTTTTCTCTTTTGTTTTCAAAAACTGAGCACTTCTTCCCTAAGTAGACTCTGATAACCTGTCAATGTGAAGAAACAGTCCATAGCCTGGTGATGGAAGGTTTAGTCTTATCCCAGCCTATTGGGAAATACCCTCTGACCTGTCACTCTTCTCTGTAAAACTAAGACTAATTTAAAGATAAATTGTATGGAGCTACTGTGAAGCAGAAGCAAAGATAAAGTTAATGGGAATGTGATTCGATTTATAAAAATCTGATTTACGCACAACTTTTCAGCAGCACATTTATAACATCAAATGAAGAACATCTGTACTAAAGGAAACAACAAATTCCTTGAGCCTTCATTATGAAAAGAAATCAAATTGTGAGGAAAGACAAGATATATAGGCAATTACTCAATATCAACATGGCTGACAAGTTCAACTATAGCTGGTTAGAAAAAAATAATTAAATTCCTTGAACCATAAGCTTGTTCACTCTTTTATCTCTACTGTCTGGGGGAAATAGAACAGCAACTGTTTATTGTGAAGCCAGGGCAGGCTTTTGTTACTAGGACCTTCACGTCTTTCGGAAGAGCCGTGATGGTGAGAATTGCACTTGACTATTGGATAATACTAGCCTCTTAGCAGAGACATTTATTTTTCACTAGCTGTCCTTGTTCTCTCTCAGTCTTGACTTATTCCAGTTACTTGCAACCACGTGACTTTCTAGTCAACAGGTTGAGGTGAAAGTGACCTTGTCACTTCTCAGTCAAGGCATTTTTGTACAGGCATAGGTTTTCTACTTTTCTGCCACTGTGAACACCAAAGTGGAACCTTCAAATATTAACCTGCTGAGATCCCTAAATAAGTATATGGAACAGAAGCCTTCACTGACCCACGCTGAACTATAGATGAATCAGAAATAAACATTTTGTTGTATTATGCCATGTAAGTTTGGGGGTCAGTTTGTTCCACATCATGAATTAGTGTATACTGATGAACCGACTGCATAGGTGTTGCTAATTCAGACTTCATACTAATTTTATTGCCCTGTAATCATCTTTTGAAGTATTTATTTATTTATTTTTTAAAACAAATATTTTAGAGAGGAAAAGAGTGTAGAAAACAAACTGCCATAATTTCTAAGTTTTAATTCAGTTTTATTTTAAAGCTTTTGTTTTTATCTTGGGAGCTGTTTAATGGGATCATATTCAGTAGCATTGCTGCTGCTAAGTCACTTCAGTCGTGTCCAACTCTGTATGACCCCATAGACGGCAGCCCACCAGGCTCCCCCGTCCCTGGGATTCTCCAGGCAAGAACACTGGAGTGGGTTGCCATTTCCTTCTCTAATGCATGAAAGTGAAAAGTGCAAGTGAAGTCGCTCAGTCATGTCCAACTCTTCGTGACCCCATGGACTTCACCCTACCAGGCTCCTCTGTCCATGAAATTTTCCAGGCAAGAGTACTGGAGTGGGGTGCCATTGCCTTCTCAGTACCACTAGATACAGGTAAAAATGTGAACACTGGGTTCACAGGGTTCCAGTAATTTCATCAGTTTAGCATTTTATTTCTTTTGGTAGAAACATCTTTCAATCAAGTCATCTTTCAATCAGTCCATATGCTCCAGGTTTGATATTAAATTTGTGGAAGAAATTGGAACAATTTTTTAGAAAGCTCTGACAGTTTATAAATAGATACTGGGTTGTTAACTTCAAGCCAGGTGAGAGAATATATAGTCTTGCTAAATTTTTATTTCAGCTGTTCTAGTAAACATACCTATTGGTTAGATATGCATTTTTATCCTAATAGTGACAGAGATTAAAATTTAGGAGGTGATTTTTAACACAAAATTCAATGTAAAAGGCAAAATTTTGATGCAATAGTTTCAAATGTGGATGCAACATACTTGAATTTGGTAATGTTAGGTGGCAAATTGTACATTTATTAGCAAGTGCTTATTTATATTCTTAAAATATTAATTGTTTGAATCCATCATTATAAAATTATCATGAAGCCCAGAGTCCAGACTTTATGTGCAGCAGCAGTTCTTTAAACTCTACAACAACGGTATGAAAAACATCATCATTATCCTTAAGGCTTAAATGAAGAACTTGAAGCAACAGTAGGTAGTAAGTTGCTTAAGGCCACATGACTGCTGCTGCTGCTGCTGCTAAGTCGCTTCAGTCGTGTCCGACTCTGTGCGACCCCATAGATGGCTGCCCACCAGGCTCTCCCATCCCTGGGGTTCTCCAGGCAAGAACACTGGAGTAGGTTGCCATTTCCTTCTCCAATGCATGAAAGTGGAAAGTGAAAGTGAAGTCGCTCAGTCGTGTCCAACTCTTAGCGACATCATGGACTGCAGCCTACCAGGCTCCTCCATCCATGGGATTTTCCAGGCAAGAGTACTGGAGTGGGATGCCATTGCCTTCTCCAAAGCCACATGATTAGGAAGTGGCAAACTTTGGATCCAGGATATTCAATTCCAGAGTCCTCTCTATTAATCCCTGTGTGTGTGTATTAGTCGCTGTCATGTATGACTCTTTGCAGCCCCATGGACTGTAACTCACCAGGCTCCCCTGTCCATGGAATTCTCCAGGCAAGAATACTGGAGTGAGTTGCCATTCTCTTCTCCAGGGGATCTTCTTGACCCAGGGATTGAACCCATGTCTCCTGCATTGCAGGCAGATTCTTTGCTTTACTAAATCTATTACTATTTGTCAAGTATTGCACTGCACAAGTCATGGACAATATTTCAATTATTTCACTACACTTATGAGGTGTATATCAATATCCTAATTTTCACAAGTAGAAAGACTGAAGAAAAGAAACATTAAGGTAAATCAACTACATTGCAATAAAAATTGATTAAATTTAGTTAGTTTTATTAAAGAAGAGAAATCTTAAGGAACTGGATCTAATCATACAACAGCAAATGTGGTGGTAGGAGTTGACTTCAAACTATGCTCAAAGGGAAATGAGCTTGATTTTCAAATGATAGTGGGGATAAAAACTCTGTGTTCAGACACATAGCATGACGCAGTGCAGGGTCCTGTGCAAATGATAAATGTGGCAATGACTTGGTGGCCCTCTGAATACAACAATGTGGTACCCATTAATATATTTAGTAGCACTGTCCAATTTCGAAACAAAAACAAAAAACTATACTCCCAGTTAAATTTAAATTTTAGATGAATATATTTTTTAGTATGAAAGTCCCATATAATACTTTGAACATACTTATATTGAAAAACAATTTGTTGTTTATCTGAAATTCAGATTTAACTGGGCCTCTTCCATTTTATCTGGCAATCCTATTTTCTAGAAGTTTCCTCACTTGTACTTTCATTTTGTGATTCTTTACCACATTCAAGGCACAGGTCCCTTTGTTATATCTTTGGAATAAAAGTGTTATAAAAATCTATAATTCATTATTGCTATTTATTTACCTACAACAAAGGAGAAAGATGGGATGAGATAGTTTTTAGTTTTTTCTTAAGTATATGGGATATATAAACATGGACACTCTACATAAATTACTTTTTGTATTATTCTCTAGTTACAATGTATCAACTCCTACATCTACTTAAAAAATGTAGACATAGATGCTCATAGAACAAAACCTCACATATTTATTAGTATTTCACACACTTGAACTTTAAAGATGATATGAACCTTCTTGAAGTCAATACATTTATCAACAGATCTTGTTAGACTGCGTTTTTGATGATATGACTGCTATTTTGAGAGCATCACTGAGCAACTTCATTAATTTTTTTTTCTAAGACTGTCTTTTTCTTGGAAATCTTGACTGCCATTATTATATATATTCTTTCCTTCATTTCTAACAAAACACAATATAGTTAGAATACAAAAACACTTTAGAACAAAAGTTTGATGAAAAATAGTAAATGATCACTATCTCGGATTTTTCTTTTTCTTTTTCATTTAAAGCCTGTGTCTTCTCCATTTGTGGAATTAGGGGCTGTAGGGCACTAACTGCTGTGTCATAAGACCAAAAGGCCGATATACCTGACAAAGACGCAGTGAGATGGAAGACTTGTCGTTGTTTTGAAAACAGTTTCCAAGATGTACTTAATTCCTCTCTGTTAATTATTAAAATCAGCTGACTGACCTTGTGACGAGTGACTGATTTCCAGTTTTCATCTGTTATGGCTCATCTTCTTCTCCAAGTTCCTTGTTAATGTGTGAAAATAACTGGCAAGGTTTTTCAAATTCGGTGGAATGATTAAACTCATTGCTAGACTGAGACAAAATTTGTAAACAGGAATACATGACACTATGTAAATATGAATTTTATAATAATGAAATTACACAAGCAGAAGAAAAAGGCTTTTCTGGTGGCCCGGGGGTGAAGAATCCACCTCTGATGCAGGGGACACAGGTTCGATCTTTGGGTCAGGAAGATCCCCTGGAGGAGAGGGGATCAACCTTTTCCAGTATTCTTGCCAGGAGAATCCCATGGACAGAGGATCCTGGAGGGCTACAGGCCATGGGGTCGCAAAGAGTTGGACACGACTAAAGTGACTAAGCATACACACACACAAGGAAAAGAGAGAAGAACCCTGGTCTTTTCATTGTAGAATTAATAAAAGGGAAGAATGAAGCAAGCATTTTAACCCCAAGGAGTGGCATCTCACTCCTTCCATCATCTGCTCTCCAACAAGTGATCTTGGTTTGGGAAAAGCTAATAGTGGAATTTCTTCTTATCTACACAATATGAAAAATCCATAAATTTATAATCTGGTGATCCTCCTTCCTGTCTTTTTTTCTGGAGCTTCCTTGATGGAGTATGATATTTACTGGGCTGACATAAAAACTCAGGAATGTTAATTATTTTCCTAAGAAACATATCTGAAAATAAGGTTTTTCTTATAAATTACAGAATAAGATGTGTCTACACACATTTTTGTTTAACTTGAATATGTCAGCATTACACTTTGCTCATTGTGTGTATTTCCTTATTACAGTGACTGGGTTTGTTAAGAAAAATTCAAATGATGCTGTTTGGCATTCTTAATTAACAGAAGAAGGTCCCAGAACAGTGTTTGAGAACACCTCTCAAAAAAGGGGAGAAATCCCTGTTAGATACAACACTGACTCATCTTCAGTAGTAAAGAGTTTCCTAGGCACTTCCCTCTACTACTTTTGGGGAAATTGGTCTGGAAGGAGGTTAAATTGCATCATTGTATGATTATATCAGGATCTTTATCATCTGTATCTAGATTTTGCTATACTCACTGCAGGTTTACAGAAACTTTTTTTTTTTTAAATGTGCATTTATTTTTGGCCATTCTGGGTCTTCGTTGCTGTACGAGCTTTTCTCTAGTTGCAACAAGTGGGTCTCCTTTTTAGGTGCGGTGCATGGGCTTCTCATGGTGGTGGCTTCTCTTATTGCAGAGTGCTGGCTCCTGGGCTCAGAGCACAGACTCAATAGTTGTGGTACATGGGCTTAGTTGTCCTAAGGCATGTGGGATCTTTCCGGACCAGGGCTTGCATGTCTCCTGTGTTGCCAGGTGGATTCTTTACCACTGAGCCACCAGGGAAGCCCATACTTAAACCTTTTAATCTCTGAAAGGAATCTTCACGTTTAGGAAAGGAGGATAAGTCATTCTCATTACTATTTAGAAGAATTTCTTTTCTACTTCTGTGACCTAGTTAGTGGGCTTCATGGAGGTACATCAGAGACTGACAGAATTTGGGAAGTTCACTTCCAAATGCATGGACTCAGAGTAAACTTTTCAAGTCCGAGTACATTGGTACCTGGGGAAACATTGCATGAAATCATGTGCACTGGATAGCTTTTATGGAGCTCATTATCAAACGGGAACATTAGGCAGGAATCTGGCAGAGAAAATGTAATCAGGATTTATAATTAAGTGAGAAGAGAATTTATAAACTTGATTATAATTGTAGGGTTCCTAGGCCTTTTTCCAAATATCAGCCACATGCACTGTGACTATAAAATAAGAATTTGTATACTAAGAATTATTTATTATGATTTCAGTTCGGAAAACGTTGACAGGTTAGTCTCAAACTGAAAATCTTGCAATCCTTCTAAAGAAAGTTTGGTTACAGGATATTTTTTAGTAGATCCAGTCTGGAAGTATTTCCAATAATTACATAACTCAAAATAACTTCTCAAACAAAAATTCATTGTTTTTCCTCAAGGATGTTAGTACTGTTCTCTTTAAATGGAAGACTTTTTGAAAGAGAAAAAAAGTTTGCTTATTTTGCAGGTACATCTTATCCTGGTAGGACTAAAGGCAGATCCAGCTCCCCCTTTCATTTGTGTTATTGATCTTCTTAGGAGTTTGGAAATAATGATAGAATTTTCTGGAACTAGCAGCCAGGGTGTTGTGGGCTTGGGCATCGTGGCTACTGAGAAAGACAGATAAGCATGATCCTGACTAGTTGCTGTTGCAGCAAGGGCTTGGAATTAGGTGACTCATTCCTCAAGACTGAGAGTCTAGCTTGTGCAGCATTAGCCAACTTGGTGAAAGAACAGTATAGTGGTTCTGAGTTGGATTTTATACCTAGCCTGACTTGGATGTGGACCCTGGGTATAATATTGACTAATTGTGAGAGTATGAGTGTTACTCAAGACTCAGTTTCCTCATCTGTAAAACAAGGCTAATAAAACCAAATTTGATAAATTTTTATGAGGTTTAAAATTGATGTGTAAACATATATCCCTGATATATAGTGGATGCTCAGATAATGAGCATTTATTTGAGTACCTATTTTCATTGTTGTTATTTCACTGCAAAGTTATTGATTGAGTTTCTAGCCATCTATATATCCATGTAGTCTTTTAAAAGATGTTACATTTCCTCTCTGGTTACATATACTGTGTACCTACTTGTTAAGATATACAAGTAGGGACTAGTGTTTTATAATGAAAGAACAGTTAGGTATAGACATTAATTATGGCTCTATTTTTAGGTTAAATATAGGAAACACCTTTAAAACTAGATCCTTGATTTTATTTGCAAATAAAATCAGAGTTATTGATCACTTCAAAGCACTCTGACTTCAGGGGCCTTAAAATCTGTTTAGTGAGGCAGAAGACATGAACTCATGAAAAGTTAAAATGGACAGAAGACATTACTAATGGCCAAAGGAATGAGTGGAAGTGAGTGAGCTTCATGGCCACAGGCAGAGCCTTGGGCTAGAGGAACCTGGGGACCCTCAACAACAGCTCTGAGCTTGGAGCTCTGCTGAGGTATGTGGGTAAACGTGGAAATCAGGCCTCAGGGAGCTCTCTCAGACAACCTCTTACCCAGCCAGAAAGCTAAGTAGAACATTCATCCTACAAGCCAGCAGTGATCATGAAAATCTAGATACACTTAATGGAAATTAACTAAAAATATATTGGCCTTCTTTACAAAAAGAGTATGGATTCATACATTTAAAAAGATTTTTTATGGCCTGTATTAGAAATGTGATACTGAAATAGAATATTTTTTGGAAAGTATTCTGGCCGTTCCACTGCAGCTTGCAGTGCAGAGACAGTAGGAATCCCTGGGCAGGGCTGGTTGAGCCGTGATCACAGAGGGAGGCACCGGCAGTCTTGGAGAGCACTGTGGGTTTGGCTGTCTGTTGCATGTTATTGGGGGCTTCCCAGATGCTAGTGGTGCTAGTGGTAAAGAACCCACCTGCCAATTCAGGAGACATAACAGTCATGGATTTGATCCCTGGGTTGGGAAGATTCCCCTGGAGAAGGAAATGACAACCCACTCCAGTGTTCTTTCCTGAAGAATCCTATGGACAGAGGAGCTTCATGGACTACAGTCCATGGGGTCTCAAAAGAGTCAGATACAACTTAGCGACTGAACAACAAATTATTTTGTTTAATCTTGAGAAACCTCTATGAGGTGGATAGTTTTTCTGACCAAAATTAAATGATTAAGTAATTGAGTCCCAGAGCCTTTAATTAATCTCACTGTAGAAATATAACTAGGACGTGCCAGAGGAAGATGGGAACCAAGTCGGTCAACCAAAGAGCACTGGAGTTAACCAGGCAAACCCTGCCTTCCTGAACAGATAAAGGGATTCTATTAGTGAATCTACTGATGCAGAGGACGGTCTATTCCTATGACTGCAACTTCTCTGGAATGCTGGGTAAAAGTCCAAACATAAAAAGGGTAATTTTAAAAATTGTACATATATATATGTATATATGATACTCATGCATCTATAATGTATGTGTGCATATGAGTCAGTTCATGTATGTAAGTATATGGGTATTTGTGCAAATACCCTCCCCCCAAATTTTAGACCAAAGACTCCCCTCTAGGTAGCATTATATTTAGAGCAACAATGAAATAGGAAAACTGGAGGTAGAAATATTTGCATATTATTTTGCCTCAGTTGTTAACATTTTAGTTGAATTTTTAGAGAAACAGTTACAGCATGATATGCTTGGAATTACTCTTTTCTCTGTTTTTCTGTGTAGCAGAGCAGAAAATGTGAGAAGGTTTATTCTGAATCCCAACTGAGGAACCAGTATGATTCATGTAGTCAACTATTTTCGTCTTCTTGGAACTTTTTTTTTTTAGGTATTTCCTGTATTCTCTGTTCTACACCACTTCTCTTCCTCCTCTGTTTCTCTGTGTTCTCTGGGTGGGCTTGTGAATCCTGCGGCTGTCAGTGTCACCTTCAAAAACTGTATTTCCAGTCAATGCTTTTACCATGCCTCAAAAAAGTAAAAATATCTTACTATATATTTGAGATCTCTTTAACACAGACAATGGGAACTTCTGTTTTTCTCCTGAGACCTGCTTCTCCATTGTCTTTTCCACCTCATTAAATGGCACCACAATGTACCCAGTTAGTTGCTCAAGGCACTAACCTAGGAATGATTCTCAATTCTCTTTTCCTTCCAGCCCAACCTGAAATCCTCACTCAGTAGGTTCTGTCATCTTTCTCTCAAAGCATATCCCTTGTGTCCTTTAACTTCAACACTGCTTCCTTGGTCTAGGCCACCATCCTCTCTTGCCGAGAATAGCCTCTTAAATCCTTTCTCTACCTCTATTTTTCTTCATTATCATTTACTAAAGTACCAAGAGTAATCTTTTAAAATGAATAATAGACTCACGTCACTTCCCTGTTAAAACATCCCAAACGCTATCATTAGTCTTAGAATAAAGTCCAAATGTATTGCCTTGCTTGGCTTAGAACACCCTGTGTAAATCTGCTCCCTGCCTGATGTTTACCTCATTACATATTAATAACCTCCCTCTCCCCACCCCATCCCCCCATCTTGGCCACTGAGTTTTTGCCACACTGGTCTTTCTGTTCCTTTCCATGTCTCTGCCTGACTTAGGGCCTTGATACTAGCTGTTCCTTATGCCTGAATGCCCTTTCAATGACCTTTGCTTGCCATTCAGATGTTATATTAAGTGTCTTTGGTTCTGAGAAGCCTTCTCTGACCACCCAAACTAAAGTACACATGCAGTAACTAACTCCTTCTCACACCATCCTGCTTAAATTCTCTCCATAACAGTTAGCATGTTCTGACGGTTTCTTATTTACATTATTGTCTAATATTTATTTGTTCATTGTTTTCTCCACGAGAATATAAACTTCTTGAGATCACACACCTTATCTATCTTGTTCACTGCAGTACCCAGAGGCCTAGTTAGTGCTTGTCAGAGTAGACCCTTGGTACATATATGTTAAATATTGATAGAATGAAGGCTTGTGTGTTGAATTCAAGATATTTTTAAATGGATTCTCTGTAGCTCTTAGCTGGCTCCCACCTTTAAACCATGAGTCTTGGTTTACAAAGAAATAGATGGAGTTGGGTCTGTTTTGGCAGGTACTAAGGAACCCAGCTGACGCCACAGCCTGGGAGCTAACAGGCAGTTTGCCTTATGCCAGCTTGAAAGGCTCCATAGGGTTGACTGATCCACCCATAATTCTTGGCATCTGGAGTGCAGAATGAGAAAGTAATGATAAAAAATTAATATTCACCAACCATTATATACTAATATAATATCACAGGGAAATTATGGCTAATAAACACTCTGACTCAAAAAGCCTCATAATTTAGCCCTCTAGAAGTTCAAGCAGGCAAACGAACATAAACTTAGTTACCAGTATACTAATAGTCTATAGTCCCAGCTTTCTAGTTGTAAGAGTTGATTAATCAAAAATGTGACCTAAAAGGCATCCTCAGTTGACTAGAATGGTTGGTAGAATTTGATGTGGCTTTGGCTACTTGCTAGTAGTCCTGTGATTATGTTATTTCAAAAAGAAGTTAACTTGCAGGTGTATAATTAGTGGATCTTAATCTTGAGGGATTATCTAGGAGGGACTTATTGAATCCCAAGAGCCCTTCAATAGCTGGGAGTGATTGCAGAAGGGAAGTCAGAGAGATTCAAAGTATGAATAGGGCTGACACCTCATTGCTAGGTTTGAAGAGGAAGTGAGGGGACCTGTGAAGAGTGTGGGTGGCCTCTGTGAACAGAGAGCAGTCCTCAACTTGTAGCCAGTGAGGTAACGTGGACCTAAGTCCTGTTGCTGCTGCTAAGTCGCTTCAGTCGTGTCCGACTCTGTGCGACCCCATGGACTGCAGCCTACCAGGCTTTTCCGTCCATGGGATTCTCCAGGCAAGAACACTGGAGTGGGTTGCCATTTCCTTCTCCAATGCATGAAAGTGAAAAGTGAAAGGGAAGTCGCTCATTCGTGTCTGACCTTCAGTGACCCCATGGACCGGCTCAGCCTTCCAGGCTCCTCTGTCCATGGGATTTTCCAGGCAGAAGTACTGGAGTGGGGTGCCATTGCCTTCTCCGTAAGTCCTGTTAGCTACAAGAAATTGATTGAATCACCTGTCCCCCCATCTGCGCTCTGGAGGGTGGCCTATTGCTTGCCAGCAGTTACAGGCCAGCTCTGGCCTGGCTGGGTCAGTGAACTGTTCTCTTATTTGCTGTGTTGGATCACACCTACTCTACCCCTTCCAAGTTTTTTCTTCCCTGAGTATTCTCCCTCAGCCCTAGGCAACATATAAAGTGGCCTTATATCTTATAGTTACTTTAAAAAAAATTTCATAGTTAGTCATTCTTTATATTAAACTTCCACTGCTTAACCTACAATGTGATTTCTATTTCCTGATGGAATTTAGAATGATACTGCTGACTGTGATGAAATCGCTCTTCTTAGGGCATATAAGCCCTGTTTTTGAATACATGATTTAATCAAATCCATATTTAAAGTTCCTATGGGTCACTGTCCACTTTCCTATCTTGGAACAAGAGTTCAAATTATACAGATTTTATTACAGGGAAGGAGATATTCTTGTATTTGGATTTTTTTCAGAAGATAGTTTATCTAATTTAATAGAAATAACATTAGCCTTATTACCTATACAGAAAAAATTTCCATGACTATCTGTGTAATGCAAGGCACATTTTCAGAACAAATACATAAATAATTGCTGATATTTAGAAAGAAGCTTAGATTACTTAGTGGGCATAATTTCCAGGTTCTATTTATCTTATAACAAAGTAATTCCTCCTTTAGAGTACTAAGTTATGATTGTTTTAAGTAACATGACTTTTATTACATTTTACTTCTTCAAATTTTAAAACTTATTTACTGTTTAAGTTTTTGATTGATGTTCTGCTTTTAACGTACAAAGTAAGAATGGTCAGGGTCAGCCCTTCTTATGTTATTTTGTGGTCAATATTGAAAATCTTTGTTCCACTTGAATGTATCTATCTAGGACATAGAGCTGGTTGTCTGGCTGTGGAGGAAAAGGAAAATGCAGTGGATACAGTAGGAGAAGGTGGGCTGAAACCCATTCCAAATTCACTGACACATATATTGTTCCTAAGACATGATCCACAAGTGTGTATGAAATTAATTGCTCATCAAAAGAGCACATGCAAATAAGTGAAATTTTAGAATGACTCAACACTTCCCTTTGTAATTATTATGAAGAGGACACAATGCCCTGTGCTAACTCTTACAACTTCTTTTCCTTCTTTCGTATCTATTGTCCATGCGTGCCACTTCTTTCAGCCTTTCACTCCCACTGTCTCCCTCCAAATGCCCCAGCTTTTATCAGTGTTTGCCTCTTGCTCTCTCCACTGTCTTCCTTCCTTACTCTTTATTCAAGCAAGGATCAGTGTAATGGAAGATAGAGAAGGAGATTTGAAGGAAATTTGAAGTTGGCCAAGTTGGAATCCTTCTTAGTGGTAGAAGCCTGACTTAAGGCTTAGAGATCTCTTTTATTCTTATTTTCAAATCCCATCAGTACCAACAGTACCAACTCCAGTGACAGACAACCGAAAAGTGATTTCCAAGGTCTATATTTAGTCAGCGTTCTAGAGCAGGGAGGCATAGTGTCTCTGAACTAGTTAATCTGTGGTCACAAATTGTGTTACCTGTGAAAGAGATTTTGAAATGGAGATTAATGAGCAGGACATTTTTAGGAATTGCTATTGAGTTGTGGGAAAGACTGAAAAAAAAAACAGGTTTGGTTAGGGAGGAGTTGAACTTCGATCGGTTGTGTTAGCTGACTCTTTGAGGAACTCTAGGGCTGGGCTGGCCCTTTAGAGCTGTCTTGGGTAGGGATGAAGGAACATGGTCTTCATGTTCCCACACTGATGTGTGGATGTGTACTAACTCCGGGAGGAACTATAACTTTGAGCAAGGCAGTTTTCTTCAGCTAAGGCAGTCCTCAAAGAGGGCTAGTTTTTGGAGATGGTCTCCTTTCAGCATTCTCAACAGCTGAGTGACTAGACCCTTCATTCCTTGAGAGAATTCCAGGCAGTATATCCATGTATCCACCACACATGACCATATGATGGCATTTGCCAATGAGACATGTGCTTGGTCAAACGTGTCATTAATTACTACTTGTAGGAAATCTTAATAGAGATTTATCATGGAACTCTCTGGAAAAATCAGATTTTATTTCTAGCGGTGAGGGAAATGTATAAAACAGCTTACCTTGGCTGACACAGTTGTAGAACAGGAGAGGCTACTTCAAGGTTGGAGTGGGGAAATTAACATGATAAAGATATAAATGAACACATGTGGGGTCTGGGGTCCATGTATTCCTTGGCCATTAGAAACTACTGCTTGTGCAGCTGGCAGCGTGACAGAAGACAGAGGGCAGTGATCCTAAATTTGGGTAATTTTCTTTCTTTCATGGCTCCTCAGGTGACTACTATACCTGCACAGCAATTTCTTACCACAAAGAAGCAAGGATTGGTGGTTCAGATGGTGCTTGTGTCCCATCACCATTAGCTGCAGAAGCGAGCACTCTGGAGAGTTTGAATAATAAATATATCGCTCTTTGTTCCCATCTCACACCCTGAAAGTTTTCTTTGAAGTTTAGAGTGCCTTTCATGTTGTGGAAAATTTGCTGTAATATTCTGAAGGTCTAAATCTTTCTAGCAGAGCTATCAAAGGGCACATCATAGTCAGTGGTTCTGTTGACTGACTTCTGTGTTCAATTATGAGTTCCATGTGGGTGGACACCATGTCTCTATTCTCTATCACTCCTGACCAGCATCCCAAGAGGAAAGCAGATTCTTACCAATGTTTGTTGAATGATTAGATGACTAAATAAATTTTATACTGTTATTATGATCTGGCTACTCAGTGCTTTTTCTCTGAGAATTTAAAATTATTTTGCTAACTGGTTGCTAGTTTCCTATACAACAGACACAGCTACCTTGGATCTTAGTATCAAAACATACGAGGAATGTCTACTGTGTATCTAATTAGTTGAGAACAGAGCATCTTTCCTTAAAGACCATCTGCATTTTTTAAGAGCAGAGAGAGCTTGTGTGGCTGAAGGCTCCAGATTCTAATTCAATTACATTGCAGACTAAAGGGAGCTGCAATTGGAATCTAATCAGGCCATCAATATTGGTAACAGTAGTAATCAGTCAGAGCAACCACATCAGCCTAAAAGCAGAGCACCTAGTTGACCTTTATTTATCCAGAAGGTGATTGTGTTGCAGCAGCATATGTGTACAGAAGATCTGTGTGGTTGAGATAGAAAGCAGAGGATACAGTAGAAATTGCAGATATGAATATGAAAATGGAAAGACCAAATTCTACTGGAAAAGACAACAGTGAATATAAAGTATAGTTGAAAGAAGGGATGGCATAATAACATGTGGATGGCATAATAACTCCTGAAGTAAGAGTGAGGATAATGTGGCGACTGTAACTTCTCAAGGGAGGACTAATAGCTCTAGATGAGCCTGTAGACACATAACTATAGCATATAGAGAAGTTCTATCTGCCAGGAAGATGGTCCTTTCTTATATTTCACAAAGAAAGTGAAATGTAAGGGACTTACGGTTTGTTCTCCCACTTTACACTACAGTGATGCAAGCCTTTTGGTATTTACCTATATATATTTAGCTGATGTGCTTATCTTTGCAAACCCCATGGACTGTGGCCCATCAGGATCCTCTGTCCACAGAATTTTCTAGGCAAGAATACTGGAGTCCCTTCTCTAGGGGATCCTCCCGACCCAGGGATTCAACCCAGGTGTCCTTAATTGCAGGCAGATTCTTTACCATCTGAGCCACCAGGGAAGCCATTTAAATGACGTGCTTGTGTTGCTGGCTCCCTGTGTGCTGTGCTTAGTTGCTCAGTTGTGTCCGACTCTTTGCGACCCCATGAACTGTAGCCCGCCAGGCTCTCCTGCTCATAGGGATTCTCCAGGCAAAATACTGGAGTGGGTTGCCATGCCCTTCTCCAGGGGCTCATCCCAGCTCAGGGATTGAACCAGTTCTCTTATGTCTCCTGCATTGGCAGACAGGTTCTTTACCACTAGTGACACCTGGGAAGCACCTCCTAAGGCATAGGAGGAGTTATTTCCACAGGGCAAGAATTCTTAAAGGGAATTTTCTTCAGGCTTTCTCTAGAGTCTGCAATCCCACTGCTGGGCATACACACTGAGGAAACCAGAAGGGAAAGAGACACGTGTACCCCAATGTTCATCGCAGCACTGTTTATAATAGCCAGGACATGGAAGCAACCTAGATGTCCATCAGCAGATGAATGGATAAGAAAGCTGTTACATATACACAAGAGTATTACTCAGCCATTAAAAAGAATACATTTGAATCAGTTCTAATGAGGTGGATGAAACTGGAGACTATTATACAGAGTGAAGTAAGCCAGAAGGAAAAACATAAATACAGTATACTAACGCATGTATATGGAATTTAGAAAGATGGTAACAATAACCCTGTGTACGAGACAGCAAAAGAGACACTGATGTATAGAACAGTCTTATGGACTCTGTGGGAGAGGGTGGGAAGATTTGGGAGAATGTCATTGAAACATGTGAAATGTCATGTATGAAACGAGATGCCAGTCCAGGTTCAGTGCACGATGCTGGATGCTTGGGGCTGGTGCGCTGGGAAGGCCCAGGGGATGGTAATGGGGAGGTTGGGAGGGAGGAGGGTTCAGGATGGGGAGCATGTGATTTTTTTTAAAAAAAAAATGAAAAAAAAAAAAAAAAAAAAAGAATATTGTGACCACACTGTCAAAAATTGTATTTTCCCATGGTCATAGTTTTATAGATAAAATTTAGACCAAATAGTGCTCAAATTGGCTCTGATAACAAGGGCAGATTGGTTCCAGCAGGGATTGTCGCCCTGGGGAAGTGGGGGTCTTGGTTTGATCAGCCCCAGGCTGTTGATTATAGGAGGAAAGTCCTGGACATAAGGGAGCTTCAGTCCATTTTTCCAACCTATCAATAAAGATCTAATATTTTTAGGCCATTTCTCTTATCCTTTGATCACAGCTGCAGGTTGACCAGTCATTAAAAAAATTTTTCCAAGGAGATCCCAGGTAGGATGTAGAAACTTAGAGGAAGTGCTTCCCATATTAGCTTGAGCAGTTTGTACCCTGCTGCTGCTAAGTCGCTTCAGTTGTGTCCGACTTTGTGCAACCCCATAGATGGCAGCCCACCGCACTCTGCCATCCCTGGGATTCTCCAGGCAAGAACACTGGAGTGGGTTGCCATTTCCTTCTCCAGTGCATGAAAGTGAAAAGTGAAAGTGAAGTCGCTCAGTCGTGTCCGACTCTTCTCGACCCCATGGGCTGCAGCCCACCAGGCTCCTCCATCCATGGGATTTTCCAGGCAAGAGTACTGGAGTGGGGTGCCATTGCCTTCTCCGAGTTTGTACCCTACTCCCATTTAAAAAAAAGTTTTGGTTTCTGTCTACCCATTTTCAGCTGTAGGAGATGAAAATTTAACCCTCTTTCTTTGCTCAGTTCCATCACACACATGAATAGGTTGCATTACAAATACGGTGATTTTACTTAGATCAATACACAACCTAAATGTTTTCACTCTGTAACAAGATTCACAGTGAAGCCATGCAGTACACTGTGATAAATTTTCCTTTCCTGTCTATGTTCTGTCCCTTACTCCATGGCTTGGTTCTTATATTGGTTAGATTTTCTTTCATTTGCCACTTTCTTTGCCTCAGTTGTTAAAATCTACTCTCAACATGTTCAAAAACATTAGAATACCCTATCGATTTCATTTCCTTGAAGATATTTTACCTGAAACCTGTAGTGTTCTCATGACTGACTGATGCTTTTATCAGTCTGCTTCACAAAGTCATCTAATAATCTCTGTATTTTGCCTTTCTCTTTGTTTTAGTCCCCATATCCTAGATCCCGTATCTTTCTCTTCCCACGTTTACTCCCTCATTTTGGTAGATCACATTCTTCATAGCTTCCTGAGAATGGATACATGGCAGGTAGGTTTTTTTTTTTTTTTTAGGACTCCAGTGTTTGAAAATGTCTATTTTACTCTTGCTTTTAATTAAGATTTGGCTGGATCTGTATATTAGAGACAATTTTTTTTTCAGATTGTTTTTGAAGAGTCTGATGATATTCCTGTTCTATCTCCTGCCCCAGCTTTATTGAGATATAATTGACATATAGCATTGTGTAAGTTCAGGGTATGCACAGTGTTGATTTAATACATGAATATATTGCAAAATGATTACTACCATAGGGTTAGCTAATACCTGTGTCATGTCACATAATTAGTCCATTTTTTTGGGGGTGGTTAGAGTATGTAGGATCTACTCTCTCAGCAACTTTCAAGTATATAACACAGTGTTATGAATTACAACCACCATGCTGTGCATTAGGTGCTCACTGATTCTTGATCCTTTATATAAAATCTATTTTTTTTTTTTTCTGGAAGACTATATTATCTTTTTCCTGAAGTTATGAAATGTGATGGTGTGCACTGGTGTGAGTCCATTTTAGTCCACGGTGCTGGATTCTTCTCAGGCCTTTCCCATAAGGCCACTCAGAGCCTCATTTCTGGGAAATTTCTTAAATAGTTAATTGAAATATTCATTCTTTTAATTTTCTGTTTTTTCCTTTCAGAACTCTTTTTATTATTTTTATCTCTTTCTGTCTTTTGCAACATATTCTTTATCTTCCAAACTTTCTTTTGAGTTTTTTTTTTTTCATTTTTGCTGTCACATATTGAATGCCAAGAGCTCCTTTGTTCTCTAAATACCCTCTCCCCTTTTAAAAAATAGCATCCTCTTCCTTCTCCACAAAAATGCCTTTTCTTCTTTCTTTCTTTCTGGCTAATATTGATAGTACTTGTTTTCTCCTCACCACAGTTTCTTTTCTCTCCATGTTTCTTTCTTCTGTTCTTTTTTTCCCTCTCAGTTACCACTTTTCACACTAGATGATGTTCAGGTATGTTGTGATATCTGCCTCATATTAAAAGATGGAACACTGACAAGCTGCTTGGAGCTCTGTGCTTTTGGATGGACTTCCTGAAATGTGATATAAGCACTTATTGTGATCAGGCTGGCCCTGCCTTGGGTAACTTGGTAATTCTGAATGTCCATTTCTTTAGGTGTTTTCTCTTGGGCTGGTGAGATTTCCAGGAGAAATTTCCTCCAGTTTCTTGGGAGGGTTTGTGTCTGATTGCTGGCACTCTGGGAGGTTAAAGGTGGAAGAAAGCTGAAGATCTGAACATCAGTGTGTCTACACTGTGTGTGGGTGTTTATGTCTGCTCAGTTGTGTCTGACTCTTTATAACCCCCTGGACTGGAGCCCACCAGGCTTATCTGTCCATGGAATTTTCCAGGCAAGAATACTGGAGTTGGTTGCCATTTCCTTCTGCAGGAGATTTTCCAGACCCAGGAACTGAACTCGCTTCTGTTGTGTCCTGCACTGGCAGGGGGATTCTTCACCAATGTGCCACGATTGAGTGCCCTTCTCCATACCCTAGTTGGTGTTCTACAACCGTAAGACCTTCGGTTACCTTTCAAGAAAACAAAACTCTTGTCTTCTGTCAGGGTGAGAGAGGGGTACTGGTTTGTGTGTAAGCCTTGTTACACTTTTGACAAAACTTTGCTTTTATCTCCATCTTTACCTCAACTTTCCGATATACTCAAAGCAACCAATTCCTGAGACTTTGTGGGTTCTCCAATGTTAATTTTTCTCCTCAGCATTCCCAATGTGGAATTGAAAAAAAAAATCTTAGGTTTATAATGTGAGTTTCCACTCATCCATCTTCTTTTCAGTTTCTGGACTTCTTCCTTTCTCTTTATCCTTTTATGGGTTTATGCCTTTGAAAAAGTTCACTTACAGTCATTTTAGAGCTAAATCTCTGTGCTCAACACTCAATACACATTTACCCCAAATTTTTCAACTGTGTTACTACATACTGTTACAAGCTATTTCTATACAATTAAGCCAGTTTTGCTCAAAATTTATAATCCAAGATTACATTGATATTAGACATCACTGAAGAAAATGAATAGAATCTTCTTTCATTGGTTTCTGTTACTCTACAAATAAGAAAAAATGAACACAAATGACTTCGTGCTTCTCCTATAACGTACTATGCTTGTATTTCTGCTGCTAATATGTTAACTCTTTTGTAGTAGGATAGAGTATCTGAGTCTCAGTTTCCATCCACATAAGGATCAAGATCATCTTGGTTCGGATTTGTGTCTGAGGAGTATACACTTGACACTGTCTTAATGGCTGAAAATTAAGGCAAAGCGTTTGACCTTTAGGTAGCTGAAGTCAAAAGAAAAAGAGTGTGAGCTAAAGTTCTTGTTACATGTTGAGGGTCAAATTCAAGGAATCCAAAAGCAAATTTTAAATCCATAGGTAGAAAATTAGTCTGGGATTATATCTGGAAAGCTTTAAGTCATACAAGAAATTTAAACTTTAAATAGAGATGAAAGGACTTTCTTTTAATAGTGTCAAATTCAATGAAATTTAAATTATGAAACTAAATGTTTATGGTTTATTCAGAAACCCTGGATTGAAAATGAGGGACAACTGAGTGTCAGGAGTCAGGTATATCTAAGGCCTTATGGAGCAAGGAGATTGCCATATGAATTTGTAGGATCTGAGACTTGCTTGGTCTTGGTTATTGGCAAGTTGTGTAAGGAGGGTATGTCTGCTTTAAGGGCACAGAAGAAAGGTTATAACATTTGAAAAGCTCTCAATACTAATCTGAATGAGAACAAATTCATGATATTTTTTAGGGCAATTGAGCTTACGATGTGTTCAGCCCTTTGCATCACAGCCAGTGAGGTAGAAAAGAAATCTAAGGCTGATAGAGGAGCGTGAGTGATCTAGCATAGTTCTGAAGTCTGGCCTCTGAGAGAGTAATGAGCTGCATCATTCATTGATTTACTTACTCATTTTTTTTTCTTTTGAAAAGTACTTATTTAATAGTTTGCATTTGCCAGGCACTGTCCTTGGTACTGAAGAGAAGTGTTTATTCATCCCTTCATTCTTTCACAACATTACATACTGAACATCTCACTATGTACCAGGCACTCTGCTAGGGGTTAGTGTGTATGTAACACACACACACACACACACACACACACACACACACACACACTTTTGGTTACTGCCCCCAAAGACCTTGTATCGAGGAACAGAAGCAGGCACACAAATAAGCAGTTATAACATAGGATATGAAGTGCTACAATACAGGGCACTATAGGCAGCATATGAATACTCAGAAGTGATACTTAAACTAAACCTGGGCAATGAGGGGAGACTTCCTGGAGGAAATGGAATCTAAGCTTTGACCTGAAGGGTGAAGAGCTCCTCAGGCAAGGGTACAATGTTCAATGGATACCTGATTTTTCCTGGCTGGAAGTTATATGCCCTTCTGACTGGTGGCTTTTCCTAACTTGGATGGATAGAAAGGAAACTGATATTATCCAAGATATATTTAAGTTTGTACCTTTCAGAGTTTAAACAGAATACAAGACTTCTAGGTTTCTTGGGTAGTGCAGTACAAATAAATCTATCTGTTTTATGTCTGTCTTAAAAAGATAGTACTAGTTATTATAATTAATGAAAACTCTAAATGTTTAAGTAGACATTTGATGAGATTTTTTTTGGAAAACAACTAAAACAGAGGCAAATGCCATCTGTGTGTGTGTGTTAGTCGCTCAGTCATGTCCAACTCTTTGTGACTCCATGGACTATTAGCCTGCCAGGATCCTCTGTCCATAGAATTCAGGCAAGAATACTGGAATGGGTTGCCATTTCCTTCTCCAGAGGATCTTCACAAGCCAGGGATTGAACCCAGGTCTCCTGCACTGCGGGCAGATTCTTTACCATCTGAGCAATCAGTTCAGTTCAGCTCAGTCACTCAGTTGTGTCCAACTCTTTGCGACCCCATGAACCGCAGCAAGCCAGGCCTCCCTGTCCATCACAACTCCCAGAGGTTACCCAAACTCATGTCCATTGAGTCGTTGATGCCATCCAACCATCTTATCCTCTGTCATCCCTTTCTCCTCCTGCCCTCAATCTTTCCCAGCATCAGGGTCTTCTCAAGTGAGTCAGCTCTTCACACCAGGTGGCCAAAATATTGGAGTTTCAGCTTCAACATCAATCCTTCCAAAGAACACCGAGAACTGATCTCCTTTAGGATGGACTGGTTGGATCTCCTTGCAGTCCAAGGGACTCTTCAAGAGTCTTCTCCAACACCACAGTTCAAAAGCATCAATTCTTCGGCACTCAGCTTTCTTTATAGTCCAACTCTCACATCCATATATGACTATTGTAAAAACCATAGCCTTGTCTGAGCCATCAAGAAAGACCTAAATGGCATGTTCAGTTCATTAACTAACATTAAATTGCAAGATCTGTTGGGAAACTATAAAATCAATCTGGTCTAAACCATAGTGATGTCAAGGAAGTTGTTTGGGGGGAGTTTGACAACCCTTCCTCTCCCCATATCCAGGAATTCTCAAATGAACATTGGTAGCAATGTGCTTACTTAATAAGCCCTGCTTTGAGTCAGGTTTCCATTTTGGATAGCTGCACAGAAGCTCTTTTTATATAGAAATCTAGAGCCACTACCATGTCCCCATGACATAAAACTTATAATAAAAAAAAATGGTCTCAGCAGAAGCTGCAGCATTTTCTGATGGAAAGGATTCAAAAAATACCTACCTACCAAAGCAAGTTTTAATGGATAAATCTAGTTTGGGTTTGAAAACAGGTGATTCTAGAGAGCTTGCTTACTTCTTTGAAGTTGTATTTATTGCCATTTTATTGTTTTTGCCTTAACCCCATATTTTGTGTTAGATCCTTGTCTTGCCAAACAAGTTTTGCTGACCATGGTACTTTTTAGCAATACAACTTTCAAAACAGGGACAATTACTAAATTCCTGACCTGGTCCAGATGAGCTTGGGAAATATGTAGGGTCAGAACTGCAAGTTTTGAGTAGGGGTTTAGAATAATGGGGGCTTCCCTGGTGGCACAGAGGTTAAAGCGTCTGCCTGCAATGTGGGAGACCTGGGTTTGATCCCTGGGTCAGGAAGATCCCCTGGTGAAGGAAATGGCAACCCACTCCAGTATTCTTGCCTGGAGAATCCCATGGACAGAGGAGCTTGGTGGGCTACAGTCCACGGGGTCACAAAGAGTCGGACATGACTGAGTGACTTCACTTTCACTTTAGAATAATGGAATGTTTTGCATTTTATTGATACAATAGATGACTCCCAGCCCTCTTCTTTAGTTTCCCTAGACAGTTGGACCATAAAGAAGACTGAGCACTAAAGATTTGGCACTTTCAAATTGTGGTGCTGGAGAAGACTCTTGAGAGTCCTTTGGACTGCAAGGAGATCAAGCCAGTCAACCCTAAAGGAAATCAACCCTGAATACTCATTGGAAGGACTGGATGCTGAAGCTGAAGTTCTAATACTTGACCACCTGATGTGAAGAATCAATTCATTGGAAAAGACTGATGCTGAGAAAGGTTGAATGCAAAAGGAGAAGGGGGAGGCATTGGATTAGATAATTGGATGGCAAAATTGACTCAATGGATGTGAGTTTGAGCAAACTCCAGGAGATAGTAGAGGACAGAGGTGCCTGGTGTGCTGTAGTCCATGGGGTCACAAAGAGTCAGAAAGACTTAGTGAATGAACAACAATGACAAAACAGTTCTATCCTTTGTCAAAGATTTAGTAAACAGTGTTGAATAATGTAAGTGAAGTACAAATGAAAGATTGAGTTTACCTAGTACCCAATACAGGAATAACTTGAGAAACTTTCTTAAATGTTGTAGTTCTCCTATAGGATCTCTGAGGTTTCATCATTTACTAGGCATCTCTTTTCTCTCAGTCACTGGCTACACCCTGACTTCTCCCTGTACCCCAAAGAGTTCTGAATGTACAGTTATTCCTCTCTCTGTTTTCTTAATTACAAATAACCTCTTTCTTCTTTGCTATGAAAATCAGACACAGCCAGGAGAGGTATGCTTTTATCTTACCTGGAGTGCAGAAAAGCCTCTTTTTCATAAAACTCTTTCCCTGCAGATAAATTAAGTCAAACCAGATGCTAAGAATGGCTCTTGAGGAGTGGTCCGTAGGTAGAAGTTGACTAGGAAGAAATCTGGAGAGAGATTGACAGACAAGTAGTGTGACTGCAGCACTTCCCTGAGTAGAAGTTGTTACTTTTGTTACAAATCTGCTCTTAGCAAAAGAGTCTCTCTCTGTTACTCCAATCAAACTTCATGCAATCTTTTTTGCATGTTTTACGTTTAAACAAAATTTTCATATGACCCTTTGAGCTGCATAATTCCTAAGTAATGGAGTCAGAATTTCTGCACCTCATTCCAGGTTTGAATTCACTCTGGAACATCAGGAAATTAGAGAAGCTGGAGCAGAGAACAGAGGGGTACCCATTTAGGAAGGTGGGCTTTATCTCCACCTGTGACCTTACCTTCCAGAACCAAGAAAGAGAGTGGGCATGTTAAATAACATTTCAAGAGAAAATTAGTTCATTTGCCTTAAAATAGTTTAAATTTGGCCTTTTCACATGACTTTCCTTTTTGATTATTCTGCTTTGATTATTATTTATTGAATTACTTTGAGCAATTTCCATTTATCTACTCACTGTGCTTTTTTGGTACATTACTTAAATAGCTCTGAAATTATAACATCATCCTAAAAGAAAATGGCAATTTCAATCTGCCCATATAATGAACATAAATTCCAAGGACAATAAATTGTTATAATCATTTGAAAATTCAGGAACATGGAAATTCAACAACAGGGACTTTTCTGTGACATAGACTGCTCTGCATTATACATTTTAGTGCTAACATCAATTTGGAGATGAATCTATCTCTAAGAATATATAGCATTTGCATGCTTTTACTATCCTTAAGCTTGTGACATTAATTTATAGGAAAAAGGAATAGTTTTATATTCATAAGGAATGAGCAAAGAAGGAAATACCAATAAGCAATGTGAGTCAGGTTACTAATTCTTTATTTATGAGATTTTGTATTCAGTAAGGTTCACCTAATGACCTCTTAGATTTCAAAATTATTAAAGAAATTGTACCTGACCTTTCCTTTTTTCTTGTTAGCTTTAAACAGTACAGGAAATCTACAAATGTTGAGATTCTGGAAATATTACTATTTTCTTATTGGTTTTCTCTGAATATCTTGATTATTATAAATGCCTAACTATCTAATATTACTTGTGACCTGGAAATCATTTCTAAGTTTCAGAGCCCAGAATACACAGGCTATCAGGAAGTATCTATGGAAACATATTTCTTTACTGCTTCTTCAGTTTCCACATTTTCTGTTAGAGGAGATATGCTTACTTAAATATCTGCTTTGCTAAAGGACAAGCAGCCATTCTGATTTCTGAAAATTTATATGTTCTTCACATGTTCACTGAGGGTATGAACTGGGGGCACACTGTGAGTGAAGTGGTGACCAAATGATGATAGCTCAAAAGTGATACATTAAATAAATCCTCAGTACTTTTCATATTTAATCTTGACAGAATTTTTTTTTTTAACTCCATGATCCATAACAAGAAAAAAGCAAGTATTTCATTCATGTGTTTCAGTATACTTTTATTGCATGGTTAGTGGAAATTTTAATTGACTTGAAATCTGCAGATTTGGGTCACAGTCCTGACAGCATCATTTTAGAGCAGATCACTGACTCTATGAAGCCCAGGTACCTCATTTTCAGATCAGAAGTAAAACATGCAAACCTTGCAGAGTTTTAGTGAAATGATGAAAAAAATAATGACCATAAAATAATTTTGAATCTATTTTTAAATCTACTATGATCCATAAAAGTGCTGTATATTTACTGTGTAAATACTTCCATTAAAAAATTTACTTGACTAGAGCTAGTCATTAAGAAGAAACTGTATTAGGCACATGATTTGCATTATTTGTCTTGAAAGTTTTTGACTGTACATGTTACACTTGTAAATCAATCCAAACAGAAATATGTAGAGTGATTAGTGAAGGCGCTTTTCAGGTTTATGACTATTCTATTTTCTTTATGACTTGAACTCCATAATGGTTTTTTATTGAGGTTAACATAAATATTGTAAGGTTCACAGATCTTCACTGTATAACTTATAGTTTTATAGATATACACACACCCCTCTGGGTGGCACAGTGGTAAAGAAGCCACCTGCCAATGCAGGAGACACAAGAGGTGTGGGTTCAATTCCTAGCTCTGGAAGATCCCTGGAGAAGGAAATGGCAACTCACTCAAGTATTCTTGGCTGGAAAATCCTATGGACAGAGGAGTCTTGTGGGTTACAGTCCATGAGGTCGCAAAGAGTCGGACACGACTGACTGACTGAGCACATACACGTGCACACGTGAACACCAAAGGATCCCTTTTACAGAGGTCTCCCTTATGTTATTTCTTAGTTGATGTTCTCACCTTCCAACAGTATACCATAGGCTGACTCCTTTTCATCATTGATCAGTTTTGTCTATTCTTGATTCACAAATAAATGGATTGTATATACTTCTGTATCTGGCTTTTTATGACTAAGCATTAAGTCAGAGAGATTTATCCGCAGTGTTGCATTTAGCATTAGTTGACTTTAAAAACACTACTGAGTATTCCATTGTGTAAATATATCAGGATTTATTTATCTTCTCTCGTGTTGATAGCTGTCTAGGTTGCTTCCAGGTTTTGGCTATTAGGAATGCAGCTACTATAGAGATCTTGGTACTCGCCCTATTGTGGACATATGAACTCATGTGTCTAGAGAGAATTACATCTTTTATTCTAAATAAATATTTGTCAATTTCATCTTAAATTCTATTTAATACTGTTACCTAGCCTACTTGTCATTCTATTGGTTTTCTTGTTCTGAAAATTCTATTACAGTGAGATTGGAATTTTGCCTTATTCCCATATCATTTTCTTTTTTTTTTTTTTTTAACTTTTTAACATGGGGCCATTTATTTCAAACTTTAGTGGCTGTGACCCAAAATAAGAAATATAATGGACATTACAGCTTACTTGTATGCAGAGTACATCATGAGAAATGCTGGGCTGGAAGAAGCACAAGCTGGAATCAAGATTGCCGGGAGAAATATCAATAACCTCAGATATACAGATGATACCACCCTTATGGCAGAAAGTGAAGAGGAACTAAAAAGCCTCTTGATGAAAGTGAAAGAGGAGAGTGAAACAGTTGGCTTAAAGCTCAACAGTCAGAAAACGAAGATCATGGCATCTGGTCCCATCACTTCATGGGAAATAGATGGGAAAACAGTGGAAATAGTGTCAGACTTTATTTTTTGGGGCTCCAAAATCACTGCAAATGGTGACTGCAGCCATGAAATTAAAAGATGCTTACTCCTTGGAAGGAAAGTTATGACCAACCTATTCAAAAGCAGAGACATTATTTTGCCAACAAAGGTCCGTCTAGTCAAGGCTATGGTTTTTCCAGTGGTCATGTATGGATGTGAGAGTTGGACAGTGAAGAAGGCTGAGTGCCAAAGAATTGATGCTTTTGAAGTATGGTGTTGGAAAAGACTCTTGAGAGTCCCTTGGACTGCAAGGAGATCCAACCAGTCCATTCTAAAGGAGATCAGTCCTGGGTGTTCATTGGAAGGACTGATGCAAAGCTGAAACTCCAATACTTTGGCCAGCTGATGCGAAGAGTTGACTCATTGGAAAAAAATCTGATGCTGGGAGGGATTGGGGGCAGGAGG
Organism: Bos mutus; assembly: GCF_027580195.1. NCBI lineage: Eukaryota > Metazoa > Chordata > Mammalia > Artiodactyla > Bovidae > Bos > Bos mutus. The sequence goes on from NC_091625.1 coordinate 35,004,939, forward strand.
AGAAGGGGACAACAGAGGATGAGATAGCTGAATGGCATCACCAACTTGATGGACATGAGTTTGAGTGAACTCCGGGAGTTGGTGATGGACAGGGAGGCCTGGCATGCTGCGATTCATGGGGTCGCAAAGTCGGACACGACTGAGGGACTGAACTGAACTGAATAAATGATAATTTTATTATTAAAATTGTTGTGTTTTACTTATGGGCTAAGAGACAGTCAATTTTTAAAACTTCTTAAGAAAGATTGGACATGAGTTGGACATGACTGAGTGACTGAACTGAACTGAATGCATACATATGTTATAAAAGTCTTATGAAACAATATATACCCTTACCAAGTATGAAGTACATTTTTAAATTCTGTATTTTCTATTTTAGTCTAATCAAAGCTATTCATTTTTATGAGTGTTTTTTATTTTATTTTTTATTTATTTTTACATTAATTTCTTATTGTTATCTATTTTAAATGTTGCTATATATACTTGTCAATCCCAAACTCCCAATCTGTCCCTTTCCCACCACATAAATTCATTCTCTATGAGTCTGTTTCTGTTTTGTAAACAAGTTCATTTGTATCTTTTTTTTTAAGATTCTGCATATAAGTGATATTATATGCTATTTATCTTTCTCTGTCTAACTTACTTCACTTAGTGTAATAATCTCCAGGTCCATCCATGTTGCTACAAATAGCATTATTTCATTCTTTTTAATGGTTGAATAATACTCTATTTTATATATATATATATATACACACACACACACACACACACACACACACACCCCACATCTTCTTTATCCTTTTATCAGTTGATGGACACTTAGGTTACTTCCAATCTTAAAATTTTCTTTTTTTTTTTTGTCCAATTGTAGTGCCTTCTAAAAGAATTCCTTGACTTACTATGTAAAGTCTGATACTTAGTATATGTCTGTGCTAAGTCTCTTCAGTCGTATCCAACTCTGTGCGATCCTGTGGACCGTAGCTTGCCAGGCTCGTCTGTCAATGGGATTCTCCAGGCAAGAATACAGGAGTGGGTTGCCATGCCCTCTTCCAGGGAGTATATGTCTACTTCATTCTCAGTTCAATAATTGTATTTTGAATTTTCAAGTACTCGACTATTCCTTTTTGCACTGAAGGTTGTTCTTTCCTTAATTTTAAAAATACACAATGAAGTATTACTCAGCCATTAAAAAGAATACATTTGAATGAGTTCTAATGAGGTGGATGAAACTGGAGCCTATTATACAGAGTGAAGTAAGCTAGAAAGAAAAACACCAATACAGTATACTAACACATATATATGGAATTTAGAAAGATGGTAACAATAACCCTGTATATGAGACAGCAAAAGAGACACTGATGTATAAAACAGTCTTTTGGACTTTGTGGGAGAGGGAGAGGGTGGGATGATTTGGGAGAATGGCATTGAAATATGTATAATATTATATATGAAACGAGTCGCCAGTCCAGGTTCGATGCATGATACTGGATGCTTGGGGCTGGTGCACTGGGACGACCCAGAGGGATGGTATGGGGAGGGAGGAGGGAGGAGGGTTCAGGATGGGGAACACATGTATACCTGTGGCGGATTCATTTTGATATATGGCAAAACCAATACAATATTGTAAAGTCAAATAAAATAAAATTAAAAAAAATAAAAATATGTTTACAGTATTCTCTTGAATATCTCTAAAACTGTTCGTTTGTTGTCTTTTTTTCGTTCCTGTATTAGTATTTGTTGGTAGTTTCTTTTTCCAACAGGTTTATTTGCCTGTCTCATGTTTTTATTTATCTTCAAATGTCTACTGATTCTTGGTTATTTCTATGGATTGCAGTGCCCTCAGCACTGCATGAGTGTGTATATTGGGAGATGAAGGGGGTTCATGATTAGAGCGTGGAAGTTCCTTGACTTCTGAGTAAGAACTTGTCTTTGGTGAGAGTAATAGGCTACCTGGGAGCACTTTCTCTTTTTCCCCCTGCTCTACTGCGTACATTATAGCGTGTGCATGTTCAGTCACTCCGTCACTTCAGACTCTGCAACCTCATGGACTGTAGCCTACTAGGCTCCTTTCTCCATGTTTTTTTTTCAGGCAAGAATACTGGAGTGGGTTGCTATTCCCTTCTCCAGATCTTCCACACACAGGGATCGAACCCAAGTCTTCTGTGTTTCCTATATTGGCAGCTGGATTCTTTACTACTGGAGTTATCTCTGAAACTCCAATACTTTGGCCACCTGATGTGAAGAACTGACTCATTGAAAAAACCCTGATGCTGGGGAAGATTGAAAACGGGAGGAAAAGGGGACAACAGAGGATGAGATGGTTGGATGGCATCATTGACTCTATGGACGTGAGTCTGAGTAAGCTCCGGGAGTTGGTGATGGACAGGGAGGCCTGGTGTGCTGTGATTCATGGGGTCGCAAAGAGTCGGACACAACTGAGCAACTGAACTGAACTTCTTTTACCACTGAGCCACCTGGGAAGCCTACACTGTGGTGTTCAGTTCAGTTCAGTCGCTCAGTCGTGTCTGACTCTCTGTGACCCCATGAACCGTGCACGACAGGCCTCCCTGTCCATCACCAACTCCCGGAGTTTACCCAAACTCATGTCCATAGAGTCGGTGATGCCATCCAACTATCTCATCCTCTGTCATCCCCTTCTCCTCCTGCCCTCAGTCTTTCCCAGCATCAGGGATTTTTCAAATGAGTCAGCTCTTCACATCAGGTGGCCAAAATATTGTAGTTTCAGCTTCAACATCAGTCCTGCCAATGAACACCCAGGACTGATCTCTTTTAGGATGGACTGGTTGGATCTCCTTGCAATCCAAGGGACTCTCATGAGTCTTCTCTAACACCACAGTTCAAAAGCATCAATTCTTTGGCACTCAGCTTTCTTTATAGTCTAATTCTCATATCTATACATGACCACTGGAAAAACCATAGCCTTGACTAGATGGACCTTTGTTGACAAAATAATGTCTCTGATTTTTAATATGCTGTCTAAGTTGGTCATAACTTTCCTTCCAAGGAGTAAGCATCTTTTAATTTCATGACTGCAATCACCATCTGCAGTGATTTTGGAGCCCAGAAAAATAAAGTCAGCCACTGGTTCCACTGTTTCCCCATCTATTTCCCATGAAGTGTTGGTAATGGATGCCATGATCTTCGTTTTCTGAATGTTGAGCTTTAAGCCGACTTTTTCACTCTCCTCTTTCACTTTCATCATGAAGCTCTTTAGTTCTTCTTCACTTTCTACCATAAGATGGTGTCATTTGCATATCTGAGGTTATTGATATTTCTCCTGGCAGTCTTGATTCCAGCTTGTGCTTCCTCCAGCCCAGTGTTTCTCATGATGTACTCTGCATAGAAGTTAAATAAGCAGGGTGACAATATACAGCCTTGATGGACAATTTTTCCTATTTGGAACCAGTCTGTTGTTCCATGTCCAGTTCTAACTGTTGCTTCCTGACCTGCATACATGTTTCTCAAGAGGCAGGTCAGGTGGTCTGGTATTCTCATCTGTTTCAGAATTTTCCACAGTTTATTGTGATCCACATAGTCAAAGGCTTTGGCATAGTCAATAAAGCAGAAATAGATGTTTTTCTGGAACTTGCTTGCTTTTTCAAAGATCCAGCAGATGTTTGCAATTTGATCTCTGGTTCCTCTGCCTTTTCTAAAACCAGCTTGAACATCTGGAAGTTCACGGTCATGTATTGCTAAAGCTTGGCTTGGAGAATTTTAAGCATCACATTACTAGCGTGTGAGATGAGTGCAATTGTGTGGTAGTTTGAGCATTCTTTGGTATTACCTTTCTTTGGGATTTGAATGAAAACTGATCTTTTCCAGTCCTGTGGCCAGTGCTGAGTTTTCCAAATTTGCTGGTATATTGAGTGTAGCACTTTCACAGCATCATTTTTGAGGATTTGAAATAGCTCAACGAATTTTTTCACCTCCACTAGCTTTGTTCGTAGTGATGCTTTCTAAGGCCCACTTGACTTCACATTCCAGGATGTCTGGCTCTAGGTCAGTGATCATACCATCGTGATTATCTGGGTCATGAAGATCTTTTGTGTACAGTTCTTCTGTGTATTCTTGCCACCTCTTCTTAATATCTTTTGCTTCTGTTAGGTCCCTACCATTTCTGTCCTTTATCAAGCCCATCTTTGCATGAAATGTTCCTTTGGTATCTCTAACTTTCTTGAAGAAATCTCTAGACTTTCCCATTCTGGTATTTTCCTCTATTTCTTTGCATTGATCTCTGAGGAAGGCTTTCTTATCTCTCCTTGCTATTCTTTGGAACTCTGCATTCAAATGGGTATATCCTTACTTTTCTCCTTTGCTTTTCACTTCTCTTCTTTTCATAGCTATTTGTAAGGCCTCCTTAGACAGCCATTTTGCTTTTTCGTATTTCTTTTTCTTGGGGGTGGTTTTGATTCCTGTCTCCTGTACAATGTCATGAACCTCCATACATAGTTCATCAGGCAATCTGTCCATGAGATCTAGTCCCTTAAATCTATTTCTCACTTCCACTGTATAGTCATAAGGGATTTGATTTAGGTCATACCTGAATGGTCTAGTGGTTTTCTCTGTTTTCTTAAATTTCAGTCTGAATATGGCAATAAGGTGTTCATGATTTGAGCCACAGTCAGCTCCTGGTCTTGTTTTTGCTGACTGTATAGAGCTTCTCCATCTTGGTTGCAAAGAATATAATCAATGTGATTTCGGTGTCAACCATCTAGTGATGTCCATGTGTAGAGTCTTCTCTTGTGTTGTTGGAAGAGGGTGTTTGCTATAACCAATGCATTCTCTTGGCAGAACTCTATTAGCTTTTGCCCTGCTTCATTCTGTACTCCAAGGCCAAATTTGCCTGTTACTCCAGGTGTTTCTTGACTTTCTACTTTTGCATTCCAGTCCCCTGTAATGAAAAGGACATCTTTTTTGGGTGTTAGTTCTATAAGGTCTTGTAGGTCTTTATAGAACTGTTCATCTTCAGCTTCTTCAGTGTTACTGGTTGGTGCATAAACTTGGATTACCATGATATTCAATGGTTTGCCTTGGAAACAAACAGAGATCATTCTGTCATTTTTGAGATCGCATCCAAGTATTGCATTTTGGACTCTTGTTGACTATGATGGCCACTCCATTTCTTCTAAGGAATTCCTGCCCACAGTAGTAGATATAATGGTCATCTAAGTTAAATTCACCCATTCCAGTCCATTTTAGTTTGCTGATTCCTAGAATGTCGACATTCACTCTTGCCATCTCCTGTTTGACCACTTCCAATTTGCCTTGATTCATGGACCTAACATTCCAGGTTCCTGTGCAATATTGCTCTTTACAGCATCGAACCTTGCTATTATCACCAGTCCCATTCACAACTGGGTGTTGGTTTTGCTTTGGCTCCATCCTTTCATTCTTTCTGGAGATATTTCTCCACTGATCTCCAATAGCGAACTGGGCACCTACCGACCTGGGGAGTTCATCTTTCAGTGTCCTATATTTTTGCCTTTTCATACTCTTCATGGGGTTCTCAAGGCAAGAATACTGAAGTGGTTTGCCATTCCCTTCTCCAGTGGACCACATTCTGTCAGACCTCTCCACCATGACCCGTCAGTCTTGGGTGGCCCCACGGGCATGGCTTAGTTTCATTGAGTTAGACAAGGCTGTGGTCCGTGTGATCAGATTGGCCTGTTGTCTGTGATTGTGGTTTCCGTCTGTCTGCCCTCTGATGCCCTCTCTCAGTGCCTTCTGTCTTACTTGGGTTTCTCTTACCTTGGACATGGGGTATCTCTTCACAGCTGCTCCAGCAAAGCACAGCCGCTGCTCCTTACCTTGAGCATGGGGTAGCTCCTCTTGGCTTCATCTGTGCCCCATCACAGCTGCTGCCGTGCCTACACTGTAGTGTAGTATTTATCTAATGTTAGATTTCATAATTTGGAAGCTATTCTCATGTTTATATCCTCAGAGTAGGATCAAAACTCAACTCCTCTGTTCTTTAACCAATTACCTGATGAACAGCCCCATGACCATTCTTTCTTACAGCTTTAATCTTGCATGAGGCCATACTTGGATTCTGCTCTCAGCATTCACTTTTCAGTGGCATCCTTATTTTTCTTTATGGTTTTGCTTTCCTGTGTGGTTTTGCTCTCTTGGCTCTCTTTGGTTTCTTTGTCCTATTGTCATCTGTCTTATATTTTCTGGAAAGTCAACTGTTCCAATCAATTGATGATGCCAACTCAGGCTTTCAGCATTTCTAGAAATTTATTTTTACGTGTGTTGTATTATTTTCCCAGAATTTGGGGTTGAGGAGGCAAATGTTTGAGCCTAGTTGGTCATCTTGAACCTCTTGTATGTTATTTTCAATAATTCTACAACTTGTATAACAGGAGAGAGATTAAATAACATGTTAAAGTTTATATTACTGACATGTAGAACGTCTGACTGATTTCAAAATCAAAGTTATTTCCAGTACCCCTGCCTTTTAAAATAATTGGGAGCCAAATGCCCAAAGGATCATCAATGTGCTATTTATTTAGGATTTTAAAATTTTATTTTCTCATTTCAGTAGCTCTTTGTTTAATGCTGGGCTTACACTTGAATAAAATATAATTGCAGGTAGTTGATCTGACAGCATGAGTGGCTTAGTGCATTCAACAGTTGTTGGGTCATTAGAAGGAAAACACTAATGTAAAACTCCACATTCCATTCTTTAAGCCCATTTCTCATTATTGTAATAATATAAATGGCCGATTCCCCTTTAAATATCATTTAAAAATATAACTCCACTTTTGGATAGAAGTGGAGGAGAAAAATTATGTGCTTAGTGTTTTTTCAGGAATTTTCTGTTTAATATTGTAAGGTTAGGATGACAGAAATAGGGCTCATAATAGTGTTTAAATATTAGAAATATATACAAAGTTGTTTATGTAGAATAACACTATTTGTGACTAATTTTTTTTCCTTTTGAAAATTGCATAATTGGAATGCTAATTGGTAGTTTTATAATAAGCTTTGAATATTCCTTATACTTTTCTTTGAACAGAAGACCCTATAGATGAAAGAAATAATTATATCAAATATGTTTGTTTCATTATAGTTATTCAAATAATAAAACAATTTTATTTGTTAGAATATTGAAATTATATTAGACATTCATTATCTGGTGTACTGATGCTGTAATTAAAAAAAAGTAAAATTGGTTAACATAATTTCATTTGAACAAAGAACAGAGAAGCAAATAGGCATTCCATTAGTAAGCTGAAATGTGTTTTTCAAAGGACATGAATTATAAGAGGGCAATGCCACTGTAGGGATTGGAGCTTTGTTAAGTCATATTTTTTATAATGTCAGTTTCTGGTGATCACTAATGGTGTGGTAATTATGGCGGGGGCACTATTTGACAATGAGACATGGAGCACTGAAGACTCTAGCTTTTTTCCTTATTATCAACCTGGACTCTGAGTCAAGGCTTTTTTTTTCCCCAGAAATTTGATTTGATAGCATTACTGAAAAGGACAATTTTCCATGATAATATGCACAGTTATTAATAAAACATCTCCTATTACACAATAATTGAATACATTTAATTAAAGTTGATGCAATGACAATAATAGAAAAAGGCAAGACTTTCCCCCAGTGAGTCAGAAATGAGTGATGGTGATCAGTCTGGATTGTGCCAGAAAGGAAATAATCCAGGAGATGAGCTTGATGGCCCTTATTCAGTAACTCTTGGTTTCCTTACAATGAAATTTTAGTAGGAAATGTTAAGTTATGCATTCTCCTCTTAATAAACAGTGACAGTAACTCAATATGTCATAATCCTCTCCATTGTCTGACACATCTTGATGCAGATCAGCAAGGTATGAGTTCCTTTCATCTCTACATCGGTTCATCCAGACAAATTCTGAAAATGTATTTGTTTCCTAACAAACCACTATGAACACCTATCCTTCCATCTAAAGGGACTATGTTCACTCTAAGATCAAGAAAGTGTATCTGGAAATAATTAATCAGCACACATTATTAAATTATCTGTTCCTAATGATTATTCTATTAGCTGGAAAATGATTGTGGTAATTATAAGCAGAGCAGATATATGAGCTCATAACAATTGTGTGGATTTAAATTTTCATTCATGATTTCTCTCATAAAAAATTCCAAATGATGATTGAGTATGTTTCATTTTATATATTATTAGCATTTAGCAACTGTTTTGCATAGATATTGAGGAATCAAAATTGACTCACAGTTCAGGAAGGTTGAATTCTCTAAAGCATACAATGATGACCCATATAATGAATTCTTGGAGATTCAATGTTAAATGGGCATTGCTATTAACTCTGAAGCAAAGAAGATGAACTTAGGGGAAAAAAAAGGAAAATACTGTGTTAAGAAATAGATAAAAAGTCGAGTAAAAAGTAGAAACTTTCAAAAAGATAGCTTTTAAAACTAAAATTATTCACATTTAACGTTTTCCCTTATTCCTTTCCACCATGTATTCACATACAACTCTCACAAACCACTGCAGAACTCCAATGGATATAATAGACAGCAGACTGTCACATTGTTACTCTTTGTCATACACTCCTGAGGGACATAATCATTTAAATAATAAGGAAGCATCATTTTATGAGACCATGACTGTGCTTTATTCCTCGGTGGGGAAAAAAAAGTTGACTGCTCTCCTGATTATGCTAGCCAGAGAACAGTTGTTTTCTTCATTTCATGGCTCTTATGAGTTTTTAGAAGGTATGGTCTTCAAATATATTCAGTAATACCAATTAGGCAGAAAATACTTCTAAAGTTTTTACAGTTGGTAAGAATATTTTGCATGTACCCGGAAGCTTGTATGGCTCAGATCTCAATTATTTCAGTGTAACAGCTCAACCTTGGCCCATTACCATAGGTCATACAAAAGGAGAGTTTGACAACATAAATGAGTAAAGGGCGGCATGGGTATATTAATATTAATATCTACAGTATACTTGGATTGTCTAAGTTAAGTCTGGATGCAAAGAGTAAGGCATTTTGCCTCATTATAAAATCAGCAGGCTTGATTCTACTTGTTGAATATAAAAAGATACATCAAAGGTTAGTTTGGCTGAACATGAAAAAAATATTAGACTTAAAAAATCTGGCTTTACCATCTGGCTTTGTCGATTACTAACCTCTTTCTTCAACAAATTATGTAGCATCTGAACTTTAGTTTTATCCTCTTAGATGTCTCACTTCAAAACTGGTTTAGAATACCTGAAAATTCATAATTTATAGTATAAAGTGATTCAAACATAATAGAAAATAATCACATCACTTTTATATATGGAAAACTTAAAAAGTTTTGGGGAACTTGGTGAGTTTTTGTACTATTTACTCCAAAAACAGGCCTTTGTGCTTCAAGGACTTCTGAACAGTCTCTATCATCTACTGTCCCTCAGTTCAGTTCAGTTCAGTTGCTCAGTCGTGTCCGACTCTTTGCGACCCCATGAATCGTAGCACGTCAGGCCTCCCTGTCCATCACCAACTCCCGGAGTTCATCCAGACTCACGTCCATCGAGTCAGTGATGCCATCCAGCCATCTCATCCTCTGTCGTCCCCGTCTCCTCCTGCCCCCAATCCCTCCCAGCATCAGAGTCTTTTCCAATGAGTCAACTCTTCGAATGAGGTGGCCAAAGTACTGGAGTTTCAGCTTCAGCATCATTCCTTTCGAAGAAATCCCAGGGCTGATCTCCTTCAGAATGGACTGGCTGGATCTCCTTGCAGTCCAAGGGACTCTCAAGAGTATTCTCCAACACCACAGTTCAAAAGTATCAATTCTTTGGCGCTCAGCCTTCTTCACAGTCCAATTCTCACATCCATACATGACCACTGGAAAAACTATAGCCTTGACTAGACGAACCTTTGTTGGCAAAGTAATGTCTCTGCTTTTGAATATGCTATCTAGGTTGGTCATAACTTTCCTTCCAAGGAGTAAGTATCTTTTAATCTCATGGCTGCAGTCACCATCTGCAGTGATTTTGAAGCCCCCCAAAATAAAGCCTGACATTGTTTCCACTGTTTCTCCATCTATTTCCCATGAAGTGATGGGACCAGATGCCATGATCTTCGTTTTCTGAATGTTGAGCTTTAAGCCGACTTTTTCACTCTCTACTTTCACTTTCATCAAGAGGCTTTTTAGTTCCTCTTCACTTTCTGCCATAAGGGTGGTGTCATCTGCATATCTGAGGTTATTGATATTTCTCCCGGCAATCTTGATTCCAGCTTGTGCTTCTTCTAGTCCAGCGTTTCTCATGATGTACTCTGCATATAAGTTAAATAAACAGGGTGACAATATACAGCCTTGATGAACTCCTTTTCCTATTTGGAACCAGTCTGTTGTTCCATGTCCAGTTCTAACTGTTGCTTCCTGACCTGCATACAGATTTCTCAAGAGGCAGGTCAGGTGGTCTGGTATTCCCATCTCTTTCAGAATTTTCCACAGTTTATTGTGATCCACACAGTCAAAGGCTTTGGCATAGTCAATAAAGCAGAAATAGATGCTTTTCTGAAACTCTCTTGCTTTTTCCATGATCCAGCGGATGTTGGCAATTTGATCTCTGGTCCCTCTGTCTTTTCTAAAACCAGTTTGAATATCAGGAAGTTCACGGTTCACATGTTGCTGAAGCCTGGCTTGGAGAATTTTGAGCATCACTTTACCATCACTTTACCAGTGTGAGATGAGTGCCATTGTGTGGTAGTTTGAGCACTCTTTGGCATTGCCTTTCTTTGGGATTGGAATGAAAACTGACCTTTTCCAGTCCTGTGGCCAGTGCTGAGTTTGCCAAATTTGCTGGCATATTGAATGTAGCACTTTCACAGCATCGTCTTCCAGGATTTGGAATAGCTCAACTGGAATTCCATCACCTCCACTAGCTTTGTTCGTAGTGATACTTTCTAAGGCCCACTTGACTTCACATTCCAGGATGTCTGGCTCTAGGTCAGTGATCACACCATTGTGATTATCTGGGTGGTGAAGATCTTTTTTGTACAGTTTTTCTGTGTATTCTTGCCATGTCTTCTTAATATTTTCTGCTTCTGTTAGGTACATACCATTTCCGTCCACATATTCAAACACAATGGGAAGGATTGGTGTCAGGTTAGGGGCTTTTTGCCTTCCTATAGTGTCTTTCTTCACTAATACTCAGATTAGGCATCGCTAACAAATCAAGCTCACCCTACATAACACCAAGCTGCTAGCAGTGGCAGAAAACTGTAATTGTTGCAGTAGTTGTTTGACTTAAAATCAGAAACTCTTTGAATTTTGAAACACAATTAAGACAATTCTGTTCAATATAGTTCTTCAGTTAAAGATTCTTGGACTTTTCCCATAGAAATACAAGAATTTCAGAAGTTTTCCTGAATAGCCAAGCATTTTATAAACCCTTAACGAATGTTTTCTGTTTTCTGTCCAAATTGAATCAACATGAATTCTGGTTCCTCCCCCATATGTTTGTGCAAGATATAGTTTCTAACACTTTGATGGAAACAGTTCTGCGAAGAAAAATAAGTTCATTGGTCAAGATTCTATAATGGTTGCTGTGTAGAAGAGAAATAAGATTTCTTTTCTTTTATATGCTGTTAACTCAAGCTGATGTCTTGTGACCAGTGTGAATTCCTCAGGCACTTTCATACCTTCTCAGCCATCTACCTTCAGGCAGAAGCTACTGTGATTTGATCAACTGGAGAGCTTGGTCAGGGAGATCTTGTAACATAATAGTTTTTAATGGAAGGAATACAACATAATTGGGAATCCGCAATGACAGGTGGCCCAGGGCATTAGCTTTCAATATTGCTTTTCCAGGCTTGTAGATAAACATGTAGCTGAGTGCACTGAACTAATCAAGACTGAAGAGCAGCATATGTGCTGTTATAATTAACTGAAGGAGGGTAACACACTATTTCAGATCTTTACTATAAAGCTATAAAGCTTTGCTTCTCATAGTGTGGTCCTTAGATCAGCAGTCTGCATCTCCTAAGAGCTTGTGGAAAATGCAGGCTCTCAGGCCCAACTCCATATATTTTGATTTAAAAACTGCACAGTCTGCAGACGATTTGTATAAATATTAAAGTTTGAAATCACCACTCTAAATTTGTGGCACATGGACCATAGAAATTGGGTTTCTAGCCTTCCTCAGTTGTCATTTTAATTTTGTTTCTGTTTTCTTCCTTAGCTTGAATTTTTTTCAATAATGATGACCACAGACTTCTAATACCTAGGTGTCTTTTACTTGCTGTTAAAGCTTATTATCTCCTAAAAGCCCTTATCAAGATTTTCATAACATTCTAGTCATACTGGGCCAGCTCTTCAACAGTTCTTGGCCTTTAGTAAAATTAAAGCAATTAGCATCCCACATTTGATGTCATGATCCTAATAATCCACGTTGGGTTTGGCCTTGACCTTTATAACTTAGGTGAATGGGGACACTGGTATAGATCTTTGCAGAGGTCCTGCATGTTTGAGGAGATATGTGCTAATTGGGCTAGATTCCAACCCATCTCATCTGTTACACTGTTTATTATTGGCAATTGCACTTAAGTTACCATTCTGACCAAGCTACATATATAATTCCCTGTGTACTATTGTGTACAGTCAAATATATAAGTCAGGAGATCAGGAAGAATTTCCTAATGTATTTAGCATACAGGTTGTGGTAGGAGAATGGAGGGCTGGGCTGTGAAATATCAACAATTTCGACTTCAGATGTTTCTTGACACTTAAGTAATGAAAGAGAGCTAGAGAAGTAGCTGAGGGTTGGTGGCGATGATATTCTTTTTTCCTGCCTAGAGTGTGGGCTGATTGAAAGAGGGCAGTGCCATTCAGAGATAGATGGAGTCCCTGTGACCTTATGGGGGAGAATCTAGAAGGTTCAGTGACTTAGTGAGTTGTCTTTGGTTAATGGTATTAAGGGCTTCCCAGGTAGCTCAGATGGTAAGGAATCTGCCTACTCAGGAGATGTGAGTTTGATCCCTGGGTGGGGAAGATCCCCTAGAAGAGAGTGTGGCAACCCACTCAATATTCTTGTCAGGAAAATGCCATACACAGAGGAACCTGGTGTGCTGTAGCCCATGGGGTTACAAAGAGTCAGACACAACTGAAGGGACTGAGCATATGCACACACATGTCTACTGGGAAGAAAGCCAGTGATTTGATGCCCAGTATTTTATTCAGTATGTTTCTATTAACAGAGAAGGAAAAGGAAATAATAAACTCCTTAAAATGAATTTTCCTAGTCCTGGAGGTACATTTGCATACCACTGACATCCCCATGACCCCCTTCATAGATCATAAGCTATTTGGAAGTTCTGGTTTATTTGGATAAGATAATTGTATAGTGGCAATTGTGTGTTGGCAGGCCTTTGCAAAGCATGAGAGATTTAATTACCTTGAGGGATTATGTTGAAACTGTCACTGGTCAAATGTCTTTTCTAATGCTTTTGAAGGATATGTAACAAAATACCTCTGGATACAAGGTATACACACAAGTCTATAAAAGACTTTTTATCCTCTATATTCATTTCCTGTGGCTGCTGTAAGAAATCATCAAAAACCTAGGGGCTTAAAAGAACACATAGTTAGTTTTTCACAATTATGGAACCCAGGAGTCTTAAATCAAGGTGTCAGTAGTCCTGCTTTCCCTCTGAGGCTCTAGGAGAGAATTGGTTCCCTTTGGCTTCCAGCTTCTGCTGGCTGACTAGCATTCCTGCGCTTATGGTCCCATCACTCTAATCTTTGCCACACTGCTTTCTGCTCCTTTCTGTATTTGCTTTTGTCTCATCATTATGAGACATACATGTGATGACATTTATGGCCCTCCTGAATAATTCAGGATAGAGGAGTGATCAAATAACACTTTTGAGAAGCTGATATCCACTCTTTAGCTATATAAGATAATAAAAAGCTTCATAGATTAGGACATGGACATGTCTTTTGGAGGTGTCCCCTATTTAATGCAATATCTCCCTTACTGGTTCTTTCTAAGTTTAATGAAAAACATTTTGGAAATTTCATCAATTATTATGAGTGGAGAGTCAAATACAGACTTTTATTCCCAAACTTCTCACTCTTTTGACTCTTTTGACTCTAGGCTTGTATCCTGGCACTCAGATCCTTTGCCAGGTAAGGAATGATCAGGATCAGCTTATGATTTGGGAAGAGAGATGTGCCACTGGCTGAAAGACCGAGGGAAAGTTATCATTCAGGGAAACCTAGGATCCAGACAAGGCTTTTATATACACATTGACATCCATGTGGATAGCCTGATGTGGAGCTGTATTGGAGCCTTCTGAGTCTAGCCATGTGTTACAGTCTGTCTGATAATGCAGCTTGATATCTTATTTACGAATATAATATTTAACACTAAAGTGGTATATCATACATGTTAAAAGACTTTTGGGGATACTTTTCCTTCTAAGTGAGGACTGATAACTCCCTCACAAATGTCCTTAGCTCAATTGGATACTATGTCTTAGAACAAGCGTCTTCCTTAGTGAGTTGTGTTTTTCATACTGACTACAGGTGGGCTAAATATCAGAGCTGTACATGCCCATCTCAGAGGCCACTCCGTGTGCATGGACTCTGTATCTAGTAGAGAGGTATACGCCAATTGAAAGAGCAGGAGCACTGATTGTGGGGACCAAAGAGTGTGGCTAGGCACTTTGGGCTGTCCCCTGAACTGTTGCCATAGTGACATAGCATCAATGACTCCTATTTTCTTACTCCCTTTGTTGCTGTCTCCAGATGAGGGGTCCAAGGTGGAGAGAGGCGATGCAGAGCACTGTGAGATGGGTTGCAGCTGCAGCCACTTGTGGAGGGAGGGAAGGAACCCTGAGAATGGTAGGATTGCAACTCCAGGAGAATGCTGCTCTGTAAATGGATGGATATTCACAAATTGATAGTCTACTGTGTGTGGTATTGCTAGGAAGTAGGTTTCCTTTCCTTAGAAAAAATGCCTGAGGTGCTGCATTAGGCCTGGGGCTTTAGAAGAAGGGATAGAGGCCAGACCAAACTAGAGATATGTTTTTCCTTGAACCCAAGAAGGTAATAGAAGTTCAAGCAAAATATATTACCTGTACCTAATGCATAGTTACATGATTGCTCCCCCAAAGAAGTCTCCTTAGAAATGACTTACCTAAATTCCATTTATTTCTCTAAAAGTAGGCATTCAGAATATAAGCATTGCTGGTCATGGGCTACTTTTTACATGTGAGAATTTTTACATCAGAGAATATTCTGTCCAGGTAGAAAGTATCACTGTGAGTGTTTTGGGAAAACTTCTCAGCTATGGGCATCTTGCTGTGATGCAAATTTATCAATTTCCTAATCATATCTATTCTAGACAAAAAAGAAAATTAGAGTGTAAACTGATTCAGGAAATTATCTTATTTGGCAAAAATTACCATCAAGAGACAGATTTGACAAAACTGTTCAATACTCGGGGCGGGGCGGGGGGAGTTTAATTATTTCCTAATAACATGTGCTAACAGCAAAGTGGAAACACCATGTCAATTTGGGGCAATAATTTTATAATTATAAAACTATATTAAAAAAAGATTCAAAATAATAATAGTGAGAAAATAAAATGAAGTTGAACTTTATTTTATAATGTACTTATCACCTTTAATTTGACATAGAAACAGGTGCTTATATAATCTTTCAGTGCTTAGGTTCTCTAAGGCTCTATCTGGAGCCTTTACTGGACTCCAGAATCAAGATGCTATTAGAAATGGGCTAGTATGTAAACTTCCTATGTCAGACTTACAGTGCTGTTATCCATAATGTTATCAATTCTCTTCCTGGTTTATGGATATTCAGGATGGTTCTAAAGACACTTATTGGTCAGGGAGGGAGGCTAGAATAGTTATATAGTTAAAATGAAGAGTGACATCTGAATTACTCACTAACTTTAAATGCGTACCAGCAAAGGCACATTAACTCCAGTGACAGACAAGAAGATGCAGCCCAGAAACCAGGTCTTACTATTAATTTTGGACACTTACGGTATATGTAAGCTAGTGGACCATGGAAAATGCTTCTATCTAGTAGTGAAGTAGTGTACACCCTTCATAGTTAATAATGTGGGATAGCTCCCCAAAATTAAAGCTGTTAAAATGATGGATCCCAACAACCATTCATAGATTAGATAAGTGGTGGTGAGGTGGTGATGTGGAGTCGTCTGTGGTAGCAGTCACCACTGCTGCCTCCTGACAATAACAGCCATGAATGTATGAGCTGCCACTCATTCAACAGAATGGGTTGAGAGTGAAGAGTAACCTGGAGGAGGGAGAGGGGTCTGACAGCATATGGAGGTGGAGACCCAATAAGTCCCCATTTTTGACGAGTTTCCAAAGAGGAATAAATACCCGCTAAGAGCAAAGTCCGGAGAAGGCAATGGCACCCTACTCCAGTACTATTGCCTGGAAAATCCCATGGACGGAGGAGCCTGGTGGGCTGCAGTCCATGGGGTCGCTAAGAGTTGGACACGACTGAGTGACTTCACTTTCCCTTTTCACTTTCATGCATTGGAGAAGGAAATGGCAACCCACTCCAGTGTTCTTGCCTGGAGAATCCCAGGGACGGTGGAGCCTGGTGGGCTGCCATCTCTGGGGTTGCACAGAGTCGGACACGACTGAAGCGACTTAGCAGCAGCAGCAGCAAGAACAAAGTCAAAGATAGCAGAAATGAGTTGACTCTCCAAAGGCACAGAGAATTCCACCCAACATTAAGGCTGACAAAATGCCGGAGAAGATGCTTCCCATGTGGTTAAGTATTTCTCAGTGAGTGAACTGCCATAGAACACCCCAGGGTGGGGGATCTTCATTAAACGTGGGTCTGGAGTGATTGTACAAAATAGACTCTCTTTTATGCATAGCTCAGATGAATGTTTGAGCAAGTGTGTCAGAGTTCATTAACAGCAAGTAACAAAAAAACAGCTCTTGTTTTTTAAAAGGGGAGTTAATTAGCAAGATAAGCAATAGCCTATATTACTGAGGGGAAAGCTAAAAATCCAGCCCAGAGAAAGATTAGGAACCAGGCAGCTCAGGGATCTTGGGAGGAAGTACTGATAAACATGAAAGGCTGATGAACATCATGAGAACATCACGAAAGACCAGTGAACAGTCTTTGCAGGGTTTTGCCATTAAAATGAATTAAGTTCAGCTACTCTCCAGCTGTGTGACATTCTGCTTAAGCTACGACTGTTCCAAGTCTTCCATGTCTGTTTTGTCCCAGTTGGGCCATATGTAAACTGCTTGTCCAAGAGAGAGCAGAGCAGTATACTGAAGGTCTAGAGACATCTTAAAACAGGACAGAGCTGTCTCCCCAAAGGAAAAAAATAAGGTGTTGGGGTCAATATGATAGGCAGTGCTGAACACTTGTGCCCTGTAACCCAGGCTTTGTCTGCCCATATTCATAACATCTTTACATCCACATCAAAAATGCACCATCACCACACATACCCTAAAGTCTAATGTGTTTATTTCATTTCAGTTTCAAAATATTTGGATGACGAATATTTGTTCTGGTTCAGTCTCTTTCCTGTTGCAATGTAGTGCAACTGAAGGAACTTAGGGGAATTTACCCACAGCCAACATATATTCAGTTCAGTTCTGTCGCTCAGTCGTGTCTGACTCTTTGCGACCCCATGAATCGCAGCATGCCAGGCCTCCCTGTCCATCACCATCTCCCAGAGTTCACTCAAACTCACGTCCATCGAGTCAGTGATGCTATCCAGCCGTCTCAACCTCTGTCGTCCCCTTCTCCTCCTGCCCCCAATCCCTCCCAGCATCAGAGTCTTTTCCAATGAGTCAACTCTTCGCATGAGGTAGCCAAAGTACTGGAGTTTCAGCTTTAGCATCATTCCTTCCTAAGAAATCCCAGGGCTGATCTCCTTTAGGATGGACTGGTTGGATCTCCTTGCAGTCCAAGGGACTCTCAAGAGTCTTCTCCAACACCACAGTTCAAAAGCGTCAATTCTTCGGTGCTCAGCTTTCTCCACAGTCCAACTCTCATATCCATACACGACCATTGGAAAAACCATAGCCTTGACTAGATGGACCTTTGTTGGCAAAGTAATTAGGAACAATTAAGTAACAGAAGAAAAGTTATATACACAGACATGTAATATCCATACTCACACACACACAACAGAGCAAGGAAGGAAATAAAGGACTTTTTTCTGCAACAGGTCTTGAAGCCACTGCTGGATCTGTGGTTTTTCTTCCCAATTACATACTCAGAGTTTTCCTTACTTTCTACCAGTGTCTGTAAGTTATTTTACCCCATATTTTGATGAAACATATCTTCATCCCTGAAGGTTCTGGACCCTAGATTATTTTACCTTGTAAGATTGCTCTCTTTCGTTAATAGATAAAGGAATGCCAAGGGACTCCAAATTTCCATCCATGTTGTACTCTATGTGCAGTGGAAATCCCATTTTCTACTTAAAATTAGAGTAATCATTCTAGAAAACACCATGTTTACTATTCTTCCTCTCCCCTTCCCCCACCCCCTTTTTTAGTGGCATTAGAATTGTCTGTAGGCCAAATGGGATTTGGGAGACTCCTGAATGGAGTGACCACAAAATCTCTGGTAAAGCATTTTTATATTTGGTATCCAGATTTCTATACATTAGCTGAGCTTAGTGTCACAGACATGGAAAGAAGAAAAAATTGCCAATGTCACTGTTAGATCTCAAGAAGGGCCTTTTACACTTGCTCCCCTTGCTTCTGATTTCTGGTTATCGGAAACACTGCAATGTTTGAAGGTCACAAGTTCCTTCATTAAACTACGAGTCTCTTTGCCAGCCCCGTATATACTTTTGGGTGAAAGGATTCATGATAATAACAGTGATAATTGTTAAAAAAAAAAAAAAAAAAAAGAATAATAGGGACTCCTGTGAGAATGAACTCATTGTGTTAACTTTTTCCATTTGTTTGGTTTTTGGCTGCACTTTGTGGCATGCAAGATCTTAGTTCCCTGACCAGGGACCAAACCCATATGCCCTGCAGTGGAAGTGAAGAGTCCAAACCACTGGACCACTAGGGAATTCCACACATTAATTTTTATTATAAGTAATTTTCTTGGTTAAAGGTTATGATGTTGAAGGTACTATGAAGATCTATTAGGTGTTCAGGAAGCCCTAAAATGCTGGGTTGGCAGAGGTGTAGAGGGCAAGAGAACAACTTGCATCATAGGATATGTATGTTCCAAAGCAGACCAATTGCTATGTTTCTCACTATAGGAGGGGTAAGTTCGGTTCAGTCGCTCGGTCATGTCTGACTCTTTGCGACCCCATGGACTGCAGCATGCCAGGCCCCCCGGTCTGTCACCAACTCCCGGAGCTTACTCAGACTCATGTCCATCGAGTCGGTGATGCCATCCAACCATCTCATCCTCTGTTGTCCCCTTTTCCTCCTGTCTTCAATCTTTCCCAGCATCAGGGTCTTTTCCAGTGAGTCAGTTCTTCACATCAGGTGGCCAAAGTATTGGGGTTTCAGCTTCAACATCAGTCCTTCCAATGAATATTTAGGACTGATTTCCTTTAGGATGGACTGGTTGGATCTCCTTGCAGTCCAAAGGACTCTAAAGAGTCCTCTCCAACACCACAGTTCAAAAGCATCAATTCTTTGGCACTCAGCTTTCTTTATAGTCCAATTCTCACACCCATACATGACTACTGGAAAAACCATAGCCTTGACTAGCCGGACCTTTGTTGGTAAAGTAATGTCTCTGCTTTTTAATATGCTGTCTAGGTTGGTCATAACTTTCCTTCCAAGGATTAAGTGTCTTTTAATTTCATGGCTGCAATCACCATCTGCAGTGATTTTGGAGCCCCCCAAAATAAAGTTTGCCACTGTTTCCCCATCTATTTGCCAAGAAGTGTTGGTAATGGATGCCATGATCTTCATTTTCTGAATGTTGAGCTTTAAGCCAACTTTTTCACTCTCCTCTTTCACTTTCGTCAAGAGGCTCTTTAGTTCTTCACTTTCTGTCATAAGGTGCTTTATAAGAAATATACCACTTTTGAATAGCCCCTCAGACTGTATGAAGTGAAGTCACTCAATCGTGTCCAACTCTTTGTGAGCCCATAGACTGGAGTCTACCAGGCTCCTCCATCCATGGAATTTTCCAGGCAAGTGTACCAGAGTGAGTTGCCATATACCTGACACTAACACAATATGGTAAATCAATGTGGTACTTAAAATTGTACTTCAGGGACTTCCCTTGGGGTCCAGTGGTTAAGAATTCGCCTTGCAATGCAGGGGATGTGGGTTTGATCCCTGGTCAGTGAACTAAGATCCCACATACCACGGATCAACTAAGCACGCACACCACAACAAAATGATTCCACATGACACAACTAAGACCTGAGGCAGTCAAATGAAAAAAATAAATACAAAAAATGTACTTCTATTAAAAAAAAAAAAAAAAGAGGTAGCGGTAGGGATGAGCAGGCAGTGTTTTACCACATGCTGTAAATGGGTCATAGCAGACCATCCAAACATGAATTATAGTTTCTCCAAAATTCCTGATGAGCAAGCCTGGTCTTCTACCCCCACCATCACCCTCCACAGGGGTTGGAGGTAACAGATGTTTTCTTCTTTTATTTTGGAATTTGGAGGAAGATCTCCTAAGTCAGATCATGTTAGTTTTCTACTGGTGCTGTAATGCATTCCACAAATGTAGTGGCTTAAAATAACACAAGTGTATTATCTACTAGCTCTGTAGATCAGAAGTCCCATACAGGTCTCACTGGGCTACAACCAGGGTGCTGGCAAAGCTGTGTTCATTTCTGGCTGCAGGGGAGAATCTGCTTCCTTACTTTTTCTAGCTTCTGGAGGCTGCCTGCATTCAGTGACTTTAGACTCCTCTTCTCTATGTTCAGAGTCAGCAAGATCACATCCCTTTAACCCTTCTTCCATCATTACAACTCTCTCTTTCTAACTCAGCCAGAAAAAGTCCTTTGCTTTTAAAGACTTTTTTGATTACACTGGACCTGGAAGGATGTCTGGGATAATCTCTCCATCTGGAGGTTCATATTCTCAATCACATCTACAATGTCCCTTTGTCATGTAAAATTACACATTCACAAGTTCCAGGGATTAGAGTGTAGACAATCTTTAGGGGAGGGGACATTATTTTGCCTACCAAGGTGATTAATCCTGATAGTGGTGCCTTGAAGAAATAATGCCATAGATCCAGAGGTCAGATACCAGGAGCTGCCTTGTTCCTGTTTATTCTGAAAGCTATTGTTCTGTCATTCCCTCAGTTTTGTGAATACTCATCCACCATCCAATAAATTCCTTTTTTTTCTTTAATTAATTAGACTTAGTTTTTTTTTTTTTTTGGCCCACCTAAGAAATTTATGTCACTAGTTGGGAAGGGATATTGGGCTTGAAGAAAAAAAAACAAACAAAAAACTTTCCATTAAGACAAGTTGGTGAAGTTTATAGCATAGGGAAGAACAGATGTGGAGCTGTGATTCACTCTGGATGCGTGACGTGCAGTAAACATAGGGAGACTGAATTAAACACAAGTCAGAGCTACTCTGTTTGACTTCATGCCCTTGGGGTGGGGGGCAATGAGCAGAGATTGGAACAAAGCAGGGGAGAAGAGTATTCAATTTGGTCCATGTGGGGAATTGAGAATCAAGAAGCATCTCTCAGAATAGCAGGCCCCATGGTGGCTTTGTGTAAAAATGGAGGTTATAGATTTACTTAAAGCAAAATAAGATTGTTCTAGAGATTCAAATCCAAGGGACCAGAGCAAAACCTCTAGGGAAAAAGTGTTAACAGAAAGCAAATGAGAAACAGACTTCAGATACACGGGATAGAGGTTGACAATGTTCTGGGCTTTGACGACACCAGGAGGGGATTGCAAAGAAATGATGGGTAGAATATCTGGCTACTCGCTACATATGCACAGAAGTGAGGCTATACCTAAAATATGAGGCTTCACATTTCAGCTGAAAATTTAGATATCATTTCAAAGCATGCTGATATCTGAGGTGAGGATTGTTTTTATATTGACCTGATATTTTCTCAAGTACTCCAAGAAAAGTATTGGGTAAGTGGCCTGCAAATAACCAGTTTCCTAGGAATAAATTAAAGATAAATGATGGAATTTAGAGAGCAAACCAAATCTAACTTTCTCAAGATCTCACATTCCCCTAGCACTGTGGTAGGTGTTTTTTTTTTTTTTTTTTTAATCACAGTAGTTGATGAGAATGGTGTCTGTTAGTGCTTGGTTTATTTTGTTGTACTTTTTGGACACATAATTTTTGATGTTAGAACAACTCATTCTAGACTCATTGAAATGCTACGCCATAGATACACCTTTTTCTAATTGTTGACGCCATCTTGTTTTACCTGTAGTCTATTCTAGATCTGCTACTGACTACTTGCTTGGCCTGGGGTAGATCTTTTAGCTTTTTTTGGATTTCACTTTCACATGTGTAAACATAAACAAATATTAGGTGGCCTCCATCCTTCATTCACTCAATAAGTATTTATCAAGCATCACAGCTAGGGATGCAAAGATGGCAAACACATCCCTACCTCTGTGAGGCATACAAGTAACAATTTAATTTTTAAAAGTGTGATTAATTTCTACATAAAGGGAGGAAAATGGAGCTAAGGAGGTATTGGAGGTAGAACTGAGGAATGAGAAGGACGGGGAAAGAGAGGCTGTCCCCAGAGGTCTTCAGTAGGTGTGGCGTTGTATCTGAGTCCATCGATTTAGGAGTAAATCAGGCAAAGGGGGCCTCATATTGGAAAGATGGTAAGGGGGATCAATGAGGACCTGGTGCTGGCTGGGAAGTGTCAATGCTTCTGCACAGTTGCAGCCTAACTGTGAGAATCTAGGTGTTGCTGTTGTTCAGTTGCTTAGTCATGTCCAACTCTTTGCACCCCATGGACTATAGCACACCAGACTTCCCTGTCCTTCACCATCTCCTGGAGCTTGCTCAAACTCATGTCCATTGAGTCAGTGATGCCATCTCACCTAGACAAGCTGGAAAAGCTGCTCAACTAATCATCTGTCTCTCTGAAAATACCCAGCACAAGTGTTCTCAATGTCTAACCTCTGGAAGGCACCAGAATCTGCAAATCAATGGGCAGGTACATCCACAGACTCAGCTCCTTTCAGTCTTGTTCAAAAGCTGACTCTTCATGGACCCCTCCACTATCTATTTATTGAATTAAATTTCTTTAATTTAAAATTAAAACTGCCATCTTGTTTTCCTGACATTATTGACTTATTCTGCTCTATTTTTTTTTAAATACCTATCATATTCTATAAATGTATAATTTACTTATTTATCATGTTTGCTATTTATTTAGTATCTCTCCTCCCAGAATGACAAGCTTTATAAAGTTAAGGATTTCTTTTTATTTCTGTTTTGGTGATTTTCTCTATAGCAGTACCGGGCACATAGTAGATGCTCAATTGAAAGAATGATCCACAGATGAGTTCAAACTTAAAGGATATTCAGTATAGTATACTAATGCATATATATGGAATTTAGAAAGATGGTAAAATAACCCTGTATACGAGACAGCAAAAGAGACACTGATGTATAGAACAGTCTTTGGACTCTGTGGGAGAGGGAGAGGGTGGGATGATTTGGGAGAATGACATTGAAATATGTATAATATCATATATGAAATGAGTAGCCAGTCCAGGTTCAGTGCACGATACTGGATGCTTGGGGCTGGTGCACTGGGACGACCCAGAGGGATGGTATGGGGAGGGAGGAGGGAGGAGGGTTCAGGATGGGGAACACATGTAAACCTGTGGCGGATTCATTTCGATATATGGCAAAACCAATACAATATTGTAAAGTTAAAAAATAAAAATAAATAAAAAATAGATATAGAGGAACATTGGGGGTGGTGCAGTGTAGGTAAGTGAAGTGAAGTTGCTCAGTCATGTCCGACTCTTTGTGACCCCATGGACTGTAGCCTACCAGGCTCCTCTGTCCATGGGATTTTCCAGGCAAGGGTACTGGAGTGGGTTGCCATTTCCTTCTCCAGGGGATCTTCCCGACCCAGGGATTGAACCCAGGTCTCCCACATTGCAGGCAGAGGCTTTACTGTCTGAGCCACCAGGGAAGTAGGTAAGTGAACATACATCGAATTTGGGCTGATGGTTGACCAGGAAGATTTATAAGAGCAATGGGAAACTGAAGGCACTCTAAGGTCTCTGACTGCCTGATAAGAAATTTGGATTTCACTTACATCCACATCATTATGTTTAAGAAAGAGTCTAAATAAAAATTTAGAATCACAATTTGTTAAGAAATTACAGAACTGTATGTTTAATCTGAGCTCTCAGATATCAATGCTAATGGTGAGACCCTTTCAGAATTCTAAATAGACTATCACCTGGCAGTGTTAGGTCAAAAGGAAAGAGATGTAAATAAAGTGAAAATGTATGGTGCTACAGAAACAAAATATTTAGGAAAAAGGAAAGAATGTTTAGACACAAAACATCATCTTGGAGAAAAATTAAACAGAAACAAAAATAACGTAATTGAACAAAGAAAAGGTTTAGGAAATGTAGACTTTGATAGACAGTGTAACAGGAAATGAGAAATTTAATGAAAAGGTTGGAAAATGTTTGACATTAACAGTACAACAAAACCTATGAGGCAAATTTGATTAAAAGTATTTTGAAGGCCATTTTCTGTTTTGTCCCCTTTCCCCACTATGTTCACTGGAAAAATGTCACTTTCCTTGTTCTGTATGTTATTGAATTATAAAGCCTTGGGTGACAAAAACCCTTCCCCTCGTCTTATTTGTTCACTGCAATACAAACTATACACTGGTGACAAGCACAGAACTAATCACAGACACAGTGTCATTTGGAAAGAATTAGAATGATAATCTAGTAGATTGATTATTAACCTGAAATTCATAAACAGGTCAATGACCTGAAATTTTATGGAACATTTGTAAGTATGGACATTATTCTGAATGAAGGGGTCTACTCTTTTCATTACAATTTTGAAAGAATCTAGGGTACCCAAGATGCCCATGATTATTAGAATCTGACCAACTATCTCTGTTTGCCTGGATGCAGAACTTTCAGTTTTAAAACTAGGAAACATCCCAGGCAACCTGGGACAAGTTGGTCACCCTAATATTAATAACTACTAGAATCTATCTATCTATAAACATATATATGTGTGTAATCCATATACATATAAACATATTTGTATATATGGAAACATATATGCATATATGTATATGGAAACTTAAACCCAGAAGAATGGCACTGATTTCCAAATTTGCTGGGAAATCTGGAGCCTGAGTGTTCCTGTCTTTTCCATGTGACTAGGTAGTTCGCATCTTTACCTCTATACAGTAATGCCATTTTCTCCTTTAAACTGTTGAATGTGAAAATATTGCTTAGTTGCTAAGTCACATCCAATTCTTTTGTGATCCCATGGACTGTAGCTAGCTAGTCTCTTCTGTCCGTGGGATTTCCCAGGGAAGAATACTGAAGTGGGTTGCCATTTCCTCCTCTAGGGAATCTTCTAGCCCAGGGATTGAACCCAGGTCTCTTGCATCTCCGGCACTGAGCCACCAGAGAAGCCCGTGAAAAGCTTACCACAGGCAAAACTATATATTCTAAATTTCTCTATGTAATTTCTCTCTATAAGAATGTATATGTTCAGTATATTATCTATTTAGATTTAGAAGTACAAATATTTAAAAGTATAAGTGAATAGACAGAAATATGGTTTGTAAAGAAAGTTTTAACAAGGTTTTATCCTATTTACTTTTTCAGTGCCAACTACTTTAATACTGGTTTACTGCAAAGTTAATTACAGATGAACTACAAAATATAGCCTTCACTTTGCTATTAAAAGAGAGTTAAATGCCTACTTTGACTGGATATCTTTGCAGAAGCGAATTTTCACCTACAATGTGAGTTTTAGAGTCAGTTTGAGCACTGTGTAATCTATTGCTGTTAATGGACTCGTCTACAATGGCATCCTCTAAATCATATTTAATGGGATATAGTCTACGTTTTTCAACATGTGGTTTTTTTATTCATAGAGAGGCTGTATTATGAAAAATATTATCTTAGAGTAGTAGTTTGGTTGTTAGGCTGACACACATGTGACAGTCCTGAGGTTTCAATTATCCACTTGCATCAATCAATCTTTTTGTTTTCGACACTGTTGCCTGCAGTAATGTCACAGCTTTTCTGTCAGACAGAAGAACTTTGCGGGAAATGTTATTCATTACAGCTGCAAATCTGTCACCATGCCTGGCATGGCTTGTTAATGACAACATTTATTTCAAAGAGCCATGTTTCGCTTTGTTGCAGGAGAGTTGACTTTGTGATCGTAAAGTCTAATGAAATGCCGAGAAGATGAAGTGAACAAAGTTTTCCAAAAATATGCTAAAGTGATCCAAATCTGTTTTTTTAAAAAGGAGAATACATTTACATTCATATTTTCATGCTCTTACTTGTGTTTGCAAACGAGTACCCTTAGAATTAGGAGGGCTGTATTTGGGTGGCTGTAGAAAAGTTGTTCTTCCCCTGTGTTGCAATAACATTTCCGGTGGATACAAGTTAATTGTCCAGGCTTGGATGAAACATAGAAAATGCTTAGTAATGTCGCATTTCTTTCTGAAAACCCTTTGTGAAAACTGCATAATGACTAGTAGCAGTGCATAATGATTCATGAAAACTAATATATTCTTACTAATTTATGTGTTATTTAAAAAATTGTGTGCTAAAAGCGATATGTGTTACTGAGATGAGCGCTAGAAGAAAAGGGAGGGATATTCCTCAGTTTAACGGAGAAGGTTAATTTCTGTTTTTTCCAACGGGTAGACTAACATGTAAATTGCTTCACAGTGAAAATAACACTGCTGGTCATAAAACTTCTGTTTGGAAGTTAAGTTGAGAAAAGAAGTGTACAGTTCTTTACATCTCCTTCCATGCAGGGATGGGAGGTGGAGCCCATTTCTCTACCCCTTGAGACTGAATTGACCTTGTCACTTGATCAACAGAATGGGAGAAGCAAAGTTGAACTGGTTTTAAGCCTTGAGCTTGTTTAAGCCTTAAGAGGCCTTGAACACTTCCTCCTGTTTCCTTGTAGCCCAGCCACCAACCTGGCTTCCCTGGTGGGGGACCAGGTGGCTCTGAGATAAGCCACAGTGCTAGCTGAATGATCTTAGCCCAGCCAGCCCCCACTTCATCTTGGCAGCTCAGTCTAGAGTTATGAGTGACCCAGCCTAGATGAGTAGTCAGTGCAGAAGACCTGTCAACCCACAGAATAGTGAGTTAAATAAATGATGCTTGTTGTAGCCTATGAAGTTTTAGGAACATTTATTATTCAGTTTTCTTATGCGGATGACAAACTATTGAATCAAATGGTCTTTTAGTTTGTTCCAAGATTTGTCTTTTGTGGATCATGTGAACCAAGCTGAAAAGACTCTTATTAAAGATTAAGATTGCAGGTGTGATGTAAAAAGTTCATAACATCTTTGTAAGAAATTAAAATATCTAAATGCATATACATACTATTATCTGTTTAATCTACATTTTATCTTGATTCTTTCTTTGTTTATACCTCTCTCTGTATATACCTATTTTCTAAAAGCCTTTACTGATTTCCCTCTTGTTGTAGCGTTAATTCTAAGCTCTTTAGCAGGTGAATTTTTTTCTTGCAGTTTTACTGTTATATAATTGACATATGACATAGTATAAGTTTAAGGTGTACAACATAATGATTTGATATATGTATATATTACAAAGCAAGTGAATATTTACATTCTTCCCCAAAATTGATATGTCGAAACCCATCTCCCCAGTGTGATGGTATCAGGATGGTATCGGACCTTAGGGAGGTAATTAGGATTAGATGAGATCATGAGGGTGGAGCTCTCATGAAAGGGATAAATGCTCTAGTCCCTCATTGCTAAGTTGGTAAAGAATCTACCTACAATGCAGGAGACCTGGGTTCAAATCCTGGGTCAGGAAGATCCCCTGGAGAAGGAAATGGCAACCCACTCCAGTATTCTTACCTGGAGAATCCCATGGGCAGAAGAGCCTAGCAGGCTACAGTCCATGGGGTCGCAAGAGTCAGACATGACTTAGCGACTAAACCACCAAGAGTCACAAGAGAGCTTGCTTTCCTTCTCTGCTCTCAGACGTGTGAGGCTACAATGAGGATACCATGTGCAATCTGGAAGATAACTCGCCAAAACCCTAACCATGCTAGCACTACGTTCTTGGATTTCCAGCTTCTAGAAATGTGTGAAAAGAACCTTTCTGTTGTTTCTAAGCTACCCAATCTACTGTACTGTCTTACAGCAGCCTGAACTAAGACATCAGGACATATAAAGCACGAGGAGCCCCATTCCTTTCTGAATTTGCCAGATGTGTCATCCCTTCTTGGCTTCGTATGGAAATACCCTCCTCCCTCTTCTTCACCTGATGAACAACTTACTCTTCAAAGCTCATTTGAAATGTTATCTCTTCTATGAAGTCCCTCCTAAGTTTCCTGGTTGGAGATATCTGTTGCATTGACAAGGCTCCACTGCATGGATTGTGATTTTTTTTTGTCTATGTGGTTGTTTCTTCCCTCAGATTATGCATTCTTGCAGAACTTCAGATATTAGGTAGAACAAATAATTACCTTCTACACTGTCCTTGCATAAAGATATGCATCTTAATTTAATATTCATAAATGAGAAGGACTAACTGATTTGTCTTTTAGATACTATCCAAGGAGATTTCTAAGTTCAGTGTAGATAAAATTCATGTACCACTTTTCTCTATGATCTCATTGATTTGTTTGAAGCATATCACTAAAACTAAGTGCTAACAATAAAACAACAGTATATTAAAGGAGCAGTTCACTCAGTAGGTTTTTCTTCAGAGTCTTGAACACTGAATATTCTATCAGTAGAAAAATGTTAAAGACTGAAGGAAACCTAAGGTAGCAGCCTCATCGGGAGTACTGTGTACACACAGAGGATACCTTGAAATCATTTAAACACAGAATATTATTATCAATTGATTTGTCATCTTCCAAGAGCTTGAGTTACTGAAACTCTTGAATCATCCCTTGAAAAAAGTGGACAAGCTGCATAATTGTTGCTTGCTAATTTCCTTGGGAGAAAAACATGAACTCACTTTGTCTAGACATGCTGATTGTAATCCATCAAGCAATGATTAAACAGTAATACTTTTCTTCATTATACAGAATGTTAAAGAGACCTTTGAATAACAATTAGAATTCTTGAAACACAGAAGATAAAGGGTCTCAGCCCATAAACAAAGGCTTTATAGAAACTCATATGCAAAATAAAAGTGAGGATAAATTCTTCATTCTAAGAAAAAGAAGCAACAACCATGTTGCAGGAACCTGATTCCAAGGAATTTAAAATTAAATATCTCATAATCCAATCTTGGGAATAATTTTAATGTAAATATTTAAGTAAAATCTTAATATAAATTAAAATATATAATTATGTGATAATTATGTATATTTTATATATAAAAATTCAACCCCATGTGGATTAATCATACCATTCCCTCCAGCACTGATATCATAGGCTCCATACAAATGCACAGATTTTATCTAATTATCTTCTCATTTGTTTTTTCTCATATATTTCTTTGGTTTCTTCTGCTGGGTTTTAATCTGTTTAGCAGTCAGAGTATATCTTCTTCTAGGCCTTTTGTTGTTGTCACAGCTGAGTTAATGTCTGTCCAGTTCTAATCAATAATGTATTGATTGAAGAAGAAATGTTAGAGAATGTAAATTATCAGTTTCTATTGTTCCTCACGCATATAATTTGTCATTTTATGCAGTTAAACTATCCCCACCAAGCCTTGCTCAGATAATTCCTCCCCCATAAAAATGTTCTCATCTGCATCTTAAAAATACCGGTCAATCCCAGCCACCTCAACTTGTAATATTAACCCTCTACCAATCTCCTCTTAGTTTTTCCAAAGACCATGTATTGCCATATTTCTTGTATTTTTCTTTATCTGTTATTAACAAGTGTTTATCTCCTCTTTTTCATTAGATTGGGAACGCTTTGATTGCAGAGAATAAATCTTACAATGCTTTCCTCAATTCCTCTCATATGCCATAAGTGGTGCTCAGAAAACATCTATTATTTCTAAAAACAAATGACAGTAGCTGATCTATAAAATTTCCACTAACATCTTCATAAATCCTGACCACGTTTACCTCTGCCAGCCCCATTCTAATTGTCTTTTCTTCCAAACTTTGTGGGAGTAAGTTTAATATTACTAGTGTTAAGGTGCTGGTGCTAAGTGGTTTCAGTTGTGTCTGACCCTTTGTGACCCTATGGCCTATAGCCCACCAGGCTCCTCTGCCCATGACATTATCTGGGCAAGAATCCTGAGTTGCCATGTCCTTCTTCAGGGGATCTTCCCAACTCAGGGACCGAACCCATGTCTCTTATGTCTCCTGCGTTGGCAAGCAGGTTCTTTACCTCTAGCACCACCTGGGAAGTCCAGGATAGGATTAAAAAAAAAATGCCTATTTCCCTCCAAAATGAGCAGGAATGTGTTTGGGAAGCAGAAAGGTGTCATGATAATAAACATAAGAATTATATATTAATGGAGTACTGGATTTTTAAAGTATCTATCATACTTTAAGGTTTGATATATTAGACTAATATGTACTCAGTGATATCAGGAGTAACACCAGAATAAATGATGTGTTAGGGTCCCCTCTGGATACATGCAAGAGTCTGTTGGCCAATTCCATTGCCTCATCTTTGAGTATGCCTCACTTTAAGACCAGAGCTGCACTCAGGATATGACTGAATGACAGTTATCAACTGTCACCAGACCATTCAAAAGTGAAGTACACTTGCTGCCAACTGTCAGTGCCAGATGCAATGGCAAATCACTTTACAGATTGCTGACAAATTGCACTGATATGATTTCTGAAGAGCCTCCATAATTTACACTAATTAGAAGTGGGCCAGTCAGTGAAATATCTGAGTTACTTAGGGAATCTTTATAAGAAATGAAATTTCTTTTTTAAAATAAACATTTGTTTATTTTTGGCTGCACTGGGTCTTCAGTGCTGTGTGTGGGCTCTCTCTAGTTGCAGCAAGTGAGGGCTAACTCATTGCAGAGCATGGATTCTAGGGTGTGCTGGCTTCAGTAATGGCAGCTCGCAGGCTCTAGAGTGTGGGCTAGGTAGTTGTGACGCAGAGGCTTAGTTGCCCTGCAGCAGGGGGGGTCCTAGTTCCTGGACCAGGGATCAAACTGTGTCCCCTGCATTGGTAGGCACTGGGCAACCAGGGAAGTCCCCTAAAAATGCAGTTTCTTAACTTTTAGGTTTAGTGAACCACATGAGCTTGGCTAAATAGGGATTTTAGGGAGTAACAAGGCTTCCCTGGTGGCTCAGATGGTGAAGAATCTGCCTGGAGATTGCAGGATACCTGGGTTTGATCCCTGGGTCAGAAAGATCCCCTGGAAAAGGGAATGGCAATCCACTCCAGTATTCTTGCCTGGAGAATTCCATGGACAGAGGAGTTGATGGGCTATAGTCCATAGGGTCGCAAAGAGTTGGACATGGCTGAGTGACTAACTTTCTCTTTCAGGAAGTATCAGTGTTGATGAGTGATTTATCAGCATATTCATAAACAAATGGAGAAATGATGCTAGGGGAAAGACCAATATGACAGAATTAAAAATATAAGTGACTTTCGATAGGTTGAAATATTGAGTAAGTACAGTAAAATAAAATTCTTTAGGAATAAGTCTGTAGCTTCCTTTCTACTGGAAGGAAGAAATTCCTTTTTACTGTAATTTTTTAAAAAGCCCCCAAATTGAAGCAACATTATTATATGGCTGCCTCTTCAAAGTAAAATGATGAGATATCTTAACAGAAGATTACTATCTTCTTCAATGCAGAAGTAATAGTTTCAATCTCCGCTCTGGAGAGACCTTAAAACTCTAGTTTTAAATCTAGTTTTTAAGTTTTAAGAGACCTTAAAACTCCTGTGTCCAGTTTTGGATACCACAGAGGAGAAGAGATATTGACAAATAAATGGAGGTCCAGAGGAAAATAACTGGATAGTGAGAAGACAGGGAACCGTAGCCTACAATGCAGAACCTGGAGACATTTAGTCTAGGCCAGAACTAATTTAGGAGTGGTAAAATATTTTGACCTCTCATATGGAGGAGTTGATTAGATGTCTTATCTTTGTCTCCATACAACAGAACCATGGCAAATGAGTAAGAGTAACAGGGATAGAGGGATGGAAGCACGGGTGCTTGGGATATTATACAAGACCTTCATCCATGGACTCAGATCCTTTTCAGCCATGAGATGTGGTTATTGTAATAGTCTCAAAATTTTAATTTATTAATCAGACCAATATTTATCAGATTACTTTCCATCATTTTATATTTATCTTGGCTGTAAAATAGAAACTTCCTGCTTCACGCTCTTGCTGTCTCTGATTTGCCTGCCTGCAGGCTTTCTGCATTCATGCTCTTCTCTCATCTAAGGCTGAGTCTGTAAAGCTCTTGGAGCATGCCTTACTGCTAGCATCTCTGTGTCTGGGCTAGCTTAATCTAGGAGAATAGACATCCTATTTCAGACTCCAGTATCAAGCTATTTTTCAATTCTACTTTACTAATAAGGGCCTTGTTCTTGTATTATTAAGATTCTACTGACTGGGAGAATAGTACTGTGGTTCAGTGTCAGTTTTGGAATAGAAATAGCTGGTTTAAACTCCTGTTACCTCAGGCAAGTTTCTTAACATCTTTGTACTTCTGTTTTTATTTTCCTTTTTGTTCTTTTCACCTATAAATAGGGAATAATAGAGGTACTTATGGGTTTTGTGAGTATAAAATGACTAAATTTATGTAAATCACAGTGAATCAGCCTGTCACATGCTAAATGTTAGCTATTATTAATATTTTAGACTCAAAAATTCAAACTTGAATTGGAAAAACAGTTATAGATAGAAATTAAATAGCTGTACTCTGTTTTGGGTGTGATGTGGGAGGCCAGAGTTAGTTTATGCAGAAGATGATTTGTTATCATTGTTGTTCAGTCACTAAGTCATGTCTGACTATTTGTGACTTCATGGACTATAGCATGCCAGGTTCCCCAGTCCTCCACTGTCACTTGGAGTTTGCTCAAATTTATGTCCATTGAGTCAGTTATGCTATCTAAGCAACTCATCCAGTTGAGCCCCCTTCTCCTTTTGCCCTCAATCTTTCCCAGTATCAAGGTCTTTTCCAATGAGTTGGCTCTTTGCATCAGGTGGCCGAAGTATCGAGCTACATCTTCAGCAACAGTCCTTCCAATGAATATTTAAGGTTGATTTCCCTTAAGATTGACTAGTTTGATCTCCTCTCTGTCCAAGGGACTCTCAAGAGTCTTCTCCAGCACCACATTTTGAAAGCATCCATTCTTTGGTGCTCAGCCTTCTGTATGGTCCAACTCTCACATCCTTACATGACCACTGGAAAATCATAGCTTTGACTATATGGACCTTCGTTGGTAAAGTGTCTCTGCTTTTTAATTCACTAAGTTTGTCATATGAGAAGATGATAGATGATCTTAAATTGTGAGTAGCAGTTTTTCAGGCAAAATGGGGTTGTGAAATGTTCTTTCCATCCAAGTAGGGTAGAAAATATGGTCAAAGACATGGACTGCAAAAGGATAGCGCAAGTTCAAGGTGAGAGCACAGGCAAGGAGGTAGAGGGGAACAGATGGTGCTAAAGAGCGCTGCACTTTGGGTTGGCTGCCCTTAGCCACACTTTGTCTTTTGGGATGTTGGTCCTTAACTGTCCGAACAACACAGGAAGAAGTTGTGTAAACCAGAGGTTGGCAAATTTCCCCTGCAAAAAGCCTGAGAGTAGTTACCTAGGCTTTGTAGGCCACTTAGGTTTCTGCTGCATATAATGTTTTTCAACCATTAAAAATGTAAAAATCATCTTTTAGTTCAAAGGCTACCCATAAACAGGCAGTGGGCCAGATTTGCTGGCCCCTGTTCTAGACTCTTGAGTCAGTATGGCTTCTCTATCCTTAGAAAACTTGGCTGGAGCAGAATATATATGTCAGGAAATGCCTTGAACTGGATCACAGGATTGTCAGTACTGATGCTGGAAATCCAGAGCAACAGAAGGATTTTATCCTGGGGCATAGCTGTGTCATAGTTCTCTTTGAGAAAGAACACTCATTGCAGCACCAAAGATGAATGAGAAGATGGACTAAACTGGGGTACTGAAGAGTTTGGATGATGTCACCAATCAGTTCAAGGGAGTCCATACCCCTGGAACTTTGATCAATAGAAGTGTGAGGAGTCAAGGAGATCAAATCCTCTTCCTTCTTCTCTCCTGTGTACTACTCGGAGGGCAATTTCTTCTGTCAGCCTTCCCGAAGAGTCTCACTTGCCAAGTCAATGCACCTACTGCTCTTTGTTTTCATTGCTTGGAAGCCTTAAAAAACAAACAAAACAAAAAGCAACTCTCTCTAACTGGACTTGTACCACTCAAATAGAAATAGCACTTTAAACCTTGGCTTAACTTCCTTTCCTGGAAAACCAGATTAAGATACAGGTGGATGAAGAAAGAAGACCTGAAAAGATCTGAGAATAAAGGTTAGCAAGATGGGAGGAAAAGTAGTGGAACACAGATGGGAGCAGTAGAGAGAATTTCAATGAGGAAGTGATGGGAATGCCATAGAGAGACTAAAGGAGGCTTATGTAGCTGAATAGTTGGGAGGCCATGATGCTCTTGCTGGAGTAGGTTCCTTGGTGAGGTGGAGGTGTCACACTGCAGAGGATTTAAGATTGAAGGGAGGTAAGGAAACGGACATGAGCTGCATGTGGACTTGTCTCCATGAAAGCTGGCTTTGAAGGCAAGCAGAGACAGTGGGTGGTAAGTTCAAGGAAATGGAGTTTTAGAGACACATTTCAGTTTGGAGTTTATGTGTTATAAGTAGCAACACTATTAGGGAAGTCATCTAACCATGTTTAATCTACCAGTTGCCATCCTACATAAAAGTGACATCCCTTCTAACCTTACCCTTGAACTTTGGCATTTTCTGTCACTTAACCCAGTTTTTTTCCCCCATTTTATTTTTCTAGATATAAACTACATTTTTGCAGTTATATATTTTTATTTCTTGTCTCTCTCCACTCAAACACAATCTCTCTAGGGGCAGGGTTTTTGGCTTACTCTTTTTGTTCATTTGTTTATTCTCAATACATAGAAGAGTTTCTGGCCCATAGGAGGAGGAATACAGTATTATTTTTGTGGAATAAGCAGTGGCCACAGGACTGGAAAGGGCAGTTTTCATTCCAATCCCAAAGAAAGGAGATGCCAAAATATGTTCAGACTAATGCACAATTGCAGTCATCTCACACGCTAGCAAAGTAATGCTCAAAATTCTCCAAGCCAGGCTTCAACAGTACGTGAACATGAAATTCCAGATGTTCAAATTCCAGAGATCCAATTGCCAACATCCATTGGATCATTGAAAAAGCAAGAGAGTTCCAGAAAAACAACTATTTCTGCTTTATTGTCTACACCAAAGCCTTTGACTGGGTGGTTCACAACAAATGGTGGAAAATTCTGAAAGAGATGAGAATACCAGACCAACTGACCTGCCTCCTGAGAAATCTGTATGCAGGTCAAGAAGCAACAACTAGAACCGGATGTGGAACAACAGACTGATTCCAAATAGGGAAAAGAGTACATTAAGGCTGTATATTGTCACCCTGATTATTTAACTTATATGCAGAGTACATCATGTGAAATGCCAGGCTGGATGAAGCACAACCTGGAATCAAGATTGCTGGGAGAAATATCAATAACATCAGATATGCAGATGACAGCACTCTTATGGCAGAAAGCGAAGAACTAAAATGCCTCTTGATGAAAGTGAAAAGAGTGAAAAAGTTTTAAACTCAACATTCAGAAAACTAGGATCATGGCATCCATCCCAGTCCCATCACTTCATGGCAAATAGATGGGGAAACAGTGGAAACAGTGAGAGACTTTGTTTTTTGGGGCTCCAAAATTACTGCAGATGGTGACTGCAGCCATGAAGTTAAAAGACGCTTACTCCTTGGAAGAAAAGCTATGACCAACCTAGACAGCATACTAAAAAGCAGAGACATTACTTTGCCAACAAGGTCTGTCTAGTCAAAGCTATGGTTTTTCCAGCAGTCATGTATGGATGTGAGAGTTGGACTATAAAGAAAGCTGAGCACCAAAGAATTGATGCTTTTGAGCTGTGGTGTTGGAGAAGACTCTTGAGAGTCCTTTGTACTGCAAGGAGATCCAACCAGTTCATCCTAAAGGCAATCAGTTCTGAATATTCATTGGAAGGACTGATGCTGAAGCTGAGATTCCAATACTTTGGCCACTTGATGTGAAGAATTGACTCCTTGGAAAAGACCCTGATGCTGGGAAAGATTGAAGGTGAGAAGAGAAGGGGACAACAGAGGATGAGGTGGTTGGATGGACTCACCAACTCAATGGACATGAGTCTGAGCAAGCTCCAGGAGTTGGTGATGGACAGGAAAGCCATTGGGTGGCAAAGAGTTGTACATGACTGAGTGACTGAACTGACCTGAACTGAACTGAACACTCGTGATAGTCTAGCATTTTTACTTCCTTTAGAAATATAAAATATGTTAAAAAGAACTAAGGTATATCAGGTTTTTCTAGATATAAATAGCTGGGTCAAAATGTGGATATAAGATTTATTGAGCTAAGCCTGATTCTTCTGATTAGAACAAATGAAGGGCAATTTGCTAAGAAGATTCTTATAACCATATGGCAGTGACAATAAATGTCACCTTTTTGTAGTCTGCATAACTTGGCTTATTTTGTTGCTTCATTGTGTATTCCATTCCAGATTCTTCCCCTAAATTCCTTAAAATGCAAAAGTCCACGTGCCTAATTTTTATCTAACAAATTAAATTTGCTAGGAATGCTGAATAGCCGGAAGAAAGGGAGAGGCTGTGTCAAGAAGCTCATACATACATACATACATATGTTTTCAAATTATTTGTGCAGACCATGCATCAAAAACTCAGTTAAGCATTGGTAAACTTCATTTCAGCTTCAGGTGCTAAATGAAAGTTACAGTTATTGTAAAATAAAGAGTTAAGAAATTGAAAGGAGAAAATGGGTACAGAAGAAGAAAAAAAAGAAGTGGTGTATAATCCCTGGCTCCACAACTTCACATTAAATGAGGAGGTGAACAGTATACAATGAAAGAAAAATCAATGAGGTAGAAATACTCTTCCTCAGAAAGTGAATGAGGCGAAAATGGACTCTCTTCCTTTTATTGAATTTGGGTGCTGCTGGGATCTTGTTGATTTGTTGATGCTAATTTTATTAGCTTTCAATATCGATTTCTTTAGTTATTTAATTAGGATCAGTGTTTCTCACATACCTGAGCATAGAGCCCAGAGTGACTAGGGACCTGAGGATAACAGAGTGTGGGTCTGTTAGAGGTCTGTGAAATATGGTGAGTCACCCAAAGAAGGTAGGTGAGTGTACCAATTACCTCTGATCTTAAAATGAACAGTTATTTATAAATGGAAATGACTTTTTCTCTCTTTTAAATACATATTTATTTTGGAAAAAAAAAAAAGGGAAGGTATGATAATTGATTCTCATTTATATTTCCCACCTAGAGGTAACTTGATCAGGACTGGGTGCATACTTTTGTGGACTCTTCAGTGCATTCACACACATGTGTATATACCCACATACACTCAAGGACGTGTAAACTTCTTCATGCTAAAAATGCTGGGATATAAACTCCCTTTTTACTTTGTTGTTGAACTGAAATAAATAAGATAGCTTTTTTTTTTTTTTTTTACTTTACAGTATTGTATTGGTTTTGCCATACATCAACATGCATCCGCCACGGGTGTACACGTATTCCCCATCCTGAACCCCCTTCCCACCACCCTCCCCATCCCATCCCTCTGGGTCATCCCAGTGCACCAGCCCCAAGCTTCCTGTATCCTGCATCCAACCTGGACTGGTGATTCATTTCTTATATGATATTATACATGTTTTAATGCCATTCTCCCAAATCATCCCACTCTCGCCCTCTCCCACAGAGTCCAAAAGACTGTTCTATACATCTGTGCCTCTTCTGCTATCTCGCGTACATGGTTGTCATCACCATCTTTCTAAATTCCATATATATGCATTAGTATACTGTATTGGTGTTTTTCTTTCTGGCTTACTTCACTCTGTATAATAGGCTCCAGTTTCATCCACCTCATTAGAACTGATACAAATGTATTCTTTTTAATGGCTGAGTAATACTCCATTGTGTATATGTACCACAGCTTTCTTATCCATTCATCTGCTGATGGACATCTAGCTCTTTTTATTGGGGGCTAAAATTTAGGAGGATGTGCAGTAGGTGATTCTAGTGGATGATCTAATCAGAGGGAAAGATTGGTTTACAATTGGGAGTTACTGATAGATTGATTAATATTTTGGCTAGTGTACTTTTTAGGTGGTTCTGTAGGTGGTCATTCATGTTTGGGAACATATTATTTAAATCTTATATTTTATTGTGAAAAATAGAAATGCTTAAACCAGTAGAATAAAAGAACATGACTTGGTCATTAAGAAAAGTATTTTTTTTCTTTTTCTTAAAACTTATTTTATACAAGTATAGTTGATTTACAATGTTGTATAGTTTCTGCTGTATAGAAAAGTGATTCACTTATATATTAATATATATGTTCAGTTTTATATATATATTATTTTCATTGACAAACCTAGACAGCCTATTAAAAAGCAGTGACATCACTTTGCTGACAAAGGTCCATATAGTCCAAGCTATGGTTTTTCCAGTAGTCATGTATCGATATGAGAATTGGGCCATTAAGAAGACTGAGCACCCAAGAATTAATGATTTCAAATTTTGGTGCTAGAGAAGACTCTTGAGAGTCTCTTGGATTGCAAAGAGGTCAAACCAGCCAATCCTAAAGGAAATTAACCTTGAATATTCATTGGAAGGGCTGGTGTTGAAGCCGAAGCTCCAATACTTTGGCCATTGGAGGTGAAGAGTTGACTCAATGGAAAAGACCTTGATGTTGGGAAAGATTAAAGGCAAAAGGAGAAGAGGGCGACAGAGGATTAGATGGTTAGATAGCTTCACTGACTCAATGGACATGAATTTGAGCAAACTCTGGGAGACAGTGGAGGACAGAGGAGCCTGGCATGCTGCAGTCCATTAAGTTGCAAAAAGTCAGACACGGCTTAGTGACTGAACATCAAAATTCTTTTTCCTATTCTTTCATTATGGTTTATTACAGGGTATTGAACATACTTCCCTTTGCTACACAGTAGGACCTTGTTGTTTATCTATTCTATTTATAATAGTTTGCATCTGCTAATCTCAAACTGCCAATCCATCTTTCCCCACCACCTCCCCCTTGGCAGCCACAAGCCTGTTCTCTATGTCTGTGAGTTTGTTTCTGTTTTGTGGAAATTAATTTATATCATATTTTAGAGTCCACATATAAGTGGTATCTATAACAGATGTGGTATCTGTCTTTCTCTTTCTGACTTACTTCATTTAGTGTGATAGTCTCTAGGTTCATCCATGTTGCTGCAGATGGCATTATTTCTTCTTTGATGTGGCTGAGCAGTATTCCACTGTGTATCTATACCACGTCTTCTTTGTCCATTCATCTTTCAGTGGACATTTAGGTTGCTTCCTTGTCTCAGCTGTTGTGAATAGTGCTACTATGAACATAGGAATATGTGTATCTTTTTGAATTATAGTTTTGTCTGGATATATGCCCAGGAGGGGATTGCTGGGTCATATGGTAGTTCTATTTTTAGTATTTTGAGGAACCCCCATGCTGTTTTCCATAGAGGCTAAACCAATTTACATTTCCACCAACAGCATCGGAAGGTTCCCTTTTCTCCACACCCTCCCAGCATTTGTTATTTGTAGATGTTTTAATGATGGCCATTCTGACCAATGTGAGGTGATACCTCATTGTCGTTTTGATTTGCATTTTTCTAATAACTAGCAATGCTGAGCATCTTAAAAGAAGTGTATTTTGGTCAATTAGCTATTTGGAATCATATGAATAGGAAGATGTGAAATTCTTGAGATTGTCAGAGAGAGAGGAACTAGAATGGAATGTGGAATGTGCAGAGGACAAACACTGAGGTTCTGTGGGAAATGATTTAGGTCAAGGGTACCAGAGCTGGTGGCATTCTGAGCAGTGACACACCTGCTGTTCACAAATGATGTAAATAGAACAAACACTTCTTTCCCTGTCCTTGTTAGCCTAACTCTCTGGAGGAAATCCAGGAGCAGGGGATGATGGAGTTCATGTTACCTAGCAATTCATCACATAAATCTTTCTATGTCATTAACTTTTTTGATGTTGTTTTTAATGATTGCCAAGAAATCATTATAAAATTATACTGTAGTTTATTAAGTAAAACCATTCTTGATAGTTTTAGGAGTGTGGTAGGCAGAATAATCGGAGAAGGCAATGGCATCCCACTCCAGCACTCTTGCCTGGAAAATCCCATGGATGGAGGAGCCTGGTGGGCCACAGTCCATGGGGTCACTAAGAGTCGGACGCGACTGAGCAACTTCACTTTCACTTTTCACTTTCATGCATTGGAGAAGGAAATGGCAACCCACTCCAGTGTTCTTGCCTGGAGAATCCCAGGGACGGGGGAGCCTGGTGGGCTGCCGTCTATGGGGTCGCACAGAGTCAGACACGACTGAAGCGACTTAGCAGCAGCAGCAGCAGCAGGCAGATTAATGGTGCTCCAATTACGTCTACATCCTTATCCTGGGAACCTATGAATGTTATTAGTTTACATGGCAAAGGGAATTACAGTTGCAGATAAAATCAATGTTGTTTATAAGCTACGTTAAAAAAGGGAGATTATGCTGGAATTTTAGAATGGTCTCAGTGAAATCACACAGGTAGTTAAAAGTGGAAGGGGAAATGTAGACAGTGTTAGAAAGGTGGCAATATGAAAAGTGCTTGGCCAGATAGTCTGTAGTTGTTGGCTTTTAGGATGGAGGGAGGGGTCCATGAGCCAAGGAAAGCAGGCAGCCTCTAAAAAATGAGAAAGGCAAGAAACTGATTCTCTTCTGCAGTCTCCAAAAGGGACCCCAACTAGATCTTGGCCCAGTGAGGTGCTTGTCAGATGGTGACCTATAGAACTATAAAATTATAAATTCGTATTATTTAAGCACCAAAGTTTTGCTAAGTTGTCACAGCGCAATAGAAAATGAATGCAAGGTCTAGTTATATCTCTCTAGAGGCTTTCCAGATTTCAGTCTAGAACCAATCCAGTTCTCAGAATATTCTTTTAAAGTGTAAACTTCTTCACTTTATAGTTATTCTTGAAACACAACATTATAAAGCAATTATCCTCCAATGAAAAATAAATTTTAAAAAGTAACAAAAAGTAAAGTCAGAAATAATATATTAAAAATTAAAAAAAATATCAAGTGCCTTCAAATTGCTCTTGAGCATAAAATTTAAACTTTTGCAAGAACCTATAAGGCCCTGCATGGACTAGTATCTAATAATATACTTTCCCTACTCTTCAAGCCATTTTTCTCTTCGCTGTCTTCCCTCATCTTATAATACTTAAGTTTCTTAAACAAGCCAAGCTTTTTGTAAGCATAGATGATAGGTGTAGTGGTTAAGCACACGGATCCTAGAACCAAAGTGCTTGAGTTTGAATCCTTGTTCTCTTGCTTACTAGTGGTGTAACCAAAGCAGAGTCACTTTACCTCTCTTTCTCTTCTCTCATCTGTTAAACTGAATTGAATATACATTTTTGTATTTACAGCATGTGGAGCTGCCCCTGGCACACAGTAAGCACTTTGACATTATAATATGTAGAAAAAGCCTATGCTTGGAGCACTGTTCTTTCTGATCTTTGCATTGATAGTTCTTTCTCACCCATCAAATCTCATCTTGAATGTTATCTCAGAGGGGTCACCCCTGATAACCTTGTATAGTCTGCTCTTCTCCTTGTTATTTATCATCCTGTTTCCTACAAGTACTATTTCCTTCAAGTTACTTATCACCATTTGAATTATTTCTGCATTTGTTTTTTTTTTAATGTATCAGTTGCGCTTCTGCCTTTATATTGTAATTTTTTTAGAGTGAGAGTTATGTCTTTTTTTTTTTTTCAACTTGGGTGAGTCCAGTACAGAACATGTAGTTGGTATGGGGCTGTTTTCTTGTTCTTCTTAGACACAAGATGTTTATCTTTATTAGTTCTCTTAAACTGGGAAAAAGCAATCTTCCAGACAATGACAGCAATGACATCTTAATTGCTATGTGAGACCCTCCAGGGTGGAAAATCTTAAAAGTAGTGTGTTGGGCTGAAGGTGCCATAAGATGGAAACAGCCTGAAAGGCCAAGCCACTGCACAGAACACAGCCTCCCTGGAGAGTGCAAGAGAGATTATATGTGAGAGAAATACCTCTTGTTGTAATAAAATTCTGTGATGACATGGGCTTTATCGGTTATTGCAACATAACCTAGTTTATGTCGCTCATACAGGTGGTGATCGTATTAGTTTGCTAGAGCTGGTGTAACAGAGGACCAAAAACTGGGGTGGAGGTGGGGCTTAAACAAGAAGCATTTGTTATTTCACACTTCTGGAGGCTGAAAGTCTGGAATGAAGATGTCAGCATGCTTGGTTCCTTTTGAGGGTTATGAGGGAAGGATTTCTTCTAGACCTCTCTCCTTGGCTTGTGCATGGCTGTCTTCTTATGTGCCTGTCTCTTCATATCATTTCTCCTTCTATGCTTCTCTGTCTCCAAATCATTTTTATAAGGACACCAGTCATATTGGATTAGACGCCCAGGCTACTCCAGTATGATCTTACTTCATTTAACTAATTATTAATAAATCCACAATAATCCTATTTTCCAATAAGGTCACATTCTAAAGTGGTTAGGACTTCAACATTTGAATTTTGGGAGATACAATTCAAGCCACAACAGAGATGATTATATACACACACTGAGTAGATGACTAGATAAAGGTTTTCTTTTTTTTAAGTATCTCTAACTCTTTGCTTTTTTATACCTTATTTTCTCCATCATAACTAAAATTTCTAAAGAATAGAAATATGTCTTTTCAGATGTCAAAAATTTAGAAAAAAATTAACCTTTTATGAAAGAAGCCTGTCCAAATGGCACTACATACTCAGGTTTGCTTATCTCTGAAGACTTTGTTCTAAAACATTAAGTTTAATGCCCTTCTCATCCTGTGGTCAATGTCTGATTTCTACCTTTTCCTCTATTGTTAATTCTTATTGATTTACTTATTTTGAACTTGGGACTGAGGGCTCCTGGATTCATTATTCACTAATTGCATGATTTGGGGTTAGTTAGTTAGTTTTTGAATCTAAGATTTTATATCTACAGCATGAAGACAGTAACACATCATAGAATTTTTGTGGAGATGGAAAAGAGATAATGAATGAAAAGTGTCTAACACAGAGGTATGCACACAATGGATCCCGAATGCTAGCTATCAATACTACAATAATAACAATTGCTAACATTTTTTAAATGTTTTCTATGTGCTAGAAACTTTTCTAGGTGCTTAATAAATATCAATTGATTTTTAAATTTTCACAATTACCTTAATGATATTGGTAATGATGCTGTTTCTCTTAATTTTCAAATTAAAGTGAACCACAGAGGGTTTGAGGAATCTGCCCAAGGACACACAAATGGTATGCAGCAGCATCAGGATTTAAACTCGTATAGTTTGTCTCTAAAGCAATGAAAAACTAAACTTATTAAAACTTATGCAGAAAAAAAAAATAACAGAAATGAAAGCAACAAAAAAACTAAAGAAATCCTGAAATAGCTGAAGTAAACTTTGGAAGTCTAACGCCTTTAGATTGCCAAGATTTCAGTCTCAGAGGATATTTTCGCTTCTATCCAAGTAGAGTTCTGTGGTTTTGAAGTTAGCTAACCAGCACTGTGACCTCAGGGAACATGGATTTTTACTCTATGCCTTTTTACTAAAAGTTGAAATCCACTTCCCATCTGCCAGACAATTTCAGACAGGGAGAACAAGTGATGAGTTGGCAAACTAGAAATCACAGGAATTATCCATCTGAGGAAGACCACGATGTGACAGGGCTTCCAGCAAAATTGCAGGAGATGATGCCTGATGGTGGTTCTGGGGTCGGGGTTGTTCTACTTTCTTCTAACCTCAGTGCGTAGCCCAGAGCTGGTTGGTCCTTGAAAAATGTTTGTCAATCTAATTTAAGCTGAAGTTTATCTCTGTGGCCTCCAGCCAGTCCTGTCCCAGCTGACATTTCTCATCTTTTCCAGATTAACCTGGATCAAATTCTTCCCTCCAGTCTGGGTTTAAATCCTTATCATTGGATAAAACTTACCATGTCCTGTGAGATGTGAACATTTTAAAAAGGAACTCTGGATCAGTGATCCTCACCTAGGATCCGTTTTGTCTCCCCACAGACATTTGTCACTGTCTGGAGAAACTTTTGGCTGTCATTCTTGGGGTGATGGCATGATTGATCTATGGGGTACAGTTTAGGGGTGCTGCTTAATGTCCTACAATGCATAGAACTACCTCCCCACCCTCTGCCTGCCGCAAAACTGAGCTGCACATCAAAGAGTTGGACTGATATTTTGAGGATGGTAAATGACTTGATA
Organism: Bos mutus; assembly: GCF_027580195.1. Lineage (NCBI taxonomy): Eukaryota > Metazoa > Chordata > Mammalia > Artiodactyla > Bovidae > Bos > Bos mutus. The sequence continues at coordinate 35,049,701 of NC_091625.1, forward strand.
GCATGGCAACATGAGATCCATGGCTGCTTCCTTGCTAGATCCGGCTGGGGCAAGAAAAAGAATATGAAGTATTCTAAGGGCCGTGCATTTGATGCATGTGTCAGTTGAAGATTCACTTAAAAAACTGTCAAATACTGGAGTGATTGTAATAAAATAAGAGACAGTCCTGACAATAGTTAAGGTTTAAGCTTTTTAGACAATATGATTTGTGTTCATTTCCCAGCTAAATTACATGACTTTGGTAAACCTATTTAGGTTTCCTGGGATTCAGTCACTTCATTACTAAAATGCAAGTAAGACTACTGTCATATGTCAGCAGCTAGGATTAAATGGGCTAACATATATGAAAGGCTCAGCACATTTAAACACTACATAAGTGCTAACCATATTAACAATAACAGTAATTTTTGCTATTATTGAAACAGTATGGTGTATCAGAAAGAACGCAAAATCTACAGTTAGAGAAGTTTAGTTTCCTCATATGTAATATTGTGATAATAGTTCTAAGGGAGTATAACAACTAATAGTCATGGCAACAATAACGTTAATAGGCTTAATACATACATAATATTGTATATACTGGGTACTATTTCAGATTCTTTGCAGGTTTTAACTTTAACAAAGTTCTATGATGTGGGTAATATTATAATCACTGTTTTGCAGAAGAGGGTTAAAATGCATTGTAAACTATAAGTCCCACCAAAATATTGCAGCTATTACTAGTTACATATTTCAGTCTTCTCTGCACACTATCTTTTTGGCTTTATGTGATGTCCTATGACATTCTTAGATGATATTTGATGTCTCTTGATGGTGGTGGGGTCCAACTCTTTTGCCACCCCATGGCTTGTAGCTTGCCAGGCTCCTCTGTCCATGGGATTTCCCAGGCAAGAGTACTGGAGTGGATTGGCTTTTCCTTCTCCAGGGGATCTTCCCAACTCAGGGAATGAACCCCGGCAGATGATTCTTTACTGCTGAGCCCCCAGGGAAGCCACAAAAATATTTATACTAGACCTAATATCCACTGAAAAATGCACATGCTTATTATTTAATGGAAGCAGAGAGACTGCCATCCATTTCCCACTGTTGACTTTCTTCCAGATATAAGGATGAGAACCAACTCTTTGCTGCCTTGGCCCAAAATGATTGTTCAGATGCGAAAGGACCTTTCTGACAAAAATCACATAGACCTCAATTCTCCCTTGCCAAGTCTTACTCAAAATGGGTATAGGGAAAGGAGTGTGAATTAAAGGAGATTTTGTGACATTTTTATTATTCCAGTGCGACGGATCAACACTCACCAGTAAATTTCACCCACAACTCTATTTTAGTTCTAGTGTGTTTGGAGGTGGGGAAGGGAAGATAAATATTATACCACTGTCTTCCTCCAAGGCTTCTTTATGCTGTGGGTGGCTAACTGCTGTAATAGGTGACTAGCATCAAGATTCCTTCAATTCTGTGCTGGTGACATACTCCTGTCTCATGGCTGCCACAGCACCACTTCTGTTCTGACATACCTAATGCGTTACTTTTTTTTGAATTTGTTTTGTGGGTGACTTCTGAGACTCAAAAAGAAATTCTTTGCTGGTTCAGGGCAAACTTAGCCTAGATTCTGGTAAGAGTAGAAAGATCTTTTTCTCCTACTCTGTATGCCTAAGAGAAAGTATTGTTTACGGTCTCTTTGAAAGCCAAGAGGAAAAATCACATTGATGTTATTTTTAGTGTATTGTGAGTTAAATAGTCATGCTTGACCCAAGACAGGGAGGCAAATTTTATTACGCCAACTTTTAATATCCTTTGGACACTCTAATTTGGTAATATTTCTTAATTGTTTAATGTTGCAGTAATGCATGCATTTCCTTCCCTCATTTTCTTATTTAAGTGGCAGCCATTGATTAGAAAACATTTCTGGGAATCTACCTACATTATCATATATTGTCTTTGATTATAGTTGATATTGTTAGTAAGATTTCTACTAGGAAAGAAAATATATTGATGAAAAGAGTAGATAGCTATAATATTTCTAAACCTAAAAAGGTGTGTGTATTTTATTCTTCTGATAACATCAAAGTTCTTATTCTTCTGATATAGAATATTACGTATTTTTGGAGGTATATTTAGTGCTGAATCTCCTGTTTTATCTAGAACAGTTCTCACATTTACAAGTAAGAACTGAAACTGTGCTAAAAGGGCATAGTTTTAAATAAATAATTTTTTAAAAGTCCTTGTGAGTATTTTCCTTGTTGGCTTTTCTTTAATTTTAAAAACATACTGATTTTTCAAATGTAGCTTACAATTTTGTGTCAGTGTTTAAATAAGACAGTTGATGCTTTTTCCCTTTGAATTAACATTGCCTATTGTCATTTTATGGTCTGTTAATTTAATGGTGATTTTCTGAACCCTATTTTTGTTGTATGGCTATTGTACAAATGATTTTTTTTTTTGCCTGTAATTTGTTCCAGATAATAATCCCTGATATCACACCAGGAAATGTCTGTGTAATGTAAATTTCAGTGTTAAATTATTTATTGCATATAAATTTTCTATCAGAAGAGGATCAACGCACTGAATCCACTAATGCTGGTCTAATAGAAAGTTAATGGCTTATTCCAACTGATTTTGCAAGAACAAAGGGAAACCAGAAACTCAATGACAGTGTGCAATTAGCCAAACGCCTAGGGAATAGGTTTTCTATAGTCCACATTAAGTCTGCAGAAACTACAAAGGTAGCGACTTCTTTCTAAACCATATTCCTTATTGGATTATCACCATTAAACTTGTAGAAAGATGGAGCTGAAAATCAGTAGTACGCTTGGGTGGATAGAAGTCTTCTGAGATTGCTTATCTACTTGGTGAGAGCCTAATACTAGGGTGTTGTACAGAGACAGGAAGTGTATGCCTCCTTCGAGATAGCATTGCTCTACTTTCCTAGTTTGAAAATTAGATCTGCGGGGGTACCGTGATGACTAGTGATGCATATTCAAATTACTGTTTTTTGAACATGATTTCAGCAATGACTCCACTTCCTTTTGTTAAATCACAAAACAAACAGTTATCTAGCCAGGCAGGATTGTCTACCTCTTCTGCAATATTTAAGCCATGACTCTGGCTTCATCAAATGAAAAACTATTGCTATTCAAAAAATGCTTTTATGAGAATGTAAGGCATATAACAGACTGATAGGATATTTTTGCAACTCACATATCTGATGAAGGACTTATATCCAGAATATAAGAGATATATAGCAAAACTCAACAGTAAGAAATAAAAATAATAAAATATAAGTAAAATATTGAAAGGCTTCTCTGGTGGCTCAATGGTAAAGAATCTGCCTGCCTATGCAGGAGACGTGGGTTTGATCTCTGGGTCAGAAAGATTGCCTGGAGAAGGAGCTGGCAACCCACTCCAGTATTCTTACCTGGGAAATCCTGTGGACAGAGGAGGCTGGCAGGCTACAGTTCATAGGGTTGCAAAGAGTCAGATACAACTTAGTGACTAAACAACAATAACTTGTTGCTCTTTTCTAGAATGTTCTATGTGTTTCTATAATACCTCAATAAGGCTATTTATTATTAATACAAACAATAAAAAGCTTTTCAAAATAATCATGCCCCTCCTTGAAGAAACAATTCAACAACACAATTCAACAGCATGATTTTGAAAAAATAAGTCTTCCACTTAGTGAATTTTCCCTTTATCTTACCAACTAGATGCATAACCATCTTTCTGTCTTCTTATTTTATCTCTCTTCATTGCTTCTTACTATATTTTAGTCATTGGTGTTCATTTGTTTAGTCATTTGAAAACATTTATTGAGGATGTTCTCTGTACCAGGTACCATTCCAGATTTTGGGACTGTATTAGAGAACAAAGAACAGTGAAATCCTGATGAAGCTGATGTTCTTGAAGAAGACAGACATTGACATCATTTCAAAACAAGTTAATAAGAGATTGTCACAGAAAGTGCTACAGAAGGGAAGTGGATGATGCTATGAGGGAGTGTCACAGAGACCTGATCTGGTCTGCCGGGTGCTTAAAGTCTTGCTTGAGGAAATGACATGATGTAAATTCCTTAAGGCATCCATTATGTCTACAGGTAGAACTGTCTCCAGGTAAATGCTCTATATGGCTTCCCAAGTGATGCTAGTGGTAAAGAACCTACCTGCCAGTGTAGGTGAAGTAAGAGGCACAGGCTCAATCCCTGGATCAGGAAGCTCTCCTGGAGAAGGGAATGGCAACTCACTCCAGTACTCTTGCCTGGAGAACCCCATAGACACAGGAACTTGGTGGGCTACAGCTCCTGGGGTTGCAAAGAGTCAGACTCAACTGAAGCAACTTAGCATGCCTGCACACAGATGCCCTATATTTTTAAATAGAATGGAATGTTTCCTTGTACTATTCATAATTAAGATAATTACTTTTTAAATAGTTTTCCTTTTTTGTTCAAAGTAACCTATTAATGTGTGTGCGTGCTCTGTCTCTTCAGTCATGTCCAACTCTTTGTGACCCTATGGACTGTAACCCACCAGGCTCCTCTGTCAATGGGATTCTCCAGGCATGAATGCTGGAATGGGTTGCCATGCCCTCCTCCAGGGGATCTTCCTGACCCAGGGATCAAACTCGTATCTCCTGTGTCTGCTACATTGCAGGTAGATTCTTTACTGCTGAGCCACCAGTGAAGCCCAACTTATTACTTAATCATTATTTAAAAAATTCTTCTACCTGGTGGTAAAGAATACAGGAGACTCAGGTTCAATCCCTGGGTCAGAAAGATCCCCTGGAGGAGGAAATGGCAACCCCTCCAGTATTCTTGCCTAGGAAATCCCACGGACAGAAGAGCCTGGTGGGAAACAAAGAGTTGGATATGACATAGCAACTAAAAAACAAAAACAAACAATTTAGCAAATTAAATGAATTTAAGATGAACTCCCTAGGTTGGTAGGTACCCAATTTGCTACTGGAGATATGAGATGGTTAGATGGCATCACCAACTCAATGGACATGAGTTTGAGTGAACTCCGGGAGTTGGTGATGGACAGGGAGGCCTGGCGTGCTGTGGTTCATGGGGTTACAAAGAGTTGGACATGACTGAGCGACTGAACTGAATTTAATCAGATTAAAATTGCATTTATATTTACCTTTTATGTCTTTTTTTAAAAATGAAGATTATATATCCTGTCTTTTGAAAAGTTTATCATAAACGCAAGACAAAATTGTATTAAATGAAGATAGATAATTGAGGGGGTAATGTTTAGGGATTTTCTTTACTAAGAAAGTGAAAGTGAAAGTGAAGTTGCTCAGTGGTGTCCAACTCTTTGTGACCCATGGACTGTAGCCTGCACCAGGCTTCTCCATCCATGGGATTTTGCAGGCAAGAATACTGGAGTGGGTTGCCATTTCCTTCTCCAGGGTATCTTCTCGACCCAGGATTGAACCCAGGTCTCCTGCATTGCAGGCAGATGCTTTACCCTCTGAGCCACCAGGGAAGCTATCTTTATTAAGGGGAGTGCCTAAATTGCATGTTTTCTTTCCATGGTTGCACTGATCAATTTTAATTTTTTTCAAGACTGACCTTATCTCTCTTACATTACTTCTTACTATCTTTTAGTCATTGGTATTCATTTGTTTGATATTTTCTTAATATAATGCATTTTCCCCTAGAGCTCAGGAAAGGTGAACTCACAGACATTGAAAACAAACTAATAATTACCAAAAGAGAAGGGTGGGGAGGGAAAAATTAGGAGTTTGAGATTAACGTAAACATACTACTATGTATAAAATAGATAACCAATAAAATAGAAGTAGATAATTCTACTATATAGCACAGAAAACTGTACTCGATATTCTATAATAACATATAAGGGAAAAGAGTCTGAAAAAGAATATATATATGTGTATATATATATCTCTGAATAACTCATATATATATATGTATATATATATAAAACCCACATATATATCTGAGTCACTGCTGTATACCTGAAACTAATATGACCTAAATCAACTATACTTCAATTAAAAAAAAAAAAGAAACAAAGAAAGGTGGGACTGGAGAACCAAAATGATCACTGTAGCTTAGTCTACCTGGAAACAGTTAGTGTTTCTAAAAGCACAATTTTATGACCAGTTAATATCTTCCCTCAGACAACGGGCCTGCACTTGGAAGCTTGATGGAACAAGTCATATATAGTTTTTCCTCACTTCGATGCTTGGACCCATTCAGATGTTTTCCAGTAAAATTCAACTAATATTTACTTAAGATGAATACTTTAAAAAAAGTAAGCTATTGCTCATCTCACATAGACAGATAAATAAGTTAAAGTGGCTGTCCTTTTGAAAGGGTAGTTTAAAAATCAAAGGTAAAGCTGTTTTAGATATGACACTATAAGACATGTAAATTTATGATTTATTTAAAAAATCACCTCTAAAATGTTCCTTTTTCTTTTCTTTGTCTTACTTAGGTGCTCAATTCCAAACTGTGAATCACTTGGAAGATCAGACCACAGCAGACTTCTGCTCTGTAAACTCTGAGAAAGCCTTTGGCCAAAAGCAATAAGTTCAGATTTGATCTGAAGATGGGCATCAAGAAATCAAGGAGCCTTATTTAATATTTTTCTGTACCACAGCCTGGAGTGAGGGGAGATGGAATTTGACGTCACTTCCCTATTACCAAGGAGGCAGAGAAAAATCTTGGAAAAGGTCTGTTATTATCAAGGAGACTGGACATGTGAAACATTGGGAGGAGTTTTTCACTCAGCACAAGCTTTCTTTGCTTCTTCCTCTCTGATGAACTTCTGATATGATTACCTAGAGGACGTCCACTTTGTCATCCTCACAAGCTGCTTGTCGTACCAATGCTTTGTGGGTCTCTGTTACTGAAAGGTAGTTTTCTCAGACTTCAGGCTTGTTGGATGGTGGGAAAAAAAGGCAAAGGACACCTGGATGAGGGCATCAACATAGAAGAATCAGAAATGTATAACTCAGCCATCTCGGCTCTGGCTGCATATCCCTGGGATCACCTGGGGAACTCTGAAACCTGGTAATGCCCTCCCAGAAATTCTGACTTAAATGACTGGAGCTGTAATTGCTATGAGGCTGAACAAGTCACCAGCTAAGACACTATTGACGCCATGCACTGAAAGTGCTGCTTGGTGAGTAATGCCAAGCAGAGTGACCCCGCCCTGGGCTCTTCTCTGAATGGCCAGTCCCTACCAACCACCTTTCTTTTTTAAAGTTATTTATTATGTATTTGTTTTTGGTTGTTGTGGGTAGACTCTGTCTAGTTGCGGTGAGTGAGGGTTACTCTCTAGCTGCAGCGAGCTGGTTTCTCGTGGCTGTGACTCCTCTTGTTGCAGAGCACAGGCTCTAAGGGATGAGGGCTTCAGCAGTTGCAGCTCTTGGGCTCTATGGTGTGGGCTCAGTAGTTGTGGTGTATGGGTTTAGCTGCCCCACAGCATGTGAAATCTTTCTAGACCAGGGATTGAACCCATGACCCCTGCATTGGTAGGCAGATTCTTAACCGCTGGACCACCCAAGAAGTCAAGGACCTTTCTTTATTGAAGAAAAATTAATTTACTCTTGTCACAGCCTTTAGATGCTTGGTATGTGGGAGTAGAACTGTGTATTACTTGTGCCTTACAAGCTCCAGGAGTTGGTGATGGACAGGGAAGCCAGGTGTGCTGCAGTCCATGGGGTCACAAAGAATCGGACACGACTGAGCGACTGAACTGAACTGAAGCCTTGGATGGTAATAGGATGTTAACAGACAAGAAATATGTCCATTTTTAAGGCACCTCTCTGAGTTAGGAGTCCAGAAAACTAAGTTTAATGAAGCATGATGTACATAATAGTGGTAACTGGCTTGGAGGAATCATAGCATGATGAATTTGGAGAATAGTACAGAAAGATGAGACCTAGTTTCTAGTTATGGTTCTGCCACAAAAAACCTTGGGAGGTTCCTTTGACTTTTGATATTTTCTTTTCCTTCATCAAAATGGCCTAGGATGGGATTGGATAATAATAGCTAAGACCTTTTATAGCTTTCATATTATATAATCCTTCAAGATATTGGGCTTCCCTAGTGGCTCAGACAGTAAAGAATCTGCCTGCAATGCAGGAGACCCAGGTTCCATCCCTGGGTTGGGAAAATACCTTGGAGAAGAGAATGGCTACCCACTCCAGTATTCTTGCCTGGAGAATTCTATGGACAGAAGAGCCTAACAGGTTATAGTATATGGGGTTGCAAAGAGGTGAACATGACTTGGAGACTAACACTTTCATTTTTCAAGATTTACTGGTGAATATTTATCTACTGATAAACATAAGGGGAGATACTGGATGACACAGGTCCTCTTTACCAGTTTAAACTGGTCATAGAATGTTAGAGCTAGAATTTGGTCAGTTACATACCTAGTGAACACCTACTCTAAGGACTGTGTGATGCTTGGTGGTTGAGCATCATTAAAAAAAAAAAAAAAGCCAGTTATGGTTCCCTCCTTTCCTAGACTGGCCCAGCATGGAGGGGCAGAGGAAACCAGACAAATGGCTGACGCAATGCCAACTCAGATGAATGATTTAATAGAGGGGCAAAGATCAATGGGGGAGATTAGAGGGAGAATAAAGGTCATTTAACTTCATCATGATGATTAAGAATGGCTTTACAAAATCTGTGTTTGTTCTTTGGAAGTATTGGAAGACATTTGTGGTGGGAAACTCCTCTGGGAAAGGTATTATGTCCTCCTTATTTGTAAGCCCTCTGGTGTTAGCTGGGCATCTGTGTTGGCTGGGTGCTCAAGTACACGTTACTCTTGACTGATCATAAAATAGAAGTTATTGTTGGTATTGTTTTCAAACCTCCTCCATCCAAGAACAGAATTAGCTGTAGCCTGGCACCTGCTATCTAGATTTGTCATCATATTACCAGGAGCAAAGCCATTTGGCTGTGCCTCACTCCAGGCCTCTTTGCTGGGTTCTCAAATCAGAAGTGTGTAATCATGCCAGTGTGTTCCGATGGCACTTTCACAAGCTGTTCGGGTTCTAATGAGGGTGTGGTGATCATAGGACTGGAGTCTGCAGGAGCAGCCTCTGAACCTCACACAGCTCCTCTCTCATGGTGGCAGCCCCTGAACACTGAGGCCATGAGCTCTGTTTCTGGGGTGTGATGACAGTGCCAAGAAGGATTAGGGGCAGAATGTACCCAAAGAAGCTGGTGGCACTTGTGAGTGCCAAGAGGAACAGATTGCACTGCAGAGGGTGTTTAGGAAGGCCATTAGGACAGCTTAAGTTATCAGAAGACTGTGACAGGAGACCAGGGATGCACAGCAGTGGCAGGCTTAGGTAGTGGAAAGACAAAGAAGTGAACTTGGATACAAAGGCAAGGTAAAGACAGCAGAAGATATATTCTGTTCTTGGGGTTTATGAAAAAGTCAGAAACTCATTGAAAATGATACATATTGCTTAAAAATGACTTTAGTTAGGGGCAAGAAGGAATGTAGCTATATCTGCATAGGAAGTCCTTTCTATAGCAGCAAATACCTAGCTTCCAGCTAGTGGGGATACCTAGGTGTGGTCTGTATAGCATGAAAGGAAGGGGCTATGTAGCAGGTTCATGGTACACAAGTGTATATTGCTCACAAGGAGCAGCTCACAGCTGCTGTTGTAGCAAGCTGATATACCATGTATATCACAGCTCTGCTGATGTCTGAGGCCTAGAGATCAGAACAGAATGTGTACACACGTGGATAAAATGAGATCCAAGAGGCCAGAACCTGGGTCTTATTGAGGTTATAAACCAGAGAGAGGCAGGCAAATGTTGGAAGAATCAGAATCAGTGCTTATACTTCTCAAGACTTCAGGTCATCTCTCAGCCCTGGTTCTGAGACAATCCCCACTCCCCTCCCTACCCTGCAGCAGAGGGGTGCACACTGAGCATATGGCTGCCCAGCAAAGTGATCCGGGTCACTGTGAGATACTTTTAACTAAGAGACAACAGTGTTTATAGTGATGCCAGCTTTGAAATTAAGGTATAATAGGATGTTAGACCCAGGGGTGAACAGCTATTAGTGAACAAAGAATTGTATGTGAGTGTTTGGGATTGAGCATAAAAGAGTCAAATCTGGTCCCTCCTTTCCTGGATGAGACTCCAAGGGAAGGGCAGAAGTGCCCATCTAAATGGTGGATAGAAGCCGCATCAATGAATGATGTATTAAGTGTGCAAAATCCAGTGGGGAAATGAGAGAAATAAAAGTCTTCTAGCCCAATTCTCGGAGAAGGCAATGGCATCCCACTCCAGTACTCTTGCCTGGAAAATCCCATGGACGGAGGAGCCTGGTGGGCTGCAGTCCATGGGGTCGCTAATAGTCAGACACGACTGAGTGACTTCACTTTCACTTTTCACTTCCATGCATTGGAGGAGGAAATGGCAACCCACTCCAGTGTTCTTGCCTGGAGAATCCCAGGGACAGGGGAGACTAGTGGGCTGCCGTCTATGGGGTTGCACAGAGTCGGACACGACTGAAGCGACTTAGCAGCAGCAGCAGCAGCCCAATTCTTCATTTAATGGATGAGGAGTGGGAGGTCTGAACAGTCACCTAGTGAGCTGGTGGCAAATGTGGGACTGGAAACCAAGTTTCCTTCAGGGAGAACTGTGAGCATGCCATCACTGGGTCCTCTGCTGCAGAGCTGCCTTTTTTGAGATTATAATGTTAACCAAATTATATCTTAAGTTTGTATTGAATGCAGTCATTTTAAACACACGTTTTTTGTTTGTGATTAAATTCACATATTCCTTATTGAGTCACGATCTGGAAGGTAAAACATGAAACAAAACCAAAGGAAGTTGTGCTTTGCGATGCGATCTTATTTCTCTTTAGTTTAAGGACAGCCTTGGCTTGTCCATATCTGAGACTCATTCCCTCAAATGTGAGGAACCCTATTTGAACAGTTTATTCTTCATTTTTAGTGGGAGCCTTACTGTTCAAAAGGTCTTCCCTGGATCTGCAGCATTGCCTGAGGGCTACTGGAAACACAGAATCTCTTCTCTATGCTCTTACAGACCTACTGAGTCAGAATTATCTGTTAACAAGGTCCCTTCCTTAATGATTTCTATGCACATTAAAATTTCAGAAGTTCTGCCTTAGACTCCTTTCTAACTCCAGATTTGTGGTTCCCAATACTGACTTTATGTCTCCATCTGGTTGAATCAGAGGCAGCTTTTATCCCCACCACAAATGGAATTTATGATCATTCTCCCCAAATGGCCCTTCCTATATTTTGAACTTAGTTGATGGTGTGACTTTCCTACTTAGTTCTAAACTCCAAACACCAGGGTCATTTTCAGCTCTATGTTTTTTTATTTTTTATATATATACCTTCCATATCCAGTGAACCAAATGCAACCAGTTCTATCACAGAAATGCCTCTCTTACCTGCCAAGACGTCTCCCCACCTCTGTTCCTTCAATTCTGGAAGGATGTTTTCCCAGGAACAAAGGCTTTTTCAAGGTCTCACTTTTCCCCCTTGAATCTCATGCCTACAACTTCCAACCCATTAAATTTCCTTTGAGAAATATTTCCATTCAGCTAAAACTGCTGTAGATATTTTGTGATAGTCAACATTTTTTTTTTTTTTTTTGCTAGAAAGACACACACATATGTACTCTCCACCACCCTATCACCTCACCATCTCTAGCTCTATTTTTCTATGTAGGTATATATGTGTGTATATGTGTGTGTATATATATATATATATATATGTATCTATATATAGATATATACAGATATATACAGATATCTATATATAGATATATCTATATCTGTGTCTATATCTAATGCAATATATTATATAAAACTTTTCAACAATTTAAGATCCAAGTTATAGTGGGAAAGCACTTACCCAATCAGTTACCCAGTTACATTGAAAATTGCAAAATTGTCTCTCTGGCTCTAAAATAATTAGAATGCTTCAGTTGTGCTTGTGCCATCGTATTAATAGAAATAAACTCTGTTCACTTCTCAACTTGGAGTTTAGTAAAATAGATTATGTTTTCTGACCAAAATAAGAATGAAGAAATACCTCAAGCATTTTTGTGTCCCCCTTTAGGGAGAGAATATGTTATTAAAAGTTACTCAGGCTTAATAGCATTAAAAATGGAGTTATTCATCTAACACATTTTAGTGCTGCCATATGGGAATGACGGGTTATTCCTAAGTGAAATACATGTAAATTTTTATTTTTCTGAAGCTATATTGTGATGTGCTACATTTATATCTCTGCTTTTAATTTTAGTATAATTTTTAAAATATTGGAAGGCAAAAACAACAATGCAGTTTTCACTGGGAAATCTTGGAGGTTCTTGCATTAATTAAGCTATCTAGCTGCAGTTTTCAGTGGAATCATCTCTTTATATTAATATGAAACATGCATTAAAAGAATTATGTTGATTGCATTATAGGCTTTAGAGGGAAAAAAGACATGATTTTCTTTATTTGGCATGTGGAGAATTTTATCTCCTTCTTCTGACCTTTTAACCTTATCCCTATAAGTTATATCTACAGTTCTTAAGTGTAATAACAGCATTGGTTTATTTTCCTGGCTATATGAAATCTGACTTAAAATGGTTCTTTTTTTTTGCTTGAGTGTGGTGCCTATTTATTTATTTAATGAAAAACTGCACCCTTTATTGTGACATTCAAATATTAATGTTTAATACAGGGAACATGAAAAATATATCAAAGGTATTGCTTGTGATAAAACCTGAATCAGAGTCTGATCTGCTCAATATGGACACTAATGACTCCATGATGATTTTGCAAGGCCAGAGTGCTGGCTCCACAAGATTTTTAGCCCCAAGCTGAAAACCTTGGCCAAATGAGTTTAGCACATCCCTCAGGATTTATTATATTAGGCTGGCTGACAGTGCGTAAGGGACAGATTTGTTCAGACCAGAAAGGGCACACTGTTCCAACGAAGTTATAAGTAGCCAAACACTCCTGACTTCACATCTCCATTTCCATTTGGCAGAGCTTTTTCTGATTCAGACCTAAGTGAAATTCCACGTTGTGCTTATACATTTATCATTTCAAACTGAAAGAATGCTTTTGTGCTCTTTCCCCATAATAATACCTTTTTACATACAGCAATTTGCAATCTGCACAGTTTTCACTTCTGTTATCCCTTTTAACCCTCGCAATAACTCCAGTAGTTATCGTCTTATTGTTCTTACTTTTATGGATAATGGAGTTGATGCTCTGAGAGCATAAGTGATTGTCCAAGGTCAGATAGGTGGTAATTGAAGTCAGAACTCAAACCCAGGTCTTTTGGCTCTGAGTACAGCTGAGGGTTCTTTGACAATAGACCATTTTACACTAGAGTGGGATGTCTTAACCTTACAAATTACAAAAGGTTTTCAGATTTCTTTAGAAAGTGGATTGAAACACAGGAACATTTGTAATGAATGTTTTCGTTTCAACTAGAACCAACAGTGAATCATTTCACTGTTTTCCCTCAGAGCATTCTTATTTTTCATTCTACACACAAAATGCAGTGATCATTACATTTGATGGTTCTTTGGGAAAACTTGTTTTTAATCTTAAATATTTCACCAGTGAATATTCAAATGGCTTATGCTTGGTTTTGTGGATAACCTGCTGTGTGACCTTGATAAGGTTATTTAACCTTTTTTATGTCTCTGTAAATTTAGGGTAAAATCTTTCTCTTACTTGGCAATTGTAATACATAATTAATTAGAGCTACTGGAGTGAAATCAAAGGCTTTGCCACTAACAGCAAGGAAAATGCAGCACACAGTATTATCCTAGATAATCACTGGGGCTAACCACTCTGAGCCCATGACTGCAAATTGGGATCGGAGATCCATTTGTTGTCATTAATGGCAGTATGTAATGCAATGCAGATTTGGTACTATTTTTTTTTAACCACCATCTTCCCTTTCCAATATGGCTCAATACAACACACAAAAACTCATGGAGTGATGGCAAGATTTTTCTTTGTGTTCAGCACTTAACCCAACCTCTTCTACATGTTCTTATTTTATACATAGTATACTTTCCAAAAAATTCCATTCTCCTCAGAGGGATACAATTATCGTTTTTGCTGTTATTTCTTCTTTTTTTCTAGAGTTTTTTGTCTGTTAGTTAATGATTTTATAGTGGCGGTAATGATAGTATTAGTTATTGCTTCAGAATTCTCTGTAGACAAAGTCTGCCCCATCATGGAATTGGTGTGCGGATATCTTTTCTTTTTGTGCTCTTCAATTCTGCTGTCTGATGGAAAGAATTACAGAAATGGTAGTCCTGAAGATAAGGGCTGAGACAATATATATTACTATCTCTGTTTTAATTGATATAGTAACTGAGGAACTAAGAAACTAAGGGAATATGTTCACTGTTACAGAGATAATAGAGAGAATTTAAATTCGGCTTTGGAAGATGTTAAAACCCTCGAGAAAGATACAACAAAATAAAAACAGAACAAGACAAAAAAACCTAGAAATACTCACAGGTTCTATGGAAGGTCAGAGGACAGCATGGCTTACCTGTGTAGATTGCTGGGGTGATGATCATGGTAAGTCACAGAGGAGTCACATTTGAAGCTCATGGAGGGGCTAGCATCTGAGCTGAGTCTGGAATGATGAGGAGGTATTCAGTAGGCTGGAAATAGAGGGAAATGATGCTGGCTACAGCGTTATGTATGCTGTGTGCTGAGCTTAGTTGCTCAGTTGTGTCAGACTCTTTGTGACCCTATGGAGCCTGCCAGGCTCCTCTGTCTGTGGGATTCTCCAGGAAAGAATACTGGAGTGGGTGGCCATGCCCTCCTCTGGGGAATCTTCCCAACCCAGAGACTGAACACAGGTCTCCTGCATTGCAGGCAGATTCTTTACTGTCTGAACCACCAGGGAAGCCCAGCAGTATGTATAGGGGCAACGTGTGCAAGGGTAGAGAGACATGGTGGTGCTCGAGTCTAAGCAACCTTGTTCAACTGAGAAGCAGTTGTGTTTGGGGATGCTAAATCAAGCCTCTGTGGTCTATGCAGAGGACTTTGACCCCCTTGACCCGTGACATTACAGAGTAATGTGATCATATTTGTGGCTCTTGAGAAATAATTCTGTGGGTAAAATGCAGAATGAAATGAGCAATAAATAGATAGGAGATAAATAATATTGGTGGAGAAGACACACCCAGAGTGAAGAGATATTTAGAAATTACCTACGGAGGTTCAGAGGCAGACTCTCTGGTCTAAAAGAAAGAGCCAATGAAAGTATACTGATGAACATGCTCTAGAAACATAGCCCTTTATCCCATCAGTCCAGTGGCCCATATTATGTCTTTCCTTTCAGAAACTTTTAACCCACTTGTGGATGTCTTCATGACAAAACTCACCAGATCAAACTGCAGCCCTGGTTAGGTAAAACTTACTTAACCATTTACTCTTTGCTTGCACTTTAGCTCTGAATGTGGCTGGAGAAAAACACAGAACCATTTAGTCTAGCCCACTTAAGTTCATGACGGACTGACAGCTCACATCGAGGCTGCTTGGTGTGGTTCAGCACTCCTGCTACATTTCTCCATTCCATTGTCTCTCCCACTTTCTCAATCCTGCTGCTGCTGCTAAGTCGCTTCAGTCGTGTCTGACTCTGTGCAACCCCGTAGACGGCAGCCCACCAGGCTCCCCCGTCCCTGGGATTCTCCAGGCAAGAACACTGGAGTGGGTTGCCATTTCCTTTTCCAATGCATGAAAGTGAAAAGTGAAAGTGAAGTCGTTCAGTCGTGTCCGACTGTTCTCGACCCCATGGACTGCAGCCCACCAGGCTCCTCTGGCCATGGGATTTTCCAGGCAAGAGTACTGGAGTGGGTGGCCATTGCCTTCTCCATCTCAATCCGCTAGATAATTTTAATTTTTACTACGAAACTATGTTTTGTTTCAGCCATTTGGAATGAAAGAATTTCAGCCTTTTTTCCCCAAAGTGCTTACCTTCTTTTCATTTGTCATGAAGAACTTCATCAGAACAAGAGTATTCTCCAACATAAACATAATAACCCTATCACATACAGAACTTAGACAGTTATACCATATTATCTGTTATATAGTCCAGTTTCAAATTGCTCCAATTATCTCCAAAATGTCCTTTATAGCTGTTCTTGTTTTTAAATCTAGGCTCCAATTAGAAATCCTTTATTGGTTTTGGCTTTCAAATTTTTTTAGTTTCCTTTATTGTACAGGAGTCCTGCACCTTTGCTTGTTTCTCAAGATATTACAATTTCCAAATGCATTGTTTTGGAGAATGTTCCTCTGTCTGGATTTGTCTGATTGCTTCCTAATAATTAGATTCAGGGTAAACAGAAATATTATAGGTGATACGGAATCTGGTTGCCTTGAATCAAGAGATACAAAATTCCAGTTTGCTTGATCATCTTTGGGTCAAGGTGAGTCACCCAGATGGTTCCATTATAGAGGCAGATTTTCTTCTTTATAATTAATATGTATTTGGTGGAGTGCTACTCTGAGAATGTATAAGTGTCTTGATTACCAATATTGTTCAGTTGATGAGTTTAGCACCCATTGATGAACTTTTCCTCCATCAGTTATTACATCAGATGGATATAAAATTGGGATTTTTCCAATTCGTTATTTCTTTTATATTGATTAGATGACATTGTTCTGATTAGGTAGTCTCCCCTCTCCCTCTTTGAATATCATTGTAATTTTTTGCATTTTTATATTCAGTAAGTTGTAACTCTTTACCATTGTTATTCTTTCTAATGTTGAAATTCTTTAGGTTTGTCAGTGGGGATTTCTTTAAGTCGCCTTGGTGTTTTTCTGACATTCCTTTCTTTTTTCTTGGCATAAGATATCCTTTTGCTTTCTTGGTTTTAACATGGAGCGTGCCATTTCTTCGGAGCAGGCAATGGCACCCCACTCCACTACTCTTGCCTGGAAAATCCCATGGATGGAGGAGCCTGGTGGGCTGCAGTCCATGGGGTCGCTAAGAGTCAGACACGACTGAGCGACTTCCCTTTCACTTTTCACTTTCACGCATTGGAGAAGGAAATGGCAGCCCACTCCAGTGTTCTTGCCTGGAGAATCCCAGGGACGGGGGAGCCTGGTGGGCTGATGTCTATGGGGTCACACACAGTCGGACACGACTGAAGTGACTTAGCAGCAGCAGCAGCCATTTCTTCAGGGGTGACTTTTTCATTTTATTTATCTGAGAGTTGTTTAAAAATTCATTTTAAATGTCCCTTGATAAGACTTTTTGGCTTTTATAATTGTACTGCACAGCAATTAGAGAATATATTTTGGATTATTTCTGCCTTATGAAACTTACTGGAATTTTCTTTGTAACTTAATGTATGATCAGTTGTGTATGCTCCAGGTCCACTTGAAAAGAAATTGTATTTTCTACTTTGGGGATGTCTAGGAGTTTGCATCCCATCTCATGGTTTCACATGCCACATGTTAATAGATGCTTTAACTCTAAGAGATGTAGCTCCAGCCTTGACCTCTCACCCAAATTCTAGTTCCCTTCTTACATCTCTCTTGGAGATTTAAAAAACATTTCAAATGTAAAATATCCAAGATGAAATGTTTTATTTCCTACTTTAGTCTTGCCTCAGAAAGTAAACATCTCCAGCCTGCATGGAGGTGTTCAGGTCAAAAAACTTGAGTTGTCATTGAATCTTTTTTTCTCTTCTACTCTCACATTCAGTCAATTGGCAAATTCTGTTTGTTCTATCTTTGAAGTACACACACACACATATATACACACACATATGTTTACTTTCACCACTACTGCACTTTTCCACACAATTATCATCTCTGCGTTTAATTGTTGCAATGGCCTTTGACCTGCCTGCTTCCCTTTTAGCTCCTCTTATCTGTTATCGCCTCAGCAGCCTGGTTGATGTTTTAGTATATACATCATACTATACAATTCCTTCATTCAAAAGACCATCACACAACCTACATGGTTTGGCTCTTGCTGTCACTCTGATGTCACCTTCTGTCTTCAACTAGATCACTGAGCTCTAGTCACTGGCCTCTGTGCTGTCCGTCAATAACACTAGGTACGCTTGACCTCAGAGCCTTTGCATTTGATGTGTTCTTATCTTGCCATGCTTTTCTCGGAGACATTTTTATGGTCAAATCTCTCATCTGCAAGGCTGGAGAGACCTCATAGCTATCTAAACCCTACCTCATATGAAACTTATCACAACTATTTCTATTAAAGTCCTTGACCTGTTTTACTTTTCTTTCTAGAACTTATCACCACTTGGTAGGGGTGTGTCTGTGTGTGTGTGTGCTTGTGTGTGCACATACAAGAACAGTGTGTGGAAGATATTAGTAAATATTTGTTGAATAAGTAAAATTGCTTTATTGAAAAACATATACATTTTTATTAAATTTTAAAATATTATCACTAGAAAAGATACATTGGCCAGTCTCAGCATGGTGTTCTATGTGTTAGGCTCATTTTATTTGAGCTGGACTCAGAAAGATCACTGAGGTCTGATACAAAACTGTATTTGTTTCTTTAAAACAGTTTTCTCACACATGCAGATACCACTTTAGGTTAATGGGAAAATATGGGTCTCTATCTGAGAGAGCTAATCTTACTACTTAAATCAGAATACCTCAGAGTATTATGGAGCTCACTCCATTAGTACTGACAAGATTTTCAAAACAGTAGCTTCCCCTGAGAGAATAATATTCCTACTAGAAGACTGTCAATTTTGCATCTGAGAAAACAAGTGGAAAATATTCCTTAGTTCTCAGTATTGCAGAACTCTTGAAAATGTATAAGTGTTAGTCACTTACTTGTGTCTGACTCCTTGCAATCCCATGGACTGTAGCTGGCCAGGTTCCTCTGTCCATGGGATTCTCCAGGCAAGAATACTGGGGTGGGTTGTCATGCCCTTCTCTAGGGGATCTTCCTGACCCAGGAATTGAACCCAGATCTCCTGCATTGTAGGCAGATTATTCATTGTCTGAGCCACCAGGGAAAGATCAAGTATTGCAGAAATCTTGTTTATTGGAAATATATTTGATTTTCTGTATTTCTCGTCAATCAAATCTCTTAGCTCATTTTTTCTGCTTTGACTGAATGCTCAAGAGCTATTTCTTGCATTTCTTTAAGTTTTTCTTTGCTCGTTCTCTTTCATGGTCACCACTGATCTAGTAAATATAGATAAGAAGTATGATGCATTTTGTAGGAATACTGATACTATCGCAGCTGATTGCAATCTGGATCATATAAATGAAAGTGCTGCAGAAGTCAAATGTGTTACATATCAATGTTGTCAAGTTTGTTATGATTACAATCACTATCATTGTTATTATAGCTATGAACTTTGCTTGATAGCCTCAGGAGTGTAAGAAATAGTAATAGTTCTTATTTTATTTATTTTTTTTAAAATTTTATTATTTAACTTTACAATATTGTATTGGTTTTGTCATATATCAACATGAATCCGCCACAGGTATACACGTGTTCCCCATCCTGAATCCTCCTCCCTCTTCCCTCCCAGTATTTTAAAACATATCACTTGAAACTTATTTCAGAGGTCTCCTCTAGCTTGTGTGTGTGTGCGCATGCGTGCACACAAACAACTGTGTCTGACTCTTTACAACCCCATGGACTGTAGCCTGCCAGACTCCTCTGTCCATGGGATTTTCCAGGCAAGAATACTGGAGGGGGTTGCCATTTCCTCCTCCAGGGGATCTTCTCGACCCAGGAGTCGAACCCACATCTCCTGCATCTCCTACGTTGGCAGGAGGATTCTTTACCACTAGCGCCACGTGGGAAGCTCTCTGTTCTTGCTTAGCTAACAAGAAATTCAGTCTTGACACTGTTGCTCACCCCTTCTCTCAGCCAGAATTCTGTACATGTTCTCAGATCTTTTCCCGAGTCAAAGCACTGAGCTGGGCCCACTGGCCACTGGTGATTAGTCAAACTAACAGTGGTTACTGATGCAACTGCAGATTCCTTTCTGTCTGATTGTTTTGCTGCTTGCTTGCCATTCTTGAGGCAGAGGACACTGATGAGGCTGGGAGCTCATGTGCCTAGAATGCGACATTCTCATCTTGTGAAAGGTAAGAAAAATCCTCTCTACTTAGTATTGTATCAGTTAGAGTTCAGATTTGCTGGAACAGAACTGACTTTACAGGTTTAAGCAAATGGGTATATTATATGAAAATTAAAAGCTTATAGAATTTTCAGAGGGGACAAGAAAAAAAAAAAAAGTTAGGAGGCTTTGCCAGATAAATGCCCAGCCACATAGTGGGACCATATTAACAGGACAGGAGACACTGTGAGGCTGGAGAAGTTTCTCTCTTGTTTTACTGTCCTCTGGTGGCACGGTAATATTCGGGGCGCAGACATACATTGGTTTATACTGGTGAAGCTTTTCAAGAGCTCATTTACATTGTGTCTATTTGTATCAATGAACTTGGAGCAGAATCCAACCTCTTTTCCTGAGTTTCTAGGCACTCTCAGAAGATGGTTTGATTTGTGACATCAGGGGTCCTTACCTACTTGGGAAAGGAATACAAAGCTCTGAGAAATATAGTCACATTAGATTTACTTAGTAATTTGCCTCAAATTAAGCAGACTGAAATCTTTAGTATTGTCTTTAGTGATAGAGCCAAGATGACTGTTCCATGCAGATGCTGTTCATCACTTGCATGGACAATTCCAAATAACTCCATTTCATGGATCAATTCACAGAGTCATCTGGGAGGACATTTAGCAGCTAGCTGATCTTGGTTGACCAATCAGCATAAAGTCTGTTCAAGACTGAATGTGCTGCAGTGGCCATACTAAGGCCTTTAAAGATTGAAACCACTGATTTGTAGCTCCTACCCTCAGGAATTTTTAGGACAAAAATTTCTGCCTTCTGGAAAACTGTGGCTTTCATGATGTAGGTTTTCATAGGTTTAAGCAGATCTAAAGCTGCTTCCTTAGGGAAATCTGGTCCTTATCTTCTGCTATTCCTATAGTTTTCACTCTGGAAAGGTGAAGTGGCAAGAACATGTGAAGTAGTTAACTTTCTGTGAGAAAATGCCTGTTTTTCTACTGAGAACTTATCTGAACAATACATGTCTCATTTTAAATGATACAGAATGTATATGCTTCAGGCATTTGCTTTTCCGCCACAGCTGTGATGTCCTTTTAATTTTTGTTTGCTTGTTTTCTTCCTTTTTTTAAATCTGCACAGAATTTTAAACAAATATGAATTAGTTGCTGAAACTTAGGCATTGAGAAATTTTACACAGAAATTTAAACTTGGTTTTTGTCTTGAAAAGTTGGAAGCTCTGGCAGTAGCAATGAAGCAGCCTTGCCACCTGGCAGGTGCTGAGGAGCTGAGCCTCTGGTCTGGTTCTCCCCAAGCCTCATGGTCTCACACCATAGTCCTGTCAGCCCACTTCGCTCTGTTGTATGCTAATCTCCTCAACAGTTGAGTTTGTAACCTCCAGTCTTGGCACATGGTTATTTGTACCCTTCAAGCAGGGGTTTTGAGGAGTTTTTCCATGAATGAGCATTTTTTGTTTTTGTTTTTAACCTTGGATGTAAAAATGTGCATATCTATATTTTTCTAAGGGGGAGATTTACAGCTTTCATCAAACTTTCATAAAAGCTTAAGAACCATTATTTTGCATGTTCTAAGACTCTCTTCCTCCCGTATTTTAATGATCTGATTATGTTTATATTTCAAAGTAAATGTTTTCAGTCATCTTTGGAATTAGGTATAATAGAAGTAATACAATAGAAATAATGCTAATAATAAATAGTAAAGAAAAAATATCATCCAGAAGCTAGCTTGATCGTAAGGCATGTTCTAGTCTTGTTTCATATCTCTAAGTTGCACAGTGCTCGGAGTCAGCCTGGGGCAGTGGTGAAGAACTGTAGATTCTGCAGTTTGGTAATGTCAGTTTTTGTTCATATTGACTTGAGTGGTTTCTAATACTGTACCACTCTTCAACTAAGGAAAGTCCACCATAACAAATTGTCAGAGACTCGATTGCTAAAGGGAGAAACACAACACTCTCACTAGCCGACCAGCCAGGCATAAAGCAGGGGCTTAAAAATAGAGAGCTGAGGTGGATAACAGTGAATACATACCACCCAGAACACCTGGTAGGGTAAAGCTAGAGGGAACCAAAGTCTGGGGAAGAATACCACCACCCAGCGTCTCCGACAGCATCTGTAACATATCTTTCTCAGGTATCCATCATCTTCCTCAATTCTATACATGCTCTTCTTTTTACTCTGCTGCTGCTGCTGCTGCTAAGTCGCTTCAGTCATGTCTGACTCTGTGCGACCTCATAGGTGGCAGCCCGCCAGGCTCCTCCTTCCCTGGGATTCTCCAGGCAAGAACACTGGAGTGGGTTGCCATTTCCTTCTCCAATGCATGAAAGTGAAAAGTGAAAGTGAAGTCGCTCAGTCATGTCCAACTCTTAGTGACCCCATGGATTGCAGCCTACCAGGCTCCTCCATCCATGGGATTTTCCAGGCAAGAGTACTGGAGTGGGTTGCCATTGCCTTCTCCATCTTTTTACTCTAGAAGGCAAAAAATTCCTTTACTTATACTTAAAACTTTTAAGAGCTAAAGGAATTGGAGAATTGTAGCATACTATTTATAGAATAATATGAAAGTGAAAGTCACTCAGTCGTGTCCAACTCTTTGTGACCCCATGGACTGTATGGTCTATGGAATTCTCCAGGCCAGAATACTGGAGTGGGTAGCCTTTCCCTTCTCCAGGGGATCTTCCCAACCCAGGGATCAAACCCAGGTCTCCTGTATTGCAGGTGGATTCTTTACCAGCTGAGCCACAAGGGAAGCCCATAGAACAATATATAGATCTTTAAAAATACCTTCAGAAAGAAAGCACTGATATATTTAGAGAAAAATACTATAATTTACCTTCCTCCTTCTTGCTCATATTAGAAGCCTCTGAGTGACTCATTTTTTCATGTGAGTGAACACTTGGAGTTCATGATAAATAATCTGAAATTTCACCTAACTCTTGATCTGACTGTAGCCCTAGCACACCACCATGGCAGCTTTGAGCACTGTGCTTTTGGGGGTATAAATCTGTAAAGCCATACAAAGAAAGAGTGAACTGGTATGATGCCCTCTGGTGTATGTATTTCTGAAGAATATCTACTTTAGGAAAAAGCATTTTGAGAAATCATTTCAAAAAAATAGAGCAAGAAAGGGATGACACAATACTGTTTCCTCATAAATTAGTATGTAGGCTCAGTTACCTTTATCATTTTTATTTTTAGTTTTGTTAAATGCTGTTTTGTTTTTTGACAGAAGGTCTGAGTCAATTTTATAAACATAGTATTGATTGGAATTGTAATAACTCCCAGCAGATGGCGTTTCCTAGGGGATGACTTAGGCTAAAAGGTGAGTCACTCCACTTCAAATTCTCAGCTCCATGTGAACTGACCTGGCTCTGAGTGGGTGGAAATGATTGCTTATGCATGTCATCAGCAGAGAATGTTGCTCTTCAACAAGGATGAAGAGATGTTGGGCAGGATATCAAGGCAAGTACCCTGGGGTACAGAGAGGGCAACTGTAGGCTGCGGGGAGTGAATGATGTCTGAGGCTTCCAGCCAGGGCACAGGAGTGGGTATGTTGCCTGCCTGGCTTGTGGAGCTGGGCATAAAGCTCAACAGCTGCATTTCTTCCCATTGCCTCAGTCACTGCTACTTTCCTACCTGACCCTGTGCCTAGAACCAGGGCACAGGAGGACAGGTCCTGTCCATCATCTGTGAACGAAGCTCAGCTCCTATTGTCAAACTCCAAACTCTTTTTATTTTCTTGGGCTCCAAAATCACTGTGGATGGTGACTGTAGCCAGGAAATTAAAATAATCTTGCTCCTTGGAAGGAAAGCTATAACAAACCTAGACAGCATATTAAAAAGCAGAGATATCACTTTGCCCACAAAGGTCCATATACTCAAAGGTATGGTTTTTCCAGTAGTCATGTGTGGATGTGAGAGTTGGACTGTAAAGAATGCTGAGTGCCAAAGAATGGATGTTTTCAATTTGTGGTACTGGTGAAGACTCTTGAGAGTCCCTTTGACAGCCAGGTAATCAAACTAGTCAGTCCTAAAAGAAATCAACCCTGAATATTCACTGGAAGGACTGATGCTAAAGCTGAAGCTCCAATACTTTGGCCACCTGATGCAAGGAGCTGACTCATTGGTAAAGACCCTGATGCTGGGAAAGATTGAAGGCAAAAGGAGAAGGGGCGGCAGAGGATGAGATGGTTAGATAGCACCACTAAGTCAATGGACATGAATTTGAGCAAATTCCAGGAGTTAGCAGAGGACAGGGGAGCCTGGCATGCTGCAGTCCACGGGATTCGCAAAGAGTCAGACACAACTTAGTGATTGAACAACAACAAAGGGAGTCTACAGCTGACTGGGCAAGTTCTTGATATTTTGAAATTTACATATCATTGTAATAAAATAATCAGAGTATAGTTTTGTACAGAGAAGTTAGGCATTCTAGGCTTTAAAAGAGAATCCTTCAGAATTTTATGAGTAATTAAAGCCACCTCAGGAATCCTTCTTCCAAATTATTTCATCTAGTTCCAGAAAAGGAGAAGGAAATGGCAACCCACTCCAGTACTCTTGCCTGAAGAGTCCTGTGGACAGGGGAGCCTGGTGGGCTGCTGTCCATAGGGTCGCATGGAGTTGGACACGACTGAAGTGACTTAGCATGCATGCATGCTTTGGAGAAGGAAATGGCAACCCACTCCAGTATTCTTGCCTGGAGAAACCCAGGGATGGAAAAGCCTGGTGGGCTTTATGGTGTCACACAGAGTCGGACAAGACTGAAGCGACTTAGCAGTACCAGAAGATAGAACACCCTTCTGCCTCTGTTGCTTGTATTCATTCTGTCTCAGTAGAGAAAAAATTTTGTAGGGACAAATTGAATTATACTTCCAAAGTAGGAAAGCTGCTAAGAACACAACCATAATTGCAGCTTTCAGGAGTGGAAATAGTAGAGGTCAACCAGAATTGTAAGATGTAATTTGTAAAACACCAGAACATGCCAACCACAGTTGTAATTGCAAATCAAGGCATTCTTGTTTTCTTCAGGGTAGAAAGGAGGGAGGGATCATGGGATTCTTTTCTCCTATGTCACAGTGAACAATAGTGACTTACATCAAAATGGTCATCTTCAAATTTTATACATGAAGTAATTTGTGGGAAAGCAAATTATGTGAAAATTATTTTCAGTACCAAACCTCCTGTTTTAAAGTAACCCCACCCATAAATGTCTTGTCTTCTATGTGCAGCACACAGCTGAAGTCAATAATTGCACAAGACCCATAAATTACTGAGAGATGGCTTTTTGTGATGTTCTAACTCCAAATTTAAAGCTAATTATCTTAAATTAAATACATTGTAAATGGCTAAGAAAGAGAGGATGTGAATTGAATTAGTCTTTGTTCTTATCTCTTGACCAGGGTGAAAAGGAGAATACATAATTTTGATTCAACTATAATCTTTGATTTAGGTAAACTAGTAAAGCCTTGATTTCAGCCCAAAGTTTTGTTTCCTCTTTAATTCCAAAACACACCTGCTAATTTTCTCACTTGTGGAAAAGCAAACTGTAAGCTCTGTGGATGATTGCTTCTCCAACAGAAGGCCCTAAACCATTTCTGATAAGAAGCTATCTCTTTTTTCCAGTTATTTCCCAATCACTGCAGGGGAGTGAAAAGAGAAAAGTACAATGTAAATGCAAGCTAATGAGGGCTTGCTGGGGATGTTTTCTAGGAGACTGTCTTTCAGCCACAGGACCTGGGGAGCTCTACCAGATAAGCCTTCCAGATAGACTGGTATGGAAGCTTATTCCACCTGCCAGTTTGTAAATTCCCACACACAGAGCTTTATTGTTTATAAACCTGAACTAAAGGTGACATGGTATCAACATTTTCATCTAATATGCATCTGTTGAGGAATTAGATGATCAAAAAATGACCACTCTGCCACACACATTCGTGTTTCAAATCTATGAAATTCTACCCTGAATTAAATTTCTACCTTGGGTCTGAACACAGAGGTTTGAAAAATTTTTCCTTTCCTGAATCTTTTATTATTATTTAAAATAATAGTTAATGCTATTAACTATTTGGATGAAATTCTGTTTTATCAATATTTATTATATGAATAAATATACAAATACTGGTAAAGCCAAAGAACTGTATTCTTAACTGGACTTAAGAAAAAGTTTTCTGAAAACTAAATCAAAAAAAATATTTTGTCATTATGAGCTACAAAATTCTACTTTGTGTGTCTATATGTATGAGAATATATTTCATCTTACCAACATCACTGTTTCCTCAATAACATGGTTTACAGCCCTAATTTTACCATCACATGAATTAAAGGGAACTCACACGAGTCTAAAATCCTGATGGCTTTCATGATGGGAAGGACTTATTTATCACCTTATTAACTTTGACATCTTTATCCCATTAACAAATTTTTTTTATAGCCTTTCTTTTACGGTTTTTCTTTGTTAAAAGCCACACTTCTGCCCACTGAGTAGTAGAACTCACATACTTTGGCAAATACATTAACTGGTACCTTTCTTCGAGGTCTGATATTTGATCATATAAAATCAGTCTTAGAGGTAAGACAAAAAATTTTACCTCTGGCATTAATTTGCCATGTGACCTTGGAAAAGTCATTTAACCTCTTTGAATTTTATTTACCACATCTATTAATATAAAATGTTGCATTTGGAAAGGTTAAAGATATTATTTTGAAAAGTAGCATTAACTATGTTTCATTCATTATTTGGTTCAGTATCTACCAGACTCTCTAATAATGGCACCCTCTTGGAGAGGAACAGAAATGTATAGGGTAATATTTTCCAACATGGTAACAAATGTTTCTAGATGGATATGTTATCTTATGCCAAATATACAGAAAGCATGGACAATATTAGGGGTATACAAAATGGTTAAATGGAGAAAAATAGCATTTTAACCAAACGGGAGGACATCCTATTAGATTCTTTTCATTAAATGTCCAAAAAGTAAGCATCACATTTGGCCTATTGTTCAGTCACTTTCCAGCCAGGGTTCTTAAGTGATTCCTTAGTGCCACGAAATGCACGTTTGAGAGGGTTCTTTTCACTCTGCTGTGGCCTCTCCTCTTGAACTGACATTACACAGTGCACATCGCTCTCACTGTCACAGCTTGAGCTGCATATTTTGGGGGAAACCTCTTTCATATGGATGTCAGATACTTCAGCCAGTGCTACATGTTCAGAATTCAGATCTTTTATTTTAGAAAGATTTTTTTCCACTTGGTTATATCGATTCTTTAAGATTTGTTATTAAAACATGTTTGGTGGGCCCTATAATTGGTAAATTTTTGGAAAAGGCTAATATAAATTATTTTATAGCAAATAAATAATGATAGTGTGGCTAGGGAATATCCATTATTTTAACATCTTAGAATCCAAGACTTTTTACTTGCCATTCTTTTGTATACTTGGGTTGTGTGTGTGTACACACGTTTATGTAGCAAATGCCTCTGTTAAACATATTGTCTTGGGCACAGCCTAGAAAAAAATCAGAGATATAGAATCAGTTATAATTGGTTAGATACACTGAGGATAATTTTTTTTACAGCCTTTCTTTTACAGTTTTTCTTTGTTAAAAGCCACACTTCTGCCCACTGAGTAGTAGAACTCACATACTTTGGCAAATACATTAACTGGTACCTTTCTTCGAGGTCTGATATTTGATCATATAAAATCAGTCTTAGAGGTAAGACAAAAAATTTTACCTCTGGCATTAATTTGCCATGTGACCTTGGAAAAGTCATTTAACCTCTTTGAATTTTATTTCCCACATCTATTAATATAAAATGTTGCATTTGGAAAGGTTAAAGATATTATTTTAAAAAGTAGCATTAACTATTATTTTAAATAATAATAAAAGATTCAGGAAAGGAAAAATTTTTCAAACCTCTGTGTTCAGACCCAAGGTAGAAATTTAATTCAGGGTAGAATTTCTTCCTATGGAGGATATGACTAATTGAGAAACATTTCTTTCTCCTCCTCAAACTGTCATGAAAAGGACTGATTGGCAGAAGATGTCATAAACAGGAGGGTATATGATCCAGGAAATGCATACTGGCGTGGAGCTTGGTATCTTGAAACGTAAGTGGCAGGGCCATGAGGATGTGTGGGCAAGCAGTGGCTATCAAGGATGTTTAACTTAGCTAATTGATGGCAGCACGTGGTTTCATAATGCAGAGAGAAGCATCTGGAATCTTAAGATCAGTGCACATTCTGTAATGCAGTGACTCATGGTCAGTATCAGGGAAGTGGCAGTAAATATCAAGGGCTGGAACTGATAACATGATGTGTA
Source organism: Bos mutus (assembly GCF_027580195.1). Taxonomy (NCBI): domain Eukaryota; kingdom Metazoa; phylum Chordata; class Mammalia; order Artiodactyla; family Bovidae; genus Bos; species Bos mutus. The sequence continues at coordinate 35,078,128 of NC_091625.1, forward strand.
CCAGACTGTGGTGACTAGAAAATGCCAGACACAACTCCAGACTTGAAGTTTACATAACTCCAGCCAGATAATGAAAACTTGCAGTTAAGGAAGAGGAAGATGAATATTTTCTTCTGTGAGTTTCAATTCTGTGAGTTTCCTTGTAATGCTGATTAGACCATGGACCATGTATATCATCTTTGCCTCCCTGGCATCTACCCCAGTGCTTGATATTCATTATATACCTAACAAACATTAAAAAGTATTAAATTGAAGGATTCAGATGAATAAATCAGAGCCATATAAGTAGGTCACAAGTTAGTTATTCTGAAAACAATTTTTTGGGGGGTTGGTTTACAAATTAGTGAAATGAGAGAAATATATGCATATATATATGATATAAAGATCGAAATATTGCTTATGAGTCAGGGATACTGCTCATATCCTATGAGTCTTAGGATACTGTATGACTTGTAGTGCTTAAAACAAGTTTTATATTGTGTTTGTAGTAATTAGTGATCTTGTTGCAATTGAATTCTGGTTTTGATGCATGATACAAAACAACTACATGATAAATATCAATGAAATAAATAAGTAATTAGTGGAATTTACAATATGCTTTTTCTCAACATTGATTTAATTTATAAGTATTTGAAATAATCACATTAATAGAATCATTGTGGGAAAATGGGACATATAATTGATAATATCTGAAGAAAATACACTATCATCTTATTTAGTCATGGGGTTAATAAGTTAATTGAAAAATTATTTTATTCATTTCATCCATTTTAACAAAGTTAAAATGTTTGTAGTTTCCTTTAAAGACTGAGTATACTTTAATAGTCAGTTTTTATAAATAACACTTATAAGTTTTGATAAAATGTAACAAATTTTAAACTTAATTATCTCCCCCAAAAATCTGATGTAAAACAAACTTCTTTTTGTCAAATGGTATTTTAGAGTAATTGCAAATTAAAATTTAAAATCTATCTGATGTTAAAAATTTAGCTTCTGAATATAATAACATTTATAGGTATAGAAAAGAAAAACTCATTTAAACATTTAAGAATAAAATTAATAATTTTATAATGCAGTATATATAATCATTGTCACAAAGTTCAAATATTCTATTGAAATTAGAGTACTATAGACAAAAGCTATATTCTCTTGGTTCTGAGTCCTTAGAAGAATGAAATGTGGTCTAAATATTGCCTGATTCTACCTTGTGTCTCTAACTTTTATCCACAGCACTTAGGTTATTTGGTCCATTTTCTAATTGGGTTTGTTTATCTTGTATGATAGTTCTTCATGGTTTATTTAGTAGGTCTAGTAAGGCCTGTTAGGGGTATTTGATTTGTTTGTTTAGCATACTTTTAAGTAACTAATCCAACATAGGTTACAGGTATCATTAGAAAAGAATGGTTACTGCAGTATATATTTGTTAAAGTGTGAATTTTCACTTAGTGACTTTGCCTTTTAAAAGGCATATCTGTAAACTAGAAGGATTAATGAACTTTTTTCAGATTATTTTATAGAGTTTCCTATTTTTAATGTTTTCTGATTTGGAGAAGAAAATGGCTACCCACTCCAGTATTCTTGTTGGGCTAATCTCATGGACAGAGGAGCCTGGTGGGCTGCAGTCCATGGGGTCTCAGAGAGTCGGACATGACTGAGTTACTAAGACACACAATATGAGTTGAACACTAGGCACAGGGATTAAAATTTTGCACTTCTGCTTTTCCTTTTATTTGTACTGTGGTTATAGTTAATCACTTCAGCACATAAATAGATACCAGAATTGACTGACTGATATTAATAAATCTTACTGGTTCCTTCATGCAGTGCTGAGGCAATGTACTAGACTTAGGAGAAGCATAAACAGTGTTCTCTGAATTTATGGTATTCCTCAAACCAGACAACATTTGCATGAATCTCCTTGGCCTTGGCTACCTTGTTTTCATTTCCTTTTCCTCCCCACCTGCAATTTTCTCATCTGTGAAAGACTGAATTTACACTAGAGTCCTAGCTTCTAGCTGAAACATTCTAATCCCATAAATTGAAATTCCAATTCTTTCTCTCTATCCCCTTTTTAATTTTAAAATATTTGTTACCAAAGACTTTGTTATTCTTTATCTTTTTTTTTTCTTTTTTTCTTTTAGAGTTTTATTCAGAGAAAATAATCAGACATATAAAATTATACATTACAGAATTAATTATAATTAAAAAGTTAACATATAATAAAGAAAAAAAATTTTTTTTTTTTAATCTTATACTACCAGATCACTTCTTCCTTATGAAAGTAGAGGTGACATCGACCCCTTCAAGGTAACCAGGCTCAAATTTGCTCAATTAGTTACTCATCCAAGATGAAATATCTACCTGTGGGAGCCCTTTGCTCCATTCTGTGGAGGGTTTGGAAAGCAAACAGTTCACATTGTCAAGAAACTTGAATTCCAGTTCTGTGGTCTACATCTTTTTAAAGGTCAGGATTCCTTTTTCACTTTACAAATAATTGGCATTTATTGAATACATGTGACCTGCCAGGTACATGCATAATTGCCATGTTAAGTTCTTAATATGCATTTTCTCTATGATGTTGTTGACTTGCAAGTGTGTGTGTGTGTGTGTATAGTATGTTTATATTTAAAGATTTTGGTAAAATAGATATAGTTTTTACTATTTTAAACATTTCTAAGTGTACAATTCAGTGGAATTAATTACACTCACAGTGTTATAAGATTATCACTACTATCAGCCCAGCCTTTTAATCAACCAAAATGGAAACTCCATACTCATTAAATAATTACTCCTTATTTTTCTCTCACCCAAGATATTGGGAATCTCTAATCTACTTTCTGTCTCTGTGCTTTTGCCTATTCTAGATATTTCAGATAAGTGGAATCATGAAACATTTGCTTTCAGTATCTGGCTTATTTCAATTAACATAATGTCCTCAAGGTTCATTAATGTTGTAGCAGTATCAGAACTTGATTCTTTTTTATGTTTGAATATTTCATTGTATGCATGTATTACATTTTTTTTAATCCATTCATCTGTTGACGGATTCTCCTCCGATTTTGTTAAGCTTGCAGTTCTTGTAAACAAAGATTGACTTGGTGTCCCAATGTTTTTATCTCTTTGTAGTGCTAATGCCACAGCGAAGCCATTCTTCCTCCAAGTTTGTCTTTACATTTTTTCTATTCCAAGTTAGCGTTTTCATTGCCTCCTTTCATTCTTATTGTCTCTTTCTGCTAATGATTGTGTTAGCAAATGTATGACTGTTTTTTAGAGGGTATAATTTCATTGTTCCAGTGTGTTTACATAGGTACCCAGATTGTTAAATGATAAGAATATATCAAAGCCATGATTAAGATTCCTTTAAGTTAAATTTCTTCTAGAATTAGTTGCAGTGAAAATATGGCTGTGAATTTTATTTCCATCAACTCATTGATCTATTACCATTTTCCTCACAAATAATATAAGGAACGTACGATATTTTTATCATTTAATGAAATATTAGCAGCAATGTTTGGAATAATTGCTTATTGCTATAAAATAAAAACTTATTGCTAATGATGATAAGTATATTTTTATATTTTTAAAGATTATTCTAAATATGATGTGTTTAGCAGGTTCAAATTGCAGGAATAACTAAGGCTGTGCCTATGTAGAAAAGTCTTCCATAGTTGTTGAAGTTTCTATGAAGCCTTGTTGCCTAGCTAAATTTAAAGATTTCTTTTACTGATCAGCTACTAGTGAATTGGATTTAGAAAATAAGTGTTTCAAATATTTTATTCTCAAGAAAAAATAGTTTAGACCAAGCACATCAGTGAATCAAGTTTAATAAGGACATTTGTGGCAATCCTGATAGAGTGTCAAGGTTTCTAAGATGCCTCACGCTAACTGCTTTTCACTCTCTGTAATTTACACATGAAGGCTTAAAGAGCTATGGGCAAGCTGCTTCAAAGGAAAGAACATCACTGCTGAACCAAAGCTAATGCAAAATTATTTGAAAACTAGAGTCCTTTTAACACAATAATAGAGGAATACAGAGCTTTTATATAACAAAATATAAGCTCCCTTGTAAAAGATTTTCCCTCTTTACTGTTTGTATCAAGTACACCCAGTACATTTTTTATTCAGTCCACAGGTCTTAAGGTTGGTAGATATATTGGTTTGTGAAAAAAGTGATATTAAAAACAATTCTATGTTTCAGTAACTGGCTGAATTTGGTTTGACACATCTTTTACTTTCACTTATTTTACATAATAATGTGCATGAAAATGCATGCAAGTAGTGTCTTCAAACAGTATTTGGGATGAATAAAGTAAGGAAAGGAAGGAGGGTTTATACCACTCTAAATTGTGGTTGGAAATCTGATGCCTGGGATTACCTATATGTGTTAGGGAAAAAGCACAAAGAGCAGTTAGTCCATGGGGGTACTTCCCTGGTGGCTCAGATGGTAGTGTTTGCCTGCAATGTGGGAGACCTGGGTTCAATCCCTGGGTCGGGAAGACCCCCTGGAGAAGGAAATGGCAACCTACTCCAGTACTCTTGCCTGGAAAATTCCATGGATGGAGGAGCCCGGTGGGCTATAGTCCATGGGTTCACAAAGAGTCGGACATGACTGAGCGACTTCACTTCACTTTGACTATCTTCATAATCGGTACTTATTTCTGTGGTTTCTTTGATCTGGTCACAATTCACACTGAATCTTAGCTTGGAAACACCAAACACTATCTCTTTCTTTCTCTCTCTTTCTCTAGCTGATTACCTTGTGAAAAGGAGATGCTCCCTAAATGTTTGTGAAGGAACAAGATAAAAGATGGCCTTGATGTCATTTCCCAGAAGAAAACATGGCCAAATTGTACTTTACAGTCCAATGCAATTTGTACTTTTTATTATTTTGACATCTTTTTTTTTAATGGAATAAAGTACAAAATAATATAATGATGCTTTAGTACTTCCCTGTCAAATGTTCTGTGGAGGCTCAACAAATACAAAAGCAAAAGCAGAAATAATGTATGTTTGAGTTAAATTTAACTGAATTTCTTGTTTAAGACAAAATTGGTAGAGAAGACATTGTTAGCTGGGCTTCCTGGGACCCAGAAGCTATCTCGACAGGTAGTTGTAACTCTCACTCAGTAGCCATAGATTTTGTATACAGTGTGCACAAAATCCAATCAGAGCACAAGGGCTCTCTTCAAAGAAAAGTAGTTTATATACCAATTAAGAGGTTGATTTTGTCTCAAACGTGGATGCAAAATAACGATTCCAGCCACCTCCTCACTCCTCCGTGAAGCAGAAGCTGCCGACTGGTCCCCCGCCCACAGCTGGCCCCTGCCTTCTCCCTGCCAGTGGCTGGTGCGTCGACCACCCTCTGGGTTCCTGTTCCTCTGAGTAGTCGCCGCCTAACTGGAAGGACTCAGAGGGAGCCTCTGGGTGTCCCAACCCAGCTCTGGGACCAAACAGACCCGCTGTTGTAAAGTGGGTGTTGGGGGCTGGGGACTCTCGGGGACCCCCCATGACGCTAGGAAGAACACCGCCATCATTAAACATTATTTTCTCTCTCTTCCCTTCAAAAAAAAGAAAAAAAAAAGGAGCTCCTCACATAGTAGTGAAGAGCTTCAGGGCATCTGTGAGGACTCGGAAACCACATGCAAATTTTGGAGTGTATTTTTCTGAGATGATATTGCTTAACAGTGATGGAGCAGTTTCTATTTGTTTGGAGCTGTTCTGATCTTTTTGTAAGTTTTCATTCTCCTGGCCCTCATGACCCTCTTAGGATATGTGTTCCCACTATCTTCCCATTACAGATGAAAAAATATGGTATACAGACATTTCGTGTAACTTGCTTAGGGCATCACAGCTAATAAGGGGTCAGGCTAGCGTTAGAACCCAGAAGTCTGGCTGCAGGGTCTGAACTCTTGATCAGCCCACACAATATGCTGTCTTTTGATAGGGAATAGATTTTGTTAACTTTTCTTTTCGTGTTTTCAAGAGGAGTTTGTGATCAAAAGACATAAATAACTCCTGGAGTGGACGAGACATCTAGACCACAGACAGGCTGCGTTCATTAGACGTGCTATTGCTTCCAGTGCGGGAGGTTGCCATGGCTAAGGAAAATCAGGTGTAGTCACCTGTGGCTTACATAGATGTTGTGCATTTTTAAGGTTTGCTGATGATTGTCCCCACAATTTGTTCAATCTGGCCACCTAGGATGTCATATTTCATATTGCCTACAATAAAATGGATAAAAAATGATAAAAATAAATCAAGATTTTGACAAAGCAGGTAAAATGAGTTGATCAAAATCTGGGGAAAAAGTGTTAAAATTTTAAATAGAGTCCATAGAATAAGCAAAGTACATTTACTCAAGTTGAGCTTAGGAATCCTGATGATCAAAGAAAAATTCAAAACATGATCAGTTACATGATTCACAATGTTCCTAAGAAAACCTATCACTTCCTCAGAGGGAATAATAGATTACTTTGTTGGAAGTCAGTAATAAATGTTCATAAAAATCTATATTGAATACTTTTTTCAGTATTTTTATCTCTTTAATAAATGTAACAACTGCGGTAGTAGACTGACTTATGTTTCCTCAAATTTCACAGGTTAAATTTCTAGCTCCCAGTATCTGAGAATGTGACTATACTTGGATTTAGGGCCTTCAAAGCAGTAATTAAGTTAAATAGGTTAAATATGGGTGGAAAGTGAAACTGTGGCATTCAGTTGTGTCCTGCTCTTTGTGATCTCATGGACTGTAGCCTGCAAGGCTCATAAATCTGTGGAATTCTCTGGGCAAGAACACTGGAGTGGATTGCCATTTCCTTCTCCAGGGGATCTTCCTGACCCAGGGATTGAACCTGGGTCTCCTGCATTGCAGGCAGATTCTTTACCATCGAAGCCACCAGGGAAGCCCTAACCAATATAATTGGTCTCCTTATAAGGGCCACCATTTGGGTGGGCTCTAATCCAGTGTAACTGATGTCCTTACAAGAAGAGGAATTTGGGGCACAGACATTCCATGCACAGAGGCGCAATCATGTAAGGACACAGTGGGAAGCTGGTCACCTACAAGCCGAGGTGAGAAGTCTCAGAAGAAACTAATCTTGCAGACACTTTGATCTTGGACTTCTAGCTTCCAGAACTGTGAAAAAATAGATTTCTGTTTCTTAAGCCACACAGTCTGTGGTATTTTGTAATGGCAGCCCTAGCTGACTCATATAAGCAGTTCCTCAAAATACTTTATAGTAATTGGTATTATAGCGTTGTTCTGGTTCTTGAAGTATTCTTTTCATGCCAGTTGAGAAAACAGTGCAAGTTAGTCGAGGACCTCCCAAGAGTGTAGTTCAAGCACAGTGCTGCCTCTGGGACATCTGTATTTGGAGATGAGACCTGGACTATTCAGAGTAATGGATGAACTCTACGTGAGTTTGTGGGTTTCTGCTTTTGATCAATCATGTTGCTGGAGAGAGCACTTAAACTTCATAAGGCACGAAATAAGATGGTGTTTCTGTATTGCTAGTTAAGGGTTAAAAATAGATTACTGGGGAAAAGAAAAATGGAAAGGTTTCACCAGGGGTTTGGTCCCTCAAGCTCATGATCACTTTGGCTCTAAACCAGGGAAAAACCTCCTCACGAGCAAGAATTTTTGTTAGAAAGAGTGCGACTCAAATCTGACACGTGACAAAGTTAATGAATGACAAAATGTTAAAGTTGCACACCACAGGTTTGTGCAGAATGTTTTCAAGGAAAGAGTGACCGGAATCACTATGACCAAAGAAAATCTCATTAATACAGGCATATAAATGCAAATTTAAAAAACAATTAAATTTAATGGTGATTAAATGTATAAAATCATTCCCTATGAAAGTCTCATGGTAATTTATGAATAATATTATGAATAATTGTACTTTTTTATACCTCTGTTGTAACATATGTCACCAGGTTTATAATTAGCTTTTGAATTGGTTGTGTCCTCAGTACTCAGTTATATCTTTGAGAACATGAATCTCATTTAATTTTATTTTCTATCAGTGATGCTCAGTACATGTTTATTGAATGATTGAGTGAATTAAAAATGAATTAAATGAAAAATGAACACATGATCAGCTAAAGTGTGTACACCAATTAGATTCTTAAACTTTTCATATATATTTTAGTAATAATTAACAAACTATTTCAGTACACCTTTTTCTATAATGTGAAATTTGATTTTGGAAGATGATTTAAAGATGAGAAAATGCTCTCAGTATTGTTAAGTACAGAATACAAAACTATACATAGATGATAAAACACACACACACACAGAAATAAAAGTAAGTAAACCAAAATATTAGCTGTGATTATTACCTGGCTTAAGAAATTTATTCTGGAATCCTCCTTCACAGGTTTATTGAAAAAAATATTGTATACAATTCACCATTTTTAATGTATAGTTCTAGGAGTTTTGATGAAGGCAGAGAGTTCTATGAATTTTTTTTCTGGACATGTGCCCACAACAATCAAGTAAAAAACACTTCCATGATCCTGAAAAGCTTCTAAATGTTCCATTACAGTCATTCCTCCCAGTTCCCAATACATAACCCATGGCATCCACTGATTTCTTTTGGTTTTGCCTTACTCTAAATATCATATTCTGAAATCATAAAATATGTAGTTTATGAATTTGGCTTCTTTCAGTTAGCATAATGCTTTTGATATACATCTATATTGTTACATGTACCAGTCTTCATTTTTTCCAGTTCTATAGTATATGGAAAATCTCCTGCTCTATTCCTAATCCCTTTGTTGAGTACTCATTAGAGGTTTGTGGAAAGGAGTCAGAGAGTGGATGCAAACTCCTCTCATATCTGAGCTCCCGTGGGTTCTGTATTTTTACATAATTTGGCTTTTATAAGCCTGTTAACATTTTAAATGATTCTTTGTGTGATCTACTTCTGTGATGCCTTGTGTCTTGTACTCCTGCGCTCTGCCACAAGTGAGCCAGTGCTCACATCCTGCTGTTCTTTCCTGGGGTATCAAGCCACTTAGTTTCTCTGGTCTTCAGTTCTCTGAAGGGTTGAAAAAAGGACTCTCTGTTAGATTTTAAGTACCAAGAAGGAAAGGCTAGAATCTTGGAGCATGTGAAATGCTTACTTTTTGTTACATAAACCAGTGAGCAAGTAGATAAATGAATGACTTTTGCTTGAGCAATTCCATGTAAATTTCATTACTTCTTTACTGACTATTAGCTAGCTTTTGGGAAAACTATTAGAAACTTCTCTGAGCATTTATGCTCCAATAGATTGGTTTCTGGACCCATAGACATACTGGAGAGAGGCTTCATCCAGCCCCTACTGAGGAAATTATAATCTGAGTACAGTATACCAAGGTAACTGGTAGAAACAATGAAAAATTCGATCAACAGGTTAATTTGAATAATTGATGTCAGATAGCCAGTTGGTTTGATTTTTACCCCTCACTGAATTGACTTATAATTGACAGTTTGTTTTCTGACTGTGTAGCTGTCTTTATGCCTATTGACACATAAGATTCTCATTCACAGTAAGCAAAGATCTCCCCTGAGAACCAGATTTTGACTACTCTATTACTCTGATTATAGTTTCTACATTTTTTTAATATGGCACAATTTAATTTTTTGTTCTTGTTGGTATATACTAAAATTTTATCAGTTTAAATACACATTTAATGTAGAACACTTTGTTTCTAACTTTCAAAACATATATATGGTTTTTAACTTAATTCTAAATATTGGAAAAATGTATAAATAGATAATAAGTTGCAAAGAATTAATTCTTTTAGTTTCTTGTAAAACTGTATGCAACAAGCTACTCATGTCTATAAAATTACATTGTGTGATACAATTATTTTGATTATATTTTCATGCTTTTTGGTCCTTCATCTTTTTCAATTTTTTTGTTATTATATCTGAGAATAATTTCAGAAACATATTATGACTCTTACTACACAAGAAGTTTTTGTAATGATAGATGAATAGACCAAGATCATTTTATTCATCCTCTGATGATACTTTTGAGTAGTATTTAGTTCTATTGATTTATAAGTTTGTGGTTCTTTCCTGAGGTATCAAGCCACTTAGTTTCTATAAATAGAAATCACCTATTTTAAAATTCTTTAAAATAACTTGTTTTAAAATTCTGCAAATTGACATGTTTATGGATCTAGTTTGGCCTTGGAGTACAGAATGAAGCAGAGCAAAGGCTAATAGAGTTTTGCCAAGACAATGCACTGGTCATAGCAAACACCCTCTTCCAACAACACAAGAGATGACTCTACACATAGACATCACCAGATGGCCAACATCGAAATCAGATTGATTATATTCTTTGCAGCCAAAGATGGAGAAGCTCTATGCAGTCAGCAAAAACAGGACTGGGAGCTGACTGTGGCTCAGATCATGAACTCCTTATTGCCAAATTTCACTTTAAATTAAAGAAAGTAGGGAAAACCACTAAACCATTCAGATATGACCTAAATCAAATCCCTTATGATTATACAGTGGAAGTGACAAATAGATTTAAGGGACTAGATCTGATAGACAGAGTGCCTGATGAACTATGGACAGAGGTTTGTGACATTGTACAGGAGACAGGGATCAAGATCACCCCCAGGAAAAAGAAATGCAAAAAGGCAAAATGGCTGTCTGGGGAGGCCTTACAAATAGCTGTGAAAAGAAGAGAAGTGAAAAACAAAGGAGAAAAGGAAAGATATAAACATCTGAATGCAGAGATCCAAAAATAGCGAGGGTAGATAGGAAAGCCTTCCTCAGCGATCAATGTAAAGAAATAGAGGAAAACGATAGAATGGGAAAGTCTAGAGATCTCTTCAAGAATATTAGAGATACCAAGGGAACATTTCATACAAAGTTGGGCTCAATAAAGGACAGAAATGGTATGGACCTAACAGAAGCAGAAGATATTAAGAAGAGATGGCAAGAATACACAGAAGAACTGTACAAAAAAGATCTTCATGACCCAATTAATCATGATGGTGTGATCACTCACTTAGAGCCAGACATCCTGGAATGTGAAGTCAAGTGGGCCTTAGGAAGCATCACTACAAACAAACATAAAAACAAGGAGGTGATAGAATTCCAGTGGAGCTATTTCAAATCCTCAAAGATGATGCTGTGAAAGTGCTACACTCAATATGCCAGCAAATTTGGAAAACTCAGCAGTGGCCACAGGACTGGAAAAAGGTCAGTTTTCATTCCAATCCCAAAGAAAGGCAATGCCAAAGAATGCTCAAACTACCGCACAATTGCACTCATCTCACACAGTAGTAAAGTAATGCTCAAAATTCTCCAAGGCAGGCTTCAGCAATACGTGAACCGCAAACTTCCAGATGTTCAAGCTGGTTTTAGAAAAGGCAGAAACCAGAGATCAAATTGCCAACATCCGCTGGATCATCAAAAAAGCAAGAGTTCCAGAAAGACATCTATTTCTGCTTTATTGACTATGCCAAAGCCTTTGACTGTGTGGCTCACAATAAACTGTGGAAACTTCTGAAAGAGATGGGAATACCAGACCACCTGACCTGCCTCTTGAGAAACCTGTATGCAGCTCAGGAAGCAACAGTTAAAACAGGACATGGGACAACAGACTGGTTCCAGATAGGAAAAGGAGTACGTCAAGGCTGTATATTGTCACCCTGCTTATTTAACTTCTATGCAGAGTACATCATGAGAAATGCTGGGGTGGATGAAGCACAAGCTGGAATCAAGATTGCTGGGAGAAATATCAATAACTTCAGATATGCAGATGGCACCACCCTTACGGCAGAAAGTGAAGAGGAACTAAAGACCCTCTTGATGAAAGTGAAAGAGGAGAGTGAAAAAGTTGGCTTAAAGCTCAACATTCAGAAAATGAAGAGTGTAGCATTTGGTCCCATCACTTCATGGGTGATAGATGGGGAAATAGTGGAAACAGTGTCAGACTTTAATTTGGGGGGGGGGGCTCCAAAATCACTGCAGATGGTGATTGCAGCCATGAAATTAAAAAACACTTACTCCTTGGAAGGAAAGTTATGACTAACCTATACAGCATATTATAAAGCAGAGACATTATTTTGTCAACAAAAGTCCATCTAGTCAAGGCTATGGTTTCTCCAGTAGTCATGCATGGATGTGAGAGTTGGACTATAAAAAAAAGTCCAGTGCCAAAGAATTGATGCTTTTGAACTGTGATCTTCAAGACTCTTGAGAGCCCCTTGGACTGCAAGGAGATCCAACCAGTCCATCCTAAAGGAGATCAGTCCTGGGTGTTCATTGGAAGGACTGATGCTGAAGCTCAAACTCCAGTACTTTGGCCACCTGATGCGAAGAGCTGACTCATTTGAAAAGTCCCTGATACTGTGAAAGATTGAGGGTAGGAGGAGAATGGGTTGACAGAGGATGAGATGGTTGGATGGCATCACCGACTCAATGGACATGTTTGGTAGGCTCCAGGAGTTGGTGTTAGAATGGGAGGCCTGGTGTGCTTTAGCTCATGGGGTCACAAAGAGTTGGACATGACTGAGTGACTGAACTGAACTGAACTGATAGATCTAGTTAAGGCAGGTACTATACATGAAGGCAGTCTGCTAGATGTGGCAAACAAGAGAATTCTTGCCTTTTTAAATAAAGCTACTATACTTCTGCAGGAATGCAGGTTGTAAAGACCTTCAGGCTTTCTGTTTTTTTTTTTTACTTTCAGTTTAAAAGTGGTTCTTAATTAAAAAAAAAAAAATCCTTATACCTTATCATAAAATAGATCAATATGCAAATCCTGACTTTGCTACTTGCTTAAAGAATTTATCTCAAAGGCCATCAGAGCCTAAACATTCAATAAATAATAGCTGTGAACAGTTAAATGAGCACACTAGTCATTAATGGTAAAACCAGAGAAGCTTATAAGTTGAATTGAGCTCCAGCTTTTGCATTGCTCGAGTTCTTAAAATGTCTAACTGTATACTCTGACCTGAATGTGGGCATAGATGTGTTTACACATACATTAGCAAATAAATTAAGGAAAGAGTTAGTAGAATTCATGGCTAGATTAAGATGGAATATCTAGGGGCAAAAGCAGAAAGAAAATGCATAAAGAATATTTTCTGCTAATTCTGTAAACCTCCTACCTCAGACATGAAGTGCCCTGTTCTACTGTCCCATGGAAATGCATTTGCTATTTGTTCATGTTAAGTTCCCTCAAGGGTCTTTCTGAGACTAATCTGATGAGTGAAGGTCCTAATGGCATGTAATCGCTTACTGTCTTGTCTTTTCCAGGTACCTTTTGCATTTAGCAGAGGCCTCCTGTGCTTTAGCCCAGTGGAGTGTGTAATAAGATTAGAATGACCAGACACAGGGCTTTGCACCCGACAGGACACAACAGTCAATGTTTATGGATAACTTGAGAATTTCAGGCCTGGCAAGGCCAGGACTCAAACGTTTTTGAGATAAAAGACATTTCGGTACCCTTCAAATCTAGTTATGGGTAGGGTTTACTAGTTAGAACTCTATTTTAGATTGTATGTATTATATCAAAAGTAATTGATAATTTGACATTATTTGAAAATATTTTTAACCAGTTGTGTTGTAATAACATAGGCAGATCATGAGAAGACCCCCAAAAAAAAAAAAAAATAAAGAAGGGTTAATGACAGAATCCCTCTTTCATGTGCTTCATTTTATGCTAGTACATTGTGTTTTCTCTGACCATTCAGTATAATCTTATATGAAGATATTAGCTTTAACAAGCAATATTTTGGTATTATTTTCAATTGTATATCCTCTCTCTCCTATAGAGTCTCCCAAGATTTTTCAAAGTTTTTGGAGATGCCATGTATGCCCACAAATTAGCCCTATATGGCATACATATTTCTCTTCTCTTTTGCTCCAGCTCTTTCTCTACTGTGGGGGCCTAAGACAGCTGTGAGGCTGGGTCTCCTGCTGGTCAGCATCCCACCGGGAACCATTTCCTCTGTTGTGCACTAAACAGCTTAATTGGGTACCATGGTCACCTTCAAGCCCTATCAATGCCTCAGCTGGGCACAGTATCTGACAGGCACTGCTCATACCTTTGTTCATGAGTTGGGACTTTGGAAGTTCTGCAGAGTTAACATGCTCTTTGGAGTCCTTGGAACCCCAGGAATGGTTTATGTTCTCAGCAGGGACAGGTAGATAAATTTTGCTAATTTTTTGCTGTCTTACACTTTAATGTTTTATAGAGGTTTTGATTAAATACTTCTCTCAATTTTAATTTTAGACCCTCTTAAGCATAGATTGCAGAATAAAGTCAAGTGATGAGATACATTATATCTTGTTTAGAATAAAAAAATCCTTTTAACAACAAAGGGTTTATTTTGACTGCCTTATGTACCTGATTTCCCTTCCTTTAGAAAATACTCTCTCTCTGGAGACCACATGTCATAAATAGCCCCCGCCACCACCTCCACCCCCAGCAACTACTCTGTTGACTATTAGACACAACCACATCTCTGCTGGGCAGAACTTGCCATCCAGCTGGGTTGATGCACAGCTTCAAATGTGTTTCCTTGGGACCAGAATTATGTCTCTGTACTTAGATTTTCTAATTTGTCCATGATTAAACATAGAGAATTTGTGAGAGTGTGGCTTTAAAAGAGAGACTTCTTTCCCCCATAATATCAAGATCAATAGACATATTTTCTTATTCTTTGCTGCAAATTTTCAGATAGACTGATGACCAGTAAAATAAAATCATCTTCCTAAAATGTATGCAGCCCAAGACCGGGTGTAGAACTTCAATAGGGAAGATAAAAGACCCAAAGGAGTAATTTTTATTTCTTCCATCCATGAATCAAAATAACATCTGAAAGCCATGTACAATCTTATGTTCTAACTGGTGAAACAAAGCAAGACAGGACAAATCTTACTACTGTTTGTGTGATAAAGTATTGATTGCCTATATAACAGCTATTTTATCTTCATCCATGTATCAGAAACTTCATCTTTTTCAGTGGTAATAAGATAAGTCCCAAAGAATAAATTGCTCTCAGGTAATCATGCCTACTCCATCCCCTTTTGGCAATGATTGGCCTAAGGATAGGCATGTGACTCAGTCTGACAAAGGATGTAAAAGGGTCTTCTAGGAAGTTTCTTTCCTTCCTAATTGAAACAGGGAAAGCATATGAAGAAAGCCCACTCTCACGGTTCTGACAACATTCATGTTTACTGTACTTAGAAGTGGACATTTTAGAATCAAGTGTTTGGGATTATGTGGGATAGGTCTAGAGCAGCAGTGGCAATCAAACCCATGCTCACATTTCTGAAGCTGCTGAATAAACTCTTGAACTACCCGCTCCTCTAATTTCATTCTCAATCAGCAGAAGATTTCCTTACAGATTAAGTCATGGGTTGGCAAAAACAACCTGCAGGTCAAATCCAGTCTACCACCTATTTTTATAAATAAAGTTTTACTGGGACATGGTTACCACATTGTCTAGGGCTCCTTCCACTGCAGCAGCAGAGTTGGGTGGTTGTTGAAGAGACTACATGGATTGCAAAGTTTAATATATTAACTATCAGCTCCATTACATAAAAAAGTATGCCAATCCCTTCATAAAGCCAGCATTAGTAGAATTTTCTATTGTTGTTATATCAATGGATCTAAAATAATAAAATTCCAACTTTAAACATTTACATTTGTTGGATGAACCACCACATTAAGCCTAGACAAATTATTTTCTAAATGAAAAGCAGATTATACAAAGGAAAGATAAAGTATTTTTGAGCTTTTGTCTATGTTTTATTTAATTCATCCCCACCCCAGCCAGTATTTTGCACTAAGATGAAATCATCATTTTAATTGTAGACTAGTAGGATTTATTATGGAGAAGGCAATGGCATCCCACTCCAGTACTTTGCCTGGAAAATCCCATGGATGGAAGAGCCTGGTGGGCTGCAGTCCATGGGGTCACTAAGAGTCGGACATGACTGAGAGACTTCACTTTCAGTTTTCACTTTCATACATTGGAGAGAGAAATGGCAACCCACTCCAGTGTTCTTGCCTGGAAAATCCCAGGGACGGGGGAGCCTGGTGGCTGCCGTCTATGGGGTCACACAGAATTGGACATGACTGAAGTGACTTAGCAGCAGGATTTAAAATGCAGTACTTGGATGCAGTCTCAAAAATGACAGAATGATCTGTTTGTTTACGAGGCAAACCATTCAATATCACAATAATCCAAGCCTATGCCCCAAACAGTAATGCTGAAGAAGCTGAATTGAACAGTTCTATGAAGACTTACATGATCTTTTAGAACTAAGACCACAAAAAAGATGTCCTTTTCATTATAGGGGACTGGAATGCAAAAGTAGGAAGTCAAGAAACACTTGGGGTAACAGGGAAATTTGGCATTGGAATACATAATGAAGCAGGGCAAAGGCTAATAGAGTTTTGCCAAGAGAATGCACTGGTCATAGCAAACACCCTCTTCCAACAACACAAGAGAAGACTCTACACATGGACATCACCAGATGGTCAACAGTGAAATCAGATTGATTATATTCTTTGCAGCCAAAGATGGAGAAGCTCTATACAGTCAGCAAAAACAAGACTGGGAGCTGACTGTGGCTCAGATCATGAACTCCTTATTGAAGAAAGTAAATTGAAGAAATTGAAGAAAGTAGGGAAAACCACTAGACCATCAGGTATGACCTAAATCAAATCCCTTATGATTATACAGTGGAAGTGAAAATAGATTTAAGGGACTAGATGTGATAGCAGAGTGCCTGATGAGCTATGGATGGAGGTTCATGACATTGTACAGGAGACAGGGATCAAGACCATCCCCATGGAAAAGAACTGCAAAAAAGCAAAATGGCTGTCTGAGGAGGCCTTACAAATAGCTGTGAAAAGAAGAGAAGTGAAAAGCAAAGGAAAAAAGGAAAGATATAAGCATCTGAATGCAGATTTCCAAAAATTAGCAAGAAGAGATAAGAAAGCCTTCCTCAGCAATCAATGCAAAGAAATAGAGGAAAACAACAGAATGGGAAAGACTAGAGATCTTGTCAAGAAAATTAGAAATACCAAGGGAACATTTCATGCAAAGATGGGCTTAATAAAGGACAGAAATGGTATGGACCTAAGAGAAACAGAAGATATTAAGAAGAGGTGGCAAGAATACACAGAAGAACTGTACAAAAAAGATCTACAACCCAGATAATCATGATGGTGTGATCACTCACCTAGAGCTAGATATCCTGGAACGTGAAGTCAAGTGGGCCTTAGAAAGCATGACTATGAACAAAGCTAGGGGAAGTGATGTAATTCCCATTGAGTTATTTCAAATCCTGAAAGATGATGCTGTGAAAGTGCTGCATTCAATATGCCAGCAAATTTGGAAAACTCAGCAGTGGCCAGCGGACTGGAAAAGGTCAGTTTTCAATCCAATCCCAAAGAAAGGCAATGCAAAAGAATGCTCAAACTACCGCACAATTGCACTCATCTCACACACTAGTAAAGTAATGCTCAAAATTCTCCAAGCCAGGCTTCAGCAATGAGTGAACCCTGAACTTCCGGATGTTCAAGCTGGTTTTAGAAGAGATCAAATTGCCGACATCCACTGGATCATCAAAAAAGCAGGAAAGTTCCAGAAAAACATCTATCTCTGTCTTATTGACTATGCCAAAACCTTTGACTGTGTGGATCACAGTAAACTGTGGAAAATTCTGAAAGAGATGGGAATACAAGACCACCTGACCTGCCTCTTGAGAAATCTATATGCAGGTCAGGAAGCAACAGTTAGAACTGGACATGGAACAGCAGACTGGTTCCAAATAGGAAAAGGAGTACGTCAAGGCTGTATATTGTCACCCTGCTTATTTAACTTATATGCAGAGTACATCATGAGAAACGCTGGGCTGGAAGAAGCACTAGCTGGAATCAAGATTGCCGGGAGAAATATCAATAACCTCAGATATGCAGATGACACCACCCTTATGGCAGAAAGTGAAAAGGAACTAAAAAGCCTCTTGATGAAAGTAAAAAAAGAGAGTGGAAAAAGTTGGCTTAAAGCTCAACATTCAGAAAACGAAGATCATGGCATCTGGTCCCATCACTTCATGGGAAATAGATGGGGAAACAGTGAAAACAGTGTCAGACTTTATTTTTGGGGTTCCAAAATCACTGCAGATGGTGACTGCAGCCATGAAATTAAAAATGCTTACTCCTTGGAAGGAAAGTTATGACCAACCTAGACAGCATATTCAAAAGCAGAGACATTACTTTGCCAACAAAGGTCTGTCTAGGCTATGGTTTTTCCTGTGGTCATGTATGGATGTGAGAGTTGGACTGTGAAGAAGGCTGAGCGCTGAAGAATTGATGCTTTTGAACTGTGGTGTTGGAGAAGACTCTTGAGAGTCCCTTGGACTGCAAGGAGGTCCAACCAGTCCATCCTAAAGAAGATCAGTCCTGGGTGTTTATTGGAATGACTGATGCTGAAGCTGAAACGCCAATACTTTGACCACCTCATGCGAAGAGTTGACTCATTGGAAAAGACTCTGATTCTGGGAGGGATTGAGGGCAGGAGGAAAAGGTGATGGCAGAGGATGAAATGGCTGGATGGCATCACCAACTCGATGGACGTGAGTTTGAGTGAACTCCGGGAGTTGGTGATGGACAGGGAGGCCTGGTGTGCTGCGATTCATGGGGTCGCATAGAATTGGACACGACTGAGCGACTGAACTGAACTGAGGATTTAAAATAACTTGACTTTTCCTTTCCAAATGAGATATTTAATGGAAACACTTTAAGGACCCAGCTACTGAGTGAAACACTATTGTTACAGCTATTTCAAGATGACATTTATGCAGACTATGTAAAACGTTCACAGTCATTAAATAGCATTCTGTGGCCACTCATTTATCCTCCCTCATTCATGTAACAAAGGAAATAATCAAGATCAAGTCTTTTTAGCAGACTTCCCTGAAGCTCAAATAAGCCAGATTGGTGCAAATTCTCTTTTTAAAGTACTTAATGCCAATTTCTCTCTATATGAACTAAAGAATTGTAAAGGGAATGAGTTTGCAATGTTCCTTGAGGTGCTAAGACTTAACATCCCCCTCTTTTTTCCCTAATATATACAGGACAGAAATATATGTTTAAGATGAACAATATTAATGTGTTAGTCAAACTGCTGAGGGCTTCCCAGGTGGCTCGGTGGTAAATAATCCACCTGCAACATAGGAGATTTGGGTTCGATCCCTGGGTCAGAAAGATCCCCTGGAGAAGGGAATGTCCACCTGCTCTGGTATTCTTACCTGGGAAATCCCATGGAGAGAGAGGCCTGGCAGGCCACAGTCCATGGGATCACAAAAAGAGTCAGACACGACTTAGTGACTGAGCATGCATGAGCACGCATGCATTCTACTGAATGAGGACTTAACTTATCCTTTCCTCTCTTATAAAATTGTGAAAGGGTGCGCTCTTGTTAGAACCATGGGACACCTCCTTCATACACAGCTTTCTTCTGTTAATCTCACTTCTGCTCTTCATGATTAAACTGTATTGAAAGACTTCTTCCATGATTCAAGAAGATTGTTTTTTAATATTTATTTTAATATGAAAGAAGGATATGCTCATTCATCATCAGAAATGTTGTTAAAGCCACACTTCTTATCAACCATTGATGATGAATGGGAAGATCTTTCCTTAGTACAGGAGAAAATATTGCACAAATCTTCTTGAGTCTTACCACAAATCTCTCTTAATAAAATTCAGCTCATCTGTTTGCAGAATATGTCTTCAGTCATAAAAGGTATAGTGACAGCGGAAGACGTTTCGGAGAAGATCTTTTATCTAATTTTTTTTTATTGTGATTGAGCTTATAAGTAGATAACAGGCACAACTGAAACCACATTAGTTTTTAACAGAGAAAAATTTAGGCCGAAAATATTTGTTTTGAGTGGACAGCTTGTCATCTTGTCATATAATTTCTGATATTTATTAGCTATCAGTTGAGTGTATAAATAGTTCTAGATATTGGGAGAAGTTGCAACAGAAAAGAAGCCAGCAAACAACGTTCTTTTAGGAGCTAGAGTACACATATATTAAATAAAAGATAATGCTGTGTTTGCTGAAGTTACTACGCTATGCAGCCCTTCATATTTTTACCAAGTACTTGCTATACATGGGGTCCTAATAGTCCCAGAGCTACAGCTGTGCACAGAGCAGTGCTCCTGTTGTCATGGAACTAATATTTAACTTGTCCCAGGGGTCTTCCATGTGTCCCTTGAGAATCTAGCCAGCATATTTTCTAGCATCTAAAAATTCTTTGTAGGCTGGCAAAAAAAACATGCTCTTTAAAAATTTAATGTGCTGTTTCTTTATCTTCAGGAAAAAATGATGAGGAACAAATTTGAATCAGATATTGCAGTCCAAATATTTTCACTAGCTGCTGGATCACCCTAAAATAAGGCTCTAGAACACCGATCTTGAACCTTGGAAGTATTAGAACTTAAAGAATCGATTTTGTGTCAGAATCTTTGAACATACCAGGAGGTCAGTCCTGCATCGGTCACTCCTCTGGTCTTCCATCGCTGTCACTTTATAGGTCAGATGTATGGCTGGCAGACAGGCACTGCAGAGTTAATACACGATGCAGATAGAGAGTGTCAATTCAGAACTGTGTGTCGATTCAGTGGTCGCTCCAGAATTCAGGGTCATAGACAAAAAAGCTCAGTCTTATATTTTCTGCCAGCCAAGCAAACATGCTTGAAAGTATGGAAGATATGATACTCGAATATTGTTGTACTTGCTGAGGAAATTCAGGCAGGTCTAAATGCCTTCAGAGTCAGCCCATGAGATCTTTTGAGATACCTAGAGTCAGCGTGAACTCTTCCTCTTAAATGTTAGCCGTGTCCTGCCTGTATCTTCACTTCCTACAGTGCCATTCAGTTGGTTGTAGATGTTGCCTAGAATCTCCATAGATGCAGCATTTTGTCTTAAAATCTGCTCTGGTAACATGGAAATAATATAGGTTTAAAATAAAGATTGTAATGAAACTTTTAGAGTCGTAACAGTATGATTGAATACACTATCAAATTCCTTCCCATGAGATAATCTCTGTAATGGAAAGGGAGGAAAAAACCCCAAAGGATGTATTGAATACAAATAATGGAATGAATAATTATAAAAAGGCATGAAGTTAACTCTTCATTGTTAGAACTTGCTTTTAAAACTTTTAGAATATTTAGCAGAGACTTCTATTTTTATGTGAATAGGCTATATATGGCTTGTGTTGCTGAGTAATAAATGAAAGTCTTTCTGGACTCATGTTAGCACATGAAAATGTGCAAAAGTATTATTAATCAGAATGTAATGTTTAGTCATGGTTTACTACTTAAAATTTAAATACAGTAGTTAAATAATCCAGCCTTCCCTGGTGGCTCAGTTGTAAAGAATCTGCCTGTCAATACAGGAGATGTGGGTTCAATCCCTGGGTAGAGAAGATGCCCTAGAGAAGAAAATGGCAACCCATGCCAGTATTCCTACCTGGGTAATCCCGGGGAGAGAGGACCCTGGCAGGTTAAAGTCCACAGGGTCACAAGAGAGTCAGACACAACTTAGCAACTAACACAAGTTAAATAATCCCGCTAAAAATATTGGTCTGTAAATCGGTCTAGTTAACTCAATGTTTCTCAATCCTAGCACTTTTGATACATTGGGCCACATATTAGTAATTTTTGGTGTGAGGGACTATCCTGTGTATTGCAAGAGGTTTAGCAGTATCCCTGGTCTCTACCACCTGGATGCCAGTAGAACTGCCCTGGGGGTGACAACTCCAAGTGTCCGCAGATGTTGTCACATATCTTCAGGGGGGAAATATTACCCTGGGTTGAAAACCACTGAGTTAATTAAACCTTTTTAATCCTTTATTAGTATTCACATGTTACTGTAGCAAGCATGCAAGAGAGGTGGAATTGTGAATGGAGTGTAATGATTAATCAACTGTTCATATTTGTAAAAAATAACTGCTACCTGAGGTATGTTAGTAATTTCAAGAATGAGAGTACAACAAACTCTAACCTAACATTAAACCTAACAAGAACATAATTAAAACTAATTTCTGTTATTGGAGAGCCACTTTAGGTTTGTAGACTTTGGACACACTATTAGTAATATGATCACCATTCTGTAGATACACAGGGATGTATTAAATATAATTGTAAAATTATGTGCCCTGAAATAAAGGTAGTAATTTCCTTTTCTTCTGCACTGGTTAGAAGACATATAGACTGTTGTGCAGGGGTCTGGCAGATCAATCAAATGTAGTGCACTTTGGAAGGAATAGAGAGATGTCAGGGAAGGGGCTCTAAGTTAAAGAAAAAATTTAAAATATATCTAAGACATCATACTACAGAGGGAGATGGCCCAAGGGATAGTTATTTAGATAAAAATAGATGGAAAAATAGAATATAATAATTTCTGTTAATAATCTGAAACTTTCATGTGGATGAATGAGTTATCTACACTAATTTTTTCTCCAGAAAGTAGATGTTTTGATAGGTGGTATTTCTATGATGGAGGACAATGTATCCCATTTAACCTAAGTCTTTATCTGTAGGTCTCAGTTTAATTAAATGTTCCATTACTACCTCTCATGGCTCCATATCTTTTACATCATAGGGCTGATCATAATGTGGAATTGAATATTTATTTAGTTGATTTTTTGACACTTGTTGAATCACTTGAATGCGAGTCCTAAGAAGGCAGAGGCCCTGTGTCATTTGTGTGCCTCTGCAAAATCAGCAAGTTAGCTTAGGATCGGAGAAGGCAATGGCACCCCACTCCAGTACTCTTGCCCGGAAAATCCATGGACAAAGGAGCCTGGTAGGCTGCAGTCCATGGGGTCGCTAAGAGTCGGACACGACTGAGCGACTTCACTTTCACTTTTCACTTTCATGCATTGGAGAAGGAAATGGCAACCCACTCCAGTGTTCTTTCCTGGAGAACCCCAGGGATGGGGAAGCCTGGTGGGCTGCCATCTATGGGGTTGCACAGAGTTGGACACGACTGAAGCGACTTAGCAGCAGCAGCAGCAGCAGCTTAGGATCTGGCACTTAGTGTGGGTTTGCTAAATATGTGTTCAGTTAATAAATGAGTAACATAAGCAATGTGTTTAAAGTAAGTTCTTCATAAAATAACATGCTTCGTATAAGGGCACTTCCATAGTCATTATGACCTTTTTCATTAAACTGCCGAGGTAAGATGAAACCAGCTGATACTGGCTCATGACTGCTAACTATGTAAATCTTTTTCAAACTTCAAATCAAGTTTTGTCGGGAAGGTAGCTTGAAAATGGTTATGTTGGGAGTATTTATATTACAGAAATAAGCAAAGACTATAAATCAGGGATTTTTTTTTTTCTGGGGTGGGGAAGTGAAAAGTGCTCAAGTGTTAGTTGTCCAGGCGTGTCTGACTCTTTGTGACCCCATGGACTGTAGCCTGCCAGGCTCCTCTAGTCCCTGGAATTCTCCAGGCAAGAATACTGGAGTGGGTTGCCATTCCCTTCTCCAGGCGATCTTCCTGACCAAGGGATTGAACTCAGGTCTCCTGCATTGCAGGAAGATTCTTTACCATCTGAGCCACCAGGGATGGGGCAGGGGGTGGCTGGCTTGTTATTGAAGTTATCAACACATCACTGATATTGAGGATATTGTTGTGCCAGCAAGAAAGTTAGGAAAGGGGCTTCCAGTTGTTCTAAGTACTTTGAGTCTCTGCTTCTCCTAAAGTAGCAGTGCTGGAATTCAGCGTTGGAAAATGGAGGGTAAAGTTGTTTTGGAACCATTCTCCTGCTGAATAAAAATCACAGGGGTGACATGGACTTCAAGACTTTTCCAGTCCTTCAGGGATACCCTTCAGCTTTACTGAACATGGGTAGGGAAATGGCTCACTGGAATGATGAGGAAATGATGGTGGGGGCTGAATTCCTTTGCCAACCTAAGAAAGATCTATATTCACTTGTAAAACATCTCAAACAGACCCTTTTCTACACGACAGGCTTCTCTCTTGAATTTGAAGTGCCAAGATCAGCATGGGCACGATATATTTCAGTTTTATTTGCTTTTCTTGTAATGGGCTGATCCCATAACCCCAAACCAGAAATGACAGTGAAATATTTGGAACTTTGAGTATAGATATTTTATATTGTCAAGTAAGTCTGGATTCTTATACTTTTAAAATCACTTGTGGGAAAAATAATATGGTAAATTAAAAGCAAAACTTATTGGCATTTTGATTAAATGTAAATAAGCTGTATATTCCAATTAAAAGACAGACTTAAACTCCAAAGAACTTCAAACCATAAGGTGCAAATAAAAGATATACTGTAATCAGAAGGATACAGAAAGTTCCAAAGTAAAAAGATGCAAGAGAAAGTTTCTGTAACTACACTAATATCAAATAAAAAAATCTTAAGTTAAAAATAACATTAATAGAAGGGCACGTTGCATAATGATAAAACGTTTAATTGACCAGGAAGATATTATCATTCTAAATTCATGTGAACCTGAAAAAACATAGGCAAACATAAGGCAAAATAGACCAACTAAAAACAGAAAAGAATTACAAAAGGGAACCAAGACAAAAGTTGATTCTTCAGAAAGATAGATTAAAATTGATAAACCCTGAAGATATTGTTCATAAAAAAATGAGGGAAGATACAAATAACTTAAATGGGTAATTAAAATAGTAGAGATCTTACAGATACTACAGAGAGATTACTTCCAAACTTAATTTATGAGGGAAGATGTAACAACAGAACTGACAGTGCATTTGTAGGAGGAGAATCAAATATCAGTATCTTCCATGAATTATAAAAATTCTATACAAAATATAAGCAAACCAAATAGAGCAATATATAAAAGGGAAAATACAGCAGAGTTTTGTCTATTTTAGTAATGCAAGGTTAGGATAACATTGAGAAATCAATCAATGTAAGTGACCATATTAATAAAATAATGGAAAGAAAAATAATCACGGTAGAGTCAATTTTAATAGCCAAACACTAGCCAACAAAAGTCCATCTAGTCAAGGCTATGGTTTTTCCAGTAGTCATGTATGGATGTGAGAGTTGGACTGTAAAGAAAGCTGAGCGCCGAAGAATTGATGCTTTTGAACTGTGGTGTTGGAGAAGACTCTTGAGAGTCCCTTGGACTGCAAGGAGATCCAACCAGTCCATTATAAAGGAGATCAGTCCTGGGTGTTCACTGGAGGGACTGATGCTGAAGCTGAAACTCCAATATTTTGGCCACCTCATGCGAAGAGTTAACTCATTGGAAAGGACCCTGATGCTGGGAGGGATTGGGAGCAGGAGGAGAAGGGGATGACAGAGGATGAGATGGCTGGATGGCATCACCAACTGGATGGACGTGAGTTTGAGTGAACTCTGGGGGTTGGTGATGGACAGGGAGGCCTGGTGTGCTGCAATTCATGGGGTCACAAAGAGTCAGACACGACTGAGTGACTGAACTGAACTGAGGAATAAAGTAGATATTCACCAAGAATAAAATGTATATATAGACAGTACTATAGTCATACAATGTAACATTATACTGTAAGAAAATTAATGATTTGCTGCAACAAAAAGTGTCACAGGAGATAATATCCAAAATATAATATCAAGCAAAGAAATCAGATACTTCTAGATGATTCCATTTATATAAAGTCCCCAAACATATATTACTAATCTATGACTTTCAAAATGTTATTGGCAGTTATGGGTCATTTATGGTGTTGTAATGTTCCATTTTTTTCATAGGATGTGGTTACAAAGGTGTGTCATTTTGTGATAATTTATTGAGTTCTACATTACAATTTGTGTATTTTCATCTATAAATGTTACTGTACAGAAAAATATAACTTTTTAAAATGGCGGCCCATTGTTGTTCAGTCACTCAGTCATGTCTGACTCTTTGCGACCCCGTGGACTGCAGCACACCAGGCTTCTCTGTCCTTCACCATCTCCCAGAGCTTGCTCAAACTCATGTTCTGTGATGAGTCTGTGATGGCATCCAACTCTCTAGTCCTCTGTCATCCCCTTTTCCTCCTGTCTTCTATTCTTTCCCATTATCAGGGTCCTTTCCAATGAGCTGGCTCTTCCCATTAAGTGGCCAAAGTATTGGATCTTCAGCTTCAGCATCATTCCTTCAGTGAATATTCAGTGTTGATTTCCTTTAGGAATAACTGGTTTGATCTTGCAGTCCAAGGGACTCTCAAGAGTCTTCTCCAACACCACAGTTCTTGCCAGTCCAGGTTCGATGCACGATACTGGATGCTTGGGGCTAGTGCACTGGGACGACCCAGAGGGATGGTATGGGGAGGGAGGAGGGAGGAGGGTTCAGGATGGGGAACACATGTATACCTGTGGCGGATTCATTTTGATATTTGGCAAAACTAATACAATTATGTAAAGTTTAAAAATAAAATAAAATTTAAATAAAAAAAAATAAAGCATCAATTCTTCAGCGCTCAGCCTTCTTCATAGTCCAACTCTCACATCCATATATGGCTATTGGAAAAACTAGCTTTGACTATATGGAACTTTGTTGGCAAAGCAGTATCTCTGCTTTTTAATACACTGTCCATATTTGTCATAGCTTTTCTTCCAAAGAGCAAACGTCTTTTAATTTCATGGCTGCAGCCACCATCCACCATGATTTTGGAGCCCAAGAAAAATAAGTCTGTCACTGTTTCCATTGTTTCCCCATCTATTTGCCATGAAGTGATGGGACTGGATGCTATGATTTTAGTTTTTTGAATGCTGAATTTTAAGCGAGCTTTTTCACTTTCCTCTTTCACCTTTATCAAGAGGCTCTTTAGTTCCTCTTCACTTTCTGCCATAAAGGTGGCACCATCTGCATATCTGAAGTTATTGATATTTCTCCTGCCAATCCTGATTCCAGCTTGTGCTTCATCCAGCCAGCATTTCACATGATGTACTCTGCATATAAGTTAAATAAGCAGGGTGACAACATACAGCCTTGATGTACTTCTTTCCCAATTTTGAACCAGTCTCTTCCCTGTCCGGTTCTAACTGTTGCTTCTTGACCTGCACACAGGTTTCTCAGGAGGCAGGTAAGGCATTCTGGTATTCCCATCTCTCAAAGAATTTTTCAGTTAGTTGTGATCACACAATCAAAGGCTTAGTGTAGTCAATGAAGCATAAGTAGATGTTTTTTCTTGAATTTTCTTGCTTTTTCAATGATCCAACAGGTGTTTGCATTTTGATCTCATAGACTGTTTTAATTTTTCTTATTTTGATAATACAGTGTTTTGACAGTTAAAGGTTTTTCATTAATTCAACTTTTGTTATTGACTTTGTCTTATCAAATCTATGGACCTATTTAAACTGGTTAATGAAGGTAGGTATGGCTTAAAATAATGTTATCTTTCCTAATTTTTTTTAAATCATGAGAGATTTATTTACACAGAAGAATGCAAATAGATATAAAACTTTAGGTGAAGTAAATAATTTCCTAGGAAAATATAATTTACCAAAATTTACCCCAATAGACATAGAAATTGAAAGCTATTTTTCTAACTGATTAAACATTTTATAAACAAATATCATGGCAATTAGAGGGATATATAAGGTAGATCAATATTCCTAGTGATGTGAAATTATTCAATATTTTCAATGAATAATATAGTAGAAACCACTTTTAGGGACAGAGGATTTGTTATTAAAAGGTGCTTATCCTGATAGAAATTTCAAGTTATTTAGGATAATTCTAGAGCAATATTTACATAACTGTGTATTTGTGAATTCAGTGTTGATTTCTGAGCCAGGAGATTACTAATTGAGTCTCAGGAGGTGTCCCAGTTTCTGAGATGTGAGTACTGATCAGCAAAATCAGGTTGTGTAAATTTGTGCGGTTACCACTGGTAATACTCCAGCTGCCATTAAAAAAAAAGTTCTTGTAATACCAGCACATATAGACATCTTTATTCAAAGAACTGTGTGCTAGAAGGTACTTTCTTTTAAAGTTTTCAGCTCTGTGATTTCATTCTAGTTTTTATATTGTCAGGGGTGAGAACTCAATACGATGACAGTTAAAAACAGCAGCAATAAGATGGAGAAGTCAAGTGTTTGTTCTTTTAAGTAATATGAAATATATCATTCCTCTTCCATAAAAAGGACTTCCTTTTAGTAAAATGTACTCTAATCTTATTTTAACAGAGAATCGTTAAGTGCTGCTTTGGAATTTAAAACTTCTTTACTGATTGTACCAAAGGCAGTTGCGGAGGGCTGCTCAGCAGATTGAGTTCACACTTCCACACACAAAATCGTAATCAAGACATCCCTCCAAAGAAATTTCATTGACACAGCAGCCACAGACTCTCCTTGCTTACGAAAGGGAAGTCCTTTTAGGTCACAAGCAGAAGATAGGTGTTTATTATTTTGGGCTTTCAGGTAATCGTCCCACTGCCTGAAAATCCCATTAAAGAGTACAGTAGTCATTTCAGCTTCATGACTGAGGCAATGGTGCAGCTGTCTTTGAGAGAGCCTGTTTTCAAGATGTCCATCCGCTTGATTTTGTGAGAAATAACTACTGGAGGGAAAACAAGCATTCTTCACAGAAGGAAGAAAGCGCTTTGAACTTTTTAAACCACGGCCTCCTTCAAACCATCTAGCACTGCTGACAATTATTTCCTGTTTGCTAGAGTACTACAATCATAGTTTATGATATTCTGAAAGCATAAAGCTTGGATTGGAACCTTTGAGGCAGAAACTTCGGCCTCCATCACCAGGGCACATGCTATAATTTGCCTCATTTTTCACAAAGATGATTTTGGAAACTGGGTCCAGAGAGACTTTGATACTGTTAATAGATCTGGCTAGCACAATCGAGTCTTCTCTTCTAAGGCTCACATTCACCGTTTAAAGATCTATAATGTTTTGAATACAAATCCAGCATCATCTACATCTGGAGAAATTTATAGCAAGTTAAGAAATTTCCTCTAAGGAGGAAATGCTGAGGTCTGATCTACAGACCATTATTTTTGCAAATACATCATTTTTTACAATAGTTTGATGGATTAATCTAGACATAGACTTATATCCTTGTCCCCCACTCAGTGGCCTCTATTGAAAAGCAAATGCCCATGTCTCAGGGCTGCCATGATTAAACATTAGATCATGTTTACAAATGCCATGCAGTGATTTGCATGATAAATGTTACCTGTTGCTTCTGGCGACTATTATGATTTCATTAAGCTGGAAAGATTTATCAACAACATATTGTATGCATTGGAATGAATAACTCATATACCTGGAGTTAGACGGGACTCCAAAATGAGAAAGATCCACTCCTAAGGTTTTTGTAAAATTTCATAAGAAATCAAAAGATTCACTAAATATTTCACAGAAAATGTAGCCTCTGTCACAGTAGAGAAGCAGCTCAAAGAGTTGGATACAGAAGAGGCAAGAGAGAGCATGCATTCTGGAATTTGTGTCCATATGTCTGGGCTGGGTTCTTGCTTGTCTTGCTTAGCTGCTAAGTGATCTTTGGCAAATCACATAAACCTTTCTGAACTGCCTTTACCTTAACTCTTAAAAGGGGATGAGGACATCTTCTTTGACCTTCTCACAGGGATGTTGTAAAAATAAAGTCGGATATTATATATCTGTGTAGTTGTGGTCATGTTATGTTTGTAAACTGCAGTGGAAACACATGCTGTTCATAGCTTTCCTCCTCTTTCCCCTCTTCTCTACTCTAGTTCACTCTCAGAGGACAAAGTTCCTGTACTGAGACAACCTTTTCTTCCTCCCATCCTCCCACCTGTTTACAAGTTTGAGAAAGAATAGCTTTGAGAGGAGAATTTTCCAGATGAGGAGGTAGATAACCAAGTCTGTATCAGCAAGTTCTGCCTTTTATTTGTTTCCGTGGCCATTAGTTCCCCACAGGAATCCCTATTGCACCTTTTAAATAGTCTCCAAATCAACTGAAATCCTTTTGTTTGGCTTCCCTGGGCATAACTGAAAATGACTGACATTTTCAAAAGCAGTTTTAATAAATAGATTTTCAAAACAGAAATGAACTCATTAAAAAATGGCAGTAAAACCAAAGCTTTTAAAAATTTATAACTCTACGAGGTTGGTTGATCTTGTTTCCATATACTGGAAAATGCCAAGGACAGTTCCTGAAGAGAAGCTGTGTACCCTTTTGAATCACAATATATTAATAAAAGCTACTTTGTAATAACACATCCATTGATTTATACAGTAAGAATTACTCATATTTATAGTAAGAGAGGATACATTCTTTTATACTCATAAACCCTGCTAGTCCTTAAAGATACTGCTTATTTCCTTCTTTTTACACTTGTCAGAAATCTAGCCCATTTTCACTGACTTCATTTCTTCCCCATCATTTGGTCTTTAACCTTTAAACATCTATTTTCTGTTGCCAGCAGTACACTGATGCCGGCTTCTTTCAGGCTACCTATGAACTATACGTTACAAAGTCTAATCCATTCTTCTCAGTCCTTATGCTTCATGCTCTGTCCTTTAGTCAGGATTCTTGGTTGTTAGTACCAGAAACTCTATTATAAAGAGATTGAACAAAGTAAACAGAATCATTTATTAGGGTGATTCTAGGGAATATGCAAATTAAAATAAAGTGGTAAAAAGTCAGTCTTGAAAGAGCAGGAGTGAGTGTCCTATTAAAGCTCTTTGAGATTTGTGCTCTGTCAGCACTCTCTCCTCCCATACCTCTTTACTCTCTCTGTGCATACCATGGTGGCGCTAGTGGTAAGGAACTTGCCTGCCAATGCAGGAGATGTGAGATATGCGGGTTCGATCCCTGGGTCAGGAAGATTCCCTGGAGAAGGAAATAGCAACCCACTCCAGTGTTCTTGCCTAGGGAATCCCATGGACAGAGAAACCTGGTGGGCTAGCAGTCCATAGGGTTGCAAAGAGTTGGACATGACTGAAGTCACTTACACACACGCAGGACTCTTTCCTCCCATACCTCTTAAGTCTCTCTCTAAATATCCTGCTGCTGCTACTGCTAAGTCACTTCAGTCGTGTCTGACTCTGTGTGACCCCATAGATGGCAACCCACCAGGCTCCCCTGTCCCTGGGATTCTCCAGGCAAGAATACTGGAGTGGGTTGCCATTTCTTTCTCCAATGCATGAAAGTGAAAAGTGAAAGTCAAGTCGCTCAGTTGTATCCGACTCTTAGCGACCCCATGGACTGCAGCCTACTAGGCTCCTCTGTCCATGGGATTTTCCAGGCAAGAGTACTGGAGTGGGGTGCCATTGCCTTCTCCAAATATCCTACCATGGACTAAATCCTCCAATCTGGGAGACAAAACCATTAGTTTAAAGTTCCAAGCTCATATTTTCATTGATTTGTGAACCTTAAGGACAGTTCTTACTCATCTTTTTGTCCCTGCCATAGAGGAGGGATTCTAATTGATTGGACTCTGGTTCCAAATCTGAGTCCTAATAATTGTGATCATGGGCTTCCCAAGTGGTATGGTGGTAAAGAACCCACCTGCCAGTGCAGAAGATGCAAAATATGTGGGTTCAATTCCTGGGTTGGGAAGATCCCTTGGAGTAGGAAATGGCAACTCACTGCAGTATTCTTGCCTGGAGAATCCTAGAGACAGAGTAACTTGGTGGCCTACAGTCCATGGGTCTCAAAGAGTTGGACATGACTGAGTGTGCACGTGCACACACACACACACACACACACACACACACACACACACACACGCACACACACCATTGTGGTCATGGGCTGCAGTACTATGTCTGACCCAGTTTGGGACTCTAGAACCCTTGTATTTCATGAGAGAGGAGACATGGTACTAGAATCAATGACTCTAATTGGAACCACAGTTAGTATCAGAAATATAAGTTCTTCTCTACACTAATAGAAAGTTCTTTCTAATTGAAAGAAGCGAGGGAGGAAATACTGTTATCTGAAGGTGGGAACAAGAACAAGTCAAAACAATACATAATCTCCTATGATTCTCTGAATAAGACACGTAAGGCCGTCTCCACTTCTCTCACTGCTTCTGTGAGACCACAGTTCTCCTGGTTGTTCTCTCCCTCTCCAGTGTTGTTTCTGGGTTCAGTTCAGTTCAGTTCAGTTCAGTCACTCAGTCATGTCCGACTCTTTGTGACCCCATGAATTGCAGCACGCCAGGCCTCTCTGTCCATCACCAACTCCCGGAGTTCACCCAGACTCACGTCCATCCAGTCAGTGATGCCATCCAGCCATCTCATCCTCTGTTGTTCCCTTCTCCTCCTGCCTCCAATCCCTCCCAGCATCAGAGTCTTTTCCAGTGAGTCAACTCTTCGTATGAGGTGGCCAAAGTACTGAAGTTTCAGCTTTAGCATCATTCCTTCCAAAGAAATCCCAGGGCTGATCTCTTTCAGAATGGATTGGTTGGATCTCCTTGCAGTCCAAGGGACTCTCAAGAGTCTTCTCCAACACCACAGTTCAAAAGCATCAATTCCCTCTAAGTTTAAACATTCCTTTATGATCTATTCTTGAGCCAGTTCTCCTCTCTCCTAAATACTTCTCTCTTTGTATCTATTCATTTTTTTTTTTTTGGTAGCTAAGCAATTCTCCCTGTTTAGATGACCACTAAATATATATCTCTAATGAATTGTTTTTACTAAATCTCATAGACTTGTATTTGGACTATACCCTCAATAGTACTCTTGCCTGGAAAATCCCATGGATGGAGGAGCCTGGAAGGCCGCAGTCCATGGGGTCACTAAGAGTCGGACACGACTGAGTGACTTCACTTTCACTTTTCACTTTCATGCATTGGAGAAGGAAACGGCAACCCACTCCAGTGTTCTTGTCTGGAGAATCCCAGGGACAGCAGGGCCTGGTGGGCTGCCGTCTATGGGGTCACACAGAGTCGGACATGACTGAAGCAACTTAACAGCAGCAACAGCAACAGCAACTCAATAGTTCAACTGGATATATTTAAAATCAAATTTATTACATTTTCATTATTTTATACTTATCTTTTTCTTTACTCAGAATAATAGGAAGGAACAGAAAATTGCTAGAAGTTTGAAATTTTGATCCATATTCTCAGAGGCAGGAACGTGAAAAAACAGCCAGCTGATACTAGATGTAGGTTATTAGAATTTGAGAAACTAGAGAAAAAGAGGATAGAAACTTTGGTTCAGAGTTGAAATTTTATAGCATATATTCAAGGAAGTGTGACACAAAGCTCAAGAAAACGTTGTATTTAATTATGTTTTCTGTTTGGGTTTAGGTTTTCCAGGCTGCTTTTATATGAACCGTCTTATACCCTGTTGTTCCTTAAGGTACCACATAACCCATAATTTGGGCTTCCCAGGTAGCTCAGTAGTAAAGAATTCACCTGCAATGTGGGAGACCTGGGTTCGATCCCTGGGTTGGGAAGATCCCCTGGAGAAGGAAATGGCAACCCACTCCGGTATTCTTGCCTTGGAAATCCCATGGACGGAGGAGCCTGGCGGGCTACTGTCCACGGGGTGGCAAAAGAGTTGAACCCAGCTTAGCAACTGACTAAACAGCAACATGAAGTGAAGAGAAGTCGCTCAGTCGTGTCCAACTCTGCGACCCTATGGACTGTAGCCCACCAGGCTCCTCTGTCCATGGGATTCTCCAGGCAAGGATACTGGAGTGGGTTGCCATTTCCTTCTCCAGGGGATCTTCCCGACCCAGGGATCGAACCCGGATCTCCCACATTGCAGGCAGACACTCTACCCTCTCAGCCACCAGAGAAGCTTAACAGCAACAATAGCACCTGGTAATTCACAGGGCTCCTAATTGTCTTAGTCATCATGGATCAAAGCACTCTCCCTTCCATTCACCTTCCCCATAGAATTAGCTGTCAGATTCTTTCAGCTTTAACTCTGTAATACCTTGTTGCTTTTTCTTTTCTTTAAAAATTCCTTTTGCTACTCACTAAGTTCAGGCCCCTTTTATTCTTCTAAACAGGACTCTTTTTTGTATTCTTTTCCTGCTTCAATACAGCCAGCCTACTGATGCCAGAACAGTCTGTGTAAAATTCAGCCCTCATCATGCTACTTCTATTGATTAGAGAGAAGGAAATGGAGTAGGAAGGCTAGAGGGAGGTGTCAAGTTGATGGATGATCAGATGTAGACTTTTTGAAATTCAATCTTTGGAGATACAAGGAGCTCAAGTCAAATATACTTATTATTGAGAATTTGGGCTTGATGTGTGTGTATGGGTGGATGGAAAGGCAAATGTTTGGCTAATGGAACATCTAAAATGATGCTTTCATGGACCCAGATAAGACCATGTAATTCTTTATCTTGAGGACAAGATTGGTGAAATGCATTTCTCTCTTGTTTTGCTAATCTACTTTAACTAATACAAGTGCACAAAGCAGAAGAAAGTGGTGATGAAGAGCTCAGATTTCAAAGTCAGATGACCACATTGGATCCCAGATCTCTAACTTAACAAGTGTGCCACTTTATAAAGTTATTTCCTCATCTTTGAGTTTCAATGACCTCTGCTGTAAAGTGGCGATTTTTGTGTGGAGTTATTTATTGAATAGTTCATATTAGATTACTCTGTCAATTTATTATGTAGCTTATAGTGTGCATAATAGCAGATAATCTGTATATAACATAGAGACAGTGCTTACAGAGTAATAGTACTAATAAATGACATTGAGTGATTGCTGTGTATTAGGTGCTGTTCTAACCACTACCGATGAGCAGTACTTAAAACGCTATTTAATCTTGATAAGATGCTATTTTACATAATGTACCATTATCATTTCTTTTTTTACACACGAGGAAAATAAAGAGTAGGGATGTTAAATACCTTGCCCAAAGTCATATAGCAAATATGTGACAGGATCAGAATTGAAAGTGGTTCCTTTTTTTGAGTCACACTCAAGAGCCTACGAGTTTTTACTCTTACCTTCCTGCTAATGGTAACAACAGCATGCCTTTCCTATCTGAAGCACACAGTTATTTTGCATCTCCAGAACTGAGTGAGTCTTCATGAGGGAATCAGCAACTCACATTCTCATAAATCTTTGTTTCCCATTGCCTGAAGAATAAAGTCCATAGTACTTATTTAAGTGAAAGTTTTTTGTAATTTGGTTTCAGTTTACCTATTTGGCTTTATCTTCTTTTTTCTTTTAAATAATCATAGAATATGATAGAAAAATCTCCGCTACTTTTAGTTCAACAAGCACATTTTTTCAGCTTCTTAATTTTGTAGCTTAGCTTTGCTGGGAATGCCCCCTCACTCCCAGTGAAAATTCTTCACCAACTTATGGCCCTGATAAAATGTCACTCTCCATGAAGAATTCCTCAAACTTTTACTGTTTATCAATAGCAAAATTTTGCAGCATTTAATGTGAATGGTTTTAGTTATGAAAGAATCAAGATTACACGTTGATCCCAGAGTCATTTCTCTAGAGTTAACATATTTTGAGTTACTGAAACATCACTGCAGAGTCCCATGTTTTCTTAATTGTTTTTACAGCTAGATAGACCAAAGCAAGACTGATCTTTAGAAAAACAGTTGTCCCTGAAACATCTGTTCACTTCTTAGAAGGGATATTAGATTTAACACCTCAATTGTAAATTTACTGGAAATAATCCTAACACAAAGTTTACAAGGACTGGCCAGCTGACTAATGGGATAGTAATTTGGGGAAGTTAGAGGATTTCCATTTTAGAAGATTGGGTAGAATATTTGAATTCATCCTGAGGGAACTATACTTGAGTTAATTAAGGTAAAAACTTTGGCAGTGGTTGGAGCACTTAGGAAAACATTCAAACATTTCTAGCAAAAAGAGATTCCCTAGCGGGGCCCTATTTAGTTTTGGGCTGTTGATCAAATGTTTTAATGTTGTAGTTGGACTATAGATGGGGAAATCCTACAGTCTGAAAAATGCATACAAATATGAGAATTAGTGGTTCAGTTGCTGATAAAGATGGAGGCTTTGAATTTATCTTCTTGAAACTACACTGTTGACAACAACCTCAGTCACTGTTATTCAGGTAATACTCAGTCTCCCATAGATATCTCTTGATATCTGAATTTTGCTTTAGAGAGGATGAGTTGCTTATAAAAAGAGCTCATTTTAAAAGTTGTTGATTATAGCAGAAAGCTATCACGTAGCACACAGGGCTCAGCTGGGTGCTGTGTGATGACCTAGAGGGGTGGAATGGGATGGTGGGGGTAGTCTCAGGACGGACTGGGTATATGTATACATACGGCTGATTCATGATATTGTACAGCAGAAACTAACCCAACAATGTAAAGCAATTATATTCCAATAAAAAAATAAAATGTTGTTGGTTATTGTCATGGAGTGGTTCTCACAGAAAATATTTAATTATATCTTTTTTGACATAGACAAGTCATCCTGAGTTGGACAGGTCTCTGTAAATATGCAACTTTGGGAGGAACACAATGGAGATTTGAGGAAGGGATTCCTATAGCACTAGCCAAGGACTACTGACTCAGCCTTATTGACTGACGGAATGGCAGAAGTTTCAGCTGCTTTTGCTCACTTCTGTGCCCCAGTATGATTAGCAGTTGCTAGGTGATTTTTTTTCCAGGTTTATTTGGCTGTTTGACAGAGCTAAATAAACTTATTTTCTTGATTGCCTAGATGTAGACATACTATAAATAAACTATATGTAGAAAGAAACATCTTGAGAAGGAAATGAAGTGATGTGTGTTACACAGACTTCAGAAAGTTGCCTGTAGAATAGTATGAAAACTAGAACAAGCCGCTTTCCTTATTTCTTCATAACGTCATTATTCTAAATATAGGTATGGTAGCTACAGGACAGCAATAATTGGGCCCAAAAGGATATTTTTACCTAGCTCTTTCTAAAATAGAATTAAGCAAAAACTTTCTGGTAATTAAACACTTTCTAAAATTGTTTTCTAAATAATCTGCTTCTAGAATAATCTGCAATTTAATACAACTTTTTCTCTGTCTGTGTTAGGGGTATCTTTAGGGTCAAATGGGGAGTGGGACTGCTTTTGGAAAACCCTTAAATTTTCTGTGGTGTATCACAAAAGTTCTACTATATCAGCATCTCTTGAGATGTTGATTAAAAATATTGGTTCCTAAAATTTACCTCAGACGTAACAGAGTCAGAATTTTGGGAGGTAAGTCTGGGAAATAAACATTTAAAACAGATGTATTATGAGTACGAGTTTTGTTATGAATGTTTGAAAACCATTTGTTTAAGGAAATCTCAAATAGTTGCCTAGGATCTTAACTTCTGCTGATATGTACAGAACAGGAAGACAATCTTCTTAAGCTGAAAAATAATGGATCACTTTGTTTGAAAAGAGCAGATTGGGAATCTTAATTTATGCTCTTAGGAAGCCTACCAATGGGAAAGGTGACTCCAGGAGGTCTCCTCTTTTCTCAGAGGAGAAAATACAGGTGATATTGACTATACTGGGCTGGAAGAGAATTCTCTTATTGCAAGGCAGAACTTAGAAGAAAAATCTCATGTTTTGGGAGTAGTAATCATTTTATTGTCCTAGAATAAACACAGCTGTGCTAGTTACTAGATATATAAAGATGAATAAGACAACATGGCTATCCTTAAGGACATGAAAACAAATAATGTCAGGAACAAATCAGGCATAAGACAGCACAAAGGAGGGAAGGATCAGGGAAGGATCCGTTAAAACAATTCTTAAAGGATGAGTTGAGTTATCCAGGTGATTGCTAATGGAAGAATGTAGGCAATAAGATTGAATTTTAGGCCAAGGGACAATATGTGTAAAGACATTGACATCTGAAACAACATGATGTATCTGCTGAGCTGTAGACAATTTGATGTGGCTGAAATGTCTAGAACTGTGCATTTGATAGACTTCAGATCCTAGCTGTACAAGGCTTATAATTCAGAATAGCTGCTGTGAGGATAATCTAAAGTGGGTAAACCCAAGAGAAAGCTCCAAGGTGATCCTCTCCTTTGCTGTCAGTGACTATTTTGACCTCTTTATCGGCACTTTTTTCTTAAATGATTCTTTCCTGCTCTACGGCTTTAAATAACAACTCTGCTGAGGATTTCTGATGGATATCTGCAGAACTAGAGCCATATTGCTATCTCATTTCCCATGTCACCTCTCCATCTGGCATCTAAATGATAACATATTCAAGATGAAACTCTTGATTTTGTCCTCATAAACCTACACTTGGCTCAGCTTTCTTCTTCTCATCCAAACAGTTGTTGAAGCTGAAGTCCAAAGAGTTCTTCTTAATTTCTCTTTTTCTATCGTCTCTTATATTCATTCATCAGTTTTTATCTAAAAAAAAAAAAAAGTTCCAGAATAGTCTACTTCTTTTGATCACTTTTGCTATCTACCATAGCCATCATTAGGGCTTCCCTGGTGGCTCAGAGGTTAAAGCATCTGCCTGCAATGTGGGAGACCTGGGTTTGATCCCTGGGTTGGGAAGATCCCCTGGAGAAGGAAATGGCAACCCACTCCAGTATTCTTGCCTGGAGAGTCCCATGGACGGAGGAGCCTGGTGGGCTACAGTCCACGGGGTTGCAGAGAGTCGGACACGACTGAGCGACTTCACTTCACTTCATAGCCATCATTAAGAGTCACTTGTTGATAGTCTCTTTTTCTCCATTAGAAGTTAACCTTTGTGACATGTGAAATAGAGCCCTCTCTCCAGTCTTAAAACTTTGTATATCTACTTAGAATAAAAGCAAACTACTCACCATGGTCTCAAAGCCCTGATAGATCTAACTTCAGTTTACCTCTGTGATGATGTTACTCCTGCTTTCCATCCTTCACTGGGTTCAAGTCACAGTGACCTTTCTGTTGCTCTAACGTGCCCAGTTAGGTCCTGCCTCAGGTGTTTGCCCTTGTTGTTTCCTTCTTCTTGGGATGATTTTCCCTGGCTCAGAGCATGAATGACTCTTTCTTATCATTCAGGTCTCAGCTCACATGTCACCTCCCCCAGAAAGGACTCACCTTATTGCTCTATCTAAAATAGTAATTCTAACAACTGGCTAATTACAATTCATAACATTGCCCTGGGGTTTCCCTTTATTATATTTATTGGTGTTTCTAGTTATCCTTTTATTGATTTGTGTTTTTTCCCCACTAGAATTAAGTCCTCTGTTACAGGATTCCTTTTTACTTTTATTCACTACTATATTCCTTCCAGCTGAAACTGTGCCTGGCCCAGAATACGCTAAGGGTATCTCTGTAAATACCTATTGGACATATGAAAAAATAAAGGGAACATTTTCAACTAAAACTATGATGAGCACAGTCTCTAGAATTACCAGTGAACAGGCCATCAGCCCTATGTGGCTATTCAATTTCAATTTAAAATTATTAAACTTAAAATTCTAAATTTAGTTCCTTGGTTGCATTAACCGTGTCTCAAGTGTTCAATAGGCACATGTAGCTAGTGATTATTATGTTAAACACACAGAAATAGGACACATCATCTTTGCAGAAAGTTCTATTGGACAGTACTCTATTCTAGAGAATGAAGTATTTAAATCATGATAAATGAATAAGTGTTAAGAAAATTTCTAACCTAGACAGGTTATATAATTTAAGGAGTAAGTGAAAAGCCATGAGATTTTCTTTTAAAGAACTCTTTTAAATAAAGTAAATTCTCAGCTCTGGTGAAGGCTTAGCAGCCACATATCCTGAAGGTAGGTCTTTGGACTTTTGACCTCCCAGTGTCCCTCCTGGATTTGCCATAATATTCTTGTGATCATAATTAAACTTGAATTGTGCCTGCCAAGTGCTAAATCTTTCATTGAATCTGCAGAAGACATGGTCTTTGACTGCAAGGAATTTTTCAAGTCTCTTTCCAAACTGTATTTAAGAATAGAGCACATTTTGCAAGAGCTTTAATGAAAAGATTCATGATGATTGATGACTCTGAGAAAATGTGGGTGACAGAGCCCACAATTTCAAAGCATTTCCTTGTCCTGTTTAATTTATAAATGAGAAGAAATTGACTTGTCCTATTTAATTTACAGAACTTCAGAAACTCTAAGTTTAAACTACTAACAATCGTGCCCATGTTTTATTAGATCTTTACCTAAGGGCTTGTCAGAATTCTTCTAGCAGGCTATCTTCTAGCTCATTCCCAGTTTGCATTAAGGCTGCCTCCCTTGTATGGCAACCAGTCAGAGCTCTTTGGAATAGTCCCCAAGACAATATTTTAAAGAAGTGTTTTACTGAGTCTGAATACAAATGTATCCATGGGGCTTATTTGGTTTCAATTCAACTCAAGCGACAAGAGAGGACATTGCTTGTCTGAGAAAACGCGATCATGGTTCAGAAAATTTTTCTGTTCTATATACAGGGAGCATGCTGAGAAGTGAACGAGAGGGACAGCAGAGGTTTGGAAAACCCTTGTTTTTGAAAAACCAGTTCTGGCCTAGCTTTACAGAGTGGAGAATCTGCATGTGGCTCCTACCTGGAGAAAAACAGTTCACTTGATATTCGGAGGAATGAAATAGCATCAGAAAAAGCTTTCGCGAGCTGTTTTCATCTTTGCTGGCTTGCAATGTCATCATGTATTTCAGGCAAATAGAGTTTGCATCAGTTCAGTTGACAGGACTTCATGAATTTTAATATCCTGACTCCATATTCATGTTGGTGTTGATGCATCCTTGCATCTTTTTTCCCCTTCATTTTTTTAGTAAAAATCTGGATTTGTGCCCAAGTACAGAGCATTGCCATTCTCTAAAGTATTTGAAACAATTAATGCAGGTTAAATGAAAAATTGCACGAGTTTGTGAAATTTGCTTCAACAATTCCACAGGCTATAATAGTAGGCTACATTTGAATGAGTAAGATAGAAGACACATTTCATCATTTTGCTTCTGGGCTCTTCGGTTTGCTCAAGTTGGACTCCTTCACAAAATCTTTCAATACTTTTCAGTCTTGGGTCTAGACAGTCTGGGAGTTAGTTTGTCATGTCACTGCAAGAGAATATTAAAACTGTCTATGCTTGCAGTAAAACTGAAAATGCCTTTTTAAGATTATGTTCATATATATAAAGATGAATACAAAACCATACAGCTACTCCTGGGTTATTTATTGTCCAAGAGACCTGAGTCTGACACTTTGGAATGATGTTTCCACATGGGTAACTATGGTTGTCCTTATTAACATATTCAGAGTTGATATTTGGTCACCTGCCCGCTTGTTCATGTTCC
This sequence comes from Bos mutus, assembly GCF_027580195.1. NCBI lineage: Eukaryota > Metazoa > Chordata > Mammalia > Artiodactyla > Bovidae > Bos > Bos mutus. Next base: position 35,119,349 of record NC_091625.1, read on the forward strand.
CAAAGAAGGGATGTGCAAATTGCAATCCAAGGTGCAGAGAAAATAGCACAAAAGGGAAAAGTTATGCTGATAGAGAAAGATACACAAATTCACAATTGCATGAAAAAAAGTTCAATCAGCATATTTGTTTTCCCATTCTGCAGCATATTACCGCAGGTAAGATAAGATTTGTCTCTTGAATAGGCAACCCAGAACAAATTTCTATTCTTGCTACATAATAGATGTTATTTAGAGACACGGAAGTACATACATAGCTGAAAAGTTGCAGTTCTGGATACAATAATTTAGAGCATTTGAACACAGGTGTGTCATTGCTCTGCTTGGTATTAAGTTACATTGTTGCCATATCCGATCCAAACCATCCTAGGAAATTGAGAAAGGACTTTTATCAGCTTTCATTGAATTCAGCTTGTTGTTTCCTGTAGATTGTAGTGCCTTGAAGTTTAGCTCACCAGCTCAGTGTATGCATGCTAAGTCAAGTCCTACTCTTTGCGACCTATGAACTCCTCTGTTCCAGGGATTTTCCAAGTAAGAATATTGGAGTAGGTTGCTATGCCCTACTCCAAGGGATCTTCCTGACCCAGGGATCAAATCCACATCTCTTATGTCTCCTGAACGAACAGGCAGGTTCTTTACCACAGACACTACTTGGGATGCCCCTGCTGCTGCTGCTAAGTTGCCTCAGTCATGTCTGACTCTGTGCGACCCCATGGACGGCAACCCACCAGGCTCCCCCATTCCTGGATTCTCCAGGCAAGAACACTGGAGTGGGTTGCCATTTCCTTCTCCAATGCATGAAAATGAAAAGTGAAAGTGAAGTCGCTCAGTCGTGCCCGACTCTTAGTGACCCCATGGACTGCAGCCTACCAGGCTCCTCCATCCATGGGAGTTTCCAGGCAAGAGTACTGGAGTGGGGTGCCATCGCCTTCTCTACCAACTCAGTATTGTCTCCTTAAAACATAATGTCTAAATAGGGTTACCAATGAGAACATAATGATTGCTGTGGCTTTCTGAAATTTTGTTTTAGAAAGAATAAGAAGAATTTCTGATTTAGAGGGCAATAGAATTAAGTTCAAATATTTGACCCTTTATTAGAGGATATGTAAACTTAAATCCCAATTTACTCTTGGAAGGAAAGTTATGACCAACTTAGACAGCATATTCAAAAGCAGAGACATTACTTTGCCAACAAAGGTCCATCTAGTCAAGGCTATGGTTTTTCCAGTGGTCATGTATGGATGTGAGAGTTGGACTGTGAAGAAAGCTGAGTGCCAAAGAATTGATGCTTTTGAACTGTGGTGTTGGAGAAGACTCTTGAGAGTCCCCTGGACTGCAAGGGGATCCAACCAGTCCATTCTGAAGGAGATCAGCCCTGGGATTTCTTTGGAAGGAATGATGCTAAAGCTGAAACTCCAGTACTTTGGCCACCTCATGCGAAGAGTTGACTCATTGGAAAAGATTCTGATGCTGGGAGGGATTGAGGGCAGGAGGAGAAGGGGATGACAGAGGATGAGATGGGTGGATGGCATCACCGACTCAATGGACATGAGTTTGGGTAAACTCCGGGAGTTGGTGATGGACAGGGAGGCCTGGCGTGCTGCGATTCATGGGGTCACAGAGTCAGACACGACTGAGCAACTGAAATTAACTGAACTGAAACTTAAATCCTGATTTCCCTTCAGAAAAATTATGTTGGCATATAGATTTCCTTAGTTGTATTAAACATAATGTTTTCAGCAATAGCTTTGAACATTTTAACCCAGTACTCCTCCCAAGATGATCGCCTCGAAATTATCATCTCAATTCACATGTCAAGAAAAAATATTTTTGTAAACTATTTCCAAGTTCATGGATAAAATATTTATTTATTTTTAAATTTTATTTTATTTTTAAACTTTACAAATTGTATTAGTTTTGCCAAATATCAAGGGAAAGCTAAAGAATCCTTTAATCAATTGTTTCAGAATGAGAAAGGCTAATACTTAAGGCCATGTTTCCATAAGAGAGTATGAGGCTATAAAAAGAGGATAGTTAACAAATGGCAAGGCCATTGAACTTAAAAGCTGACTGGGGCTCTAAAGACCACTGTCCGCTTGAATATAAGCTCAGAAGTAGAAGGCTATGACTACTTTACTTATTGTTCTCCCTGCTGCCCACAAGTAACTCACACAATGTTGGAATGAAATAGGAGATTGATAAACATTTGTTGAATAAATAAATGAATCCCAAGAGGCAAATAGCTTTTCCAAGTTAAAACAATGTTACAGTTTTACCAGAGGTGAAAGAGGAGAGTGAAAAGATGTCTTAAAATTCAACATTCAAAAAACTAAGATCATGGCATCCAGTCCCATCACTTCATGGCAAATAGATGAGTAAAATGTGGAAACAGTGGCATATCTTATTTTCTTGAGCTCTAAAATCATGGTGGACAGTGACTGCAGCCATGAAATTAAAAGATGTTTGCTCCTTGGAAGAAAAGCTAAGACAAACCTAGACAGCATATTAAAAAGCAGAGACATCATGTTGCCAACAAAGGTCTGTATAGTCAAAGCTATGGTTTTTCTAATAGTCACGTACAGATGTGACAGCTAGACCATACACAAGGCTGAGCACCAAAGAATTGATGCTTTCAAATTGTGGTGCTGGAGAAGACTGTTGAGAGTCCCTTTGACAGCAAGGAGATCAAATCAATCAGTTGTAAAGGAAATCAGCCCTGAATATTCTTTGGAAGGACTTGGCCACCTGATGTAGAGAGTCAACTCATTGGAAAAGACCCTGATGCTGGGAAAGATTGAAGGCCAAAGGAGGAGAGGGTGGCAGAGGATGAGATGGGTGGATGGCATCATCGACTCAACAGACATGAGTTTGAGCAAACTCTGGGAGATAGTGAATGATAGGGAAGCTAGGCATGCTGCAGTTCATGGAGTCACAAAGAGTTGGACACAACTTAGCAACTGAACATCAGTTTTACAGTGGATTCAAGAATCACATGTAATCCTTCTGTAGTCTTCTGACATCTGAAATGATGCTCTTCCATGACTCTGGTGCTTTTAAAAAATTTACAAGCTAATTCTTAGCAACTTGAAGATAGCCAAATTGAGCAATGGTCACTTCATTTTCAGTGGAATAAATGTTTTCCCAGAAAAGATGAACTCTTGTTGCAGTAAAGCTAATTTTTGCAGGAAAATTTATGGGAAAATAAAAAGTCACCATTTAGGGCTGGTAATACAGGTCTAAGATCTAGGGTGGCTGACTAGTATCAGTTTGGCTGATACTTTCCCAGTTTCAGCACTGGAAGTCCCATGTTCCAGGAACCTCATCAGTCCAGGTCAAATCAGGATGATTATCATCCTATTCAAATTTGCAGGAGCAAAATAGAACTGGGGAATGGTTTCTGAGGCTATACAAAACCAAAAGTGTGCATATTTCCTCAACATACCAACTTCATTTAGGGATAATAACATCATGTATATTTTTATAAATAAACACAAGATATCATAGAAACATTCACCATCTGTTTTAAAATTTCTGATGTTCTTTGTTATGTAAAAATTGCTTGAGTGGCAAAGTATGAGAAAATCTGATACCTTGGTTCGGCTGAAAGAGTATAGGTGAATGCAATGACTACAAAAGTCTGTATAGTTGGAAAGTCTGATGTGACCAAATACGGCATACTCACATGAGACATTAATAAAGATAAAATATATGGTAGAACGGGAAAGCCCAGCATGCTGCAGTTCATGGGGTCGCAAAGAGTCAGACACGACTTAATGACTAAACAACAATATGATACAACAGGAAAAAGAAAGCATTGGTAGTTTTTGAATAGTCTAAGACTGCCAGAGGAAGCTCCACTGGGACTTCTCAGTCTCACAGTGTGGATATGTTTCATCTTTGGGTGATGAATCATCTAAGATGTATGAAAGATGTTTTACTTTTGAGAGAGCTCAAACACTAGTTTACTGAAAGGACTTCTTTTTACTTTGCTAATGACACAACTAAAAGTGGGCTGTGTAACCAGTGGAACTACATACCAGTCATCAAGCTATAGAGCCTGAACGTTGCAAACAAGCTAGTATAGGGTGCTTCAGGGGAAGTTCTGAATGTTAAATAGCACAGTATACCTAGGACGTTTCATCTTTATCTTGGCCATTCCCAGAGATAAACATAGAGCTACCTGAGTCTGGCTGTCAAGCTACAGGTTAAACCACACACCACAAATAGTTATTGGAGGTTACTGTCTAGTATTTTCATAGTAAGAAGGTGAGTTTAGAATGGAGTTTAGAATGGATCAATGGCCATACAATAATGAAAATATTAATAATTGGAGAGTAACTCTCAGCATATTAAAACTAGGAGATAATTTTTGATGTCTGAATGCTGATTTAGAGTAAATGAAGTATTAGTTTATAATTCAGGTTATAAACCCATGGGACTTAATTTTTCTTTGAGAAGGTTTGAAGGGACTGTACCAATGACTTCAAATAGGTTTTAGTAACTCATGTTAATCTAACCTTGATGGAATTATAAGGAGGTAGGCATTGTTCACTTTCATGCAATGGAGAAGGCAATGGCACCCCACTCCAGTACTCTTGCCTGGAAAATCCCATGGATGGAAGAGCCTGGTGGGCTGCAGTTCATGGAGTCATGAAGAGTCAGACACGACTGAGCGACTTCAATTTCACTTTTCACTTTCATGCATTGGAGAAGGAAATGGCAGCCCACTCCAGTGTTCTTGCCTGGAGAATCCCAGGGACGGGGGAGCCTGGTAGGCTGCCATCTATGGGGTCGCACAGAGTCAGACATGACTGAAGCAACTTAGCAGCAGCAGCAGCAGCAGGAATTGTTTACAGATATTCTTGATTCTGAGTTTCATATCAAAAAAGTTGATACATCTCTCCATCATATCTCCATAGATGCTCTGATAGAGAAATAACTTTCTGCTCAGTAGGTCATGCATATCACTCAGGGTATCATTTCTTCTGTTCTTAGTTAAGTCATTTAATCAAGACTCAGGATATGAGATGTGGCAGCTAGAAAAAAATCTGTTTGTGGATCATTCCCATAATCAGGTCCCACTTGCTTTTTTGTCTGATTCACTACTATTCACCATTACATCTATGCACTATTGGCTCATACTGGGCTAGTCACTATTCTCTGATCTTCCAGGCTCTTCTTCACCCCGCTTGCATGTGAAAATGTGATACTATCTGCTGGGAAAATTGACAAAATTAGCATCTATCATCTTCCTCTTTATCTGTTATATCTTCTTTTTTCTTGGGGCTAAATTATATTTCAATTGACCCATTCTAAATGTTCAAAATTAGTTGCTAAGTAAGTGAATGGATATTGGAGGATTTTTCTCCTGAAAATGTATACTTCATGTGTATATATACATACGTATATTTAAATGTGATAGTTTCTTTACACACATAAATGAACGTGGAACTAATAAGCTACCACCAACCAGAAGAGTTCAGGAAAGGTCAAAACGAGACACCACATGTCAGATCACCTCCCAGAATCCTTCTTGCTGGCATCCATCTTGGCTGAGCAAGGTGTGCGCCACCAGGAAGGACTCTGAGTCAGAATGATTGGCCAAAGACAACCCAGAAGCTAATCCCATCACCATAAAACCTGAGACTGCAGAGCTGTTTTCCTGGATCCCCTTACTCTACTGCCCTCCACCTGGGTTCCCTTTCCCAATAAATCTCTTGCTTTGTCAGCACATGTGTCTCCTTGGACAATTCATTTCTGAGTCTTTGACAAGAGCCCAGTTTCAGGTCCCCCTTCCTGCAACAGTGTCACACCAAGCTTCACATGACACCTTCATGGGACATCTGGCACACTTCGTTGCCTTGTCCATTGTCCTTATCTGTTTAGAGTACTCTGTCAATCTTGAGTCACACCAGTCTCAGGACTTCTCATCATCTAGCATCACAAAAGTGTGCAAAAAAGAGAGATTAAAAACAAAGAGAATTATTTATTAGGCATAATTTGGCAGTCTAGAGTATAGAAGTGAAAAATTGTCATTTCTAGGGAGTATTGTACATACATGTATATGTGGTTCTCCTAACTCAGATGAAAATTTAAGTAACATAGCATTTTAAAGGACATTGTAAAATTGTGAAATTAACTATTTAAAAAAATATATAAGTAAGAAAATATAGAGTAAAATGGCACTGCATTTTAATTAAAAAACTGGTTTTGATTCTGTATATTATTCATACAGTTTTTCTTTCACAAAACTCCATCATATCATAAGAATACGTTCATTCCACTATTCTACTTAAATGACTAGCCAGTTTATTGCTGGCCAGCTTTAAAGAAATAGAACATATTTTTTTTTAAAAAATCCTGCATTTTCTTCTGTATGTTCCTATTAGGTCATCCACACAGAAACTTCTTTGTATCTACTGATAAAAGCTTTTTATCCAGATATAGTACACACTGGGCTGAGCATTTTAAAAGGATGTAGAGGTTATTTCTAGTTCAACCCAATTGATTTTCAATATGAATTTGTTCAGATATTCTCTCATCCTTTTCTTTTTGCATAACTTATTTTTAAGCCCCATCCATGTGAACATCCTTGTGCAATGATGTAAAGATTTTCAAGAACCTGCACTTCCAGCATTTAAAATTACTTACAGTGGAATAATTTCTGCTTGCTCTTAGTTTTATTTAATTAAATTTATATAATTGGAGTATAATTGCTTTACAATATTGTGTTGGTTTATGCCATATAGCACCATAAATCAACCATAGGTATGCATATGTCCACTCCCTCTTGAACCTCCCACTCACCTCACCCCATCCCGCCCCTCTAGGTTGTCACAGAGCACTGGATTTGAGCTTTGTGTGACATACAGCAAGTTTCCTCTAGCTGTCTAATTTTAAATATGGTAATGTGTATGTTTCAATTCATTTTTAGTTTTCTTAGTGATTCATTTTTTTAAGGGGAGGGTGGGGGGCTTGGCATATTCTTTTGATTGTTCCATAAGCCTGTTTTCTAAACCTTAGTAAGTCTTTCTTTACAACTCTTAAAAAAGCTTTTCATTGCTTGCCTGCATGACTAATGCTTGCTAAAAGCCGGTTTTGGTAGATGCTGCCTTTGAATTTTAAGTTCTGAGTGTCCCACATCATGCTTACAACTTTCAGTTCCTTCTCCTTTCATTTACAATAGAGAACAATTAAGAGTTGAACAGGATCAATTATGATTTGTGATTTCTCTAGTAGGTTACCACAAAGAAAGTTTTGATTTGTAAATTCTGGGGAGCAGGGAACTGATTCAGGGGTTTCCTGCAGGGCTTCCAGCATGCTGATGAATCAAACTTAAATCTGACAGTGAAAAACAAAACTAACTACATTAGCATTATTGAACATTTGAAAAATTCTGCTGCCACCCAATAACTATTAATATTTTGAAAGATCTTTATATAGTAAAAAAAAAAATGAGAACATGTTATGTTTAGTTTGCCTCTTTTTAATGCTATTTTAGTATTTTCACAATTTTAAACGTGATTTTGAATAGCTATAGAATGTCCCATTATGTGGATGTTCCATAATAACCTGTAGTTACTTGATGGGAAATTTGCAGATGAGACCTTGTTCTTGAATTTAAATTTCTATTTTACCAAATACATGTTTGTTGCTTTTATTTTTTAAATTATACATTCTCTATTTTCATGGGATTCACAGTACACAATAATGGGCACTGAGCTGTCCGGTAGCATTTAGTTCACAGGACTCTGGTGGAAGTGTTGATCCAGAAGTATAACAACGCTGTAGAAAAGGGGTGCAGTAACTTGCCAAAAGTCACACAAGAGTTGTGGGATGCAGACTTTTAAGTAATAGTTTTAGTTTCTTAAGCTCTTACTGTTTGCATTATGCCACATTGTAACTTGAAGAATAAACACAATAACTCAAAGCATTTACAAGAGGTAAGAAAAAATGAGAAATGCATGACTGTGGGGCTGTTGATTTGATATTTGATAAAAGAGATCCCATTTTTATCCCCCTACAAAAAATAAATGGAGAATTCCATTGAAGTCTCCATTAAGAGAAACAGAAGCCCTTGACACAGCCTGCCCTATATGCCTCACTACTAAATTGGCTAAATGTAGAGGTTACTTGGAAAATAAATTGCTAACTGCATGAATAGATGATTGTTTCAGACAAGTATTTTTAAAGAGTGATTGCTGCTGCTGCTAAGTTGCTTCAGTCGTATCCAACTCTGTGCAACCCCATAGACGGCAGCCCACCAGGCTCCCCGTCCCCGGGATTCTCTAGGCAAGAAGACTGGAGTGGGTTCCATTTCCTTCTCCAATGCGTGAAAGTGAAAAGTGAAAGTGAAGTGGCTCAGTCATATCTGACTCCTAGCGACCCCATGGACTGCAGCCTACCAGGTCCCTTCATCCATGGGATTTTCCAGGCAAGAGTACTGGAGTGGGTTGCCATTGCCTTCTCCAAAAAGAGTGATTAGTCTTATATTTATCTTCTGTCATTTTCTCTACAAATCCTTTTATGCCATGTTTGTGTTTCAAAATTTGTTTGAATCATCCTTAGAAAACTTATTATTATTTTTTTAAATTTAATTTTATTTTTTAACTTTACAATACTGTGTTGGTTTTGCCATATATCAACATGAATTTTATTAAATTTCAGATTCCTGGGCCCTACTCTAGGCCTTCTAACTTTAACTGTGGGAGGGAGTAAGGCATAAGATTCTTCATTAAAATTTTTCTTCCACAGATAACCCTAAAATATAGGTTAAAGAGCTCCACATCATTGTGTTGAGACAAAACTCTTTATTATCATTAACATTAAGCTTCTTGTTTTGAGTACATTCTATAAGCCAGTGTATTTCTAATGTGTTATCTTACTTAAGCATCAGACAGGTAAAAGATACCACATCACTGAAGATGGTAAACCTAATATTCAGAGAATTGAATAACACTGAAATAAAAAGTAATTGAAATAAACACCACCACTACCACCACCCCACATGCACATGCATAAACTCAAAACACAAAGAAGTTAGGAGGCAGATTTAGGTTTCTAATTAGAGTCTGTGTAATTTCCAGGTCTCCTACACATAATCTTGGCCAGACTAGTCAGGCAGTGCTCTGAAACTGTTTTTTATTTTGACAATATATTCACAAGGTTGAACTGCCAAGGATTGTTTTGACTGAAAAAGCTTATTGTAATGATTCTGAAACTGTTAGCGTTTATACATACAGCCATATCCCAAGTGACTTGGATCGAGATGAAGAAACTGTAGAATGGAAATACGGTGAAGGAATACAACTCTGTCCTTATTGTTGGTCCAAGAATCACACCAGTTTTCTTTCCTGTGTGTTGCAGGCAGACGACAGCACAATTAAACTTGGCAATCTGTGCTTGCTAAATCTTCCATTCCTATCCACACCTCACTTCTGGTCCTTTGTGGATAACTGCAGTGACATTGGGAGAAGGCAATGGCACCCCACTCCAAGTTCTCTTGCCTGGAAAATCCCATGGATGGAGGAGCCTGGTGGGCTGCAGTCCATAGGGTCGCACAGAGTCGGACACGACTGAATGACTTCACTTTCACTTTCCACTTTCATGCATCGGAGAAGGAAATGGCAACCCACTCCAGTGTTCTTGCCTGGAGAATCCCATGGACGGAGAAGCCTGGTCGGCTGCAGTCCATGGGGTCACACAGAGTTGGACACGACTGAAGCGACTTAGCAGCAGCAATAGCAGCAGTAACATTGGTGTGCATCATCCCTGGTGTTTCTACTCATGGCTCTTACTAACTGTAACAGGTATTTCAAGGGTATGCTGAGAATAGGACTCCATATCAAATGTGGTAACTAATATGAGCTTCAGAGTCTCTGGTTTTGACTGCTCTTCAGAAGCATCTGAACAGGACACGGTTTTAATGTCACAGAATTCTCCAGAGGCAAGAAACAATGAATCACAAATCTGCATGAAAAGTTAGCTAGTGAGAGCTAAATGTAATTCTTTTGTTGAAAGCAGAGCAAATTATAGGAAGTGCCACAGTAGCAAGTTTCCAAACAAATCCATAATCAAAAAACTCGGCTGACAATAACACTGCAGCTGAGACTTGGCCAAAGGCCATATTTTTTGAAATCCAGAAAAAACCTTGTATTTCTCACCTTCAAACACGGCAGTTAAATTGATGATCTCTCTTTGTTTCCTTCTGTTTTCATTCTCTCTACTCTTGCCCTTACTCTTATTATGTGCCTGAGATGATAAATTGTCAGTGTTTGTGGATTTCTTATATGATCCAAATTTCATTACTTGACCGGCAGCCTAAATCACATTCACTGAGTGCAGTCCTTGATCAGTCTCCTTAAATTCATAGTGTTTATTGGCACAGCTTTGAAAATCATTTCCAGAAATCACACACACACACCATTTCCACTCTCAAACACAGATTTACTCCATCCACACCACGCATTCAGGCATACACATTCAAATCATTCCCAAAGTTTATACTTCTCTCTCAGCTTCCTTTTGTTTTCATATCACCCTCTCCCCTTTCCATCTCATAGAACTAAGAGACCATGAGCTCGGAGACAGCAAACTGCATTGGAAACTGGTCTGGGTCTGAAGTCCAGAAGAACTGCAGTATCAGATTGAATCTGCCATTGATTAGGTTTGTAAAATCAGGCCATTTGCATTATCTTTGTTACTCAGTTTCTGTGGCTAAGAAGGTAAAGAATCTGCCTGCAGTGCAGGAGACCCAGTTTTGATTCCCGGATCAGGGAAGATCTCCTGGTGAAGGGCATGGCAACTCACTCCAGTATTCTTGCCTGGAGAATTCCATGGACAGAGGAGCCTGGTGGGTTACAGCCCATGGGGTCACAAAGATTCAGATAGGACTGAGCGATGAACACTTTCACTTTTCACTTCTTCCTTAAAAAGAGACAGTGAATGAGTTTACACCTGAAATCCTAAATGGAAATGAGTTAATAAATAATGCAGGTAATTTTCATGAATAAAATAACAGAAATAACCCTGTATAAGATGATAGCAAATCCTGCAGACAAATGAAAACTGTATATCCAGTATAAAAGCATTAAAATATGTGACCCAAAATAAACGGGCAAGCAAACACACACACATTCTCTGCTACCTGGATTCAGCCCATAGGCTAACTGTGCAGCCAAAGTTTAGATTCTCTCTTTCTCTTCCTATCTCTGAAATTTTATAACCTTCTGGTGTCAAAATTCTTTACAGAAAGAATTTTGAACAATAACCAAAGCTAAAGAGGAGAGGAAGAAAAGGGATGTTGGATTACTTCCAGTATCTCTTTATCAAACCTCATACTGTATACCAAAAGACACCCAAGAATAAGGAACAGACTTGGGAACCAGACGTAGTTCCCAGTCAGGAAGAAATAAGCTTTGTTAACACTTTGTTTAGGGATGATGGATCCATTGATTTTCAAGAAAAAACAGGGTACATTTGGAACAACTATATGCACATTCTAGGATGAGAATCATAAACCATCTATTGTTAAATTAAGTGTGAATCATTTACAAAACTTAGCAAATAACATGTACTAAAGCTGTCAGTTATAAAATTGGTGAAAACATTTAGTTAAGACTGGATCCAATGTGTTTCTGATCTCTTTCAATCTTCCTGCATTCTCTTCAGGAACCAGCTAACCTTCAGTGACCAGAGTAGTTTTATGCCATTCCACCCCATGCAGAGGTTTTGCTTCCTTATATTAATTTTGTACTAGTTTATTGCTTGTGTCGTTTTTCAAAATTCAGAGTAAATAATCTTTTTCATTGTATCAAAAGGAGTTCGATTCTCTCCCATAAACATGGCAAATATCAGCTTCCCTCTTATTTTTCCTTGATTTAAAGTTTAACTCTAAATGTAAGGTGGTCTGAATAACAGTGTTGCACTCTTTTTCTTGCATTACATTTCATTGTTTTAGGAAGAAATTTAACTTTTATTTGGACTCTGAGTTTTAATTCAGCACATATTTTGTACCAGGAATGGAGGTAGAAATTTGAATTAAATATAGAAAGAATAATGAGAAGATTCTTTCTCTTGAGAGAGTATATTCACTTGGACAATATAGGCACATAAAATAGACTTTCAGTACAAGGTGATAGGTACAATAATGCAGGTCTCCAAGGTGCTTTGAGGGCTCAGAGTAGAAAAAACTCACCCAGAATGGACTTCAGGGGCAGAACAAAAGAAAACTTTCTGGATGTTATGTATTCTGACTGCCTTTCAGAGGGTCAAGCAATGAGCTGGAGGTAGAAATATTAAAAAATCGAGTATATTCAGGAAATTTCAAGTAATTCTGTGTGGTTTAGTATAACATAAGATGCAAAATGTCAGGTAACAAAGAGGCTTGAGTGTGTTAGTCATTCAGTTGTATCCGACTCTTTGCGACCCCATCGTCTATCCATGGGATTCTCCAGGCAAGAATATTGGAGTGGGTTGCCATTCCCTTCTCCAGGGGATCTTCCCAACCCAGGGATCAAACTCAGGTCTCCTGCATTGCAGGCAGATTCTTTACCATCTGAGCTAAAAAATTTAGATTTTAATGAATAAAAAATGGGGAGCCATTAAAGGTTATAATTAAAGAAGTTACAGCCATGAAATTAAAAGACGCTTACTCCTTGGAAGGAAAGTTATGACCAACCTAGACAGCATATTAAAAAGCAGAGACATTACTTTGGCAACAAAGGTCCATCTAGTCAAGGCTATAGTTTTTCCAGTGGTCATGTATGGATGTGAGAATTGGACTGTGAAGAAAGCTGAGCACCGAAGAATTGATGCTTTTAAACTGTGGTGTTGGAGAAGAGTCTTGAGAGTCCCATGGACTGCAAGGAGATCCAGCCAGTCCATTCTAAAGGGGATCAGTCCTGAAATTTCTTTGGAAGGAATGATGCTAAAGCTGAAACTCAGTACTTTGGCCACCTCATGTGAAGAGTTGACTCATTGGAAAAGACTCTGATGCTGGGAGGGATTGGGGGCAGGAGGAGAAGGGGACGACAGAGGATGAGATGGCTGGATGGCATCACTGACTGGATGGACGTGAGTCTGGGTGAACTCCGGGAGTTGGTGATGGACAGGGAGGCCTGGCGTGCTGTGATTCACTGGGGTCGCAAAGAGTCAGACACGACTGAGTGACTGAACTGAACTGAAGAAAACTTATTTGAATATTAAGTGTAAAATAATGGAAACAATTGAGGCTGAATTTCAGATTTTAATTTGTGACATTGTGTTGTAGTAGTGATATCAAGTAAGATTAAAAAATGATGTGGGTAAGGAGCTTTGTTAAAGTATATGAAGAAAACTTAAGGTTCTGGGCACAGTATTCAGACTGTGATACATATAGGACAACTAGGTAAAGAGTAGCAGGAGGTAGGGTATGAATACACAGCTTGTGGAAGATATAATTAGAATAAACACTGTCATGGAGATGATAATTCAAATCATGAATATAAATGAGATAATCCAGGAAGAGCATAGAATAAGGAGCGTGAGTGACACAAAAAAACCAGGAGAAAAAAGAATAGGAAACCATGATGATAATAGGAAAAGAATAATACTATGGAAGCCAAAGGAAAGTATTAGCAGTGTGTTTTGAACAGAAATAGAAAGGATAGCATGTGATGAACATTTGGTATTCAACCCAGAAAGGAAAATTTGTTTCTAGCTTTGAAAATCAATGAATGTGATTCATTATATTAACAGTATAAAATAAAACAATCCTATGACCTTTTCAGTAAATGAAGAATATTTAATGAATTAACAATTGATGATAAAAGCTATCAGCAAACTAGGGATGGGCGAGAACTTCCCCAGAATATTAGAGGACAGCTATGAAAAACCTTTATTTACCAAACTTAATTTTGAAAGACTGAAATACTTCTCTTGTAAGATCAAGTACAAAGCAAGGATGTCCACTCTCACCACTTCTATTTAACATTGTACAGGAAGTTCAAACCAGGGCAGTAAGATAAGGAAAAGAACATTATACAGATTAAGAAGAAAAGAATGAAACTATCTTTATTTGCAGATGATATGAGTACTTATGATTATATGTGTAAAAACTCATAAGATGTATACCAAAAAATTACTAGAACTAATAAGTGAGTTTAACAGTATGTCAGTATACAAGATCATTATATAAAAATCCATTATATTTTTTACATAAAGAAATGAAAAATTGTAAATTTAAATAGTTTCATTTACAAAAGCACCCAAATCCATTAAATATTTGGAGGTAAGCTTAACAAAGTTTGTGCAATGTCTATAAATCAAAAATATTAAACAGAGTTAAAGGGAATTTTTAAAAGATCTAAAGAAATAGAAGACACTTTGTTTTTGAGCTGGAAAATTCAATACTAGTAGATGTTATTTCCCCCCAAATTATCTGTAGATTTCATGCAGTCCCATTAAAATATTCAGTAAGAGTTTTGAAAATAATTCATACATATTCTAAAATTTATGTAAAATTAAAAAATCAAGAATAAGTAAAACACTTTTGAAAAAGGAAGAAAATAAGTTGGAGGACTCACCTTACTAGATTTTAAGATATTATATAACTATACTAATCAAAGTGGTGCTAAACAATCCACATAGTAAACAAAAAAGAATTGAGAATTAAGTAGATCCATGTATATAAAATTTATTTATTTTTGACAGAGGTAACAGGATAATTCAGTGGAGAACAGAAAATGTGTTTAACCAATGCTCCTGTGATAATTTGTCATCTTTTTTGAAAAAAGAATGAACTGTAAATGACCTTATGCTATGTATAAAAATTAACATAAAATCAATCATAGGCCTCAATATAAAAACTAAAACTATATTACAAACTATGGTATATCTATATAATGGAATGCTATTCATTAATTTAAAAGGAATCAACTATTGATACACACAACATAAATATATCTCAAATATAATATACTGAGCAAAAAAAGCCATGTATAGAATATGGTTTCATATAGGTAGTATGGAATTTTAGAACAGCAAAACTAATTTGTTGTGGCAAAACAAATTAGTGGCTGTTTTGAATAGAGGGAGTTGAATGGATTATTGACTACAAAAGGGCATAATAATACTTTCTGTTGTGATGGAAATGTTCTATATGTTGATTGTCAAAATACATCAAAGTACACACTCAAAATGAGTGCATTTCATTGTACCTTAATAGCATCAATTAGAAAAATAATAAAAATATATATATATATTGATAATGAAGAGATAAGGGAGGCATGACATGTTTAAAAGTGTTAGTTGCTTAGCTATATGCAATTCTTTGTGACCCCATGGAGTAGCCCCCCAGGCTCCTCTGTCCATGGGATTCTCCAGACAAGAATACTGGAGTGGGTTGCCATGCACTTCTCCAGGGGATCTTCCCGCTGAGGGATTGAACCCAGGTCTCAGGCATTGCAGGCAGATTCTTTACCGTTTGAGCCATGAATGTTTAAAAGCTGCTATCAAAGTACGAAAAAAAAAAGTTGAAGATGTAGAGAAGCTCAATTAACTGGAGAGATGTGGTATCTGGGAAAGTAAGAGAAAATGATATCAAGGGCAAAGATAGAAGGCAAGTGCTACATGATAAATAGAATATTTCACATTCTGAGATAGAAAGGATGTTAAGAGGTAATATCATTGTTTCTGTTTGTGGCGTTAGGTATGAAAACATGACAGCATCATGATGTATAGCCTTAATTCCATTGGTGAAGTAAGAAGAAAGTCTTCTGTTGAAAATGGATTGTTCTATTGGCCAAAGACTTCTGGCAGAATTTTCAAGCCAGAATCTAACATTCAAATTGGGACACTTTTAAAGATCTAGCATTAATTGCAGTGTCAATTCCAGTTTTCCTTCTCTTTGCAGTTTCTATTCCACTCTATGCTGAGTCTTGACATAATAAATCTTTCCACTTAGAAAATAATGTACAAAACAAATCAAGGAATTGAGTAAATACCATGGATTTTATTAAATATTTAAAATTTAAAGATCATAATAGAAATATTATCTATCAACTGTTGATAAATTATAAACTTGATAGAATATCAAGTTGACTTTGAAAAATACTTGAAATTTGTGAAGTGCATGAAAGTCTAAAAAAGAATGTTATTTCAGGGCTTTAAATAGCAAAATATATGCTAAAATCAAGCTGATTATTTAATTTTTAGTATCTTCACACTTTCCTATTTTCCTGGCTTCATAAGATAATATCTACAACTGGGAATAATGTATCCATGTCTTTGAGTTTTTAAGATGTTTATCTGTTAAATTTATTTTCTTTCAAAAACATCTAGTTACTTCTGTGTTCCTATTTACAGGCTGTTTAAGTAGAAATTCAGATTGATTAGACCATCAAAGTAATATATTATAAAATAAAATGTTATATAATAAAAGTAGTACAGTTAAATCTTCCTAATTTCAAATTTCAGTATCATAAAGATAATCTTTTAATTAAAAGCCATAGCCAAAAATGCCACATAAGAACACCCATTAAATGATGCTATAAACAGAAATTAACTGAGATGTGTGGAGAGCAAGAAGCCAGGAACCTAGACTTTAATCTACAGCTGGTGCAATCAATAAATAAGTGAAACAACAGTTGTTAAAAGAAATACTAAATAATAATACTTTAAAAGGGCTGCAATGTCACACTTATGTAATAGGCATATCATCCAAGGGCTTTCTGATGAATTTTTGTATGTTATCCAAGGGGCTGCTGCTGCTGCTGCTGCTAAGTCACTTCAGTCATGTCCGACTCTGTGCGACCCCAGAGACGGCAGCCCACCAGGCTCCCCCGTCCCTGGGTTTCTCCAGGCAAGAACACTGGAGTGGGTTGCCATTTCCTTCTCCAATGCAGGAAAGTGAAAAGTGAAAGTGAAGTCGCTCAGTCGTGTCCGACTCTTAGCGACCCCATGGACTGCAGCCTACCAGACTCCTCCATCCATGGGGTTTTCCAGGCAAGACTACTGGAGTGGGGTGCCATCGCCTTCTCCGACCCAAGGGGCTAACCACTGACAAACTGAGTATAGTGGCCATTATGAAAGAAAAATACAACATTCTGGAAAAATAAGTTTCAAATGCCATATACTCTAACATACAATGTAAGGCATGCAATAAACACAGGATATAAATTTATGAGAACAAATTTGCATAATTAGATATGATGGTAAACTTTTTTGTTTTTGTTTTTTCAGTATTTTTATTATCACTTTGTTTTTGTAATCCCAAATTATTATGACTGTAGTTTTTACACAGTGAATATTTGTTTAGATTTACCTATATGTTTACAAATGTCTGTGATCACCATCTCTTCTTGCATTCGACCCTCTTTGCACACTTAGGACCTCAGCTCAAATGTGACACATGTCCTTCCACTGACATTTAATGCCAAATCACATTGCCTCACCTTAACTTCATCAACTTCCTCCCCTCAACTTCAAGGGGATGGAGAAGTATGCCCAGGAGGAGATCTGAATACTGAGAAACAGCTTTAACTATAATAACTACCCCTCCTAAACAACTGAGTTTTTAATTTCCATGCCTCTATTCCTCATATCTAGGATTCTATATTTTTTATAATTGTATTATTTTATTCTTATATTTCTGATTTGTCTTTTTATGCCTCTAATTTTATACACAGCTTTAAAAAATTTATCAGATTGCCTTATTATCTGCTGTGTTTAGGATACAATCCTATTGTTCGGGTGTTTGATAGATTCTCACTGATGGTAGGTTGCTTTATTTTATAATTCTCTATTGTCAACTCTTGTGAAGTTCTACTTAGAGGATCCTGTGTCTCCTGGTGGAGGGTGTGTCTCTCCAGAGTGGTTCATATTTATTTCCAACAGTGTTCTTAGCAGCACCACTGTGATGTCCTTTTCAGAATCTCTGCATATAGCATCATCTCTTTTGTTATGGTAGGCTTGCAGTTTTTCTATGAGGAAGGAGAAAGGTTTTTTTTTCCTATCAGCATCCAGGGAGAAGCAGACAAACATCCTTGATTTGCTCCATTGTGACTTGGTGATTGTTTCAAAGAGGCAGTCCTTGCAAAGTCTTAACTTTCTATTGGAGGCTCAGAGCCACCTGCCTGCTCTGGGTCTCTGAGGCCTCAGATATGATGGTAAATTTTTAATAAATGGATCGAGTGGGACTATTTAGCCTGTAAATCACAGATACCCAGTTTGAACTAGCTTAAGCAGAAGGATGAGATTATTGAAAGGATGCTATTATCTTAAATAATCTTGGAGAAAAGTTGGATCAATCAAGATATGGGAAAGGGCAGAGTTGCATCTGTGCCTTTGGAACTAATAGAACCAGGGTTTGAAGATCGATGACATTCATTTATATCTAGACTCTACTTTTTTGTTTTCTTCCCTGCTCTCTCTTGCTGAAGACTGGTTTCCTTCTTATAGAAAATATGACCACTATAATTCCTGGAAATTTATATCTCAGCCCTACACAACAGAAAGAGATTGTGTTTTCTCTTAGTTCTATATCTAAGAATTTACAGCAGAGAGTCATTGGCTCTGCTTAGAGCAAATGTCTGCCCTTGGTCCAAGCAATTGCAGCCAGGAGAGAGGAGGGCTCCTGGTAAGGTGGCGGCTTGCACACAGCTCTGAAGATGGATTAGGGGATCAGAAAGGGACTCTGTGCAGATAGTTCCACAGATGATCATGTATTGCCTATTTCTTCAAGGCAATAAAAGTATGGTTTTAATGAAAAACATTCATAATAAGATACATATACTAGGTTAAAATGTTAATTTATAAAACAAAGTATAATTGAACCAATTTACTTTGTTTAGATGCTGGAAATACACAGGATGTTATGTTAGTTATATAGAAAGAGCTTAATTTCCAAGATGTATTTGTGATCTTAGACATACAATTGGAAAATGCAATAAAGGATTCTTTTAAAAATATTTTGAGTTCTATCTATAGGTTTAACAAATGCATTTGTGAGGTCCTAGATTTTTTATCTTGAGGCTGGTTGATAGGTAGGATGGAGTTATACTTTGTCAATAAAATAATTAATTATATTTAGTCAGGTATCCAATAAGGGAGAGTTTGTGGGCCAAATGTGCCAAATGGATATACTTAGATGTATTTACTAAACACTTAATCATATGTTCCTGAATGCTTATTAGAGATGCATATTTTGTACTTGAAAAGCAATATAGGGAGGAAGACACATATACAATTAACTGTATTTCAATAATATATATCAGTTTCTCTTGTTTTCCTTCTTTTCTCTCATCTTTTGTGAGATCCTCCCTGGTGGCTCAGTCATTAAAGAATATGCCTGCAATGTGGGAGACCTGGGTTTGATCCTTGGGTTGGGAAGATGTTCTGGAGAAGGAGATGGCAAGCCACTCCAGCATTCTTACCTGGAGAATCCCCATGGACATGGGGGCCTGGAGGGCTGCAGTCCATGGGGTTGCAGAGTCGGAAATGACTGAGTGACTAAGCACACAGGAGTAAAGAATCTGCCTGCCTGTGCAGGAGACACAAGTTCAATCCCTGGGTTGGAAAGAGCCCCCAGAGAGGGAAATGACAACTCACTCCAGTATTCTTGTCTGGGAAACCCCATGGATAGAGGAGCCTGGCAGGCTACAGTCCTTGGGGTCGCAAAGAGTTGGACACAACTTAGTGACTAAACAACAACAACATACTGATGTTTATCTCTTAATTGTTTAAAAATAGAAGTTATCAACTCAGGTAGATAATACATAGTTTTAAAAAATTAAAAGAAAGTCTAAGTGCAAGCTCTCGAAATTCTTAGACAGTCTGAAGTTTCCCTAATAACCTGTATATTTTGATTTGTTGCAGATATGCCAACCTAGATAGAACAGTATTGATTCTGATATCTGTCTGTGTCTCTCTTTTTTTTTTTAACTGTGCATAGTCTTTCTATGATATGACATGATTTCTAAGATATGATAATTACATGTCATCCCATGTTTTTATCTGTTGTCCCATAATACCAAAGAATACATTTTTATTTTCATCTCAGACCTAGTTCTCAGGTTAACTGGACAGCTCTGCTTACAAATCCCGTCGGCACCCCATACTCCACATATTCTAAATTAAATTTCTCATCTCCATTCAGCTCTCCCAATCAGATCTTTCCATATTTACTGCCTTAGAGCCACCACCATTCACCTAAAATGTCATACCAGAAGCCTGGCACGCTCCTTCCTCGCCCATTTCTGTCTTTCGGCTTCAATTCAGATGCTTGTCATAACTCTAACAATATAGTTACCTACTAACTGGCCCTGTATACAGGCCCGTCCAGGGTAATGCCAGAATGGCCTTGCTTAATGTAAGATCGGCTTCCAAAGCTCCTTGCTGGAAACTCTCCAGTGCCTTCCTGCATCTTCGGTACAAGATTAAAATGCATTTGTGTAACATGGAATCTTTCTTCATCTTATATATAGTTTTTGCTTTTTATTTATTGGACTAGATTACAGGTATTTTTAGGCATCAACTTAACCTGGTGTGTTGATTATTGTATTCTCTAAACCTGAAATAGGCTTGGAATACTCCAGGGGTCAACTACATATTTGTTAAATGGATTTATGTGTAAGTGAGGGACTGAAGGTATCTAGTCTCTACAAACCGTTTGACATTGTCCTTTCCTGTATTCATGCTGGGTGGTGATTGCAGGGACAGGCTGTGACACCACGTAACAGACTGCTTTCTTTCTTTGGGGGGAATTCGTCTTCCTATCTATTAAGTTTTTCTTCTCTTTCACTCCTTGCCTCCCCACATTGTGAACTCATATACACCCATACTCACACACGTACACACACATGCACACACAGCATATACACTCACATCCACATCCACACTTGTTCTTAACTAATTCCAGCACTTTCAAGCAGTCTCTTATTTATCTGGTTTTTAAGAAGATGGTTTCTGATATCATCTTCTTACCACCCTTTTTCCCACTCTCAAGGCTCATCATATGTCCTTTCTTTATTTCTGTAGAAGACTGTCTTATGTTGCAATTGACTTTGGGAGGCTTATTACCTCTAACAATTATACTATTTGAAAGCTAGAGCTGAATAAATGCTGATGAATGAATAAATGAGTAAGCTACTAAGGAAATACAACAGAATGACTGACAAATAGTATGAGGCTGCTAAAAACCAACTATAATGTCAAAAGATGAGTGATACTAAGGTATTTATTAAGAAGTTGAAATTCACATTATTTATCCAGTGACACACAAGCCATCTGTTGAATAATTTAATTGTAGATTCTAAGCAACATTACTGATCTGCAACATTGTAAATGGAAGGATCACATAAGTATTTTCCTTATAGGTTTTGGATGGCTGCAATGATGGTGCCTCTTAAGTACATGGTCATTCATGCTAAAGCCAACCCTAGAAATTATGGGAAAAAGGAAGATAAGAAATCCTATTCTATGTAATAAAAGCATTAATAAATTCAATCAATTATCAAACTCCGAAAAATTAAAAAAGAAATTCAACAGGTGTGTAGAGTGAAAGACTGACATCTGATAATTCTTTACAGATGAAATAAATAAATAATATTGGGAAGTGAAATAATGAAAAGAGACATAATAATAGTAATAACGTAATAATATTTAAAATAGTCTGTATTTCTTTAATGAGAGCTTGTGATATGCCAGAAATCATGCTTAGAAAGAAGTTTTAGATATAATTAGAAATCAAATGAAAATGGATCATAGAGTTTTGATGCCAATTGAATTACTTATTATTTACTTAAGCACTGATTTAAGAGTGAATTCTGGAATTGGTCCATATGGCCTTAACTCTGAGCTCTACCCTTTTATAGGTGACCTTGAGCAGATTTTTAAATTTCTATGTGTCTCAGTTTGTTTCCTCACCAAGAAACAAAAGGACTAGATACCTCATAGGGATGTGAGGATTCCATGCATTAATGTACATAAAACAATGAGAATAGTGCCTCAAAGAGGTAAGTCAGTAAGTTACTGCTGGGCTTCCCAGGTGTACCTGCTGGTAAAGAACCTGCCTCCCAGACAAAAGATGTGGGTTTGATCCCTGAGTGGGAAGGATCCCCTGGAGGAGAGCATGGCAGCCACTCCATTTTCTTGCCTAGAAAATTTCATGGACAGAGGAACCTGACGGGCTGCATTTCATAGAGTGGCAAAGAGTCAGACATGACTGAATTGATTTAGCATGCACACAGGTTACTGCTACGTCTACTGTGATGCTAAGTCACTTCAGGCGTTTCTGACTCTTTGTGACCCTACTGCCACTATGTTTTTCCCTGGTGATGTGTGTTCATGCTCTGTGACAGGTCATGACTAACTCAGTGACCAGCTTTCATGACTTCCAGGAGGACAGAAAGGTTAGATATTGTCAATGCAGAATATTACAAAGATTAGTTCTTTTGTATTTCAATATCGATGAGATTTTAAAAAGGGAGAAATTGAGAGCAGATATCAGATTCTGCAGTTTGTTTTGACACACAAGTGCTCTGCTTAAATTTAGAAAAAAATAATACATAAATATTTGTTTTTTTCTGATTCTAAAATTACACACTTATTACAGAAAACATGAACAATAACAGTTACAAAATTACTCATATCTCACTACCCAACATTAACCACTCAAGATTTCTGAGCAATTATTCTCTATTATGCTGTTTGCTTCTAACAGTTTACATGTTTAAAGACACTTCCATCAATAATTTCAGTTATCTAGTGGGTTTCAAAACATATGCTTGTGCATGTGTGTGTGTGTGTGTGTATGTGTGGAAGAAGAGGCTGGGAGAAATGGAGTCTTTAATAGTAATTGCTATAAATCTTACATTTGTAAGCAGTGGTGGCTTATATAGTTTAAAAATGTCCCCAAATATTTTAATCCTCAGAGCAAGATTCTCCTTCATGAGAGGGAATCTATATTAGTATACATCTTCCATATGGGCATATTATCTTATATAGATAGGATCAAACTGCATTTTAATTTTCTATCCCTCTTTTCTACTATAGCATTTCCTCAAAAGCATTTCTTTCCTTTCAATAAAAATAAGACTTTTTATGACCATAACTTTAAACAGCTTCATTAAACACCATGCTGGGCTGGGAAATTGAACATATAGGCTATATGATTCTAAAGCCCATAAACTAAAATGATGGGCTCAGCCCCACAAAATCCCATATGTCTGTGTGTATTAGTCCCTAGAGAACCTCCTACTCCCCCAGTGGTGAGATACCAGCAGAGAGGTAATAAAAATGAATTTGATGATATCCATTTTAGGGCCACCAAATATAAGAAAATGGATGAAAAAGATTAATTTTATAACACTTTTTTCTATATCAAAGTCTCAACAAATGCATGTGACTTGAAATATTTATAATGGAGAACAACTGAGGTGATGATCTTTTATCAAACTTTCTGACTTAGTAGGACAGACATGGAAGAAAGGGGACAACTACTTCATTAAATATGGTAGTGGGAAAGCTGAAGGCTACTTTTACTCATCTCTCTCAGTTATTCTCAGAAAGAATTAGGAATTCTGAAGTTGGGAAAATTGAATAGATCACACGGAAGCCCTGAAGGTTGGGGATGACAGTGAAAGAAGCGTTGATAACAATAAGAAACCATAAGAACAATAATAAACAAAGTCACATTGCTTTGAAGAGATCCTTAATATTCATTTTATAGCCAAAGCATAAATTAACTTGTTCAAGTTTTTAAATAGTATAGGATTTGTGGGTGGTTTTTGCATATTCTGTATTAAAAATAATGATGCAGATACTTGCAAAGATGCTGCGATCACTAGTAGTTAGGAAAATGCAAGTCATAACCACAATAAGATGTTACCTTATGCTTATTAGAATGGTTATCACCAAAAAAAAATAGGATATAAGAAATGCTAACGACAATGAGAAGAAAAGGAAACCCTTGTGCACTGTTAGTGGGATTGTAAATTGTAAATAGTGGTACAACCCCTATGAAAAACAGTATGGTGGATCCTCAAAAGATTAAAAAGAATTACCATATAATCCAGCAATTTCACTTCTGGGAATATGTCCAAAACAAATGAAACCATTAACTAAAAAAGATATCTGCACCCCATGTTCAAAGCAACATTATTTACAACGACCAAGACATGAAAACAACCCACATGTCCATCAAACATTATGAATGGATAAAGAAGTTGTTTTACGTGTGTGTGTGTGTGTGTGTGTAGCTTCCCTGGTGGCTCAGTGGTAAAGAATCCATCTGCCAGTGCAGGAGACATGGGTTTGATCCCTGGCTTAGGAAGATCCCCTGGAGAAGGAAACGGCTACCCACTCCAATATTGTTGCCTGGGAAATCCCATAGACAGAGAAGGCTGGTGAGCAGTCTGTGGAGTCTCAAAGAATCAGACATGACTTCGGGACTAAACCCTATATAAATTACATATATATATGAGTATTATTCACCCATAAGAAAATGAGGAAATCCTGTCATTTGCAGCAATGGTTCCTGACAGTTGAGGTTCTTGAGGGCATTATGCTAAATAAAGTAACTTAGGCAGAGAAAGGCAAATATTGCATAATCTCACATATACAGAAAATCTATAAAACAAAAACATCCAAATTTATAGAAAAGGAGATCAGATATGTGGTTACCAAAGGTGGGGTGGGAGGAAGGAGCATTAGAGGACGGTGGTCAAAGGTATAAACATCTAGTTATAAGATAATTGGGCTTCCCTGGTGACTCAGACAGTAAAGAATCTGCCTGCAATGTGGGAGACCTGGCTTCGATCCCTGGGTTTTGAAGGTCCCCTGGAGGAGGGCATGGCAACCCACTCCAGTATTCTTGCCTGGAGAATCCCTATCGACATAGGATCCTGGCAGATTACAGTCCATGGGGTCACAAAGAGTCGGATGTGACTGAGGGGTACAGTCCATGGGGTCATATAGAGTCAGACATGACTGAGCGACTAAGCACAGCATACCTGTAGGATAATTACTAGGAATATCGTGTACAGCATGATGATTATATAGAGAAGTTAAGAGAATAAAGCCTAAGAGTTATCATTACAAGGGCATTTTTTTTCTTTTTTTCTTGTATCTATGTGAGATGATGAATGCTAACTAAACTTATTATGTTAATCGTTACACAATATGTCAACTGTTATGCTGTACACCTTACATTTTTATAGTGACATATGTCAATTATTTCTTAATAAAAAACAAACCAAAAACAAAAATTTAATTTTAGTAGCTAGCACTTGCTGAACACTTATGTACCAGGCAATGTGTTAAGATCTTTGTGTTTTTTTTTTATTATTATTATTCTGTCAACAACTCTGTGAAGTAGTTGCTATATCATCTCCATGATAAATGAATATTTAGAGAATGTTATTACCATGCCAAGCCTTTGACTGTGTGGGTCACAATAAACTGGAAAATTCTGAAAGAGATGGGAATACCAGACCACCTGACCTGCCTCTTGAGAAACCTGTAGGTGGGTCAGGAAGCAACAGTTAGAACTGGACATGGAACAACAGACTGGTTCCAAATAGGAAAAGGAGTACATCAAGGCTGTATATTGTCACCCTGCTTATTTAACTTCTATGCAGAGAACATCATGAGAAACACTGGGCTGGAAGAAGCACAAGCTGGAATCAAGATTGCAGGGAGAAATATCAGTAACCTCAGATATGCAGATGACACCACCTTTATGGCAGAAAATGAAAAGGAACTAAAAAGCCTCTTGATGAAAGTGAAAGAGAAGAGTGAAAAAGTTGCTTTAAAGGTCAACATTCAGAAAATGAAGATCATGGCATCTGGTCCCATCACTTCATGGGAAATAGATGGGGAAACAGTGTCAGACTTTAATTTTTTGGGCTCCAAAATCACTGCAGGTGGTGACCGCAGCCATGAAATTAAAAGATACTTACTCCTTGGAAGGAAAGTTATGACCAACTAGTTAGCATATTCAAAAGCAGAGACATTACTTTGCCAACAAAGGTCCATCTAATCAAGTCTATGGTTTTTCCAGTAGTCATGTATGGATGGGAGAGTTGGACTGTGAAGAAGGCTGAGCACCGAAGAATTGATGGTTTTGAACTGTGGTGTTGGAGAAGACTCTTGAGAGTCCCTTGGACTGCAAGGAGATCCAACCAGTCCATTCTAAAGGAGATCAGTCCTGGGTGTTCTTTGGAAGGACTGATGCTAAAGCTGAAACTCCAGTACTTGGGCCACCTCATGCAAAGAGTTGACTCATTGGGAAAGACTCTGATGCTGGGAGGAATTGGAGGCAGGAGGAGAAGGGGACAACAGAGGATGAGATGGCTGGATGGCATCACCGACTCGATGGACATGAGTTTGGGTGAACTCCGGGAGTTGGTGATGGACAGGAAGGCCTGGCATGCTGCAATTCATGGGGTAACAGAGTCAGACACGACTGAGCGACTGAACTGAACTGATTACCATGCCTATCATGCTGCTGGCCTGTAGCAGAGTGGAGCGCTGAACCCAGGCACTCAAACTTCAGAGTGGCCCACGCCTCCTACCTGCCACCTCTGTATCACTATATATTGGTAATAGCCTGTGTCACATAGCTCTTTTCAGATTGTAAAGTGATTTGTGTTCAAAAATAATAATGATGTGATGAATCTTCTCCTGCTTAAATCTTTGTGCATTATGGACTATCTATTTGAGATGAATAAGCCAAAATTTCTTAGCATATGTTGCCAAATGATGTTCCAGAGTGTTTATACCAATTTTCACTTTGCTACCAAATTAGGAAAGTGCCTATTTTTTCATGGTCCAAAGAGAGAAGTTTGAAAATAGAAAAGTGCAACACAGTTAAATCACATGTAAATAATAGTGGAATGGAGATTAAACATTAATGTGGAAACTAATAAAATATTTCATAGATAACTGTCAGAGGAGTTTTACACAGGTTGATAGACTTGAATGGGGGTATTGATGGATTTGACAACAGAAAGAAAAGAAAGTACTTAAATTGCTTAGAATATTTACTCAAGAAATGCTCTTTAAAATCAACAGAAATTCCAATTTATGGATAACTTTAAGATTTTGAAATGAAAAAAATGAATACCTTCCTGATGGGACTTTCATTGAGTTGGCATAAAGACAGATGTTGATAAATGTAAAAAAGATAGGAAAAAAACCCAAAAGGATTTATTATTATTATTTTCAGTTTAAATATACTTTGTTTTTGGGCAATCTACATATGTTTATGTCTTAATCTTTGAGAAAAGAAACTGAAGGGAATATACAAAAAGAAATAGACATTTGTGAGTATTAGGTTCATTGAAAATTAATAAGGAATGTGTAGAGATTTTTCTGGTATTGGTCAGCAGGAGTGACTTAAAAGGAATTTAAGTAGATAAATACCAGATAAGTAAAATTTTTAGGATAAAATACGATAATGGATGTGAAAATACTCTGAAAAGTGTAAAGCACTGTGGGAATGTAATGTGCAATTATTAGGTTATTACTTACTATTAGATCACAAATTATTTGAGAAATAATCTGTTGGTACACTTCTCTGACATAATTTATCTTGTATTAAATCCAGAAAAAAATTATAATGGAAGATGTCATTTTACTAGTGACACAGTTTGTGTTGTGAGGGCATTTGTCATTAACCGTGTAGTTTGTTAAGGAGCTTTGAATGTCAGCTTTCAGGGAGGGACAATTTATTCTATTATTCTTTAGACTGCTGGAGCTGGTAAACTTTATCATATGTTAATGAGGTTGGAAAAAGAAATACTAAGGAGCTGAGCACTTAAATCAGCTTCTAGAAAATGAGCTGTACTGTAGATAATAAATTTTATAGTATTGTCCCATCTACTTACTGTAAACACGTGTAGTACAGGCTCTAAGTTTATGAATAATGGCTTCATTTTGAAGTAATTAGGATTCAGTGCCATTAACAGCAGGATGTCTGGATAATTATATTTTAGAATGAAATGTCTAAGAAAAGGCATTTCTGTTCTTATGACAATTATGGATGTGATTAATGGTATAAATGACAATATCCAATATACATACAGAACAGCAAAAATTAACTGTATCTATCATGAGTGACAGTATGAAAATTAGATGAAATCAATAAGCAGTAGTAAAGAATAGCTCCTTTAATATTTGTGTTCTCCAAGACAGGGCAGTTTGGAGCAGGAGTCTGGGGGATGGGTAGAGATGATACCTTTGTCAGTCTCTCTAGAGTCTCAGCAAAGATCAATCAGTAAATCCTACCTTTAATTATATACACTGTATAAATGCTCCAAAATCTTAAGGATCCTTGAATGCTAAAGGAATGTATAGAAGAACATAGGGTGCCAATTTTGAAAATTGACATATACAAGCCTTTCAGAGGGAAAACTCACTTCTGAAATTTATCATATTTTTAGAGTAATGAGCCCCATGACCTCTCCTTGTGAGATGAGGCAGTGGAATCTAAGGCAGGGCGCACACCTTTGGTCTTCAACTCCAGGGAGTTGAGCATTTCTTTCCTCTACATGAGAAACTTCCTGAAGAAGGAAATGGCAACCCACTCCAGTACTCTTGTCTGGAGAATCCCATGAACAGAGGATCCTGGCGGGCTACAGTCCATGGGATTGCAAAGAGTAGGGCACACACACACACGAAAAACTGTCCTGTAGGTCTCCAAAATGGATGGCTTGCATTTAGTATTAATTTCATTGTGACATAGTTTCTTTTCCACCTCCTTCCCTTCACTGTTACACAGCCATGCACACACATGCGCATACATGGCTATCTGAGTGGTGTTTTTTCTTGGCCACACCACACGGCATGTGGAAATTCCCTGCCCAGGGATTGAACAGACATGCCTCCTGCAGTGGAAGCATGAAGTCTTACAACCACTGGACTACCAAGGAAGTCTGTATCTGTGTTGTTTATTTTGTTCTGTTAAGTGCTTACTTAGAATACTTTATAAAGACTTTCACCAACTGTACTTTCATTTTTTTGTAACTTCTTCTTTTAGAGGTATCTTGTGGCTTTTAATTTTGCCTTGCAAACCTTATACATATATCTTACCATCTCTACACACTGCTAAGCTGCTAAGTCACTTCAGTCGTGTCCGACTCTGTGCAACCCCAGAGACGGCAGCCCAGCAGGCTCCTCCGTCCCTGGGATTCTCCAGGCAAGAACACTGGAGTGGGTTGCCCTTTCCTTCTCCAATACGCTACAATTCTCTACACACTAGACACCCGTCAACTTCTGAATACTAAGTTCTTCTTCCTCTTTTACTTTTCTACCATGCTATTAGTACTATTTCCAGGTGTCTTAAAAAAAAAAAAAAAACTTTTTTTTCATGAAAAATAGAAAACACAAAACAGAGAACAGTATAATATACTTCCATGTGCTTATCTCTCTGTTTAAACTATCCTTTATTCATTTCCTTCCTTCCCTATGACTACTTCCACTCTTGTTCTGGATTATTTTGGTATAAACCCTAGGATTCTTATCACTTCACTCATAAATACTGTAGCATCTACCTTGAAAATAAAAGTGTCATTATTTTAAAATATAGTCAGGATGCAATTATCTCATGTGTGCATGTGTGCTAAGTTGCTTCAGTCATGTCTGACTCTTTGCCACCCTATGGACTATAGCCCACCAGGCTCCTCTGTCCATGGGATTCTCCAGGCAAGAGTACTGGAGTGGGTTGCCATGCCCTTCTTCAGTGGGTAATTATCTCATATATCAAACTATGCCATTAATTTCTCATTGTACTTTTAAACAATTAGATTAAATTCACATCTTTATATTCCTGTAGGCATCATAAAGGGCTTCCCCAGTGGCTCAGATGGTAAAGAATCCACCTGCAATGCTGAAGGCCACAGTTCGATGCCTGGATCAGGAAGATCCCCTGGAGAAGGGAATGGCTGTCAAATCCAGTAGAATTAGAATTAGAATTCTATGGACAGAGGAGTCTGGTGGGCTATATTCCATGGGGTCACAGAGATAGACACAACTGAGCAACTAACACCCTACTACTAGGCATCATTAAACAAAAAATGTTTCTGCTCTCATTCTGCTGTCCTTAAAATATAACCATTCTCTTTTTACCTTAGTTTCTTCTGTTTTGACCATTATTAACTAAAACTTATATTCCTAATTATTTCAGATATTTCAGTTTTCTTTGAGATACATAATTGTATTTTGTTCTCAAAGAAAATAATAGGAAGTAGCCACTCCAGCAGGAGGGGATGGGTATTCCATTAGAAATAATATTAAAAAAGAAACAGAAGCATATAAAGCACATTTCCAGTAGATTAAGTTCAGCGATTTCACTGTTGCTGGAGCCCAGGGGTGCTGATAGGTATTTACAGAGGAAAAGCTATAAAAAGAAAGCAGAGCCCCAACTGATATATCATGTATGCAAGTGCTGGTCCTTTCCAAAGGAATAAAACAGCCTATCTGAGGGGCTTTAAGAAGGAAATAAGCTAATAAAATCAGAATTTTACCAGGGACATAGTTGAGACAGCATGGAAAATATATTTGCCAGGGGCATATCTGGAGCCAAGTGTGCAAGTTGAAAGCCTATTGCAAGAGTTAGAGATACTAGTGTCCTACAATAATTTAAGGTTGTGATGATGAAGAGGAACAGACTTAGGATAAGAGATGATTCTAGAAAGAAAAACACCAATACAGTATACTAACGCATATATATGGAGTTTAGAAAGATGGTAACAATAACCCTGTGTACGAGACAGCAAAAGAGACACTGATGTATAGAACAGTCTTATGGACTCTGTGGGAGAGGGAGAGGGTGGAAAGATTTGGGAGAATGGCATTGAAACATGTAAAATATCATGTATGAAACGAGTCGCCAGTCCAGGTTCGATGCACGATACTGGATGCTTGGGGCTAGTGCACTGGGACGACCCAGAGGGATGGTATGGGGAGGGAGGAGGGAGGAGGGTTCAGGATGGGGAGCACATGTATACCTGTGGCGGATTCATTTTGATATTTGGCAAAACTAATACAATTATGTAAAGTTTAAAAATAAAATAAAATTTAAAAAATAAAAAATAAAAGAAATTGATGAGGATGGAGGGAGAAAAATCTTTGAGGACATGCGATTTAGGACTTGACTCAGCTTCTAACTAACTGGATACATTTTGGTACTTTTAAACATGGGGGATACAGAACAGATTGAGGTAGGAGCACTGAGAAAGCAGGTAGGGAAAGTTGAGATGCTTGGAGTCAGAGGATTTGTGGCAGAATCGAGGAGGAGTATGAATCAGGTAGTTAAATTAATCTGGAACTCGAATTGAGGTTGTTGTTGGGAATTTCCATTGGGAATTAATTGTGCTAGGTTGGTGTGGAGGCCTTGAATGAATCTTGCAGAACTCCAGTATCTGAACTTGGACGTTTATCACCCAGATTGAGGCCATATTCAGCACATAGGCTCCTTGCCAAAGACTGACTGCAGGGAGAACAAGATGGTGGACCCACTCCTTGGAGAAGCCAGATTCCTTTGCTGATCAACTTTGGCTGAAGGACTTCCTATGGACTTTGTCAAAACTGTTAGATGACATGTCAGTCCAGGAAGCTTCCACTAAATCCTTTCTCCCAGATCTCCATAACTCCTCCCTATACTCCCTCTCTGAAGTCCTGCCCCCCCACCCTCTATCACTTCCCCTAATAAAATCTTTGCTTGTTTAATGCTTTTTGGTATTGCTTCTCAGACGACCCTGACTAAAACAGTGGGTAGATGAAGTCATTTTGGTGTAGAGAGTGTAGGAAAAAAAAAAAAAAATCGATCAACCTGAACAACTTGAAGGATAATCCTTAGAGGAGTGTCCTATGGAGGATGGAAAAGGCCTAAACCTAAGAGGAAAGTCTTTAGCCCTGGCATTCTTTTTTTTTTTTTTTTTTTTGCATTTGACTTTAATTTTATTTTATTTTTAAACTTTACATAATTGTATTAGTTTTGCCAAATATCAAAATGAATCCATCACAGGTATACATGGCATTCTTTAAGATAGAAATATAGAACTACATCCAGGTTCTTGCCTTGGTAGTTCCACTGTGTCTCTCATTCCAGTTACCTTTGTCCAGTAATCAAAATAAAACCCCCCAAAGATATCTCTTCCCAGAATCTTCTTTTCCTAAGACTGACTCCTAGTTCTTCCCTACTGACACAGTTATTTCAGGTGGGCTCTCTAGAACTACTGTGTGTGTGCTAAGTTGCTTCAGGACGTAGGACTTCAGGACTGCACGCTAAGGACTGTAGCCTGGCAGGCTCTTCTGTCCATGGGATTCTTCAGGCAGATGTTGGAGTGAGTTCCCATGCCCTCTTCCCGGGGATCTTCCTGACCCAGGGATTGAACCCATATTTCCTGTATTTCTGCACTGGCGGGTGGGTTATCACTGGTGCCACTTGGGAAGCCCTAGAAGCACTACTGTTGATTAAATCAGCAGTATATCTCATACTGTTTATAAAATGCTCCTTCTCACGTCCTTACTTAATGCAAAAATTCCAAATGCTGGACATCAGAACCTTTTAATTAAGGTTAAGGTTTCTAATATATAGTACTGCTAGTTACATATTGGTACATACTGACCGTTGTCCTGTGCCAGGCACTATGCTACTTGTTTGGCATATTTTATGTTATTAATCCTTAAACAATCCAGTAAGACCATTAATATATCCAACTTTAATAAATGGGTAAGATCATTTAAAGTGCCTTGGCTGGAAAAGTAGCAGTTGATGCAAATGATCCCTGATTCAAAGCCAGCATTGTCTGAAATCTTCACTGCGCTTTTCAAGTTCTGCAGCACTCCTTAACTGTGGGGTGTGCAGGAGGGATCAGCGTTGTGATCTGATATCTGGGAAAGGTCCTGCCTTCTCTGAGATTCATCCCTCTAATTTATAGTATCATCTACCAACTACCACCTTGGCTGAGATAACAGACAGTACATTTTTACCTCACTTAATTGCATTTTCTCTGTCATCATAAACTCTAAACATTAATTACAGCTATCGATATTTTTAATTTTATCATTTTTTATTCCTAATATATCTCTCCCTTTGGCTTCCCTGATGGCTCAGTGGGTAAAGAATCTGCCTGCAGTGCAGGAGACAGAGGAGACATAGGTTCAGTCTCTGGGTCAGGAAGACTCCCTGGAGAAGGAAATGGCAACCCACTCCAGTATTCTGGCCTGGACCCATGGACAGAGGGGCCTGAGGGGCTACAGTCCATGGGGTTGCAAAGTCAGATACAATTGAGCGACTAACACAACACTTTGATCTCATCAAGACTAAGGGGGTGTTTAAAAGGGGTGTCATGAAACAACACGATATATCAAGAATAAAACACTCCGGCGAACAGTAATTCTTAATTTATTCAAGACAATGAAGGAAGGAAAGAAAATGAACATATTCTGAATAGTTCTTATATTATTAGTTACAAATACAGTGAAATAAAAATTGTCACTATTTCAACTGACTCAACAGATATTATAAAATATGAAGTTTTACTGTTAAAAATATGTTCCCATATATTTGTTATATTAATATGTAGCTGTCTGTCTCTATGTTATATTAGTTTATCTAAACCACAATCTATTTGTAATGCATTGAGCTAGTTGCAGTGGGTTGCAAAGATATTCAAGTAAAAGTACTATGTTGAGAACCATTGGTTATCATTATGAGATGCTAACTTGATTTTTTCTGAGAGGTTTTATAATCTACATACCAAAAGAAATTTTTGCTAAGATCCAGGGGCTGATTTTCAAACGGCATGTCAATAAGTATGATCTTTAAGACTTGAAAGTATACCATTTTCAGTGATAGAATCCCATAAACTAAGCTCATAGAAATGTTATATAAAATTTAGTCAGTTTATTAATTTTTACTAACTTGTATTATTACCAATAAGTGAAGAAGTCAAATTTTAATCAGAATATTACTTGCTAAACATGAAACAAAGCAAAATAGGATATTTATGGAAGAGATTTATTTAGTAACATCTGTTTACAGCAGTGGACCCCATCTGTCCCCATTAAGGGCATTGGGAATAGAATGCTTTGGTTCTAACAAGATACTCTCTTCTCTGTAAAGTGTCTAGATGAACACTATCTATATTTTCCTTTGTGAATTTTCTGTCCTTACACTTTTTTTCTGTTGCTCCCAACTTTCTCCGTCCTATCAAAAGAATTTTTATTTAAACATGGTAATATAAAAAAGAGGTAAGGTAAACATCCATACCCCTTGAGATCTAGATTAAAACTGCTTTTTAGACTTCTATTTCTGGAGTGTGTTGGAGTCTATAGCCTTCCCTATGACTTTTGTACATTCCCAGAGGAATCTTTTAGACTTATCTACCATTGAACTTCTGCTTCCTGAGTGTTTTCTTCTTCTTCCTTCATTTATTTGGATGTGATGATCTGTCCTTCATAATTTGAGATACATGTGCACATTCTTACTTACACAGAACATCAATAATTATGCTAGATTTTTGCTAAAGCATTGAAGATCTATGGGAGGCTTCACAGTGGTATGTTTGCTTCATGTCATAAAGAACTCTGTGAGGAAATCACTAATAGTGATTTCCCTTTACCCTGGGTGTCACAGTGGTAAAGAATCCATCTGCCAATGCATGAGACATGGATTTGATCCCTGGATTGGGAAGATCCCCTGGAAAAGAAAATGGCAACACACTCCAGTATTCTTGCCTGGAGAATCCCATGGACAGAGGAGCTACAGTCCATGAGGTCTCAAAGAGTCGCACACAACTGAGCAGACACAGTTCTCCCAGAATTACTTTCAGTCATACTATTACCATGATTTTCTTCCTTGGAACTTTCTCTCTAGGCAGAGCTGACCTCCCGCTTCCTCCTGCTTCTTCTCTTCCTGCTCTTCACCTCTTTCTTTCTAAACTGCCCTCCAGACTTTAAATTGTTCTCTGTCACGAGGAGAATATAAGCTGTACCCATTTCCCCAAACTTGCACTGCCCAGGCTCTCATGTAACTGAAAGAGAAAAGATTATCTTCATTTACAGTAATCGTTCAGATAAAGACATTGCATTTTGAAATAACAGTTTAAAAATATCCATTTGTTGTAATGCCAGATCTTGAAGGACTGGTTTTAAGGTAACTTCATGGTTCCATGATAAGCGATGCTTTCCAGCTTACTTTCGGAGAGGAATATCCCATCCAAGTTTTGGGTGGATATCTTCCTGTCACCTCTGTGTACTGCATACAGCTATCAAACTCTAAAAAGAAAATGATGTTAGTGAAAATGAAAGGTGAGAATCGAGGGCAACACAGTGAACAAATAGATGTTGCTTCTTGGTAAATACCATTCAGTGTAATATGTCAACATCTGGAAACGTAAACTATTCCATGAGTTTGTATTACTCTTGAGCCTCTATGGACGAGGATATTTAGTCAGCATAATTGAAAACATCTAACTATAGTGCAGAGAATTTCAAAGTGCAGGAAACTATCATCCAGATCAATCAAAAGCTCTTTGAAGTTTTAATGTTTCAAGGTTTTTTTTTTTTTTTCCATTTCTAATGGTCTGGAAAATTTTTTCAAACAAAATATGTCCAGAGAGTCATCTTTAGTTAATTGATTTACAATTTAATGACTTCTAAAGGGCCATATTGCTTTATTCACATCAACAATTTTACTTTCATTTAATTGCATAGTTTCTTTTCTCAGTCATTATCTGTTACCCAAGCTTTAAAATTATGATAACACTACTGCGTAGAACCATATATTTAAATACTGGAAAAGTACTAGAATTTTAAGAAGCCTTAAAATTTTTTTCTTTCTGCAGTATAACCTGGACAGGTCAATATTGTAACTATTTCTTTGCTTCTTGTTTTTCTGAAAATGTATTAGCTAAGAGCGATAAAACATTAGTCACTTAATATTTTAGAGTTCTTAGCCTTATTCCTCCTCTAACACTTGCCACCAAAACCCGACCAACAAAAATCATTGTGTGCATTCTGATCCCTTTGTCATATCTGACAGTTACAGAGGAATTCAAAACCCCCAGGTAATAGCAATGATATTTCACAATCAATGAGAAAGTTTTCAGAAATATTTTTAATAGTTCAGTCTCTTTTGTAATAAATCTATAGGCCATGTATATTGTGGGGATGATACTAAGGCTTCCCTGGTAGCTCAGCTGGTAAAGAATCCACCTGCAATGTGGGAGACCCCAGTTCGATTCCTGGATTGGGATGATCCCCTGGAGAAGGGATAGGCTACATACTCCAGTATTCACTTGGGCTTCTCTGGTGGCTCAGACAGTAAAGAATCCTCCCACAATGTGGGTGACCTGGGTTTGATCCCTGGGTTGGGAAGATCCTCTGAAGAAGGGCATGGAAACCCACTCCAGCATTCTCATCTGGAGAATCCCCATGGACAGAGGAGCCTGGCAGGCTACAGTCCATGGGATAGCAAAGAGTTAGGATATGACTGAGTGATTAAGCACACTGTCACAAACTTTTTCAAACCCAAGTTTGCTATTTATCAGCTCTTTAAAAATGTTTTTTTTTAACTGGAGGATAATTGCTTTACAACGTTGTATTGGTTTCTGCTGTACAACAACACAAATGGGTCGTAACTATATATATATATATATATATATATATATATATATATATATATATCTCCCTCATAGCCTCCCTCCCTACCATCCCAGCCCTCTAGGTCATCACAGAGATCCATCCAGGCTGGGCTCCCTGTGTTATACAGCAGCTTCCCACTAGCTGTCTATTTTATACCTTTACCACTCTTTGGCTTGGGATAGTTTAGTAAAATCCTCTGTCTTAGTTTTCTCCCAGGGGAAAGGGATAGAATTCTGATACCTACTTCATAAATTTGTGGCTAAGATTAAATAAACTAGTACATATAAAATGTTTAGTAAATTGTCCATCACTTCAATATAGTGAGTGCTTACTCACTATATTGAAAATATACCTAAACTGGAGTTTCCCAGATGGCACAATAGTAAAGAATCTGCCTGCCAGTGAAGGAGGTGCAAGAGATGCAGATTCAATCCCTGGGTCAAAAATATCCCCCGGAGTAAGAAAATGGCAATCCTCTCCAGTACTTTTGCCTGGAAAATTCCATGGACAGAGGAGCCTGGAAGGCTACAGTCCATGAGATCCCAAAGAGTTAGACATGACTGAATGAATGAGCATGCATGCATACCTAAATTATATATTTAAAAGACCAGAATATGCCATGAAACACATTTTAACAACTCAGTGGGAAGAAGTCTATAATTGTACAAAAACTGAAGTAGGGAAACACTGTTATATCTCAATATGTTATTAAAACAATGCTTCATAGAAAGCTGCTGATTAATTAGGTTTCTTGTTTATGCTTTTCCACCATGATAAACACATGAGAAGTAATTAACAAACCTAGGTAATCCTTTAGGAATATGTTCAGTAGAGCATACTGTTAGATAGGATTAAGCACCAGAAAGTACAAATATTATACAATATTTTTTTTTGGTAGTTTGAGATATGAGTCACTTATAGTTGGGGGTGATCATATAATT
This sequence comes from Bos mutus, assembly GCF_027580195.1. NCBI lineage: Eukaryota > Metazoa > Chordata > Mammalia > Artiodactyla > Bovidae > Bos > Bos mutus. Next base: position 35,156,917 of record NC_091625.1, read on the forward strand.
TTTTATTTAAAATGTGACCATTTAAAAGACTGAGAGGGTTTATTTCATGATGGACATTTTGATCAAGGTCATTAACTTTACTAACCATCCATCCACAATATTTTTCACTTATAATAACATTTTGGGAACATAGGGAGACATAGCACTTCTATTTTCCAAAGTACAAAGAGTGATATGGGCACAAGAAGATAATATTGCATTTATTCTGTCGTGGAATACTACAGATACGTGGAGAACTTCACTTAGGAAGCATTTCTTAGACCTGAAGAATTTAATGTTTTGCAGAACCTAGAATTTGCATCTGATAGCTAACCGCCTGATGAACTGGGATAATGGCATCTGAAGCTATATGGAAAAAGGCTTTGCCCTGAAATTTGCGTCTCAGATGGTTGCTCTGGTTGTGGAACATGCTTTGGTTCCAGCAATCCACAGTCACTGACTCAATGATTGACAGCTGTAACTACTTATTAGAAGGTAGTTTTTGTTGAGGACCTTAGTGATAACCAACACATTGATCGTGCTACAGGTTATTGGAAACTCTGGTTTTGGTTTGTTTTCCAGTAAAATAAAACCTGGAGGATAGAAGATAGTTTATCATTTTATTTTAATGATTAAATAAAAATGATATCTGGGTCACTAGTTAATTCATTCACTATTGGGAGGATGCAATTTTCCTTTCCTTCTGAAATCCTATTCTATATACACATATGTGAAAGTACAATTATGTGTATATATATATATGTATGTATATGAGTATACATACATATTCCTTATTAAAAAGTTTATAATGCATTATTTTTCTATAGTTGCTTTGCTCTTACTAGTTATAAGCTCCTTGAGGTCAAGGACTAGGTCAGTTATAAAAAATAATCCTTTGTCCTTAGCATGGTGATTTCTGTACCATAGGTGATGAATATCTACCTGTTGGTTAGCTGTACTGATTTGGTTAGTATCATTTATCAGTGTGACCTTTGAAATGTGTACATTTCCATGAAACTATTCCTGCTGTAAGTGAAATAACAGTGGCTTGATTAGAGAGAAAACAGTGATGGGATGCATACTCTGGATTCCAGCTTTGTAAGGGTTCTGAGGCAGGACTGTAGCATGGAAAACCTTTGGTGCTCTTCCAACACCCAGGTTGTAATGCATTTGGAAAGTTCACAACCTCACTTAATGGATCTGTCCAGGAAATAAGATCTTCTAACTCTGGTCATTCTCTCTTCCTGTCATACGGTGCCCTTAGTTCCAAAGTCCCTTGATCCCCTCTGTGATCCTTAAAAAATCATTTCACCTTCCATATAAGGAGATCTTTCAGAAAGTTTTACAGTGACATAGTCTTCCTCTTGATAGAGCCATTTTAAAGAACCTTTTTTCTCAGATAACTTATTTGCAAGTTGCCACTTCTATGATTAGTTTAGAAAGAAAGACTATCATAGAGGCAAACTTAAAAAAAGAAAAACCACATATATTACAACTTTATTAAACACCAAATTAATTCCAGATGTTTTTTTTTTTTTTTTTTTAACTGAATATAGAAACAAATGGAAGTTTATTCAACAAAATACTGAATTAATTATTAGAGGCCAAACATTTCTATTTTCAAAGCTATTGAACTCTGTATAGTACTAAAAAAAGGGATTTACTGAGTCAAGCTATACCTGAACAGATACCTCATTTGGTATTTGATAATTAGTGGGACTTAAAATTTCCTGGCACACCTCAGCATGTTTAATCACAAGCATCTAGTATTTGTAGCACTTATTTTAATTCAGCCTCCACCTCTTTGGTTTCATTAGCATGCATTACTCTCCAGGATATTTGGGCTGAGTTTATAGGAGCATTGCCAAATGAGTCTGGATCAAAATATTTAATGGATTCAATTCACCATTGCTTACATATACAGTTATGCCACATGTTGGGTTCTGGGAGCACCTGTTCTTTAACATGCTGTGGTGGTGTGGCTATCTTGGAATTTTTTAAAAATTCATGTTATGTGGTGAAATAATATTAAAAGAGGAAATATACTTAGCATGGAGATTACACAAAAAAAGATAATTATTAAATTACCAAAGTGATGTGTGTGAGTGACAATGGGAGCCTAAAATCTTTAACATATAGAGATAAGTGAAAACATGTATCTTAGGTTTCCTATCTTTACAGCATATACTCTAGAAGATAGGGAACATATGAACTCATGGCCCAGGCAAAGCTACAGAGCAACTGAATGGTGCCTTTCAGTTGCCTTTTTCTTAGTCTGTGGCTTGTTCTCTCATTTTTTGATACCATCTTCTTGACCACCCTCCACCCCTCACACAGACATGTAGAAATTGTAGCATATGTTGAGTACTTGGTTGCTTAGTTGTGTCTGACTCTGCAACCACATAGACCGTAGCCAGCCAGCTCCTCTGTCCATGGGATTTTCCCAGCAAGAATAGTGGAGTGGGTTGCCATGCCCTCCTCCAGGAGATCTTCCTGACCCAGGGATTGAACCCAGGTCTCCTGCATTGCAGGCAAATTCTTTACTGCTGAGCCAGAAATGTAGCATAAAGGATTAAATGAAGAAATGATGTATATGATATCTCCTTCCACCTTAATCCTCTCTTGGTCTGTACTGACTAGCAAGCTAGAGAGACAATCTGAAAATGCACTTATGGACCCTAGGAAGGGCATCGACAATGACTAAGAAGTAAATGCCACACTTTATGTCAGAGCCACCTAAGTGCTCTGATCCCAATCCAGTATGCACATTAAATCCCAGGCCCCTTTTTCACAAAGAGATTCTGATTTTGTTTTCTGGGGTGAAGGTCAAAGCACCATTTTTAGATATGCCCCAGGTAGTAATAATATGAAGCTAAGTTTGAGAGCAGCTGCCCAATGGCAGCTACAGTGTAGCTCTTCCAACAATGTAAGGACTGCAATGGGATTTGGTGGTGAGAAGGGGGAGAGTGCAGTCAAGCAGGTGTCTCCATCAGAGGTTTGAGATGTCCAGCTTTGACAGTGCCCAAAATAGAGCAGGGCTGTTCCAGCTGTGGATGCAGTGAGAACAGAGACCAACATACAGAGGCCAAGCTGCAGAAGGCACCTTGTGAGTCAGGAGGACCAGGGGAGAAATAGAGCCTTTATTCCACAAAGGTTGAATTATATCATCAATACATGGTAATATAATTTTTTCTTAAAATGCAGTCTTGACCCAATTTTAAATCTGTGACTGGAGGCTGGTCAGTTTTCTTTCTTGAGCAGGGGATCATTTATACCTCAACCACTTCCCTTGTCTCAGAGGCTCTGTAAACCACCCTCGTCACCCCATGCCCTGGTATAAGACAGCTGTGGACAGCCTCTATGCCCTGGAGCTGAGAAATTATTTAGATTTGCTGATCCATACCCACCAAACCTAGCTCCCTCTTTTTGTTTGCCATATATCAGCTGTCCCCTGCAGATCCAGCTCTCATCCACGTACAAAACTCTGTGGTCTTAGGTAGTAGCCTTCTTCCCTTTGGAGTTGTGGGGACAGAGTTCTTCCTTTTTGTCTGTCTATGTGTCACGGTGTTATGTCCCACTGTGGAAAGAAGTTTTAAGTCTTTTAAAACATCTTGTCCTGTTACATTTAATGAACAAGAAATAGAATCTAGTGCTTTCCTCCTTTCTCCACCCCCTCTTCACACGTAATCTCAGGGAAAACTAAGGTGATGAAGGATGATGTGTTTAGTCACAAAAATAGTTACTTGATCTAGACCCTCAAATTATCCTCCGTGTAGCTGACTACTTGAAATATCAGCAACTTTCCCGAGTGAACAAGGGTCTTAGCTTAGCTTCTGACTCAGGATTGACCAACTTAGACTGTAATAATCCTTGGAACCTTGATTTTGTATCCATTATCTGGTGATATGTGTTAATTGCTCTGTAATACTCAATAACCTGTTATGTGTGATTTTCTTGTCTCTGCCACTAGAATTTAAACTCCTTAAGAGGTAAAACTCATATGTTCTACCTGCTTTTGTCCTCTTTGTCTAGAACTTTATTTTACACATTATATATCTGTTATCAGATGCTTAAATATGTCACTCAAAATATTATTTGCGTTTAGTATTAATAAATATTGAATAAATAATAAAATAAACTTATAATTTCTTTCAAAGTTCCTTGGCAATTATAAAATGTTTTTTTGTTTCCTAAAGTGCCTTATCTATTTATTTTTACATACCCTAACAGTGGTTGTCTTGTTTTATTCACACATGTTACATAAAAGTTGAGAATATAAAGTCAAAATTATGTACTAGGTCCTCATAAATATACTGTAAGTATTTAAAGGAATGCTTTATACAATTTCTACTCTGTAAGTATCATCAAATCATAAGCTTTTTAAAAAAGTAATAGAATTAAGAGATGAATAATTTTCAAGAGATAAATGTGATGGTATAGCTTAAGACAGTATAGTTTAAGAATGACAAATTATTTTTAGCAAATTCTTTTCCTGCATTAATGCACATTTGTCTTTTTCTTATAAATGGTGCCAGAGGATGAGTCAGGATTCTTTAGGTATTCCCAAAGAACATTCTATTTTCAGCTTTTGTCTGACATACCAATGTCAGAGGAAGCAACCTTGTATATCGTGTGTGAAACATGTATTATCATTAACAAATGAATGAGCAAGATCCAAATGATCAGAAATGTGCCTTCCATAGAACTCACTTTAGGGATTGAACACGAAATTTGCAAGTGCTTTCTTGCTTAGTATTCATTGCAGGGGCACAAAATTCACACATCAAATCAGAAAAGTCCAGTGATCTAAAAATGTGATGAGAGTGCACAAGTAAAGGTATGCCTTAGTGTAATATTGAAAATGTTCCCACCTATCAAGTATGTCTTAAGCAGACATTTATAATTGAAATCTTCAGGAATAATTGCAGGTTTCAAATATTTTAATTTGTATGTTCAGAAAAAAATGTATTTGAAATGGATCTGATTATAGTGGTAAGAGGCCACCTCAATGTGATCATAATTCTTCTTCAGAGATCTAAAATAAAATTTTTTTAAAATGCACATACTTAAACATCAATTTTTAAACAGAAGTAGAACTCAAGGAATCTGAGGCTCTAAGAATTTTGGATATATCATGCTTTCATTGTGATTTTTGTCTGATGAACCCGCTTTAGTGTACTTCACCGTCAGGTTGGGTGACTAACAGAGCCCTCCATGTATTAGTTCATTTGATGGAATTGCTTGAAGGTAGACGTTAGGAACAAGTTTGGGTTTAGGACACAGTTGGAAATGTCATAAATGTTGAACTTCAAATGCATGCAATCTCCATCTTGCATTGACAGATCATGAAAGATATCTTTTCCACCAATTTCATGAATAAAATACTTCCACACTTGCTATTTGGTGGACAAATATTACATTTGTCAATAAACTCAGTGATTTAGTGCTTGGAAATTATAGCCTTCTTTTGATGTCTTGAAACCTTGTTTTCAGTGGGGTGTGTTTGGATACTATAAACTCTCTTTGAAAAAAGCTACTAGAAATAGCGTCTGAATATATTATATTTTTGAAAATGCATTCAATGCATCAGTCGCCTAAATTAGTACTTCAGGGGGTTCAAGAGCAATTGTTTATGGAATGCTTTGATTTCACTCATAATTTGTATATGTGTATATGCATATATATCTCTCCATATGTCCATTTCAAGTTAGAATTACTGCATTGTCTACTTTGTTTTCACTTTACACTTTGTTTTGTAAGAAGCTGAAAGTAAAATTTTGTATTTAAGTAAAGTAATATGGACAGCTTTATTGTTTGAATGTTTGTGTTGTTCCCTCCTCTTGTCATGGACCTTTACAGTTATATATTTTTTAGTCACCGACATTTGTTCCTACTTATTTTTTTTTATCATGTGTGCTTAGCTTACTTTTATGTCAGGGCCTTTGTGGATCATTTCAGGATACAAATAAACTGGCAACCCAACATACAATTTGATTATAGTAAGCTCAGGGGCAGAAATTCTTGAAAGTTGAAGCAGGACTGAAAGCATCTAGAAAATGAAGGTTTTTTGTTTTACACATAGAGATGAAGCCATATAGCACTAAAAACATGCATGCTTAAATTATACACATTAATAAAGAGAAAAAGAAGCAGGGAGTCCCATAAAGTTCTAGGGACTCTTCTGAAGAGTATGATACCTCTGGGCTTCCTACAAAGAAGGGCTTAGGGACTAGACATTTTGGAGAATGACACTGTAAATCACAAAGTACATTCTCATTTGAAAATAAATTTGAATTTGAAAGGAAGTCTGTAACTTTGTTAAAGTGAAAGAAAAACAAAAATGCAAATGCATCAACTACTTTTAAAATATTTGTTCTTCATTTTTGGAGGTGGAGATGCAAAGCTGGGCTAGAGAAAGCCAACACAGGTAAGATAGTTAGAGCCATCTGGTCTTAAAGATTGGAGAAATAAAGAATGTCTCCCAGAAATAGGACACTTTTCAAATTTTATATAAAGTCCTCTCAACATTTATAAAGAAAGCGTACATATCCTAGGAAATGTATTTGGTTTGTTTGTAAATCACAAAATGTTTTCTGTTATAACTCCTTATATTAGTTGGGATTCTGTGAGAGAAGCAGAATATGCACACACAAAATTACAATTATACATATGTGTGTGTATTTATGGGAGAAGGCAATGGTACCCCACTCCAGTACTGTTGCCTGGAAAACCCCATGGATGGAGGAGCCTGGTAGGCTGTAGTCCATGGGGTCGCTAAGAGTCAGACACGACTGAGTGACTTCACTTTCACTTTCCACTTTCATGCATTGGAGAAGGAAATGGCAACCCACTCCAGTGTTCTTGCCTGGAGAATCCCATGGACGTAGAAGCCTGGTAGGCTGCAGTCCATGGGGTCACATAGAGTCAGACACGACTGAAGTGACTTGGCAGCAGCAGCAGTGTATATTTATATACAGACAATTATAATTATATGCAATTATATGCAAAAGTGGTTTTGTGGACAAAAATTACATATATATCTTATGACCAACCTAGACAGCATATTAAAAAGCAGAGACATTACTTTGCCAACAAAGGTCCGTCTAGTCAAGGCTATGGTTTTTCCAGTAGTCATGTATGGATGTGACAGTTGGACTGTGAAGAAAGCTGAGCACCGAAGAATTGATGATTTTGAGCTGTGGTGTTGGAGAAGACTCTTGAGAGTCCCTTGGACTGCAAGGAGATCCAACCAGTCCATCCTAAAGCAGATCAGTCTTGACTATTCATTGGAAGGACTGATGCTGAAGCTGAAACTCCAATACTTTGGCCACCTGATGCAAAGAGCTGACTCATTTGAAAAGACCCTGATGCTGGGAAAGATTGAGGGCAGGAGAAGAGGATGACAGAGGATGAGATGGTTGGATGACATCACCAACTCGATGGACATGGGTTTGGGTAGACTCCGGGAGTTGGTGATGGACAGGGAGGCCTGACACGCTATGGTTCATGGGGTCTCAAAGAGTCAGACACAACTGAGTGACTGAACTGAACCGATGATTATCTTATAATACATATGATTTATTGTAGGGATTTGACCTTACATAATTGAAGGGGCTGATTAAGCAGTTTCTGTGCAACTGTTGTCTCAGGCCTGGTGCTGTAGCTTTAAGTCACTTGTAGGCTGGCCACTGGCTTGTGTGACAAGCATGAACCAGCGGAAAGCAACAGCATGTATAAGCTCCAACATGACTGCTGGCTTACATGTGCCACCCAGATCTCCCATATAGTTCTCCAGCAGCCCGCTTAACCAGAAGTATACACGGCTGAGAAGTTGGATTCATCCTAGTCAAGCTGACCCATTACAAAAGGCATCATAGACTTTTATATTACAGAATTGTATTGTAAAAGAGAAAATCTTCCCAAATACAAATGAAACAAAAAACAAAATCATAGAAAAAAAATACTCTAAATTACAAGAAAGAGAAAAGATTCTAAGGTTCTAAATCCTGAAACTAATAAGGTATAGTATTAAACTACATTAAAAAAAAAAACATAAATTTAAAGGATATGTTTTCTAGATGTTGCCTGATAATACCTTCTTGAGCATGTAACCAATAGTCATACAAGGCCCCACACTCAGAAGGAATGTGTGCTTAGAGTTTGCTGCTCTACAATCGCTATTTTGACATTTTAAGTAATTATATCTTTGCATTTATTATAAGTGAATATGAAAAAGGAGCATGTGCAGAGTCCTAGATCTCACCAGGATGGATTCTTTGCCACCTTCCATCCAAGGGAGGGACCAGGACCTGGGCATGGGGAAGGATATAATCATAGTGCAAGGTACTTGGTGTAGGGTATGCAATCAACCTGCAAGTATCTCCATGACCTAGGGTATTTGACATTAACATATATATAAATAAATAAATATTCTATAACTCATATATATGCATATTTAATTAATTTATTTAAAGATGAATAAATAAGAGACATCATATATATTGGAGACAAACTGGTAAAAGGAAAGAGTTTTTCCCCTAATTTTTGAATGAAAGGCCCTTATTTTCATTTATAAATGAACTCTGAAAACTATTTAGACAACATTGCCTATTCAGATACTCATTATGTGAATACTTTTCTGTTGAAAGAAAGAGAAAGTGAAGTCACTCAGTCGTGTCTGATGCTGTGACCACATGGACTGTAGCCTACCAGGCTCCTCTGTCCATGGAATTTTCCAAGTAAGAGTACTGGAGTGGGGTGCCATTCCCTTCTCCAGGGGATCTTCCTGACCCAGCAACTGAACCTGGGTCTTCCACATTGCAGGCAGAACTTTACCATCTGAGCCACCAGGGAAGCCCTAAGTGAAAGTCACTCAGTCATGCCAACTCTTTGAGACCCGTGGAGTATATAGTCCATGGAATTCTCCAGACCAGAATACTGGAGTGGGTAGCTTTTCCCTTCTCCGGGGGATCTTCCCAACCCAGGGATTGAACCCAGGTCTCCCACATTGCAGGCAGATTCTTTACCAGCTGAGCCACAAGGGAAGCCCCTTATGTAAAAGCAAGTATTAATTAACATTTAAACTACAATTCTGAAAATTTTCAGATGCAATCTTATACCACACACATTCAGTCTTGGTTTACAGATTTAGAATTTGTTTTTTTTTTTTTTTTAATATGTACATGGAATTCATTTGTCTAAACTTTTCTGTGTTACTTGGTGATACAATTTAAGTAAACTATCTTATTTTTTGCTATTTTTTTCTTCTGAATATTATATACATATTTGTATTCCCATTTCTTCTGTATTTCTTAAACATGGTAAATAGAAGTGTATATACACAACACATACATGCACACACACACACTGTCTCCCTCTTTTTGATTTGTGGTCAGGAGACTTCTAATTAGATACCTTTCTATGTGCCTGCGAGAAAAGTTGCTTTAAAATCTTAGAGAAAGGTCTGATAATCATCTAGGTATTTCTTTTAGAGGCAGGGTTGTCCCTCTCTTGTTTGTCTCTATAACTAAGAGTGATCAAACTTTCATTCTCCTTGATATGTTCTCAACTCTGCACTTGAAATTTACTGACTCCTCAGATTTTAGTTAGAGTTCTCTGAGTGCTGTCCTTTAGACTGTGAAAGTCTAGACTGAAAATCTTGAGATATTTCTAAAGAAAAGACTGTTAGGCTGTGATTTTCATCACTTAATCTAGGATTGGATAAGCATCAAGGAACATGGTTTATGGAGCAATCTTCCACTCTGTGGGAGATGGGAGAAGATGGCTGAGATGACCTGCTACTCTGGTCATCCTAGCAACTAACTTTGCTGCAATAAGGGCTTGATTTGGATTTAGTACCAGGGCACTCGCCAGGAAAATGAAAAGTTGGCACCTGTGGTATGATTAAGACCTTTCATTATCTTCACCGGGAAACAGAAAGACCCTGTATGTTGTGGAAAAAAAAAAAGAAAATGATTTTTTGAATACTCTTTGTTCCAAGACTTGACTGATTTAATATTTGAGAGGTCAGGATACAAGATACTATTCAAAACATGGGGAGAAAAAAGACAGACTTCCTGACGTATAGGAGTTTACAGCCTAGTGAAACAAGATTTATAATATAAGGTGCTCTCTGTACAGATTTTTTTAAAGATTCCATTCTATTAGAAGATGAAGGACATGAAATAGAAAAATGAATTATTGAAATCTTCTGCTTGATTGCCTCCTGCTCCCCCACTTCCCTTGGCATTGGGAAAGAAGAAGAACCCCCCTTGATTTTCCTCCCACTTGCTCCTCTGTAATAGTGGCTGTGGGTAGCCATCGCCTCTGACACTTTTAGGTTTACTTTTATACAATGTAGAAAAGTGTCAAAAGAGAACTTCAAAGAGACAGGGCACACAACCAGTGATTAGAGTCTTAAAAATCAAACTGTGGTTCTGTTTATTTTTAAAATAAAGTATTATGTTTAAAAATATACTGTTTTACTGATGTTGTGCATGTCACTTAATAATGAGTAATATACTCTGAGGCTTGTAAACTGGTCTTTTTTTGAAATAAAAAAAGATATCTTCTTTTTATATCTTCTGTTTTCTTCTTTATATATAAAGAAGAACATCAACAACTTTTCATTTTATTTTACTTTTTATCCGTCATGGTGCTGTGTATATATTTGCTTATACATAGTAAGTCACTTTTAGTCTGGTTATCTCTGTGATATAACAAACTACTCCTCCAAACTGAGTAGCAAATATCAACAATCATTTTATTATGCTCACATACACTGTGGCTGGGAGTTTGGATAGATTGTAATGAGGATGGGCTCTCCTTCCTGCATGTTGTCCAGGGACTTGACTGGTGACACATGGCTAATGGAAGTGGCTGGAGGCTGAAATCATCAGAGGCTACTGCACTCATGCCTCTTGCATCTGAGATAGGATGACTCAAAGAACGGGCTTAGTTATGACTTCAGATCTGAGACTCTGCTTGACGTCTCCTTGTGCCTTTGGCTTCTCAAAGCATGGCGCCTGTAAGAGGAGGAGTCCTGAGAGTAACTGTTTAAATGACCAAGGTAGAAGTTTAGTCATTTGTCTGACTTGCCTTCAGAAAGCCTGCACTGTCACCGTCACTGGACTCTATGGGTTATAACTGAATCACCCAAAACCACTCAGACCAAAGAGAAGGAAATTAGACCCCCTGCCTTTGTGGGGAAATAGCAAAGTTATGCAGAAGAGCATGAGCAATGGAAATACTATTTTGACCACTTTTATGAGAAACAATCTTTCATAATTCAATAAATAGCTGATGAAATTCATTAAATTGACTCCTTAAGCAAAGGAGGAAAAGGCAATGGCACCCCACTCCAGTACTCTTGCCTGGAAACTCCCATGGACAGAGGAGCCTGGTAGGCTGCAGTCCATGGGGTCACGAAGAGTCGGACACGACTGAGCGACTTCACTTTCACTTTTCACTTCCATGCATTGGAGAAGGAAATGGCAACCCACTCCAGTGTTCTTGCCTGGAGAATCCCAGGGACAGGGGAGCCTGGTGGGCTGCTGTCTGTGGGGTCGCACAGAGTCGGACACGACTGAAGCGACTTAGCTTAAGCAAAGGAGAGGATACATTCCAAGCTTTCATTGCTGCCTTCATGTAATAGGAATAATTGGTTTTGGAATTTTGTTTTATCTTATCTCTGTTCGGTTAGTGGTTGTGATGGTTCATTTTGTGTGTCAACTTGTCTGAGTCATTGTGCTCAGACATGTGGTCAAATATTACTTTGGATGCTTTTGTGAGAGCATTATTGGATGAAACCAACAATTAAACAGGTGGACTTTGAGTAAAGCAGATTGCGCTTCATAATGTAGTGGGCTTATCCAATCAGATGAATAGAAAAAAGACTGATCTCCCCCAAGCTAGAAGAAAATTCTGCAGTAGAAAGCCTTTATACTTTAACTGCAACATGGACACTTCCTGAATCTTTAGCCTGACAACCCACCCTACAGATTTTGTACTTTCCAGACTTTATAATGACATAGGCCAATTCCTTTTTTTTTTTTTAATTATCTATCTATCTGTTTATCTATCTGTATATCTTTCCTATGGGTTCTGTTTCTCCGGAGAACCCTGACTAATACAGCGGTGTTCCCTGAGCTGAAAAAACAGAATAGCACTTGGAATGGACTAGGGACGTCCCTGGTGTCTGTGACTCAAGACTCTAAATTTTCCCATGATAAATATTCTTCTTGTTACTGCTTCCAAAATTGGAGTAGTGTTTGATCTAAATTAAAAGTAAACTTTGCTGCGTCACTTTCTGCTTCAAGAATCCAGAAATGTGATCTTGTACCTCTAGATAATAGTGGTAATATTTCCTGTCTGGTTGATTTTATAATAGGCCATTATTACAAAGTAACCTTTAATATTGCTCCCCTCCAAAGAGCAAGTCAATCAAATATTCTTGGGCAGCTCCCATGGCCTTCAATCAGCAGATGATTATTTAAGTATTTGATTTTAGTATCAGCTGATTAATCATAACAGTGTTTATAACTGAGCAAAGGCTTTTTATTTCTGTAGCTTAATCAGGTTATTGTAAACTCTGAGGTTACCAACCAATATGTTTATATATCTTCTGGCTACTTTCCAACTTTTCTTTAATTTCTGTGTTGTTGCTGTCATTAATGGATTTTTAAAAACTAAAAAATGCACATGATGTCATTTTCAAATTTGTGTTTGCTCTCCTTCTTAGTCTTTGATTCCCATTGTACTTTTATTGCACTTCGGTCTGTGAAGATGTATCCTTTTAAAAATGTGTAAATGAGAGACCAACAGCAGTCCCACCCATACTACTGTCAGAAATCAGTAACAAGTCAGGCTATTTTCAGCTGAACCTTGGTAAGACCTGAGATTCCTGCTCCATTTGCTCCTCCAGGGAGCTACAACAAGTTGATGAGAATTGGCCTGGGAGGTAAAATTTGTGTGCCAACTCTGCATTTGGGGTAATTTGCCTTCAACACTCTGAATGATCATTTTTAGTAGATTTCTGAACTATGGAACAAATATACATTAAATATTTATTTTAGTTTTGTTGATAGTGATTTACTTGTTCTTCCAAGAATAAACATATGTAAAATACTGCTTAAATTGCATCAGAGGAAAAAAGTACTATATATAAGCAACAGTGGTAATACCTAGAGGCTTCTTTCAAAGCTCTAAAGATACTCATGAAGATTATGGACCTTGGTGTGCATCAAAAATAGTTTTTGGCTAATTGGCTCTTGATATCTATGAATTTATAGTAGTACCTTTTTTTTTTTTAATTCTTTGTTGAGAAGTATGTGAGTATGTGTTGGTAGATATATGAGCAAAAAAGATTTTCCAAAAATACAAATGTTCCGAATCAACTCAGGGAAAATTTGGTATCTGCTATTCTTCCCTATTGCTAGAGGTAACACACGTGAAGTGGTAACACACTGTTAAGTATTTAAGCTTGTGTATGCTTCATAAATTCTTCATATTCTCTGCACCTCAATCTTTAAGATATTCAGAAAGGGTTATGAAATTTTCTATAGATTAAAACAAATTAAAACCTATTAAACATGAAAATAGTCTAAGTAGAAAAATGAAACTCCTGCGGTAGATCCAAACTTAATGTGTTCGGCAGATTGTTATGTATCCCTGTTAAAAACAAAGGTTTTAGCGGGAGCAGTAATGCGTGACACTGAAATGTTTTCCACTATCCTTTGCTATAATTCTCTTTATATCTTTTAGGAATGGTGCAAACAACTGCAGAAGTTTTCACACACAGCCTTCCATCTGCCAGCAGCTCAAGCTGGCAGGAGTAGGCAGCTTTTCAGGGGTGTGAACAGAATTGATTTATACACACCACTGGATCTGTTCCAGTGTATTTACTCAGCCAGGACCAAACGTAGTGTTGCAAATGAACAATACGGTAGGCTTTTATCTGATGTTTACTAGGTTATACACACCGAGTGGTCTTAGAAGCACAGTTTAAGAGTGGATATCACATTAATCAATTCATGGCAGAAGGGAAAAAATGACTGTCACATTATAAAGGGTGGAGATTGAGTAATGGTGAGCAAAAACTTAGAAATGTAGCCAAGCTGCATAGGTCCTGCTGAAGATGAAAAACAATGCCTGCAATTAAAGCCATACATTCCCAGAGCGGATTCAGAATTTAGGGAAATGAGGAGCGCAGAGGGGAGCGTAGAAGAGTGTGGTTGCCAATAAAACCTCCTCTCTTTTGCTGGCACCCAATCTTACTCATGGATTGCTAGGGACAAATAGACAAAAAAAAAAAAAAAAACAAACAAAGTGTACATTACCTGTAAGAACACTCTAGTTTCTACAGTATTGTGATATAGCCAAGTAGCCTGCTTATCTGTTTGACAACAAATGGGGAATACCTAGAAACACATTTTCTTGCTTAATTTTCCAAGTACAAGAGGTTAAATATTAGACTGAGCTAATATTATTCAGGTCACTAAACAATACTTTGAAGTCATTTTTTCTAACATTGAATGTCCTGTGTTTGATAGTTGAAAAGGATAACATATCTTTGAGATGTGTCTATCTTCTCACTGGGAATTTGTTCAGACTTGTGAAATGATTTTTACTGTAAGATAATTTTCCACTAATCATGAGTGCACATTGCCTATTGTGACTCATTTATTGGAAGAAACCTGAAAGCATGTTTAATTATTTTGATAGAAAATCTGAAACTTTATACAAATTCTCATAGTTGAATTTCATTCTCAGAAAAAAAAAATCTTTGCATTTATCAACTTGCCAATATACATCATTTCTGTCCTGTAAGCATAACAATTTTCCTGATGACCCTTTTCTTAAAAAGCATCAATTACAACGATTGAAAAAAATATATTGAATGGTATCTCTTATGGAATGCAACAGTGGATTTATAACAACACTTTTAAACGTTATTTAACCTCATTGTTGGAACATATTTTAGATTTTACTTACTGATGTTGAACCTGGTGAAACAATGTATAGCCTTGTTGAATGGTATAATTTTCTATAAGGACATACTAATATCTGTGGACTGAAAAACAGGTTCTGGCTGATCTAGGGAAATAGAAGAACTGGGGGGGCCTCTACTGTGGGTATGCAGCCATCTGGGAGCAGAATCAAGGGCATCAAGACCAGAGCTGAAGTCCAGGTATTTTGTTCAAAGTATGTGGAACAAATAAAATGTCTGGACCCAAATTCAGTACCAGAAACCTAGACTACAGCTAAGGGATTAGCAAGCAATGCTAGATGAAGCAAGGAAGACCAGTGAAAGCTTGAAGAAGAAAGGTTAGAACCTCAGTACTAGATTCCTGTAGCTGATTAATGAGGTTGTCTTCTCTCAAGGGCAAAGCCCAGGACATAAGGGCTTTCCTGTCCCCACTCAAGTCCTTCCAGCCCGGGCTGCTGTTCCAAGTTTCTGGCTAGCCACCCTGGTCTCCCCCACCCCTCACTGCACCTGGGCCAGTACCCTACCAACTCCCCCATTCCCTTTCTCCTCATCTCCTTCTTATGCTGGGACTGCCACTCTCTCCTGTTCTTTTCCACTCTCTCTCTCTCTTTTAAATACCTCTGTATCTGAAAGTTTCCATAAATCTCATTTCTTTGTGATCCCCTTGGACAGATTTAGGTGTCTCTTCGTCAGGAAATTCAATATTGTTGTATCTATCATTTTTCATGATAATTACTTGTTTACGAATATGTCTTCCCTTTTCATTGGTGTACCCCTAGATAGAGAATTTTTTATATAAACTCAAATCACTGGTGTCTGACACGTAGCAGAGATTTGTTTATAGATTATCAAATGAAATCATATTCTGTTCCATTAACTTTCCCTTAGTTTAGGAAACAAATTGCAGATTATTTACAGGATTTTGAAACTAAAAAGAAAATCAAGAAATTTCTTACCTTGATATTGTGTCCCTGATCTGCACCTAAAAAAAAATAAGAAAACTTAAAAAATCTTAACATTAAACTTATACAACCAAAACAAAGTAAAATGATAGTAATTATACCAGTTGAACCCTTTTTTCATATTACTGTCTAGAACTTGGCCATATGTATCCATATTTTATATACCTATGCTGCTGCTGCTGCTGCTAAGTCACTTCAGTCATGTCTGACTCTGGGCGACCCCAGAGACGGCAGCCCACCAGGCTCCCCCATCCCTGGGATTCTCCAGGCAAGAACACTGGAGTGGGTTGCCATTTCCTTCTCCAATGCAGGAAAGTGAAAAGTGAAAGTGAAGTCGCTCAGTCGTGTCCGCCTCTTCACGACCCCATGGACTTCAGCCTACCAGGCTCTTCCGTCCATGGGATTTTCCAGGCAAGAGTACTGGAGTAGGGTGCCATTGCCTTCTCCATTATATACCTATAATTGTTGTTAAACTCTGTAATTTTTACTTAATAGCATATCATTAATACTCTTCCAAGTATTGATGTTATTTAAAATTCATCAAATGCAATGATTTCATAATATTACATATATTTTTCTAAGTTTGAGTAAATGGGAATGGTGAAAATCTCACCCATTGTTCACTGATTCTGAAGGAGCTTTTTCTTCTTTCTGTTTTATTTTGCCCAATCACCTTATATGACACAAAATTTACCATAGGAGAATTCATTTTGATGATGGATAACTGTTATCTGTAAACTTAAATATTGTTTTAAGTTCTCTGGCCAGAGAATTCCATGTCAGGTTTTGAGAACATTGAGATGGTGTTAAATATAAACAAAATATTTTGACTGCAGGGCTATAATCTGTGTTTTAAAAAGTTAAAGTATCTTATGAGCGTCATACCAAAACTAAAACCTTCACGTAGAGGGAAATGTTCGTACTTGTTCTGTACGTATTCAACTTCTTTATCTGACCTTGCTCCTTCAAAGATGCACTTGTTACAGAATGTCAGTCACTAATGAGGCCTAAAGTAATTGAGGCTGATTGAGCTGGCAAGATGCTGCCTAATTAGAATGATAAATGGAACTGGCTGATCAAGAATGGAGGAGTGAATGGCACAGAGGGTATTAAACAAGGTCATTCTGTCAAGGAGGACCACTCATCCAACCCCTCCCCCCCAGCCAAATAATGACCGTCCTTCATGCCGTGTGAGCCCAACACTAAGCGATGTGTGAAGATCACTGCACATGTAACTTTCTGACTCTGTTTTCTTCAGCTGTTTGGTCAGGGTTTAGTGATTCCCTGGGTAAGTCATTCAATATAAACATGAAAACTAAATAGTTTGAGCCCTATAATTCTCTATTAAGAGTGTGTGGATTTACAAGTGTGTTTGTTTTCTGAACAGGTAAATCGAGGGTACCTCAAAATTTGCCCCCTGATTTCTATCATGTTAAACTTCCCACACCACATGAAATTTAATACATCAAGCAACTTCATATGTTTCATGGAAAGAGGTAACATTTTAGTCAAAGTGTTTTAGAACCTGAATCATATGTAACTGATCTTTTTATTTCTTAAATGTATCTACTAGAATCATTTGCATTTTATTATTTTAGCATGTTTTTCCTTTTAAACAATACATCACCTTTACTCTTTGAACTGAAGTGGATGTAAATGTATAACTATATATTCATAAATATTTCAATAAAAGTGTAATTTCACTCAGTTTACTTAGTGATGCCTACTTACTTGCTATCATCTGGGAGTAAATATTCTGAGAGAAAGTGGCACCTATTCCTATTAAGCCATATTTAAGACATTTTAAATAAAAAAAACCTCTCTAAAATGTTTAATACAGCTGTCAGGGCAGCTGTGCCCAAATTTCCTGGGACATAGCCCTGGTGGTACATGACAGTGATCTAGGATGGTTAAATGTTACTGTAGGCATATTTAAAAGTTCCTAGTATGAGATACAGGCTCCAACTTCTCAGAACTCTTAGCCGGTGCTTAGTGTAAGATAATTCTTTTACCTCAGATCTTTAGTCAGACATTGGCCAAAAAAAAAAAAAAAAATCCAAAATAAAAAACAGATGTGGCCTACTCAAAAAAAAAAAAAGTACTAACCACCAGAATTTGAGGGAAAACAGTTAATAGAAAGTAACATCAAAATGATGTAATATTAGAATAATTCAATAAATGGCACTTGGAAATAGTAATTACCCCATGTCACTAAAATCTTATTCATTAATATACCTGTCACTTCTTCCAAGGATGAATTAGCAAGGTGTTTATCTGATTCAACTTTCTAACAGCTTTCTTCTACCTTTCTACTTCTGTAGTTTTCCGTAAAGATTCAGTTACAAATATAATCTTTCAAGATACAGGTAAGTATATTATCTCTCTGGCATTCACAGCTGTTTGCTTGACTCCCTGAGTTACTCTGAAATTCACTGACTTTAGAAGGAAATGGTTAAGATATGACCTTCATGCTCAGTGAAGCCTGGCCTCCAATATTGTCTCCACCGTTTACTATTAGTTATGTGGTTTGGAAAGTTTCCTGACCTGTATAAAACGGGCATAATGGTGTTCACTTTTCTGGCTTGTTTTGAAGATTTAAGAGGTAACGTATCTATAAGGCCTGGCTCATGACTGGCACATAGAAAACGCTCAGCAAGTGGCAGACACACTCGTATCAGCGAGTGGCAGATACGGCTTACACACTTGGTGCTGACAACTGGGAAAGGAATAAAACTTGTCTATCTTGTTAGTCCTCCACCCTTCCTCTGCTCCATTCCCTCTGCTCCATCTTTCTCTCCTCTACAACATTTTTTTTTTTCTGGCAAAAAGAGTCACTTCCAGTCTCTGTCCTCTTCGCCACTCTCCTTTCTCCATCAATCTGAAGCCCCTACCACCTCTCTCCTCCCAGCTGTCAAATTGCCCCTCCTTACCCCATTGAACACCCTCTGTCATATTGCCAATTCTTTTCCCACTGACATGAGGCATGACTAAAACTGTCAGTCATCTCTTTCAGGCTCACTTATATTCACTTTATAAATGTATTAGACAGCCCTGCTTTATGAAACAGAATACATTGAATAGAAGCTTTTCTTGATGACTCAGGGTCATGTCCATGAACACCAATGATTATTCTGTCCTATACAGTTATAGGAACCATCGAAGTACATTGGTTGCTTGTCCTTATGCTAAATGGATTTCTTTTAAAATTTATTGTCAAGAAAAATCCAGCCTTTCCAGACAAAGGTAGATATGTCTTGTCATCTGACAATGAAACATATCTATGTTGTCCATGTTTTATGCAAACATACTTTCTCTCTTTTACTTTGTACTTCAGTGGGGTTTTTTTGTTTGGTTGGTTTTTTGTTTCTTGTTACTGAAAAGAGTAGGAAAAAAGCTTACAGTCCAGTGTTGCTAGCCAGTGTATTTGTATTCAGAATATAACTTTACCTGAATGTAATGCTCTCCAGTCTTCCATCCAACTACAAAATTGCAATTCTAACATCTAATTGACTTGTTGTTCAATAATTCTATTTGATATGTGATTTTATTACCAGTTCCTTCAAACCTATTTTGGAATTACATGGGACAAATATATGTATATATTATAGAAATTGTATTAGTTTCCTAAGGCTGCTGTAACCAATTGTAACACATGGGATGGCTAAAACCAGAAATTTATTCTCTCAAACCACGGAAGCTAGAAATTTGAAATCAGGATGTTGGCAGGGCCATGCACTCCCTAAAGTTTTATGAGGATCCTCCCTTGTCTCTTCCCAGTTTCCGGTAATCACCAGCAGTCCTTAGCATTCCCTGGCTGGGAGGCACATTGCTCCTGTTTTCATCTGCATCATCACTTGGTGTTCTCCCTGTGTGTCTCTGTTTCCTTATAAAGACATGAGTCATTCAATTAGGGCCTTTTCTAATCAAATATGACTGCCTCTAAAGTAATTATATCTGCAAAGACTCCTACTTCCAAATGAAGTCACATTTAAGGTTCTGGGTAGCTGTGAATATTAGGGGGACACTGACCCAGTTGTTGTTCTTCAGTCCCTAAATCATGTCTGGCTCTTTGTAACCCCATAGACTGAAGCCAGGCCTCCCTGTCCCTCACCATCTTCTGAAGTTTGCCCAAACTCATGTCCATTGAATCAGTGATGCCATTCAACCATCTCCACAAACACCACATTTCTTTGATTTTCTATTTGATTGTATTTCAGTCAACATCACCTGCTATTATCTCTTTGAGGTAATTTTTCAGGCTATACTCCCTTATGTGACCTAATTTTGAGTCTTTGGAAAAATTATGTTAGGGCAAAACATAGTTATAAAAATGGGAACATTTTTAAACTGATACAACTTTGGCAGAGGAGGAGAAAATATGAACAGAATTTATACCTATTTTCCTAGGTTATAATCATCTAAGTGTATAATGCAGAAATTTTTAATAAATCATTTAGCCAGATAATGACAGAGAAATATTAAATGCTAGCCTGCAAGCCTTTAGTATTATCTTTGTCAAAGTCATCATCACTACCTACAACTAGATTACTGAACGGGCCACTCTGTGTGTATTATGCACTAAAGTTATATTACTTGCCTAAAAATCAAATGCCAGATTCTTACCCAGATAAAACTTATAATGTACCAGAGGAGATGATAAGTCCACTCGAGTGGTGGTAACAGAAATGCTAGCACATACAAACGTAAATGTGTGAGCCTTTGCTGAAGGTAGGAAACATCCTTATCCAGTGACATCTCAGCTAATTAGTAGTGCTGTTGTTGATGACACGTTCTAAGCCTGACAACTTATTTACTTAAGAGTGGTCAGTTTTACTTTTATGTTATGAATGAAATCAAGGTTACCACATAATCAGCACATGGACTACCTAAATTGGCTTTGACTGTTAACTTCTTCTGGTTAGCTGGCAAGCATTTCACAAGAAAAAGAATGACACAGCAATGTATCTGAACAGTCTCATCATGGCAGCCAACAAAACAACTGAAAGAATGTGTCTTGTTAAAAATGAACTGGGAAGATCATTTTTATCTGCTAGGAGGAAAAAGCGTTATTTGCAATATTAGCAAGATATAACTCAATGACTTTATTAATAGAAAAATCCCAGTATTTAGTAAAGAAAGATCCTTTGTCTTGGTTGCTGTTGTTCTTTCACTCAGTCATATCCGACTCTTTGGGACCCCATGGACTGCAGCATGCCAGACTTCCTTGTCCTTCATCTTCTCCTACAGTTGGCTCAACCTCGTGTCTTGGTAACATTGTTAAAAGTCAAGGAAACCATTCCCTGGCCAATGAGAGCAAATATAAACAAAGCGTTTGCTAGTGTTTTAGGAACATTGTACTTTGGGGACAAGGTAAACTGCCAACAATAGTTTCTGTCACGTGCATGTGACGGTCTTTCTCAAGATTGTTTCTCAGGGCAGCATATTACTTCAGGTTGATGCTTCTTTTCATGATCTGTGCCATCCTGGGACCAGTGTGATCACGAGTGCAGCATAGTGGGTACACTCAGAACCACACCTCTGCTACCTCTGCCCATCCCTGTGTGACCATTTTGTGCTTATGCACAACCTTAACTTTTGTTGATTGCATTAAATGGGTGTCAGAAGCAGAAAACTCCTGCCTCTGTTCAATACAATAGAGCCACCATCGTTTATTTCCAGTTGTCATTGGTAGGAAAACATAAGAGCATACATAAAGGACAGGAAAACAAAAAGGGAGCTAACTGACAAAAATCTAGTTCTAGCAGCAATAATGACACAAAATCATTTTCTTACAGAATTTTGTTTGGAAAGTGCACCTGCGGAACCAGAAGGATTAGGCAAACCTTGCCAGTCACTGCAGGGGGCAGCTAAAGGCAGGCTCATTGAAGTTTCAGTTCAAAAATGATAAGGCTTAATAAATCTCTGTGGGTAGATTTATCTCATAATTGCAGATCATATTTAGAGGACTGGACTAATTAGACTTGATTTGTATATGCTTTAGGCTTAATTGAAAGTCATTTTCCTCTGTTACTTCAGAATTATTCTTTGTTAGAGTGGAAAGAGGTAACTTTGGTATAAGCTTTTTAAATTCTAAAACATGACTGTGTTTGTCTTCTTTACATTTGAATTGCATGCTGCTTGGCTGTTATGAAATATAGTCACTGTGCTAAACAAAGAAAAGATGCTGATTTCTTTGGTCTGTGGTGTGTGATATTTAGAGATAAATCTTAAAGAGAATTCAAGAACATATTTATGCCAAAGCAGAGTTACATGTTAATAATGGAAACAAAAGGATAAGAATAAAATCATGTCTTCTATGTACCACCTTTTGTTTAACAGAGCCCCTCTTGATGGCTGATTAATTGTTTAAAAAATTTCTAAGCCTAAAATGCTACACCTCATTGCAATAAAAATTATAATCCTTTGACGTATTTAAATTAGCATGGGTACAAATATGACTGTTATATGTTCGTTCCATTATTAGGCCATTATTATTCAAATTTCACATTAATATTCATCCATTCTAGAATTCTGTCTACAGATTTCCATAATGTCCTCTTGGTCCTCATTAGGGTACCTTGGTACATACACTGTTTATTGCTCATGTGTCTATATTTTAGTGTCTTTCAAATTATGAGTGAAATCCACAGTCATTTAAATACACTGCTGCAGTAATCTTTGTGTAATATAGCAAACTTCTTTGTGATTCAGGTTGTTTTTAAAATTATACAGGGGGTTCCAAGAACAGGAGAAGAGTTTTGATATTTTCTTTGTGTCAGTCTTTTCCTGGAATTATTTTCCTGTTTTCCTTTCCTAGGTTAAACTTACGAATTAAGTATGTAGTTATAGGAAACAAGATGTCCCATATCATATGTCATCAGGGAAATGTAAATTAAAAAACAAAGAGATACCACTGCAAACCTACCAGACTGGCCTGATTCCAGAACCTTAACACCACCAAATGCTGGTTAGGATGTGGAGCAACAGGAACTCTGATTCATTGCTGGTGTGAATGCCAAATATTCCAGCAATTTAGAAGACTTATTAGCAGTTTTTTATAAAACTAAAAATGCCCTTACCTTATTATCCAGCAATCAGGCTCCTTGGTGTTTACTTAAAGGAGTTCAGTTTCTTCGATTTATGTCTACATAAAAGCCTCCACACAGATATTTATAGAAGCTTTATTCATAATTGCCCAAACTTGGAAGCAACCAAGATATCCTTCAATAGGTGAATAGATACATAAACTGTGATATACCTAGTCAATAAAACACTATTCAGCACTAAAGAGAAATAAGCTATTAAGCCATTAAAAGATATGGAACAACCTTAAATCTATATCACTAAGTGAAAGAAGTAAAACTGAAAATGGCTATGAACATGTTCTATGACTCCAATGATAAACTTGGAAAAGGCAAAACTAAAATGATGGAAAAAGGTCAGTAGTTGTTGCCAAGGAATAGAACAAGAGGGAGGTATGAATAGGCAGAGCATAGAGAATTGGAGAGGCAGTGAAACTTCTTGGTATGACATTACATTGATAGACACATGTCACTAAACATTTGTCCCAGTCCATAGACTGCAAATACCAAGGGTTAACCCAAATATAAACTGTAGACTTTGGGTGGTGATACTGCATTTATGTAGATTCATGGATAGTAACAAATATACCACTGTGGTGAATGGTGTTGTTAATAGGGGAAGTTGTACATTTTTTTAAATTAATTTCTTATTGAAGGATAATTGCTTTACAGAATTTTGTTTTCTGTCAAACCTCAACAATGAATCAGCCATAGGTATGCATATATCCCCTCCCTTTTGAACTTCCCTCCCATGTCCCTCTCCATCCCACCCCTCTGGGTTGATACAGAGCCCCTGTTTGAGTTTCCTTAGCCATACAGCAATTTCCCATTGGCTATCTATTTTACATATGGTAATGTAAGTTTCCATGTTACTCTTTCCATACATCTCACCCTACCTCCCCTCTGCCCATGTCCATAAGTCTATTGTCTATGTCTGTTTCTCCATTGCTGCCCTGTAAGTAAATACAATATTTATCTTTCTCTTTCTGACTTACTTCACTCTGTATAATAGGCTCTGGGTCATCCACCTCACTAGAACTGACTCAAGGTGTTCCTTTTCATGGTCAAGTAATATTCCATTGTGTATATCGACCACAACTTCTTTATCCATTCATCTGTTGATGGACATCTAGGTTGCTTCCATGTTCTAGCTATTGTGAATAGTGCTGCAATAAACAATGGGATACGGGTGTCTTTTTCAATTTTGGTTTCCTCAGGGTATATGCCTAGGAGTGGGATTGCTGGATCATATGGTGGTTTTATTCCGGTTTTTAAAGGAATCTCCATACCATCTTCCATAGTGGCTGTATCAATTTACATTCCCACCAACAGTGCAAGAGCATTCACTTTTCTCCACACCCTCTCCAGCATTTATTGTTTGTAGACTTTTTGATGATGGCCATTCTGACTGGTGTGAGGTGATATCTTATTGTAGTTTTGATTTGCATTTCTCTAATAATGAGTGATGTTCAGCATCTTTTCATGTGTTTGTTAGCCATCTGTATGTCTTCTTTGGAGAAATGTCTGTTTAGGTCTTTTTCTCACTTTTTGATTGGGTATTGGGTTGTGTGTTTTTCCGGTATTGAGTTGTATGAGCTGCTCGTATATTCTGGAAATTAATCCTTTGTCAGTTGTTTCACTTGCTACTATTTTCTCCCATTCTGAGGGTTGTCTTTTTACCTTGCTTACAGTTTCCTTTGCTGTGCAAAAGCTTTTAAGTTTAATCAGGTCCCACTTGTTTACTTTTGTTTTTATTTCTGTTACTCTAGGAGGTGGGTCATAGGAGATCTTGCTCTGATTTATGTCATCTAGTGTTCTGCCTATGTTTTCCTCTAAGAGTTTTATAGGTTCTGGTCTTACATTTATGTCTTTAATCCATTTTGAGTTTATCTTTGTATATGGTGTTAGGAAGTGTTCTAATTTCATTTGTTTACATGTAGCTGTCCAGTTTTCCCAGCACCATTTTTTGAAGAGACTTGTCTTTTCCCCATTGTATATTCTTTCCTCCTTTGTAAAAAATAAGGTACCCATAGGTGGATGGGTTTATTTCTGGGCTTTCTATCTTGTTCCATTGATCTGTATTACTGTTTTTTTGCCAGTACCATACTGTCTTGATGACTATAGTATAATCTGAAGTCAGGAAAGTTGATTCTCCAGCTCTATTCTTCTTTCTCAAGACTGCTTTGGCTATTCAGGGTCTTTTGTGTTTCCATACAAACTGTGAATTTTTTTGTTCTAGTTCTGTGAAAAATGTCATTGGTAATTTGACAGGTATCACATTGAATCTGTAGACTGCATTTGGTAGTATAGTCATTTTCACAATATTGATTCTTCCTTCCCAGGAACATGGAATATCTCTCCATCTGGTTATGTTGTCTTTGATTTTGTCCATTAGTGTCTTATAATTTTCTGTGTACAGTTCTTTTGTCTCCTTAGGTAAGTTTATTCCTAGATATTTAATTCTTTCTGTTGCAATGGTGAATGGGATTGACTCCTTAATGTCTCTAATTTTTCACTGTTAGTATATAGAAATGCAAGTGATTTCTGTGTATTGATTTTGTATTCTGCAACTTTGCTAAATCCACTGATTAGCTCTAGTAATTTTCTGATACTATCTTTAGAGTTTTCTATGTGCAGTATCCTGTCATCTTCAAAGAGTAGAGATTTACTTCTTCTTTTCTGATCTAGATTCCTTTTATTTGTTTTTCTTCTCTGATTGCTGTAGCTAGGACTTCCAGAACTATGTTGAATAATAGTGGTGAAAGTGGACACTCTTGTCTTGTTCCTGATCTTAGGGGGAATGCTTTCAGTTTTTCACCATTGAGGATAATGTTTGCTGTAGGCTTATCATATATGGCATTTACTATGTTGAGCTAGGTTCCTTCCATGCCCATTTTTTGAAGAGTTTTAATCATAAATTGGTGCTGAATTTTGTCAAAGGCTTTTTCTGCATCTATTGAAATGATCATATGATTTTTATCTTTCAATTGGTTAATATGGTGTATCATACTGATTGATTTCCTGGAATAAACCCAACTGGATCATGGTGTGGAGAAGGCAATGGCATCCCACTCCAGCACTCTTGCCTGGGAAATCCCATGGATGGAGGAGCCTGGTAGACTGCAGTCCATGGGGTCGCAAAGAGTCGGACACGACTGAGCGACTTCACTTTCGCTTTTTCACTTTCATGCATTGGAGAGGGAAATGGCAACCCACTCCAGTGTTCTTGCCTGGAGAATCCCAGGGGCAGGAGAGCCTGGTGGGCTGACATCTATGGGGTCACACAGAGTCGGACACGACTGAAGTGACTTAGCAGCAGCAGGATCATGGTGTATGAGCTTTTTGATGTGTTGATGGATTCTGTTCACTAAAATTTTGTTAAGGATTTTTGCATCTATGTTCATCAGTGATATTGGTGTGTAGTTTTCGTTTTTTGTGTTGTCTTTGTCTGGTTTTGGCCTCGTAGGATGAGTTTGGAAGTCTCCCTTCCTCTGAGAGTTTTTGAAAGACTTTTAGAAGGATAGACATTAGCTCTTCTCTGAATATTTGATAGAATTCTCCTGTAAAGCCATCTGGTCCTGGGCTTTTGTGTTTTTTTGGGAGATTTTTTTATCACAGCTTCAATTTCAGTGGTTATAATTGGGTTGTTCATAATTTCTGTTTTTTACTGGTTCAGTCTTAGAAGATTGAACTTTTCTAAGAATCTGTCCATTTCTTCCAGGTTATCCATTTTATTGCCATATACTTGTTCATAATAGTCTCCTATAATCCTTTGTATTTCTGCATTGTCTGTTATAACCTCTCCTTTTTCATTTCTAATTTTGTTGATTTGCTTCTTCTCTCTTTTTTTCTTGATGAGACTAGCCAAAGGTTTCTCAATTTTATTTGTCTTTCTTAAAGAACCAGCTTTTAGCTTTATTAATCATTAATCTTTATTAGTCTTTCTTTCATTTCTTTTTTATTTATTTCTGCTAAGGTCTTTATGATTTCTTTTTTTCTACTAATTATGTTGTTGTTGTTCTTTTTCCAGTTATTTTAGGTGTAAATTTAGATTGTCTGTTTGATGTTTTTCTTGTTTCTTGAGGTAGGATTGTATTGCTATAAACTTCCCCCTTAGAACTGCTTTTGCTGTATCCCATAGGTTTTGAGTTATTGTGTTTTCATTGTCATTTGTTTCTAGAAATTTTTTGATTTCCCTTTTGATTTCTTCAGTAACCTGTTGGGTATTTAGAAATGTATTGTTTAATCTCCATGTATTTGTGTTTCTTACAGTTTTTTTTTTTCTTGTAATTGATATCTAGTCAAGTTAGGTCTATGAATCAATGCAAATTGGAAGTGGTCAAGCAGGAGATGACAAGAGTGAACATTGACATTCTAGGAATCAGTGAACTAAGATGGACTGGAATGGGTGAATTTAACTCATATGACCATATATCTACTACTGTGGGCAGGAATCCCTTAGAAGAAATGGAGTAGCCATCATGGTCAGCAAAAGAGTCCGAAATGCAGTACTTGGATGCAATCTCGAAAGCGACAGAATGATCTCTGTTCGTTTCCAAGGCAAACCATTCAATATCATGGTAATCCAAGTCTATGCCCCGACCAGTAATGCTGAAGGAGCTGAAGTTGAACAGTTCTATGAAGACCTACAAGACCTTCTAGAACTAACACCCAAAAAAGATGGCCTTTTCATTCTAGGGGACTGGAATACAAAAGTTGGAAGTCAGGAAACACCTGGAGTAACAGACAGGTTTGGCCTTGGAGTACAGAATGAAGCAGAGCAAAGGCTAATAGAGTTTTGCCAAGAGAATGCACTGGTCATAGCAAACACCCTCTTCCACAACACAAGAGAAGACTCTACACATGGACATCACCAGATGGTTGACACCGAAATCAGATTGATTATATTCTTTGTAGCCAAAGATGGAGAAGCTCTATATAGTCAGCAAAAACAAGACTGGGAGCTGACTGTGGCTCAGATCATGAACTCCTTATTGCCAAATTCAGACTGAAATTGAAGAAAGTGGAGAAAACCACTAGACTATTCAGATATGACCTAAATCAAATCCCTTATGACTATACAGTGAAAGTGAGAATTAGATTTAAGAGACTAGATCTGATAGATAGAGTGCCTGATGAACTATTGGTGGAGGTTTGTGACATTGTACAGGAGACAGGAATCAAGACCATCCCCAAGAAAAATAAATGCAAAAAAGCAAAATGGCTGTCTGAGGAGGCCTTACAAATAGCTGTGAAAAGAAGAGAAGTGAAAAGCAAAGGAGAAGAGGAAAGATATACCCATTTGAATGCAGAGTTCCAAAGAATAGCAAGGAGAGATAAGAAAGCCTTCCTCAGTGATCAATGCAAAGTAGAGGAAAACAATAGAATGGGAAAGACTAGAGATCTCTTCAAGAAAATTAGAGATATCAAGGGAACATTTCATGCCAAGATGGGCTTGATAAAGGACAGAAATGGTATGGACCTAACAGAAGCAGAAGATATTAAGAAGAGGTGGCAAGAATACACAGAACTGTACAAAAAAGATCTTCAGGACCCAGATAATCACAAAGGTGTGATCACTGACCTACAGCCAGACATCCTGGAATGTGAAGTCAAGTGGGTCTTAGGAAGCATCACTACGAACAAAGCTAGTGGATGTGATGGAATTCCAGTTGAGCTATTTCAAATCCTGAAAGATGATGCTGTAAAAGTGCTGCACTCAATATGCCAGCAAATTTGGAAAACTCAGCAGTGGCCACAGGACTGGAAAAGGTCAGTTTTCATTCCAATCTCAAAGGCAATACCAAAGAATGCTTAAACTGCCACACAATTGCACTCATCTCACACACTAGTAACGTGATGCTTAAAATTCTCCAAGCCAGGCTTCAGCAATACATGAACTGTGAATTTCCAGATGTTCAAGCTGGTTTTAGAAAAGGCAGAGGAACCAGAGATCAAATTGCCAACATCTGCTGGATCATCAGAAAAGCAAGAGAGTTCCAGAAAAACATCTATTTCTGCTTTATTGGCTATGCCAAAGCCTTTGACTGTGTGGCTCACAATAAACTGTGGAAAATTCTGAAAGAGATAGGAATACCAGACCACTTGACCTGCCTCTTGAGAAACCTATATGCAGGTCAGGAAGCAACAGTTAGAACTGGACATGGAACAACAGACTGGTTCCAAATAGGAAAAGGAGTACGTCAAGGATGTATATGGTCACCCTGCTTATTTAACTTATATGCAGAGTACATCATGAGAAACGTTGGGCTAGAAGAAGCACAAGCTGGAATCAAGATTGCCGGGAGAAATATCAATAACCTCAGATATGTAGATGACACCACCCTTATGGCAGAAAGTGAAGAACTTAAGAACCTCTTGATGAAAGTGAAATAGGGGAGTGAAAACATTGGCTTAAAGCTCAACATTCAGAAAACTAAGATCATGGCATCTGGTCCCATCACTTCATGGGAAATAGATGGGGAAATAGTGGAAACAGTGTCAGATTTTATTTTTTTGGGCTCTGAAATCACTGCAGATGGTGATTGCAGCCATGAAATTAAAAGATGCTTACTCCTTGGAAGGAAAGTTATGACCAATCTAGACAGCATATTAAAACACTGAGACATTACTTTGCCAACATAGGTCCATCTAGTCAAGGCTATAATTTTTCCAGTGCTTATGTATGGATATGAGAGTTGGACTGTGAAGAAAGCTGAGCACCAAAGAATTGATGGTTTTTAACTGTGGTGTTGGAGAAGACTCTTGAGAGTCCCTTGGACTGTAGGAAGATCCAACCAGTCCATCCTAAAGGAGATCAGTCCTGGGTGTTCATTGGAAGGATTGATGTTGAAGCTGAAACTCCAGTTCTTTGGCCACCTGATGTGAAGTGGTGACTCATTGAAAGACCCTTATGCTGGGAAAGATTGAGGGCAGTAGGGGAGGGGGACGACAGAGGATGAGATGGTTGGATGGCTTCACCGACTCAATGGACATGGGTTTGGGTGGACTCTGGGAGTTGGTGATGGTCAGGAAGGCCTGGTGTGCTGCGGTTCATGGGGTTCCAAAGAGTTGGACATGACTGAGCAACTGAACTGAACTGAACTCATAGCATTGTGATTGGAGAAGATGCTTTATGTGATTTCAATTTTTTTTAATTTACTGAGGTTTGATTTGGGACCCAAAATGTAGTCTTTCCTGGAGAATGTTCCTTGGGCACTTGCGAAGAAGGTGTATTCTTCTTCCTTTGGATGGAATGTCCTGAAGATATCAATGAGATCCATCTCATCTAATGTATCATTTAAGACTTGCGTCTCCTTATTAATTTCCTGTTTTGATGATCTTTCCATTGGTGTGAGTGGGGTGTTAATGTCTCCTACTGTTATTGTGTTACTGTCAGTTTCTCTTTTTATGTTTGTTAGTGTTTGTCTTATGTATCGAGGTGTTCATATGTTGGGTGCATACATATTTACAATTGTTATGTCTTCCTCTTGGATTGATGCCTTGATCCTTATGTAGTGTCTTTCCTTATCTCTTGTAATCTTGATTTTAAGGTCTATTTTGTCTGATATGAGATTGCTACTCCAGCTTTCTTTTGCTTCCCATTTGCATGGAATATATTTTTCCATCCTCTCACACTCAGTCTATATGTGTCTTTAGGTCTGAATTGGGTTTCTTGTAGACAGGATATATATGGGTCTTTGTTTTTATATCCATTCAGCTAGTCTGTGACTTTTGGTTGGAGCATTTAATGCATTTACATTTAAAGTAATTATTGATATATGTGTTCCCATTGCCATTTTCTTAATCGGCGTTGATTTTGTAGATCTTTTTCCTTCACTTGTATTTCTTGACTATATAAGTCCCTTTAACATTTGTTGTAAATCTGGTTTGGCGGTACTGAATTCTCTTAACTTTTGCTTGTCTGAAAAGCTCTTTATTTCTCTATCAATTTTGAATGAGATCCTTGCCAGGTACAGTAATCTTGGTTGTAGATTTTTCCATTTCAGTACTTTAAATATATCCTGCCATTCCCTTCTGGCCTGCAGAGTTTCTACTGAAAGACTAGCTGTTACTTGTTGCTTTTCCCTTGTTGCTTCTAATATTCTTTCTTTGTGTTTAGTCTTTGTTAGATTGATTAGTATGTGTCTTGGCATGTTTCTCCTTGGATTTATCTTTGGACTTGATTGACTATTTCCTTTTCCATGTTGGGTAAATTTTCAACTATAGTCACCTCAAAAATTTTCTCATACCCTTTCTTTTTCTCTTCTTCTTTTGGGACCCCTATCATTATTCTGAATTCTTTTTCAGGTAGTTTGCCTATTTCCTCTTCATTTATTTGGACGTCTGTGTTTCTAATGTGTTCCTTCAATTGTGTAGTATTTCTCTGCCTTTTCATTATTTTTTTTTTAACTTATTCTGTTTGAGGTCTTCTTTTCCCAGGCTTCAAGGTTGAATTCTTTCTTCCTTTTGGTTTCTGCCCTCCTAAGGTTTTTGTTTATTTGTTTGTTTGTTTTTCCTCTGATGGGCAAGGCTGAGTGAGGTGGTACTCCTGTCTGATGATTGGGTTTGTATTTTTGTTTCTTTGTTGTTTAGATGAGGTGTCCTGCACAGGGTGCTACTGGTGGTTGGGTCATGCCAGGTCTTGTATTCAGGTGGTTTCCTTTGTGTGAGTTCTCACTATTTGATACTCCCTAGGATTCGTTCTCTGGTAGTGTAGGGTCTTGGAGTCAGTGCTCCTATTTCAAAGGCTCAGGGCTTGATCTCTGGTCAGGAACGAAGCCTCCACAAGTGGTTTGTTATGGCATTAAGTGAGATTAAAATAAATACCCAAAAACGAGAAACCAAAGATGAACCCCAGACAAATGGCAGTTACAAAGACCGGAAAATAATAATTAAAATAATGGAATCTACACATACACATCCATAAGCAAAGTCAAAACAGTACAACTAAAATACAGTTGATTGATGTGGTAATCAAAGGAAATCAAAAATTATATTTATCAGTTAAGGACAAAACTAAGTAAAGCACAAACTGGAAAATAAAACTAAAGCAAAGTGCCAATTGGGGAATAAAGCAATGAAAATTAAACTAACAAATATGTTGAGAGGAAAGGAAAGAAAGAAAGAATACATATGCAAAGTTAAATAGAGATAGAAAAAAAGATTTATATACATTAAAGATTAACTGCAAGGGGAAAAGAACAGTAGGAAAAGCAAACAAAGGAATAAATGTAGAAAAAAAATAATAATAGTTTAAAAAAAATTTTTTAAGGAAAAAAATAAGGAAAACTCCACAGAACTGCAAAAGCCCAACATAGAGGCAGAGGTTTATAACACAATAAAAAATATTACTGAGGGGGGAAAAAAAAGCTCAAAAGCTGAATTAGATTTCATAGTGCCAATGTAATTGACAAGTACAACAGAGATTCTAATCTGTTCCTACTCCTGTGAGTTCTTGCCTCAAATGTCCACTGCTGTCAGAACTAGTGTGTTTTCTTGTGTGGGAGCTCTCAGTGTCATTTTATATAGTCCATAGACACAGGGTCTGCCTAGTTGAGCATGTGGATTTAATCTGCAGCTTGTATAGCTGGTGGGAAGGTTTTGGGTCTTCTTTAGCCACACTGCCCCTGGGTTTCAATTGTGGTTTTATTTCTGCCTGGCTTTCCTCCACTGACATTTCCTACCAGAATCTCCTCCTTCACATCTCCTTGGTCTATCTCTCCACAGTCAACAGCAGCCTTTGCCCTGGGATTGCTCCACAATCTCTAAACTCCAGCTCCCAGATGCTGTGCCTTCCAGGGGACCTGTGTCCCTGTCTGGGGTATGTATGGCTCCGGCAAGGACTGTCTGATTCTCATCCCATGTAGGCTGCCACAGATCAGCTGTTTCACCCTCAGCCTTAAACGTTTCTCCTCTGACTCAGACAATTGCACCAAGGTGGGGCTCAGACCCCTGCTTCAGTTCCCCCACCTGCTGAGGGCAGGTCCAGTCCTACTAACACTCCTGTTTTTTCCCCTAGTTCCTTCAACCTACTGAGTTTTGCATGGTTTTATATATTCTTTTCTGCTGGTCAGGTAATCCTGTCCTCTCTCAGCTGGTGTTCTGCATGCACTTCTGTGTCTGAAGGTTTATTCTTGATGTATCCATGGAGAGAGATGTACTCCACATCCACCTACTCCTCTGCCATCTTGTTCTCCTGAAAGTTGTGCATATGTGAGTACATGGGAATTCTCTATATTTTCTGCTCAATTTTTCTATAAACCTAGAACTGGTCTAAAATAGCCTTTTTAAATTTTAAAAAAGAAAGGGAGTTTCTATTTAGTTAACCTTGATATCCATTAGGTCAAATCATAACTTTTTTTAAGTCCCTTTGACTTTCAAATAAAGCAGTTTCTCTTGTAGAAACATCAATTAGCAGTATTAATGGGGACCTTTAATTCCCTTCCCTCCCCTCTCCTAATTGTTTCAAGACTTTCTACAAGACTAACTTTGACTACTGCTCATAGACGAAGAAAACACTTAATGATTATATGTTGAAGAATGAGTTTAGGGCAGGTGGGAAGGTGGGGTGTGAGATCTATCAGTCTGGAACAGAAACTTAGAAAGAGAAAGGAGAGAAATTAGAGTATCAAAGGGGTTCTGAGAAATGTCTTAAAAAGGAAAACAATGGAAAGGACCCAGAATGGTAAATGAGTCCTTTTCATGATTGGGATCAGATTCAAAGGTGGGGTCAGGAAGAGATGACTCTTGCCTCACAAGGAAGGGATGAGCTAACAGGCTGAGATGCTCTGAAAACTGCAGGATGGCCTTGAGCATGGATGGAAGGAATTGTATATGATCCACATCCAATAATAACTTTGCGTTCATTGTTCAGGGAATGCACTGCAGTAGATACAATTACGGCTTGTCCTCCCAACAATTGATTTGTAAGTCAGATGTCTTTCAGTGAGTTGATATGATTGCTTATTGTGAGATTTTTGTTAGAAATCTGGCAGGAGCTGAAAGCAGTTTTTTATTAAATAGGAAAGAGAGGAAGTGCTGGGTTAAATGGCAGGGGCATTAGAGAGATGAGAAATTGGCAAAAGACCCATGGGATGCTTTCTAGCTTTTTCTAGGCAGGTTCCCCTTTTACTTTAGAGAGCATGGCTAGTGTGCAGTGAACCAACCATATGGGTAGAAAGAAGACAGCTATTCATATAATAAATGATTGGGTATAAATGTTTTCAATAAGAAAATTTAATTTTAATTACATTAAGGCTAAAACTTTTAAAACTTTTTTGTTTTTGAGAATTTCATCACATAGGATTTAAACTCAGAACTGCATCAAAGAGGTGACATAGTTAAAGATCAAAATAATCAAAGGAAAGAAAAGGTGAACAGCAAATGATGGGACATGTAGAAGGCTAAGATAGCCTGTGATGTTTACTTAAACTTAAATGTCATTCTCAAGGGCTTTGTTGATGGGTGAGCAAGAAAATAGATGTAGCTAATGCAGTTTGGCCCTAATATTCCAATTGATTATTCACTATTTTTTAATGTGTATTGTTCATAACTTTGTAACATAGGGAGAAAACACTGTAAGCATAGGGGTAGTATTATGACCCTAGCATTCAAACTAAAGCTGATTTTTTCATAAATTGGATCGAAAGATAGATTGACATTTGAAAATTTTCTATATAGAGTTTTAAGCTCTTTTGAAAATATTGTCGATGTTAGGTTTTGAGCTGAAAGAAGTTATAATTGCTAGATGCATGTTGTCTGAAATGGACAATGTATGTTTTGCAATAAATTGAAGTATTAACTTTGAGAAAATCCTTCATTGTATTGAAAACTGAACAAGTTAGTCTGATACTTACATAATTTATAAGGCATGTGAATTCAGATATATGACCTTGTTTGGGGTCCTAAGAATCAGGGACAGAAACTTATTGTAAGTTTCCTGTGCTCTTAATGCCCTTATAAGTGTTTGTATGATAAGGTTTTATATAATTCATTGTAAGTTAATTTATACATACATATGCATACACATATACACATGTAATTGTGTGTGTATATATGTATGTAATATACACAGAGAGGGACAGTGAGGAGGTGACGGAAAGTATGTGAGCACAGGAGCAAAAGGCTTATGAGAATCATTTTCAGAAGAAATCAAGCAAAACTGCTAAAATATCACATAATATAGGTCTTAGTGAATGAAGAATCACATCAAAATGTAATAATTGATAATTATTAAATGAATATTGTTTTATATTATTTATTTAAAATTCTTCTGTCAACCATTTAAAATGGTTAAATATGATTTTCAAGGTATTTCTGTCATTCATTTTTCTCATTCAATGATTCATTTAGTAAGTGTGTAATGTCCTAACTCTGATTGTTTTGAAAAAGTGCTGCAGATTTTGAGTAGACCAATCCAACTGGGGTCTTCTGAATTGCAGGCAGATTCTTTACCAACTGAGCTATAAGGAAAGCCAAAAAGGATAGTGTAGGGAGGTCAGACATTTTATTAAGAAAGAAACTCTGACTTCTGAGTCATAAGACCTATTAATTTGGCAAAGTTGTGGGTTGGTAATGAAAAGAACATTGTGTTCACCATCTATATGCACAAGGCTTTGAGGCAAATGAGAACAGCAGAGAAAGTCAATACATTTGAACTATAGAAAGATGCTAACCTGCAAGGTGAGGATGCGGAGTGAGGACATAATCATGCAGGGACATCTAGACTTTACAACCAGTGTTAGTGTTTGTTTAAGAGAAATGTAATACTTTGAAGGGTTTCACAAAGAGGGATGAGTAGTAGCATTTGTATTTTTCAAAGAATGCTTTTGCCCATAGAGATAATTGACTAGAGAAGAAAGTTAAAATATGTAGACATAGGATTAAAGTTGGTGAAATAAAGTACTTTTATTTATTGAAACATATAGAAAGAAAAATTGTGTGTGTGTGTGCATAAAGTGTCAAATGGCTTCCCTGGTGTCTCAAATGGGAGAGAATTTGCATGTAATACAGGAAACTTGGGTTCAACCCCAGGGTCAGGAAGATGCCCTGGAGAAGGGAAGAGCTGCCCGCACAATATTCTTGCTTGGAGAATTCCATGGGCAGAGGAGCCTGGCAGGCTACAGTCTATGGGGTCACAAAGAGTTGGACATGACTGAGCGACTAACACTTTCACTTTCAAATATCAAATACTTATGGTGCCAACACATTTTAAATAATATTTGCCAAATAATACTTTAAAAATGGTCCAAATTAGGACAGCATGTTAGATGGGGAACACATGTATACCTGTGGCGGATTCATTTTGATATTTGGCAAAACTAATACAATTATGTAAAGTTTAAAAATAAAATTAAAAAAAAAATAAAAGCTAACACAAATAAAAACCTCAGGTTGACTATATCTTGTATACTACTGCTACTGCTAAGTCACTTCAGTCGTGTCCGACTCTGTGCGACCCCATAGACGGCAA